>NC_083608.1:29423045-30682045 GCF_029168945.1 Cannabis sativa | reverse complement strand
ATTATATTAATTAATTAATACACTCCTAAGTCCTAATCACAGGCCAAAACCCACTAATTAATTAACATTTTAAAATGGGTTGTGCTTGAGCATCCTATTCTCAAAAACCTTCTTTTAGAACTTATTTTATGTTTTCCAATTTTTTTATTATTTATATTTTCGTCATACTCTTATTGGCAATCATTTAATTCTATTGGATGTAGAAAATAAACATGCTACTAGTACTCATGCTTGAAAACTGAAAATTTTGGCAAATGATAATGATAGATATATACGACAGGATTTTATTGATTTACTGATTTATTTTTTATTTTTTTTTTTTTTTTTGGGCTTTCTTTGTCATATGTGGCGTAAGAAGTGGGATAAAGACATAAAAAAGAAAAACTTTAAACCCTTTTCTGAAAAAAAGACTTAAGAAAAGGGAAGTTGATCTTAAATAAATATATAATTATATATATAGTATATTTTGCGTAAATGGAACTTCTGAAGGTTGATGAGTCTGCTGACGTTCTACTAAAATTTCAGATTGAAAGCTGCGTAGTAATTCTCAAACCTTTTAAGAGACAGAATTCCAAGTTTATTAAAAACATCTCTGAAGTACTTCAGGGCTTTTCAAGCTAACTCGTAATTAGAGTTCATTAATATTCACATCTCCTCCTTTTCCATATCTTTGATTCATTTTCTTAATTCTTAATTTAATATATTTATTTTTGGAAAATCTCCTTCAAAAAATAATTATTTATATTATTTATAGGAATAACAAGTTGTTGGTTCAATTATATATAATAACAAATAAGAAAAATATATAGTTTATGTATGTGCCGACTGCATGGTGAAGATGAAAGACCCAGAAAAGTAGTTTTTGCTTGGTGGCTAATCGGCAGTGCCACTCTGCCACGATGTTGACATTTGACAAAATAAAAATTAAAATTGATGATAACTGCTATGCTACCAAATTTATTGCATATTATGGCTACGTGCACGCTCATCAATTCTCCATTAATAAAACTCAAATAATATTTTTTATAACAAAAATCTCAATAACTTCTCTAATTATATCTTTATATATAAAAAATGAGTTATTTAATTATTTTTATTAATTTAACAAAATATACTTCAAAAATAAAAAATTCTGTTTTTTTTTTTACTTAGTAGGATTAATTTTATAAATATATATAAATATTAATATTATTTATTTTAAATTAATTTAAATATATATACAAATATTAATATATTATTTTAATATTAGAAGTAGGTTGAATTTTAATATTTTTAAATTTAATATTTATTTTATTTAAAATTTAAAACTTTAATTAGATTTTTTTAAAAAAATTAAAAAATTAATAAATAATTTTTTTTAATTTATAAAATTTTAAAATACATATAATAAAATAAAAATTAAAAATATAATTAAGTATAAATATTCTTACGCTAATATTATATGTTCGCCTACAAAAAAGTCATGCATAAGAAACTTATTAATTCATTTAATCCATATAAATAAAAAAGGAAAGTACGTGTTCGTTTTTATATAATTTTAATTAGGCTTCGAATAAATAATCAATAAATATTAGTTAATAAGTTTATCGCATAATAATTAATGTCATGAATAAATATGATAGTATTTTTCTTTTGTGTTTGTGTGTGTGGCAGTATGATACTGTATATTGAGTTGACTGAAGCCAGTTTCTGTTGAAAATTTATATATGATAAATAAATCTACAACTGAAAAAAAAAATCTATATAACATAAAGGTAGAATCAATTTTGTTAAATGGAGTAGTATTTTTAGTTTTATTTGCTTAAAGAGTGATCATTGATCACACGTGGGGAAGTAGAACCGCAGTCGGCGGGAATTTATTATCTTAAAGTTAAAAAGCTTTGTCTCTGCTTTGCCATAATGCCATATGCCCGGTAATACTAATACATACATAATTAGTCAGAAACTAAAACCTTATATATAAATAAACAGAAAGAGAGGAGGACAGAGAGAGAGGTTTAAAAGATTGGATCCGAATAGAACGGACTTCATTCAATTTTGTGCTCTGTCATCGAATTGTGTTATGTGATATATTTTCTCCATATTATCTGGCTTCCCTTTTTCTGTCCTCGGTGGATTCCTTATCTATTTTTTCACAGAGGGAAAGAAAAAGGAGGAGGGAATTCCCCGTTCCTTCTCCCTTTCATTTTTTTTAATTCTTTTTCTTGACAAAAATAAACTCATCAATGCTGGATCATCTTTCCATCCCAGGTATTTATATTTATTTTTGTGTGTGCATGTGTGCGTGATTTAACTTTGTAATGAGCCTCTTAGAATAATTATTGGGTTCAAAGAGTTTATCATTTTTGTAAATAATTTATATATTTATATATTTAATTTTATTTATCGTGGGGTTTTTGCTTTTCATATATGGTTATAGAAAACGCTTTTGTAATTGTTTGTCTATTCCATAAAGTGTTATTGCAACATTTTTATCACAATCAATCAACGTATCAACTTCTGTCCTCTACTCTTTTGAAATAAAAATCCTATTTGATAGTGATAGGAACTCTCATACATCACTCGTCCCATAAACATTGACATTTGAATGTACTCATTTCATTTGCTAACTTGTAAGGAAAAAGAGAAAAGAGAAAAAAGTTCATGTTACTATTGTAAAATTATATGTTGTACATATCATTATCTTACTACTATTCTGTGTGTTTTCCAGGCTTTTTCCAGGGATGGAGATCAAGGGGATGGAGTATTTATATTAGAGTGGCTTCTGGGGTGGTTATATTTTAAAAGGAATTTATTCTTTTCTATTCTTATGATAACCAATTTACTCAGGAAAACTTCCTAGAAAGGCATATCAATTTTAAGGTATGTACTCAATGGTTGTGATTTGCTTCCTAGGAAAATTTACTTTAATGATTTGGCTGATTGCAAAGCTTAGCTTGCTCCTATTTAGTTAGTTGTAACTCCCAGGTGTCCATGACCTTTTGTTTTGATACTTTTTCTTGATTTAGTTGCTGCAGGTTTATTTTAGTATATCAACTGTTCTTGGTGTTTTTCTTCTTCTTCGTCTTCAAAATGGGGGCCTGTGTTTCGAAATCAAATAGAAGGATCGTAGCAAGTCGAAATGGCTGTAGAAGATCTAGTGGAAAACGAAGGGGAATAATCTCCACTTCCATTCCTGATGTGCCAATCAGACGAGTTAGTGATGCTGGAAATCGTGTTAGAGATTTTGATGTAAGTGAGCTTGTTCATCTTGGTTTCAAGAAAGGTGATGCTACAACAACCCGCAAGAGATCAGAGGTCTCCAACATGAAAATTCACCTTGCTCAACTTCAATGGAACCATGCCCAAGTTGACCCAAATGGCGGTATAACAACTCTCTTTTGCATTTCTCAACATTACCCTTTTCTTATTACACATTCTACTGTTCTGTTTTTTTTTTTAAAAAAAAAAAAGAACCCTTTTGTTTTCTGACTATATAATCCAATTTTTATGCAGGGGTATGCCAAGAAGAAGCCTGGTTTGACTCGGTTAGCATTCTTGATTCTGACTCAGATGATGACTTCAGTAGTGTTCATGGAGGTAACTAAAGTACTTTCCATCTCTTTTGTTCTGTTTATGACTTTATAAATGATATGTGATATTAAACTCTGCTTCTTTGTATTGAGATTTGGTTGCTTGGGTTTTTAGATGGTTTTCCTTTAGCGGCTAATCCGATTGGAAGCATACCAAACACTCAACTGGTCCAGTACGAAAGTGCTTCATGCTATGTGGATTCAGGGTGTAAGTATGAAGAATTTTATGAGAGTTACTTGAAAATAGATGGAGCCACCACAACACAGTACAATAATGACAAGAGTACTTATCAACCATTGTCTAGTAGTCCCCAACACCCTCAGAGAAAACAACAATCCACTTTGATCATGCTTTCTTACAAGAGAAAATCCGCTGATGGAAATGAAAAGACTGAATTTTGTACGTTCATTTCATTTTGTTGGATATCACTCATAATAGTAATACTTAACCCTTGAAGTTAACAAAAATCGCCCTCTTTTTCTTCACAAAAAATCTGTACCAACCAATTCAGGTGCTGCTGAGAAGCTATTATATCGTCCAAGAGCAGGACTAAGAATACCATGTTCAACTGGGGATAAGCCAGTACCTGGATGCTGGTCAGCCATTTCGCCTTCTGTTTTTAAGCTCCGCGGGGAGAATTATTTTAGGTAACTTTCTTTTCTTCCTCTTCTTTTGTTGTTGTTGCTGCTGCTTTGTTTTCCCATTAGAGATGGGAATGTGTTAGGCTGAAAATGTTTTGGCTTATATGCAGAGATAAACAGAAGCAATCGGCTTCAGGCTTTAGTCCTTACGTACCGTTTGGTGTTGATTTATTTATATGTCCACGAAAGATTAATCACATTGCTCAGCACCTTGAGCTCCCTTCTGTCAAAGCCAATGACAAAGTACCTTCCCTACTAATTGTTAATATTCAGGTTCATTCTCTCTCTCTCTCTATATATATATATATATGTGTGTGTATATGAATGTCGAATGTTTGATATGATATGACAAGTCTTATTTGATCAATCTGAATTTAAATTCGTTGTCATTTTTGCAGCTTCCAACATATCCAACTACCATGTTACTTGGAGATTGTAATGGAGAAGGCATGAGCCTTGTATTATACTTTAAAGTTTCTGAGAATTTTGACAAAGAAATCTCTTCTACATTTCAAGACAGCATAAGGGTATTGCTTTCTTTTCCATTTTGCAATGTAATACATGTATAAATTGTCCATGAATATTGACCTTTTCTGTTTATTTCAATAGAGATTTCTTGAGGATGAGACAGAGAAAGTCAAAGGATTTGCAAGGGAGTCAATTGTGCCTTTCAGGGAAAGACTTAAAATTTTGGCTGGAGTGGTGAATCCAGAGGAGCTACAGTTGGGTTCTGCTGAAAGAAAACTAATCAATGCTTATAATGATAAGCCAGTACTCTCACGCCCTCAACATAGTTTTTTTAAGGTTAAAATAATAACTCTTGTTGATGATGTACAGACATGAATGAACTCATTCAACCCATTTAAAATTTTAAAATGCTGATTGTGTTCTTTCAGGGACCAAATTACTTTGAGATTGACCTTGATATACATAGGTTCAGCTATATCTCTAGGAGGGGACTTGAATCATTCCGAGACCGTTTGAAGAATGGTATTCTTGATTTGGGCTTAACTATTCAGGTACCAATTTTATGCTAGTTGAGCTGATTATTACTTAATTAATAGTTCCTCAATTTGTTACAAGTATAAAGAAACTGACTGGTTTTTATCTATAATATGTTATGTTTTATAGGCACAAAAACAAGAGGAGTTGCCAGAGAAAGTGTTATGCTGTGTGCGGTTGAATAAGATTGAGTTTATAAATCATGGCCAAATACCAACTCTTGTAACTATTGATGATTGACTTGGAGTTTGGACTATATATATATAAATATTTATATTTATACATATAATTAACGGTACCATGGGGATGGGGACATTGCTTTTGAAAGTTTACAATTCCGGCCAAACTACAAAGAAAGTTATATCAACGTAGTTGGCGTTAAAAATGACACAGAAAAAATTAGAGAAGAATAATTCTTTCGGCATTAAAAAAATATATATATGTCCAACAAATCAACAATTGTTCTACTTCTTGGTTCTTTTGAAGTGTTTTGTATCATTTATTTATTTTTTTTAGTGACATTTTTTTTTTCTCTTTGTTATTGATTCTGTGACCATTTATATAATATGTTAAAAATTGATCAGGATGTAATATTAATTTGTTTAATTATGATAAATGGTTATTCTTGTTGTAAATATTAATAATTATGTGGATGTTCAAATCTTTTATTTATTACCATTAATTGTAATCAATATTCATCTTTTTCTTAGTTTCCCTTTTTTCTTAGTTTCTTAATATCTCACTCTTGTATTTGTATAAATAGGGGTTCACCCTATTGGAATAAACAACTCAGAAATTCTCATTCACTTTCTCTTTCTCTCTTCATCTTCTTCTTCTTTCCTCTCATTTACTTTATATTATTTTATAACACGTTATCAGCACGAGTCTCTGCCCAAGCTTCAAGCATGAGTCTCTGCCCAAGCTTCAAGCATGAGTCTCTGCCCAAGTCCCAATGTAAGTATCTTGTTAAAGTTCTTGAATTGTTTCAAAGTCAAAATACACTAAATATATATTTATATATATACTCCTCTGACTGAAACAATTTCAAGAATCATTTGGTTTCTTTTTTCTTTTTATCTATATATCTATATATTATATATGTATGTATATATTTTTATATATTTATTATTGATTTTATATATATATAATGTTCTTATCATTCATAATATTTACAATATATGTGTGCCTATGATATGATAGAGAAAATCTATATAAATTATACATATATCCAGAAGATTATGTATCATCGATAAAATATTACATGTATCCTAAAGATTATGCATCATCGATAAAATATTGCATATATCCTGAAGATTATGCATCATCGATAAAATATTGCATATATCCTGAAGATTATGCATCCTCGATAAAATATTGCATATATCCTGATGATTATGCGTCCTCAATAAAATCTTGCATATATCCTGAAGATTATGCAAACGTAATATTCATTATATAGTTGATGGATATATAATGAAAGAGATGAATACATATTTATATATATGTTCTTGGATTCTTTGAGGACAATGAAAAGTAATCTAATATCGATATAGATTTTGACAAACATTTCCTGAAGTAAATGTTTTATATTTATCGAAAAAAATGATTGTATTTATGTGAATACAACTTAAGAATCATTAAAAATGATTATTATTGATGCAATTTTATAGTGGGTTTTGAATACCCAAAAAGAATGTTAAGAAAATTGCATTGAAACATTAAAGTATAAGAATAACAATGAGCATGACTAATGTTATTTAAATACATGAGGCAATATTTATTGTTCATCATTCCCTGCAGAGAATGATACGAATTGAAGTCAATCACTTTTAAAGATTCCTCGTATTAGTCATGTTATTATACATTGTTATTACTTGCAATGTTGAAAATTATTGAATCTGACATATGTTACAGATTAAATTTTGCATACATCTTGGAGACTATGCAAAAATTGCATTCATATATTCTTTGAAATATCGTAAAAGAAATTGTTGAATAATTTCTTATATTTTTTATGGATGAACAAGTAATAAATTTTTAAGAAATTTATAATAATGTTCTACTTGTTCAACGTCATTCCCCGAAGTGAATGTAATGATTTTAAATAATCAATGACATTATTTACTACTCAAATATTTCCAGAAAAAGTGGAAACAACTAAAAGATGAGATACCACACATAATCAAAGTGCATGAAATTTATATATCATGTGTGGAATTGAATAATAGTGGTCGCGTACCTGTAGTACGGTATAATCAAGATAAAAGTATACTTGATTATTTAATAGAATGTGAATTGTACAAACTTATTGTACATTTAGAATATTTAAATATCATTACCTAAAGAGAATGAATAGACATGAAATTCTATTTCAAAGAATATAGATTTCACATATATTGGTAATGCCAGAAGTAAATTAATATATACATATTTTATTATTTCTTGAAATCAATAGTTTTAAACTATTGTTAGTACAGGATATGTATATATATAGTTACTATATAATTCAGTTTGCATATTCCCAAAAGTGGATACATAATTTACTAATATTTGTTAGTGATCCAATATAATCAAAGTGATAAAGAATCACAAAATGATTATTTGAAAAGCTTCCTGAAGAAGTCTTACATACAATTGCTACTTGGAGTAGTAAAATATATTTGTATGTACCTAGATGTATAACTTTTATCTAGTTATGAAAGTAATAAGAAATAGCTTATTGTATGTACTGGTTGTACATTTAAATATATAATATATCAAGTCATGATAATTAGACTAATGAATAGTATATTAATAAATTAGACGACTTGTTAAAAAGATACTAGGAAAAATGAATGATATATTATGGTTATATCTATTTGACCATTACAATAACATGATGAAGTTGTCATGTATCTTTAAATTATACACATCATTAAATTGATGATAGTGATTCCTGAAGAAATATAAAGTTTAATAAACATAATAGTGACTCCTGAAGAGTGTATATGTTTTGGAGAATAATATAATTATATTATTCGTGTATATAAAAATGAAAGTTTTTATGATTACTTATATGTTGTAGTGATTTTACATTACCTTGTGAAAGTTTCATTGAAATACAAATTATAGTGAACCTGAAGTTCATGAATTGAGTTATTTTGACATGATCAATCATATGCAATAAATTGTCAAAGGATTTGACTAAATTTTGTTGAAGAACCAGAAGATTCTTCTCATTATTAATTTATAAGGCTCAAAAGAAGAATATGCATATATTTGTACATAAAAAATATTTAGATTATATTTCTTAAAGAATCTTGAGCCATTGTTAGATTTTTATTGCATAGTTTCTTATCGATGTGATAAGGTTTTATGATCATGCATTTATAAAATGTGCAAATTTATGTATTTCTTATTATACATGTGTGACTCATTCTTAGAAATGAATTAAGTTCATAAGTATTGAACTTGAACCTGAAGTTTATTGAACCTGAAGTTCAATGTCATATAGTATATATGGGTTTAAATAAATATTGATTCATTGTGATATATTGAAATCCCTACAGGTGTATTAATATTATTAGATATCACAATTTTTAAAAATTCTCTCGAACAGGGGGAGAGAAGCAGTTGGGATCGATGATAATTTTTGAAAAATGATCCTTGCACAAAGTATATAAGAACGATATAGTTCAAAATGATATATACCAACTGCAAATCAATATTACTCAAAGTTGAGATAGAATGAGTTGAAAACGCCTGAAGCGTAAATGAACAATATAGAAATTATTAGTAAATGTTCATTTGATTTGCCCTGAAGTTGTTAAATCTAGAGGTACTCATGGAGATACCTTAATGTTATAAAGTATTAAAATGATAACCGTGATGAAAACGGTACTCGAAGAGACTCCCAAGAGAAGTTAGACATAACACATTTCATCATAATTGAATCCCTGAAGTGATTCGTTATAGGTACCTATAAATGATAAACATATTTGAGAATATGTAATTTAAAGAGATCTCTATAAGTTATGTCAATATGGGAGGAAATTATCATTTATTAAAAATTTTTGTCGACAATAAATATTGAATGTGTGCATATGCAATAAACTAACATGAGATAGCAAGGATCATTGTATTAGATTTGTCGAGAATTATCGACATACATTTTGATTTTTGGCCAAAATATTATGACGCAGTCCAGGAAAATTTACTCACATAAAGTGAAGTAAGACCTGTAGGGTGTGCAAATAAATATTTCTAATGAGAAATTTGCATATATGTATTTGTACATAATGAATTGTTGTACAAAGTTTGCATAGACATGAGATTGATTGAAGTAAGGCTTAAATATTGAGAAAATATAATCATGATTTGATTATAGCCTGGAATATATTTTATGAGAATTTATAAGCGTCACATAAATGTTGCAACAAAAGATTATTTATTTGGAGCTCCTAATATAGTGAGAATTTGAAATAAGCCTTATTTAAAAATTCTAGAAGAATTTAATACATGTCTTAAGTGATATAAATTCTAAGTCGCGCGCACTATATGACAAAGATCTTTGTATGACATAAAGACATGTAAGTAAATTATTGTTTGAAAAATACGTATGGTTGTCTATGCAGTATAAATACGTAAATTATACGTTGTGATAGACTCTTGAAGAGTTTTTGATTAATTGCAAAACAAACTTTTATTTCTTTTGTATATCGAGAAATATTAAATGTATAAAGTTTGTTCATTAGTATTGAAGTCCTGAAGTACTTCATATGTATTAAGAATTATAGATATATGATCATTTGATATGGAAATTAAGATCATACAACAAGATGGAACAAATATATGGTCTTGGAGTACCATCATTGTTACAAACGAAAATTTATATTATCATTAATGTGTTATGTTCATATCTACTTGAAATGTTAAATTTTAGTATGAACAAGATTGTATATACACATGAATGATACAATTAGTTGGATAAAGATTAATGTTCCACGAACCCCTCATCTATAATTTAGAAGTCCATACATACTCTGGAAGAGTTATAGAAAATATATGATCAAAGATTATATATGATGATATTTTAAAAGTGATAACAATAATCTTATGAGATCTATTATCACCAAAAGAATTATGGATCATATGTGCATGAGGGGAAGACATATTCATGTTGCACTCTTTTTCCCTTAGCTCAAGTTTTGTCCCACTGGGTTTTTCCTGGCAAGGTTTTTAACAAGGCAACTTGCAAATAGTTATGAATATGAAATATATATTGTACTCTTTTTTCCTTAGCTCAGATTTTGTCCCACTGGGTTTTTCTGACAAGGTTTTTAAAGAGGCAACTTTAAATCATGTTAACATACTTGCATTTTATGAAGCAAGTAGAGAATGTGTGTGAGTGAGATCATTGACATAGCATATTCGGGAAACATATGGATTGCACTCAATAAAGAAGTATCAACCCAAGCAATTCTCTATGGATAATACTGCTTGCATCGCTCAACTAAAAGGATGGTACATTGAAGGAGATAGAGTTAGAACACATTTCACGAAGTTCTTCTTTATACGCTTCAAGAAAATACATATTGGTGTTCAACATATTTAATCAAGTGTCAATCTTGTAAACTTATTCACAAAGTTATTACCAACATCAACATTTGAGAAGACGGCAGATAAGATCGAAATTCGTCGATTAGAAGATCTCCACAAATGCTTAAATGAGGGGGAGTTAGTTTACACTATACTCTTTTTCCTTTGATCAAGTTTTCAGCAAGATTTTTAATAAGACAGTTA
This sequence comes from Cannabis sativa, assembly GCF_029168945.1. Taxonomy (NCBI): domain Eukaryota; kingdom Viridiplantae; phylum Streptophyta; class Magnoliopsida; order Rosales; family Cannabaceae; genus Cannabis; species Cannabis sativa. Next base: position 30,671,048 of record NC_083608.1, on the reverse strand, counting down.
TTATGGACATCCAAAGGGGAGTGTTATAAATATTAATAATTATGTGGATGTCCAAATCTTTTATTTATTACCATTAATTGTAATCAATATTCATCTTTTACTTAGTTTTCCTTTTTTCTTAGTTTCTTAATATCTCACTCTTGTATTTGTATCTATAGGGGTTCACCCCATTGAAATAAACAACTCAAAAATTCTCATTCACTTTCTCTTTCTCTCTTCATCTTCTTCTTCTTTCCTCTCATCTACTTTATATTATTTTATAACAATTCTGTATATTTGTATATTATTGAGGCCCTTGTACAAATGGCATAGAGTACATCTTTCTATTTATCCTTAGTATCTATACTTTGTTTATATCAATTAATGGTATGTTTACTTAAAGAGGATGAGACTTAATAGTTTGATATTGATTCTCTTTACTAAATTTTAAAAAACGAAAAAAATAATAGAACCCACACAAATTAGGAAGAAAATAAGGAATATCTTTCCGTTTCCTAACTTAGTTTATTTTAACTTTAATTTTATTAATTAAAAATGATGAAGATAAATATGCCCTTTAAAAATCTATAAACAGAAAATAATTACATGTTGTAGTGATGGCAATTTTATCAAATAAAAGCATTCTGATTACATTTCCTAGTAGTGTAAACAAAATAATATATCTGATTTTTTTTTCCGAACAGTCTATTAAACAGCATAATAAAATATTGTTTGCGATTATTTTCTATTTTAAACCAATTCATTTCTCTCATTGATTATTCTAATTCCACTTACAATTTAATTAACGCGCTATAAAATCTTTCCCAATTACATCAATCAAAGTAAAAGGAGCAGTAGACTCCATAAAGTTACAATTTGCGTTAAATGGAGAAGCTTCAGCCAAATAGTAAACAACTCATTTAACAAATGGCTTAACAAAACATAAATTTATATTATGTAAAAAAGACAACAAAACCTAACATTCAATAGTATACCAAATGCATAAGTCATTCTAACAGAACTTCTAGTGGCTTGTACAATAACCAAGCTATTAGATTCAACCACTACATCACGATTAATGATTATCCTTCAATCAGTTCAACAGTACTTCCTTCAGACCTGATAATCAATTAAGTTTTGTTGGTTAAGTTTTTATTTTCTGTGTCACAATTTCTAACGAATTCTATTGTAACAGAATTCTAGTTTGTATTTTGTCTTAACATACACTACAAATAAAATGTTTTCCTCCTCAGAATGTTTAAGTAAGTATTCTTGGTTCTGAGGCTTTTCTCTTACACTCTATCTCTGTTTTCCTTTCCTTGCACTCTGTGTCTGTTGTTTCATGGTATCGGAGCACCTCTCACGTCCATGGCTTCCTCCGACAACAATTCGTCTCCACTTGGCATCACTGATCCTAGGCCTCAGGCGCCACCCCCTGCTGCTGCTCCTCCTCAATGAAATCCTTTCTCGAATTCCTTAACGTCTTATCTTACAACCAAGCTCGATCGAGCTAACTTTCTTGCTTGGAAATCTCAAGTTGTTCCCATGGTCATTGGTCATGACCTCGATGAGATATTGTTTACCAGTATCAGTCCTCCACAAAATCTTATCAATGGTGATCCCAATCGGATGTATCTTCAATGACGAAAGAAAGATCAATTGTTACTTTCTTGGCTCAGATCATCAATGACTAAAGTGATTCTTGGAACAGTCTCTAACTACAACTCCTCCCATGCTGTTTGGATGACCCTTGAGCAAAAGTTTTCCAGTCAAGCGAAAGCTCGGTTACTTCAGCTCAAAGGATAATTATCCAACATTCACAAAGGTAACCTCAGGATCTCTGACTATGTTGATAATATCAAGTCAATTTGTGATTCTTTAGCTATTGTTGGTCATTCAATCATTGATCTTGATCTCATTCTTCATTTGCTCAATGGCCTGGGACCAGAGTTTGATCCTATTGTTTCTAGCATCACCTCTTGAAGTGATGCTCTTACATTGGAAGAAGTCCATGCTCTTCTCATGTCTCATGAGACTCAACTTGAACGACACACATCCATGATGGATCTTTCTAATAAGAGGCTGCCAATCTCACCTTTTGATCAAGAAATGGCCCTTATCGTCATCCTTTTGCCTCTGGCAGAGTCATTAATGGTGAAAACCAATCAAGATTGCCTCCTCAAAACTATGGTTGACCTCCTTCAACCAATAGGCCTCTGTGTCAGCTATGCCTGAAATATGGGCACACTGCACCAATCTACCATTACATATTTGACAAGAATTGGGTGACCCCAAAAGAGGCCTTACCTCAACCACAAGTCAATCTCACAGAACAAGGTGGTGGCCATGATCATCAAGCACATGTCACTCAAACTCTTCCAGACTTTGGTGATGATGTTAGCTGGTATGTGGACACTGGAGTAACTAATCATGTTGCCTTTGCTATGGAAACTTTGGATTCTGCTACTCCCTACACTGGCCAAGAATCTGTTGCTGTAGGAGATGGTAAAAATTTCTTATCTCTCACATTGGTAAAACTACTCTTTCCTCTTAGTTCAAATCCTTTAAAACTTCAATTTTTGTCTTACATGTCCCTTTAATTACCAAAAACATGGTTAGTGTTTCCAAATTAACTAGAGATAATGATATTTTATTTGAATTCCACAAATCTTGTTGTTTTGTCAAGGACAAACAATCAGGTGTTGTCCTACTCAAAGGGATTCTCAAGAATGATTTGTACCTGTTAGGGGATGATCACTCCAAATTGTTCAGTCACTCTCTTGAGTGTGATCTTGCCACTTCTATTCTAGCTTCATGTAATATCACTTGTAATAAAATAGCATCGTTTACTTCATGTTGTAATTCAATTATTACTGCAGTTTCATCTTGTAACAATTTTTCTATCAATAAAGATGATCTTTGTTCGAATAATGCTAATATGTCCCTAATGTCTTTAATACTACTTTGCATAGTGATATAAATTTGTGACATAGCAAACTAGGACATCTAGCACCTGCAACGCTAAGCAAAATATTGTCTACATCCAACATAGCACACTCTCTTAAGCATCTTAAGTTTTGTAATTCCTATCAACTAGGGAAATCCATAAACTTTCTTTCTCCCTATCATCTAGTAGAGCCTCTCAACCATTAGAACTTGTCCATACTGATCTTTGGAGACCATCACATGTTGTCTCCAAAGACAACTATAAATATGACATTATATTTATTGATGACTACAGCAGATTCTCTTGGATCTTTTCCTTAACACTAAAATCTCAAGCCTTTGAAGTGTTCATAAGATTCAAAAGTCTAGTTGAAAAAAAATTCAACTTACCAATTAAGGTTGTACAAGCTGATGAAGGAAGTGAATATATACCATTTGAGAAGTTTCTAACTGACCAAGGAATTAAATTTCAGCTGTCTTACGCACACATTCATGAGCAAAATAGAAGAGTGGAAAGGAAATATAGACATGTTATAGAAACTAGATTAACATTGCTTGCTGATTCAGGTCTTGACATGAGTTATCGGTGGCATGCCTTGTTGGGATTTTATGCCCTAAATAAAACCCATCTTAATCTAATCTGATTTGTTATCAATAAAAGATTAGAAGTCATTTATGTTTACATGTAGTTTTCATGTTTATGGTTTAATATATACAAAATCTGTTAAGTCCAGAACATATAGACATTTACAATTATAGTGATGTCAACACAGTGGAATGTGATTGTGATTATATGCTTCAAAAGACAAAGTCCCTGTTTCATCAGTGCATTGGATTTACACTGATGTGATAATCAGCGATGAAGTGTACTTACACTTTACATCAAGTGTTATGTTCTTTCCAGAACATTGGCAAAGTATGCTAGTTTCGAATGTATGGAGTATACATTGGAATGGGACCGGTATTGATCTTGGTTGAGATATTATAATCTTACCATTGTATCTTTCTGAGTCAATATCACTAATTGATCTTAGATCAAAATATCTTAATCCTGACATGCTTAGGTTCAATCTCAGGAGTGTTATTCATGTTCTTTGATTTGTTCGTTAAGCCTACTTTTTGGTCAAGGTGATACGTACATTTTGGGAACATGATAGTACAATTGAGTGGAAGCGCTAAACATAGATATGGAATCTATAGCTTCTATCTGGACATAGAAGTGAAACGATGATTTCCTTCGAGCTTGGCTTAATAGAGATAAATGGAAGAGCTCTTGTTTCAGTAATTATATTAGCTCACTGAAACATCATTTATAGGAAGCTAAGTGTTTTAATGATAAAATACATTAAGGGGTGAAACAGTAAATTTATCCCGACTCGGTGTAAATCATCTATAGAGGATCTTTGATTATTAAGATTAGAACGATGGTTAAATATTTATAGCGTATCTATATCGTGGAACATGTAGAGCGTTCTATATGACTGAGAGTGCAATTCCAAGTTCTATGGTGGATGCAATAAGGAATTAATAAGTCAGGGAATTTACTTGGTAAATTCTAGTTCTGCTTATTGGAAGCTAGGTTGTATAACCCCATGGTCCCCATACTAGTTGAGACCATACTGCTTGTAAGACTCGGATAATTTATTTTAATTAATCAATTATAATTCTAAAATTAGACTATGTCTAGTTTATGAATTTTCACGAAGCAAGGGCTTAAATGTGAAGAAAAGAAGTTCAAGGGATTATTTATTAATTAATAGACTTTATTAAGTCTAATTAATAAATATATTAAATGACAATTTTATTTGATAATTAATTTTAATTATTAAATAAATAGTTTTGGCATTTAAGTGGCTAAAATTGGAAAAATGATATTTTTGAGAAAATAAGGAAAAAATTATAGAAAATTGGGAAAATACCAAAGTGGGGGTCCACATCCTATGGCCGGCCACTCGGGAAGGATTTTCCATTTAATGTCTTCAATATTTTAATGCCTAATTAATTCTAACCTAAACCTACGTGGTTGCCTATAAATAGATAGTGATGGCTCACACTAAATGATGATGAAAATTCACCTTCAATCAAATTTTCCTGAGCCTTCTCTTCTATTATTTTCGAACTAAACCTTCTCTTCCTCTCTTCATATTTTTCATACCTTGAGTGATAGAGTAAGTGCCCACACACATCAAGTGGTAACTCAATCATAGTGTGTAAGGCTATGAAGAATCCAGAATCAAGAGAAGGACATTCGGATTCAGATCTTGGTGATACCCTGCTATAGACAGGATACAACAAGCCATTAATATTCCGCTACACCCACTGTAAGGTTTCTGAAACTTTATATGTGTTTATTTACATTGTTTTAGAAATTCATATTTAGGATGTTAAATAACATACATGGTAATAAATCTAGATCCTGGTAAAATATATTCTAACAGTATAAACTTCTTCATGAAGGTCCCCATGGAGGAAGGCATTGTTTATGTCTAATTGGTGAATATGCCAATTATACATGGCAGCATGGGCCAAGAATATTTTTAAAGTATTGAACTTGCAATAGGGGCATAAGTTTGTGAAAAATCAATGCCTTGCCTTTGGTTGAAACCTTTGGCAATAATGCGAGCTTTGAACCTGTCAACATCCCCATGTTGGCTATATTTAATTTTCTGGATTGGAATTGCTCTGCGATGGAGATCTAGCATTGATATTTCTTCGAGGAACAGCTGAATTGTTCATGGTAGGAGCAGCAGCAGGTGGATCGAACATGATATCAGTTGCTGGTGTGTTGACCAAGGATAAAGGAGCACCATCTTGCGATCGAGTGGAATGTCTAGCCATGGAAGCAGTGGGCAGAGAAACTTCTGATACCATATGAGAGAAAGAAACAGAAAGAAGAAAAGAATTGAAATCTGTTATTTCTCATTGATTGAAAAAATGAATACAGGGCAGTCTATATATGTAGCCAACGGAGCTTAGTTAGTTAGGAAGGAAGAAAGACTAACTAACTTTACCATCTAATTAATCACTAATTAACAATAATAACTAACTCTAATAGTATTATTTTTATTTCATTAATTAGTTATAAGATATTTGTTTAAAAAAAAAGTTTAAAAAAGTATATATTTTTAAATTTTAAAATGATTTATTTTATTATTATTTGATAAATCACACTAATAATTGATCAAATTATTAAAATTATTATTTAATATATACTGACAAGTTTCATTTATTATTTATTTATTATATATTAAAATTATTATTTATTTTATAACATTTATTTTAAATGTAATATTAAAATTATTATTTATTTCTAACATTTATTTTAAATGTAATATGAATACTACATATTATTCACACACGAGTAATATAGATAAATATATACTGACAAGTTTCATTGATAATTTATTTTATTATTTAAAATTTTAAAAATAACTTTTTAATTTTAAAGTTTTTCAAATAATTTAAATCAATGTATAAGTGCCATGTGAAAAGTCTAACATAATAAGTAAATGAGAAAATTAGATGAAAAAATAAGTGATTTTAAAGGTTTACACATTAAAAAAAATAATAATAAAGAGCATTATTATTGAGTACAATAATATTTAATACCTTTTATAAATGACATTTTATGATTTGTTAACGATCTAAAGATATATTTTTTTTTAAGTTATATAGAAGTACATACTTAATTATACCATATGATAAGGGTGACTTATAGGAATTCTTAAAAATAGGTTGAGGCTTAATTGCTATTTGGTACCACGAACAAAGTTGTGGATCTGATCCGCTAGTCCATGTCTCTTCTCCCTTCAGTCTCCCTCAAGTACATTCCAAGATCTGTCAAAAATGTTGCACATGTTCTTGTTAGGGAAGCTCTTCGGCTCGACGAGGACTATTAGACTATTAGTTGAGAAACATTGTTTCTACTCTTTGGGCTGCTACTTCCCGTTTGCTTTCTCTTTGGTTGTAGCTCCTTCAAAAAAAAAAAAGTTGAGAGTTTGGCGCCAATTTAATCTTCTTTGGAAACTACGCCAAACACACCTTACCAGATAGGAAACTCATCATTTATACGGGAAATTTCACCTTTTTTTTTTGTTTTTATTTTTTTGATAACTTACGGGAAATTTCACTTAACATCTGCATAAGTCCACTTTATTCGGAAGATGGAAAAGTAATACATGTCCAGCAGACAAGAGTATTTAGTTGAATATAAACCACGTGGCACTCCCACAACTTGGCACAAATTTAGGACCAAACTACTCAGTAAAGAAGCGTTTCCGAAAACCAAAAGCAAAGCATTTTCAAACAAAACAAAACAAAATCGAGAAATGGAGAAAAAAAACCAAACCATGGAACAAAGCGCCTCCATCAATCTCTCAACACCAATCAGATGCATCGTCAAGCTCGGTCTGTCATCTTATATATTTAGTATTAGATTTTGTTTTCCTTTTTCAATAAATTAATAGTCGTTTATATTTATTGTGATATGATCCCATAGAAAGTGTTAAATTTATTGATATTTTAAGAGAACCATTGCACTAATTAACACAAATAAGGTTCTTACATGCTCACTTAGCTTATTAGATTAATGGGTGTGTTGTGAAATACAGTAGTTGGTTTTGGGAGGATCTTGCTGGATTCACTGTACAGTAATTAAATTAGTACCCATTCCGCTGGTTACCAAAGATAAGGTACTCATAAGTTCACTTGGCTATTTAGATTAGATTAATGAGTGTATTGTGAATTTACAATAGTTGGTTGTGGGATGAGGATCTTACTGGGTTCAGTGTACAGTAATTAAATTTGTACCCATTACACTGGTTACCACAAATCAGATACTCACAAGTTCACTAGGCTATTTAGACAAATGGGTGATTGTGAATACAGGGTCCGTATATTTTGTTTGCTTTGGGGTAATTGGGGTCAGTTTGATTAATGTACAATTATAGAATGCATTGGCAAATAGTTTTGTTAATGCTTTTTACAACATCCCACTTTCGTAATTTAATGGAGCAGGGGGGGCAGCAATTACTTGCAAGAATGAACTAGAGACAATACATGATGAAAACCTCAAGGAGGTTTCATTGCAGCTGAGGGAATCCATGAATGTGCAGTCGCCTTCTGGCAAGATTCTTGGGATGGATTGGAGCAAAGGAGCTGGAGAATCAGAAATTTCATGCAGCATAAATGATTTTAGTGCTGTGCCAGCAATGGATTCCAGCTCATTTATTGTTGTTCACGGTGCAGGTTAGTTTTGTGGAAAGCTTCATTCACAAGTTGAAATATATGAGATTGAATAATGGGTATTCATATTACATATAATTTTACCTGTTGATCCTTAGTAAAAGGTTCTCAAAATCAGACCTCAAACTTGATCCTTTAGGCTTTAGAAACCAAAGCTTTGATATTTGTGTTTTATATGGTTTATGATCATATGAAAACAACACTATAGGAACATCTTTATTTGTAGAATTCACCACATAAGAAAACTTAAATTGAAGATATGCAATAAGAAGTTTTGTCTTCCACAACTATGGCCTCAGGTTCTTTTGGGCACTTTCAAGCTAGTAAATCTGGGGTTCATAAAGGAGGACTGAACAAACCTCTTGTTAAGGCTGGTTTTGTTGCTACGCGCATTTCTGTAAGACTTGAATCCTTTTATTTCTTGTGATTCTTTTGAAGTTTTAAATTCATCCACTACTAAACACTGGAAACTTGCAAAGTTATTGAAGATAATGATGGATAAAGTAGACATTTATGACACTTTTGTCCTAATAAAAGTCAGCTTCTTGAGTTGCTGTGTTTCTGTCTTTCGAAACTTTAGTCATCTTAAAATTTGATCTGCCTTTCTCTCATTCCTTTCTTTTCTTTTTTTTGTTGAAACCTTTCTCTCTCATATTATTCATAAATAACAAGATCTCTATACTTATTTTGATAATTTCTTGATGGTCTTACAGGTTACAAAGCTCAATCATGAAATTGTTAGAGCTCTAGCCAGAGGTGACAAACCATTTAATACAATTTAGTGATGACCATTTCTCTTTCAAATTCACTATTTTGATAAATATATCAGATAAAGTCAATTTAGTTTGTCTGCACTTTTGTTTCAGAGGGTATTCCTTCTGTTGGAGTGTCTCCATTTTCATGTGGATGGTCAACCAATATGAGAAATGTGAGTAACTTTATTACTCTTGGCATAGTATTCTAAAATTACTCATTTTTACCTTTTCTGAAGGGAAAGGGTCATTAAATGTTTTATAAGTTTAAACACTTGTTATTTTGACAGATAGCTTCAGCTGATTTATCTGCAATGACTAATGCTATTGATTCTGGTTTTGTACCTGTAAGTTTTTGGCCTATAATTATTCTGACACTTCTTTCATCATAATTAGCTTACCTAGCTTCTTACTGTTTAAATCTTTTTTATGCTTTGAGTGGCATGAAATACAAACTAATAGAAATCCACCATCAGAATTCTCTTTGAAATTGACCACTGTAATATATCAACAGAGCTAGAGTCCTTCAATAAAGTTTATAAATGTGTGGAGGCATTTCTTGATGGGAGGTTTGTTATGAGACCCAATGCTTCTTAAGAAAAACACACATTAGGGGATTGGTTTAGTGTACTTGGGTTTGATGGCAAATCACATTATTTAATTATTGAAATTGGCCATGCTCATGTCATAGTGTATACAATTCTTGAAGATTGCAACAGAATACATATCCACCTTGTACATCCTTGTGTGCTGACTAATGCGCGAATATCTTCTTAATAGGTTACCCATGGAGATGCTGTACTTGATGATGAACTGGTGTGGTCCCTCTGTTTAAATTAATCAACTCTAAGTTCTGTAGTTCAATCGTAAGGATGTCTAGCTCATTGACTTTCTTAATCAGGGATGCACCATACTGAGTGGAGATGTTATCATACGACATCTGGCAGCACACTTCAAGCCCGAATTCGTAGTTTTTATGGTATTTACTCATGAGTAATAACTTGCACTCGCATATTTGACATTTTAGGAAGGGACCATAACTTTTTATTCTTGGAACAACAACATGAATGGACCATAATTTTGTTCTGTCATTTTATGTGGATTAAAGACAGATGTTCTTGGGGTATACGACCGACCACCATTGGATAGCACTGCAGTGCTGTTGAGAGAAATTGGTAATGCATCTTTCAAAACCTTGCTTTCTTAGACCAAAATGCGTTTTGTAATAGTGAATTGAATTTGTGGAATTATTTCTCTTACTTAAAAGAAAACAATGTAATCAACAGAAGTGCATGAAGATGGGAGCTGGTCAGTTGTGAAGCCAACACTTGAGAACATAAGTAAAGGTTAGTAAAAGTCAACTGTTTTTGTGTTTTATATCACAATACTAGATGACAGTTTCAGGATACAAAACAACAATTTCAAAATACCCAGTTCGTTGGTTATCATTGCAGTGAAAACAGATGTAGCAGCTCACGACACAACAGGGGGCATGGAGACCAAGATTTTGGAAGCTGCCATGATTGCAAGACTTGGGATAGATGTCTACATAGTCAAGGTAACTTATGTTTTTCAAAGAAACTTGTCTTTGTTTTCCTCAGTTCATATATCATATTCGGGGTGTTGAAATATTTATCTTCATTACAGGCGGGAACAAACCATTCTTTGAGGGCATTGCGTGGTGAATTGAGAGGCAATGTTCCTGAAGACTGGCTTGGGACAGTAATTCGATTTTCAAAATGATCTAACTTAAATTGAATAAAATAACTTTTTTTATTCTTTTGTCCACATGAGCCATTAACTTGATGAAGCGCACAAAACTCACGGTTGAAACTTCCATGAGACTCTAAATCTCTTATTTTGTGGGGAAAATGAGATGAAGACACGTCAAATTCTGACATTCATACTGCAAGCACGTACTTGAGTTCACTCAATCTGCTAGACATTAGATCATTCTAGTTTCAAGTACTTTTTCGTTTGCCTGCCTACTGATGAATATAACTCTACCTAATACGCTCACATTTTCATGTATTTTCTTCGAAATTTATTTTATTGACCCAGTTATATAGACACATTTGGATCGTGGTGAAGAGCATGGTTAGGGTTCTGCAGCCATCACCAAAAGATAGAGATTTGAAGTTATTTGAAAGCCCCAAACAAGCCCAGATAAATAAAACAACAGGACATAATTGCATCGTTCTATCCGGGCCAACTAATCAAATGGAATGCTTTTAGTCACACAACGACCATAGCATAAACTCCGCCTCGAGCATAGAGCAAATACGACACAAGAAACAAAAACTTGCCTTGGACAGACAATTCGCTATTAATAATAATGGCTTGCTCTTTTCATTTTGAATTGAAAAATTGCAAGTTCGTGTCATACAAACCCAAAATAAAGAAACCCAAAGCAAAACAAGACTAGGATCAATCCTGGAAAGTCGCAAGCAAAAATTGTTTGGTTGACGTACCCTCGAAAGTCGTAACCTACAATCTATATCAAAACTTGGAATCAGTATACTAACTACTAAGCAGGGCGAATTACTCTTTTAGCTGAGTTAACTGCCAATACTGGCAAAATAGCTGACTTAATTTGCCAATACTGGCAAATTAGATACAAATACAAAGATTGGATTGCACGTTTTGCCGGTTCATACAACATTAAAAAAAATATTGAAGTTGAATATGATAATTTTGGTAACATCTCATTCAGAATAATTTGCAGGAAAAATAAAATAAAACGTGACCACATATTCTCAAAGCAAATAAAACCACCATCAACAACAAAGCTGTATCACAATAAATTTATGGTCTTAAGATAAAAAAACATTTTGAGTTTTGATAGAGCAACACGCAATGAACTACTTGGGGCCAATGTCCTTAAGGGCACAGATCTGCTCCTCTCCCATTGCAGACATGACAGACACGACAAGATCCTTCCCATCAGCAAATCCATCCTTGATCTGTACAATTCCAAAGCCATGACCATTAATTATTAGCTATAATAATCACCACCTAAAAATTTCTATCAGCGTTGCAAGGCCAGAATAGATAAACTGACACATCAATTCCCAAAAGAGCATAATTAATGACACATCAATGTCTACAGAGATATTGACACAGATTTAGCAGAAGTCATTCATATCAACAAACCTGCGTGAGCAGACTGTCATCAGTTGGAAGCTTCAGGTCATCCTTGGTATTTCCATTATCAGTAAGCAGACTCACCTAAAATATCATAACTCAAGTTAGCCCAAGTTGAAATGACTAGTGAAACAATACAAGAAAGGGGTGAACAAATATGACCCAAAAGTAGTAAAAAAAGGAAATAAATCTTACAAATCCATCCTCAGAAATATCAATCAGCTGGTAGTCAGTACGATTGACATGAGGGACCTGCAATAAAAAGACACGAGAATGGATAAAGTGAGATAAGAAAAGGTGTCAAAACGATAACACAAACAAGACAAAATAGAAGAGCAAAGAATGATCATACATCACAATTGTGGGAAGATGGAACAATATCTTCCAGCTTCTTTGCAGTGAAGATATCAATGGCAACAAAGTGACACTTAGCGTGACCGTGCTTTCCAGTTTTGGAAGTGGAAACTTCAACAACCTGTAAATATTGCAAAGTCAAAGATTTTCTTTAGAACAATAATAATAAACTCATCAATAGAATCAATAAACAATCATTTCCATGATAAGATCCTTCTTGCATCAAAAGTTTTCTTTAATAATTCGTTTAATTAAATCAATCCAAACATGTGAGTTATATATAACCGCCACGACGAAACAGAAACAAAGGAAAAATAACAAGCTATCTTCAATAATCCCTAAATTATTGACCCAAAACATGCAATAAGAAACTTAATAAAGGGTTTCGAATCCAACATTTTCTAATACCAGACAACAAATTTCTCATTTTCGACCGAAAGCTATCACATAAAGCACAGACGCTTATCACTACCACAAGCCCAGTCAAACCCCAATATACCAAAACAACATCGAACAACAAAAACCCAATAAAGATTATGAGAAAAAAAAAATCAAACTTTAACCTTATCTTATCGCTTATTTGGAACAAATAACAAATAATAAAGAATAAAAATCCAAGTTCCAGATCCGTAGTGAATCCAATCTGATAAAAGGAAAATGATAAAGAGAACCTTGCAGGGCCTGCCCTTAATGACGATGTAACCATTCTTGCGGATAGTACCAGCTTGCTGAGGATAGGTCTTGGAAGCTCCGGCGTCGGCCTTGGACTCAAACTGGTGCTCCTCGTCCGACATAGCTGATTGAGCGGAAAAGATGAAGAAGAAGAAGAAGAAAACCCCAAAAAATGGAAGAAGGCAGAGAAAAGAAGGGTTGAGGAAGATGAGAAATGAGACAATTTATATATGGGTACAAGTTTTGAAATAATATTTGTGAAAGAAAATGAGGAGGAGTGCTGCGGACTTGATCTCAAACAAAACCTAGGGTTTCAAAACAAAATATTTAAATAAAATAATAAAAATGTATATATCTGATGAGAAATTGGAGATTTTCCACCGTTGGATGGAATGAGTTGAAGAGAATCAAATGTTTATTAATCAGCGTTTATGTGACGCTTGCGCATGTGGGATTCTGTCACGATTCGCCTCCTCAAAAGGGCAGTAACTTTTTCATTTTCTTTTTTATTTTTATGTTCATTTCTTTTTAGAAAACTTGCCATCATCCAAATTCCTCAAATAGGCAAAAGCTATACAATGATACTAGTCTCGCTAAAACCGAAATTGCCCTTGTTCTTTCCATACAATTTGCGATTTTGCTTTGCATTCCCGTCCCTTTGAGTCTTGCCGTGAGACTTTGAGTCGTTCCTCCGTCACTGTTTCTGGCTCCTTGTGACTGCTTTAGTGGTCGTGAGATTGTGGTTTTGTTCAGCAGTGTTCTTAATAGCTCTTTCACTTTAGTTGCCTTTTTCCTTTAGTTCTCTTTGTTCTAGGCGATTTTGAATCTCGTCCTTTCGTCAGGATCCTGTCTTAGTTGGTGTTGCTCCGGTGGCTTCTCAGGACGTTGGGAATGGATTTCTAGCCTTCTTTCTCCATGTTCTAGTTCCCCCCGTATGGTGTTCTAGTAACGGGATTGAGAGTTTTTGTGTTCTTTCATGAGATTTGGGATTGTTCCTGGCTGATGTTGTAGCTTGTCATTCTTGGTGTTCCCTCGTCTTTTGTTTTCGGTTTCTCGGAGCTTGTTTCTGGTTCAGCTGTGGTCTTGTTTTGTCGTGCTCATAGGCTTGTTTGTGTGGTTGTGGAGGGGATTGTGTGTAGCTCAGTGCCCGATTAGATCTTTCTTTTGGTTAGTGTTGCTTGTTGGCTTGCATGGTTTCTCCCTCTAGCGACTTTTGGTAGTCTGCTTTGTTTGTGTGAACTCTCTTCTTTCAGTGAGAATATGTGCCAGATTTGTGCACTTCTTTTTATCTTTGCCCCCAATTACAATTGGAAAATGTTGGGTTTTATGCCCTAAATAAAACTCATTTCAATATAATTAGATTTACTTATTAATATAGATCATAAATAACATTTAATGTTGCATGGTTCACATGATTTATTTCATGATTATATGTACATAATGTATGAATTCTATTTAAGTCCAGAACATATCAATTTGTTAATGATTATAGTGTTGTCAACACAGTGGAATATAATCTTAATTATATGTTCGAAAGTTCATTCCCTGATTTGTCAGCACACTGGATTTAGACTGACATGGTATAATCAGCGATAGGTATTCTTACATCTTGGATAAGTGTTATGTCCTTTCCAGGACATTGGCAAAGTTTACCAGCATCGGATGTATGGACTATACATCGGAAAGGACCGATATTGAACTTTAATTAGATATATTAGAATTTACTGTAATATCTATTCAATTCAATATCACCTGTTGATCCTAGATCAAATGATCTTAATCTTGATATGATTAGGTTCAATCTCAAGAGTGTTATTCGTGTTCTTTGATTTGTTAGTTAAGCCTACTTTTGGGTCAGGGTGATACGTACATTTTGGGAACACGGTAGTGCAATTGAGTGGGAGCGCTAACATAAATATGGAATCTATAGCTTCTATCTGGCGAATAGAAAGTAAAGGATGATTTCCTTCGAGCTTAACCAAACGAAAATAAATGGTGGAGATCTCATTTCACTTAGCTGAAATATCATTTATACAGGGTTAAGTGTTTTAAGGATAAAATACATTGTAGGGTGTTACGGTAATTTAATCCCTTTACAGTGTAAATCATCTATATAGAGGATTATTGATCACATTAGGGTTATAACAATGGATAACTAATGACGTGTCTATATCGTGGAACATATAGAGCGTTCTATATACTGAGAGTACAATTCTAAGTTCTATGCGTGGATTCAACGAAGAATTAATAAGTCAGTGAATTTAAGATATAAATTCTTGATCTGCTTATTAGAAGCTCGGATATATAGACCCATGGTCCTCATACTAGTTGAGACCATACTGCTTGTAAGACTCAGTTAATTGATTTTGATTAATCAATTATAATTCTAAAGTTAGACTATGTCTACTTTATGAATTTTCACTAAGCAAGGGCGAAATTGTAAAGAAAAGAGATTCTAGGTTTATTTATTAATTAAGAGACTTTATATGTCTAATTAATAAATACATTAAATGATAATATTATTTAATAATTAATTTTTAGTTATTAAATAATTAGAATTGGCATTTAAATGGTTGAATTTAAAAATTGGCATTTTTGAGAAAATGAGATGCAGAAATGATAAAACAGCAAAATTGCATAAGTGAGGCCCATTATCCAAGGCCCATGGCCGGCCACACTTATAGGCTTTTATCATTTATTTTTTCATTATTTTAATGCCAAATAGTTCTAACTTAAACCTAGGTGGTTACCTATAAATAGATAGTGATGGCTCTCATTCACACTTAACTTTGTCAGATGAAATTGAGCCTCCTATTCTCTATAGCCGAAACCACTTCCCTCTTCTTTTCTTCTCTAAATTTCGAATCCCTTGAGTGAATGAGTGAGTGCCCACACACATCAAGTGGTATCTCAATCATAGTGTGTAAGACTGTGGAAAAACAACCAACAAGAAGGAGATTCAGCATCAAAGGAAGGAGAGAAAGAGATCCAGGTTCAGATATTGATAATGCTCTGCTACAGAAAGGAATCAAGGGCTAGATATCTGGACGGAAGGAGTCATTATATTCCGCTGCACCCAATGTAAGGTTTCCTAAACTTTATATGTGTTTATTTCATTGTTTTAGAATTCATATTAGGATGTTAATGAAACATACTTGTTAGTAAATCTAGATCCTCGTAAAATATATCCAACAGAAAATTTGACATGTTATACTAAAAAATTACACATGTTGTATAACTATACTACCATATTATAAAAAAATTTAAACATTCTTTTAATTCTTTTTTATTTTGAAAATACCCTTCTTCTAAACTAAAAAAAAAAATCTCATTCATCTCTCTCTCTCTCTCTCTCTCTCTCTCTCTCTCTCTCTCTCTCTCTCTCTCTCTCTCTCTCTCTCTCTCTCTCTCTCTCTCTCTCTCTCTCTGAGACCTCAACCACGACCTCAGACCTCAAGTCAAACGTCTATTTCTCCACCACGACCTTAGACCTCAGGTCGGACCTCCCACACACTCAACCAACCTCCACATTCATTTTTCTCACCTAAAAGCATTGGGTAAGTGCTTTTATGGAAAATATTATTGGTTTTTGTTATACTTAGTGTATGTTGTATGGATATGCACATTCTTGGTTGTATTTTGTGCACTTTATGTTCTGATTTGAAAGTAGACTATGATTCATTTTTTGCGTTTTTTTTGGGTTTTTCATTTTCTTGCGATGTTTAAACAATAATTGGCAATTTTGTGCAATTGTAACCAAAGTTAGAGGTTAGGGATGAATCTATGCGATATTTGAACGATGCTAGTGCGATTTTGTGCAATTTATGGGCAATTTTTGTGCGATGTTTGGGTGGTTTCTTACTTGTTGTGTTTCTTGTGCGACATTATGTGATATCATTGCTTTCTTGTACGATTATTGTGCGATATTATTTACTTGTTGTTTGTGGTTTTTTTGGACATATTTAATTATATTTGTGCCTATACAATATGATGACGTTTGGGTTGTAGAAGGTTTCAAGTGGGTATTCAATTTCGCAACAAGTAAGACAATGATGTTTGACAGTGACACTACACTGGAAAAGGTGCGTGAAGTTTTGTATAAAGAGTTGGATGTGAACCCTTTGGTGTATGAACTGAAATTAGAAGTTTGTTACATGTACATGAAAGGCACCAAGTTTTCACTGGAGGTTTTAGTGAAAGATAGTCAACTACAAGTGTTCTTGAGTATGAAGGCTAAAATGAGTATGGACAACTTGTTGCCACTATTTGTGACTAAGGTGAGGAAGAATGTGAATTTGGAGCCTACTCCTCCAAATGCTCCCCCAACTGTAACCCCTCGAAGTGTGGTTGGGACCTTTGTCCCTGAAACTGATTTGGGAGTTGGTTTGAATGAGCAACTTCCTACTAATATAGATGATCGCAAAGTTGATATCGCATTTGATCATTCAGATGAGTTCGATGCTCCCTTTTACAATAATGATCATATGGTAGATTTGGGTGGGGATGATGATGTGGCTGTAGAGGTACCTCCCCTGAGGATGGAACTAACTCTAAGCAACCAAGGAGAGCAACAAAGAAGACCCCCCGTAGTGAGAATCGCCAAACTCCAGGAACTAGTAGCAGTCGGCTAGGTCCTTTTATTAGTACTCTTGCATCTGAATTTGAAGTTTGTACGAAATTCAAACCTCTTATGCGGACAAGGGAAGACATAGAGAAAAATAATGTGTATACAACATCTCTTAGTGGTACGCCTTCAAGGAGATATATCTTAGCAAGTTGTACAAAAACGAGGAAGAATTAAAAAATGTAGTGGGAAGGTATGCACTAAAAAAGAATTTTGAGTGGATGGTTAGTAAGTATGGCACTGATGTGTTTTACGCTACTTGCAAGGAAGAAAATTATAAATAGAGATTAAGGGGGAAGAAGAAGGCACATTGTGACATGTTTGAGGTTAATATGTTCCACAATGATCACACATGTAACTTGGATTCTAAAAATTTTGATCACCGTCAAGCAACACCGTTAGTTATTCGGCTCATTATTAAGAACAAGTACACATTAGATGGAATTAACTACAAGGCAAAAGACATACAGAGGGATATGTTTGATGAGTATGGCGTCAAGATGAGTTATGAGAAGGCTTGGAGGTGCAGAGAGAAGGCAGTTATGTATGTGAAGGGTACTCCAGTAGAATCTTATACGAAGTTATATGGTTACTTCTACATGTTGGAACAAAAGAATCCTAGTACTATTACTGACATTGTGAGAGAAGATGACCAATTCAAGTACTGTTTCTGGTCACTCGATGCTTGTAGGAGGGGATTTGAGTTTTATCGTCCTGTGATTAGTATTGACGGAATATTCTTGACGACAAAGTATGGGGGCACAATGTTAGTTGTTGTTACGTACGATACAAACAACTAATTATTTTCGGTAGCCTTTACAATTGTTGACAGTGAGAATCACGACTCTTAGAAGTATTTCTTGCAGAAGTTAAGGGAAGCCATTGGGGAGGTTGAAAACCTTATGTTCATATCGGATAGGCATTAAAGCATTGAGCATACTGTTGAGGTTGTTTTCCCAGAAGCATGCCATTGTGCATGCTTCAATCATATTACTATGAATATCGTTCACAAGTTCAAGACTGATGTATGCAACAAGCAAATATGGCTTGTAGCTTACGCGTGGAACAAGATGGAATGTGATAGACATTTTAAGGTACTCAAACAGATGGATCCTGCCATTGCTACATACGTCAAGCAAATAGGGTTTGAAAAGTGGCCTTGTCCTTATTGTCTAGGCGATCGATACAGCATATTGACAAGCAACGCTACCTAAAGCTTTAACAAGGTGATAGAAGAATTTAAAAAATATCCAATAACTAGTTTGGCTGAATTCATCAGGTTCACACTTCAAAATTGGTTTGTTGATCGTCTCGAAAAGGCAAGTAAGTGCACTACCCCTTTGGCTACTACTTTTGAAGATGATTTAATAGCACAACACACAGATGGTAGGTTCAAGAGTGTCCTTCGTAATGGTGTGCAATTGTTTAACATTGGTATGGGTCCTCAAGGTGAGAGTGGTGGTGATGTGGAGTTAGTGGAGAGAACATGCACTTGCAAACTGTTTCAATCGCTAAAAATAACTTGTCCTCATTCATGTGTTGCAACAGTTAGTCAGAATGCGAGCCTGTACGCACTTTGCTCCCCCGTACTACACAAAAGAAACGTGGAAGAAGATTTACAATGCAACAATTAATATTGTTGGCGAGGAGGATGAGTGGGTACTATCGGAACACATTAAGAACTTAAGAGTTGGGGTACCAGTGAGGAAAAAACCAGTAGGTCGGCCTAGGAAGAGCAATGCAGGTAAAAGACCGACGAAGCGTCAACCATCTAATGGTCAGGTGCTAGTGGAACCTCGTCATTGTTCGCTCTATGGCAGTTCAAGGCACAGCAGAGCTACATGCAAAGCTCGAGTTTGAATTTTTTCTCTAATAGTTTCTTAGCCATCAATATTAGTTACAAAGCTTGAGTTTGGATCAAATTTATGTCTTGTATTGCTGGTTGTTGTTTAACAGGATTGTGTTGGCCATGTTCATTGGATTTTGTGCCCTAAATAAAACTTATTTCAATATAATCAGATTTACTAATTAATAAAAGATCAGAAATCGCTTTTATGTTGCATGGTTCACATGATTTACTTCATGATTATGTTTAATGTATAAATTCTATTAAGTCCAGAACATATGTAAATATATTTATATTTGTTCATGATTATAATGTCGTCAGCACAGTAGAATATAATCATGATTATATGTTCAAAAGTTTAATTCTCATGATTTGTCAGTTCACTGGATTTAGACTGGCATGATAATCAGCGATAATGTATACTTACACCTTGGATAAATGTTATGTCCTTTCTAGGATATTGGCAAAGTTTACCAATATTAGATGTATGGAGTATACACTGGAAGGGACCGATATTGAACTTGGATAAGATATCATAAACTTAACATTATATCTTTTTAAGTCAATATCAATGGTTGATCTTAGGTCTATGGATCTTAATCCTGATATGGTTAGGTTCAACTTAGTTGTGTTACTTATGTTCTTCAAGTTGTTCGTGGATGCAAACTTATGGTTCTAGCAGATATTTACATCTTGAGAACATAGTAGTTCAATTAAGTGGGAGCGTTGATCCTGGATATGGAATCTATAGCTTCTATAAGTATTTAGAAGTGAAACAATGATTTCTTTTGAGCTTGGCTTGATAGAGATAAATGATTGAGATCTCATTTCAGTAATTATATTAGTTTTTTAGAAATATCATTTATAGGTAGCTAAGTGTTTTAAGGATAAAAACATTGAACAGTAAAACGGTAAATTTGTCCCTATTCAGTGTAGATCATCTATAGAGAATCTTTAACTATTAGGATTGTAATGATGGATAATCATAACGTATCTATATCGTGGTATATATAGAGTCTTCTATATAATTGAGAGTGCTATTCAATTCCAAATCTATAGTGGCGCAAGGCGGAATTAATATGTTAGAGAATTTACTTGGAAATTCTAGATCTAATTATTGAAAGCTCGGTTATATAGGCCCATGGTCCCCTCACTAGTTGAGATAATACTGCTTGTAGACTCAGTTAATTGATTTTGATTAATCAATTATAATTCTAAAATTAAACTGTCTTATTTATGAATTTTCACTAAGCAAGAGCTTAATTGCGAAGAAAAGAGATTTTGAGGTCAATTTGTTAATTAAGACACTTTGTATGGTCTAATTAATAAATAACATAAATAGAAATTTTATTTATTAATTAATTATAATTATTAAATAAATAGTTTTGACATTTATATGATTGAATTGGAAAATATGATATTATTGAAAGAAGAATAAGTGGTTGAAATAAAGTGGCAAAATTCTAACTAGAAACTGGTCCTATTGAGTGTACGGCCATAAAGTATTTTTTACCCAATATTTTATTCTTTTTTAATCCATATAATTCAGCCCTAAGCCCTAGTTGAAATACTATAAAAAGAACATGATGTTCTCACTCATCCAACTCTTGTCAACTTGACTATTCAACCAACCTAGATGAAAAAGTTCATTCTTAGTGATTTCAAACCTCCTTCATTGTTCTTCCATATTCGAAACCCATAGTGAATGAGTTTCATGCCTACACATAGCAAGTCAAGTACTCAATCATAGCGAGTAAGACGGTGGTAACCAAACCCGAAGGAGAGAAAGAGATTCAGGTTCAGATCTTGATAATGCTTTGCAACAGAAAGGAATCAAGGGCTAGAGATCTTGAACGGAAGGAGTCATTATATTCCGTTGTAGCCAATGTAAGATTTTCTTAAACCCTTATGTGTTTATTTCATAGTTTTAAAGAATTCATATTTAGGATGTTAATTCAACGTAGTTGTTAGTAAATCTATATCCTGGTAAAATATTCCCAACAACTGGTATCAAAGCCATGGTAATGATTTACTTTCATGAAATATATATTTAAAATGATGATATTATTTATTGTGTTGATTTGGATGTGTTCATGTTGGTTTATGTGCATATTTGATGATTATGTGGAAATTATAATTTTATGATGATAAATATTTTTAGTTTCGTTCTGAAAGTATTTTTTTCTAGAAAGTAGATGAAAAATTAATAAATTTAGGCTTTTACAGAACTTAATTTGGATTTTTATTGAATTAGTTATGATTTTTTGAAGTTTGAATGAAAATATCTCAAACCTGTTGCACACGTGCGCGGACAAGCATCACGCGGCCTTCACATGGCTTCAGACAAGCTCATGACCGAGTTTTCTCAGATAAGGGCTGTCCTAAGCCCCAGCTGACCAAGTTTTTCCCCTCAAGAAGGCTGCGTGCAGCCTCATTTCACCCCGTTTGCTCCCATGTGTGATAGGGTTGTACAAAAAAATTCGTAAACCGCCCAAACCGAATAATCAGCCCAAACCAAACCGAAAAAATCGATAAAAATCACAAACCAAAATAACCTGAAAAAATTTACAAACCGCCCAATATGTTAATTGGGCGGGTTGAAAATAGGTCCAACCCGCCCAATTAAACCGAATAACCCGACCAACCCGACTTTGGATTTTAATTTTTTTTACGTTTTAGTTTTTATTATATATAACATAAATGATTTAATATATAATAATATAAAGTTATATACTTGATTGTTAGTTTCAAAGTCATATATATTGTGTTGTGCTTTAGTGAAATGTGATATTTTTAATTTATCTTTTTAATTTTTATTGATTTTTGACTTTGAAACCAAAAAAAAAAAAGTTTGGCCGCCCAAACCGTTAGTCGATTTACATATATTTTTTTTAAATTGGGTGAATTGCACTTAAATTTTAGCAACCCGAACTTTAGATTGGGTTACAAAATATATAGGATAAACTGCCTAAACCGACCGATGTACAATCCTATTTGCGCGTGTATAGGGAGTATGCAATGCATACTCCCTGTGCCAAACTTGTTTTTGTGATGTTTTGAGCTTCAAAAATTATTTTTCGATGAAATAAAATTCAAATTTTGGTAGAATTTTATGTAGAATCTAAATTTTTAAATAAAAATCTAATTAGTCATCATAGTTCATGGATGTCTTCCTTGTTATGTACAATCTTTCTCCCTGGTTAGTGATGAAGAGGAAATTTAATATGCTTTCTTTAATGATATCAGGCCCTCAACAACCCGGACATAATATCGATGTATATTTAGAACCATTGATTGACGATTTAATAGAATTGTATGAGAATGGTGTTTAGGCCTATGATGGTTTTAAAAAAGAATTCTTTAATCTAAAAGCAGTGTTATTGTGGACTTTTAGTGATTTTCCAACTTACAATAATTTATCAGGCTTAAGCACAAAATGTTACGAAGGTTTTCTGATTTGTTGCACTAACACATGGGCTCGTCGCTTGGCAGATGGACACAAGATGTGTTATATGGGTCATAGACGGTACTTGCCTACAAATCATCCTGATAGACGAAAGAAGAAAGCATTTGATGGTACTGAAGAGGGAAATATGGCTCATTTGCCACTGTCAGGGGAACAAATTCTCCAATAAGTAGAACTAGTAGATTTTAAGTATGGAATGTTGATTTATGTTATAATGACTTCATTGTTGGGCAACTAATTCATGAACAATTTTTGGAAATTGACCGTAACCTTGAGGAAGACAATTCTGAATACATTATGAACGATATCAATGAGGGAATATGGGTCAATTGTGATTTAGGCAAACATAAACGAAAAAAGAAAAGAAAATGTGTCTAATTGGTAACTTACTTGTGATTGCTTACTTGTGATAATGTTTGTTTATGTAGTTAATATTTGTTATAGATTACTTGTGATACTTTTTTTTATGTAAGTAGTTACACTGTTATAGCTAATTTTATATTTTGTTTGTCAATGGTGTAGATATGGCTAACTCAGGTTCATACTCATATTCAAACCCAGCAGCAGAGTGTCCTATAGACTTCCTCTCCAAGTCAATAATAAATGAGAGTATATAGGCAAAAACGATGCCAAGCTAGTATCGACTTTAGGAGTTAGATGCCGTCAGACGATAGGGTTGTCCTATGAAAATTAGAAGCAAGTCAACCCTACACTAAAAAATAAGATTTGAAAAGATATACAGGTAAGCGGTTGTTTGTGAGAATTTTAATATGTGCTTGCTTAATTTAGATGTTAACTCTAATCATGTTTGTTTTCCTTAAAACTAGACGGGTTTTATAGTGCGAGATGATTTCAAACATGATTGCTTGATCCTTGCTGGGAAGTTAATGAAAGACCTCAAGAATAGAATGACAAAAGATATCATCATGCCCACATTAAAAGAAAATGAAAGTCGACTAACTCTTGAATTCCAGGTACTAATTATATTTGCAGTAAGATAAACGTTTAAATACAAGTACTGGTAGCTAACGTATTTTTTGGCATTGTAGGAATTGAGTAAGATGCAAAGGGAACATTCAACAAAAATCCAATCCAGATATCGGAGTGGTCGGAGTGGAATGGTGAACGTAAGGGAAGATGTGGTAATTAATCAATAATTTTTAACAATGTGCTTGAAACAGTAATTGTACTCATTTAATTTTCATAAAATAATGCAGAAAAATAGTAAGCAGATATTAATCGTCGATTAAGTACTAATAATGAGTTAATATATGTAAATCATATACTAATTGCTTGAATATGTGCATTAGGCTCAACTAGAGGAGCAAGTTACTCAGGGACAAGTTCAGATCCATGGCCAAAATGACATTTTAATGCTGGCGCTCGGGACACCAGAGCATCATGGACGTGTTAGGGCTGTTGGGTATGCTAGTAGTACTTGAAAAATATTGTTTCCTTAGTTATACAAAATAAACTATAGTTAATTTTATTTATTTATTTGTAGGTTCCTTGCCAATGCATCTAAACTGTTTGGCAAGAAAAAAGGGAAGTTTCTGATGTTGTGGACGTGTCAGGGCTGTTGGGTATGCTAGCAGTACTTGAAAAATATTATTTCCTTAGTTATACAAAATAAACTATAGTTAATTTTATTTATTTATTTGTAGGTTCCTTGCCAATGCATCTAAATTGTTTGGCAAGAAAAAAGGGAAGTTTCTGATGTTGTGGCTTAGAAACAAAGGGAGATTGAGAATTTAAAAGCTGAAATCAAATCCCTTAAATAGAAAAATAAAAAAAAAATATTGCCCAACAAGAGTAGAATAAGGACGAGGATGAGTTAGAAGGAGAGGTGGCTCATCAGGCGTATGTTCCACAATAATACGCTCACGAGGATGAGGGTCGACCACAAAATTATGCTCAGGAGTTTGTTTCCCTAAATGAGCCACCTCTCATGTACAATTTCGATGAACAGATGGCCTTTAATCAGCTAGTATATCTCTGACAATATCGACAACGTTGTGGCCTGAGCTTATTTGTACGAACATGAGGGTCCAATCAAAGTTCACTGCAAAGACTACGATGATTCACATGGCCTGGGTTCTGATTTTAGAAATGCTGTAAGAGGATGCTGAAATCCCAATCTCAATTGACGGGTGCACATTTGTTAAGAAAGTAGCAAATATGTTCCTTCATTGGCCTAAATACTTAATTGGAACACTCGAGGTAACTTTTGTTATAAATTAATTATCAATTATTAGCGGAGTTTGAATATCTTAAATATTCAACCATAATGAAGTAGGTTCTGTGAATACATGTGATGCAGTCAGATGGATGAATAAACAATTATTTTATCTATTTTGTTTGTTATTAGGCATGTTTAAAATTTTTGGGGCATTCAATTATAGCCATTATGTTGCCAAAAATTTGATAGAATTAGGATCAAATTTGATATATTATATGGTGTTCTGTATAGGGTCCACTAGCTCAACCACCATCAAGATGTGATCTGTCTAAGGGGAAAGGTCTCATGCATTCTCGAAAAGGTGGTGCTGATTAAGAAGATCTATTATTCACACCAGAGATCATGGCTTTAATCCCTAAGTTACTAAAATAGATGGTTGATGAATTTCTAAGAGTCAAAGATAAACGTGATATAATCACAATTTGGGTACCCCGAGGATTCATAACACCTTGTACCCATATCACGTTATCTAGAGAGGATTTGCAGCATGTGGCATTGTGTGACTTCATCGGCAACTAGAGAATGTTGTTTGGAATGATGTATACTCTTCTTTATTCTAACTAACCTTATATATCAAATTCTAGTGAAATTATTATAACACACTAATATTTAACAATTTAATGCATGCACATCTAGGAGAGCATAAACGCTTTGAGAAAAAATTTCATGTTTTACGACCCAGAGCTTCTCGCAGTGAATGATATCAACGATGAAGAGAAGAGTCAGTCTTTTCAGAATGCGTCAAAACGATTGGCCCTTTGGTTATCATCGATGAATAACAACTACCAAATGTTCTTATTCCCTAGAATATCGAGTAAACACTATTTAATTTTTTAATGCTAATTATTTTCTATATTATAACTTGAAATTATTTTATACTATCTTACATACATCCCAACATACTTTTTTAGTGCACATTGGTTGCTAAAGATCGTTGCACCAAGGAAAATTATTCATTTAGACCCTATACGTAGCCACAAAGTTCTCCAACAAATTATTGAAATGTTGAAAAGGTAATAATTTAATTACTCTTTATGTAACAAAATTTTTAATTAACTAATAAATTGAAATGTTAATATAATTCTTAAAGCAGAGCACACCAAATTATAAGGGCATCAAATGCGTATCTTGGGCCGTGGCCAGGAATTCCACTAGCAAATTGTCCAAGACAACCTAAAAACTAAGAATGTTGTTTTTATGTTTTGAAATACATGACTGACATCGTCGTACGAGCAAACTCTAACCGTTATATACAAGATCAAAAAGCTATAAGTAATTATTAATTATAGTATTTATTATGTTAACAAATAATAATATATATAAACTAATATAAATTTTTACTTTTTTTTACAGTTTGGAAAAAAGCAGACATACAATCTAAAAACCGAATTATTACCATTACAGCGACAGTGGATAGAACGGTTGATGGCTGTAATTTACGAAGACTTGGACAAATGATGCTGAAAGGCCTAAGAATTTTTCTTCCCTAGCTTTTTTTTTTTTTTGGTTTACTTGTAATTAGATTATTAACTTGTTAATATTTGCACTGATTTTACAATATTTGTGTAATCTATAATTGTAATTTATTTAATTGCTTCTATGAAATAAAATTAAGTATATTGGCTAATCATAAAATTAATTAAATAATATTTAATTTAGCTTATAAAAAAATAAATATTTAATTTAAATTTAAATTAAATAATATTTAATATAAATTAATAAATATATATAATTCAAATAAATTAAATTTCTTGATTTATAATAAGTTTTGAACTGAAAAAAAAAAATTATTAATCATTTGGTTTCAGTTTTTACGCCTACAACGTCAGTTATGTTGGCATATAGCGTCAGTTATTTGAATATAACCGACACCATAGTGTACATATGGCGTCGATTCTTTCATAATAACCGACGCCATAGGGTATCATTTAGCATCAGTTGTTTTCAGTGTCGCATGGATCAGTGTCAGTAGAGAATTTTTCCAAAACCGATACTGAAAGGCCTTAAAAACTACCTTTAAAGCCCAAATTTGTAGTAGTGTGAGGAAACTAAATTCTATTTTGAATATCCTCTATAAATAGTGGATCAATTCTACTGTAAAGGGATCCAAAATCATTTGTTTGAGAGAGTCCAGAATCTGCTCATTTTTTCGTGTAAAAGCTTTCGAGAGAGATCAATCCCTTTTTGCTTCTCTACTCAAAAATTAAATACAATAATAAGGGGAGTAGGTCATTACCAGAATAATGGGGTTGAACTTCTATAACATATCGTGTTCTTAGTTTTACTCATTATTACCTATATCTCTCTTATATCTTATTGATTTCTTGTTGCTTTAAGGACTCGGTGTCGTTTACTAAAAGCGAGGACAATAATTATCTTTAATTTTAATATCTTATCCAATAAAATATTTAATTTAAATAATTAAAAGATAATCTTTATTTTATTTTGATTTATTTAATTAATAAAATAATCAAAACAAAATCCATTGGGCCTTATATGTCACCTACACGTGTGGGTCATATTTTAGAGCCCAAAATTAATTTCTCAATTTTGTCTTTTTTTTTTAAATAAGATTTATTATTTAAAATATATAATAAGTGATTAATTCTCATTAATATCTTATTTAATTTGGATTAAATCATTGTTGTTTTTTACTAAAATAATAAGCTTTTTTTCTCATAATATTATTTAACAATAATATTATATATAACTAATTAATATAGTTTTATCAATTAAAACTAAATAGTTAAATTCTATTTTAATTATTCAATTCATAATTGACATAATTATATAAAATAATAATTTATACAAAATTACTATTTTGCCCTCAAGAATTATTTCTTTTAAAATTCAATTCTTTCTCAATTCATCTTACAAATTATATCTTTCCTTATACAGTGTTGTATAGAGGTAATCTGAGAAGTACATACATATATTTCAAAGCTCTAATAAACACTGGATTATTATTGATTCTTATCAATAAAATAATCTGGTTTATTAATAATCTGGTTTATTAATTCTATTATTACTCCACTATAAATATGAAAATACACTCTTTGACAATATAGAATTATATTTACATAATTTTTACTAGTAGTCCATTGATATAATCATTACAAGTAGCTTGTCCTCTAATTACTAATTCATAGAGTTGGTCAAAAATATTATTTTATCCTTCTAATTATTTCTTGAATTCCTTATGTATCATTAATTCAATGTGAACAGTTAATCTATAACTTATTATAGATTTGAATCCAACTGTCAACACTTTCATAATTAACACTATAAGGGAACTAATATTCGATCCGTTAGGAAAACTTAGATTCCATTATTGTATATCATGTTCCCAACCACTCTTGTTATTACATTCTCAAAATAGAAGTTGTAAGGATCATCTTCTTTGAGAAACTTTAATGAGTAAATCAAGAACCTAATAAACATAAATAGGAGTTCATGATACTCAAGATTTAGACAGGTCTACCAATGATCATCACTGTGATATAAAAATTCTTTCATGGTAAAGGACATGTTAAAGAAAGATGTTATTATATATCGGTCCAGTCATGTATAATCAAATTACACACAACACATTTACTACGTGTCTATCCACATATGTGATCTGAATTAAAATTGCACACACTAGAGTATAGTGTATAGTAAACTGTACTTAATAGTTCCATATTAAAGATCCATTTACTTTAATACATTGCCAACTTATTTTATTCATATTGTATAATCTTAATTCTCTTGTACAATCTTACAAGATTATACCATCTCCATATGAATAAAAAAAATTAGATATTTATAAATTATACTTGTATAATTAAAGTATTCATTTATCTCATAATTGTATTTTATATATTCTATAATATATTATCCATTAATTACTTACTTTTAGGGATAAATCCCAACATCACACATGTCTTTCTATTTTCCAAGTCAATCGAGAATGTTTACTGACTTGGGTTTGGTTGCTGCCTCCTGACCACAAGGTTGTGAAGGCAATGCTAGGCATTTCTTCCTATGATGATAGAGTCATCCTTAGATTGGTTGCTGTGAGAGTGGTTGTTCAAAGCACTATACTGATTATTCCCCTCAAAATAGACTTCCACAGAGTCATAAATGCAAAGAAAGTCGAATTGATTGCTTAGGTTTAATTCTTCTCCATGCACTGGAGGGAAGTACTTATACTGCTAGCCATTAGGACTGCATGTGAAGTACCTACACAAAACATCCCTCTCATTTTAGAAATATTTTTTAGTGTGGAGCTGTTCGTTGGTTCTTACTCTCTGAATCTCATACACTCCAGTTTCATGGTAGAGCCTCTGGGTCCCTCCTCCAAGGTTGACTGCATGTCCCTTCCCCCTTGTAGGGTCACGGGGCCTAGAATCGTCAGACTTGTGAGGAGAATTCCACAAAAGAGATCAGTTTCTCAAAATTGTTTGGATTATTCCGAGCAGAGTCATATTTGGTCTTGTTAGTGGCTGGTGGTGGCTCTATAGGTCCACGTTCCTCAGTCTGAGTCCTTTCAAATGCTCGCTCATAGACTATTTCCCTAACAGGTGACCCTTCCACATCAGGTGGAGGGCCCATTGGTCTGCGCTCCTAAGTCTAAGTCCTTTTGGACGCTATCTTGTGTTGGGTTTTGTGCCCTAAATAAAACCCTTTACAATCTGATTAGTTATCAATCTAAGAAATTTGAAATGATTTATGTTTGCATGAATTTTACATGCTTATGGTTTAATATGTTTAATATATGCACAAAATTTGTTAAGTCCAGAACATATATTTATTCACAATTACAGTATTGTCAAGACAGTGGAATGTGAATGTGATTATATGATTCAAAAGACTAAGTCCCTGTTTCATCAGTGTTTTAGATTTACACTGATGTGATAATCAGCGATGATGTGTACTTACACTTGGAGTAAGTGTTATGTTCTTTCCAGGACATTGGTAAAGTATACTGGTTTCGAATGTATGGAGTATACATTGGACTGGACCGATATTGAACTTAGTTAAGATATTATAAACTTACCGTTGTATCTTTCCAAGTCAATATCAGTAGTTGATCTTAGATTAAAAGAATCTAAATCTTGATATGCTTAGGCTCAACTCAGGAGTGCTATTCATGTTCTTTGATTTATTAGTTAAGCCTACTTTTGGGTCAGGGTGATACGTATATTTTGGGAACATGATAGTATGATTGAGTGGGAGCGCTGAACATAAATATGGAATCTATAGCTTCTACTGGTGTATAGAAGTCAAGTGATGATTCCCTTCGAGCTTAGCCAAATAGAAGTAAATGGATGAGCTCTTGTTTCAGTGACTAGTTCTTAGATCACTAAAACATCATTAACAGGTAGCTAAGTGTTTTAAGGGGCCAAATACATTGAGGGGTGAAAACGGTAAATTTATCTCATCTCGATGTAAATCATCTATATAGAGGATCTTTGATCACATTAAGATTATAACAATGGTTAAATGAGATAGCATATCTATATCGTGAAACATATAGAATGCTCTATATAAGTCTGAGAGTGAAATTCTAAGTTCTAAGAGTGGATTCAACAAGGAATTAATAAGTAGGGATTTACTTAGTAAATTCGGTTCACTTATTGGAAGCTCAGCATATAGATCCATGGTCCCCATTCTAGTTGAGACCATATTGGAAGCTCAACAATTGATTTATAATTAATTAATTATAATTCTAAAGTTAGACTATGTCTAATTTGTGAATTTTCACTAAGCAGGGGTGAAATTGTAAAGAAAAGAGATTCTAGGTTTATTTATTAATTAAGAGACTCTATATGTCTAATTAATAATTATATTAAATGATAATATTATTTAATAATCTATTTTAGTTATTAAATAATTAGTTTTGGCATTTAAATGGTTAGAATTGGAAAATTGGCGTTTTTGAGAAAATAGAAATAAAAATTGTGAAAACTGCAAAATCCAAGTGAGGCCCATTAACACCTATGGCCGGCCACTTGGGTGAGTTTTTCCAATTAATATTTTCGTTATTTTAATGCCAAATAATTACTAACCTAAACCTAGTAGTTGCCTATAAATTGAAAGTGATGGCTCAATTCAAAATAAGCTTTTTGTCAGAAAATCAAAGATTGCTTTTTTCAGAAAAACTGAGCATTCCACTTTCTCTCTCTATAGCCGACCCTACCTCTCTCTCTTTTCTTCTTCACAATTTTGAACCCCCTAGTGATAGAGTAGTGCCCATAAACAGCAAGTGGTACCTTAATCATAGATTGGAAGACTGTGAAGGATCACACACAAAGAGAAGGACATTCGGGCTCAGATCTTGATAATACTCTACGACAGAAAGGATACAAGGGTTAGAGATCTGAGTGGAAGGAGACATTATTCCGCTGCCATCAATGTAAGGTTTTCTTAACTTTATATGTGTTTAGTTATCGTTTTAGAAAGTTCATGTTTAGAGTGTTAAACAACATACTTGTGAGTAGATCTAAGATCCTGGTAAAATAAATTCCAACAGCTTGTACTTTGCATCCCTTTGGGTTTCCTCAGTACATGTTGCACGCTGAGCAGTATGACTACCAAGGATGGTAGAAGTGTTGGGTTTTGTGCCCTACATAAAACCCATTTCAATATAATCAGATTTACTAACTAATAAAGATCAGAAACTGCATTTTATGTTGCATGGTTCACATGATTTATTTCATGGTTATGTTTAATGTATAAATTCTATTAAGTCTAGAACATATGTATTTGTTCATGATTATAGTGTTGTCAGCATAGTGGAATATAATCATGATTATATATTCGAAAGTTTAATTCTCTGATTTGTCAGTTCACTGGATTTAGACTGGCATGATAATCAACGATAAGATACTTACACCTTGGATAAGTGTTATGTCCTTTCTAGGGCATAGGCAAAGTTTACCAGTATCGGATGTATGGAGTATACATTGGAAGGGACCGATATTGATCTTAGATAAGATATCCTAAACTTACCGTTATTGTTGGAAATTATTTTACCAGGATCTTAGATCTACTCACAAGTATGTTGATTAACACCCTAAATATGAACTTTCTAAAACGATGAAATAAACACATATAAAGTTTAGGAAACCTTACATTGGGTGCAGCGGAATTAAATGACTCCTTCCGTTCAGATCTCTAACCCTTGTATTCTTTCTGTAGCAGAGTATTATCAAGATTTGAACCTGGATCTCTTTCTCTGAATCTTTGATGCTGAAACTCCTTTGTTGATGATCTTTCTTCACGATCTTCCTCGCTATGATTGAGGTATTACTTGCTGTGTGTGGGCACTACTCTAATCACTAAGGTGTTTCGAAATTATCAAGGAAGAAGAGAGAGAGAGGGTGGCGGCCAAGGTAGAGAGAGAAGGCTCAGGTTTTTCTGAATCAGAAGTGTAATTTTCCTGAAGCCTTCACTACCTATTTATAGCATTCCACTAGGGTTAGGTTTGAATTATTTGGCATTAAAATAATGAAAATATCAGTTTAAATTGCCTACAAAAGTGGCCGGCCATGGCTTATTGGGTTTGGGCCTTGCTTTTTGCAATTTTGCAGTTTCAACACTTTTGTATCTAATTTTCTCAAAAACGCCAATTTTCTAATTCAACCATTTAAATGCCAATTCTAACTATTTAATAACTATAAATAATTATTAAATAATATTGTCATTTATCATATTTATTAATTGAACCATACAAAGTATCATAATTAACAAATATGCCCCTAACAACTCTTTCTTTACAATTTCGCCCTTACTTAGTGAAAATTTCACAAATAGACATAGTCTAATTTGAGAATTATAATTGATTAATCAAAACCAATTACATGAGTCTTACAAACAATATTATCTCAACTAGTGCGGGGACCATGGGTCTATATAACCGAGCTTCCAATAAGTAGATCAAGAATTTAGCACTAAAATTCACTAACTTATTAATTCTTCGTTGAATCCACGCATAGAACTTAGAATTGCACTCTCAGTATATAGAATGCTCTATATGTTCCACCATATAGACGCATCATTAGTTATACATTGTTATAATCCTAATGTGATCAATGATCCTCTATATGAATGATCTACACTGTAAAGGGACCGTAACACCCTACTATGTATTTTATCCTTAAAACACTTGACCCCGTATAAATGATATTTCAGCTTGTGTGAAATGAGTACTCCACCATTTATGTTTGTTTGGTCAAGCTCGAAGGAGATCATCCTTTGCTTACTATTCGCCAGATAGAAGCTATAGATTCCATGTTTATGTTAGCGCTCCCACTCAATTGCACTACCGTGCTCCCAAAATGTACGTATCACCCTGACCTAAAAGTAGGCTTAACTAATAAATCAAAGAACACGAATAGCCTTTCAAGATTGAGCCTAATCATAACAGGATTAAGAACATTGGATCTAGGATCAACTTGGCGATATTGACTTGAATAGATTTTACGGTAAGTTTAATTAAATCTAAGTCAAAGTTCAATATCGGTCCCTTCCGATGCATACTCCATGCATCCAACATGAGCTTTACTTTAACCAATGTTCTGGAAAGAACATAGCATTTCTCCAAATGCAAGTAAACTCTTGTTGTAGATTATCATATCAGTAAAACCCTGCGTCTGATAAATCTAGGAAACTTTATTCACATAGTCATGTTTACTTTCCAATGTGATGACAACACAATAAACAGGATCAAGTATGTGAAAAGGGTTAAAGATGAATTTATAAATCAAATAGACAAGCAATTGATAAAGTGAACCAAAACATACACAAATGAATGAAAAATACTTCTGTTTCTTTATTGATGTTGAATAAAATAGATTACATTGAAATGGAGTTTTATTTAGGGCATAAAACCCAACAAACTCCCACTTGCACTAATATTAAACTAATTAGTACATATCAATTAATAATAATTTCTGACGGTGCTTTTCAAATGCTGTCACGGCCAAGACTTTGGTAAATGGATCAGCTAGGTTGTCCTCTGTGTCAATTTTTTCAACTAGTACATCCCCTCTTGCCACGTATTCTCTGATAATGTGATACTTCCTTTCAATGTGTTTGCTTCTCTTGTGGCTTCGAGGTTCTTTACTGTTTGCTATTGCTCCATTGTTATCACAAAGTAAGACCAGAGGCTTTTCCATTCCAGGAACGACACCTATACTGGTGAAGAACTTTCTTAGCCAGACAAGTTCTTTAGCAGCTTCGGCTGTAGCTATGTATTCAGCTTCCATAGTTGAGTCCGATATCGCGGTTTGTTTTGCACTTCTCCAAACCACTGCTCCACCCCCAAGAGTAAACACCATCCCAGATGTAGATTTCCTGTCTTCAAGACTTGCCTGGAAATCTGAATTAGTGTAGCCTATGGGATTTAAAGCACCACCCTTGTAGACTAACACAAGATTCCTTGTACTCTTCAAGTATTTCAGAATATACTTAACTGCATTCCAATGTTCATGTCCTGGATTAGACTGATACCTGCTCACTATTCCAACTGCATAGCAGATGTCAGGTCTAGTGCATAGCATTGCATACATTAGACTTCCAACTGCAGAGGCATAGGGAATTTTCGCCATGTCCTCTATCTCTTAAGGATCAGTCGGAGACTGTTCCTTAGATAGACGAATACCATATCTAGAAGGCATGTTTGCCCCATTGGTGTTGTTCATGGAGAATCTCTCTAAAACTTTGTCTATGTAGGTTGTTTGAGAGAGAGCAAGAGATCTGTTCTTCCGGTTTCTAATAATCTGAATACCAAGAACATAGGCTGCTTCACCCAAATCTTTCATATCGAATTGAGTGTTAAGCCATTCCTTGATGTGAGTCATTTTATTGACATTGTTTCCAATAATTAAAATGTCATCAACATAAAGGACCAGGAATACTACTACTTGGTCTTCCTTGAGTTGGTAAACACAAGGTTCATCTTCATTCTGAAGAAAGCCGTAGGTCTTGATGATTTCATCAAACCTTTTGTTCCATGAGCGAGAAGCTTGCTTAAGTCCATAGATAGACCTATTTAATTTGCAAACTTTCTTTTCCTGCCCAAGAAGAATATAGCCTTCTGGTTGCTCCATATAGATGGTTTCTTCAAGTACCCCATTAAGGAAGGCAGTCTTGACATCCATTTGCCAGATTTCATAATCGAAAGCAACAGCTATGGAGAGAAGAATTCGGATGGATTTGAGCATGGCAACAGGACTAAAAGTTTCCTCATAGTCCACGCCTTCTCTTTGGGTATAACCCTTGGCTACAAGTCTAGCTTTAAAAGTTTCGACTTCGCCTCCAGCTCCTCTTTTCTTCTTGTAAACCCACTTGCATCCTATCGGATGATAGTCGTCAGCCGGCCGACCATCGTTTCCGTTGCGAACTAGCCATTGCCTGTTTATAGGTTAATGGATCGTCATCAATACCGTCACCTACGACCATATTGATTTCACCATCCAAACCATACCGAAAAGGTTTTGTTGAAACCCTCCCACTACGACGAGGTGCGGTGATCTTTTGAACAGAAACTTCAGTAGTAGATTTCTCAGTTGGTTCAACTGAGGGAGTGGGATTGTCCTCTTCACGTGTGGAAGAGAACGGAACATTGGAAGGACTTATATCTGAAAGCATTTCCTCCAACACTACTTTAATTTGTGATTTGAAATTCTTAATATAGTCATCTTCAAGGAAAGTTGCGTTTGTAGAAACAAACACTTTATCATCCTTGCGACTATAAAATAGTCCACCCCTAGTCTCTTTAGAATTTTCGACAAACATGCATACTTCGGTACGTGATTCAAGTTTGCCGTCTTTCTTTCTTAAGACATGAGCAGGGTGTTGGTATTATATTTATCCAGGATCTTAGATCTATTTGCAAGTATGTTGATTTAACAACCTAATATTGAACTTCTAAAACGATGAACTAAACACATAAAAGTTAAGAATAACTTACAGTGATTGCAGCGGAATTTATGTCTCCTTCCACTCAGATCTCTAACCCTTGATTCCTGTCTGTAGCAGAGTATAATCAAGATCTGAGCCCGAAAGTTCTTCAGTTGGATGTGATCCTTCACAGTCTTCCAAACTATGATGAGATACTGAATGATGTGAGTGGGCACTTCTCTCTCACTAGGGAATTTCGAAATCTCTCTTTGTTTTTCTCTCTTATTTTCGTGTGATACACTTTGCAAAGCAAAGTTTTCTCAAGCAAACACATATGCATACAAAGAGAGGAGAGGGGCTGCTATAAATAGGAAAAGAGAAGACCACAACTTTCCAAATAAACAGTTTCCTCTTTTACTGTGTAATAGAATAACTG
The DNA here is from genome assembly GCF_029168945.1 of Cannabis sativa. Lineage (NCBI taxonomy): Eukaryota > Viridiplantae > Streptophyta > Magnoliopsida > Rosales > Cannabaceae > Cannabis > Cannabis sativa. Next base: position 30,634,459 of record NC_083608.1, on the reverse strand, counting down.
CCTTATTTAGTGTGATTCACCACTTTCCTATTTAGGCTAGGCTTTGATTAGCAATTAAATGACAAATTAAATTGAAAAATAATAATTGGGAAAAGGCAATGGTGTGGCCGGCCATGGTGTGAATGGGCCTCACATTGATTTTGCAGTTTCCTCAATTTTATTTCTATTTCTCCAAAAATGCCATTTTTCCAATTCTAATCATTTAAATGCCAAAACCAATTATTTAATAACTAAAATAGATTATTAAATAATATTGCCATTTAAAATTAATTATTAATTCAGACATGCAAAGTCTCATAATTAATAATTAAACCTAGAAACCCTCTTATTTACGATTTCATCCCTAAACTGTGAGAATTCACAAATTAGACATAGTCTACCTTTTAGAATTATAATTGATTAATCATAAATCAATTATAGAGTCCTACAAACAGTATAGTCTCAACTAGAATGGGGACCATGGATCTATATTCTGAGCTTCCAATAAGTTGAACCGATTTACCAAGTAAATCCCTAACTTATCAATTCCTCGTTGAATCCACTCTTAGAACTTGGAATTGCACTCTCAGACTTATATAGAGCATATCATATGTTTCACGATATCAATATGCTATCTCATTTAACCATTGTTACAATCTTAATGTGATTTAGAGATCCTATATATAGATGATTTACATCGAGACGGGACTAATTTACCGTTTACACCCCTCAATGTATTTTGCCCATTTGAACACTTAGTTACCTGTAAATGATGTTTTAGTGATCTAATATATAGTCACTGAAACAAGAGCTCATCCATTTACTTCTATTTAACTAAGCTCAAAAGGAATCATCACTTTACTTCTATACACCAGTAGAAGCTATAGATTTCCATATTTATGTTTAGCACTCCCTATTCAGTTATGCTATCATGTTCCCAAAATATATGTATTATCCTGACTCAAAACAGGCTTTAACTAATAAATCAAAGAACAAGAATAGCACTCCTGAGATTGAGCCTAAGCATATCAGGATTTAGATTCTCTTAATCTAAGATCAACTTCTGACATTGACTTGGAAAGATACAACGGTAAGTTTACAATATCTTTAACCAAGTTCAATATCGGTCCAGTCCAATGCATACTCCATGCATTCGAAACCAGCATACTTTACCAATGTTCTGGAAAGAACATAACACTTACTCCAAGTGTAAGTATACTTCATCGCTGATTATCACATCAGTGTAAATCCAAAACACTGATGAACAGGGACCAAATCTTTTGAATCATATAATCACAATCACATTCCACTGTATTGACGATACTGTAATTGTGAATAACTATATGTTCTGGATTTAACTGATTTTGTGCATATATCAAATATATGTATTAAACCATAAACATGTAACATACATGTAAACATACTTCACTTCTAAATTGATAACTAATCAGATTGTAATGAGTTTTATTTAGGGCATAAAACCCAACACAGGGCACCCCCAGATTCTGTAATGGCGTAAACTAGGTGTACGACCAATCCATAGTTCTAAAGGTGTCTTAGGGATTGATTTAGATGGAACAACATTTAAAATGTCGGTTGCCATCTGAATTGCATATCCCCAGAAGGACGTAGGTAGAGTTGAAAAACTAAGCATGGACCTAACCATTTCCAAAAGCGTGCGATTCCGTCTTTCTGCAACTCCATTTTGCTGTGGAGTGCTAGGGGCGGTTAATTGGGATTCAATTCCAAGTTCAATTAAATGATCTTTGAACTGCATATCCATATATTCTCCACCCCTATCAGTTCGCAAGATCTTTAATGATTTACCTAATTGGTTTTGAGCCAATGCGTGAAATTCTTGAAACTTTGCAAATGTTTCAGATTTCTTATGCATAAGGTAAATATGTCCATATCTAGAGTAATCGTCAATGAAAGTGACAAAATACTCATAACCACCTCGGGCTTTGACATTCAAAGGTCCGCAGACATTGGAATGCACTAACCCTAGGGGTTGTTTGGCACGTTCTCCCTTTGCAGAGAAAGAACGTTTAGTCATTTTTCCTTCCAGGCAAGACTCGCAAACAGGTAATTCACCTAAGACGACATTTTTCAATGGACCGTCTTTGGTTAGCCTGTTTAGTCTGTCATAGCCAATGTGACCCAAACGTAAATGCCATAGATATGTTTCATTATCATCAATGATCTTTTGCTTTTTGTGGTTTCTAGGTTTAGCTACGAAAAGTTCGTTATGTAGGGCAAATGGTGTTTCTGGTCTAAGAACATAAAGCCCCTGTTCCATGGATGCAACACAAATCTGAATGTCATTTCGAGAAATCGTAGAACCAGAACTCGAAAAATCTAATTTGTATTGTTGCAATTGTAAGCATGAAACTGAAACCAAGTTTCTACTGAAATTTGGAATGTATAAGACATTGTCTAATTCCAAAATTCTGTTTTGAAACTTGAGTTTGGCTTTTCCTCTAGCTCTAACCGATACCATTTCGCCATTACCAACTTTAAGTTTCAACTCTCCAGATTTCAAATAATTCCAATTCTCAAGCAATTGCAATGAACAACTTACATGGTTTGTAGACCCAGAATCAAGAATCCAAAATGGATTTATTATTCTCTAACACACATGATTCGAAGACTAAAGCATTACTGCTTATTCGTTTGTTAATTGTTGTTCTTGCTGGTTCATTTTGTTGTGAAGTATAACTTGAGGAAGTGGAATCACTTTCTCTTATCTTCTCAACTAAGCTTGAAGTAGTAGGATTTATGGAGTTATGAACTTTTTGCTCTTCAGAGTGAACAATTCCCAGCTTACCTGCTTTCTGGAATTTAAAGTCCATCATGAGCATATGTGAAGTATTACTCTGACAAGAAGTTTATAACTTCAAGTTCAATTGCTAAGATATTAACTAGGAGTGGAATGGGAAGAGGGTTATAGACACTACAACACATCAATAAAACAGAAGTAAGGTTTTGGTTCAAAATTCATACACAAGTTCAGAAAATAACAAATAATCACATATGTTATAAAAATACTAAATCTAACATAGTTTATTTTCCAAGGTTTCCAACATAATGAAATACAGTGTCCTGGTAGGCGAGAGTCAAAGATAACATTAGTTGAATAGAGTTGTCAGCTCATCTAAAATAAAACCATTTTAGCAACCTTTTATTCGATCAAAATGAGAATCCAACGTTGTCCCGGTTGGCGAGAGTCAAGGTTATTCTCATTTTATGAGCTTCCACCATTGTTTCATGTTTTATGAGTTTATCTCTAAGTAGTCACTGTAGGGGAGAGTCTAATAGAGACAAAAACTCACAAAACACTTATCAAATGAAATCTTACGGTGCTAAAAGTGTTCAACGAATAACAATCCATAGGGGGACGAAGTCTAGCGTCTCGAGGTTATATTGAAAAAATTTAATTATTGTAAGACCAACAATGGAGATCGAATATCTTTTGATTAAAAGCTCATTATTAAAAAAATATATATATATTTCGCATAATCATTTTATTCGATATTATAATAATGAAAAATTACAAATTAAAGTTGGTTTAAATAAAAAAATCAACTTTAATTAATTTTCAATTATTATTTAATTCGAAAAATAAATTCGAATAAATATCGAACAAGTTCCATATTATAATAATGAAAAGTTACAAATTAAAGTTGGTTTAAATAAAAAATCAACTTTAATTATATTTCAATTATTATTTAAATTCGAATAAATGGAACAAATTTGAAAATATCTTGTTTAAGTTGTTTTAGAAGAATCTAAAAAAAAATCAACTTAAATATCTTTCAAATTAGATTTAATTAAATTAAAATTAAGTTGTAACCACTTAATTTGAAAATATTTCATTTTAAGTTAATATTCGAAAAGATATTAACTTAAAAAATATCTAAAATATTCCATTTTAAGTTAATATTCGAAAAGATATTAACTTAAAAAATATCTAAAGAATCTTAATAACCAATGCCTAAAATTCCTCAACTTAATTTTGAAATTTTAAATCCAAAAGATATTCAGATTTAAGTTGGTTAGTTGTAGATAACTAAATATCAACTTAAATAGGAATATTTAATGAAAAATTTAAATTAAGCTTCAGAAAGAATCTAGATGGTTATAATTCTATATTTAATTAAATACAAGAAAATGCATATAGTTTAGCTTAGAATATAAAATTCTTTAAACTATGGTTTTCTTAAATTAATTTCAAAATAAATGAAATTAATTATGTTGCTAATCAATTTAATTGGGTTAAACTAGTGCAATTAACCTAGTACAGTTATTCAAATCAGGCAAATGGGCCTTCACAATTGGGGTAGTTCATGTGAGGGAGTGCTGGGTTCAGTATGTCGTACCCACTACTATGGCTCCCAACTCTCACCCAAGGCCCAAAAGAGAGGAATTTAACCTTAAAATGAACAACTGTTATTAATTGAATAAGCCCAAAAAACTAAATGGGCCTAAATAAAATCTATCAAGAACTATGATATTTTATTTAGCAACATTAACCTATATGCATCTATAATGAAATTAAACACATAGGCTCACACAGGCACACTTTAGATGGGTCCTATCATGTTGCTAGGTCATACACAGATGAAAGAAGATTGTAAATATACCTATTACAAATTATTAACTTGACCAAGGGAGCCATGAGTTAAAATCAGATCATTGGATCTGTCAACAAGTTAACCATGGCTATTTGCAATCAAGCAATAATAGGTTTTAAAAACTTACACACAAGCTAAAATACATACTCCTGCAACAAGGTTAGCTGGATAGTTGGATGTAGGATTTATTTAATTTTAACTTAAATAATTTCGAAAAAAAAATTTAAAATTTTTAAAAAAAATTTGAAAAATTCGAAATTAAATTAAAAAATTTAAATTTAAAATTAAACCCACAATTTTGAAAAATTAGGTTTTAACCAACCTAAATATCATTTCAAAATTTGCTAACTACTTTTAAAAATTAAATGTTATTTTATAAATAAAAATTAAATAAAAAATTAAAAAAGATAAATGAATATCTTTTTCAGATTTTAAATGTAATTTAAATAAATAAAATAACAAAATTTAAAAGTTAGCAAAATATCTTACATCTATTTAAAATTACATGATTATAGTTATCTTATTTTAAATTTAAATAAGGTCAAATTATTTAAAAAAAAATTAATTTAAAAAATTTAAAATCTGACCTTAAATTTAAAAATAAGATAAGATATAATCAAATTTAAAAATAAGATAGATAATTAATCAAAAAAGATAGATATTGACTATTTTTAAATTCAAATTACACTAATATCATGAATTAAATTTAAAAAATATTAAATTAATTCATTATGATAATTAGAGTTGAATTAGGAATAGTAATAGTATAAATACAGAACTACACAAAAAATCGAAAGTTAATTCCATGAAAAAGCATGAAAAAACGAAGAAAAACAAAAAAATTACAAGCTGTACGGACGGGATGCAGTGCATACCCGTCCGCGCGCGTGTGCTGGGTGCTAGGCCGAGTTTGCTCGGCGGAATGCGTGTCACACATGATTTCCGCGCGCGCAGGTGGGTGTCAGCTCAACCCCGATTTTTTCGAAACTTCAAAAAATCATAACTAATTCAAATTAAATCAAAATTGAGTTCTGTAAAAAAGTAACTTGCTTAATTTTTTCCATACTATCCAATAAAAATAATTCCAGAAACAGATATTCAATTATTTTTTACAAAAATTCACAAACATCAATCAATCATCAAATAACACTCAATACAACATGATACCATCCAAAAGCATCAAACAATCGTTTTAAAGTCCAAATTTCTTGCAAGCAAATAAATTACCATGGCTCTGATACCAGTTGTTGGAAATTATTTTACCAGGATCTTAGATCTACTCACAAGTATGTTGATTAACACCCTAAATATGAACTTTCTAAAACGATGAAATAAACACATATAAAGTTTAGGAAACCTTACATTGGGTGCAACGGAATTAAATGACTCCTTCCGTTCAGATCTCTAACCCTTGTATCCTTTCTATAGCAGAGTATTATCAAGATCTGAACCTGCATCTCTTTCTCTGAATCTTTGATGCTGAAACTCCTTTGTTGATGATCTTTCTTCACTATCTTCCTCACTATGATTGAGGTATTGCTTGCTGTGTGTGGGCACTACTCTAATCACTAAGGTGTTTCGAAATTATCAAGGAAGAAGAGAGAGAGAGGGTGGCGGCCAAGGTAGAGAGAGAAGGCTCAGGTTTTTCTGAATCAGAAGTGTAATTTTCCTGAAGCCTTCACTACCTATTTATAGCATTCCACTAAGGTTAGGTTTGAATTATTTGGCATTAAAATAATGAAATATCAGTTTAAATTGCCTACAAAAGTGGCCGGCCATGGCTTATTGGGTTTGGGCCTTGCTTTGTGCAATTTTGAAGTTTTAACACTTTTGTATCTGATTTTCTCAAAAACGCCAATTTTCTAATTCAACCATTTAAATGCCAATTCTAACTATTTAATAACTATAAATAATTATTAAATAATATTGTCATTTATCATATTTATTAATTGAACCATACAAAGTATCATAATTAACAAATATGCCCCTAACAACTCTTTCTTTACAATTTCGCCCTTACTTAGTGAAAATTTCACAAATAGACATAGTCTAATTTGAGAATTATAATTGATTAATCAAAACCAATTACATGAGTCTTACAAACAATATTATCTCAACTAGTGCGGGGACCATGGGTCTATATAACCGAGCTTCCAATAAGTAGATCAAGAATTTAGCACTAAAATTCACTAACTTATTAATTCTTCGTTGAATCCACGCATAGAACTTAGAATTGCCCTCTCAGTATATAGAATGCTCTATATGTTCCACCATATAGACGCATCATTAGTTATCCATTGTTATAATCCTAATGTGATCAATGATCCTCTATATGAATGATCTACACTGTAAAGGGACCGTAACACCCTACTATGTATTTTATCCTTAAAACACTTGACCCCGTATAAATGATATTTCAGCTTATGTGAAATGAGTACTCCACCATTTATGTTCGTATGGTCAAGCTCGAAGGAGATCATCCTTTGCTTACTATTCGCCAGATAGAAGCTATAGATTCCATGTTTATGTTAGCGCTCCCACTCAATTGCACTACCGTGTTCCCAAAATGTACGTATCACCCTGACCTAAAAGTAGGCTTAACTAACAAATCAAAAAACACGAATAGCCTTTCAAGATTGAGCCTAATCATAACAGGATTAAGAATATTTGATCTAGGATCAACTTGGCGATATTGACTTGAATAGATTTTACGGTAAGTTTAATTAAATCTAAGTCAAAGTTCAATATCGGTCCCTTCCGATGCATACTCCATGCATCCAACCTGAGCTTTACTTTAACCAATGTTCTGGAAAGAACATAACATTTCTCCAAATGCAAGTAAACTCTTGTTGTAGATTATCATATCAGTAAAACCCTGTGTCTGATAAATCTAGGAAACTTTATTCACATAGTCATGTTTACTTTCCAATGTGATGACAACACAATAAACAAGATCAAGTATGTGAAAAGGGTTTAAGATGAATTTATAAATCAAATAGACAAGCAATTAATAAAGTAAACCAAAACATACACAAATGAATGAAAAATCCTTCTGTTTCTTTATTGATGTTGAATAAAATCGATTACATTGAAATGGAGTTTTATTTAGGGCATAAAACCCAACAGTTATATCTTTCTAAGTCAATATCAATGGTTGATCTTAGGTCTATGGATCTTAATCCTGACATGGTTAGGTTCGATCTCAAGAGTGTTATTTGTGTTCTTTGATTTGTTAGTTAAGCCTACTTTTTGGTCTGGGTGATACATACATTTTGGGAACATGATAGTACAATTGAGTGGGAGCGCTCATCATAGATATGGAATCTATAGCTTCTATAGGTATTTAGAAGTGAAACGATGATCTCCTTCGAGCTTGGCTGAATAGAGATAAATGATTGAGACCTCATTTCAGTAATTATATTAGTTTACTGAAGTATCATTTATAGGTAGCTAAGTGTTTTAAGGATAAAATACGTTGAAGGGTAGAACGGTAATTTTATCCCTATTTAGTGTAGATCATCAATAGAGGATCCTTGACTATTAGGATTATAACAATGGATAATCATAACGTATCTATATCGTGGTACATATAGAGCGTTCTATATAAATGAGAGTGTATTCAATTCCAAATCTATAGTGGAGCAAGGCAGAATTAATAAGTTGAGAATTTACTTGGTAAATTCTAGATCTGCTTATTGGAAGCTCGATTATATAGCCCCATGGTCCTCTCACTAGTTGAGATAATACTGTTTGCAGACTCAGTTAATTGATTTTAATTAATCAATTATAATTCTAAAATTAGACTATGTCTTATTATGAATTTTCACTAAGCAAGGGCTTAATTGTTAAGAAAAGAGGTTTTGGGGTCAATTTGTTAATTAAGAGACTTTGTATGGTCTAATTAATAAATTACATAAATGACAATTTCATTTAGTAATTAGTTATAATAATTAAATAAATAGTTTTGGCATTTATAGGTTTGAATTGGAAAATATGGTATTATTGAAAAGAAGAATAAGTGGTTGAAATAAAGTGGCAAAATTGTAACTAGAGATGGGTCCCTTTGAAGTGTACGACCAAGTGTGGAATTTTGCCCAATATTTTATTCTTTTTTAATCCATATAATTTAATCCTAAGCCTTAGTTGAAACACTATAAAAGGAACATGATATTCTCACTCATCCAACTTTTTGTCATCTTGACTATTCAACCAAACTTGATGAGAGAGTTCCTTCCTTAGTGATTTCTAACCTCCTTCATTGTTCTTCCATATTCAAACCTTGAGTGAATGAGTGCCATGCCCACGTACTCAATCATAGTGAGTAAGACAGTGGTAACCAAATCCGAAGGAGAGAAAGAGATCCAGGTTTAAATCTTGATAATGCTCTGCTATAGAAAGAAATTAAGGGCTTGAGATCTTGAACGGAAGAAGTCATATTATTCCGCTGCAATCAATGTAAGGTTTTCTTAAACCCTTGTGTGTTTATTTCATTATTTTAGAGAATTCATATTTAGGATGTTAATGAAACATACTTATTAGTAAATCTAGATCATGGTAAAATATTCCCAACAAGAAGTACCACGCCCATTAATGGTTTCCCCTTGAGCGCTTGTTCCCATGTGGCCAGTTGGCACACGAGGGTTGTTTCCAGTTCGAGTTGAAGAAATACTCAGAGAAGCCGTTTCGTTGTCAGATCTATAAGCTTCACGAATTCATTGAGCAAGATGTGATCTTCGTTGCTCTTGTTCAGCACGTTGATTCTCAATGTTCCTCCAGTGTTCCATGAACCAGGTTTGTAATTGTTCATGTTGCTTGTCAAGAGACTCTCATAGTTGTTGCTGTAAGTTAGCCACAAATTGGCTAAGTAACTCAACTTGAGGATCAACTTCCTCAGGGTCTTCTAACTCCACGAGTGGCTCTCCAGGTGGAATTTGGCCACTAACATCAGTACTAGTAGTTATTGGTGGTCTCGGAGGATGAGTTGTGGAACTGGTTTCCAGGCCTCCACCTGACATTTGAGATACAGGTGTCGTTCCATCACCATCATCAGCCCCAAGAATTGGCGTGCCCCTAGTGGGTTGACCAGTTGTGGTGCTTCTTTCAATACTTATTGATCTAATTGTAACCATCTTGATTAGGGACTCGAGTTTTCGCTCTCAATGAAAGCACTTGTTGATGTAAAAGTCTAGACACAGAAATATGGCCACACCTGCTCTCTAGATTGGCAAGATGTAATGAGAGTTAAGTATAATAAAGAGAGACACAAGAAATTTATAGTAGTTCACTCCCCGTGTCGCGATGGTAATGGAGCTACGTCTACTTTGAGTATTTATTTCTCATGAGAATTATAAGAAAACTGGCTAAGGCAAGACCTCCAATTTATAGAGAGAGAAAGTACAGAGATATACTCTGACCTTATGGGAACTTAGAAGAATGTGAAAAATAAACTAGGTGAGCTCTCCTTTTATAGGAAATGATGCCCTATTAAAATATTAATAAAATAATACAAAAAATATGAAAAAATTACTTTGAGAAGATCTTGACCACTGATGATGATCTAACGGTTAAAATTGATTCTTGATGAAAATTGTCAATTTTTGGAGTTTGAATCTTGTCTGTGGGATCGCTTTCTGAATGATGTGTGGAGAAAATTGCAACTATATTGGGCATGAATTTTGGAGTTTAAATATTTAGAATTGTGATATGGGTATGACACATGACTAGATAAATCTTTGAAATAACTTCGAAACGTAAGTTGAATCATGTCAATCAAATCAATATTGAGGGAGTTATGGCCATTTTACTGAAGGTTGTTCAGCACCTAACACCCAGGTTGACAACCCAGTGCCCAGTTGACATCCAACGCCTAGGTTGACATCCTGACATCAACCTAGACACTGGGTAAGTGGAAAAATGTCTCAAACTTGTATTTTTTTGATGCTTAAGTGATATGTTGACATCACCTAGTCAAATTCTTTGTTCTGGTGAAGTTATTCACTAGTTCTTAGAGATGTCGCTTTTTGGTGAATCAGGTAGGCTCGAAACTTCTTGATTTTGCCAATGCTCCACCTTGTTGGAAGGTTAAAATATCAAATTGTGAATTTAACCTTTCACAAGTCGTAGCTCTTGTTTAATACTAAAAAATAGTCAAATGCTCGAGATGGAATTAGATTATGATAAGAAAAACCCAACGCACCATGCTACATGTCAACCTGGGCATTGGGTACTTCCTAGGTGTATTCTCGGGGCTCATTTTGGTACTTCTAAGGCATTCACGATTGTGAACGAGCTATCCTATCTAATTTTTGACCAAAATAATAAGAATGCCCAAAGTAGAATTTTCATTTGAGGAGTAGATTCATGCGAACTAGGTTGATGTCAACCTGGGCGTAGGGCCAAATGCCCATGTCAACCTGGGCGCTAGGTCCCTGTTTGACCCCCAGAAGATCTCATTTGCTCCTCGAGCTCACTTGTGTCCTCATCTGAAGACAAAAAAGGTTCCCGAAACCCATTTCAAGAAAATGATTAAAAATAGCAAGGTTGACAAAATGTCAACCTAGGCGCTGTAGCAAGCACCAGCGTCAATCTGGGCGTTGGTTCTAGCTTTTTGCCACTAGTTGATTCTGCTTGATTCTCGAAAAATACTCATATCTTAATTATTTGTCAAAACAGAGAATATGCCCGAAAGACTTCTCTAAAAGCTGATTGGAAATACCTCAGGTCGACAAAATGTCAACCTGGGCACTTGGCCCAGTACGTAGGTCTACCTTGGCGCTCAGTCCCAGTGTTGGCTCCTAAATGACTCTGTTTGTTTCTCAAAAGCACCCAAATCTTAATCCTTGATGAGAACGAAGGATATGCCCAAAATAATTCTTTTGAATTACTGATGGAAATGACCCTGGTTGACAAAATGTTAATTTGGGCATTGGGTCCCTATTCTGGTCTCTAGTCGATTCGTTTCTTTCCCGAAAGCACTTAATTCTTTGTTTTTGATGGAGACGAATAAAATACTCAAGATACTTCTTCAATAATGTGATTGGAAGTGCCCTGTGTCAACCTAGGCATTAGGTGCACTAGGTAGGTGCATGGGGCGCTTGGTGCCTCAAGTGCTCAAAAGTGAAAGTATTCTGATTCTGATTCTGATGTCTCAAATATGTTCATGACAAGTCTTATTCATGTCAAAGTACAAAGTTTGGACCATTTTCACTAAGACGGACCCGAAAACTATAATCATAGTTGGAAAAGTCAACTTGGGCGATGGGTGAAAACCCTAGGCGCCCGAGTTAATTTTTAGGGTGTCGCTTTGTCTCTTTTCATCTTTCAAGCCTTGGACTTGATTCTTATTGTCTTCTTTATTCAGAATACTCAAATACTTTTCATGCTCTAAACTATTATTTTATAAATCTTTCTTTCTCATTTTAGATCAAAATATTTTAATTGAATTAAATACATTAAAAATATAATATTTAAATGTTGTAGAGAAAAAAAAAATAGAGAAATTGATGTATAGTGTAATAAAAATGTAGGAGGAAGAATAGTTTAATGAGATGTTTTAATAACTAGAATATATAAAAACATTTATGGATCATATCAATAGGTGGATTTGTGGCGCAATGGTAGCGCGTCTGACTCCAGATCAGAAGGTTGCGTGTTCGATTCACGTCGAGTTCATTATCACCTTTTTCTTTTTTCTATTTATTTACCTTCTTTCATGTCAATCGTTTTTTTTAATAAAAGAAAATGAAAAAGTTTTTTAAATAAAAAAAGAAATAAATAAATTGCAAAAAGTATACTAATGTAGTTAATTCACCGTGCCTTTTTGGTCTGTTGCAGTTGTGCATTTTAACCACCTTTTTTTTCTTTTTAACTAACTTCTCCTTCTTTCGAAATTTTTTTTCCCTCTGTTTTCAGTTTTTTTCTAGTTTGCCTTCTCCTTCATCTGCCCATGTCTTTCTTCTTCTGATCTCACTACTGTCTTCATTCCTCCTCAGCCCTTTTCCTTTTGCTTTTATCATGGAACCTATCGAGAACGCCCTTAATACAACACTCTCCTTGACTGATGAAGAAGGAACTATCTTTGCTTTATCAGATGAAGTAACTGCCCCTGCAGATGTGCATTCCGTCCATATGTTTATTGCTCGAGTTCTCACTGATTCATACGTCCACAAGCCGACCTTCATTAACCAGATGTCGGGACACTGGAAGGGCCGTTTTCCGGTTGTGATTTCTGATTTTGGGGATGATATGTTCAAGGTTTCTTTCCATTGTGCAGGTGATAAATTTCGGGTTATGAATAAGGAACCTTGGCACTTTCAAAATCATCTCATTGTGATGTACACTCCAAGTGCTCTGCAGAATGTCTCAATGAATAACTTGACTTCCACACCATTTTGGGTCCAAATTTACCGACTGCCATTTCTAAGTAAATCAAAAGCCCTTGCTAAGGCCTTAGGAAATCTAATTGGTGAATTTCTGGATGTCTACGAGGACTCCCTTGATGAGGGCTGGGGTCCTTTTCTTCGAATCCGTGTGAAAATATTGATCAACAAGCCTCTTCCTCGTGGACAAATGATTAGCCTGCCTAAAGTACGAGATGAGTTTTGGATTGATTTTCGTTATGAGCGTCTACCGGAGTTTTGCTTTGAGTGTGGTTTGATCGGACACCCTTTTGAGAAATGTGTCAAGTTCATGGACCGTATGGACAATGGAAATAATGACGATCTTCCTTATGGACCATGGATGAAAGGGGTACGGCTTCCTACAACGGGTTATGATAAGTATAGAACTGACTTTTCTAAAGGGAATGCATGGCCGCTGTTAACCCGTCTTGCCCGTACCACTCTTACTTCAGCCATCCCTCGCATAAACACTGCAGCCACTCCATAACCAAGTCTATTGACAGATGCTGAAAATGTCTCAACCTTACCCTTCTCTCGACCTGCTCCATGTGTTACTACTGCTACTTTTTCACCAACTCTTTTTCCACCAACACACCATGATGCTTCTGTAAAACACACTCCCTTTAGTGTTATTACAAACTTTCCTCAAGAACTCACACAGCCATCTATTTCGCACCAGTCAACAAATAGCCATAACATTTTCAAAACCCATAATCAGCCTCCACTACATCAACCATCAATATCTAAACCATTACCTTCTGTGATAGTCAACCGCACTTCTTTTGTCTCTACCTCACACTCCAATCTGCATGATCCTACTAGTCAGCCTCTTATTCATCTATCTAGCATCTTTACTCCAGATATTAGTTCTACTGCTTCACCTATTTACCTCGTGGCAACTTACCCCCCAAATTTGTCTCCACTTTCTATCACCCAATCAAACACTAATGCCCCACACGTGTTCCCTGCAACCTCCACTATTTCTCCCCCTATAGTTGCTACTGTCATAAACAAGGAAAACTTACCACCCATGCCTACCATTAAGAGACAAAGTGACTCTCTCACTATGAGACAGTTCTTAAAACGTTGCCGAAATCAGAACCATGCTACTTCTACTGCCATGTTTGTGGGAGAAAGCTCAAGTCAAACAGTTTCCTTTGATGATATGAATTCTGATGACTTCATTGACAATTCCGCGGAGATTGCTTTGCAATCCCGTGACTCATTATGAAAATCTTGAGTTGGAATGCGCGGGGTTTGGGGAACCCGTCTGCATTCAGGCACCTTCGGTTGCTTGTCAAACAGCAATCGCCCCACATTCTGTTTCTTATGGAAACAAAGCTCCCACAGAATTCTCTTACGCATTTTCGGCAAACTTTAAATTTTAGTAATGGTTTAGAATCACCACGTTCTGGTCTAAGTGGAGGAATGATGCTTCTTTGGCAACATGATATTGATGTCTCTATTCTGAATTACGGTAGAACTTTCTTTGATGGTTTTGTTCAAGTGGAGAATGACAAAAGTTTTCATCTCACAGCCTTTTATGGTGCTCCGGATGCTCACAATAAAGCTGATTCTTAGCTCCTTTTGCAACGTCTTACTGATGTGTCCCCTTTTGTTCCATGGTTTGCTACAGGAGATTTCAATGAAATACTATCCAACAATGACAAATCCGGTGGTGGTTTAAGACATGAACGACAAATGGAAGCTTTTCGTAAGTCTTTGGATCTTTGCAAATTACATGAAACTACTTTTGAAGGAGATCGCTTCACTTGGATAAAGAACCGTTCAGGTGTCAACACCATTAAAGAAAGGCTTGATTGGTGTTTTGTGAATCATCTTTGGGTCAACCAATTCAGTGCTCCACTTGTACATCATCTTGACTATTTTGGCTCGGATCACAGAGCAATCTCTGCCACATTTACACCAGTAAACTCACTGCTCCAGCAAGATAAAAGACGTAGTAGGTTCCGGTTTGAGAAGTTATGGCTTTCGGATGAACAAAGCAAGGAGATTATATCGGCTAGTTGGCATTCTACTTCAGCAGTTGATCCTATTGGTTCAGTCCTTCAGAATTTGGAAGAGTGTGCTTCAAAACTTCAAAGATGGCATATTGACAAGTACGGTAACATGAAGAAAAAAATTTCCGAGGCACAAAAGAGAGTGGAAACTCTTAACAACTCTCCACACCGAACCACAATTGCTATGGATTCATTGAAAAATTCAGAGGCTGTTCTTGATGATTTGTTGGAGCAAGAAGAAGTCTATTGGCAGCAGAGGTCTCGGATTGATTGGTTAACCTCGGGAGATCGTAACACGAAATTCTTTCATGCAAAAGCTTCAGCTAGGAAGACAAACAACACCATTAAATTTCTGGTTACTGAAACAGGCAATCGGGTTAGTTCTAAACCTGCTATGGCTGCTGCAATTCATGATTATTTTGCCTCAATTTTCACGACTTCAACTATTGATGAGAATGCCCTCGCTACCACTTTAAATGCCATTCCTACAACGATCACACCTGAAATGAATTGTGATCTTCTTAAACCTTTCGAAGCAGCTGAAGTTGAGTTGGCTTTAAGCATGATGGCTCCGAATAAGAGTCCCGGTATTGATGGTATGTCCCCTATGTTCTACCAACAAAACTGGGCTGTTGTTGGTGATTTAGTGACAGCTACTGTGTTAAGTGTTTTGAATAATGGGGCTGATCCTACAAGGTTAAACAAAACACTAATTACCCTCATACCTAAGATCAAAAAACCACAGAAGCTACAAGACTTTCGCCCTATTAGTCTTTGTAATGTTATCTCCAAGCTAATCACCAAAGTGCTTGTGAACCGATTCAAACATGTTCTACCCTATGTTATCTCAGAAACCCAAAGTGTATTCTTGCCGAATCGCTTAATCACCGACAATATTCTTGTTGCTTTTGAGCTTGTTAATGCCATCAAGAACAAAACTACGGGTCGTAAAGGGGTGGCAACTTTGAAATTGGACATGAGTAAAGCCTTTGATCGTGTTGAATGGAGATTTGTTGAGGAGGTCATGAGGAAAATGGGGTTTGCTAATGGATGGATTGCACTAATCATGAGCTGCTTGTGTACCAACAGTTTTTCATTTCTCTTGAATGGTGAGGTCACGGGTTCACTTACTCCATCGAGAGGGCTTCGCAAAGGCTGTCCTCTCTCACCGTGCTTGTTCTTAATTTGTTCTGAAGGCTTATCACGGCTGCTCCAACATGAAGAAGCGATGGGGAATCTGAATGGGTTCAAGTTAACACGACATGCTCAGTCCATCTCTCATTTGTTTTTTGCGGATGACAACCTTCTTTTCTGTCAAGCTAATGAGTCTTCTTGCCTCGCAATTAAGAGATCTTTGGATGTTTATCACAGAGCATCGGGCCAAGTTCTCAACCCCGATAAGTCAGTTATGTCCTTCTCCCCCAACACTACACTTGCTACCCAAGTTTTCTCCCATCGACAACTACCAATGCCAATCTGTGAATGTCATGAGAGATATCTTGGTTTGCCTTCCTACTCCGGGAGAGACAAAAAGCAGATGTTTAGTGACATCAAAGAGAAGATATGGAGACTCATGTCACACTTGGAGTGAGAAAATTTTTTCTGCGGGAGGTCGTGAGGTTCTTCTTAAAGCGGTCGTCCAATCCATTTCAACTTACGCTATGAGCTGCTTCCGCTTACCTGTTTACTTCTGCAATCAACTTGAGTCTATGATGGCCAACTTTTGGTGGGGCTTAAATGAAAATGGAAGCAAGGTTCATTGGCGCTCATGGAAGCTTATGTGCAAAAGAAAGGATAATGGTGGTATGGGGTTCCGTTCATTTGTGCATTTTAATCAAGCAATGCTTGCAAAGCAGGCTTGGCGACTTCTACAGCAACCGGACTCCCTACTTGCTAAGCTTCTCAAGAGTAGGTACTATCCTAACAACTCTTTCCTTGAAGCTCATCTTGGTCACTCCCCTTCATTAACTTGGCAAGCCATTCATTGGGGAAGAAGCCTCCTTACTGCTGGTCTAAGATGGAAAATAGGCGAAGGTTGTCGAGTTCTTTGTGCTAAAGATCCATGGATTCTGGGCCACTCTAGCTTTCAACCTTACCACTATTCTGGACCCCCGAATCTAGTTGTTTCGAATATCATCACGGATGAGCGACAATGGGATTTATCTTTGCTAAATCGCTGGTTTTCACCACCTGATGTGGACCGAATTTTAACCATTCCCCTGGGCTTTTTTCGACATGATGACACTCTCATATGGCATCCCAACTCCTCTGGTTTATACTCGGTCCAAACGGGCTATCATTTAGCGGCTTCACTTGATGATATTGACAACAGTTCTTCCTCTTCTTCCATGGCAGCAAGCTGGAATTTTTTATGGTCGCTAAAATTACCCCAAAAGATCAAAATCTTCATGTGGCGAGTCTATAATGATGCCATTCCTGTAGCTACAACCCTTGTGAAGCGAAAAATAATAACGGATTCCACTTGCTCCATTTGTCAACAAGCTTGGGAAACTATAGGGCATGCTCTTTTTGGTTGTAAATATGCTAGATCTGTTTGGCGCTTTTCAAATTTCACTCTAGACTGGAACAATACCATGACAATGAGGAAGGGTGATTATTTGATTCATTTGGCTGCTATATACTCTAAAATGGAGATGGAGCACCTTTGTTGTATCCTATGGGCGATATGGACTGAACGTAATAGAGTGATTCATGGCCATAAAGCAAAACCATCCAAAGATCTTGCAAATTTTTGCAAATTTTGTAAGGAACTACTGGCAGAATTATCAAAGCGCTCAACTTAAATATGGTTTTTCTAGTCTACTATCCTTTTTCCCTAATGTAACTGTCTCTCATGTCAAACGCTCAGCGAACATGGCTGCTGATGGTTTGGCTAAGTTTACTTTAGGGGTGGATGAGACTTGTCTTTGGTCGGATTGTATACCTCCGCCTATAAACTCTGTTATTTTAAATGACTTTCATCTTTGATTTATAATAACAAGTTTATTTCCTCAAAAAAAAAAAATAATAATAAAAAAAATAAATAAATAAATTGCACCTCTACCTTTCCTCCGGCATTTATAAATTATAATAGCATCGAAAAGTAAGAACAGGAGTCTGCATTGTAAACTAACAAACAAAGCGAAGGTTTCGCTCGGTGAATGGGCAGGTGGACTGGAGTTTCCCTCCTCTTCCACCAAATATCCAAATCCCTTCCCACAACCCCACTCAAACCCTTCTTTTTCCCCTCAACTTATTCAACCATTTCAACCCATTTCTTCAATCCAAGAACATTTTCGGCTCTCCCATCTCGAGTATCCATTGATACCCACGACTTCGATTCGGGGTCTCCTTATTTGGGCCGAACCTATGGGTTTGAAGCTAAGGAAGATGAAGACATCGGAAAGATCCCTATCAAAGCTTACTTTCTCTCTACTAGGTTTGCCATTATAATCTTTGCCCTGTAAATTCTCATGTGTTTACCTTTGGTATAATAATCCATGTGGGTCTGTTGTATGTATTTCAATCTATTGTATTCTCAAATTCATGAATTTAGTTAACACTAAGCAACGGAGTCGTGTAAAACATTCTAATCTATTGGAAAGTAATAATCTATTGCATTACAATTTTTTTTTAATTCTTTAATTTTAGAGCCCCATCTTGGTAAATGGTAGTTGGTTCATGGACTTCTTGTGTTCTTAGGCTCCTTTGTCTGAACGTTTTACTTTCCTTTATAATTTTTTGGGAATGTTCTTTATGATTTAGCTTTCTCAAATTTATGGTTTTGGCAGTATAAATTTAAAAAGCATGCAAGCTGCGAATTTGAGCAACGTAATCCCTGCAACTTCTCGCTCATCAAACTACATTGCCCTCAGATATGGTGATATACCTTCAAAAGCTACCGTGAGTTTAGTTTATTTCTAGAACTTTGAATTTTCGTATCTTTTTTTTTTATATATATATATAAATATAGGCAAGTGGTTTTGGAGACTTTGAAGTTGTTATGGTATGTTAGGTTGAATTGGACAACATTTTGCATTATTGAGAATAAAGATAGCATGCTCAGTAGCATAAATTACAAAGCTTTCAGAAAAGACTTTGACTTTTCATTTGCATAAATTACATTTCAGCAAGTTATTTAGATGCTTTATTTGTGCCTAGTATCCTTAACATAAACTGGTTTCAGTACAAAAATCCTTGAAAACTGCTTAAACTTAATTTAATTAGTAGCTGATTATAGAGTTCTGCATGATCATCTGTTAGTTCTTTTCCTAATATGACATCTTTTGAGTAGGGATTTGGAGTCGAGCGGAATCCATGCTGCAGCCGTTATATGGTTGTATTCCAATATGGATCAGCAGTTCTGTTTAATATTGAAGACCACGAAGTTGAAAATTACTTGGAATTAGTTCGAAGACATGCTTCTGGATTACTTCTAGAGATGAGGAAAGATGGTAAGCTTTGTTTAAAACATGACATATTATGATTAAACAAAATCACTTGCCATTTTAGTAGATTGAATCTGATTGCTGGTGGGTAGCAATTTTGGAAGTAAGTGGGTAGAATGATCTTTTTTTCCTTAACCGGGTAGAATGAGGAGTTGATAATTTAAATTTATTTTCTTGTAGATTACATCTAAGATAACACCTAGATGGTTCGTGTAATATGATTAGTGATGATGCTAAAAATTTCTTCTTCTCTTGAATTTTAAAATTTGTTGAAATTACAAGATTAAATTGTAAAACTGAAATACGTATGCATGTGGTGATATGACTGTTGGTTTGATTTGCATATTGCTGTGTATCAAAATACTGTTTCATTAACAACATGCTCATTCACTTCTTTTGGTTATTTCCTGAATCAGACTACACAGTAAAAGAGAAGCCACAAATGGTTGAGGACATGGAAGGAGGTGCAGACTACATTGCTCTCAAAACATTAGACACTGAT
This sequence comes from Cannabis sativa, assembly GCF_029168945.1. Classification (NCBI taxonomy): domain Eukaryota; kingdom Viridiplantae; phylum Streptophyta; class Magnoliopsida; order Rosales; family Cannabaceae; genus Cannabis; species Cannabis sativa. The sequence goes on along the minus strand of NC_083608.1, from coordinate 30,614,476 downwards.
GGTGTTCGCATTATCGGAAGTGTGCTTGGCCAGAGTATTGCTTTAGATTATTTTGTTTCACAGGTATATTATCAGTATTTTAATGTTATTTTGTGTGACTAAAAACGTAAAGGTTGCTGAAATGCTTTGATACAACCATTATTTGTGTGAATAACACTAATATAAGTCCAATAGGAACACTTTTGGTATTTCTTCAACTGGTTGAATTTTTTGCAATGGCTTTCATGTGATCAAAATGTCAGGTAATGACATTGTGAATCTTACTATCTCACTATCTCAGGTTGATGGTATGGTTCAAGAATTTGCCGATATAAATCGGGGGATGGAGAAAACAGGAACTTTCACCATGGACAAGAAGAAGCTTCTTCAACTTGTTGGGAAGGCTAATTCAAACTTAGCTGATGTGATTCTAAAAGTTGGTATTTTTGAGAGGTAATTGGTTCTTAATTACTTTATAATGGTTACTACCAAACAGGTGGGGTATTGGAATTTCTAATTTCTACATTTTATACAAATTCTGATCTAGACTGGCTTGCCTTATTGGTCTATGTTTCTGTTTCCAAGTCTAACTATGTGGTAATTTTAAAAAACATTCCCAAAAAAAAAACAGAAGGGGTAATGGTAAAATGGTAACTTGCAAACAGGAGGGGTATTAGATTTTCTAATGTTTACATTATACACACTCCGATCTAGACTGGCTTGCCTTACGGTTTATGAATATTTTTCCAAGTCAAATGATGTGATAATTTTGAGAAGCATGTTACTCGCAAAACCAAAGCTCTGGATTTACTATCTCTCTCCATAGTGCATTTGTTTTCTTCTTCTTTATTTTATTTTATTTATTTATTTTATCAACAAAACCATTTTGAATACATATTGTTGTTGTTTTTGATGTTTTATAATTCATCCCTCAGATCGGAAATTGCTTGGAGAGATGCAAAATACGCTCAAATACACGAGTACCTTTGGGAGGAGTACGAGGTGACACAACGCTTTGGAAACTTGGATTTCAAATTAAAATTTATTGAGGTATTTGAATTTTTAATTGTTGGAGCTTTCTTAGCTTTTATTTGTTGTGGTATGCATTTTATAATTTGTATAAGATAAATGAACAGGATGCAGTTAGTTTAAAGAGGAGGAAAATAAGTGCCCAAAACAAAATGAGTAATGATATGTTGACCAACTTATGCACCCAAATATTACAGTGACGGACGACAATGGTTTCTTTCAACCAACCAATCACATTAATTTTAGATGGAAGTTATTATTTGTAATGTTTTGGTGCATAATTTGGGTGCACGTACTCAAGGCATATTTGTATCAAATATTTTTCAATTCTATTATACAAATATTCATACAAGTCAGTAACAACAGCTCATTCGAGATAGCCACTCTTCTACTAGTCCTGAAAACTTCCCCTCTAAATCTGAAATCTGAAACTTGATTATTAACATTTTTTTTACTCAGTAATTTAACAACATAACAGCAACTAACAGAATTGGTTGCTCCTTGGTTGGTGAAACTCCCATACAAAAAGGAAACTGATGTGTTTTCTTTTTTATTTTACAGCATAATATTCATTTTCTCCAAGAAGTCATCCAAAATAGAAAGTCAGATTTCTTGGAATGGTGTATCATTGGTCTTTTGACTGTAGAAAATGCTATATCCTTATATGAGATTGTTCGTGATTCAACTCCTTTGTGATGTGACAAGCTGGAGATAAATTTTCAATCATAGGTGTAGTAGGTTCTTCAAGTACAGACCTAAATAGTTGTTAAGTGATTATTATGTAAAATTGTATATAATTGTTATTTGGGTGAGCCCAAAAACGCATAGTTTTTCCTTCAAAAATAACTTCTATATTTACCTAACTTGGTAGGTCCTTGAGCGGATTTCATGTTAGCTTGGTCTCTAACAAGTAAATGCTGAAGCTTGAGAGTTTCTGGACGAATAAATTATGATATAGCTATTGATTTAATTAAATATTGAGTCTCATATAGTTTAATATAATAATTTTTAGGGAGTATCGCTAGCCAACCTTGCCGCAAGGTGACATGTTTAGAAGGTGCTAGACACTACAGGTGCTCAATAACAACGCTCTTTAATTTAATACCATATTAACTTTTCAGGTTTGTTTGGAGGAATGAAAGAAAAATGATAAGAAATTATTAATTGGACCACATTCCAATGCTGTATTTCAAGTCTTCAAAACTTCAAAGGTTGTATATTCATACTGAAAAAAATTCCTACCGAACCAGAAAAAATAGGATCAACCACCGTGTGTGTCCTACTGTCGAACCATATATAACCATTTGAGAACAAAAAAATCAAAAAGAAACCTTTCACTATTCAAACCTCCATAACTTAGCCATTGAAACTTTGCAAAAATGTCGATCGAATCTGCAAATAAAAAAAAAAAATCACCATTAAAGCTTGACAAAAGCTTCGATTAACAAAAATTAAAACACTCTACAGTTGCTAATCGAAGGTGCCGAGATAACTCACCATTGAAGCTACTCAAAGCTTTCGTCATCAAAATTCAAAAACAAACTCACTCATTCCTTATATAAAACCTTTGATCAAAAACTTTGACTGTGAGATTCAAAACTTCGATTGTTAGATTCAGTCAATGCTACTTGAAGCTACTGAGACAACACTTCACTTGTGAATTTCAGTCGATCATTTCATAAGAATCGAACTTTTGGAAAAGAAAATAACTATGCTTCATTCGATCGTTTTAACAATCATTGTTAAACAAAAGAGATATCACGTTCAGCCTCTATACACTGGAAAAGAAAAAAGCAACATGATCACAGCTCCTAGAATCTGATTTACACAGAAAAAGTTTCAAAAATCAGTAAGTTTTTCATATTTAATAAGAAACTAAATATATAATTTATATAACATTGATTACTTCTATCTAAAACTACTACTCTGTTCTATAACAGAATCATGAAACCTTTATTGTTGGTACTATACTACAATGGAAAATTTGTAGATAAATGCTTATACACAGATTATCAAGTCACAGGTATACTAATACCAAGAGGTTTCTCATACCAAGAACTGAGAACACTAATCTGTCATTCTTTGAAATTAAATAACATCACCACTGTTCTTGAAATACAATTTCAAATACAATAAGGTATACCACCAATGAGGATCAAGGACGATAATTCTTGCAGAATTTATGAGCATATCAGGAAAAAATGACAATGAGGTTGCCTTCCCATTATTCATTAACTATACACACTCATTGGACAATGGCAACTAACTCTTAAATCAAGAAATTACTTGCTTGGTCAGAACCTCTACAACCTATGAAAATGAAGAACCATATATACAAGATACTAATCCAATTCCTACATGGACAATATGCACTCTCAGTAGCTAATTACATCACGGAAATAACTATAGAAGCTACCAACTCAAGTTGGGAAAACAAAACAAACATCATCAAAGATCCAAGGATTGACACAATAAGAGTTGGGCAAACTTTCCAAGACAAAGAAACAGTAAAGCTTGCCATGAGCCTATATGCAATCAAAATGAATGAAAAACACCGGGTAAAAAGATCATCAACAAAGGACTACAACTTAGTGTGTATTGATAAAAATTGTAAATGGTACTTCTTGGAAACAAAACATAGAAAAACAAATCTCTTCAAAGTCAGAAAACTTGTGGAGGATCATACATGCTCAATAGAACGCATCCACGACGATCACCCCCAAGCAACAAGTAACATAATAGCTGACTGCATCAAAAGAAAAATTAGCAATCCAAAAAGAAACTATAGGCCAAATGAGATTGTTGATGATGTAGCAGAAGACTATAGTGTCTCAATTTCTTACCAAAAAGCTTGGAGAGCAAAAGAAAAGGCTTCAGAAAAAGTAATAGGCTGCCCACATGATTCATACCATGAAATACCAGGGATTTTATACATGATCAAAAAATAAGTTGTAACTCCAACTTTAGTTCACCAAAAAGTTTCATCCTAGTGCAGATACACCACCCCTTCAATCCAGTCAAGCTCTTGGAATCCTCTCAAGAAACTCAGACTCAGAATCATAATCATTCAACAACTTCTTCTTGGCATGAACATACAACTCAACAGCGAGCTTGTGTCAATATTCTTCCTCCTACTGTAATAGTCAATGAATTACAGACATATAGGCAACACCACTACAAATGGCTTCACATAACCAGCTGTTTTCTTGTCCAACTCATGTCTAGACCCTAACGAATTATAAACATTGAGACACCTAGCCCTAATATAAAAAATGATCAAAATCCAATGCTTTTCATCCTTAATATGCATGTAAATCAACACATGATCAACAAATAGCCAATCTTTGTTAGCATACATGTAATACCCACTCATGTATTCAGTAACAATGTTACTCTTAGGGACATCATCAATCTTGTTTCCAGACTTGATAAACTTATCATACAATTCAACCACCTTAAAACAGAAATGATAATCTGTGGTTGTTGCAGACCCTTCAACATTAGGATCATACTTCAACTTCTTTCGCAAGTAAATAAAATATTACATCCATATGCTGTAAAAAAAAAAGCGATTAGAATCTAAATAAATAAAAGATAACAAAAAACAACATAACTGAATTGAAAAAAAAATACTAAATATTATACTCACCGAGTCATGAAGGCACCTCCCAGGGGTCAAAAGATCATAAAACCACCACTTGTCCTGTCCTGAACACTATCAATGCAAAAATCTAAAGCAGGACTAAAAAGATTCTTCCCTTGAACAAACTTCTTCTTCCTAAAAAAAGCAACCAACGAATATACTTAATATCAAATATGGAAATTTTTTAAAAACAACCCAAATAACATAATAAAAACAAGAAAACATACTTATTCTCATCCTTAAACCCATCACGGAACCACTCATCAAATGCCTTTTGTTGAAGTTCATGCAGGTGATCAAACAACCCAGAAGTAAACGGATATAGACCTTTAACATTCTTTTTCTTCTTCTTTTCATTACTACCAGAAGACCCAAAATCATTTCTGTAAGGACTCTGTAAAGCCACACTAGGCTTATGAGCCCTCTTTGATCTAGGAGATTTACAAACCTTAATCTTGTCCTAGAAAAGAAACCAAGTAGTAACATTTAAATTCAACAACAATGATAGTTTAAAGAATAATAAATCATAAAAAAACATTAAAACATCAAGTCATACCATAATCTTCTTCACTTCATATGCATGACAAACATCATCCACCTTCTGATTTATAACAACCATCATAAATTTTGAAAAACCATTACCTTCTCAGCAATTCCCTCAACTCCACCTACATTACCACCATCAGAACCCAAAATTTCATCCTCTACCATTGCAACAGTCTCAGTTTGTCCTAATAATGAATTCATTATGTCAAAATTTAGCATATCCTAACAACAAAAGCAAATCAAAGCAAAAAGCAAATTAGTTACTAACTTAAGAGAACCAAAATACAATAATTACACAAAACTGTCCTGTAGAAAAATTAATAAATTAAATTAACCTTTTCCAAAGAAAATAAACCATCAAAATCTTGACTATCAACTTCTTTCACAGACATCTCAGATATGTTTTTAATAACCTGCAAAATATAATCAGAAAAGAAACAATCAAGTAGCAAATATTATAACAGATTATATCAAATAATAATAAAAAGAAACCCGACCTTATAAACATCACCGTCACTATCAACACAATCTTCGCCATCCTTCACATTACTAGCATCTTCACCATCCCCCTTAACAGTAGGCTACAATAAAAAAAATAACAACACCACATTATCAATAACAACATCATAACCCAAAAAAGCACATAATAAGGAATACTAAAAATAGCACCATACTATCATAGCCCAACTAATAACACAAAAATACAACATACAAATACATGAAAAAACTAAAAAATCTAAAAACTACTAAATAATACATCAACATCATCACTAATGTCATCCAGGTTACGTGGACTAGCAACACCACCACCACCACCGTCATCCTCATCGTCATGACCCTACAAAAACAAAATCACATAAAATCATTGCATGATAACAAATGAAACTAAAAATAAAAAATTTCAATCATAAAAGAAACCAAAACACCTCACCTGTGATACAACATTCGCAATACTATCTTTAATCAAATCTTTCAATTCTGAAAACTTCGTATCAAGATAAAAAGTTAAATCCTCTCCAACTTTACGATCAATGTAACCCTTCAAATTTTCCTCAAGCAATGCAAATTTTTCGTCGACTTCCTTACGAAACTCTTTCAAAACACACTCAAATCCAACTTGCCTAACTACAAGCCCCAACACCGAATCTTTAAGCTCATCCTACACAGCTACACTTATAGTAGCTTTTTTCTCAACTCCAGAGCTGCCAGCCTTGTCAACATCTACTCTTGGCTGTCTCACATCCTCAAAATCATCATCAGATTCCGACCCATAAGAAAATTCAAACCCAGCAATATCTAACTTTTGATTCTCCTCAACTGAAGAAAATATTCGGGTAACAGAAAACTGTAACAAATATAATAAAAACAACAAAATTTAGTAATATAACAAAAAAAAAAAAAAAAAAAAAAATAAAAGACAACACAAAAATAATAAATTATATATCACAAAAACATACCTTAGTTGACATATATATTTTCTTCTCCACTTCACTTGAGAAAGGATTACCCACACTACTACACCTACACATCCTATAATCTGAAAAAGAATCATGTGTACAAAAATCTTGCTTCTTAAAAAGAGGAATAACCTCATAGAGCCAAACCTGGAATGCAAAAGGAAAACCACACAACTTGTACGTCTTACTATTGTAATCATTTTCTTTACCCTTATTATTCTCCCCTTTTGCCTTCGAAGCAACTGTACCATTCGTCTCATTAACAACTTTTTTCTTATTTTTTTTCCTTCAAAACAGTCCTCAAACTACAAAGTAGTATCATACGCAACTTTACCCCATGGAAAACTGTTAAACTCACCAGGTCCTATTAAATGAAGTAACACACCATCTACTTTCTTGCGACTAGGCTTACTAAGCAAGAAATTCGTAACAAAATAAAGCACAACCATTCTAAAAGCAAATACATCATCTTTGAAAATACTATTCAAGAATCGTTGTTTAACAGTAGCAAAGTTAACAGTCATGTCACTAAAATGCTTGACCACAAAAGTATCTCCCCTTCCTATATATTTTTCCATACTACTATCACCCTTACACAACAATCCACTAATAATAGCAAATTCACCTAACCCAGACCGAGTCCTAGAATTACCAAAATCAAACCAAATTTCCTTAACATTTGCTTGATGAACCTCCCTACTCAAAGCAGTATGTATAACCTGAGATTGCATGTTGCACTCTTCAAGATCTAGAAAAAGCCCAAAACAGGATTCTTGAAACATAGTAAGTTGCTTAGTAGTCAACCTATCATTGATTTCTGCAATAACACCCACATCAAACCAGTATATAATATTTCCACAAAATCTATCTTTTGGTTTCAAGTAAAAATCCCAAACCTGTAAAAAAATTTAAAAACAAACGTAAAACATTTAAAAAGAAACTAACAAGTAAATTGTATTATGAAATAATGAATTTAAAAATAAAAAGTAATACATCAGTATTACTTTCATAACATTAAAAACAATAAAACCGTTTCTTTATTAAATTAAATCCAACATAGTTTCTATGGTGGTCAAGAAAATGGGCATTACGGCACAAAAATCAAAAAGTAACATATATACTTGCTTAATCAAATTAAAAACACCTAATCATAGATATATCCACAAACAAATATTCACCATAACATCATTAAAAAGAAACTAACAAGTAAACTTTATCCTTAAATAACTAATTTAAAATAAAAAGTAATACAACAGTATTACATAGATCAAGCGCAGTCTTATTAAAAATATACTTAATAAAAAAACAAATACAATAGAAACTAAATAGTATACCAACAAAAATTATAGCAAAAAAAACTACTAAATCATAAATTATTAATCACAAACACATTAAAAACAAAAAACACACTAGAAAATCTAAAATACAAAATGTATATATATACGATCCATTAGAAAACTGTACAGTAAACTTTTATCTTTAAATAACAAATAAACATACATAAAAAATAAACTACTCAGTATAATAAAGAACTCGGTAGACAAAAAAACTACTAAAAAAATAAAGTGTTAAACAACCTACACTAACAAAAAAAAATATATATATTCTAACATATATAATATTCACTAGAAAATCTCTAAAAAAACACATAAAAAAATAAAATGTAAACTACTTAGTATACCAAACAACTCTGTATACAAAAAAAAAAAACAACTAACATATAAATGTTCATCCACATTAACAAAAATCAAACAAAAAAATACACGATTCAGTATAAACAACCAAGATACTAACCTTCAATTTTTTTGGCAACACAATAGGGGTTTCATCACATTCTGAATCAAAATCATCGTCATCTTCAACAACACTCTTTAACTTCTTAGAGCACCGATCATCAAAAGAAGCCTCAGATACACCACTCCTCTTTGAAATGGAAAATATTCTTATTTTTCTTCTCCTTATCAGAATCAACAACCTTCACACCAGATCCAACCATTATTTTCGAAGCAACTTCCTCTGTTTTTTCCAGCTTCTTCTTCGAACCAGACACTTCCGGTGATAGAGACATTAAACTTCTAATACGCAGCATAAACGAACTAAAAATGCAAAACCCTAACAGAGAGAAACCCTAAAACTTTGCTGAAATGAGAGGAAATAAAAATAGAAAAGCAAAGAAAATGGAAGTGATTGAGTGATGGCTTGACAGAGAAAATGAGAAATGGTATCGTGTTTAACACTCAAACCACTCTCAAAACAGTTACCGTGTACACATGTCAAATTAATTTAAAAAAATAGCTACTTTTACCAAATAAAAAAAATATTCGGTATATACAGTAATAAATTTCAAAAATCGTCCCACAGTGTAATTTTCTCTCAATTTTATTATGAGGCTAAGTGTCCAAGTTTATGACATATTTCAATAAGTGAAATTTACGACCCGCAATGAAAATTTGAAACAAATTACAGAATTGCTAGCCTTTATATTATTCTCAGATATAGCATTCGTTTTTTAAATTTCTTTTGCACACGTGTATACAAGGGTATTTAAGCTGAATCATTTCAATCTCTTCTCTTCTGTAATACGTATTACATTATTTTTATTCATTAATAAGTTACTCCCCTAAATTTTATTACTTATTTATTCTCATATTTTTACTATAAGATTAAATAATGTGATCTAATATTTCAACATATTATGATTAAAATTTTTAATATTTTTTTAATAGTACATTAATATATTAATTAATTAATATTTTTTTAAATATATTATATATAAATTTTATTTTTTCACAACATAAATAAAAAGTTTTTAAACAATTACCCCGCGCGTTGCCTAGTGGCTAGTTGTGTAAATAAACTTGTGTTTGGGCTAAGCTAACGCCTACAAAATAAAAATCCATAGCATTTTATTTATTTATTTATTTTAAATATATAAATGTTATTAAAAGAATAGCACAAGCAGTTTATCCATACCAAAATTGGAGTGGTAAAGTGGAAGGGAGAGGAGGAAGCAAGCAAGACCAATTAATCATGGGCTCCTCTTCAGTCTTCGCTCTCTCTCTTCCTTCCTTTCACTTTGCCCCCTCTCCACAAAACCCACTCAACACTTTCCATACTAACACTTCTAAAACTAGAAAAACGCCACTAACTCTTGTTTCTTCTACGGATGATTCTTCATCTCCCTCACTTTTTCACAAGTCTCTTCCTCTGGCTGCTTCAGCTCTCATTCTTCTCTCTTCAAATCCGGGTAAATGTCTTTTTTGTTCTTCAGTTCTTTTGTAAGTTGTTATGTTTGATCACATGACATGACCAGAAAAGAAACTACATGGTTCTAATTATCAATGCTTTATGTAGTGATATGATGTTTGGGGGGTTCTTCGTTTTTTTTGTTGTGTTTCAATTGGGCAGGTTTTTTTTTTTTTTTTTTAATGTATGCTTTTTCATAATTTTGCAGCTAAAGCTGGGTTTCTATCTGGGTCCTCTGGGATAGAGTCTGTTCCTGGTCCTAAGTTACCCCAAATTGAATTTCTTGAGCGCTTCAATGGTACCAACTTTAGAAAGAAAGAACAAAAAAAATGATATGATTTATGTATTTTTCTTTTTAACAAAATAATCAGTTTACGATTGATATGAAATACAAGTTGGTTTCTTTTGCAGAAGAAAACCAGAAAAAGTATGCTGAGAATGATGCAAGATTCAAATCATCCCCCCTTCTCAACAAGTTACTAGAGAAATCCAAGTTGAACAAAGAAAAGTAAGTACTATTCTTTCATCAACTAGACCATTGTAATGTCAACATGTTTCTAATTGTGATTAATGGTCATACCATAAGAAAGAACAATAAAGCCTTTTACACATCTGGGCTTGCATTACAGATCTTTTAAAAGCAGAAGAGCTTTGTTTGTTTTAAGCTAAAAAGAGAGGAAACTCTATTTGTTGTAGCCTTAAATTTTTTAGTTTAAGGAGTTTGATTTTGTTGAGTAAAGCATTAGGTAATGCACATCACATGGGAACCAAAGAAATAGAATTACAGATTTTAATGAAGGATTAGGTTATTGACTATGCTATATATAATTGTTTTTCTTCAGCTAATTTATATTGAGGGAGAGAATATGTTATATATACATTAGAACCTCTACTTAAGAATACTCTATTTAAGAATAACCTCTAATTTGTTATAAAAAAATCAAGTCCCAATTTGGGCCAGTTATAAATAAGAATAACCTCTAAATTGTAATTAGTTATACATTTTCTTAGTCCCGTATTAACAAAGTATACCTCTATATAAGAATAATTACATCTTAATAAAATATATACATATATTTTGTAAATTTATTTATGTAAAATTTATAATTTTATTTTAAATTATAATACATGTATGGAATTATATTTACTCTAAAATATTTCTATTATGATATAGTATTAATGATTATTTATTGTTATTATTGTTACATTGATATTTTTCTAGTTTTTGAATTTTTTTTTTCTAGTGTAACTCTATTTAGTTATAACCTCCCAATTAGAATATAATTTACTTGATCCTAAGTGTATTCTTGGATAGAGGTTCTACTGTATATTTATATAGGAGAAAAGTGGGAAACTTTAAATACTGTCTTATATATATATATTTATATAAAGAGAGGAGAGATGTATATGAGTTTTGAGGAGTTTAAATTTATTTGGATTTTACAATGATAGATGTTACCGATTTCAGGAATAAGCTAGAGATTCAAGACAAGTACTGTCTACGTGGAGCAGAATGGGGAGTTGGAGATTGCTCAGCTGAGGGAATGACAGCTGAGGAGAAGGATAGCTTTATTTCCATGCTCAAGCAGAAGACTGGTGTTAAACAATAATTTATTTATCTTTACTCTTTTCTATATAAAAATGTATAAATATAAATAGAATATTCTCAAATTTGTAGAACAAATATACCATTTCTATCCACACCAATGGAACTGAACGACACTCTCATTTATGTCGTTCAACACAAAATACGTGCATTGCAATACTAATTTTGCCAGAAAAGAAAAAGAAAAGTCTCTTCAAGGGATGTATGTATCTTGAAATGCTATCTATGATCCATCCTATCCAAACCACCAAGACCTTTTCTTATATGTTTTTGTTTTGGGTACTCAACTGTATCAAAATTTGCACTTCAATCAAAGTAAGTGCAAAGATAAAGCAAAGGAACTTTTCCTAAATATGAGACTAGTTATCAATCAATATGTCGAGTTAGAATCTGGACATTATTATGTCGTTTTTTTTTTTTTTCATTTTTACGACAAACAACATAGTAACATTTCCCCTGAAACGACAACGCTACTCTTTTTATTATAAACTCATTTTATAAGGTTTCGAGGAATTATATGTTTCTTTTTTTTTTTTAATAAAAAAAATTAATAAATTATTCTGGAGAAATTTGTCGAGGGGTATTGTTGATATTTGGTCAATTAACACAAAAGGACAAAAGTTATATAATAATTAGAAAAAGGCATAACTATTTTGGGAGATGATCCAGCAAGCTCATCGACCATAGATGTATTTCGGTATCCCAAAAGTTAAAACATAAAAAGCTTAATTCGAGAGAAATACCGAAACAACATATTCGAAAAGTTCAATTCTCACACCCAGCCCCACAGTTTCAGGTACTCTTTCTCTCTGAAGATTTCTCTTGTGTTTGGACAATTTTAGATTAGGGCTTCAAAACAATCTGTTTGGTTTTGAACCTTGAACGAAATTCTTTTTCGGCTTATTGGAAATGAAGCACTTCTTTTAAGCTTATTGATTCTGTGTTTGGGGTTGGATTCGTTTATAGTTTTCTTTTGCTTTTTTTTTTTTTTTTTCCCCTATATATTCTCTCATGCCAAACGGAAATGAACCTCAATTGTACTAGTTTTAATTTTGTTTCACTTTGCTTTGTGGGTCTTTTATTTCGATATTGGATATGCATTGGAAATATGTGAATCGTAATTGGAGTATTTGTGTGTGAGAATATTAGTTGCAGGGATACTTTTCATTTGGAAGTAATGGTAAACTGCCTTTATTTGGCTGAACTATGTAGCTATATGCTAGGTTGTTTTGATCAGTTACATGGGGTATCTCGTTGTTTTCAGGGTTTTCTGTCATTAATTTGGGTATGCAATTTTGAATTTGTGTTGAGGAAGTGCTTAAATTTGGAAGGGATCTTGGTTTTTCTTAGCATTCTTAGCTACAGCTGTGAGGCTGTAGTTTGAGATTTGCTAAAATGTATAGGGCTGTGCCTACGGCAACAGCCACGACTCGGGGGGGATCACCAACCGATAGTGTCGACTATGTTGTTAGTTTGGATCAAGTTCCAAGATGGAGTGACGCTGAGCATAGGACTTCTCTGGAATTTGAGAATGAGGATCCTTCATTTTCTAATTCATACTTCCCTGATCCATTGACGTCTTCATCTGGGGCAGAGGCTGGCAGCAATGGTATGGTTTCCAGGTTTCCTGTTGATCATGAAATTAACTCTAAGATATATCTTTGGAGAGGGAATCCATGGAATCTAGAAGTTGATGCTGTTGTGAACTCTACTAATGAGGTTAGCCTCTAAATTTGTTATGACATGTTTCAAGATGACGAAATTTCACCATTTTAAGCTATTTATGTATGTTTTTGAACAAAAGATCTTTTGCTATATTAATTTCAGGATTTGATGTGGTTATGTGGTTTGTTTTATATACAATAATGCAAAAAAAAAAAAAAAAAAACATTAGTATATTTTTTATCCAGTCCTGTGATAATCTAAAGGCTCTGAACTGTTCAAATTCCTATTGATTACCCACTAGTGCCAGTAAGGGCAGTAGCGGACAGTTTGCCGAATTCTGAACATCGTCCATTACTTTTTCTGTCCTATCTTTCTGCTACTTAACCTTGCACCTCAAGGAATTTACAAAATTTCAGAAGGTGATTTTTTAGTTTTCTACTCAATACATTCAAAGTCCAGTAAGCTATTTACTGGTTAGAGGGTTTCATTGTGCAAACACGGTTTGGTTTACTAAGAGATGAGATGATGCTAAATTCTTGATATGTTTTTAATTGGATGCCTAACAGAACTTGGATGAAGCACACAGCAGTGCTGGCTTGCATGCTGCAGCTGGACCTGGTCTTGGAGAAGAATGTGCTACATTGGTATGATTACAATTATTAGCTTTTCTTAATATCTTTGTTTCTTTGTACCTGATAGCGCTTTTAGAGAGTCCTCCATTGTTTGTTAGGTTTTAATAATATTAAATGCCATTTTATAATTGTATCTATGATGCAAGATTTAAGTTATTAGTAATAAATTTGAGAACAACTAATAGGTTTTTCTTAGAGTAGAAATATTCTATCAGCAATCAAGACACAAATAAAAATCAATAATGAAATTTCACAAAGAAATTTCATTGAATTGCTGAAACAGTACACAAATTAAGCATTCAAGAGGCCTGTCTCTCTTATTCCAATCTTTCAAAAGGATTGGTCTCTCCACAAGAGTTCACTCTTATCTAATCCAAGCTCCCCTTGGGATTATTTAATGCCATCTAGGATCCACTAAGAACAAGATTACTCAACTCCAAACTTAACAAAAACTGCCAGCCAGATAAAAGGAATGACATAACAAAAAGACTACAAAAAACATAATGTACTTTATTTACTTGGTAAGCCTCTATTGTACAAAAAACGTATAGGAGGCTTTTCACCAACATGAAATTTCATGCTAAATTTTGCATAATTTATATTGACCTTTTACTAATTTGTATATCTCTTTGTTTGTTTATGTTAGGGTGGTTGTCGAACAGGAATGGCAAAGGTTACTAATGCTTATGACCTTCCTGCAAGGTGGGTATGTTGGTGCATTCTTTTATATTTGATGATCTGAGACATAACAAACATGATTTTTTTTTTTTATGTACTTTCAAAAGCTATATTATTCATCCTCCGTGAAAAAATTTAATAAAGTTATTTAGATCTTGTAGCTTCTATCATTTTTCAATTATGTTAGTTATCAAACATGTCCCTGCATATAAATTTCAGTATTCCTTCCACAAGTAACTGTTTTATGTTTATGTTGCCGTAGTGCCATGTGATGCAAGCATTCCTGCTTTATTGGAATTTCCGTACTACTTGAAATTTTAAACATTATTTCTATATTTTCCAGGAGGGTTATCCATACTGTTGGGCCAAAGTATGCAGTCAAGTACCATACTGCCGCAGAGAATGCTCTGAGTCATTGCTATCGTTCCTGCCTTGAACTTCTTATCGAACATGGCTTACAAAGGTTTCTTGGCAGCTGATGCTACATTATTTTGTTTCTTCTAGTTTGCTTAGTTAGTTTTTTGCTTCTCTCTGTTACCTTGTCTAAACCTTGGAGCTTATTTTTGCTCTCTATGTATGAATATAGCATTGCAACAGGCTGCATATATACAGAGGCTAAGAACTATCCTCGTGAACCAGCTGCCCATGTTGCTATAAGTGAGTCACTTTCCAACTTTCTAGAGTTTTTAACTCTTCTTCTTCTTCATCCAACTTACAGTTGTCTCATCTCGAAGCCAGTTCACACTTTTCTTATTGTTATCGGTAGCCTCATCTAATTACAAGTTTGTAACTTTGGATGTGCAATAAGCTATAATTTGGACAAAAGAAAAATTACTACCTGTATTTTTTCTGAAATTGCTTTTTATAATGCATATGCAGTAGGAATGAAATTTGAAATACTTAATTTTTTTTGTAAGTCAAATGATTATGACTGATTTTGTTTTTTGTGGATGATTGTGTTCATAGGTTTTATTTGTTTTTTTTTTCCTCTACTGACTTGTTCATCACTTCTTTGCTAGGGACTGTTCGTCGGTTTCTTGAAAAGCAGAAAGATAAAATCAAGGCTGTTGTTTTTTGTACTACTACCTCAACTGATACAGAGATTTATAAAAGGTTTCTCAATACCATTTTAGTTTTTAATTTTTGTTGCAAATGTGAAGCATCCATTATTTAAAGTGTTGCAATTAGTATGGTTTCTGTCTAAACATTAGGAGGATGGAACTCTCATTATTTTTCTTCAATATTTTCTTGATGTAGATTGGTTTCTGTCTAAACATTAGGAGGATGGAATTCTCATTATTTTTCTTCAATATTTTCTTGATGTAGATTGCTTCCACTTTACTTCCCTCGAGATAAACATGAGGAGGAAGTTGCTATTTCTAAACTACCTGCAGATGTTGGAGATGAAAATGGTGAGACAATTATCGATGAACGTAAAATCAGGATAAAGCCTTTGCCAAAAAAGAGCATTCTAAAGCCTCCTGAGGCTCCGGTTGATCTTCCAGTCAGTGATGTTGGCTTGGTACGAAGGTGAGAGATTTTCCACATTTCTTACTATTCTAAAGAGCATCTTTATTTCTGCTGCATTGTCTTGTTAGGTTCGCAATTGTATCATTGATAAAAGAAACTGAAATGATTAATTATATAGTTAAATTGCTCATCAATTACTTCTTACGCCTTACTGCGTTTATTGCTGATTTCTTTCTGAAATTAGATAATTTGTCTTTAAATGGTTATTTTCATATAGATGTATTTATTCAAAATAGATATGAAATCACCATATGCTTTTTGTAAGTAGTTAATATGTGTAAACATTGTGATTTTAACAACTGTTGATATTTTGAATCTTAAATTTCAGTACTTTCACTCTTGTGCTGTGTTCTTCTTTGCTGTCTAGCCTATTTTTCTGTGAAAAGTAACTGGCATTAGCTTTCGTTCTCACTTGTATAGGAATTCATCATATTTGGATACTTTCCTGGATCCTGCCTTCATGTCCTTAATAAAAGATCCAGATCAGAGACGTAAAGAACAATGGGAAAAAACTGCTCAAGCACGAAGTGGATGGAATTGTGCTAAAATGCTTGGATTTGGCGACCTTGGTGGACCTCCATTGTCTGCTGCCGAAGAATACTCACTTCATTCACGATATCTTGCCAAGGCAAATTCTCTTAATCTTTCAGAGATTGCAGAGATGAAAATTGTGTAAGTGTGCATTCTTATCCTTAACATCACATGCCTACTTTTAGCTTCAGTATCTTTCCAAGTCAACTACAAAAAATAGCTCTTTCCCTATGCCATTTCTCCATATTGAGCATTTCAGTTTTCAGTCACATATTGATAAAACTATTTGCAACTTGTAGCGTAAGCCTTTTTTTTCTTCAGAATTTCTTATTAATTTAAGCTTTACAAATAAAACTATTAACTATTGAGTTGCACATAAGAGTGTGTCCGCTGTTTATTTTTTTATTTTCTTAAATATAGTAAAAGTAGTCAGAAATACATTGCTAAAATGTGGTTGGATTGTTCAACTAAACTGTGGTTTTACAAATTTGCAGTAATTCTTTGGCAAAATTTTTTCTGGTCTGCCAATTACTTCCTTATCTGTTGATGTTCAAGGTCCTATTAATTTATGGTTTGCACGTCTAGGATTTATATTAATGGTTTTAGATCTCTTTTAACATTATTTTATGATTATGCTCTGTATTCAGCTACCGTGGTGGGGTTGACAGTGAGGGTCGTTCTGTGATGGTTGTCGTGGGAGCACATTTTCTGCTGCGATGTCTTGACTTGGAGCGATTTGTACTTCATGTAGTTAAGGTAATGGCAACTGTTCACATTATCATAGTTTTGTTTTTGTGTTAGTTTAGATTTTTTCTCCCTTTTCATTTCATGGTATCACATTGTGTTCAACCCTGTGGAGTTTTAATCTATTTGATTGTGGTTCTTTATATAAAATTATTATTGTGCTTGGTGATTTCAGGAATTTGAGCCTTTGATACAAAAGCCTTATAGCATTGTATACATTCACTCAGCAGCATCTTTACAGATGTAAGTATTGTATATGGTTCTCTCTTTGACTATTATAGCTGAAAATTTGATTTTGTAGGGCTACTGCAAATTATAGGGGACTTTTGAAGAGTTGTTTATTGATGGATGTATTAAGGCCTTTCTTTATTATATTTTATTTTTCTTGTTTTAGGAACTCTTATCTGTTTATATAGTTTTCACTAGTATTATTTATTACATGATGAGACCAGTGTACTGAATCGGGCAATGCAGAATTATTTTTTCACACAACTATTTTGTGAGTGACGCTCCTTGCTGATTTGTAGACACATTTAACTATTTTTCTGACTTGCTTCTGAAACAGTCAGCCAGACCTTGGATTTATCAGAAGATTACAGCAAATACTTGGTCGGAAGAGTCAGCGCAATCTGCATGTACAACTTTTTTGATATTTTTGACCTCGTTATAGTACACAGCCGTTGTAAATCTATCACTATGATACTGATCTTTATTGGTTTTTTTTTTTTTTTTATGGTAGGCAATTTATGTCCTCCACCCAACCTTTGGGCTGAAGGCTGCCGTATTTGCTTTGCAATTGCTTGTTGACAATGTGGTACGCCTTATTTTCTTATGGTTGATTAATTCCTGAAACCATATATTTTTTTTTTCAAGTCTACTGTAAGATATATCTGATATTCTTTCTTAGGTTTGGAAGAAAGTAGTGTACGTTGATCGCCTTCTTCAGCTTTTCAGATATGTTCCCCGTGAGCAATTGACCATCCCTGACTTTGTTTTCCAGTTAAGTCTACATATTCTCTTTATTTGTTCTTCCAACATGTATATATTTTGAAAAATAAAATCATTGAAGCTACACAGTTTGATGACTAAACAAGCTTTGATTCCATTGCGCATGCCATTTGCTAGTCTGTGTTTGATGATTCATATTTCTATTCTCAAGTTCCAATGGCTATCATTTTGCAGGCACGATTTAGAAGTGAATGGAGGAAAAGGTCTTATTGTGGATCCCCGAACAAAGTATGTATATCATCGACCATAGCAAAGAACATGAACACCCTGCATTTCGGGGATAAAGCAGGCCCGTGGACTGCTATTGTTTTGGCGTTCTTTTTTTCTTTCGATAATTTATTGTGTAGGTGGAATTGGGAGTGAATTGTTTGTGAATGTTGTAGAATAATGTTGTCCTTCCTTACTGGTGTTTCTCTTGCATAAATCTTTCAGTGTCTAAATTAATTACAAACGACATTCTTTCTACTTGTATCATCTTTGATGGTTTCTCAATAAAAGAAATGCAAGCTTGTGAAGGCTTTCTTTGTGAAATTAAATGATTCTGCTGTTCTCTCATTTTTTATTTTTTGTGATTTGTTTTTTTACTTATGAATTATATCCCTCTAGTGACCTACTGGGGTTGGGTAAGAAAAAATGTGGTAGAGATTAGAGAATAACTATAAAAGTAAGGGAAGATCGATAAAAAAAAAAAAGAATTGAAATTAAATTTCATTAACAGCCTTTGAGAGATGAGACACAAAAAATTGTTAGAGAAGTGAGGTGAGGGTAGAAAAGTTTCACACTAACAAACAACTTTTTGTTTATTATTTTTTTTAAGGACTCTAACAAACAAATTTACTAATGAGAATTTTAAATAGCTTAAATTGTAGCAACCGGATGACAGTTTGGATGCTACAAGTAAATAAGTATGTTTAGGAGAGATATTTAGGTGTAATCCATGTAATGTATTATATAAGTATAATTTATAATATTGAGTCTCTAATATTATATAGTTACATTTTTATTGTAAGTATCATGATTATATTTTTTTTAATTATAATAACAGATTATCATATGGTAAAACTTTCCTTCTTAGAATTACTTAATTATAATTAATTATTTTCTTAATTGAATATTTAACAAAGTCTCTTTTAGCACTTAATATTTATAAATAATTTTTTTCATATAAATTCCTATTATAATTATTTTAACAGTTAAGTTATTTAATTATAATATTTACAATGTAATTTTATTTTATTTTTTTTTACAAAAATTTGACTTCTTTTTACATAGATTAGAATTCTCTTCTTGTATAATAAATTTTTAAATAATATTTAATTTTTTTTTTACAACTAGAAGAACTAAGCATGAGATTTCAAGTTGAAGCCTAAGTGGTATATGTTTAACTACCATTAGACTAGAATAATAATTCTGCCTACAATACTACACCGTTTTGTTCTTCAGTCTTACAACACTTTTAAACCTTTGTGCGAAATTCTACATTTAATCCTATTAATATAATTTTTTCTTGTTCAATTTTAATTGAAAATCAGTACGTTGTTCAAATCATTAGCACAATAGAATTATTAATATACATAAATCTCATAAATCTATGGAAAAGATAATAATCATTATCGTTGCGAGTAGATACTTACCTTCTAGCAACAATTCAAGCATTTTTGGATGTATGTTTCTTCCTCTCGTAAGTTAAAACTAAGTGGTTGTTTCGCTTCTTGTCCTTCTCTCCCGAGTTGATTGTAATGTATGCATGGTTTGAAAGGTTGATTTACTAAGCATTTTTGCTTGCGTAGTTGCTTCATGTTGAAGGTAAGTTGAAAGACAAGATAAACCAGTGCACGTTGGAGTCTATCTACTGAAATGTATATGTGGCTCCACTGTGGAAGTTGTCAGAGTACTTTTGAAAGAGTGTGTGGTTTAAAGTTCCATTATAGAAACTTTTGGGCTCACTCTGAAACAATTATTTTGAGATTTGTAATGTTTAATATTTTAAGTATGCGCATACTTTGAAGAAAAAAATAATTTATATGAATTTTTGAAGATTTTATTTAAAGAAATTTACGCTAAAATGAGTTTTTTTTTTTATATGGATTTTTAGTTCGTTACATAGATGACTCCTGAAAAAAAAAGTCATACAAACAAGGGTGGTGGTTTCATGTTAAAATATTAAAGTAGACACAAAAGTTAAACATGACAGTCTCCGCCGTTCAAGTTTAAATTGTTCCTATCATTGTTGTTGTTTTACTAATTAATAACATAAATAAAACTCGTTCACATTCCTTTACTTTACATTTTTCCTCTTTTCATTTGCTAGAATATATAAATATATATATATATATATTAATAAATATAATGATGTAATAATACTCCAAAAAGGCAACAACAAATTTTGACCACTTCTAATCTAGTAGAGAACTAAACAAACTCATCACATTACTATTTTACATGCAAAACCGTATACGTACTTACTTTTGACTCGATTAAAATGGAATCTCTCACACCTATCTTGCATTGAGAATCATGCGTAGAACACTCTTAATCTTTGGCCTAGCTTCTGGCGATACACAAACACAACCAATAGCAACCTTTAGTACAGCAAGCATTTGCTTTTTGGCTAAGACTGAAGTTCTACTGATGCTAAAATCAAGCATGTTCTCCCATTTATCTTCTTCAACCGAGTTACTTAATACCCACTTAGCTAACTCAGTCCCCTCACTCATTGCCTGTTTCCCTGTTAGCAGCTCAAGCAAAATTACTCCAAAGCTGTAAACATTTCCAGCTGTTGTCACTCTCATTGTGTATGCATACTCTGCAAATTAACCAGTATTATCAGAACTCAATATCAATCATTAACTGATATATACATATGAATATGGGCTGTGTAGTGGATTGAAAACTAGCTAGTGTGAGTTGTAGTCACATAGTTACTACTGACCTGGAGGGATGTAGCCAACTGAACCAGCCACAGTGGAAATACTTCCGGTGCTCTTTGATGGATCAATAATCTTGTAGAGCTCAATTTCTCCCACTTGAGGCTCTTTCATGGACTTTAGAAAGACACTTCTGCTTGATAAGTCAAGCAGGAGCATTGGACCAGAGGAAATTCCATGAAGAAAAGCAAGACCTTGAGCTACTCCCACTGCTATACTGTATCTACTCGCCCAGTCCATATCACATCCTGAGCTACTATGAAGAGCATCGAAAAGGGTGCCCTTTGAGGAATACTCATAGAAGAGATAAGCATTCTCAGCAGATAAAACATAGGCCAAAGGAGTCATGACATTGGAATTGCTCAGTTTCCCAAAGACCTCAATCTCTGTTCCAAATCTATCATGGTTGCCCCAGTGAATTATCTTATCACTCCAATTGAGCTTCTTGACAAAGTAGCTTGACCCCGAAGGCATAGTTGCTTTGTAGTAGGTTGAGAACCTAGTTTTCATCACAATGTTAGCTTGGTCAGCAACTGATTCCATAGCCTTGGTGAAGTCAATATTTGATCTGTGGATTCCATTTGAGGTTAATAAATTTCCCTGAATAACCTGAGGGAGGGGTACATCTTCCACTGGTTGTAACTGTTCATCAGCAACCCTTCCATATCGTCGGAAAAGTAACAGAGTGAAGACGAAAGTTGCTCCAACAGAAAATACAGAAGCCAAAACTAAAAGAATTACTACAACCACTGAGATTTTTTTCCTAGATGGATGTGAAGTTGTTGGCTCTGTAACATTAATCAAATTCCCGTTTCCTTTTGTGTCAACCATGACCCAAGAATTAAATTTTGGAATTACTCCAGAGAGGTTATTGTTTGAAAGCAACAATTGTGTCAAGGATCCCATTCTCGTAAATGATTCTGGAATGTCACCTGAGAAATTGTTGTCCGAGATATCCAACACTTCTAATCCAGAAAGTCCCGTAAGAGTTTGTGGAATAGGTCCTTCAAAACGATTGCTACTAAGATTCAAAGCGATCTGCAAATTTGGTGGCATTTTTGGAATGTATCCACTCAGTTGGTTTTCTCCAAGCTGGAGTTCCAAAAGGCTATTCATGGTACTCATGGTATTTGGTATGGAACCATTAAGCTTGTTGCCTTGTAGGTTGAGGTTAACAAGGTGTTGCAAGTTGGAGATAGAAGATGGTATTTGACCACTTAGAGAATTCCAGCTTATATTTAGGACTGATAAACTCTGTAGTTGGGAAACTGGCTCTGGGATTTCACCAGAGAGATTGTTTAATTGCAGTTTTAAGACTTGAAGCATTGTAAGATTGCCCAGCTGGCTAGGCAAAGGCCCAGTCAGGTTGTTTTGAGCCAAATTTAAGAGTGCCAGACTCCTGCAAGAACCCAATTCTAGAGGAATCGATCCATAAAAATGATTGTTGTCCAGCTCCAAGTATGTCAGTTCCTTAAGTGTTGAAAAGTTGACAGAAGGAATTTTCCCTTTGAGTTTATTGCTCCCCAGCCTCAACCTGACCAAGCTAGGAGAAATGTTTGTAGGAAATGATCCATCCAAATCATTAAATGACAAATCCACAGTTTGCAAATTTGTTGGTGACAGGAGGTCTATAGGAATTGAGCCATATAAACCGTTATAGCTTAAATCCAAATTTTTGAGAAATTTGGTAATACTACTGGGGATTGTACCAGAAAAATGGTTTAGATTTGCAGCAAATCGTGATAGAGTTGGGATAGTTGAAAGGCTTACTGGGATTTTTCCACTTAGATTATTGCTAGAGAGAATCAAAATCTTTAACTTTGAGAGGTCACCAATTCTGTTAGGAATAGACCCCGAAATCCTATTTTGGCTAAGATCAACCAGTGTCAAATTCCCATAATCAATCATTTCTTCTGGGATGGGACCTTGGAAATTATTCACTGAAAGCACAAGCTCCTTCAAAACCTTGGACTTTCCAAGTTTTGTAGGAATGGAACCATTGAGCTTGTTATAACTAAGATTCAAGCTTTTAAGACCATCTAAGCCTTCAAACTCTACATTAATGCTACCACTAAAATCATTAAAAGACAAGTCCAAGACCTCCAACCCCGCAAAACCAACAAACAAAGGTAAAGAACCATCCAACCTGTTTCTGCTAAAATTCAGTAGACGCAGTCCCTCCAGTTTTCCACAGTCAGTCATGAACTTTTCTGGAACTTTACTCAAACGGTTGTTGGACACGTCAAAAGCCTGCAAAGAACCAATTTGGCAGACAGCAGGAAGAAAATCTGAGGAAGAAAGAGAAAACCCAGATAGAGAAATTTTAAGTACAGAAGAATTGGTGGGGTTACATGTCACTCCCTTCCATGAACATGGGCTTGACTGTTTATTACTATTCCATGAAAGACTAGTGTTGAGATACTGATAAAGAGTGTTCATGGATGATAGTTGGGTTGGGGGTAGTTGAGAGAAAATCATAGGAAATAAAAAAAAGAAACATAACAAAAGGTAACGAAGAGAGTTTCTGAAACCGAAATTGGTCATTTGTTCTGTTAGCTAAGCAGAAACAAAAATCTCTCGACCTCTAATCTATTAGTTATACATATGCAGATATATATGTAAAGTATATATATTTGTTTATTTGGTTTCAGGTGAGAAAACACATAATTAAGAACACAAGAAATTGGGAATGAAGTAATGAGGGAGAGGAGGTTTGTTTCGTGGAAAAGATTAGAGAAAGAAAGAAGTTTATAGGAGTGGCGTGTTGGTAGGAGTGGGAGTTGACTCAACTGTAATTGGCAAAGTCTAGTCTTCCATTGACGAAAGACATAAAAACCAAAGACTGACAATAGTGGCTATCAGTTTTTTCTTTCCTTTAAATTTGTTTGTGTGTGAGGAGACTGTAAAGTCTTGAGTGGATCCCATGCATTAACTAGAAGAAGCTGGTGCCCCCTTATTCAAACCCGCGTTGGTCGAACTATGACTTTTCTATATATCACCACATCATATGACAAATGCTAAGGTTACCATTGAGGGTGTAGCACCAAAAAGTGTCATATTATATATTATATATCTCTATCTCTATGCAATATTGATAAGTCCTTTGTCTTTTCCTTGTGTTTCATCTTTCATTTTGTTCATATGTTTAATCCCTTTTACTTTTTCTAATTCCTATGTGATTGTAATATTTAGTATTCTAATTTTTTTTTTTTAAAAAAATCAAAATATTTTCATAAAAATAAAAATAATAAAAGAAGTACTTTACGCTTAAGAAGTTATTTCTCTTAAAAAATATATTTTTTTTATAATAAATTATAATATAACTAAATAAATATGAATTTATTAATTTTATTATTTATTTTTTTAATTTCCAATTCAGTCCAATATATCCTCCTGATAATTTTTTAACAAATCACTCTCAACTTTAATATAATTAAATATTTGATATATTTATTAGCTTTGATTAGCTTAGATTAACTTGGATTGTATTTTTCTTTTTGTCTTTTTATCTTTAATAAATGACCTTTGCATTATGTTTTTCGGTCCTATTAATGCAAAATTTATTTATTTTTTATTTTATTTTTTTATTAATAATCTTTGTATTATTTTATTTTTTGATAAATAATTTTTTTATACTATCATAACACTTTAAAGTGTTTAAAATCACACGTTGTACTCAATAATTAGTTAACAATTTTTCAAATTATTTATAAAATTAAAATTTTTGAGAATTGATATTAAAATACACCAATAACTGTTGTGGTACTTGACATCTTAATGTGCCCCTTACTATTTTCATTATTAATATATACTTATCATTGTAACAACTATTATAATTTTAATCTTTTTAATTATATATAAGTTTACAAGAACTCCAATGAAAATAAAATGTGTAAAAATTATATATTTGATAAATAAATTTATGATATATTTGCATCAATTTTTAACATTATGCTCCAATAATGTACAATTATAAAACTTGATGCAAAATTTACTATTTTTATTACAAGTATAAAAAAATAATAACTTTGTCATTAATTTTTTAATATAACGTCATTGTACAAGACTGAGTATTAGCGAAGTACAGAGTCAAGTGTAACAACTTAGATAAATGTTAATTCTGAAGTTCAGCATTTGACTAATAGACTCACCATTAAGTTTCATATAGAGTTCTTAAGGAAATCACGTATGAGACTAATATTGTATATGCCTACAAGGCCATGATATGATTCTTGCTGAGGTCAAAAAAGGACAGAAAATTGGCCACCCGCTTAGAACCAAGGCCTAGGCCGGTCAGGGTTCCCAAGCCTTGAGAGGGTCGGCCAGGGTCCCATGACTCAGCCAAGAACTGGCCAGGGTTACCAAACCCAACCATGAACAGGCTAGCTTCCTAGGGTAAAACGCTAGAGCTGTCAAACTCCCATGATTGAATCCTAGGCCGGTCAGGTCTCAAATAAGATCCCTAGGGCCGACCAAGGTTAGCTTTGAATCAAAATGTGTTTTTTTTCTTCTCAAAACTCGAATGTGTTCTTCGTGTTCTTCATGACCCAAACATTCAAGAATCACAAC
The DNA here is from genome assembly GCF_029168945.1 of Cannabis sativa. Lineage (NCBI taxonomy): Eukaryota > Viridiplantae > Streptophyta > Magnoliopsida > Rosales > Cannabaceae > Cannabis > Cannabis sativa. The sequence continues at coordinate 30,588,686 of NC_083608.1, read as the reverse complement.
GAAAGCCAAAATCAAATCTTTTTCATAAGGAAATCACACATTATGCATTCTAAAACTATCATGTAGATCAATATACCAAAAATATTACAATCTAACGTGAAAATCAAAAAGTTTCTAAAAGCTTAAAACGCTTGAAACTTATCAATGGCAAGTTCAAAGAAGAGATTTCAAAAAAAAAAAAGAAAAAGAAGATGAGGCAAACATGAAGAGAGAGGATCAAAGATCTAAACGCATGCCATGCTAAATGCTAATACTTGGCTAGACAAGGTTGCGCGACAGAGGCTACTATAAGCAAGACAAGAATTAGGAAGTCTCTATCCGACCAGATGTTTGAACAGGGACTTGGGGGAAAAATAATTTTGTGCACGTGATGTGGCATGTCCACGTAAGCCAAGACAGAGAACTCGTGGAATAGTACCTTGCCAATAGCAGGACAAAGTCTCCTTAAAAGACATGGCAGAACCATCAAGAAATAAGCGAGAGAAGTTGTGCAAATCGTCAAGAAGCTGCAAAACAATGTCTAGTCAGCCAAATGGAGTGTATAGGACGACTAGGATGAGCTTGTATGGCCGACTAGGGTTTGAGCACAAGCTAGCTAGCCAAAGGTGACTTTCAGAAAAAGGAGGGGTTCGTTGAACCAAGGAAGCCTGACCTCTACAAGGAAAAGTTGTACAAAGGCTGGCCAACACCTACAAAAGTTGGCCAACACTAGCAAAGGCTAGCCAACACCTACGAAGGCTGGCCAAAACTTACCAAAACTGGCAGGAACATGACATGCCACACCATGGTAGGAACATGGTCGGACAGACCCTCACTGGAGCATGGTCGGCCAGACCCCAACCTACAGGCATTGTATGGCCGGCCAGCCTGCACCTGGCAGATACATGGTCGACCAACTTTTACCTGGCAGGCCTTTGGTGCACAACCTTCATCCAAGGACAACAAGTTAAGCAGCGAATTAGACCTTGGCAGCCAATAAAAATGGGGAGAAAATATCAAAAACTTTCCTATTTCGAGGGATAATTTAGTCATTTAAAGTTTATTAATTTATTATATAAATATAGCTTTATTTGCTTATTTTTAAGGGATGTTAAGGATTTAAGCTCTACTGTATAAAGAGCATTAGCCTAACCCTAATTCTCTAAGTCTCTAAGCTCATTAAAGCTCTCAAGCTCTAAGTTTGAAACCCTAACTCTCTTTCTCCCTCTCTTCTACATGCCCCAAGGCTCTCTCTCTCTCTCTCTCTCTCTCTCTCTCTCTCTCTCTCTCTCTCTCTCTCTCTCTCTCTCTCTCTCTCTCTCTCTCTCACACACACACACACACACACACACACACACACACACACACACACACACACACTTGAGATTTGCCTACTTGATTCATATATTATAATCTTTAGAGAGTAACTTCAGATTCCACAACCTTTGTGATCTTTGATTATTGAGATTAAACGATGGTTAAATGTTTATAGCGTATCTATATCGTGGAACATATAGACGTTCTATATGACTAAGAGTAAAATTCCAAGTTCTATGGTGGATGCAATAAGGAATTAATAAGTCAGAGAATTTACTTGGTAAATTCTAGTTCTGCTTGTTGGAAGCTCGGTTGTATAGGCCCATGGTCCCCATACTAGTTGAGACCATACTTCTTGTAAGACTTAGATAATTGATTTTAATTAATCAATTATAATTCTAAAATTAGACTATATCTAGTTTATGAATTTTCACTAAGCAAGGGCATAATTGTGAAGAAAAGAGATTTTAGGGTTTGTTTATTAATTAAGAGACTTTATTAAGTCTAATTAATAAATATATTAAATGATAATTTTATTTGATAATTATTTTTTAATTATCAAATAAATAGTTTTGGCATTTAAATGGTTAGAATTGGAAAAATGGTATTTTTGAGAAAATAAAGAGAAATTTGTGAAAAGTGGAAAAATTCCAAAGTGGGGCCCATTACTATGGCCGGCCACTTCTATGGTAATTTACAGTTAATTTTTTCATTATTTTAATGCCTAATAAATCCTAACCTAAACCTAAGTGATTGCCTATAAATTGATAGTGATGGCTCACACTTAAAGATGATGAAAATTCACTTTCAGTAAAATTTTCCTGAGCCATCTTCCCTTCTATTTTCGAATCACCATTCTCTCTTTCTTTCTTCGTACTTTCATACCTTGAGTGATAGAGTGAGTGCCCACACACATCAAGTGGTATCTCAATCATAGTGTGTAAGGTTGTGAAGAATCCAGAATCAAGAGAAGGACATTCGGGCTCAGATCTTGGTGATACCCTGCTACAGATATGATACAAGGGTTAGAGATCTGAGTGGAAGGAGCCATTAATATTCCGCTGCACCCACTGTAAGGTTTTCTGAAACGTTATGTGTTTATTTACATTGTTTTAGAAATTCATATTTAGGATGTTAAATAACATACATGGTAGTAAATCTAGATCCTGGTAAAACATATTCCAACAGTCGAACCTTTATAAAATCTTGTGTTTCTTTTACTTTTTTTTCTCATTGTGTAACACATGGCAAGCATCAGTAATAAATACGACTTCGCTGTCGGTTGGCCAAATCTGAGGTCAAAAGATTCTATTTCGAGCATTATACTATTTTTTCGTAGTAAATCACTTTGATATTTCACATTTGCAACAAGGTGAAACATCAGTGAAATTGTAAGTTTTGAGTCTTTTTGATCCACAAAACAGTGACATCTCTCAGAACTGGTGAACAGGTTGACGTCAGGATGTCAACCTGGGCGGTGGGTTGTCAACCTGGGTGTAGGGTGCTGAACAACATTATGTAAAATAACCAGAACTCCCTCAATATTAATTTGATTGACGTGATTCAACATGCGTTTCGAAGCTATTTTAATGATTTATCAAGTCATGTCTCTAAGCCATATTGAAATTCTGAAGATTTCAAGTCCAAAATTTGTCCTCAACATAGTTGCAATTTTTTTCAGCAGATTACAAGAAAACGATCCCACAGACGAGATTCAAACTCCGAAAAATTGACCTTCCCAAAATACGGTCTCTATATGAGACCTTCCCAAAATGGTTTCTCCCAAAAATTTTAGATCTGAAATCAACATGAATATGGATCACCTCCAGATCATCCTAGATCTCCTCCATAATCAATGTATTCTCCGAACAACACCACCAATGATGTAGAAATTTTTGTCGAACACCATGAACGCTGGCAAAAAGCTTTTTATCGATCACCATGAACACCAGTAAGAAACTTTGATTCGATATTCAGTTATGGCAGCGGGACCAACGATAAGAGATCTCCATGAAAAGCCAATGAAAGAAGATCAACAACTGAGAGGAGATATCCATGAACATTTACCCAAAAAATTGGGGTTTTCTTTATTATCTTTTTTCTTTTTAGAAAAAAAAAACAAAATATGATATTATTAATTGTGTTTGCTTTAATTATTTTCTAATCTATTATTATTAACGTTATTGAGTTGATTCACATATATTAGTTGTTTTTGTTAATATATTGTTATTGTTTTTTGGTATTTTTTGAAAATCTGGAATGAAAATCAGTAAATTAATTTTTTAGGTAGTATAATGAGAATATTGAGTTTGTGTTAAAATTTCAAAATAAAATTATGTTGTTTTAGTGTTGTTTTTATGTTTTCTTTTTGTTGTTGTCCATGATCGTGAAATAAAAAATGTATAAATAACACAATAACAATAATAAATAATGACGAATATAACTTTATTATTTAGAACAATAAATAATGAAATAAAGAAATAATTATCTTCAATAGTATGATCAACTTTTCCTAAATTTTCAACGAAAAATTAAAAACAACTCGGAAGAATTTGACAAATAAACATACAAGGTACCAATATTTTAAATGTTTTCCTTTGTAATCAGGTTGTAATTCAGAGTTTCTGAAGTATATCAAAGCAAATTCATACTGAAAATTAGTTGATCTAAATAAATTGGTGCAAATAATTTAAATTTTAAAAAATAGTGATTCATTTAAGGTCATTTACTGATTACTGTGATGTAATAGTTATTTATGCGTTAATCTCATGTATTAAACTGGTTGCTTAACAATGTAGAAAAATTAGTACACTAGTTTCATGCATGAAACCTTTGTAAATTTTAGTACAGAGCAATGATCATTGGGATGACAACAAACACTATGTTGATTACGAATCAAGTGGAGAATTAATATCAAGAGATTGCACTTTTGCTAAACTAGTGCATATAATGATGGAGAAACTAAAATAAAACCACGAAACAACTCAAATACAAATGAAATACCAAATGAAGGAAGGCTGCCAACCATTCCAAATTAAGGATGACAAAAGTCTGTTGTTTTACATAAAGTTATTAACCAAGGAAACTTATTTCACACAGTATCCATTGTGTGTGAACACATTCAACTACACATAAACACAATCCTTTTTGGCAACTACCCAAATAATGGTGTATAACAATGTGATAATGGCAGAAAGTGACAATTACTCAGTACACTCAGATGTGCAACAACCTGACAACAACACAACAATAACAACTAAACAACTTTTATCTGCTCCAACGAGGGAATTTGTTTCAAAAAATATTATTTTAACATGAACATATTTTATTTACCATACTTCAAAATCTCAGTTCCTTCTTAGGCAACCACTCTAAATTAAGGATGACAAAAATTTGTTGTTTTATACAATCTTTTTCGGAAGCTACCCAAAAAATAGAGTGCAACAATGTGATAATGACAGAAAGTAACAATCACTCAGTATACTCACATGTCCAGCACCCTGACAACAACACAACAACAATTAAAAAACTTTTATCTGCTTTAAGGGGGGATCTGTTTTTAAAGATGTTATTTTGGTTGATACAGAAACAACAATAAAGCAACAAGAAAACAACCAAAAGTAAATTCCCGAAGATGTTGAATATTGAAAAATCTATAATTATTTGTTCATCAATTGATATTGTTTTGGTTGAAAATAACAAAAACAAAACTACACAATATCTACAAAAGAATCATTAAGTTCTTTTCATGTTATATATTGTGAAGTTTCTTTCGTGTTGTTTTTGTAACATCTTATTTCAACTTGAAAATACAATCAAGTTGTTTTTATGTTGTTGTAAAATTTGTTATAAATTGTTATACACTATACTGGTTGTTTAATAATTAAAGGAAAAGATTTTTCACATGTTAAAACAAAAATTTATCTTATCTCTTACATTAAGATATGAAAAATAATAAGATAACACACATTATGTTGATTTTGAATCAAGTGGGGGCATTAATAGAAATAGATTGTAAATATGAAGAAAAATTGCTTATATTTAGAAATAACATTATTTGTTATTTTACAGTTGTTTTAAAATTGTAAACACATTGTTTAATTTTTTAATTTTTTGAACATGTTGATTTCACGTTGTTTGTACGTTAAATTTTAGTAATTAAAATTTGTAGATTCCTTAAATTATATATACAATTATTTTTATATTTTTATATCGTAGCTAAATATTGTTAATATTTTTTTAAAAAAAACTACTAACAATTATTGTCTTTTTTCTCAAAAAAAAAAAAAAAAGACGAACATAATTATATAAATACTTAATGTATAAATTAAAAATATAATAATAATTGTTTTTTACTGTACTAAAATATATAAACAAATTAAATAAAATTATAATATTCAATTTCACGTGCAAGATATATGTAAAATTAATTACAAAGCAATATTTCTTAAAAAATGTTGCTCTTCAATGCATAACCAAATCTAAACACACTTTTCAATCACTAATCCATGCACAATAGCTTGAACCTTCTTGGAAGATTAGAACATTTTCTTATACACTTTCAATTTATGTAACTCACTTCATTCTATCAAAGGAATAGAAATAGATGACAAGCCTATTCTGATCAACATTTAAGTACATCATCATTGAAAATTAAGTTTCTTGCATTCAAGTGTAGTAGCAAAACAACAAGATAAAAAATGAATGTATTTACAAAATAACATATAAACATCTTATAAACAACGCTATATCAACATAATCATTGAACACATTTACAAAATAATATATAAACAACTTATAAACAACGTGAACACAACAATATATCAAAAAAATCATTTAACATCTATAAATAAAAATTGACTAATTTATAAAATTAAAATGAACAAAAAATAAAATAATAGCAATATGGAAAGTTCAGCTTAAAGAAGAAGAAAAAATATAATTGAATATGTTCTCTTTCTTTATGTTAGTGAAAACTTAGTTCTTTCGGACATTTCACCAAACACATGGCATGAGTGTTTAACATACGCACACACAACTATAGAGCATTTTCTTGTACACTCTCAATGTGTTCAACTTACTTCATTCTACCAAAAGAATAGAAATTGTCACAAAGTCTATCCTAATCAACTTGGAAGTACTTCAACACTAGGAACTAAGATTTTTCCTTTTTACTGCAGTAGCAAAGCAATACATATAAATAACTTATAAATAACGCATAAACAACACTGTATCAAATTTATTGATAAACTGACTAATTCATAAAATCAAAAAGAACATAAATAACATCAGAGGAACAATATAAAAATCTCAGTTTGAAGAAAAATAAAAATTACAACAGCACAATTGAAGACACCCTCTTTTTTTAGGCAGGTGATTAAAAATAACTATGTTAGGCATTTCGTCAAACACTTGAAGGTATGCCCTTATATACACATTAACAAAAAATTCAACTTACAGAAGAAGAAAAAATTTACAAAATTTGAGGGCAAATGAGTAGAATCAATAATAAACAATCACACTACAACAATATTCTTATTAAACTTTCAAATCTAAACTTTTATTAATGTAATTTGAAAAGGAAAAAGAAAAGAAGAAAAACAACTTACAAATCGAAGGTTCAAAAAATATTAATAGCAACAAAAATAAGTTTGAAAAAGAGGGAGATGGCTTGATCAAGAGGGAAATAAATCTGAAGTGTCTCTCTTTCTCCCTAGACTACGACATAGAAGATTGAGTAGAGGTTTTACATGACATCGAGGGCTGAGACGAGAGAGCTGGATACAAGAGAGGTTGGATGCGAGATAGAAAGGGTGGAGATGGTTGTCTTTTGAAGTGGATTTGTGTGAATAGGAGGAAGAAGAAGAAATAGTATAAACTGTATAATTGTAAATATCAAACTTTATAAATAGTATTAAAGAAAAATTTAAAAAGTAAAAAAGTTAAAAAAAAATAAGACAAGTATAAATGTTTAATATTGGTAAAAAGAGTCACTTAGTGTAAATTTCCCTAAAAACTATTTTTTTTTTACCCTTTATCAACCATGAAATTTTTCAATTTGGTGTGGGACTTGTAGCTTGTGATGGTTCTAACACTCTTTTGGAAGGCTTTTCAATGAATTTTCATGGGTAGGTTGAGGCTTTTTTTGTGGAGGTCGTTGGAATCAAAGAGGCCCGAGGTTGGATAAGAAAAAAGGGTGGTTTGATGTTTAACTTGAGACAGATTATTTGGTGGTTGTTCAAATCGTACTTAGTGTCATTCACATGCAATCTTTGTTTAGTCAGGTGGTTCAAGAATGTAGGGGTTTGTTAGATTCTATGAAATCTGTTAAGATAGTTTTTGTTAAATGTTTTGTAAATAAAGCGATTTACTGTGTTGCTCGCAACTCTTGTTTCTATTCAAATCGTATTTTAAATGAGAACAATACTCCTACTGATGTTTTACCTATTGTTATGGCTAAAGCTAGTTGATTAATAAAGTTTCCATTCCTTTTCAAAAAAAAAAAAAAAAAACCCCTATGAAATTGATACTTTGAACACCCTTTTGACGGTCCTTAAATAAAATTCCTTTTTCCCGGATGTAAAACATGGAATTCTAGTTCTACACGCTATAATTCTTCATCAAAAGATCTTTGAGTGCCTAGGATCATCAAATTCAAGCACTTCCTAGTGTCAGCCTTCATGCATGGCTTTAGCAGCATCTATCAATATTGGTCTAAAATCCACAGAAGCTCTGCCAAGTACTGTGTATCCTTCCTTGTCTTCCACATCTACATCTGCTCCATGCCTTACTAGAAGAAGAGATACCTGTAATACAAATACAAAAATTCAAGAAGCATGCACGTACCATCTAAATCTTCTTACACTTAGTAGTGCATTTCACTGTTCATGATTTTGGAGATGCACCAAGTTGTTGTGAATATCTAAACATAAGCACCACTAATAAAACCTACCTCTTTGTTGTCACAAATCACCGCATTCATAAGAGGAGTCTGACCAGATCTGTCAACAGCATCTATGTCTGCTCCTTCTTCAATAAGAAGTTCACACAACTCTGAGTTCCCAGTGCTTGCTGCCCTATGCAATGGGGTGCAACCCACCTGAATGGTTTACATGTTAGATAACAGAAATGATTTAGAAAATTTAGGAGAGCATTAAATTATGCTATTGTAGGGAAATGCATTGCGTAAAGAAAGTAAGTGAAGGCTGTTAATTGAAGGTTACAAGCCTTGTCCTTCAGATTGATCTTTGCCCTATGAGAGATCAGAATTTCAGCAATCTTTAGCCATCCTTTGCTGGCAGCATAGTGAAGAGCAGTACGACCGCCATCATTCTTTAAATTAATGTCAGCTCCTGTTAAATAGACGAGTCAGAATAAGGGAGTGTAAACGCAGCATATTCTACAAACCAAACACAGGAAGGATAAATTATCAAACCAATGACATCTGAAATTCCCACCTTCAACTCATGCGTATCTATACATCTAATTTTGGTACAACAATTTAAGTGAAAGTGGATCAAACACAGCATCAAACATTAACTTTTAATTCCACTACATCAAGGGTACTGCTGTTTAATATCTCTTCTCACTTCTGACGGACGAGTATACATTTTCTAGAACAGGCATCGGCCACACCATTAAAAGCAAAGTGTTTCCACTCCAGTTTATTTATGCATTTCAAGAAAACAAGAAGGAACTAACCAGTAGAGTACACTAAGTAAAGCAACTCTAGCTTCTTTTGCTGCTTTGCTATTGATTCAAGTGTAATAATCACCCATCAAAACTATACGATATGTTGATATGTCGAATTTGACTTGAATCTATTAGGAAAATCATTCTATTTTTTTTTTAATAATAATAATATAAAAGAACTTATCTTGCCTATACTTAGCAAAATGTCCACAATTTCTGAATTTCCAATGCTAGCTGCAGAATGTAGTGGTGCCCAGCCTTCTTCATCAGCACTGTTTACCACACTCGCGGCTTCATCAACAGCTGATAGTATCTTCACCACCTAATAAAGAATAATTCAAACACATTTGAATTTGATGTCGGAACGAACCTCCGATTATCTAATTCGAAACTAAATCATACAATAATAATAATGTTGGACAAATCAACCAAAACATTTACACTTGTAATCTGAGGCTTCACGGAAACAAAACAATAGATACGAGATTTTCTCTAGTTTTACCACCCATTTATAAGCAATTAAACAGGAAATGAAAAATTGAAAGGAAACAAAAAAAAATGGACGGACCTCGACTTGACTTGAAGAGGCTGCGATGTGGAGGAGGGACCTGCCGTCCTCGTTCCGCAGCGAAAAAGATTTCGAAAGCTGCTCCTTGGAAAGTGCTTGAAACGTAGATGAATCGCCGGTTTCGGCTGCCTTGAAGAGATCTTCGGCTTTGAATTGGCGTTCTGGTTGCAGAGTAGAATCGATCTCCATTTCCATGGCGATTACTGTCTTTAGCCTGCGGTAGGTTAGGGCTTTTTGGGGGTTTAGTACAGATTACATTACAGAGTACCGTTTGTGTAATTTAAATTTACAGTTCGATGACGGTGAATTTGCATTTGACAAAGTAATAAATATCCTTCCAAAAAATAAAGGTAATAACTTATAAAAAAAAAGTGGGTAAGATTTATAAAATAATTTAATTCTAAATTAATTAGATCATCCATAATCACTACAAACATTTTCATTAGATAGATACTAGATAGCACTACCTTTAGATAGCTAATTTTTTTTAATCCCTTGAAGAGAAGTTGTGGTGTGTTTCGAATTCTTAACCCAAATAAAAAAAATACAACAAAAATAATTTTTACTACTACACCATCCAACACGTGGAATGAAATAAATTTTATAAGACACAGAACTCATTGTCTTATTGCCAATAAATATAGAAGAGATTAATTAAGTTCTCTCTAATCTAATCACTATCTCAAGTCAAACACAATTTGTCACTATTCACTACCTATATAGAAGGGTATCCCCAAAGGGGTGACCTGAGAACACAAGGCGCATTAGCCTTAAGTACATTGCACCAACAAAAATGGTAACAAGTAACAAATTAAGCAAAAGGCAAACCCACCTTGTGCTCCCAGGGGCCACACCTCTGGGATGTACCAAATTCTCTCCCATATGAAGTTGTGGTGTGGGTCAACAAAACTAAAATATCAATTGCACTATTAGAGAAGGTGAGGTAGGGAATCAATAGTGATGATTGGTGTTGTCTTTAATTTGTGAAAAACTAATTCGTATTTATAAAGGATGAGAAGACCCATTACACCACTTGATTCTGGACCGTGTCGATGTATGTGTGATCACAATGTTGTCATTATTCTCACATCATGTACATGTAGCTCCCAGCTATGTTGTCATTCCTTTTAAGTCTATACGTTTTTTTTTTTTTTTTAATAGAACTATGGCAAGTTTATTAAAGTAAGGCTAATTATTAATTTTTCCCCTGAATTTTGATATGTAGTAAATCGTGTCTCTTGAACTTTTTTGGCCGTTAAAAATTCCCCTCGAACTATTGAGATTGTTAAATTTAAGGACTTCTGTCTAATTTCATTCAATTTTTCTGTTTCAGTAATTGTTTATGTACTAAATCATGCTCCCCAGACTTTGATATCTACCAAATCACGCCCCTCAAACTTTGATATGTACTAAATCATGCCCCTTCAACTTTCATCCATGTTAGAATTTTTTACTAAAATTAGACAAAAGTCCTTAAATTTAACAATCTCAATAGTTCGGGGGGAATTTTTATCGGCAAAAAAAGTTTAGGGGCACGATTTAGTACATGTCAAAATTCAGGGAGAAAAATTACTAATTAGCCTTAAAGTAAATAAGATGGAATGATAGAAGGGGATCCCTCCCTAGGAGAGTAATCAACATCATAATTCCAAGATCTGGCCCTCTTAGCTAAGGCATCACAATCCACATTGTCTATACGTTTTGTTTTGGGAAATTTATACTAATGCAAATTAATGAAATTAATTACACTTTTGCCAAACAAATTTCAATATACCCATTTATTAACATAAATAAGAAAAATTTATATTATACTATCAAATTAATAATGCCAATTTGGTTCAAAAAAGAAATTAATAATACCAATTATTTTTAAATTTATGTGGCTTAAATTTCAACTTATTTCCTCTTTTATATTGATTTTTGAATTCTAAAAGGTTGACCTAATTCTTTTGGTTGGTGGTTGTAATTTCTTAAGTAAGATTTATGTTACTAAAGTTAGTGAAATTCATGAGTCATACCATTTAATATTTTATGTTGTAATTAAGTTGTTTATATTTACATTAATTAAACATTATTTCTATATTACCCAATGGTATTGTTTATTGAAAAATTTATATAATAAATCAATTTTTTTTTAAAAAAAAAATATAAAACATATCAATATTAAAAAAATAAAATACTTTTACTCTTTAATACTTTTTGTTTATAAAAATATCTCTTCAGTAAACATAATGAACCGTTTATTCTTATTATTTTATAGTTTATTTATAATTGTATTATTAACACGAAGTTGTTTTTCTAGTAGTTTTTTTGTGGGAAATATTTTACCATGATCTAGATTTACTAACAAGTATGTTTCATCAACATCCTAAATATGAATTTTCTAAAACAATGAAATAAACACATAAGGGTTACATTGATTACAGCGGAATAATATGACTCCTTCCGTTCAAGATCTCTAGTCCTTGATTCCTTTCTGTAGCAGAGCATTATCAAGATCTGAACTTGGATCTCTTTCTCTCATTCGGATTTGGTTACCACAGTCTTACTGTAATATCCAGATTAAAATAGTATTTTTTTGGATATTAATTGTGCGAGGATAATTATCTTATTTATTTGTGTTGTTAGTGAGTTGATATTATTGCTTAGATCGTAGTTGTACCAATTTTTAGAGAGAGTTAAAGTTGTATTAACTACGAAAGTAAAGTATTATGGTATTTTTACAAAGTAGGTAATCGTTTAATTAAAGCCCAATATGAAGGTCCATTAGAGTTTTATAATATATTTAGTGGGTTTAATAAATTAAAATTACATGAAATATGAGATTTCATAAAAAGTTAGAAAAATATGGCATTTATAGGTTTGCCACTCTTCTATTGCATTTTTTCACATTTAAGATTTTTTATTGTATTTGATATGCCATATTTTTATAAACTTATTATCCAATCCCATATTTTATGTTTTTGTTTTTAGCTTAATTAGTTTTATTTTTCAAACATTACATTTTTAATTTGACAAGAACATTTTACTTTTATACTTTTTTTAATTTTTTTTTTCTATTTTACTGTTTTTTGCTTATTGAAGCTTCAAAAAGTTTTTTTTTTTTTTTTGTCTTTTTTTATATATTTTTTAGTCAATTTTGACTCTATTTTTTCTTTTCAATTTTTAAGTCGATTCTTTCTTTTTTTCTTTCTTTCTCTTATCTCTCTCTATTTTTTTTTTCTAATTTCTCTTTGTATCTCTCTTTTTTTTTTAATATTTTTTCTCAAACTAATTTTTTTCTCTTAATATATATAATAAGTGTACATTTTTATATTTCATTTTTTTTTTACAAAAATTAAACTTATTTTTTTTTTATTTAAACTACTATTTATTTTTTTTTTTGTTAAAAACTAATTATTCCATTAAAAATAGCAAAAAAAAAAAAAATCAGTTTCATCAACATCATCCTGAAAAAAAAAAACAATATAAAAAATCATAATCTAAAAAGAATCCAAACTTTAAAAACTAGTTTCATTAACATTGAAAGAAACTAATAATTTCATTCTAAAGAATAAAAAAAATAGTTTCATCAACAAGATAATGAAAAAAATTACAATCTAAAAACGATACTAACTTTAAAAACCAGTTTCATCAATATTAAAAGAAACGAATTATTTCATTAAAAGAGACAAAAAAAAAATAGTTTCATCAATAACATAATAAAAAATACACAATGCCTAATAACTAAACTTTTACAAACGATACTAAATTTAAAAACCGGTTTCAAACATATAAATTTTATATCAATACCTAATAATCAAACTTCTAACTTCATTCTTTATTTTGGCATTTATTTTTTTATTTGCTTGCTCAAAAATTAAAGTTAATTTAAACATACAATATGCAGCAAATATAACAAAGAGAATCATAAATTAAAATCAAAGAGAAAAAAAAAAAGAAACAAAGAAAATTAAAGAGACAAAAATGCAATAAAAACCATAAAAGAATAACAAAAAAAAAAAATAGTAGAATGTGAGAAACCAGTTAGTAAAACAACCAAAATAAAAATAAACAAATAAAAACCAGTTTCTTGAAATAAATTAATATAAAATTGAATAAAATTAAATTATGAACAACAATAAAAAAAATCAGTTATAAAAACTAGTTACTTAAAAAAACCAGTTATGAGAATAATAAAATAATATGTGTGTCAGAAACTGATTAATTAAAATAAAATAAAAATTGTTGTTCAAATATCATACAATAATAAAACTAGTTTTATACAAACTAAAAAATATACAATAATATCATAAAAATGGAACAACCCCATTACAGAACAGTTACAACCCGTGAAACCAGTTTTGACGTTATAAAAAATCATAACAAAATACAAATGTTAATAATAAAGTTAATTGAAACCAGTTCATCAGACAATCAAATAAAAAAACACACACACACACAAAAAAATACAAAAAAAAAAAATACTAACCACAAATATAATTAAAACAACACATAATGCATACCAATAATTTAATAGCAAAATATAAGTGTAAGTTTCGAACCTAGAAACAAAATAATAAAAAAGTAACTTGAAAAAAAATTCTAATAACATAATGAAACTATTTTTTTTATTCTTTTAATGAAATTATTAGTTTCTTACAATGTTGATGAAACTGATTTTTAAATTTTATATTATTTTTAGATTATAATTTTTTATATTGTTTTTTTTTCAAGATGATGTTGATGAAACTGATTTTTTTTTCTGCTGCTTTTAATGTAATAATTAGTTTTTAACAAAAAAACAAAGAAAAAAAAATAGTAGTTTAAATAAAAAAAAATAAGTTTAATTTCTGTAAAAAAAATAATATCTATAGTTGAGATCATTTTTTATTTATTTTAGTATTTTATTTTTTTTAAAAAAAAAATAAATAAAAAGAAACACAAATTTAAAGTTTTTTATGGTATTCCTCATGACTTTTTCCCATATTTGTAAGTTTTTTTAAAAAATACCATGTTTAGTGTAATTAAATTTTTATGTCATATATATCAAAACTTATCTTTATTTTCCCATATTTTTGTAAATAGCCCTTCATTTTAGGGAAATTATAGTAAATGGCCCCAAATCATTGGAGTATGTTAGTTTATGTCCTCTTTTTTAAAAAATATAGCAAATGACCCTAAATCATAAGACTATGTTAGTAAATGTCTTTATTTCAATTTTTATTTATTTTTATTTTTTTAGAATTAGAAGCAAATTATTTAAACATTATGGTATATCTATATTAGTTTTGTTAAAATCTTTTTTATTTTAAAGTTATGTCAATTTTTTTAATTTTTTATGAATTATTTTGGGTTGTTGGTATATAGATTTTGTTGTACGGTATATTTCTATTTTTTTTATATGGTATATTATTATTCTTAGATGATATTTATTTTTTATTATGATATGTATAATAGTGGTATATAATTTTATTAGCATAATAAAAATATTTTAATGTATGTATATAATTTTATTGCCATGCTACATATATTTAATTATTATTTTTATATTTTTTGATTGTATGATTATTTATTTTAAATAATATTTAATTAGTTTTTATTTTATTATATACAATGATCATGGTATATATATTTTAATTGTGGTATATAATTTGGTTAGTATAGTATACATACATATATATATATTTATGTATTAGTAATCTATATTTTTATTATTATTATTTTTTGTATATATGTTTTGGTGTATGGTATATGTTTTGTTATACGGTATATAATTTTTTTTAAATAATATTTAAGTTTTATTTTCTATTGTACTTTTGTTGACATGATATATAATTTTATTAGCATCCTATATATTTTTATTTTTATTTGTTGTTATTATTATTATATATTTTTATTGTAAGGTATATATTTTATGTTATATGGTATATAAGTTTTATTGTATAGTATATCATTTTATTTTAGATAATGTATGTTTAGTTTTTATTTTAGTATACATAAAGGTGATATATAATTTTGTTAATATGATATATATAATTTTTTTTAATAATATTATATTATTTTGTTTTATTTTTTATTGTAGGTATATACGTTTTATTGTATGGTATATGATTTTTGTTGTCTATAATATATTATTTATATTTAATATGATATTTAGTTTCTATTTTATTGTATATAAATTTTTTGGTATGTATTCATATTTTAATGGTGATATATATAATTTTGTTAGCATGATATATATATATTTTGAGTATTAATTTAGTATTGTTATAATTTCTTTGTGGTATATAATTTTATTACTACGGTATATTAATTTTCTGTACTACGATATATCTAATACTGCTGTATATATTTAAATGATCTAATATATTTATTTATTTTTGTTACAATATAATAATATGCAATACTAAAAAAATTATGTAACTTAATTTTGTTATTATATACAATTTTTTTTTTTAAAAAAATATGTGATAAATCTATTTTTATAATTTTTATTAGCTAATTTATTAGATTTGGCCATTTTCTTAATTTTTTTAAAAAGTGGACATTTACTAACTTAGTTACCAAATTTAGGGCCATTTTGCATCTCAACCCTTCATTTTAAGGTTAAATTCCTCTCTTTTGGGCCTTGTGTGAGAGTTGGGTGCCAATAGAAGTGGGTACGACATACTGAACACAGCTCCCCCTCACATGAACAACCCCAATTGTGAAGGCCCATTTGCCTGATTTGGATAACTGTACTAGGTTAATTAAATTAGTTTAACCTAATAAAATTGATTAGCAACATAATTAATTTCAAAGTAAATGGAATTTATTTTTCGATTCGTATGTTTTGAAATTAATTTAAGAAAAACACACTTAGTTTAATGAATTAATTTCTAGATAAATTATATGTATTTTTCTTGTATTTAATTAAATATAGAATCATAACTAACTAGATTCTTTCTGAAGCTTATTTTAATTATTTCATTAAATATTCTTATTTAAGTTGTAAATTAGTTATTTCTAACTAATTTTATTAATCAACTTAAATTTGAATATCTTTTGAATTTCAAAATTAAGTTGAGGAATTCTAGGAATTGGTTATTGAAGATTCTTTAGATAATTTTTAAGTTGATATTTTTTAAAAATTTGGATAAACTTAAAATGGAATATTTTCAAATTAAGTGGTTACAACTTAATTTTTATATTTAATTAAATTTTATTTGAAAAATATTTAAGTTGGATATTTTAGATTTTTCTATTACAACTTAAATTAGATATTTTTCAAATTTTATTTTATTATATTTTAATTATTTATTTAATTTCGAATTTAAATAATTGAAATTTAATTAAAGTTGGATTTTTTTTTAATTTTAAATTTTTTCTACTTAACCAACTTTAATTTGTAATTTTTATTATTAAAATATAGAATAAAATAAATGATTAAATAAAATACATATTTTTTAAATAATGAGCTTTAATCAAGAGACATTCGATCTCCATTGTTGGTTTTACATAGCTATTGTTTTAGTGAGTAATCCTCCCTAATTGAGGAACGTTCATTAGCAAGTTAGCGTCGTAGAATCTCGAAAGGTAAGTATTATTTGTAAGTGTTTTATATTAGTATTGATCACCCTAATGGTGGAGACTTTATAAGACTTACAAAAGTATGAAACAATGGTGGGAGCTCATGAAATAGGAATGACCTTGACTCTCGCCTAAACGGGACAACGTCGGATTCTCTTTTCGATCGAATAAAAGGTTGCTAGAATGTTTATCATTTTAGATGAATTGACAACTCTATTCAATGGATGATGCTTTGACTCTCGCCTAAACGGGACACTGTATCAGTTTGTTGGAAACCTTGGAAAATTATATATGTTAATTTTTTTTTTTGTATTTTTATAAACATATGTGATTATTTGTTATTTTCTGAACTTGTGTATGGATTTATTGGACCAAAAACCTTACTTCTGTTTTATTGATCTTTGTAGTGCCAATATGAATAACCCTCACCCCGATCCACTCCTAGTCAATGTCTTAGCAAATGAACTCTATAGTGTGAAAATGCATCCTGGTAGTTCCATAAACTCGCACCTATTGATGATGAATCTGAAGTTCCAAAAGGCAAATCCACTTGAAATTGAATTATCAAAGGAACAATGGGTACAATTCATACTTAATAGTCTTCCTCCAGAGTATAATGCATTTGTTGTATCTTACATGATCAACAATTTTAACTCTTCCGACATGGACAAGCTCGAAGCAGAATTACGAGATCATGAACGGAATTTGATTGCAATGCCACCTCCTGGTTTTGCAAACTTTAGTTAGAGGAAAAGGATTAAGCATGAAGCTTCTAACAAAGTTGCTTCTTCAAGTACAATTATTAGACATAATCTTCTATGTTCAAATTGTAATGAAAAGGGACATCAAGAAGAACGATGTCCCCGACTTCTAAACAATTCAAACGATGGTAATGCTTTTGTCTTTGAATCATGTGTTTTAGAGAATGAAAAATCCACCTGGAATGTTGATTCTGGGTCTACTAACCATGTTTGTTCTTCATTACAGCTGCTTGAAACTTGGGAAAATCTGCACCCAGAAGAGTTAAAGCTTAAAGTTGGAAATGGCGAGTTAGTATCGGTCAAAGCAAGAGGAACAACCCGTATCAAGTTTCAAAAGAAATTTTTACTTTTAGAAAATATTTTACTTATTCCAAACTTTAGTAGAAACTTGATTAGTGTTTCATGTTTACAAACACAACTTTAGATATTGAATTTTTCGAGTTCTTATTATTCAATTTCTCGTAATGGATTTCATATATGTGTTGCTCACATGGAACAAGGGCTTTATGTTTTAAGACCAAATATACAAATTGCACTAAATACTGAATTTTTCAATGTAGCTAGACCTAGAAGCCTTAAAAGAAAAGAGATTGATAATGATGAACAAACTTATCCATGGCATTTACGTTTAGGTCACATAGGCTTTGATAGACTCAATAGGCTAACCAAAGACGGTCCATTGAAAGATGTCATCTTAGGTGAATTACCTGTATGCGAGTCTTGCCTAGAAGGAAAAATGACCAAACGTTCTTTCTCTGCAAAGGGAGAGCGTGCCAAACAACCCCTAGGGTTAGTGCATTCAGATGTTTGCAAATCCCTGAATGTAAAAGCCCGAGGTGGTTATGAGTATTTCGTCACTTTCATTGACGATTTCTCTAGATACAGTTTTCTTTACCTAATGCAAAAGAAATCTGAAACGTTTGAAAAGTTTCAGGAATTTCATGTTTTGGCTCAAAACCAATTAGGTAAAACATTAAAGATCTTGCGAACTGATAGGGGTGAAGAATATATGGATATGCAGTTCAAAGATCATTTAATTGAACTTGGAATTGAATCCCAATATACTGCCCCAAGCACTCCACAGCAAAATGGAGTAGCAGAAAGAAGAAATCACACTCTTTTGGAAATGGTTAGGTCTATGCTGAGTTATTCAACTCTGTCTACGTCCTTCTGGGGATATGCTATACAGATGGCAAACGACATTTTAAATGTTGTTCCATCTAAAGCAGTTCCTAAGACACCCGTCGAACTATGAAATGGTAGTACATCTAGTTTACGCCATTATAGAATTTGGGAGTGCCTTGCTCATGTCTTGAGAAAGAAAGAAGGCAAACTGGAATCGCGAACTGAAGTTTGCATGTTTGTCGAAAATTCTAAAGAGACTAGGGGTGGACTATTTTATAGGTACAAGGATAACAAAGTGTTTGTTTCTACAAATGCTACTTTTCTTGAAGAAAACTATATTAAAGACAACAAACCGAAAAGTAAAGTTGTATTAGAGGAAATGCTTTCAGATATAACTCCTTCCAATGTTCCGTCCTCTTCCACTCAAGAAGAGGATAATCCCACTCCCTTAGTCGAAACAACTGAGAGAACTACCACTAAAGTTCCTGTTCAGAAGATCACCGCTCCTCGTCGTAGTGGGAGGGTTTCTACAAAACCGTCTCGTTATGGCTTGGATGGTGAAATCAATATGGCCGTTGGTGACGATATTGAAGACAACCCATTAACCTATAAACAGGCAATGGCAAGTCCTGAACAAAAATGATGGTTAGCCGGCATGGATTCCATGAAAAAGAACAAAGTCTGGGAATATGTAGACGCACCCGATGACTATCGTCCAATCGGATGTAAGTGGGTTTACAAGAAGAAAAGAGGCGCTGGAGGCGAAGTTAAAACTTTTAAAGCTAGACTGGTCGCCAAGGGTTATACCCAAAGAGAAGGCGTTGACTATGAGGAAACTTTTAGTCCAGTCGCCATGGTCAAATCCATCCAAATTCTTCTCTCCATCGCAGCCGCTTTCGACTATGAAACCTGGCAAATGGATGTCAAGACATCCTTCCTTAATGGAGTTATTGAAGAAACCATCTATATGGAGCAACCAGAAGGCTATATTCTTCTAGGGCAAGAAACGAAAGTTTGCAAGTTAAATAGGTCTATTTATGGACTTAAGCAAGCTTCTCGCTCATGGAACAAAAGGTTTGATGAAATCATCAAGACCTACGGCTTTCTTCAGAATGAAGATGAACCTTGTGTTTACCAACTCAAGGAAGACCAAGTAGTAGTATTCCTGGTCCTTCATGTTGATGACATTTTGATCATTGGCAACAATGTCAAGAAAATGACTGACATCAAGGAATGGTTAGACACTCGATTCGAAATAAAAGATTTGGGTGAGGCTGCCTATGTTCTCGGTATTCAAATTATCAAAAAATCGGAAGAACAGATCCCTTGCTCTCTCTCAAACAACTTACATTGATAAAGGTTTAGAGAGATTCTCAATGACAAACACCAAAGGGGCGACTATGCCTTCTAGATATGATATCCGTCTATCTAAGGAACAGTGTCCTACTGATCCTCAAGAGATAGAGGACATGGGAAAAATTCCTTATGCTTTTGTAGTTGGAAGTCTAATGTATGCAATGTTATGCACTAGACCTGACTTCTGTTATGCAGTAGGAATCGTGAGCAGGTATCAGAAAAATCCAAGTCATGAACATTGGAATGCTGTTAAGTATATTCTGAAATACTTGAAGAGTACAAGATATTTTGTGTCAGTCTACAAGGGTGGTGCTTTAAATCCCATAGGCTATACCGACTCACATTTCCAGGCATGTCTTGATGACAGGAAATCTACATCTGGGATGGTGTTTACTCTTGGTGGTGGAGCAGTGGTTTGGAGAAGTGCTAAACAAACCACGATTTCAGACTCTACCATGGAGGCAGAATACATAGCTACTGCAGAGGCTGCCAAAGAACTTGTCTGGCTGAGAAAGTTCTTCACAGGTTTCGGTGTCGTCCCTGGAATGGAAAAACCTCTAGTTTTGCTTTGTGATAACACTGGAGCCATAGCCAACAGTAAGGAGCCTCAAAGCCACAAGAGAAGCAAGCATATAGAAAGAAAATATCACATCATCAGAGAATACGTGGCAAGAGAGGATGTACTGGTGGAAAAAGTGGACACATAGGATAACTTAGCTGATCCATTCACCAAAGTCTTGGCAGGAACTGCATTCGAAAAGCACCGTCAGAATTTAGGATTAATTGAGATGACTGATTAGTTTTATATTAGTGCAAGTGGGAGTTTGTTGGGTTTTATGCCCTAAATAAAACTCCATTTCAATGTAATCTCTATTATTCAATATCAATAAAGAAACAGAAGTATTTTTCATTCATTTATGTGTTATTTGGTTCATATTATCAATTACTTGTTTATTTGATTTATAAATTCATCCAAACCCTTTTTCACATTCATGTTCTTGTTTATTGTGTCGTCAGCACAGTGGAAAGTAATCAAGACTATGTGATTAAAGATATTCCTAGATTTATCAGCACACAGGGTTTTACTGATATGACAATCTACAACATAGTTTACTTGCATCTTGGATAAATGCTATGTTCTTTCCAGAGCATTGGTTAAAGTAAAGCTTGGGTTGGATGCATGGAGTATGCATCAGAAGGGACCGATATTGAACTTTGATTTAGATATATTAAACTTACCGTAATATCTATTCAATTCAATATCACCTAGTTGATCCTAGATCAAATGATCTTAATCCTGATATGATTAGGTTCAATCTCAAGAGTGTTATTCGTGTTCTTTGATTTGTTAGTTAAGCCTACTTTTGGGTCAGGGTGATACGTACATTTTGGGAACACGGTAGTTCAATTGAGTGGGAGCGCTAAACATAGATATGGAATCTGTAGCTTCTATCTAGCAAATAGAAAGTAAATGATGATTTCCTTCGAGCTTGTCTAAACAGAGATAAATGGTTGAGTACTCATTTCACTTCGCTGAAATATCATTTATACGGGACTAAGTGTAAGGATAAAATACATTGAAGGGTGTTATGGTAATTTAATCCTTATACAATGTAGATCATCTATATAGAAGATCATTGATCAAATTAGGATTGTAACATGGATAATTAATAGCGTGTCTATATGGTGGAACATATAGAGCGTTCTATATAGCTGAGAGTGCAATTCTAAGTTCTATGCGTGGGTTCAACAAAGAATTAATAAGTCAGTGAATTTACTTGGTAAGTTCTTGGTCTGCTTATTGGAAGCTCGGATATATAGGCCCATGGTCCCCACATTAGTTAAGACAATACTACTTGTAAGACTCAATTAATTGATTTTGATTAATCAATTATAATTCTAAAATTAGACTATGTCTAGTTTGTGAATTTTTCACTAAGCAAGGGCAAAACTGTAAAGAAAGAGTTTCTACGGTATATTTGTTAATTAAGAGACTTTGATTAGTCTAGTTAATAAATTTATTAAATGACAATATTATTTAATAATAAATTTTAGTTATTAAATAGTTGAAATTGGCATTTAAATGGTTGAATTTGAAATTTGGCGTTTTTGAGAAAATGGGATGTAAAAATGATAAAACAGAAAATTGCAAAAGTGGGGCCCAATATCCATAGCCTTGGCCGGTCACTTATGTAGGATTTATCATTTAATATTTTCATTATTTTAATGCCAAATAATTCAAACCTGACCCTAGGTGGAATACTATAAATAGATAGTGATGGCTTCAGGAAAAGATGATGCATCTTATTCCTTCAGAGAAAAACTTGAGTGCCTTCTACCTAACCTAGCTGCCACCTCTCTTTCTCTCTTCTTCATTATTGAACTGAATTCCTTGAGTGATAGAGTAGTGCCCACACACATCAAGTGGTACCTCAATCATAGTGTGGAAGATCCTGAAGAATCCAGATTTAACAGAAGGACATTCGGACTCAGATCTTGGTGATACTCTGCGTTAGAGAACTGAGTGGAAGGAGACATAATATTCCGCTGCACCCAATGTAAGGTTTTTCATACTTTATATGTGTTTATTTATAATCGTTTTAGAAATTCATATTTAGGATGTTAAACAACATACTTGTGAGTAGATCTAAGATCCTGGTAAAATAATTTCAACAATACTCTGACCAAGAGTCATCTTCACACTTTCATGCTCATTCCTAAAGGCATATTCTAAATAAGGATTGGGGTGTGGGTTGGACATTTTCGACACTACAAAAATCAATAAACAGAAGTAAATCATTTGGTTCAATAAATTCATACACAAGTTCAGAAAATAACAAGTATAACAAATATGTTTGCAAAAATACCAAAAACTAAACATATTTATTATTTTCCAAGGTTTCTAACATAATGAAATGCAGTGTCTCGGTAGGCGAGAGTCAAAGATAACATTAGTTGAATAGAGTAGTCAGCTCATCTAAAATGGACACCATTTTAGCAACCTTTATGTTCGATCAAAATGAGAATCCAACGTTGTCCCGGTAGGCGAGAGTTAAGGTTATTCTCATTTTATGAGCTTCCACCATTGTTTCATATTCTGTAAATTTATCTCTAAGTAGTCACCGTAGGGGAGAGTAATAGAGACAAAAACTTACAAAACACTTATCATATGAGATATTACGGTATTAAATACTTTCAACGAATAACCATCCATAAGGGGGACGAAGTCTAGTGTCTCGAGGTTATACTGAAAACATTTAACTATTGTAAGACCAACAATGGAGATCGAATATCTCTTGATATTAGCTCATTATTTAAAATAATGTATTTTTAATTAATCATTTATTTTAATCCATATATTTTAATAATGAAAATTAATTAATTTAAAGTTGGTCCAAAATTAATTAAAAATTAGTTTTCAAATTTAATTTAATTTTTAATATTTAATTTTCAAAAATCATTATATAATATATATAAAATTTCAAAAATTTTAAAAATATAATAAAAATAAATACTTGAAAAATATCTAATTTAAGTTGTTCTAAAATAACAAAAATTTTCAAATTAAATTATTTTTCAAAATTTAATTAAATAACAAATTAAGTTACTAACCAGTTAATTTGAAAAATATTCCATTTTAAGCTGATCCAAAATTAACAAACTTTCAACTTGAAACAATATTCCAAGAATCTCTCAATAACTAATTCCTAGAATTTCTCAACTTAATTTTGAATTTTAAAAATATTCAAATTCAAGTTGATCCAAAATTAGTTATAAATAACTATTTTTCAACTAATATATTTTAATTAAATATTAAATAATTAAGCTTCAGAAGAATTTAATTAGTTATAATTCTATATTTAATTAAATACAAGAAAAATACATATACTTTATCTTGAATAAGTTTCATTAAACTAAGTGTGTTTTTGTTAAATTAATTTTAAAATATTCAAATGAAAAATTAATTTCATATATATCGAAATTAATTATGTTGCTAATCAATTTTTATTAGGTTAAACTAATTTAATTAACTTAGTACAGTTATTCAAATCAAGTAAATGGGCCTTCACAGTTGGGGTTGTTCATGTGAGGGAGGACTGGGTTCAGTATGTTGTACCCACTGCTATGGCCCCCTAACTCTCACACAAGGCCTAAAATAGTGGAATTTAACCTTAAAATGAACAACTGTTATTAATTGAATAGGCCCAAATACTAATCGGGCCTAAATAAAATCTATCAATATGTGACATTTTCTTTAGCAACCTAGTCCATTTTAATTACAAAATTAAATGGGCTACCTATATGCATCTAAGCCCAAAGCAAACATATAGGCTCACACAGGCACATTGATTTGGATAGATCCTATCATGTTACTAGGTTTATACCCAGATGAAAGAAGAATGAAAAATTTACCTCTTACAAATTATTTGTTTGACCTATTGACAATTGAACTGTGGGTTAAAATCAGATCATTGGATCTGTCAACAAGTTAACCATGGAAATTGAGATCAAACAATAATAGGTTTTATAAAACTTGTTTTAATAATCAAACAATATAGAACACACAAACATGCAACAAGTTGGATAGTTGGATATAAGGTTTATTTAATTTTAAATTAATTAATTAATTTAATAAATTTCGAAAAAAATAAATTAAATAGTTTTTTTTTTCGAAATTAAAAAATAAATTAAAATAAAATAAAAAAATTTAAAATTAAACCTATAAATTTGAAAAATTAGGTTACCACTAACCTAAATATCTTTTTCAAAAAAAAAAAATTGCTAACCACTTTTCAAATTTCATGTTATTTAAATTAAATATTCAATAAAATAAAATAATAAATAAATATCATTTATTCTAATTTTATAATTTAATTTTTAAATAAAATAACAAAATTTAAAAGTTAGCAAAATATCTTATATCAATTTAAAATTTTCTGATTAAAATACTCTTATTTTAAATTTCAAATAAAGGTCATTTTATTAAAAAATTTTAAAATATAAATATCTGACATTAAATTTAAAAATAAGATAAAATAATCAAAGTTTAAAAATAAGATAACAAACTAAGCAAAAAGATAGATTTTTACCTATTTTCAAATTCAAATTTCACTAATATCTTAAATTAATTTAAAAAATATTAATTAATTTAATTCTGATAATTAGATTTGAAATTTGAAAAATGAAATTCAAAATACAAAACTAGACAAAAAATTCAAAATTAATTCCATGAAAAAGCATGAAAAAAATGAAAAAATTAGAAAAAAAATGCATTTGGCTCGGATGGTATGCAATCCAGGCACGGATTGGGGCTGATTTTAGGCACACAGATGCTGCTAGCAGCATTTCCGCACGCACAACAAGCCTTCAGACACGCTCATGTGCGTGCTCCTTCGGACAGATGGCTGTCCTAATGCGCGCGCACACGGGTGATCACCCGTGTCTGCGCGCGCATGTGGGGTGTACCTGATTTAAGATTTTTTTTTTTCCAATTTTCAAAAAAATCATGACTAATTCAAATAAAATCGAAATTGAGTTCTGTAGAAAAGTGAATTGCTTAATTTTTTTCCATACTATCCAACAAAAATAATTCTAGAAAAAATTCAAATTATTTTTTGTAAAAAATTTGCAAACATCAAACAATCATCAAATAACACATAGATCAACATGAAACCATCCAAATCACACATATATCGTTTTTAGTCCAAATTTCTTGAAAGTAAATCAATTAACCTTGCTCTGAGGCTAGTTGTTGGAATTATTTTACAAGAATCTAGATTTACTAACAAGTATGCTATTAATATCCTAAACATGAACTTCTAAAATGATATGAAATAAACACATATAAAGGTGTAGGAACCTTATAGTGGTTGAAGCGGAATATAATGTCTCCTTCCACTCGAATCTCAAACCCTTGTATCCTTTCTGTAGCAGAGTATCACCAAGATCTGAGCCTGAATCTCCTTCTCTTGAAACTAGATTCTTCACAGCCTTACACACTATGATTGAGTACCACTTGATGTGTGTGGACACTTACTCTAATCACTCTAGGGTTTGAATTGAAGAGAGGAAGAGAGAGATAAGGTTTCAGTTTTGTATAGGAGAGGAGGCTCAAAATTTTACTGAAGGAATGAGATGCATAATCTTTTTCCTTTAGCCATCAATACCTATTTATAGGAAACCACCTAGGGTTAGGTTAGATTTATTTGACATTAAAATAATGAAAAAATTAAAGTGGTAAATTGCTATAGAGTGGTCGGCCATGGATTGATATTGGGCCCCACTTTGTAATTTTGCCATTTTTCAAATTTTCCATCTTATTTTCTCAAAAATACCATTTTTCCAATTTAACCACTTAAATGCCCATTCTAATTATTTAATAACTAAAAATTAATTATTAAATAATATTGTCATTTAATATATTTATTAATTAGACTTAACAAAGTCTTTTAATTAACAAATAAACTTTAGAATCTCTTTTCTTCACAATTAAGCCCTAGCTTAGTGAAAATTCATAAACTAGACATAGTCTAATTTTAGAATTATAATTGATTAATTAAAATCAATTAACTGAGTCTTACAAGTAGTATTGTCTCAACTAGTATGGGGACCATGGGCCTATATATTCGAGCTTCCAATAAGCAGGTCTAGAATTTACCAAGTAAACTCACTAGCTTATTAATTCGTCATTGCATCCACCATAGAACTTGGAATTGCACTCTCAGTTATATAGAATGCTCTACATGTTCCACGATATAGATACGCTATTAGTTATCCATTGTTATAATCCCAATAATCAATGATCCTATATAGATGATTTACATTGTATAGGGATTAATTTACCATTACACCCTTCAATGTATTTTATCCTTAAAACACTTAGCCACCTATAAATAATATTTCAGTGAACTAACATAATCATTGAAATGAGTACTCAACCATTTATCTCTGTTTAGTTAAGCTCGAAGAAAATCATCATTTCACTTCTATGTCTTGATAGAAACTATAGATTCCATATCTATGACTAGCGTTCCCACTCAGTTGCACTACCATGTTCCCAAAATGTACGTATCACCCTGACAAAAAAGTAGGCTTAAATAACAAATCAAAGAACATGTATAATACTCTTGAGATCGAACCTAATTACCATGTCAGGATTAAGATCATTTGATCTAGGATCAACTAGGTGATATTGAATTGAATAGATATTACGGTAAATTTATCATATCTGATCCAAGTTCAATATCTGTCCCTTCCGATGCATACTCCATGCATCCAATCCAAGCTTTACTTTAACCAATGCCCTGGAAAGGACATAACACTTATCCATGGTGCAAGTAAACTATGTTTTAGATTATCATATCAGTTTAAAACCCAGTATACTGAGAAATCTAGGAATATATATTTAATCACACAATCTTGATTACTTTCTACTGTGCTGAAGACACAATAAACAAGAATATTAATGTGATAAGAGTTTGGATGAATATATAAATCAAACAAACATATAAATGACAACATGAACCAAATGACACATTAAATAAGTGATGGAAATACTTCTGTCTCTTTATTGATAATTGAATAATAAAGATAACATTGAAATGAAGTTTTATTTAGGGCACAAAGCCCAACAAGAATATGCAAATTCAGAATGAAATTAGAAAATGTGTCACAACGTAATTTCTATCATTTTTTCATTAGTTTAACTTTTGTTACTAATTTGGTCACTAAGTAACTTCTCTTTAGTGTAGTGCTTTGGAAACCTACAAGTTTCTAAAAAAAAAATATACAAAACAGAATTGAGGTAAAGATCAAGCAATACAAGTGCCGAGGATAAGCGGACGATGTACAGTGTGGATATTACTGCATGAAGATTATTAAAAGTTTCATGACTCAGCACAATCCTGCAACTTTATAAAAGAATGAGGTAATTAAACATATATAATTTTTATTTTGATAATTACTTTTTATTTTAAATACATTTAATATTATCTATCTCTGGTTGTACAGTTCAAAGATGACAAGCCTTACAGCAATTAGGAGATAAATGAAATACGAGATGAATGGGGCAGTTTTGTGAAGTCTTATGTATTGAAAGAATGAGTATGCAATTCTTTTGATATTTTGTTATGATACATGTAGGATATAAAACTTTTAGCTATATGATCGTTACTTTTGGTGATACTTAAATTTTATTGATATACTTCATAGTTATATCAATTTCTTATTATAACATGTATACAATTTTTATGATCGTTACTTTTGATTATAGTTGATGTACTTTATAGTTATAAAATATTCTTAGTTACATGAAAAATCTTATCATTATTATATTATAAATATTATTGTTAGTCATATAAATTTTATTTTTTTTATAACATATAAATATTGTTATGAAAACCAATTTTAATATCTGAAAATGCAGGTGGGGAAAATTGCAAAGAAATCTGCAATTTCCCCTACATACAACAATGTATCCTTTAATAACCGACACAAAAAGTAAAAAAAAAAAAGCGTAAAATTATGTGTCAAGTTGTAACCGCCGCAATTTAATTAGTAATTCGGTTACAATTTGAAGCTAAGTTTCTTGCTTCATTCAAGAACTGACGCTAATAAAGCATACTTTTTGCTTCAGTTCTCAACCGAAGCAAAACAAAAAAAATTTGTGACGGTTTAGAAATGAAGCAAATTACTTATTTGCATCGGCTGCATGTTATTACGTCGGTTTAAATAACCGACACGAAATGTTTTTGTGTCATTTACAACTGAAGCAAAAAATTATTTTTGTAGTAGTGAAAGCGAACTACATATATTACTAATGTCTAACAAAATGCTTAAAACACAACTTACCTATTATAATGGTGAATGATTCTTGGTGATTGGTGGGTGTGGTCCGATTTTCCACCACCGAGAGAGAGAGAGATAGATGAAGGAGCTTAAAGAGAGTTTTAAGAGAGTGAGCTGAGAGGTGTGACAGAGAGAGAAAGACACGAGAGGAAAGAGAGAGAGAGAGAGGGATGGTAGTTTTTAATTTTTTATATTTTTTTTAATATTAAAAAAAAGATAAAAGGAAAAGTTCAGGAACAAAAAATCTGCTGTCCCATTTTCTCTGTCCCAAGCCTGTCCCAACCAATTAAGTACTGACATGTCATTTAATTTGACACATCATCTAACGAAGGTTAAGAGTGAAAACCTTGTTCCCTCTTCTGTTAATACTAAATATTTTTCCCGTCATTTATATTCTTTGGGTATGCTATGCCATAATAATATCCCTTCAAACCTTCTTTCTTTATTGTCATCTTTCTTATTTTTGAAATCAGAGAGTTTATTCTGGAGAAATTAAATATATTGCAGAGAATTTTTTTTTTTTTTTTGATAAACAAAGAAAAATTATTTAACACTACCAATATTCGTAACTTCTCTGTTAATTCAAATCATTTTATGATCATTTCATATTCTTCTTCTATATTATGTAATATTTAATAAAAATATCTTCTTTAAAAATCAATATGTTGATAATATCATCCAAGAATAGATTTAGAAATATATAAATTTATATACTTTTTGTTAATGAAAGAATGTAATACATTGATATGAGTAGTACAAAGAGAGAAAATGATTAAAAAAAAAGTATCATGGAGACGCGAGACATTCAGTCAGAAAGAGAGTAGCGCTAAGACAAGAAGCACTCGGCTTACTCACCGAGGGGCGGCGAGAACCTTTTATCATATTATCATATGAAATGTGAAATGAAACTTAGCTGGCTGAGGGCTGTCTATTAAGGAAAGAAACCAATTAGTACCTACAGCCCACAGTAAGAGGAGTTGATGTTTCAGAAAAGTCCAGTTCAAGCAAAGGGAGGACAGAGAGAACTCCATAGATCCCTCCATGGTCAACGGGCAATGGGTTTTGACTTCGTTGAGCTTCAAAGCATTCCCGCTCCCTTTGCAATCAAACCCCGGAACTACGGCTCAAAGGATTACTGGACTGAAATTTTTGAGAAATAGAGTTTATAATTGCAAGTCTAGTTAAACCCCCCAAAAAATTAGTCATTTTAGATTAATATAATAGAATAGAAATGATGTGATTAGTAATTAGTTTTCATGAATGATTACAAACAAGGTAGTTGAATATAATATTTTTCGGTCCATTTTTATATATATTGGAAAAGAAAAGATAAACAGTATTAAATGAAAAGAAATGAGAAAGAAGATGAAACGATAAATAGTTGGTATATATACATACATGAGAAAATGGATAATTTTTTTCTCTTATTTAATTTCTTCAAGAACATATCTCTTATTTTATTTAAACTTTAGAAAGAAAATGAAAAAGAAAGATAACAATAAGTAAAAATAGAAGTTTGATGAGAATGTAGTATACCATACTCTGTTTTTCTTTATGAAATATATAAAATCGGTAGAAGGAGGTGATTAGACAAAATGTTCTTGGTATTGACAGAAGAGGGAACAAAGGTTTTCCTCTTAACTTCGTTAGATGATGTGTCAAATTAAATGATATGTTACTACTTAATTGGTTGGGACAGGCTTGGGATAGAAAAAATGGGACAGCAGATTTTTGTTCAAGTTGAAGTAATGAATAGAATTATTTGGTAAATTTTATTTATTTATTTTTTTTGAATAACAAGAGGCTGAGAAGAAAAGAGCAACAGAAAAACAGACAGCCTAAAAGGAACTAAAAAAAAGTCCCTAATCTTCATCTCGCAACCTGAGAGCTTGCTTTGCAAGAGAGTGCGCTTTGTCGTTGTGCTGACATGAGACATCCAGCAAAGAAGCTTCAGGGAACCTGGAGAGGAAGGTCCTGATCTGGTGAACAAGAGTCGACAGAGGGGAGTGGTCATGCCAATTCCCTTTAACCTTAGAGACAAGGTTGAGACAATCGGAGAAAATATATTCTGGTGTCAAATTGGAGGATAAACACCACTGCAGTCCTGCAGCAAGAGCTTGAGCTTCAGCGAAAATAGGAGAAGATGCCCCTGACTTGTTGATACTTGCATAATGATGAATATGGGACATGCCCTGCACAAAGACCATTCCTAGACCTGTGGCTGAAGCATTGAGGCTGAGGGCAGCATCTACGAAAAGAGCAGTGGTTGAAGGAGTCAAAAGCTGATCCAGAACTGCTGGGGAAGGGCTCCCAGAGACAGTATACACAGAGGAGTGAATTTGAGCCTCTTGATAATCCTGCAGAAAGTTTGATACATAGTCTTGAACATTAGTACATAAATTTTGTCTTTGAAAAAGGTGAGCATTTCTGGTGTTCCAAATTTGCCAAATGATTCCAATAAGTAAGGGAAGTTGATCTTTAGGAATTGATACAAGGCTATGGAGGTAAAAATCTCTGATATCCAGCCTATGATTGTCAGCAAAAAATTGTTTAAAAGTAGATTGATGCCAGATGGTCTTAACTCTGGGACAGTGAAGAAGAGCATGGGAAACCGACTCATTGCTTCCCCCACAATGAAAGCAACAAGCACTGGGTATAGCATGCTTGTGAAAAAGGTTGAGAGCACATGGGAGAAGATGGTTGAAAGCCTTCCAGGTGAAGAGCTTAATTTTGGGGGGAATTTTCAAAGTCCAAAGAAATTTCCACCAATCCTTAAAAGGGCTAGGATTAGAGGAGGAAGGGGAAGAGTTAGTGACAATGGACTGGGCAAGATGATATGCAGATTTGACAGTAAGAATTCCCGAGTGGTGAAAACCCCAAATGAGAGAGTCAGAATGACCAAGATCTAGAGGAATAGTTAGAACGGCTTTGGCTTGATAAGAAGGGAGAAAATGGTATAGTTTTTCAGTAGTCCAGGATCGATCTTGGTTAACAAAAAAAGAGACAGTGGCTAGAGAAGGGTCAATGGGGTGAAGAAGAGTTGGATGAGAAATTTGGGGAATCCAATTGGATGCAGATATAGGGATATTACTGCCAGAGCAGACTTTCCAAATGAGACCTTTTTTATGAAGCTGGGAACCCCACTGGAGACTTCTCCAGGTGAAAGATGGATTATGGCCAGTTGGGGCCTGGAGAAAGTCAGTGGACTTAAAGTAACGAGCTTTTAGGAGAGAATGAAGGAGAGAATCCGGATTAGACCAAATCCTCCAAGCCTGCTTAGCCAGAAGTGCCTGATTATGGGAAGTAAGAGATCGAAATCCAAGACCCCCAAAAAACTTAGAAGCAGAGATGGCAGACCAGCTTTTCCAGTGAATTTTCCTGTGATTAGTATTAGAACCCCACCAGAATTTTGCTGTTAAACTTTGAATGGAAGCACATGTGGATTTAGGGATTCTAAAACAGGACATAGCAAAAGAAGGAATTGCTTGAATAACCGACTTGATGAGAGTTTCTTTACCCGCCCAGGAGAAAAGCTTTTCATTCCAAACATTGAGTTTAGAGGAAACCTTTTGAATGAGATAGTGGAAAATAGAATTTTTTACCCTGCCAATACAATGAGGAACCCCAAGGTATTTGCTAATGAAACCTTCACCATTGAGCAAAAGGGATGTTCTGAACTGGGATTGGGTATCAGGAGAGGTATTGGGTGAGAAGAGAATGGAAGATTTATCCCGATTGACAGATTGGCCCGAAGCTTGGAAGTAAAGGTGCAAAATACTGTTTATGGCTTCAGAAGATTGAGAAGTGACAGGAACAAAGACCATGCTATCATCGGCAAAGAGGAGATGAGAAAAGGAGGGAGCACCACGACAAATTTTAATGCCAGAGAACAAGGCTGCATCCTCATGAATACGGATAGGTGCAGATAATCCTTCAGCCACGATTAGGAAAAGATAGGGAGTAAGGGGATCGCCCTGACGGATGCCACGCGAAGAGGAGAACACATTTGATAGTTGGCCATTTAAGGATAATTGGTAGGTGACAGTGGAGAGACATTTAGTTATAAGAGAGATAAAGTTGTGAGGAGCCCCGATATGGTGAAGAAAACAAGAGATAAAAGACCATTCAACTCTATCGAAAGCCTTTTCCATATCCAATTTGATAGCAGCCCAACCAATTTTTCCAGATTTCCTGGTATGAATGGCATGAATAATTTTATTAGCAATAACAATATTGTCAGAGATTTGCCTACCAGTGAGAAAAGCACTTTGGTTTGGGCTAATAATCGAGTGAAGGACCGATTTAAGACGATTAGCGAAAACTTTGGAGACACATTTGTACAAAGTGTTGCACAGGCTAATGGGTCGAAAATCTCTAACTGTTTTGGGATTTTTCTTCTTTGGGATAAGGACCAGAATAGTGTTGTTAATAGGAGTGATATCTCCTTGATTGTTAAGGATATGCAGAAGGCCCTGGCACAGGTCAGGTCCAATGGTGTCCCAGTTTTTCTGATAAAAGAAAGAGTTCAACCCATCAGGACCAAGAGATTTGTCACCAGAGAGACTGAACATTGCAGATTTAATCTCATCGATAGTGAAATCCTCAGCAAGGTAATCAGACTGGGCAAGAGAAAGGGTATTAGTGACACCTTGGAGAATGGACGATGTTGCAAAGGAGGAGGTACCATGAGATGAAAAAAGGTCAGTGTAGAAAGAGAGGAATTGAGAGAAGATAGTTTGGGAATCATGAGTGATGGAACCATCAGGGAGGGTTAAACCACGAATGTGGTTATTGCGCTTGCGGTTAGAGGCTTTTTGATGAAAAAATCTAGTGTTTTTATCCCCAGCCCGAAGCCAGTTGACCCGAGATCGTTGCTTCCAAAAAATTTCTTCTTTTAAAAGAAGAATGTTAAGCTCAGATTGAAGATGGGTGATACGATGAGAGGAGTCAGGAGTTGGCAGATTATCATTTAACAAATGATTAAGCTCTGCCTGAGTTCTAGTAATTTGGAGCTTAAGGGAAGGCTGAGAGGCTTGCCATCTTTTAATATTGGAGAGAGAGGTGGATTGCTTATTAAGAAAATGATGTAAAGGGGAAGGAGATGACGAGGAAGGAAGGCACCAGGAATCCCGGACCAGAGTAGGAAAAGAAGGGTCATTAAGAAGAAAATTTTCCAGGTGAAAACGAGAATGTTTGTGATACTTGGAAGCAGTGTCCTCAAATTGGAGTTTTAAGGCTCGATGGTCAGATCCATAAAACCCCAAATGAGTGAGGGAAGCATGGGGGAAAAGGCTGTTCCAAGAGGAGGAAATAGTGCACCAGTCAAGACGCTCAAAAATTGTACCATGGCGCCAAGTGAACTTATTTCCCGAGTGAGAAAGAGGGGTCATGTTTCAAGTATGCAAAAAATTATGAAAATGATGCATAGCATGGGAGGGAGGAGAAGAAGTGGAATTACGATCATTTATAGATAAATAGTCATTAAAATCACCAATAACCAGCCAAGGCAAAAGAGGAGCAGTGTCATATAAGCGATTTAGGAGGGTCTAAGTAAAAACTTTAGAATCAATATAAGGAGAACCATAAAAACCAGTAAAGTGCCATTGTTTATCATTAAAATTATTTATAAAACAATCCACATGGTTGAGAGAGTAAGAGACAACAGTAATATCAATACAGTTGTTCCAAAAAAGCAAAAGACCCCCCCCCCCCCTAAACCCTGCCTAGGAACCTCTAAAATATTGTCAAAATGAAGCTTGTACTTCAAGGAAGGTCCACGGCCAGCAGGCAACTTCGTCTCCATAACAAAAAGCATAGTTGGCTGATGCTGCTTGACCAACAGGGAGAGGTGACGGAACGCTCGAGGACTCCCTAAACCTCGAGCGTTCCAGCTGCAAAGGCTCATTTTTCTCGGCGGGGTCGCGATGCGACACCCGCCGTTGGTTCATCATCAGAGAGAGAGGGAACAACAACGTCTTCACTAGGGGCTGCACGAGCACGCTTCAGCATGCTCCTGACAGAGTCCCCCACTTGAGTTGTCTGGCGAGTAAAGTGTTTCCTGGTGCCAGCAGAGGAAATAGGAGAGGACTGGGGGGAAGAGTCATTGATGACCAAGCCAATAGGTCTAGTTCGAGGAGGAGTGGATGAGGGTAAAGCAATACCTTTTCCTTTTGCAGTGTGGGTGACGGTAGAGGTTGTCATAATTGGTGGAGGAATGGTGGAGGGTGAAGTCTGAGAATGAGGAGACGTAGGAGTAGTGGGAATGGTATTTGTGTTGGTGATAGAACGAGTGGGGGATTGCACACGCAGAAACTGATTGACAGCGTGCTGGAGACTCTGGTCATGAGAAGAGATAGGAGGAAAAAATTCCTCAAACGGAGTGGCATTGGAAATTTCAAAAGGATTCTTCTTAAACAGAGACTGTGCCGGAGCACGGAGAGTGTCACGATATTCTAAAACAGGGGGAGAAGGGAAGTTGTCACAACGAAGGAGGTATCGGGTACAACGGTTGTAAGTATGATCCAGAAGGCCACAAAAGTAACAGAAGTTGGGAAGACTTTCATACTTGAAACTTATCCATTTTGGTTCAGGGATGGATCGAAAGCGAATTGTCATGCCCCTACGCAAAGGCTTGGTGATGTCCAACAGAACACGAATTCTGAGAAAAGGGCCAGAGTTCTCAAGGAGAGAAAGGGGGAATATTTCATAAAGTCACCTAATTCATCAGCTATGAACTGAGCCAACTGAGGGCTTCTTCTACCAAAGGGAATTCGGTGAGCTTGGATCCAGAAAGGAGTGTATCTGATACTTTCAGGGGTAGGGGTAGGTGAGACATCAGGATGAGTGAAGACTATAAGAAACTTGTCAAAATTCCAGGGCTGTTCTTCCAGGACACGTCGTCGATCCCCATCGCATTGGAAGGTGGCCGAGAAAAGGCAAGAATGGTATTCGGAGATTTGGACAGGGAAACGGAGGGTCCAGGCCTCAGACATAGCCTTTTCAATCCAGGCGGGCTTAGCAGTTCGAGGGGATAAAGTTTTGAAGATAAGGCAGAAAGAGTTGGGGTTAGAGGAGGAAGAGAGCGAGATATGATCAAAGTCATGGATGAGGCTTTCTTCTTCAGAGAGGGGGGTGAGAATGTTAGGGTTGGTGGAAGAGGATGCCATTGAAGAAGTAGAAGGAGTTAGGGCTACAATGGTGAGAAAAAGAGGAAAAGGTGCCGAACAACACAAAGCTTGGAGGATTAAATAGACAGAGGAAGTAGGAGAAAGAGATAGAAGATACATGGATAGAGAAAGACGCGTCGAAGGAGGAGAGTGGCTCTGAACCATCGCTTCGATTCCTGGAGTGGCTATCTGCAGAGGCGGAGGAGGAATGATTACAAAGGAGTATATGTTTGAGGCGACGGATAAGATGGTTTGGGTTAATTTGGGAGGCTGGAGAAGGAAGTGGAGGAGAGGGAAAGTCTGGGCAAACATTAAATGCCCAAAAGAGGGAGCCGTCAGAATTAAATGCAACTGAGAAAGGAGGAGAGCATTAAATATGGACTGAGCACGAAAA
This sequence comes from Cannabis sativa, assembly GCF_029168945.1. NCBI lineage: Eukaryota > Viridiplantae > Streptophyta > Magnoliopsida > Rosales > Cannabaceae > Cannabis > Cannabis sativa. The sequence continues at coordinate 30,551,930 of NC_083608.1, read as the reverse complement.
ATTCGGAGGCTATTTGCAATGATTAAGGATGACATAGAGAAAAAATAATGCAGTGAAGAGATTGAAAAATGGGATTTGAGGAGGGAAACGAAACGGAGATGCTCGATCACTGTACCAGAGACACACCTGAACGGAAGCTTCAAGAAGAAGAATTATGTATATAATAACTGAGATTTCCTTGATTGGTAAAAATTAATAATGGGGTCAATTTTGATATATGAGGTATTTTATTATGCATTGTGAACTTCCCGAATAATAATGAAATATAAAGAAAAATCTAAAATTCGTCGGCAGGAATTGAGCCACAAGATAAGTAGTGGTTCAGATTGTGTCCCGTCTGTCCATGTTAATTATGATACCATAAATATCTAAGAAAAATTAACACGTGAACAATAATAACTGAAAGCAATGCTCCATACATACCTATCTAACATTGCTACGTGGAGATTTGTCTTTTCACCAGAAATCGCCACCTCCAATAACTCTTAAATCCAATCCAACGTAGTATTATTAATTAACATTATCCTATGTTATTTTCTTTTTTATATTATTGTTGATGGATAAATAGGATATCTAATACAGATATGTCTCTACATAAATGGAACATTTTTATAGGACACCAACGTATGTAGGTGGTCATAGTGATTTTTTATATTTTTTATTAAATTAAAATTAGTGAGACTCAAAATATTATATATTGGAGCGATAACGATATTATACCTCCAAATAAGCTAGGCACCATACCCTTTATCATTTCTCATATAAATATCACCAAATCAACGAGTCATTTTAGACACACTTATATCCACACTTCCAATATTCATTATCTTTACTAGCTACTATACAGTACCCTAAACACTACTATTACCACCACAACTCTCTCGCTCTCTCTCTCAGTTATTTCATGGACCACCTACTTTCCAACATCTCCGGTGGCCCCGGCAAGGATCATTCCACCGGCGATCAGCACCAGGCCCAGCAACAGCACCAGAACCAGCAACATCCATCATCGAAGGAGCTTCTGTCGAGCGCCAAGCTGATGGCAGAGGCGGCTCAAACCGCTGCCAGCCATGGGTTCGGCCAGGTCGACAAGGGCAAGACGGCTGGCGCTGCAGCCGACCTTCTGGACGCCGGATCTAAGTACGGAAAACTGGAGGAGAAGAGCTTCGGAAAGCACGTGGAGAAGGCAGAGGACTATCTCCGCCAGTACGAGACCAAGAACAGCACTGGCCAAGGTCACCCGCTGCAGTCGGCTGAACATCATCAGCAGCAGGCCGGCCATGGTGGTGGTGATCATCACGAGAAGAAGCAGTCAGATCAAGAAGGTGGAATTGGGGGCTACATGAAGATGGCCCAGGGTTTCATGAAATAGAGTAATATGTATTATTAAATTATTTATGTTTATGGTATGGGTCTAGGTTTATCAGTTCATGGTCACGGGGTCTCTCTATGTACTTATATATGTATAAGCCATGCCTTCTCCTTTCTTCTTTCTACTAAGTTATAACAACATGTTTCTATATATATATAAAAAAAATTAATAATAAAAGTATCATGATTTTATTATTTATTTATTTATAATTTATATTTATATATTAGAATATTTACATTGAAAATACTTATTAAATCTTTTCAAAAAAATAAATTATTTTCTTCAAGATAGTAAATACTCACTACAAAAAAAAAAAAAAAAAAATCTTTTAGTGATAACTTTTTAATCACAATATAAATTTTTTGTGACTAAATATCACTTTTAGTCACAACATAAAATTACTTGTAACTAAAACCTAGTTTTTAGATACAAGTTCTCACCAATTTATTTATAGTCGCAATAAGTATTGTAACTGAAAACACATTTGGTCACAACAAATTATAATTTTTGTGACTAATACTTTTATCACGAACTTTTCAGTCACAACATAAAAATAATAAATATTTATAATTAGTCACAACTTAACTTTTAGTCACAAATTTTGTTGTGACTAAGAGTAAATTTTTTTGTAGGGACTTAAATTATTATATTATTATGGTGGTTGTTATTCGTGTTTTTGAGTAGAGGATACGTGTAATTTTAAGAAAATTTTAGTTTAGTAGTTCTAGGCCTAATCACAAGCTTAACCAATAGACTGGATCCATTAGCAAAGTCAAGCGCGGATGGTTCATCCAGAAAAAGGATACCTTCAGCACAACATATCTTCGGATAATATCGAATAGATCTTCCAGATGACGAAAAGATGATTTGTTCGAGTGAGATAAGCCTTCAGCACATTAGGGCTCAAGATAGCATCAAAATAGTGCTTCCGGAAAGGTAATAAACGAGCCTCTAGATATCCAGTTCCGTATGACAACAATTTATTATCAAATCTCACAATATCAGGACATTATTACTAGGATCATGTCCAAGATTCGTATGTTCCGAATAATAAAATAAAGTAATTATCAATCAAGCATTAATGTGTCTTTATTATCCACAAAAGTAGGACATGATTTGATAACTATAAACGTGGTGTGGCATCCACGTTAGCAAAAGATCAATACCTCATGGGTCAGGCTTTACCAAATGTGCCCGAAGTCAATATATTATTTGTATTTCCCCCATTAGTGGACAATGTGTACATATTAGAACCCTAGTACTATAAATATAAAAGCTCATTCATGCAAGGGGTTAGAATCTCGATACTTAAGAGCTAAGGAAAATCACTTGTGTAAATCTACAAAGCTTTTTTTTTAGGACTAAGACTCTTTAATGCCCCAACTACGTAAAAACTCTGATCTTATTCTTTGTCTACAGTATATTTCTTTAAGCTTTATTATATTTTATCGATTTTCAAAAATCTCGGTAAATAGAGGTGAAGAAAGAAGTGATACCAAAAATATTGTATACTGCAACCATGGAACCATGGTAGCCATCCGAACCACCGTCGACAAATCTGGTATTTGTGATGGGGATACTGCCATGGAGAATGTGAATCCTACTACTCAGGAAAAAACAGGAGTGAATGGAAACCCATGAGAAGTGATCAGTCATCCTACCAAGAAGACTCAACATATATCAAAAAATATGTTGATGAAAATCCCATCGATGAAGATCCAAAGGATGATCCTGAGGACGATGATCCTAAAGAGGATGGAAAAGACAAAGAAGAGGAATATTATTATGAGCCAGACCCTACAGTCGCTGAAATGGCTAAAGAACTCACTAAAAATAAGAAGAAGTTGGCAGTAAGGAGGACTTCTCCAATTGAATGCTAAAAAACTTTCATCAGATTAGAGGCTACAATTGAATAAAGGGAAGTAGCTCATGATGAAAATATTCTTGATGATCCTGCTCGTTAGGAAAACAATGCTACAAAGAAAACAAATCCAAAAGACCTGGAACTTCAAATCTTGTAGGGACAAAGAAAAAGGTGCCATGGAAAACAAGGAAAAAGACTGCTCCCACTGCTCCATGGAACAATATGAATATTGCCAACCAACCTTTGTAGAGAAAGAAGGTAATGCTCCGGGGCAAAACCATCCAATTGATCTGTGAGGAAGAGTTGCATTGGGCGATAAGGCGAGTACTCAGGTACAAAGGCCTACCTCTAAGGGAAGAAAAAACTGTCCTAGTAATTCTATTAATCACAATGGAGTAAAGGCGGTTCACCCAATTTCAGAAGGTAGTTTTCCAATAAATGACCTCTAAGAACGTTTAAATGCAAAGTAAGAACGAGCTAGAGGCAAAAAGGCAAGACCTCGTGGAAACAACCTCAAGAATCATATCAATGATAGAGTTTGTGGGCAAGAGTTCTAGGATGACAATAAAAAGCGTCAGGAAGATCAAATAGCTGAATTGACCAAGTTCACGGAGCGTCTTACCTAGAAGCAAAGTGGGGCTATATATGATTTAAAAGAAGAAGATTTGAAATCATGTGTAAGAAGAATATGTTGGAATTATTTTACTAGGATCTAGATTTACTACCAAGTATGTTATTAACATCCTAAATATGAACTTCTAAAACGATATTAAACAAACACATATAAAGTATCAGGAACCTTACAGTGGTTGCAGCGGAATATAATGTATCCTTCCACTCAGATCTCTAACCCTTGTATCCTTTCTGTAGTAGGGTATCACCAAGATCTGAGTCCGAATCTCCTTTTCTTGAAACTGGATAATTCACAGCCTTACACACTATGATTGAGTACTATTTGATGTGTGTGGTGTTGTGATAAATCCAACACGCAAGTATATGTATCGTTTTAACAAGTGATACTCAGGTAAGTGAGATCGTTCCCACGAGGACTGCAGTTAAGTACCAACCAATTAAATTCTTATTTCTATTTGGCAATCGAATAAATAAATTTTGAACTAAAAACTAAGCAAAATTAAATAAAACAAACAAATAAAAGGTTTAAAAATGGATGTGAAATTAGGGATATGATTTCAATTGCTTTGAATACCCAATTATTAACACTAATTAACCATTCTTCTTCCTCCTATGTGATGACAAATTATAAATTAACCTAAACTCTTTTCAGATCATAAATGTCCTAAATTGCATGCCAACTACTGCATATGATCTCTGAGATAGAACAACATACAATTCGCATTAAGCAATAATCTAAAAGTCACATAAACTATGTGAATACTCTCGTTTCACATCAAAATCTATGTCTATTCATTTAGAGCATTCTCAATACTCACTTTTCAGATTTTGTATTGAGATCATAAAACATGCAATAGGTGATCAAGTTTAAACATGAAATAAGCACAAATATGAATAAATCACAATAATAGAGGAAGAAAGAAGAATCAAATAACATTAATCCATAGAATAATCTCAATCAATATCCATCAAATCCCTAAATAGAGAGTTTAGCTCATAATCGAATCCATAATTAAACGAAACACAAATAAAAACATAAAAAAGAACTTAAGTAACCCTCTCTTTCCCGCTCCTTCTCTCTCTTTCGGTGCTTCACCGGTGCTATGGCAGAAAGAGTGAAAATGGCCGGGAAAGGGAAATCAAAGGGCAAGAAAACTGGACCATCTTCCTCGGATAGAGTCATCAAGACTAGATCCATGGATGCTGTACTAGGGATTCAAGAACTGGAAGTTGAAGAAGCAGAAGATTCAATGGAACAGTGCCATCACTCAATAGAGTAGTATGTTGAGAGAGTCTTCTCCCCGGAGGAATCGGAGGCATTGATTATTAGACAGAGTGAGATTCGCCAAGATTTCTCAGACTGGCTTTCTATTGCAGATCGGGCTACTTAGGATGTTAATTCTGGGAAGAGGATTTCTCCCCCAATTCTCAAATCTAACATAGTGAGGAAGCTGGAGACTTCGTTTGAGCAATCGAAGAATGATGCAGGGAAGGAAGAAACGAAGAAGAAGGTTAAGATCAAGTATGCAGATATTGAAGATGAAGTCAATTATTGGCAACCATCATTGGTTTGCTAAGTTATTGGGGCCAATCCTCCAATTAGCATACTGGAAGGGTTCGTAAGGAGGCTGTGGAAATATGAGGTTGTTAAAGTGGGATTACTAGCCAAAGGCATCTTCATCACCAGATTCCAAAGTCTAGAGTAGAGAGACAAAGTGATGCAGCAGGGGTATGTGTTTTTTGATCGTAAGCCAATGGTGATGAAGCCTTGGAATCCTATAGACGACTTCACTAAGGAAGAAGTTACGAACGTGCCTACTTTGGTTCAGCTCAAAGGTCTAGATATCAAATACTGGGGAGAAGCTTCTCTGTTCAAAATTGCAGGCCAACTGGGGGTACCCTTACAAGTCGACAATGTTACTAAGAACAGGGATAGGCTACAATATCCCAGGATCCTAATCCAAGTAAGTCTAGCAAAAGATTTCCCTGAGAAAATCAGTTTTATTGATGAATTTGATCATGAAGTGGATTTAGATATTAAATATGAATGGTTGCCTTTAGTTTGTTACAATTGCTCTAGAATTGGGCATAGAACTTCAAACTGCAGGAAAAAGGAGGAGAAGAAAGAAGCAGGGTGTAACACCCTAACTAACATAGGCGTATTACGTGATTTTTAAACATACTGTGCAGCTCGTTGCTAATCAACGAGGTTTATGGAAAAACGTGATTAATTAAAATTTTGCTTTTTAATTAAACTTATAAAACAATATTACAAAAGACTCGGGATCCCGATTATAAAATTATTTACAAAAGATTTAACTGTTTAACTGATACATAAAATAAAGGTCGTCTAACGACCAGTTACAAAAAATCAGCCTCGCTGTCCCGATGATCGTACGCTCCAGGCCTAACCGCCCCGACATGTACAATCTTCACAAGCTCGCTCACGGCCCATCAGCTTTAGCCTTGCCTTTACCTACACATAAACGTAAACTGTGAGTCGACAAACTCAGTAAGAAAAGCATAATAATACTCATACATAAGCCTAACTGCCGTGTCCAACACGATACTGAGTCCCGCTACTGCCGTGTCCAACACGATACTGAGCCACTACTGCCATGTCCAACATGGTACTAAGTTTTGAACGTTCACGGGGACGGTACTATTGACAAGTATCCTCCTGATCGGTCGAACCGGTCATACTCCGGCTGCTGGTCATACTCCAGCCTGTACCGACGGGATAGGTCAATAGTACGGAACCACCAACCAAATGTCAGCCTGATCGGTCGAACCGGTCATACTCCAGCTGCTGGTCATACTTCAGCCTGTACCGACGTGACAGGGTTGGATGGTTCGAAGCCAACATACATAACTAATGTAATCTAACAGGCTTCCTACATGCACGCTAAACATGTAATCTACATATGCATACTGTTATACTAATCTTACCTGGATTCCGAATTCAGGTGTGCCGGTCAACCTGACTGGAACTTTAGCTGAGCGGCGGATTACAGGCTCCTAAACCATAAAAATCACAACACTGTAAGTGACACGCTAAATCACTTCCCGGGGACTTAAACTAGGAACTAAAAGTTTCCCTATCGGTAAAACGCATGGCAATACCCCTAAAACATAAAAACGAGGAAAACACGGGTTCTGAAAATTCCCCAACCGGCAGACCGGTTGCCCAACCGGAATTCCGGTTCTGGGAATTACTGAACCCTCATCCGGAATTCCGGTTGCACAACCGGAATTCCGGTTCCTCGCAGGAACTTTTCAAAAATTCCTAACTCACTCAAATCAAACCCAATTCAAACCAAACTTTCCAGACCTGCTCTAAATACCCCAAAGAACATTTCTAAAGCATCAAACCTACCCAGAAACCACAGAAATGAAAAACACCATGGGAGCTCCAAGCTTTGAGTTTAAACTCTAACTTGGCTAAAGCTCACACACAAGCCTCAAAGCTAGCTTAGAATCACATAATCAAGCATAGAAACACTGCAGAAAACAAAACCTAGTTCATGCAATAACTACAGCCACCAAATTCTCAATTTTTACTTTGAAAACCTTAGCCTCTTAACAAGAAAATTAACCAACTCAAGCAAGAACAACTAGCATGCATTTCAACCTAACTAAACCTAATTAATTCAACATTTTAGACATAGAAACAACAACAATAACAAGCAGCAGCATCATCATCAAAATCCTCCATGCATTTACTCATCTTTTACATCAAAATTTAAAGAAAACAAAGAAAGAAAGCTAGACAAGAATTACCTCAATTAAGAACACTCTAACTTGCAGAAAATCACTTGAAAATGAAGAGGAGAAACCACTCTTCTTGCTGCCTCAAATGGCCGAAAAAGAGAGAGGAAAATAGAGAGAGTTTTTTGAGAAATTCTATTTTTTTCTAAGTGTAATTTTTTTAATGAAAATGAAATACCATCACATAACATATATTAAATCCATTTCAGCCAAATAACAATTAAATAAATATTTAATTTTCAAATAATAAACCCACATAAGACAAAACACTAATGGGGCAAAAAGACCATTTTGCCCCTCCACCATAAAACCACATAAATCATACTAAAGGGGTATTTTTGGGAAATTCTAAATTCCCGGCCATTCCCGACATTCCCAATGTCTAAAACCCGTCCCCAAACTACTAACATACTAAGTTGTGATTTCTACTGAGCCAAACGCCGAGTTCCAAATACCGGGCACCGGAAAAGCAAAATATGAAAACTACTGAATAACATAACCATGCATTTCTGAATTCCATAAATAACAGTATAATAAATTATTTAAATAGCTATAAATAATTTTCATAATTAATCATGATTAACTGCTAATTTCCAAATTAAACTAAGCGGGCATTACACAGGGAAACAAGTTTGGATGCCTAAGAAACCAGCAATTAATGTAGAGAAGTAGCTCGATGATGATGGTTTTCAGAAGGTCAGTAAAGGAAAAAAGGTATTGCCAAGGAAGGAAGCAGAAGGGACATCAACAAAGAATATGTTTGGTCTCTTAATGATGATTTTGAGATTGTAGCAGGAATGAGATTGATTGTGGCGTAGCAGAACAAGCAAATGAGCAAAACACAGGAGGGGAGGGAGATCCCTCTTCCTCAAATGGATAGGTTCTTATGCTAGAATGTGAGAGGGATTAACAGCCAGCATAAACACAATGAAATCAAGCAATTGATGTATTCGAAGCAAGCTGGGTTTGTTAGTCTCTTAGAAACAAAGGTTCAGAATAAGAATATGGGAACTTTATATACAAGCCTCTTCCAAGGTTGGTGTTTTTCAAATAATAATCCTTGGTTAGACAAAGGAAGAATAGTTATAGCTTGGCAACCAAATATCTACTCTATAGATTTTAAATATTGCTCTAGCGAAATAATGCATTGTTATGTGCAATCATAGAAACAAACAGGGAAGTTCTTTGTGTCACTGATTTATGCTTTCAATGATGAGAAAAAGAGAGAAGAATTATGGGCAGATCTAGAGGAATTGGCGAAGAAACTAAGTGAACCATGGATTCTAATGGGGGACTTCAATGAGATAATGAATGGAGATGAAAGAATAGTAAGAAGGGCTCAGTGCAATCCATCTCAGAGACTTCAAGATTGTATCGGGAACTGTAATATGGCTGATTTGAAGTATTCAGGGTCTTTCTACACATGGAACAATAAGCAAAAGCCTGAAGAGAGGATTTTTTCCAAAATTGATAGAGAAATGGTCAATTCACATTGGATCAATGCTTTTCCTTGTTCTGAAGCTGTTTTCTTACCTGAATTAAGCTTCGACCATATTCCTATCTTGGTGACTATTTATGAAGATAGGTTCTGTGGGAGGAAGCCATTTAGGTATTTCAACATGTGGAAACAAGCTATTGAGTATGATAACTTGGTAACCAAGGCCTGGCAAGAAGATATCAAAGGGACGAAAATGTATTGTATAGTGCAGAAACTAAGAAGAGTGAAGATGGTGCTGAAACACATAAACCAAACCGGTTTTACAGACATACAAAAGACAATGCTTACTACACGAGAAGCTTTGGCTGAGTTGCAAGTTAAATTGAATAAGGAGCCACAGAATGTGGAATTTATGAACCAAGAGCAGGAACTAAGAAGCAAATTTGCAGAAGTTAGTAAGGCATTTGCTAGCTTCATGGCACAAAAAGCTAAGGTCAGTTGGGCTAAATATGGTGATGAGAATTCACACATTTTCCATGCCTCCTTAAAATTGAGAAGGATTCAAAACAGAATTTTCTCGATTGAGGATGAGCATGGAAATTGGTGCGACTCTCCAAAGAAAGTTCAGCATGCCTTCTTAGACTATTACCAAAAGCTATTAGGGACTAAAATTCCAGCCAAAAGGGAAGTTGTTCAAGCAATTGTGGATTTGGGACTAAGGTAACAAGTTATCACAAGGATATTCTATTGGCTGATTACACAAGGAAGGAAGTAGAAGATGCTATTTTTGCTATTGATAGGGATAAAGCCCCTGGACCAGATGGGTATGGAAGTGCTTTCTTCCAAGACAATTGGAAACTTGTAGGGGATGAGATAGTAGAGGCAGTATTATCTTTTTTAAATTCTGGAAAGATTTTAAAAGAGATTGATACTACCACTATTACTCTAATTCCAAAAACAAAATGCCCTAAGAGTGTAGTGGACGTTAGACAAATCTCATGCTGCAATGTTATATACAATTGAAGTCCCCTTCTGATATAGCCAAAAAATGATAAAAAAAAGATGCAAAACACTGAAAAAAAACCTATTTTGCTTGGGATTAGAAGGGGCGGGCTGCAGTATGGGATTTCCATGCCTAGGCGCGGTCCCCCCTTTATTTAAGCAGTGAGTTTTCTGCTACGTTAACTGATAGTATTTTTGCCATAACTCTCTTGATATTGTTCAGAATTGGACACTTCAAGATGCTCAGGAAAGATAAAAGTGAGATATAGAACTTTTATGCTTCTACCTTTTCCAAAATCTGATCAGATCATAGTCGAATTTAGGCTTTAAGTTTCAGCTTTACTTTTTTGCACAATTTTCTCTATTTTATAGTTCATCTTTTTGTGAGATCTTTTTATCTTTTTTCCATCTTATTCCTTTGATATTTTTTAATCTTCTTCTATTTTAAATTTGCAAAAATAAAAGATAAAAATTGTAAAATTCCTCAAAATAAGAGTAGAACTAAATTAAAAATGCACTAAAAATTAACCTAAAAATAATACTAAAAACAACCTAACAACTTCACAGACTTAAACAAGGCTTGTCCAAAAGATTTTGTCCCACTTCCCTGGATCGATCAGATGGTGGATGACTTATCTAGATATAAACTTTTAAGCTTCATGGATGCATGCTCCGACTATAATCAAATCAAGATGTACATAATGGATCAAGAACATACCAACTTCCAGATGGATAAAGGTATGTAATTATATGTTATGATGTCATTTGTGTTCAAGAATGCTAGACCAACATGTCAACGTCTGGTGAACAAAATGTTTAAGGAAGTTTTAAGGAAGAACATGAAAGTCTATGTGGATGACATGCTAGTCAAATGAAAGACTTCCAAAGAGCATAGTGATGATCTAAAAAAGGCTTTTTCTATCATCCAAAAGTACAGAATGAAGCCAAATCCCCAAAAAAATACCTTTACAGTTTCCTCAAGGAAGTTCCTAGGATTCATTGACAACTTTAGAGGGATTGAAGCCAATTCGGAGAAGATCCAAGCCATTCTAAATATGCATTCCCCCTAAAAACACAAAGATGTACAAAGTCTGACTGGAAGGATGCAGCGCTAAGTGGGTTTGTTTCAAAGTCCACTGACAAATGCATTCCTTTCTTAAATGTTTTGAGCAGAAGTAATAAGTTTGAATGGACTACCGAGTGTGAATATGGCAATGAGAAACTGACCCATAGTCTCAATCAAAGGCCAAGTTCTAGCAGATTTCATTGTGGAATGTACTTGAATCAATAACAATATGAAGGAACGCATATTGAAAATAGAAGTCTAGAAGATTTTTATTGATGGAGCATCAAATGAGAAAGGTTATGGAGCAAAAATCATATTGATTGCTCTGTAGGGGCATCAAATCTAAATGCCCTTAAGTTTTAATTCACTGCCTCCAACAAAGAAGCAAAACATGAAGAATTGATTGCAGGCTTTTAATTGGCCAAAGAAGTTGGAGCCCAAAAATTGAACTCTACAACGATTCTTTGAATAGTGTGTTTTAGAGGATGGTTGTAGTGAGGCAAATGTTGTTCTTATCACAAAGAAGAAGAACCCAAAGCTTATGTCTGCTTTTTGTCCAATAGCCCTTTGTAACAATATGTACAAGATTATCACAAAGGTAATGGTCAATATGATGAAGCCATTTATGGATTCTATTATTTTAAAAAATCAAAGTGCGTTTATTCTGGGTCGTTTAATCTCTAACAATGTTTTGGTTTCATTTAAAATCCTACATTACTTGAAAAGAAAACAAAAAGGAAAAAATGGTTACATGGCTCTCAAACTTGATATGAGCAAGGCATATGATCGAGTTGAATGGTCTTTTCTTGAAGCGATGTTATGAAAGTTAGGATTTATTGAGAGTTGGGTCCAACTAGTTTTGAGGTGTGTTACATCTATGAGGTATAAAGTTATTCATGGGAACCATGAAATTGGACCAATCATTCCTTCGAGAGGGATTCGTCAAGGAGACCCCCTTTCACATTACCTCTTTATTCTTTGTGTAGAGGGCTTCTCAACATTACTTCGCAAGTATGAGCAAAGAGGGTGGCTTCATGGTTGTAAAGTAGCTAATAGTGCTTCGAGGATTTCCCACATGTTATTCGCAGATGATAACTATTTTTACTGTAAGGCTACAAAATTGGAGGATACTCGAATCAAAGAAATTCTCCACAAATTTGAATTGGCTTCGAGTCAGAAGGTCAATTTCTCTAAATCTTCTATATTTTTTTTTATCTCCAATACCATGGATATGGTGACAGAAAGACTTAGCAGATCTTTGGGAATGGTTGCTACCCTTGAGGGAAGCTTATACTTGGGTCTTGCAAGCTCTATGAGTCGTAATAAAACAGCTGCACTGGGTTTTTTAAAGGAGAAGGTTCGGAAAAGACTTTAAGGTTGGGGAACAAAGTTCATATCTCAAGCATGCAAGGAAGTTTTAATAAAGTTTGTTGCTCAATTGCTCCCAAGCTATTCCATGAATGTCTTTTTACTACTTCTTGAAGTCACGAGAGAAATGAAGAGTTTGATGTCTAAGTATTGTTAGCAGTCATCGTCTAGCACTAACACCAGTATCCATTGGATGTCGTGGAAACGACTTTGTAATCACAAAACAGAGGGTGGAATGGGCTTTCATAGTTTAAGGGACTTTAATTTGACACTGTTTGGCAAGCAAGGTTAGATGTTTCTCGTTAAACCTGAATCTTTGGTATCTCAGTTTTCAAATCCATGTATTATCCTAAAGGTACTTTCCTTATAGCAGTTATTGGCTCTAATCAAAGTTTTGTTTGGCGTAGTGTTCTTGAGGCCCAAAACCTAATGGCTAATGGTGTTCGCTAGTCTGTTAGTGATGGCAAAAATATTTTAGTGTTAGGTGATCCTTGGTTACCTGATAAAGGAAATCCATTAGTAACCTCTTTGCATACGAGTCTTATGAATGCTAAAGTTTCCAATCTTATGACAATGGATGGATCGGATTGGGATTTGGAAGTGTTGAATGATTTATTTAATTCACAAGACCGAGAGTTAATTCTTTAAATTCCTATCCAAGCTATGTTAGCTCAAGATTGTCTAATTTGGTTCAGAGAATTATCTGGTTTGTACACCGTTAAAAGCGCCTATAAACTGATCCAAAAGCTTAAAGGAGAGGTGAACTTAGAGGAGTCTTCAGTGAATAAATTTGGAAGAAATTATGGAACCTCAAGCTTCCCCCAAAGATGAAAAATCTGGTTTGGAGAGCTAGTAACGGTTGCCTCCCTACCATGGCTCAACTTTGCTCAAAGCACGTTGAGGTTAACTCCCTCTATCAAGTGTGTTCACTGGATGATAATCTATTTTGCACGCCTTGGTAACCTGCCTAGTTACTAAACTTTGTTGGGATCGGGTTGGTATAGGCACGGGTGTGCAGTAGGAGCTGAGTTTTTTCGCTTAGTGTGTTGCAAAATTCTAAGTGCTAGATTGGAAGGAAAAAGAGTTGTTGGTTGCTATTTCTTGGGCTATTTGGAATACAAGGAATGATAGGGTTTGGCGGAATAAAATAGTAGGTATGGATATCATCATTTCGTTAGTAAGAGGCTTCCTTAATCAATGGCTAAATGCTCAAAATGATGGTTTGGAGGTTTCATTACTAGTTTTCTACCAAGTGATGGAGCAGAGCATTGGATGGCTCCACAAGAAAATAGTGTTAAGGTCAATGTTGACGCAGCGATGTTTGGTGAGACCCAACAATTTGGGATTGGTTTCGTGGCTCGTAATGGGTGAGGATTGCTTACTGAAGGCTGCACTAAGACTTTTCATGGTCAGTCTTCTCCTGAAATATTCGAAGTCATGGGAGTCCAAGAAGCGCTAAGCTAGATCAAGGCGTGTCAATGGCCACAAGTGATACTTGAAACCGATTATCTTTTGGTTGTTCAAGCCTTACATAACTCAATTGTTATGATTTCCATGTTTGGTCAAGTGGTTAGTGATTGTATGACTATGCTTAATGTTCTAAAAAAATATTTTTGTTTATTTTGTTAGACGATCAATTAATATGGCGGCTTATAAGTTTGCTAGAGCCTCTATATTATTTCTTGATTGTAATTTTATTTTTAAATCTGTTCCAAGTGATTTTTTATCTTATTTGTAACTGAGATGGTCTTTGAATAAATGTATGATTTTCCATAACAAATATATATATATATATAAAGAACTTAAAACTAAGTGATGAGGAGTATTTGCTAATAGAGGACTTTTCTGAGATATAAAAGTACCTATTAGAAAAACAAACAGAAACATAAACAAAATGAATGAGAAATAAATAAATATTAAAATTAAGTGATGATTAATATTTATTTCTTTTATGCAAATCATAAATCGTGGTTGTTGGCTACAATCGGATCGGATTTACATCTAGATCGAGTGATGGTGTCATTATTTACATGAATGTCTACATTATTTTGAACTAATTTTCTGTACTAAAATTATAATACCTAATACACCTTCATTTTCGTACTACTTCCGAGGACGAAAAAACCCACGGCGGAAATTACTTCTCCAAAAGAAATGGACAAGCAGACCCAAACGATGTCGTCTACCAAATCTCTTATACATTTTCATATAAATAGAAGAAAACACCATACTACAGAGAGAAGAAGAAGAAGATGACCGAGTGTGCGACTTCTTCTGCTTCGATCTCTGCTCAACATTCTCTCTTCATCATTTCAAATCTTTGATTTTTTTACTGAAATTATGCAACAAAGGTAAAATATTTTCCTCACTGGAGTTAATGTCTTTTCCAAACTGTTGATTATTCGAATCTACCTTCGCTTAAATCTCTTTCTCAATTTTCTTTTGCGCATATATATATCAATCTTTTTATTTAATTCATTGCACTGATTTATTTTGATATTTGTATTAATTTACTGCTTCAGTCGAACTTTGTCTGCTACGAATTGTATTTGAGTAGTTGGTTGCGATGCAACCGTTAATTTCAATTTTCTGATTTAAAATATTAATATTGGTAACTGGAAAGATGGTTTTCTCATTTTCAAAATTATTTGGCAAAAATAACATTGATATATATATATATATTTACATAATTTTGGAAAATAAACAGTGAGATGAGAAATTGATTGAGTAATACTTTTATTAGCTTGTTTGTTCCGTAACTCAAACAAACTACAACGCGGGACTTTTATTGTTAACATGTTCCAATATGAATATATGTTACTGTTATTGAGAAATAAAAATATATTCATATAGTTTTTTCCTTTCTTCTTTGTCTACTTGAAATAATTTCAATTGTAATGATAATTGCTTCTAGCTCGTTTTATTGACTTAATTACTTTTTTAAACTATTCTTTATTATAGTCCATCAGGGGGGAAAAAGCTATTGATAGCATAAACAAAAGCAGGAATTTATTCAGTTTAGTTCATGGCCTATTGGGGTTTCATAAAAGAATGATGCAATCTTGACAATTTTAGCGTTTGAGTTATCTTGTACAGTTATTATATTTAAGATGTGGGATTTTGCTTCAAATGCCATTTCAAGTATTGGACCAAAGAAAAGCTCCAACTTTTCGAGTCAAGCTTTTTTAGAGTGTTCAGATGACGATGTCTGCTCAAATAGTAGCAGAGAAGAAGGACTAGAGTGTCCCATATGCTGGGAATCTTTCAACATTGTTGAGAATGTACCCTATGTCTTGTGGTGTGGCCATACTTTGTGCAAGCATTGTGTCTTAGGGCTTCAGTGGGCAGTCATAAAATCCCCAGCTCAACAATTTAAAATTCCCTTTTTCATTTCCTGCCCTTGGTGCCACCTGCTCTCGTTAAGGTTAATTTATAAGGGAAATTTAAAGTTTCCTCGTAAGACCTTCTTCTTTTTATGGATGGTGGAGAGCTTGAATGGTGATAGAATTAAGTTTGGATCATCCTTCCCTGGGGAAAATCAACATGTTTTGCCTCACGACGGAAGTGAAGCCCCAAGGAATCCAACTCGCAATGGTAACCTCATGAGTGCCTCATTTTCTAGTTGCTCTGGACTTTCAAGATATAATGGTGATAATGGTAGCAGCCATGTTGACGGGAACTATTGTTCTCTTCACAAATCTATTGATTTCTTTATTCACTTTACATCCAAGTTTTCATTAGTCATCATATTACTCTTGATAGTTGATAAGCACCTGGTAATTGATTAACAACTATAGCAGTAAAATACGAATGTAACAGCAAAGATGAAGAATAATTTTTGGAAGCTTTATTGAATTGTAAGGGGAAAAGGAGACTATAGTCTCATACAATAAAGAGAAGAGTTCTCATGATGTAGAGAACTTCTCAGTACTTGCATAATCGAAAAATATAGCTTCCCTTGGCACTAAAAGGCCAACAACAACCCCCACAATTCCCAAACTACCCTCTAACAAACTCACCCAGTCAAAAGACTCAACCTACCCTTGACCCAATGGTCCAACCTTCCTTCTAGCATAGGTGAATCAGATAGGAGGCTTAGCATTCCTATCATTGCCCCCCCCCCCCCCCAAATTTTTAACCTTGTCCTCAAGGTTGAAGACTAGAAATTGTGCCCGAATGACATCAAATTTCTCCCTAGTGGCTTCAAACATAGGCAGGTCCTTCCAATGAATCAGAACCTCGACTGCTTGGTCCACGGATGAGGGGTTTTAGCGCACATTGAGCAGCTCCCCTGGTTCAACAATGAGTTCCAAATCAGAAGACAAAGTAGGAGGGATAGTCGGGGAAGAGTGGGCATCTCCAACAGCAGCTCGTAGTTGTGACACATGAAAAACCGAGTGAATGGCAGCGGAAGGAGGTAAATCCAATTGATATGCAACCTTCCCAATGCGCTTCAAGACTGTGAATGGACCATAGTACCTTGCTGACAGCTTCTCATTCTTATGGACAACGAGTGATTTCTGGCGATAGGGTCGTAATTTGACAAAGACCCTATCCCTGATGTTGAACTCCACCTGCCTTCGTGAGCCATCTGCCACAACCTTCATTTTCTGTTGAGCGCGCAAGAGGTGCATTTTCAAATCATCCAAGAATGAGTCCCTCTCCTCGAGCCATTGATCCACGGCCAACACCGACGTGGACCCGGACGAATAGCGAACCAAAGAGGGTGGGTCACGGCCATACAGAACTTTGAATGGGGTACAACCCAAGGAAGAATGATAGGTGGTGTTGTACCAATACTTTGCCCAAGCCAACCATTTATCCCAACCCTTTGGGCGATTGGAAGCGAAACAACGGAGATAAGTTTCAAGGAAACGATTAACAACTTCGGAGTGACCATCAGTTTGGGGGTGGTACGAGGTGCTGTGACGGAGCATAGTCCCTTGGAGTTTGAACAATTCCGACCAAAAATGGCTAAGAAAAATTTGATCTCGATCGGAGACAATGGAGGATGGCACCCCATGTAACTTGACCACGTGATTGATGAATGTTTCTGCCACAGTTTTGGCCATGAAGGGATGCTTGAGGCCAATAAAGTGGCCGTGAAGGGATGATTTTGGCAAGCCTTCGATGAAATCCATGATAAGATCTTCCCACACTTGGGCTGGTAAAGACAAGGGCTGTAGCAAACCTCCGGGAGACATTTCCAAATACTTATTTCGTTGGCAAGTGTCGCAAGCTCGCACAAATGCCAATACTTTGGCCTTCATTCCAACCCAATAAACATCTCCTTTGAGTCGCTGATATGTCCGTAGCTCCCCCGAATGACCCCCAACCGGAGAGCAATGATACTCCTGTAAGAAGTGAGGAATCATTGATGAAGTAGAGGACAACACCAACATGCCATTGTACAGCAATCGGTCGTGCACCACTGAAAAACCAGCAATAGTTTTACCTTGCTCCAAATTAGCTTTTATCTTTGACAAAAAGGCATCTTAAGCAACTTCCCTTTGAACCAACTCCCAATCCAACCATGTTGTTGAAGATAAGAGAGAACATTCGACTTGGCCAACCCGAGACAAGGCATCAACCGCTTTGTTTGTCTTTCCCAGACAAAATTGGATATCAAAATCATAACCCAAAAGCTTCACTAACCATTTTTGGTGCTCCGGAGTAACCAGCCGCTGTTCAAGCAAGTATTTAAGATTCTTTTGATCCGTACGAACCACAAAACGTCTTCCCAAGAGATAAGGCCGCCACTTGAGTATTGCAAAAACAATAGCCATTAATTCCTTCTCATATATCGACTTCAACCTAGCTTTAGGCTTCAAAACCTGACTGAAATAAGCTAGTGGACGATCATCTTGCATGAGGACAGCACCTAATCCAAACCTGGAAGCATCTGTTTCCACTATGAAAGGCTTGTGAAAATCGGGTAGAGCCAAAACAGGAACAGTCGTTATGGCTGTCTTCAATGTCTCAAATGCTTTTGTAGCCTCTTCTATCCACCCATATTGCTCTTTTTTAAGCTGGTCCGTGACTGGCCTCGCAATGGTACCATAATCCTTGACAAACTTCCTATAATAACCCGCGAGACTAAGAAATCCCCTTAACTCTTTATTTGATTTCGGTAGTGGCCACTCAAGCATAGCTTGGATCTTAGAAGGATCAACCGCAACTCACTGACCAGAAATGATATGTCCCAAGTACTCTACTTGATGCTGGCCGAAACAACATTTCTTCAAGTTGGCAAAAAACTGATGCTCCGAAAGGGTTTGCAACAAGATTTCGAGATCTTTGACATGAGTAGTCTCGTCGGGGTTGTAAACAAGGATATCGTCAAAGAACACTAACACCCGCTTGCGAAGATGAGGCTTGAAAATCTCGTTCATCTGAGATTGGAAGGTAGCAGGTGCGTTAGTCAACCCGAAGGGCATGACGAAAAACTCATAGTGACCTTCATGAGTACGGAAGGCCGTCTTGTGAATGTCTTCGGGTTGGACACGAATTTGATGATAGCTCGAGCGTAAGTCCAACTTGGAGAACACTTGTGCCCCGTGCAACTCATCAATCAACTCTTCAATCACGGGAATGGGATATTTGTCGGGTACCGTAGCTCGATTCAAGGCCCGATAATCAACACAGAAACGCCAACCACCATCTTTCTTCTTGACTAGGAGAATCGGGCTAGAATAAGGGCTAGTACTTGGTTGAATAATGCCTACCGTTAACATTCCCTTCACTAATTTTTCAACTTCATCTTTAATACTATAAGGATAAGGATAGGGTCGAACACTCACCGGAGATGCATCTGGCCGAAGAGGAATGGCATGATCATGGCTTCTTGGCGGAGGAAGAGATGCCGTTGTATTGAACACCCTTGAATATCGTTGTAATACTTTGTTGACAGCCGCAAAATGTTTCGCTTCCACATGACAAACTGACACACAACCCAATTCCACCCATACTCCTTGTTTCTCATGTTGTAGCAAACGAATCATACTTTTCAGCGAAACCCGGGCCTTATGGAGTAGAGGATTGCCCCTCAAGATGATTGGTTGACCCCCACCTTTAGCTTCATGGTATGGTCCTTCCAATGGTGAGTAGTCTCCCCTAAGGTCTTAAGCCATTGCACACCAAGTATAACATCCGTACTAACAACCTGCAGTGGAAGAAAGTCTTCAACAATTTCCAACTCCTGTAGCATCAGTGATACCGCTCGACAAATCCCTTCCCCTCTGACTGCTTGCCCACTTCCCATTTGTACCCCATACGCCTCTGTGGTGGAAAGGGGAAGCTCCAACTTCCAAGCCAATTCGGTAGTGATAAAGTTGTGGGTGGCACCACTATCGACAAGAACCACAACTTCTTGGCCATGAATGGAACCCAAAATCTTCATAGTTTTGGGAGAAGTAAGGTCGACCAAAGCATTCAAAGAGACTTCAACCATTTGAGCTTCGGCTGCTTCCGATAATTCGGCGAACCCAAGAGCTTCGGCGACTGGGTCCGATAATTGTTCCTCCATTAGTTCTTCCTGTTGAAGAAGTATTTGTCTGCTTGAGAACACTCATGACCACGAATCCATCGACCGTCACATTTGAAGCATAGTCCCTTACGTTTCTTTTCTTGTATTTCCGACTCTGTATACCGGCGGTACACCGGAGATGTCGCTTGAGAAGATGATTGTTTGGAGCTAGCCCCTGGTGAAAGCTGAGTAGAGTGTGATGAAGAAGTCGGTGATGTCACATAGGTGCCTTTGCTGGAGTCGGGTAAGAGAAGAGTGGATAATGGAGGTCTTGGACTTGACCTCATGGGCCCATTCAGCCCATTTCTGTGTAGTCTTGTTAGGGCCTGATTTGCTTCCACTTGTTCAGCCAAGTCCATCATGTGCACAAGTCCATTGGGCTCCAGAATTCTCAATGGGGCTTGGATCTCTATCTTCAAACCTTTGAGGAAAGCTGTCTGAAGAGCTTGGTCTCCCATCGGTCCGATTGTCGATGCTAGCGCTTCAAATCTTCGTCTGTAATCTTGCACAGTTGTGACCTGATGATGAACAAAAAATCTATCAAAAACAGTACCCTCAGCCTTCTGACAAAATCTCCGGAGAAGAAGCGATTTGAGCTCCTCCCACGAATTAATGGCGTGCCGCTGGTTTTCCCAGCGAAACCAGTTCAGCGCCGCTCCTTCGAGGCACAACACCGCTGCCTCCAACTGTTCAGGTGGTGATAGTCGCTGCAACCCAAAGTAGCGTTCAGCTCGGTAAGCCCATTTATCCGGGTTGTCGCCGGAGAAGAGTGGTAGTTCAATTTTCTGAGCATGAAATTCGTTCCGAGGCTCCCCTAACACCGTGTCTCTCCCCGTGAACCCGATGCCAACATTTCTTCCATTAGACCCTGCACCTCCGGTCGCCGTTGACCTTTCGCCTTGAAGACGTCGTCCCGAACCATGGTTGCCATTTGAGTTTTCTCTGAGAGATGCTAACTCATCAACAATTCTGCCGTTTGATATAACCAATCTATTTAAAACTTCCTTCAGAGATTGAAGCTCCACCCCGTGAGTCTTCAGTAGAACTCCATGGTCATTGAGTTGATTATTAACACCCGACACAGCCGACTGAACTCCCGTCACCGCCACTTCGACTTCTTTAACACGAGATTCCATTCTCGTTATCACCGGCATCCGCCAAGAACGTCAAGCTCTGATACCAATTGATAAGCACTTGGTAATTGATTAACAACTATAGCAGTAAATGTAACAACAAAGATGAAGAAGAATTCTTGGAAGCTTTATTGAATTGTAAGGAAAAAAGGAGACTATAGTCTCATACAATAAAGAGAAGAGTTCTCATGATGCAGAGAACTTCTCAGTACTTGCATAACCGAAAAATATAGCTTCCCCGGGCACTAAAAGGCCAACAACAACCCCCACAATTCCCAAACTACCCTGTAACAAACTCACCCAGCCAAAAGACTCAACCTACCCTTGACCCAATGGTCCAAACTTCCTTCTAGCATAGGTGAATCGGATAGGAGGCTTAGCATTCCTATCAATAGTATTCTTTGTCATACCCGGGAGTGCTGTCATCTTGGCCATTTACTTTGTACTCACTGTTCTTTTTGCAATCCTGCCTTTCTTGGTAGTGTACTATGCTTACCCCACTATAAAGAGGCTGGTAAGTGAAATAACTTCATGAGACATCATTCGCTTGTCACTTTCATAGACCTTGGAGACTTGTGCGTGCTGTTTCAAATTCTCACCGCATTGAGACATTGATCATAACTCATCCATATATAAACATAATGAAGTTTGAAAGCTTATGATCCTGTTATGTGGTTCATCTTGTAAAGGAGGTTTGAGTGTATCATTGCTTGTGAGAATCTCATTTACATATTTGAGCGGCACAAGATACTGCTCAACTAGTTTCGGTCATCATGCTGAGATGTTATTAATGTTGCGGAAAATGTTTAGAAGAGCGTAAGTATTATGATGAGTTTAACTTATTAGCAGTCAAGGGATTTTTGGGATACATGGCCCTTTGAATTTCAGATTCTTTTATTTAAATGGTTGCATGTTTTATTGGCCTCTATGATTTGTTTCTGGTTGCAATTATTGTATCTATGGATCATGTTCTATTCTATGTTTCTGCTTGTAATTGTTGGTATGGTCTACAAAGGAAAAATGAATGAGTTGGAAAACTTTTTTGGTTATTGTTGATAGTTTTATTTTTTCTTTCAAACTTTTTTGAAGTTAGTTCACAGGCACAGAAATTTTCGTCACTTCTATGGTGGTTACCATTGTTTTTTGTGTAAGAAATTGTTTACAGCCACAAACTTTTGTTACAGAAAGATAAATCACACAACAAGTTTGTCATCTCACTGTTGTTTCATTTCGAGTAAAGTGATGTAAGGAAATATCTACATTGTTTATTTTTGATGCTTGAAAGTATTCCAGGTTACATAATATGTGTCATTCAAAAGCAGAAACATGTTTTTGGAAGTGCTCCTGTTCTTCTGATTGTATCAGCTTTTTCCTTCACCTTTAATTGGTCCTTCCTCTTTTTTTCTTCTGCCTTTGCCCTTGCTCCCCCTGCAACTTGATCTATATATTCCATCTCCGTGCGGTACTTTTTTAAAGCTTTTGCTCTTTTTTCCTCCAATTTTCCCTGCAACTCAAGTAAGTCTAGCATTAGTATCTTATCATTGGTGCAACCAAAATTTGAAAAGAATATGTTGATACCTCTGATTTTACTGCGTGGCGTTTGGCTTTCTCCTTCCTTTTCTGCTCCCAGTCAAGTATAGTCGCCATTTGCTTATCATACCTGAAAATGTGTCTGTTAATAAAATTCTACAATTACATTTTGTTTCCCTGGCAAATCTTGAATTAGTATCTCAATTTAGTTGTCAATTTAACTGAAGGCTTGTGTTTCAAGGTGTCTATAGATGCCTCAAGAGTTTGATGTTAAAACAATGTAGCATCTGTAGATAAATACCTTTCTTGGACTCTCGCCATCTCAGCTTCTTCCCAAGCATCTGCTTGAGCTTTCCTCATTCCAGGCCCTGTTGAGCTTTGTCTCTTTGGTTGAGGCGGTGGTTTCACTGTGGTGGGCAAATCAGATTTTGATGTTGAAGTTCCAGTGTCATATCTGTGGCTCGGCTGCTTATCATGTAGTGGTTTGGCAGCTACCTCTGTTTTTGATGCTGTCCTTCCAACTTTAGAACTGCCGCTAAGTTCCATCTCAAGCGTTGATCCAGTCTTTCTAAATGAAGGGGCCGGGAGCAAGGTTTTTTCTGGTTTTTTTGTATGGGTAGCAGCAGTTGCTGGCACCATGCTGTCTGGGTTTTCTGAACTTTTCATTGTACCTTTACCTATTGGGAAGAACATGGATATCTTAGTACTAGTTCATGAAAGAATATATTACAATATAGAATTTTTAATAGCCAGAAATATGTTCTGTATATTTCACCAGAGAAACTTTTTGAAGCTCTACCAGGTTCCTGGATCGAAAGTGTTGACTCTTTCTTGCCTTTGCTTGATATCTTAGATGTTTCAGGTTGTTCTCTTTGATATGGGAGACCTAAGTCTTTGAGTGAGCTAATGGCATATGCAGCAGCTGCCACAGCAGTTGCACGGTCAATATCGTTAGAATCATTATCTTGATTCATTTGCTTACTGAATTGTCTCCTGAACCAGTTCTGATCTTTCTTTCTATCTGCAAACGTAAAATAGTTTTATGTAATTGTTCGATACTCAGCAAACTTTGAAGTTTCTGTTTTCCAACCTTGGATATGGGAATTTTAGTTTGATTTCTGAGATTGAGCATTCGCATATGATTGATACAGGCTACCTCAAAAGAAGAAAAAATAAAATAAAATTGTAGTACCTTTAAAAGTTATAGTTTTCTGGACTGGTATAGTTAGGTCTTTGCTGCTACTAGACCCTTCGTTCTTGTCCTGCCCGAATCCTGAAAATCTTACTCTAAAACAATTGTGGGTAAGCTGTAGAATGTTTATGCTTAAAAGATTACATATTTAAGAGTTAGAAACAATGAACTACCTTGTTTGCCTAAACAAATTATCCATTCTTGAAACAAAGCTTGGTGTGGAACTTCTTTCTTATGTACATGGCATCATCCATAAGCAGGTGTTTAATATTTATCTGAAATGAGAACTATGGTTAGGTTGATATAGCAGGTAATAGGCTATTATTATACTAGTGTGGCGGTAGAGGGAAAGAGCCAAGTTTGGGTAATGCGTTGCATGCAAGTCCTGACTTGCAGCTTAAGCTTCTGTGGTGAAGAAAAGTATACATTCTTTTCCTTTGTGTTCAGCTTTTTCCATGAATATATAATTATATTTATATACAATAATAATTGTATATAAACACATATTATTAGCTTGCGTATTAGAAAATATCTCAGAATATATTAACGCAGCCGTTATAGTGCTTCAACAGCAAAAAGGTACAACAATCTTTTGTTGCTTCATTGAAACTCTATTCTCTTTTTGAAAGCCATATAATTTCTTGATTGAAATCGTGTTAAAACTTTAAGCCCTTTAACAGGGAATCTTTTGGTTTTTACAAGTTGACTAGAAGAAAAATCTTCCAAGATCATCTTCATATCTACTATGGGTATAACTTTATGAGCAAGTAAGTATAAGATGAATAGTAAGTGATGAAAATCTTGACAAAATAAAAGATCATCAACTAAAGGATCTTCTATACACACGCGAAGGCCCTTTTGTCCTTGAAAACTACAAAGACAAACGAATCAGGTGCAACACAGACAGGCGAGTAAGAATCAACAAGAATTGGCTCCATTAAAGGAATATCAGATGAATTTGTCAGCTGTAATGGAGTTCCGTTCAGAAGCACCTCATCACTTTGAATATAACCATTTTTTGCGGTCAAATGGTACTCTTCTCTTTGTGATCTTCTCTCAGATAACTTTTGAAAAGGATAGACAGAGATGACGACATGGAAGAATGTAGAATTTGAGAAGTTAATCAAGAGAAGAGTAATTCCAGGCTGCAAAAAAAAAAAAAAGTTAAGTTGATTTGAGTACAAACAAAGAATGACCCACAAGACGAGCATACATTGGATTTGACTAACCTTATTCTTTGAACAATGGGAGTAAGCACGTAATTTTGGAGATCCATCATGACTGGCCGCAAGTACTTCCTTTCCCATTAGTCGGTGCCATAAAAGTGCACTGCTTAAGGAAAAATGCACCAAATGGATTAGATTTGAAACCACTAAGTAATTAATGCTTTGCTTAAAATATACTTAATGCTGTAGATTCTAACCCATAGTAGTCTGGATTGGGAACAAAGGTGGTTGTATTGAGAAGACCGTAGAACCCTCCAATCAAGGCTTGTCTGCAATAGACCTTATGATCTAAGCTTGATGCCATGCCCAGTTGATCCAAATACCTGTTTTTCTCTCCCCTCGAGAAAAAATGTCAATTGCTATTTTTCAAAACGGACTTTACTGTCCAAATCATTCACTATACAAATCAAAAGAAAGAGATGGGGTTTTCTAACCAGAAGCCATCAACAAATCTATCTTGAACATTTTTGCCTCCACTGTTATAAGCTCCACCAGCTTCTCCAACCCAAGCTCCGGCTTTAGGGGAATACTTTTTCACAATCCTTGAGACATTTCTGTAAGTGTGAGCAACCTTGTCTAGGTAAACTGGGTCCTGAATCCGGTTAATAACACCAGGATCAACCCCTGAAAAATTATGGGTTTTGTTTGAACCGAATAGAAAATAAGAATTATCCTCAAATTGCAAATACATATGATACATTTCCTAAAAGGTACTTGGCCAAATCATGCAAGAAAACAAAAGAACAAACTTCATTATGTCCTACATTTTTATTACCTGCACCAAGATTATAGATGTGGTGAGTTACTCCATCTACTATTCCTGGTCCAGTGGTCTCTAGGAATGTACTAAACCATTTTTCATCATAGAAACCAGCAGGACCTAATACTTTTGGCCTTGTTGACGCAATTGGGTACAATTCTCTTAACAAATTTTTTAGCACAATTATGTCTCTACCATATTGAACACTATTTACTCTTGCAGCTACTCCAGACCCACATAACTCGTTTCCTAATAACAAATCAAATTATAAAAAGATCAATGCTGACCCACCTCACATCTAAATTAAAACAATATAACTTCGACAAAACTATCTATATATATACCTAGTTCATACGAGTCAATTTTGTACCCTTTTTCCAGGGTGTACTCCATGAGTTGTCGAGCATTTTCAGGGTTCCATTCACCTATCCATAATTTGTCTTCTCGAGATGCAATTTTTCCATAGAGGGCATTCAAACTAAATGTCACCAAAGCTCTACAACAACGAGAAAAAAGGTGTTTCTGTTTAGGTAAACAAGTAATTGAATTCATTCATAGCTTAAAAAAAAAAAAACAAGGTATGTAGTATGTCATGTCAGTATACCTTGTTTGGTTAAACAAATAGTTGAGTTCATCCCATCTCGTTTGGGAAAGGCAACCATTGCTGAATCCAAACAGACCATTCTTTTGGAGCCTAAACTTGGGGCATTCTTTAACTGCATTTCCAACATCGTACACTACCAGATCTTCTAACGAGCCTCCCAATCTTATCCTCAGAGGATTGAATGCTGTAATTTAAGTTCAAGTTAGCAGAGAAATGTGTCAGTACAATATTATGGGTTCGCAAATTATTTAATTATCTTGAATTTCACCTGTAATAGCATTAACAAATATCTTGTTCTTTATATCCTGAAAAAAAAAGTCCTACTCAAATCATAACTGCATTATAATTATATTATTAAGTACAAAAGGATATGAGAAAGAAAAGAAAACAAAAAAAAGAAGTGCCAGATTGAGAATGCCAGCGTTGCCCCAGGGGCACTGATTGTAGTCACATTTTTCAGGGGGCCACCAGTCAAGAGTTGCACATATAAAATTGTCGTCTGTTTTGCCTATAGAGGATTCTCCTCTAATCGTTACTCTTACAAATTCAGATGATGAAATTGGAAGAAATAATACAACAAAATTAAACAGCATTACTTTCATTACTATCTTCATTATTATAGAGATGTTTTTGGAAGAATAACAATTAGATAGTTTATTGTTTTATTACTTTGTTTGGCTTGAAATATGTATATTATATTACCTTCTTTGTGCTTTTAATTAGGAACATGTACTGAATGTTATGCTACATTTCAGGATTGTATTCTCTTTTTTATTATAATTATTGTTTCACATTCTTTGTGTTTCAACTTTGAAGTTGATTCTTGTTACTTTTTTTTTTTTTTTTTGTTCACTAAAATAAATTCAATAGATATTTCTTTTATTATCCATATTAGTAATAGTTAGGTAAATTTTTTTAGCTTTTTTATATTTGGAACCCAAAATATATTATTTGTGGTTGTTATGTTTGGAATTAAATTTAAAAAATTTACATCAAATACTAATTTTTTTTCAAACTTTATATTTATACTTTAACAAGGAAATTTTTATATTTATACTTTAACAAGGAAATTTTTATATTTATACTTTGCTCACTTATTTATTTTTTTTTTTTTACAATTTTTTACTTATTAAAACTTCAAAAAAAAAAAAAAAATTATATCTCTTTTTTTAACACCATTTTTCTCTCTTACAAAAAAATTAATAGCACTCTTGCTACATTTTTATCTTTTATATGATTAATAAAAGTAATGTATATTTTTTAGATGTTTTGTAGTTTATTCAGACTTAGTTTATAAATGATTTGTATATTTCATAAGATTGATGTCTTGTTATTTTTCTGGTTATCTATAGTTATCTTTTTCTTATTTTATAGTTATTTTTATGTTGTTGGTTAGGTATTTAATAGTTATCATTATGTTGTGTTTATTTTTTTTTACCGTTGTTATTTAATTTATGTATATTTTTTATCGTGTATATTTTTAAGTTTATTTTAGACAATAATTTTGTTGTATATATGTGTATTTTTTTTTTTTGTTATTTTTCAGTTTATAGTTATTTTTTAACTATCACTAACTTAAAAAGGAAAAGAAAAAAAAAAGTTGAAAGAAGAAAGTTACAACAACAAATCCCATGAAAAAAAATAATGTAATGGTACAAAAAGATAAATGAAATTCTCAAAACTAAGTAATAAAATTTTCTTAATACAAAAACATATTGAGGAGTTGATATTATATTGCTTATTACAATTAGGTAAATATTTTGTTATTTTTTGGTTGCTTTGTAGGTATACTTTTGTTGTTTTATAGTTATTTTCATAGTTTTTGTTAAGTTGTTCTAGGGTTATTATTTTTTAGTTGTTTTATATTTTACTGAAATATTATCTTTTTGTAATTTTAAAACTTTAAATACAGTATTTTTTTGTAAAGTTAGTATAGTAAAAATATAAAAAACTTCGTATCACAATATTTTTGTACTTTTTTTTTTTTTTTTTTTTTCAATTTACAGTATTTTTGTAACTTTCTCTTAAATTTTGTTGAGAAAAATGTAGGAAATTAAAGTGAGAAAAATGTAAAAATAAAATCAATTTTTTATGTGTGGTATGAAAGATTTTATTAAATTAAACTTTTTTCCATACAATTTTTCTTTTTATACTGAACATAAAGTTTTTTTCGACATATTCTTTACTTTTTTTTCTCCCATCAAAATCTAACTTTCTAACATAGATCCTTTTTTTTTTTTTCAAATCAGTGGAAGATTAATTTATACTATGTTTCATAGAAATTATTGTAATGAAAGAAAGAGTAGAGGTCATAGGAGAACTGAAGTATATTTTCTCTCTTCATTGTTTGAAAAGGAAAAGAAAATATGCCCTTATTAATTTGTTTGATATTTGAGTAAAAACTGAAAAATAAATTATTAATATTTCACCATACATAAATATTGTTATTTGAATTTTTTATTTTTATATTACCATTTAGAGAAATTTACGTGGTGGGAGGAAATTTTAAAATTAATCTCATGATTACAATTTTTTTTTTTATTTCAATCTTAGAACTTTCTCATTTTAATTTATTTTTAAACACGTGTACAGACGCCAAAAAAATAGCAGCACATAAATACAAATGGGCTAATTATTATTTTTTTTTTAAAGAAAATCACTGTTATTATAATTAAAGTCATTTACAATAACCGAGAAAATAGGATAAGAAATTTCTCCTATCCAACTAATGTCATCATCCAACGTACCCTAAAGTAAATTTAACTAAATCATGCGCTGCTTGATTAGCAAATCGTTAACATGGGAAACTATAACTTTAGGAAAAAAAGATAAAAGACAACGAACATTCATAATAAGATCAAAAAACAAGATAAGTCTGTAGAGGAAGAATTTAAAGCTATGGAGACTCTCAAAGCATCAGTTTCCATATAAGTTAAAGATAGTTGTAACTGCGATACCCAATTAAGAGCATGAAAAGAGTTTTTGCCTCCATCTCATCAGATCTAAAACTTCCTTGAACAACTTTTGAACAAGCAGCAACAACCACTCCATTATGATCTCTAATAATTGCTCCAATCCCTAATTTTTTCTGTTCTAAATTGGTAGCTGCATCATTGTTTAATTTGAAACCATTAATACGTGGTGGCTGCCAAGTTTGGTCCTGCTGTATACGGACTGATCTGGGCAAAGGATGAACCTAATTATCAGCTACAACAGCCTTTAAGCAAGGTCTTTTAGCATGTAAAAATTATTCATGGTAACTTGTTACATATTAAACAATAGAGGCAGCTTGACGTGATACTCCACCATGAAAGGCTCTGTTACTATCAGTCCATATACCCCACAACAAGCAAGTAATGACCTCAAAATCTTCCTGATTATGGATTGAAGAAAGATGATGCAAATAATCACCATTAAATATGCTTTGAGCTTGTCTAAAATTAATTAAAAATTTGGAATGCTTCCATATTGCTTTAGCATGTTTACATCCAAAGAGCGCATGGCCAATTGACTCCCAGCTCAAAGAACAAAGTGAGCATTCACCTGAATCTATTATATTTTTCTTGAAAAGTGCATCAGCAGTGGGTAATACATTTTGAAAAACTTTCTAAGCAAAGATACGAATCTTAGGTGGCAAATTCAGGTCCAAAAGTATTTCCACCAATCTCAGTGTTGATCAGAAGTTGAGGAATTTTGTTGTTCTTCTAAAGAAGTTGCTAAGTGAAACCCCGATTTGAAAGTGTAAGAACCGGTTGTAGTATGGTGCCGTATTAACCTGTCCGGACCAACAAAGTAGCTAAGGGAAATTGACGATATTCGTTCAATATCAATTGGCTTGAAATACATATTCAACATAGAGACATTCCAAACTCGATCTTCAGTAATGAAACTCGAAACCGTCATTGATGGAGACCTTGAAAAACTAAAAGATTGAAACTCATTGTGACTCTGTATCCAAGGATCATAACCACTTGCAATGTGAAGACCATTACCAATCTTATATTGCAGCCCTTTAATCAATAATTCTCTACCGTAACAAATACTTTGCTATGTTAAAGATGGTGAGTGGCCAATGATAGCATCTAAAAAGGATGTGTTTGAAAAATACCGATGTTTGAGCAAACGGCTTAATAATGAATCAGGCATATCAAAATCCTCCATGCTTTCTTTGTCAAAAGTGCTTGGTTGAAGTGAACAAAGGAGAGAAACCCCATACCACCTTCAATTTTCGATTTGCATAAAGATTTTTATCTTTTCCAATGTATTTTTGTGCCATTCTAATTACTTCCCCACCAAAAGTTTGCCATCATACTCTCCAATTGGTTACAAAATTTCTTTGTAAGCCTGAAGCAACTCATAACATAAGTCGTTAATGGATTGTACAACTGCTTTCAAAAGCACTTCCTTCCCCCCAATAGAAATTTTTTTGCCATTCTAAGCATGGAGAAGTTTCCAAACTTTTTCTTTCATATGACTAAACAGTTCCTGTTTCTCTTGCCCTGAGTAAGAGGGTAACCTCAAATACCGCTCATGACATTAGTTATTGGAATTCGTAGTGTTTAAGCGAAAAAATTCTAGGCTGTTATCATGGTATTCGGAGAAAAGGACATCACTGATTTGTCATTGTTAAGTACATGCCTCGAAGCTTTGTGATAGGTATCAAGTGATATTTTAATTGACAATGCTGAATGATTCATAGTTTGACAAAATAATAAGCTATTATCGGCAAAGAGTAAATGTGAAACCAAAGGGGTTTCAAACGTAACCCTTTCAAGTTACCTTCCTGTTCTTCAAATTGTAATAATCTCAAAAGGCCCTCTAAGAAAATGAAGAATAAGTGTGAGGATAGGGGATCACCTTGGCGCAAGCCACGATATGGTTGAACATGACCAACCACTTCACCATTTAGAGAAAAAGAAAAAGATCTAGTGGATATACACCTCATGATCAAAGGTGTCCATCTAGAATCGAATCCCGTCTTAAGCATAATTGCTTCAAGATACTGCCATTAAACTCTATCAAATGCCATACTCATGTCCAATTTGAGAGCAGATTACCCAATTCAACCTTGTGTTTTGTGTCGAAAATGATGTATTAGCTCAAAAGCAGCTAAGATGTTGTCAGTGATTAGTTTATTCGAAAGGAAAGCCAACTGTGTTTCTGAGATTACAAACGGTAGAACTTTTTTGAATCTAATGACTATTGTCTTGGAGATAAGTTTTTATATAACTACACAAACTTATAGGACGATGGTCACTCATACTGGTTGGTTTGGGCACTTTGGGAATCAAAGTGATTATAGACTTGTTGACCTCTGACATGTCAAGACCATCATTAAGAACACCAAGAACGACATTAGTGACAAATGACCAAATAATGTTCCAATAATTCTGATAGAACATGGTAGACATCCCATCACTTTCGGGGCTCTTGTCTGGACTCATAGAATTAAGCGCTTCATACACCTCATGGCTTGTGACTGGTTCAGTTACGGACTGATTCATGTCATATGTTATAGTAGATGGAATAGCAGAAAAGACTTCATGCAGAGATTGAGAATGGACACCATCTGAAGCAACTAAATTGCCATAGTAAGAACATATAACCTGTATCATATCTTCTTTGGCGGTGACAACAAAACCTTGATCATTTATTAAGGATTTGATTTCATTTTTGGTCATCCTTGAAGTAGCATGAGCATGGAAAAATTTTGTGATTTGGTCACCACATTGTAGCCAATCAACCCTTGATCTTTCATGCCAATATTGATCTTCTTGTTCAAGACACTTGTCCAAAATTGCTTTTGATTTTTTTAGTTCTATCATATTTAAAGAATTTCTGTCTGCTGCATTGTTTAAATTTGTTATATTCTGCTGCATATGTGAGATATCACTTTTAAGTTGATCGAATTTCTACACATGACATTGCTGTAGTGCCTCGGTACAAGAATGTAGATTGTGCAAAAAATGATCAATCCGTAACCCCTAACTAGCATAGGCGTATTACGTGATTTTAAACATACTGTGCAGCTCATTGCTAATCAACGAGGTTTATGGAAAAACGTGATTAATTAAAATTTTTACTTTTTAATTAAACTTGTAAAATATTTATACAAAATACTCGGGATCCCGATTACAAAACCATTTACAAAAGTTTACTGTCTGTACAAAATACTTGTCGCCTAGCGACTAATTACAAAAATAGCCTCGCTGTCCCGATGATCGTACGCTCCAGGCCTAACCGCCCCGACATGTACAATCTTCACCGGCTCGCTCACGGTCCATCAGCTCTAGCCTTGCCCTTACCTACACATAAACATAGCACTGTGAGTCAACAGACTTAGCAAGAAAAGCATAATAATACTCATACATAAATCCCGGTCATGATCAGACGCCCATACCCCTGACCATAACCCTATCTGCCGTGTCCAACACGATACTGAGTCCCCCTAACTGCCGTGTCCAACACGGTACTGAGTTCTGAACGTTCATAGGGACGGTACTATTGACAAGTAACAGCCTAATCGGTCGAACCGGTCATACTCCGGCTGCTGGTCATACTCCAGCCTGTACCGACGTGTTACAGTATCAGCCTAATCAGTCGAACTGGTCATACTCCAGCTGCTGGTCATACTCCAGTCTGTACCGACGTGATACGTCAAATAGTACGGAACCACCAACCTAAGTATCAGCCTATACTCAGTCATACTGGTCATACTCCAGCTGCTAGTCATACTCTAGCCTATACCGATGTGATACAGTGTCAGCCTAATCGGTCGAACTAGTCATACTCCAGCCTGTACCGACGTGACACAGTCGGATGGTTCGAAGCCAACATACATATCCATTGTAATCTAACAGGCTTCCTACATGCACGCTAAACATGTAATCTACATATGGATACTGTTATACTAATCTTACCTCAATTCTGAATTCAGGTGTGCCGCTCAACCTGACTGGAACTATCTGCGCGGCGGATTACAGGCTCCTAAACCATAAAAATCACAACACTATAAGTGATACGCTAAATCACTTCCCGGGGACTTAAACTAGGAATTCAAAGTTTTCCTATCGATAAAAAGCATGGCAATACCCCAAATAACATAAAAAAAATGAGGAAATCTAGGGTTCCTGAAATTTCCCCAACCGGTAGATCGGTTGTCCAACCGGAATTCCGGTTCTGGGAATTTTCAGAACCCCATCTGGAATTCCGGATGCACAACCGGAATTCTGGTTCCTCCCAGGAATTTTTCTAAAATTCACACAATGCTCAAATCCAATCCAAACAATGCCAAAACATCCAGACCTGTTCTAAATGACCCAAATAACATTTCTAAAGCAACTACACAGCCCAGAACACCCATAAATCAAAAATGCCATTAAAGCCCAAGCTTTGAGTTCCAAAACTCAAACTTGGTTAAACTCAACTAACATGCATCCAAATCAGATCAAACCTACTTAAACATGCATATAAAAGCTTCTGAAAACACAAGAAATCGACCTCAACAAACACAGCAACAAAACTCACAAGTCCACTTTGAAAACTCAAGCTTTTGCATAGAAAAACCATAACTCAAGCAACCTAACTATCATGCATTACTAACAGCTCAAATATCCTCAATTTAACATGCTTAAATCTCTGAAAATAACAACAAAATCACAGCAGCAACAACATCAAATTATCAAGCATGCATTACACCATTTTCATCAAAATTCAACAAACTTTAAGAAGAAAAGGTGAGGAGCTAACCTAGCTTGGATTAAACACATATAAATCTTGATTCCACAAAGAAAGAGAAGCAAAAACCCAGCTGCTCCAAGGGCCGAAAATAGAGAGAGAATTTTGAGAGAAAAAACTTTGATTTTTTCTAACTTTAGAATTTTGAATAAACAAAAGAATTAAACAAAAGAATTAATATTTATTTCCCTTACATTTCAGCAAACACGTAGTAAAATAAAACATATATATTTCAACTAAATAAAGTCTACTAATGGAAAAAATATCATTGGGCAAAAAGACCATTTTGCCCCTCCACACTAAAATCACATAAATAACACTAAAGGGGTATTTTTGGGAAATTCTAAATTCCCGACCATTCCCGACATTCCCAATGTCTAATAAATCGTCCCAAACTACTAACATACTAAGTTGTGATTTTACTGAGCCAAACACCGAGTTCCATGTTACTAGGCACCGAAAATGCAAAATTATGAAAACTACTAAATGACATAAAAATGCATCTCAGAATTCAATAATAACAGTATAAATAATTATTTAAATAGCTATAAATAATTTTCATAATTAAACATGATTAACTGCTAATTTCCAAATTAAACCAAGCGGACTTTACAATTATTCTCCCCTTAAAAGGATTTCGTCCCCGAAATCTAACCTGAATAACTCTGGATATTGAGCTCTCATATCTGACTCTAGCTCCCAGGTGGCTACCTCCACCTTGCTGTTTCTCCAGAGAACTTTGACCAATACTATCGTCTTATTCCGAAGGACTTTATCCTTTCTATCCAGGATCTGCACTGGCTGTTCTTCGTAAGTCATATCTGGCTGTAGTTCTAGACTCTCATAACTGAGTATATGAGAGGGATCTGAAGCGTATTTTCTCAACATCGAGACATGGAATACGTTGTGAACTGCTGATAAAGCTGGAGGCAACGCTAACCGGTATGCCACTTGACCTATCTTCTCGAGAATCTCGAAAGGTCCTGTAAATCTAGGGCATAACTTGCCTCTTTTCCCGAAACATTTTATCCCCTTCCTTGGAGACACTCGTAAAAACACATGGTCCCCTACTTGGAACTCAATATCTCTGCGTTTCGGATCTGCGTAACTTTTCTGTCTACTCTGTGAGGCGAGCATTCTAGCTTTTATCTTCTCTATTGCCTCATTGGTCCGCTGCACTGACTCTGGACCTAAGTATTTTCTCTCCCCTGTCTCATCCCAGTGGATGGGAGATCTACACTTCCTACCGTATAACAGTTCATAGGGAGCCATCCCTATCTTACTCTGATAACTGTTGTTGTAAGAAAATTCTATCAACGGTAGATATTTATTCCAGGAGCCTTCGAAATCCATAACACAGGCTCGTAACATGTCCTCCAATATCTGAATTGTCCTTTTGGACTGACCATCTGTCTGAGGATGGAATGCTGTACTAAATTTCAGTTTTGTACCCATTGCTCGTTGCAAACTCTGCCACCCTATCCGAAACTATAGACTTCGGTACCCCGTGAAGTCTTACAATCGCTCTGACATATAATTCTGCCAACTGATCCACTGTAAATGTTGTTCTAACAGGCAGAAAATGAGCAAATTTCGTGAATCGATCCACCACTACCCAGATGGAATCAAACAAACCCGTGGTTCTAGGTAACCCAACCACGAAATCCATCGTGATATCTTCCCACTTCCATTCAGGTAGGGTTAGAGGCTGCAACAACCCTGCTGGTCTCTGATGTTCAGCCTTAATCTGCTGACAAGTGAGGCATCTCGATACGAATTCTACCACTCGGCCAGATACCATTCGGCCAGAAGACATCAAGGTGGTTCGGGAATTTTTAGATGTTTTTCCCGAAGAACTTCCAGGGTTACCACCTCAGCGGGAGATAGACTTCGTAATAGATTTGGCACCAGGGGTGGAACCGGTTTCCAAGCCCCATATAGAATGGCTCCAGCTGAACTTAAGGAATTAAAGAGTCAGCTCCAGGGGTTGCTTGACATCGGGTTTATTCGGCCTAGTGTGTCACCCTGGGGAGCCCCGGTTTTATTCGTCAAGAAGAAAGATGGAACTATGAGGATGTGCATCGATTACAGAGAATTGAACAAGCTGACAGTGAAGAATAAATATCCATTACCTAGGATCGATGATTTGTTCGATCAGCTTCAGGGGAAGACGAGCTTTTCCAAGATTGACCTTCGCTCGGGTTATCATCAGTTGAAAATCCGAGAGGAGGACATTCCGAAGACGACTTTCCGTACTAGGTATGGACATTATGAATTCCTGGTTATGTCATTTGGACTAACCAATGCTCCTGCAGCATTCATGGATTTGATGAATAGAGTATTCAAGGATTTCCTCGATATCTGTGTGATTGTGTTTATCGACGACATCCTCGTGTACTCTCAATCAGAAGAGGAGCATGAGTTACATCTTCAGATGGTACTGCAATGGCTTCGGGAACACAAGCTTTATGCCAAGTTCAAGAAATGTGAATTCTGGCTATCTCGGGTGTCCTTCTTAGGGCACATCGTCAGCAAATATGGGATCAAGGTGGATCCCGGGAAGATAGAATCTGTCAGGGATTGGCCGAGACCGAAGACAGTGACGGAGATCAGAAGCTTCTTGGGTTTAGCTGGGTATTATCGTAGGTTCGTGGAAGGGTTTTCAAAAATTTCAACACTCTTAACCGAACTTACAAAGAAGAATCAGCGGTTTATCTGGTCAGATAAGTGCGAAGCTAGTTTTCAGGAGCTGAAGCAGAGGTTGATTACCGCTCCAGTGCTAGCTTTGCCTTCAGACAACGAGAAATTCGTAGTTTATTGCGATGCATCAAGACAGGGTCTGGGGTGTGTGCTGATGCAAGTCGATCGGGTCATCGCTTATGCCTCTCGTCAGTTAAAGGATTACGAACAGCGATACCCGACTCATGATCTAGAGTTGGCCGCAGTGGTTTTTGCATTGAAGATCTGGCGGCATTACCTTTATGGGGAAAGGTGTGAAATCTATACCGACCATAAAAGTCTCAAGTATTTCTTTACTCAAAAAGATTTGAACATGAGACAGAGATGTTGGTTGAAATTAGTCAAAGATTACGACTGTGAGATTCGCTATCACCCTGGGAAGGCCAATGTAGTGGCCGATGCCCTGAGCAGGAAGGGTCCCGGGCAGATAGCTAGCATGGTTCGAATCTCACCTCAGTTAGCCGAAGACATGGTTAGATCCAGCATCGAGTTTGTGGTAGGTCAGCTTCACAACTTCACACTGCAATCTGATCTGTTGGAAAGAATCAAAGCCGCTCAGATGACTGATCTAGAGTTAGTGAAGATCAGAGATAAGGTTTTGGCTGGTCAAGCCAGGGATTTTTTAGTGACAGACAACGGGATGCTTCTGTATAAAGCTAGGGTTTGTGTTTTGAATAGTGTGGAACTCAAGAATGAGATCTTTGAGGAGGCTCATTCTACCCCTTATTCTCTGCATCCCGGCACCACTAGGATGTACCAAGATCTTAAACCGTACTTCTGGTGGAGGGGTATGAAGAAGAATTTGTTAGAATTCGTATCGAGATGCCTCACTTGTCAGCAGATTAAGGCTGAACATCAGAGACCAGCAGGGTTGTTGCAGCCTCTAACCCTACCTGAATGGAAGTGGGAAGATATCACGATGGATTTCGTGGTTGTCCACCACCACGTCCAAAAACCCTAAGCATCCACCATGTAATAATTCCCTGGCTGACATGGCCGAAATCACCGGGATACGAGATCCCCGAACTGAACCAACAAACACAAAAGGTTCTTCACTTTCCGGTTGGAAGATCACCATCTTCCTTTTGCAATCAATACTAGCTGAATATTTCGAGAGGAAATCCATTCCTAAAATAATATCGAACTCTACTAGGCTCATCTCTATCAAGTTAGCACTTAACTCTCTACCATCTATTTTGATCGGCATAGACCTAATCCACCTTTTGGAGATAACTAACTCTCCGCCAGGTAATGGGGTTCCAAACCCTGATTCATAACTATCATACGGTCTATCCAATTTACTAAAGATTCTGGCAGTCACACAAAAACATCCTATACTTAAGCACTCACCCGGAGGATGCCTCTTACTAATGAGACACTCCGGGTAGGAATAACGGGTCTCAACACTACCCTGACGACCGCCTTGATTCTGGTTCCCTCGGAACCTCTTGTTCTGCCCCGAGCCACCGGATGCAGTGGATGATTTCCTCCTCTAGTCCATGGCCGAACCGCTACTTCCCCTGCTGAAACCTGATGCAGGAGGGGTAGGAGCCCCGCCACTTACTGGAGTCCTAACTGACTCCAACATACATCCAACTGCGCCCTCAGCTCGCAGTGCTTTCTCCTCCATCTCAGTATAGGTGATCTTGTCATCAGTGGTGATCATCAAGTCGTGTTTAATCTTCACATTTAACCCGTCCAGGTATTTCTCTTACTTGCTGAAGTCGGTTGGCACTATTCCCGAGGCTAACCTCGCCAACCGGTCGAACTGAGTAGTATACTCGGTCACGCTCATATTCTCCCGCTGGGTCAGGTGGGTGAACTTTTTCCTCTTGGCGCTTCTGACCGCCTCATTATAACACTTGGCGTTGAAGAGTTCCTGGAATCTTTCCCATGTCATGGTAGTGACGTCATGGATCTGAGACACCATGTCCCACCATACAAGAGCGTCTTCCTGGAACTGGAAGGTGGCACACACCACTCTGCCATTCCCGGTGACACCCATAAAATTCAGAATTCTGGTGATCACCGTTAGCCACTGTTCGACCTTCATCACATCTGGACCTCCTAGAAAGACCGGAGGTGCTTGCTTCCGAAACCTTTCATACAAAGGTTCCATTCTGTTAGCCGCTACTACCAATTCGGCCCGAGCAGCAGGGGCGGGTGCCACTGGAACTACTGGCACAGGCATTGTAGGAGCACGCTGCTGCCTCAATCTCTGTATCTCGAGGTCTTGCTCTTCAATTCTGGCTTGCATTTCAGCAAACCTAACCTCCCAATTCTGGGCTTCCTGATTGACTTGGGCAGCCTGTGGCGAGTTAACATCACCCCGACCACGCGCCCTGCCCCTGGGACCTCTACCTCGACCCAAAACACTTGGGGGAAACTGAGCTCCTTGACCTTGATCTGACCCGACTGAGATGCCCTGACTCCTAATATTTCGTCTGGCGTCCATCTAGTCTGAACAGCCTCGAAACCCCGAGTTAGCATTTCAGGTCACGATCAACGAGAGCTTACTAATGCCGCTTAATTTGGAAATTAAAAAATGAAACATGCGCTTATTCTACTATCAGGCTACTAACATGCTTCCTATCAGGCTTTTCTTATTTCAAAATAAATAATAAGCTACTAAAGCAATAAAAGCTTACTGAACCGTAGAGTGAGCTAACTGCTGATGATGATTGTACATGTCGTGACGATCTTCGAAAGACAACCTGGCGGCTCTGATACCAAATTGTAACACCCTAACTAGCATAGGCGTATTACGTGATTTTAAACATACTGTGCAGCTCGTTGCTAATCAACGAGGTTTATGGAAAAACGTGATTAATTAAAATTTTTGCTTTTTAATTAAACTTGTAAAATATTTATACAAAATACTCAGGATCCCGATTACAAAACCATTTACAAAAGTTTACTGTCTATACAAAATACTTGTCGCCTAGCGACTAATTACAAAAATAGCCTCGCTGTCCCGATGATCGTACGCTCCAGGCCTAACCGCCCCGACATGTACAATCTTCACCGGCTCGCTCACGGTCCATCAGCTCTAGCCTTGCCCTTACATACACATAAACATAGCACTGTGAGTCGACAGACTCAGTAAGAAAAGCATAATAATACTCATACATAAATCCCGGTCATGATCAGACGCCCATACCCCTGACCATAACCCTAACTGTCGTGTCCAACACGATACTGAGTCCCCCTAACTGCCGTGTCCAACACGGTACTGAGTTCTGAACGTTCATAGGGACGGTACTATTGACAAGTAACAGCCTAATCGGTCAAACCGGTCATACTCCGGCTGCTGGTCATACTCCAGCCTGTACCGACGTGTTACAGTATCAGCCTAATCGGTCGAACTGGTCATACTCCAGCTGCTGGTCATACTCCAGCCTGTACCGACGTGATACGTCAAATAGTACGAAACCACCAACCTAAGTATCAGCCTATACTCAGTCATACTGGTCATACTCCAGCTGCTAGTCATACTCTAGCCTATACCGATGTGATACAGTGTCAGCCTAATCGGTCGAACTGGTCATACTCCAGCCTGTACCGACGTGACACAGTCGGATGGTTCGAAGCCAACATAAATATCCAATGTAATCTAACAGGCTTCCTACATGCACGCTAAACATGTAATCCACATATGCATACTGTTATACTAATCCTACCTCAATTCCGAATTCAGGTGTGCCGGTCAAGTTGACTGGAACTATCTGCGCGGCGGATTG
The DNA here is from genome assembly GCF_029168945.1 of Cannabis sativa. Lineage (NCBI taxonomy): Eukaryota > Viridiplantae > Streptophyta > Magnoliopsida > Rosales > Cannabaceae > Cannabis > Cannabis sativa. The sequence goes on along the minus strand of NC_083608.1, from coordinate 30,511,233 downwards.
CAGGCTCCTAAACCATAAAAATCACAACACTATAAGTGATACGCCAAATCACTTCCCGGGGACTTAAACTAGGAATTAAAAGTTTCCCCATCGATAAAAAGCATGGCAATACCCCAAATAACATAAAAAAATGAGGAAATCTAGGGTTCCTGAAATTTCCCCAACCGGTAGACCGGTTGTCCAACCGGAATTCCGGTTCTGGGAATTTTCAGAACCCCATCTGGAATTCCAGATGCACAACCGGAATTCCGGTTCCTCGCAGGAATTTTTCAAAAATTCACACAATGCTCAAATCCAATCCAAACAATGCCAAAACATCCAGACTTGTTCTAAATGACCCAAATAACATTTCTAAAGCAACTACACAGCCCAGAACACCCATAAATCAAAAATGCCATTAAAGCCCAAGCTTTGAGTTCCAAAACTCAAACTTGGTTAAACTCAACTAACATGCATCCAAATCAGATCAAACCTACTTAAACATGCATATAAAAGCTTCTGAAAATACAAGAAATCGACCTCAACAAACACAGCAACAAAACTCACAAATCCACTTTGAAAACTCAAGCTTTTGCATAGAAAAACCATAACTCAAGCAACCTAACTATCATGCATTACTAACAGCTCAAATATCCTCAATTTAACATGCTTAAATCTCTGAAAATAACAACAAAATCACAGCAGCAACAACATCAAATTATCAAGCATGCATTACACCATTTTCATCAAAATTCAACAAACTTTAAGAAGAAAAGGTGAGGAGCTAACCTAGCTTGGATTAAACACATATAAATCTTGATTCCACAAAGAAAGAGAAGCAAAAACCCAGCTGCTCCAAGGGCCGAAAATAGAGAGAGAATTTTGAGAGAAAAAACTTTGATTTTTTCTAACTTTAGAATTTTGAATATACAAAAGAATTAAACAAAAGAATTAATATTTATTTCCCTTACATTTCAGCAAACACATAATAAAATAAAACATATATATTTCAACTATATAAAGTCTACTAATGGACAAAATATCATTGGGCAAAAGGACCATTTTGCCCCTCCAGACTAAAATCACATAAATAACACTAAAGGGGTATTTTTGGGAAATTCTAAATTCCCGGCCATTCTCGACATTCCCAATGTCTAATAAACCGTCCCAAACTACTAACATACTAAGTTGTGATTTTACTGAGCCAAACACCGAGTTCCATGTTACCGGGCACCGGAAATGCAAAATTATGAAAACTACTAAATGACATAAAAATGCATCTCAGAATTCAATAATAACAGTATAAATAATTATTTAAATAGCTACAAATAATTTTTATAATTAAACATGATTAACTGCTAATTTCCAAATTAAACGAAGCGGTCTTTACACAATCCCTCCATTCATGTTACCAGACCAATTCTGTCGAATAATTGCAACAACTTCTGGCTCATTTAACCAGATTTTTTCAAATCTAAATTTTATTTTCCTTGCTAGTTTTTCCAAATTAGAAGCTTGATACTGCACTTGAACATCTATAGCATGATGATTAGGCGAGTAATAGTCCAAATGTTATGTTGTTAAAGGTTGGAAGGTATTGTTCCAAAGATCATTAGTGAAACACCAATCTAAACGCTCTTTAATTGAATCCACTCTATGTATACCTTTAACCCAAGTGAACGGATCACCTTCAAAAGGCAGCTCATATAAGCAAAAAAAAATCTAATGCATTACGAAACTTGTAACATCCTAACTAGCCTAGGCGTGTTAACGTGATTTTTAACGCACTGTGCAGCTCGTTGCTAATCAACGAGGTTATTGGAAAAACGTGAATCATTAAAATTTTGCTTTCTAATTAAAACATAACATATTATACTTATAAAATTCCGGGACCCGTTTACAAAATACAATTACAAAAGTTTGCGAATCATTTACAAAAGATTTGTCGCCCAGCGACTAAACAACAGAAGCCCTGATGTCCCGAGGATCGTACGCTCCAGGCCTAACTGCCTCGACATGTACAATTTTCACCCGCTCGCTCTCACGACTCCTCTTCTTTAGTTTTGCCCTTACCTGCACATAGCAATAGCATTGTGAGTCGACAGACTCAGTAAGAAAAGCATAACATAATAAACATACTAAAATCCTGGGTTATAATCAGGTGCCCATACACCTAATCATAACCCTAACTGAATCAGGATCGATCTTGACAAAGTATGACTAACCGCGAATCCAGCCTATACTCAGTACTCTAATCGCACTGATGTGGTTGAAGTTAATCCATACTATCTGATAGCCTAGCAGATATTTGATGCCATCTCGGTGCAACTCTATGTACACCTCACTGTTGCCCTGATATGCTAATATGATGGCTATAGATTTACCTAACATATATCTGATATGCTATTCTAACGGCAACTAACATGTACGCTAAACATGTATAAACATATGCATGGCATTATACTAATCTTACCTTGATTCCAAATTCAGGTGTGCCAGCCAACCTGAGTGGAACCATTTTATTCATTTTTGCAAAATAAGAAAATTTAGAGAAAAGAAGGAAGCTCTCTCTCCATAGTTCTCTCTCTCTCTCTCTCTCTCTCTCTCTCTCTCTCTCTAGAAGCCAGCTAGGGAATTTAGTTTTTCTTCAACAATTCTAGCTGGTTGCAGCAGATTTTAAGTGAATCCAAGCTCTAGGTAAGTTCTTGACCATATCCTCTTAAGTTTCTTGAATTTTAAGAAAATGAAATTTTGCATGAAATGGTGATTTAGCTACTGTGGTTGCTGTTTGTGTTTGGGTTTGTCTTCTGATGTTGGGTTATGTTTATTAAAGTTGTTTTTAGTTGATTTGGGGGTTTGTGGTGAGACTTGTTCAAAGTTTGAGCTTATGAGCTCAAGCTTTGCTCTCACATGGCAAATCTTGTTTCTGAGCTTGTATCAGGGTTTTGTTGCTTTGATTATGTTCTTTGGGTTATATGGAGCAGGTCTGGAGAGTTTGGTATGGTTTGGGGTTGATTTGGTGAAGATATGAGATTTTTGGTCTTTCCTGCACTGAACCAGAATTTCGGTTTAGAGGGGCCTGTAGGAACCGGAATTCCGGTTGGCTCCCAAGAATTTTACCAGAACCGGAATTCCAGTTGGTGAATCGGTCTACCGGTTGGGGCAATTTTGGGAACCCTAGTTTTTCCCATTTTTGTGTTATTTAGGGTATTGCCATGTTATTCATCGATAGTGAAACTTTTAGTTTCAAGTTTAAGTCCTCGAAAAGTGATTTAGCGTATCATTCACCTATGTTACGATTGATGTGATTTAGGAGCCTGTAATTCACCGAGCAGCTGTTCCACTCAGGTTGACTGGCACACTTGAATTCGGAATCGAGGTAAGATTAGTATAATGTCATGCATATGCTTACACATGTTTAGCGTACAAGTTAGTTGCCGTCAGAATAACATATTAGATATATGTTAGGCAAATTTTATATAGCCATCAGATTAGCATATCAGGGCAACAGTGAGGTGTACATAGAGTTGCACCGAGATGCCATCAGATATATGCTAGGCTATCAGACAGTATGGATTAACAGTTGCCACATCAGTACGATTAGAGTACACAGTATAGGCTGGATTCACGGTTAGTCAAACTTTGTCAAGAACGTTCCTGATTCAGTTAGGGTTATGGTTAGGTGTATGGGCGCCTGATGATAACCTGGGATTTTAGTATGTTTATTATGTTATGCTTTTCTTATTGAGTCTGTCAACTCACAGTGCTACTGCTATGTGTAGGTAAGGGCAAGGCTAAAGCTGAGGAGCCGTGGGAGCAAGCAGGTGAAGATTGTACATATCGAGTCGATTAGGCCTGGAGCGTACGATCCTCGGGACATCAGGGCTTTTGTATTTTGTTGCTAGGCGACAAGTATTTTATAATTATGTAGTAAACTTTTGTATCAGTATTTTGTAAACGGGATCCCAGAAGTTTGTAAATGTTATTTGTTAAGTTTTAAATTAAAAAGCAAAATTTTGATTATTCACGTTTTTCCAATAACCTCGTTGATTAGCAACGAGCTGCACAATACGTTAAAAATCACACTAACATGCCTATGCTAGTTAGGGTGTTACAACATATCTAATTCAAGCCTTTTCACCAAACTTGCTTCTCCGATTAGAACAGTTTCTCCTTGGAGAATATATAAACCATTGATCTTTTCATCTTTCATCACTATCAGCAAACCTTTGGTGATCCTCATGCTTCTGTGCATGGACTTGTATCTGTAACCTTCATCTTCATGCGCGCCTAGGGATATGAGGTTTTGTCTTAAGTCCAGAATATGCCTTACGTTCATCGGAACCTTGATGATGCCATTATACTGTTTGATGGTAATCTTTTCGGTTCTAATGACCTTGCATGAATGATCATTTTCCATTAGAACTTTACCTCTATCAACTGATCTATAATCAAAAAATGATTCTCGACTTGGACACATGTGATAAGTGCATCTGGAGTCAAAAACCTACTCCCTGTTCATTGAAGAATCTGGGATTGAGAACAATTCTCCATCCGTGGAGCAGTCATCACTATCCTCTGTGATTGAAGAAGAATCCTTCCCGTGGTGATAATGACGGTTGTCCTTCCTATCTCCATTGTGATATTTGTTGAAGCCTTGCTGTTCCCTGCACTTTTTGCAATATCTTTGCAAGTGTCTGAACCTTCCACAAAAGTAACACTTTTGAGTTTCCTTCTCTCTAGACTTTGATCTTGATTGAGAGTGATGGTGTTTATTCTTTGAATTTACTTTCTTGGGTGATCTCCCTCTTGCCAAGAACACTCTTTCCTCTTTGATTTTTTTCTCCAATTGTAATTCGAAATCTTTTGACTTGAGTGTGGCAAGAACATCCTCCAATGTAATCACGTCTCTTCCATACTTGATACTAGCCTTGACATCTTAATATTCGATTGGGAGCAATTTCAACAAAATGATGGCCTGGATTTGTTCATCAATCTTATGATTTATATTATCCAATCCTACAATAATCTCATTAAACCTATCAATATTATCATATAAAGAAATAGAAGAAATCATTCTAAAATCGTATAATCTTTCTAGCAAATGAAACTTGCTTGGAATTGATGTCTTTAAGTATAATTTTCGAAATTGTTCCAGACTCCTTTCGTCGTCTTCTCTGCGATGAGTTTTCTTCAAACACTGTTTGACAAGTACATGATTATCGTATAATACACCATCTCCTCCATTTCTACTTTTTCTTCTACTTTCTTTTTAGCCCATAACTTCTAATCTCCAAGAACTTTGTAGACCTTCAAGTGCACTAGGCCCTCTTTCTAAATATTTCTCCATAGAGTAAAGTCTCTTGTTCCATTGAGCTTCTCCAATTTGAATTCACCATTGATGACATAAATTATTTCTTCAAGATTTACAACAAAAATTACGACTAAAGTGCATAATCAAATCAACTAATAACTTGATGAATAAACACTTGAAGCAATAAAATGATAAAATCAACACTAAGATATATACTGGTTCAAGTCCGATAGATTAATGTGATCTATGACTCTCCTCTAGTTCTAGAACACAACCAAATCTTATTTATTGATTGAGCAAGAGTAGGTACAATACAGTCGAGGAAGATTTTCTGTTGGATTCTCACACTCTTATCCAAGAATCTTCTTCATCTACAGAAGATTCTTCATACAAAATCCAAACCCAACCTCTCTCTCTCTCTGAACCTATCTTTCTACTTCTCAATCTCTTTCTCTCTCAAACTCAAAGCTCCTCTTGAAACTCGTCAATTTAGCATACCTAAAATGATAAGTGTGGGTGTTATTTATAGATCTAGAATATGGATCCTAAAGTCGGTGGCTGCACATGCTAAGTTATTAAGTTAGTTACGACATAACAATCTCCTCATAACAGAGTCTCCACGCCAACATAAGACAAGGGTGCTTCCGAATGAGACATACGCTTCTCGGAAAGAGGATCGAAGTGTATGCTGAAGGGACTTCTTGGATAGGAAAAGAGCCATCTGGAGTTGACTATCTGGGACTCTCTTCCTCGATGGAAAAAGGTAGTCAACCGGAGAAAATTCTATCCAATTGGACATAATAGAAATTCGGGAAAGCCCTTCCGAATGATAATTATCATTCTACGAGACTACTACCGGATGGACAAGTTAGCCTTCTGCGAACACTTCTGGGAGACAACTAACTTTCCTAACCAGTACAATTTATGAAGATCTTTTCATTTAGAGAAACTATACCACAACAAGTTTGATGAATGGAAGTTCATGGTTTGGAGTAGGTGTGGCCTCTCGAAATTATATAGGTCATGTCATGTGGTGACTGCTCGAAGCTCTTTCTTCTTTAAGACATGTTCCGTTATTGACCTGAGCTCCATATAAAGGCTGGCCTCACCCTTGCCCATAAGCTGAGGTTGAAGAAGTTTGTGAATGAATTAGATTACTTGAGAGCTATCAATATGACTAGACAACAGCAGAGTGGCTTTTATGATAATGATTCTATTCTTGCTGATATTCACTACCTTGCTCTAATATCATATTAACATTGTATCTAGGAATGTCAATTGGGCCGGGCCGGGCTCGATCTGTCACAAACCCGGCCTGGCCCGACATCACTTTGGCTCGGTCCGATTCGGCCCAACCCCTTCTTTTGGCCTAGCGGGTCAAGCTCGACCCGAGATAATCGGGTCGGGTTAAGCCCAACCCGTATTTTCTTTTTTTAAAAAAATCAGTTAATTTATTTTAAAAGAAAAATATTTCTGGAACTTGGAAATTATTATAATCTTCATTTGCTCCCCACTTTAGGCCAAAACTTGTCTAATACAAATTTTTCTAAAGCACGAGAGGGAGGAAGCCATGTAAGCTAGTTCCCTTTCTATGTGTCCTATGAGAGACAAGATGATAAGAAAACAAGGAAAAGGGAAGTAGTGCAGTCAATGATATGTAATTCATTCTCTTCATTTTGGGTTAGGCATATTGTAGTTTAAAAAGTCTTGTTGTGAATGAATTAATGAAGAAGAAAAAAAACGTAAGGAATAGAAGAGAAATATTACTATAATTGTTATTGATGTTTTAATTATTATTACTAGATACCATACATAATTATTTGAAGAGCAGAAAGAGGAATTATACTCATGTCACCCTTAGTAAGGGTGGGCATCCATCAAATCCAACTTTTTTTTTCCTCATTTGATCCAATCCAACTAGTAATTGGATTTAGAAAATCATCATCCGATCCAATCCAATTAGACCTCAAAATCCAATCCAATCCAATCCAATTACTAATTGGATTTGATCAATTTTTTAATTGGACATCCAATTACATACCTAAATTTCAATATTAGCTTAAAAATATAAAGAAAAATACGTAAAAAACTAAGTATCACTTTTTATTTAAGTTTAATACTTCATAAATATACTATTCTTACAAGTGTATTGTGTTGGATTAAAAATCTTTTGTGGGCACATATGTATAATGTATATGCTATTATAAAGTGTGATACAAAATTAAGTGACCAATTATGTTATGGGTATCCAAAGGGTATTAAAGTGTCATGGAATTAATGTGTAGATACCATAAGTTAATTTATAATTTGTTGAGGGGCCAAATTATAAATACCCAAGAGTTATTCTAAGATGACTCTATAAATAGGTAGTGGTCCCCAAGAAACACTAGGGTTTCTGTATTCTCTCCTTCCCCATCAGAGAAAATACTCTAGAAAATAGTGTATTCTTGGAAGATCAAAACCTTCTCTGCAATCTCCAACAATGGCTTCAGGTTAGTGCTTCCGCTCATATTTTATCATCTTCTTCTTCTTTAATTTAGCAAAGGCTTTATAGATTTATGATTTAGGGTTTTCTATATTAAAGCACTTTTAGGAATATGTTTGGATCTGTGATTTATATATTTCTTTAAGTGTTTTATAAACCCTAACAAGTGGTACCAGAGCCACCTTTGTTGAATTAATTGAAGATCTGATGATTTAGTTTATGAAATTTGGGGATTTTGAAAATTAGGGTTTTTTATTTAATTTTTGAACAATTTTGTCGATATAATTTTGTGGCTTCAGTATGTGGTAATACATATATATGTATTTAATTTGTTCTGTAAATCTTTGGAGGGATTGATTGTTTCTTTGATTTCGGAAGACATCATTCGATGTTCCAGATTTTGATTGAATATATATATCAATGGATTAATTGTGCATAAGATCGGCGTTTATGGAATACCAGTACTGCGGCTGTCAAGTTATATATATATACTGGAAATTGGGTTTGACCTAAAAAAAAAAGTAAATAATCGGATGATTATTGTTTTGTTTTCTTTTGTTGCATATATATATATTATGTATCACATATGTGTTTTCTTAGATTTGTATGACTTCAGCGTATATATATCAATCAGGATTTGATATATGAGTTATTCAATTTTTTTTTCTGCGGTTAAATTTCAGTGATTGCTGTACAATATAACCTATTATGATGCCTCTCTTGCGATGAATGCATTCTTATATGCTTTATCTTATATACTGCATAGCATGGTTTTCAATTATATATGTATATATACAATTTTATGCTACAGTATAATTTGGTAAATATATATTTTGGTACAAACAATTTAATTCAAATTTTAGTGTTGGTTTATGACTAATATTTTGAGAAATTAGTTGAAACAATATGTCGCCAAAGTGACCTCTTTTGTGTAGATTAATTTATTTAAATATTAGGATGGTTGTATGTTTGTAATTAATGCTTATATTGACTAGCCCAAAGGTAAGTGAATATTTTGCTAGATTTCAAACATACCTGTGGCGATAAATGTGTGACAATTATAAGGTATTTTGTGTGAGCAATACGTTAGTCCAAAGATTAATCTATTGTTTGACACAGTTTTATTGTCAATATTTGATTGCTACACCAAGAGTACCGCTTACAGTTAATATTACTGTCCAAAGACTTGATATTAATGTGTGTTTGGTATCTTGAGATGGGATTAACCAAATTTTGAATTTATTGTTTAATTATGCATATTAATGTGAGCTTGTTTTATTTGTTCTATATTCAACTAGTTCATCTTCTGCTGCTTCAATATCTGCTAACATTAATTCTATTCCTATGCTTAATGGGACCAATTTCAAGGATTGGAAAAGGAACCTACTTATAGTTCTGGGATGTATGGATTTGGACCATGCACTAAGGAATGAACAACCTGCACCTCTCACTAAGGAAAGTTCCCATGATGATAAAAGGGAATTTGAGAGGTGGGATCGTTCAAATCGCATGAGTCTAATGATTATGAAACACAGCATTCCAGAAGCCTTTTGGGGCACAGAATCCGAAGGGGTTACTATGGCTAAGAATTTCCTTGAACAAATTGAGGAACGTTTTGCTAAAAACGATAAGGTTGAAATGACAACACTTCTTGGTTCTTTAATGAACATGAAGTATAAGGGTCAAGGAAATGTAAGGGAGTACATTATGGAAATGCATCATATTGTCTCAAGATTAAGGACACTTAAGATTGAGCTTTCAGATGATGTACTTGTACTCATGGTTTTGTTAACGCTTCCTCCACAGTTTAACCAATTTAAAATTAGTTACAACTGTCAAAAGGAGAAATGGACTCTCAACGAGCTTATTTCTCATTGTGTGCAAGAGGAAGAAAGGTTGAAAAAGGACAAAACCGAAAGTGCTCATTTGGCCACTACTCCTAAGGATAAGGGCAAGAAAAGGAAATTTGAGAATGAAGTCGCTAAGGGTCCAGTTCAAAAGAAACAACAACAGGATTCTAAGGGTTGTTTCTTTTGTGACCAACCTGGACATGTGAAGAAAGATTGTGCCAAATATCACGCATGGCGTGTAAAGAAAGGTATTAATCTTGCTTTGGTCTGTTCTGAGGTTAATTTAGTTTCAGTACCAAGAAACACTTGGTGGATAGATTCTGGTGCTACTACTCACATAAGTGTTTCTATGCAGGGTTGCCTGAGCTACCGAAAGCCAAGTGATGGTGAAAGATACATCTTTGTGGGCGATGGTCAATCGGTGGAAGTGGAAGTAATTGGGCATTTCGGCATTGTTATTAGGAACTGGTTCTTATTTGGATTTGAAAGACACTTTTGTTGTGCCGTCTTTTAGGCGGAATTTAGTTTCTGTTTCTTTGTTGGACAAATTTGGATATTGTTGTTCATTTGGAAACAATCAGTTTACTTTGTCTTTAAATTCAAATATTATTGGAACTGGTTATTTGAATACTTATGACAATCTTTATTTGTTAGAAACAATTGCATCCTATAATGAAACCTTGCATGTGGAATCACGAGGTACTAAACGCAAATTAAATAAAGAAAATTCAGCGTCATTATGGCATAAATGCTTAGGTCATATCTCAAGAGGTAGAATTGAGCGTCTTGTGTCTGATGACATTTTAGAGTCTCTTGACTTCACAGATTTCAATGTCTGTGTAGATTGTATCAAGGGAAAACAGACCAAAACTAAGAGATTAGGTGCCAATAGAGCTTCAGAAGTCTTAGAATTGATTCACACAGATATTTGTGGGCCATTCCCTACGGCATCTTGGAATGGTCAACAATATTTTATATCATTCATAGACGATTACTCACGTTATGGGTACCTATATCTCATTCATGAAAAATCTCGGTCGTGGACGTGTTCAAAGCTTACAAAGCCGAAGTTGAGAATCAACTCAACAAAAGGATTAAGAACGTCAAATCGATCGTGGTGGTGAGTACTACGGTAGATATGATGGCTCGGGTGAACAACGTCCGGGACCATTTGCTAAATTCCTAGAGGAATGTGGTATTGTCCCACAAGACACCATGCCGGGATCACCTAGCATGAATGGTGTTGCCGAGAGACGAAATAGGACTCTTAAGGATATGGTAAGGAGCATGATCGCTCATTCTACCTTACCCGAGTCCCTCTGGGAGAAGCATTAAAGACAAGCGGCTTACATTCGAATAGAGTACCAAGTAAAGCGATTGCAAAAACACCTTATGAGCTTTGGACGGAGTCGAAAGCCTAGTCTAAAGCATTTCCACATTTGGGGATGTCCAACAAGGCAAGGCCTTATAGGCCACATGAAAATAAATTGGACTCCAAAACAGTTAGCAGCTACTTTATTGGTTATTCTGAGCGATCTAGGGGCTATAAGTTTTATGATCCCACTGTCAGAAATATTTTTGAGACGGGAACTGCAACATTTTTTGAGGATGTTGAATTTGGGGGAGAAATAAGGTTAGAGACATTGTTTTTGAGGAGGAATTGAATTCAAACTCACTTCCTACTATCATTTTAGACAATGTTCAGGCTTCCACACCTGTCATTGATCAAGAAATGAATCCGAACCTCAACAAGATAATGTTGAACAACTCCCAAATCAAAATGAGGCTATTGTTCCGGTAAGAACAAATTCAACACCCTCAAGAACAAGAGCCCTTAAGGTGGTCCACAAGAGAGAGAAGAAATGCTATTTCGTATGACTATTTTGTATTTCTCCAAGAACATGAGGATGAAATTGGAATGATGGAAGATGATCCAATCAACTTGCATCATGCCATGAAAAGTTCTAACTCTCAAAAGTGGATTGATGCCATGGATGAAGAGAATAAGTCTATGCAAGACAATAAAGTTTGGGAAGTTGTCCCATTACCGAAGGTGTAAAACCAATTGGTTGTAAGTGGTTACTTAAAACCAAGAAGGATGAATATGGTAATGTGGTGAGATTTAAGGCACGTCTTGTAGCAAAAGGCTATACTCAGAAACAAGGCATTGATTATACAGAGACTTTCTCTCCGGTTTCATCGAAAGACTCTTTTAGGATAATATTGGCACTTGTTGCTCATTTTGACCTTGAGTTACATCAGATGGATGTTAAAACAGCGTTTCTCAATGGCGACATTGATGAGACAATTTATATGGAGCAACCAGAAAACTTTGTGGTTGGTGACCCAAAGAATATGGTTTGCAAATTAAAGAAATCCATCTATGGACTCAAGCAAGCTTCTCGTCAGTGGTATCACAAGTTTCATCAAGTAATTATCTCATTTGGTTTTGAGATGAATATTATTGATGATTGTGTATATCACAAGTTCAGTGGGAGTAAATACATATTTCTGGTTCTATATGTCGATGACATATTGCTTGCTACTAATGATATAGGCTTATTGCACGAAACCAAGAGATTTTTATCTAAGCAATTTGAGATGAAAGATCTTGGTGACGCCTCTTTTGTATTAGGAATTCAAATACGTCGAGATCGTTCTCGGGGTATTCTTGGATTATCACAAAAGAGCTATATCGATAAAGTACTCAAAAGGTTTGGCATGCAAGATTGTAGACCAGGTGATACCCCTGTTGCTAAAGGAGACAAATTCAGTCTTAGACAATGCCCTAAAAGCAGCCTTGAAATTCAGGAAATGAAAAAGATTCCCTATGCATCAGTTGTAGGGAGTCTAATGTATCTTCAGGTATGTACGCGTCCAGATATTGCGTACATTGTTGGGATGTTAGGCAGATATTTAAGCAACCCACGGTATGGACCATTGGATAGCGACAAGAGGGTTATGAGGTATCTTCAGAGAACAAAAGATTACATGCTCACATACAGGAAATCAGATCATTTGGAGGTCGTAGGGTATTCTGATTCTGATTTCGCTGGATGCCAAGATAGCAGAAGGTCTACATCAGGCTACATTTTCTTGTTAGCTGGAGGAGCTATATCCTGGAAAAGTGTCAAACAGACACTTGTAGCTTCTTCCACTATGGCGGCTGAATTTGTAGCGTGTTATGAGGCATCAAATTAGGGAATATGGCTGAGAAACTTTGTCACTAGGCTGCGTGTTTTGGAGAATGTTGAAAGACCACTTAAGATATTTTGTGACAATAAATCAGCAGTGCTGTATTCCAACAACAATAGGAGCTCATCCAAGTCAAAGCATATTGACATAAAGTTCCTAGTTGTGAAAGAAAGAGTGCAGAGTGGACAGATTTCCATAGAGCATATTGGGACAAACTCCATGATAGCGGATCCGCTCACAAAAGGATTACCACCCAAGGTCTTTCATGAGCACACTGCTCATATGGGTGTAGTATTGCTTGAGGATATCATGATTTAGTGGGAGTTTGTATTTTCTTTGCTTTATGTTTGTTTTAAGACATTTATGTATTTGGTTATTTTCTGATCAGAAATAAAGTTTTCAGTTTATTCACTCTGTTTTGTTATGTTTAAGTTTGACCTCATTTTGGTTTAAGGAGGACCAGTTGGAAATAGGCATATTCGGTTCACATTGCATGTAATTTCCATGCTACACATCCATGATTGATCTATGTCATTTGGCTATATTTGTATATGTGACCATTGATGGGTTTAGTCATGATTGATATGACGAAAATCGCTTTGATCCTATATGGGTATAGTTGATGGACGAGATTGTTGTAAATACCTTTACATAATAGCAAATTTTGAGCTCATAAGGTTATACATTTATCAGGTAACATATGTTGCCCAAGTGGGAGATTGTTGGATTAAAAATCTTTTGTGGGCACATATGTATAATGTATATGCTATTATAAAGTGTGATACAAAATTAAGTGACCAATTATGTTATGGGTATCCAAAGGGTATTAAAGTGTCATGGAATTAATGTGTAGATACCATAAGTTAATTTATAATTTGTTGAGGGGCCAAATTATAAATACCCAAGAGTTATTCTAAGATGACTCTATAAATAGGTAGTGGTCCCCAAGAAACACTAGGGTTTCTGTATTCTCTCCTTCCCCATCAGAGAAAATACTCTAGAAAATAGTGTATTCTTGGAAGATCAAAACCTTCTCTGCAATCTCCAACAATGGCTTCAGGTTAGTGCTTCCGCTCATATTTTATCATCTTCTTCTTCTTTAATTTAGCAAAGGCTTTATAGATTTATGATTTAGGGTTTTCTATATTACAGCACTTTTAGGAATATGTTTGGATCTGTGATTTATATATTTCTTTAAGTGTTTTATAAACCCTAACATATTGTAGCTAAAAAATTTAAATAATTAAAACAACAACATTTCTAAGTAATAAAATAGAACAAAACATCATGAAAATAAAGACACTAAACAATTAAGTGTTACAAATTCAACATACAAAAAAAATCTAATAAAAATATAATAAATATTTATTATATTTTTCAATATTTTTTATTATATAAATAATTTTTTAATATATATAAATGTAATTGGATTGAATCGACTTTTAATTGGATTTTGAGATTGACATCCAATAACCGATCCAATCTAATTAGAATCCAACTTTTAGCATCCAATCCAATCCAATTGTAATTGAATATCCAACTTTTTGTAATTGAATTGGATTGGATCAGTTCAGTTCAATTGGATTGGAATGGATGATGCCTACCCGTAACCCTACCCTTAGTACTCTTCATCACCTTATTGTTAATTAATTCAAAAAGATATACTTTACAAGGACTAGTTGCTCTTTGAAACTGTTTATACAAACAAAATAATAGAAGAATCGAATATTAAACCGCGCCCTTGTTTATTATGATAACTATAATACTTTTTGGGGGTAAATAGTGGCATAAGTTCTCAAAGTTTCAAGTTTGTAAGTGGCATAATCCCAATGTTTATTTTTACCAGCATAAGTACCCAATGTTTATAAAACTGTAATTTTTCTCTAATTTCGTCAGTACAAACTCTGTTATTTTCTTAAATAGGCCACATATAAAGTCCAGATTCTAGATCATTGGGTCTAGACAGAAATATATAGTATCAGTTACTTCCAAATTTTCCTTTAATAAATTCAAAACGAAGTCTGTACTGAAAAAATTGGAGGAAAATTACAGTTTTACAAACATTGAGTAGTTATGTCGCTAAAAATAAACATTGGCTTATGCCGCTTACAAACTTAAAACTTTAGGTACTTATGCCGCTATTTATCCTTCTTTTTTTAATAATATAATTATAAAAACAGAACGCAAAATCCATATAGAAATCGAATACATACGCTTACGTATAAGCTACATGCACATACTCATATAGGGCTCGCTTAGTACGCCGTATAAGAGTCGTATTATATTAAATAATAAATAACACTATGTTTGGATTAAGCAATGTATTATATTAATTATTACGATAAATTTTTTTAATACAATGTATGTTGTATTATTTAATACATAATAATTAGTCTGTATTAGCTTGTATAATAATATTTACAAAGGATTTGGGGTCAACTCCAATCTCCGACCCGGACCTGGACCCCGGACTCGAACCGAGACCCCGGACCTTGGACCTGAACCTCAACCTGGACCACAGATCCCGGATCCAGACATGGACCCGAACCTAGACCCAGACCCGGACATGGACCAGGACCCTGGACCTGGACATGGACCAGGACCCTGGTCCTGAACATGGACCAGGACCCTGGACCCGAACCCGGACCCGAACCCGAACCCGGACCCGGAACCGGACATGGACCCGGACCCCGGACCTAGACCTGGGACCCGCACCCCAAACCCGGACCCGAACCCAGACTCGGACCCCGGACCTCGAACCCGGACACAAACCCAGACTCTGACCTCGGACCCCAAACTGGACTCGTACTTGGACCCGGACCTGGACCCAAGACCCAGACCCATAACACGGACCCCAACCCGGACCCGGGACGTGAACCCGAGACCCGAACCCGGATCTAGACCCAGACCTGGACCCGATACCAGGGACCCGAACCCGTAGTTGGTGTTGGGATTGAGTTTATTAAAAATATATTAAAACTTTACACAATCAATTAACACAAGTCAATACCAAACATTGTATTGTATTAAATAATACTAATACAATACAATACAATACAACACAATCCAACACAATACATTACAATACGACATACCAAACGAGCCCATACAAATATTATTTATACATATATATAGATTTACACACACACATAACACAAACAAAACTCAGAGGTAAAAGAGAAAGAGAGTTACAGGAACGGAGGTAGGTTGAGCTCGACTCTCGGTCGAGACAATAGACTAAGAGATGATAGACTAAGGGTGGGTGCTGTCCCTGTGCGGTGGCCAGCGCTGCTGGAAGAAGTTTGACGATCAAGATAGGGGAAGATCAGACTTTTAGGGATTAAAGGATTTAGTCGATACAATAAAGAAATTGGGAATGTTTTATTTAGAGAAACTTACAAAAATACTGGAATTTGAGTTAAGTTTTACAAAAATACTGTCACACGGAAAAGTTTTCAAAAATACTGTATTTTTATAAAACACCAGTAGAACACAAAAGAAAACAACTCAAAAAAACAGTAGAACAACTAAAAAACATCAGTAGAATACCAGTGAAAACTTAACATAGTATACTACGGTGTGAAACTTATAAAAAACACAGTAAAAAAGTAAACTTATAGTATGTATCGGGCCAGGCCGTGAGCCCAATAAAAACTCGAATCAACTGCGAAAAAAAGCCCAAATTGCCATTCCTAATTTGTATCACTCATGTTGTTAAACAAACTAATTTAGTGGCTTACATTCTTAGCTACCCACATAATTTTTAGGGATTATTTCACAAAAACATAAAAACAACAAAAAAATTACAAAAATATTGTTTCACGAAATTTTAAACATTTTTACGATTTTTTTGATTTTATTTACAAAAAATACGGTCTTTTTATGTTGTAATCTTGTTAATTTGTTGTTGATTTTTTGTTACACGTATGTTATTTTTGTTGTTGTTTTCATGTTACTTTTATGTAGTTTTCTTGTTGATTTTATGTTGTTTTCTTGTTATTTTTTAGAAAACCGTAAGTGTAAAAAAACATTTTTTGAACGTAAAAATATAAATATTTTACCAAAAACAATGGTGCATTATATAATTATTCCTAAATTTTATATGCATCTTGTTGCAAGTTCAACAGTTATGGCTGATCTGCCTATTCCTTTGTAATGTTTGTCTTTTGTTGAATGAAGTGTGCTCCCTTTCAAAATTAAAATAACAATTTGATTTCATTAATCACCAAGCTGGTCTGAGTGGTTTCTATCATTTCATTATCCATCCAACCAGTTTCATTTGCGTGTATTATAATTTCATTTGCACAATTAACACATCATTAATGCTAATTATTAAATGGTCCTAATTAAACAAATTACTTAAATCACAGTAAGTCTTTGGTTTTTTTTTCTTTTTAATTGTCCCTTGCTTATTTCGTTTTGATTTTTTGACAAAAGTTGTCCCAAGCTAGCTTTTAAATCACAGTATTATTTAAATTTATATATAAATTCTCTTTCTTAAAAAAAATCTACATAATCAAATATTATTAGTCATTACTTAAAATGTGTGTTGCTACATTTATTAATTTTCTCACTTATACGTGTGAAGCTGGGTTTAAATATATGTATTACATAATATATGCTCTGATCAATTTTCCTTTTCAATATACTATTTTTAGAAGCTGCAATGCTTCTTCTTCCATAAATGATGTTCAACATACATGAAAGATGAGTAAAAGAGGTAAAGGAAACGGATAAAGGAATTGACTACACAACGTACCAGAGAAAAATTTAACCAGACAAAAACAAGACTATATACAAATTAATATATATTATATACTTAAGCAAATTAATTTAAATAACTTGTAATTTAAAGCATCATGACCACTAATAGTTCTAGTACTATTACATAATGTTATACATGACTATATTTAATGCAGATCAACAACTGAACACACACGAGAACTTATTGGAAAAGTCTACTTTGTCCCCCCCAAAAATTATAAAAGAAAAAGATCTCTAATTAATTTAAATAACCTCATATTGAATGTTGTTTGGCAATGGCACCCTTACATTAACTGCTCTTGGCTACAAATTTATGAAACTCATGGGTTTCCTTTGAATTCTCTAACACCCTTCAATAAAATACAAGGAAAATAATATATGGAAATGCGAAATATATCAAATTACTTAACTAAGTATTTTTTTTCTTAAAAAAAAATGGCTGAATCCCATTTCCATGCTTGTTTTCGCCGCTCCAAAAAAAGAATCATTTTTTCTTCTTCTTCTTCTCATCTTCACTGATTGACACCTTTTGAACAATTTAATTAATAACCTAAGAAGTTTACATGAAGTAGGAATTCAAAAACAAGCGTGGAAATGATGACATTTTCTATGAGACTACAACAAAATATATATAACTCTAATTAAAAGGAAACCTCTTAAACTAGTTTCCGTTAATACAGTAATTAATAATTACTTGCCTCTTCAAGCTCGACGGGGTGATCACCATTAGCTAAATTAGTAATAGCTTTGATCCATTTTCAATCAATAAGAAAGAAAACCTTTCTTCATGAATAATGCAAGCGATTTGAGTATCTTCTTCATATTCACATCTTGGATCCAAATAAAAAAAAAAAAAAAAAAGAGAGAAACCCCACAAAAAGAAACCAAGAAAAGCGAAATAACCCCAAGAACTGGTTCTCACTATTCTATTTATATATATATATATATATATATGTGTAATATATTAGGATGAGGGTGAGATGTGATCATGACCATCAGTTGTGGAGAGGGTTGGGTCCGGAGGGGACCAGTCTCTTCTCAACACCGTATCTTGGATCGATAGTACTACTTCCGAATCTACCGGACGGCGTCGGAGGTGGGGTGGGTCTTGCACCGCGGCTCGTGAAGTCGTTGCTGTGAAAGTGGTTGCATAATGAACGAGACTTTTCGTGAGAAAAAGCGTCGCAGGGCTTGTGGTGGTGGACCTGCTGTTTAGAATCTTGCTGTGACGTCATAACTACTTTCCCTTGATCTTCTTGATGAGCTTGAAGCTTTCTTGGAAACGACGTCGTTTCGGGAAGAACAGCTTTGAGATCAGAACCGTGCGCCGAGGTGATTATGAAAACTATGAACAGAACCACTAGCATTCTGAACCCGAAAGTACTGTACATAATAATATTGGTGGAAGAAAGTGAGTTCTTCAAAATGTTATAGTTAGCTGTGTGTTTTTAGTGAATGAATAAAGTAAGAAGAAGAAAAGAGATGATGATGAGTTTGTATTTGTGCGGCGTTTTTTGAATAATGAGAAGTTTTTGGGGAATTAATAGAAACTAAAACTATAGAAAGTAATAAGGTCATAGTCGTACGTAGCCTATAGCGAGAAAGGAGAGAGGGAGAGTTAATGCCGAAGTCGAGAGACACATGAATCAATTAATATTAAGGTTATCAATATAAATTTTTACCTCTCCTTTCCCTTTAGCAAATATATAAGTTAATGAAATATATATATATTTTTTATATATATATAAGTTAATGAAAGAGGGAGGGTTTCCTCACAATTGCCATCGATCATTCGTGAGTAGTTGGCAATGTATTACTTTCTTTCCTCATCAAGAGTGTAACCTTTGAAATGTAGTGTAACTAATAATATTTTTATATGTATGTTTATTCATATACATATATATAGTAGGAATGAGTAAAATGTTCCTATGGTAAGGACACTTTTGAACCATTGATGATCCATTTAATGGTTATGAAGAGCTAAGGTGTAAGATAAAAGTATAGACGTTAGCATATTATATAATTTGTTCTTAATATTTTAATAATAAAATAATATTTAAATTTTAAAGTTTATTCATTTTTTTTTTACTATAATATCATTTTTTTTATTAGAATAAATGAGTATGTATGCTTATTTTCTTTTTTTTTTTACAAAAAAAAAAAAAACATGCTAAATATTTTAATAAAATTTTTGAAAATACATATTTAAACTATTTGTTAACAACACACTCAACTTAAAACTATTTTTTTAAAAAAAAATTAACTTAAAATTATTTCTATTATGTTAATAATATTTAATTGTTGTTAAAAAAATGCTATAAGTATACGGGTTGGGTGATGGTTTTTATTTTAAATAAATTAGTTAATACTTTTTCAACAACAACAACAATAATAATAATAATAAAATTAGAGAAATTTAAAGTATTTTTAATTTAACTAATTAAGTTTTATTATCATTTATTATTTGTTGGGTGCTTTTCTATTAGTTTTTTTACTTTTAAAAAAAATAAAATAAGATATATTATTTATCATATAATATTAGAAAATTCTATAATGAACCTCCTAAAAAGAATGTACTGATGCACCCTATTTGTTTTGGATCCAAGAGAATTTTTTAATCTAATTTTTTTATGGTCGTATATATTGTAGTTATTTAAGACATCTTGAAATTTTTCGAAAAATTCTAAAAAATTTCACACACTGATCGCCAAACATAAGGTTCAAACAATTTGTTGCATGCATGACTTTTTAATTTATACACGTGTAAATAGATTGTTTGAACATTGCTTTCTATATTGTAACTTATTCTGAATTTCTCAAAATTTTGTTGGATGTCTTAAATAATTATAAAGTACACAACTATGAAAAAAAATAGATTAAAAAAACTTTTTTAAATGCCAAAACAGTAAAGGATGCTTCAGTGCACTTTTTTTTTTTTGTGCATTGCAGAAGCACCCTATAATATTTATTTATTTATTTTTCTAAAGATTTATCATATAATATTAAAAGTTTTGTGGTACACTCTTAAAATCAATTTTGTGGTATACACCTTTTTTATAAATAAAAAATAATAAATAAATAAAATAATAATAGTGAAGTTTAAATTTTTAAGTAAGTTTTTATTTATTTTATTTTTTAAAAAAATATTGTTTTTACAAGTTTTTATTTATTTTTTAAAATTTATTAAAATATGTTATTTTTATAAATACAGGTTGGGTCTCATAAAAGTCCGACACAACCTGTATAAAAATATGGTTCATTTCGGGGCTGATCCATATTTTAAGAATTAGGCCATAACAGTCCATGAGTTCGAATTATTTGTGTCGGGTCCGTGCTTTAATAAATTAGCTCGTTTTTATAATATGTGTCGACCCATTTTTTATTAAATCAGTTGACCCTATTTTATATATATATAATATATATATATATATATATATATATATAGATGTCATAATATGACTTATGACAAAATTACTATTTTTTTCACTATTTTTTAAACCAATTTCTAAAGGTTTAATTTTTAATTTTTGAAGCATAAATATTAATATTATTATAATTTTATATTTGTGAGTAATTTGAATTTTTGAAAGAGTACTTTTATAACTTTTATTTTTGGAATTTTTTTCTTATTTGAAAAAAATTATAAATAGATAAAATATTTATAATTAATACAAAAATAACATAGTGTTACTTAATACAAATTTAATTTAATATATACTTCATATTTTGTTAAATATAGTATAACTAAATTGTTAATATATATGTAATTACTGTAAATTAGTATAAAAATAAGAAACTGATAATTTTTATATTTTTAAATAATAAAATATATTAAGAAATACTTGAAATTGTAAATATTATTATTTCATTAAAAACTATTAAATAAACATAATAAAATAATATTTATTGTTGGAGGAAAATAAATAACACTAAAAACTGCAAATATTCAACAAGAAAAAAAAACACTCACACAATAATCTCGATAAAAAAAGTATTCAATCAATAAATG
This sequence comes from Cannabis sativa, assembly GCF_029168945.1. Taxonomy (NCBI): domain Eukaryota; kingdom Viridiplantae; phylum Streptophyta; class Magnoliopsida; order Rosales; family Cannabaceae; genus Cannabis; species Cannabis sativa. The sequence goes on along the minus strand of NC_083608.1, from coordinate 30,489,637 downwards.
AATAGTAAATAAGTAAAACAACATATAAAAGCAATAATGTAAGCAATGATACCAGAAATATAGTAGTTCAGCATAACTCAGTCTGCCTAGTCATAACTAGAAAAACTCCCTTTATTTTTGCTTTTGGTAATGGTCTATCTTCTGTTAAAAAAACTCAAAATTGAAAACTTTTTAGGCGATGACATAGGTTTAAAAAATACTGGAACCTATGCTTTCGATTATTACAAATAATTAAAGACATAGGTATTTATTTTCTTTAAAATAATTGATATTTTTACCTTCAATCGAAGCCACCGTTTAACGCTGCCACCGCCAAGCCTCAAAACCCATAAAACCCTAAATTCAAATAATTATTTTTTTGACTTTAAATTCACTTAATTCTACGCTTATGTACTACATTAATAGGTCTTTAACAATAAAATCCTTAAAACAATATTATTTTCGGATTAAAAATATCAAAAATACAAAAAATATAATGCAAGGTAAAAGACATCAAATTAAAGTAATTTATAGCTCAATCAAAATCATTAAAATTGATGCCATTAGTTGACCGTCGTTGTCTAAAAAACCTAAAAAATCTATCAGCCTAAACGCCCATGTTTGCCCTCAAATCCTAAAATAAATTAATTTTTATTGTGCATATGTATTTTTGAGTGAGGAAACTAGAGGATTAAAGAAAAATAAGGAAAAACGATAGTGTATGGAGAAAATAGATATTTAGGAGCATTGGCAGTGATTTTTTTCATTGAGAGATAGCTGGTAAAGAAAGAAGAAATGAGGATTTTAGATATGAGATTAGGGTTTTATAGACCTATGTTATCGATTATATTATGAAATAACTGAAGAAATAAGCCTCCATGTGTATTTATAGGCAATTTCTACAAAGCAATATTGTCTTTGGGTCCGATAGATTAATAACATTTATATGAAGAATTGAGATTTTTTGTTATTTTCTCCTCGTTTGGACACAATCTAGTACTTTAGAAAACTCATCAATTTTAGAAATATTGTTGACAAGCATGAGTTGTTGGGTGCTGGTAGCTCATGGAAGTTTAAGGCTAAAAAATTCTACTTGCTCCTTATTTTAAAAGACAAGGTGAATTACCACAAGGTAGTCTAGCATAAGTTAAAGGTCCCAAAGCATCGTTTTATTTTGTGGCAGGCGGTTAATGAACATTAAATTGTGATATCCTTACTAGGTTTATTAATGTGGAGTCTTTATCATGTCCTATTTGTGAGTTAACTTTAGAGTCTCATATTCATCTCTCTTTTTTAAACGTGCTTTTCCTAGAAAAGTGATTTATGAGGTAACAAACTGGTTGGGCCAAATTAATTGGCAGAAAAATCTTGATGAGTGGCTGAATAGAGCAGTTGAGCCTCTAAATTGGGTAATAACCCGCGTAACCCCGATATTCTAACTAGTAACTACCCATAAATCTTGTCCCGCTAATTCTAAGATACTAAATCGTATTTAAGTGACATAATTGGCCAAAATCTCCATTTCCACTATTACTGGACATAAATCGTGAAAAATACTAAAATTCACACAACACATCTAAAATTTAATAAAATTTATAATCGAGAAATTATAACTCTTATGCCTTTTTATGACAATATGGCTTATTTTTTTCCTAATGCACAAATAATCATATATTATTAATTAAATCAATAATATTCTATTAATTTTCATGTCTAGTTATGCGGTCATTATATTAATAATCTTAGCCAACAGATCTGTTCTTTTAACACCTACCCAAGTAATCTAGCTAGTAAAGGATAAGGTCCAAGCTTTAAATCACAGCCACTTAAAAACCAACTCCATAGCTCTTTGAGAAAAATTACAGTAAAAAAAGAGATGGTCATAACTAATATTTATTTAACAAAGTTGAAATTATGATTTTTAAATTTAGAAAAAATTAGTGAACTTTTCAAACCCACTTAATTTTGTTAGTTTAAAAATAACTCATTTTATGTTTTCATCTCAAAGTTATTTATTTATTTTATTTATCAACATAAACTTACAAGTTTAAACTTATTTTTCAAGAATTATTTTTTTTTTAATTTTTTTAGAAGTATCATCTTAAAATCTATTCTCATACTAACCTAAACGAAAATGATTTATGACTCATCAAAATTTTGCTAATCCAATTGAGATGAGAAGAAAAAAAAATCAAGAAAGAAGAAAAAAAAAGTAAAGAAGATAAATAAGAAGTGATAATACATAGGAGAGAGGAGAGAGAAAGATAAAAAATGAAAAAAAGAATAAATGTGAGTAATTATATAAATGGGTCTCATTATATTAAATATTAATAAAAAAATATTTAAATTATAATAATTTTATTACATGACACATTGTATTGGAGACACATGTCATAATAGACCTTTCCTTTTATTTTTAATCTAGTACATGCAACTACACTTTATTTAATGTGTATAATCAAAAGCCATACATATCAATGGTTAAAAAAATGTCTTCATAGTATGAGGACAAAATAGGTGTGCCCATCATAAAAATTTTCTACATATATGTATAAGCATTTACTAATTAGCCTCTCTAAGTGAAAATGATCTTAATAGAAAAATATTTGACCAAAAGATTTGAAAATTAAAATAAACATCTTTAATCAAAATTTATTTCAAGTACATTCCATTTTTAAACTACTAAACATAGATGAGATTTTTTTTTTTTTTATATGATGGATAGCTGACGTTAAGAATTTGTCAACTAACTTTATGGTTAGAAAATTAGAATCAAGAGCAAAGTTCAAAAATCAGGTAAAGTTAAGGTGAAATGCAAGTTTAAATGGTCAGAGATTTCTTGAGTAGAAGAATAATTTCTTTTATTGCATTCATTATATGAGTTACACTATTAATTTTCTAATCCCCTCTCACACTTCAAAATAGGGTATTTATAGACTCTAATGGCCTGAGGTACATGGAGGTCCCAAAGAGACAAGTTATTGCTTTTGAACTGCAAACCGTTGGTGTTGGAGGTGGTCTTTTAGGCTGCCAACTGCAGGTAAAGGTCCAGGAGGTGGTTTGATTTCTCCTCTCACGACATTCTCTTCAATATGCATTCAAATTTCACCTTTACTCCACCCTAAACAAACAACACATACTGCAAAACGACTTGACACAATACAACACACACTCACACACACGACATGACCCGCATGAAAGCACCCAAAAAGGCTCGCACATGAGCCCCTAGTCACACACACACACACACGACACGACTCGCATGCGAGCCCCTACTCATGCACACACACGGCACGATTCGCATACGAGGCCCCACATGGGCTCGCATGCGAGCCCCTACTCATGCACACACACATCACGACTCGAATGAGAGCCCCCACAAGGGCTCACACACGAGCCCCTACTCACGCGCACACACACACACACACACAACTCGCATCGCACACACACACACGATGAAACACTCACATACATTGCGACAGCTTGCATGCAAGCCCCCATAAATGCACACACATGACAACTCACGGGGTTGGTTTTGGAGCTACTTTGATGTATCCTAAGTACCGTAACTTTGAGAAATGCATGCCGAGTTAGTAGGATAATCAAATTAATCCTTATTTATCATTTGGTTATTAGGTGATTAATCTCGAGAGTTATCAACGCTAATTTTTGGAGTTAACCATTACCCCCAATCTACAAGAATTTTTTTAATTAGTTTTCTTGCCGATTAAGTGAATTAAGGAATTAGCCTTGTTGCAGCGGGAATCTTAGCTTCTTTTTATTTCTCAAGGATGTGCCTACTATATAGGGGGCCTCCCTTACTTGAATTTTTACTTTAAAACATTACTTTGGTGTAGTGGTAAATCCTTCTTGCCTTGTCTAATAGGTTTTGAGTTCGATCCCTCCTAAGGTCACTTTTTCACTTCTTATTTCTATTATTTAGATATATTTATATATTTTTATATACTTTTTTGAATATAATGGGGTAATCTCCACTCTTGTCGCTACCACACATGACATGTGTCACCCTTGATATTAGGTTAGCATTTTAATGTTTGCACTTTGATCTACGTAACAGGCATCTTGCTCACTTTGAACTTAGTTACCCCACTTCTATGACCCTTCATGTTCCAAGAGGTACCACACTTATCTCTATTCCCCCCATTTTTGTTGTCTTTAAGTTACGTTTCTAGAATGCTTGCAGTTATAGTTTGGGTGTTGCCATTGTGGCACCAGTTGCATCACTTGCACCTGCACTGGGGCATACACCCCTGTGTGTATTATATAGTAAACTCAATATCTTGATTTTACCTCTTAGGTGATGGTGTTAAGGTAGCGTGTCTCTTTAAACTATTCCGTCCTGGGTCTCATTTGGGCGCAACCCTAAAAAGTGATATTTTCTACGGCCAATATCATTAATATTTTGTCGTTTGATAAGGAGGGCACTCAAGAGAGCCTACATGCTAGATATGTTAGATTAATATCTAAGAGGATCAATCACTTTGAACACATTATTAACCATAGAGAGCATGTTGAGAGGGTCAAAGCTGAAATTCATTCTGTTTTGAGTAGAGAACAAAATTTCTGGTAGCCTACTCCGACGTGTATCGTTTTAGGCTTAGAGCTTCACTTGTTGAATCTTCAAACCATCTGAGATTCCTTGAGAGTTCTCTCCCTCCTAAGCCTGATATTCCATCCCCTTTCAAGGCTTCCTGATCTTCTTTGGGCGAGGAGCATGGAATCATGTCTACTCCATCCTTATTCCCGGGGGTACTAGGGTCAAGCCTTAGGCTCACAAGAGGCCCAAAGGAGATAGAAAATATGTGCCTCATGCTTAGCATCACTTTTATGTGTCTGCAGGTATGACTCCACCTAAGCAACTGAGGCATCTTGTCGCATCCCACAGGCGCTCTTCTTCTTACCTTCCTAGGTGACAAGTCCTTCCATTGCCTAGTGAAGTACCCTTCGTCTATGTAGATGTCAAGAGCACCATGTCCATAGATGGTATTCGTAGGGTAATATACACCTTTAAAATACGTACAACTAATGACTTAGCACTGCTCAAGCTGGGGCAAGATGAATTCACCGTCGCACCCCTCCAAGAGGGGGTGGGGGTTGCCTTCATTGAACACATTATGGCAGCTAGCGTCACTTTATCTCTCAATCCATTTTTATTGACATACTTGCCTAGTTTGGTATTGCACCTCTCCAACTCTCCCTGATGGCTTATATTAGGTTGACATGCTTTGCCATAGCTTTTAAGGGGGTGAATGGTCACTTCCTTTCTTCCACGGAGTTTCACATGATTTTCAACATCTATCACACTGCCAAATCTCCTCGCACGTATCACTTCTCAAAGATCTTGTCCCCCAAATTCCAAGGTGCTGCAAGGATGCCTTTGAAGGTTCACTTCAAGCCTTTCGAATTCAGAATATCAGGAAGAAATGGCTCGGTCTCCTCATCGGAGTCATAACCAGGTAATTTCCCATGTTCCCCATCTGGATATTTTCTAAACTTATCCTCCAACTCAATGATTCACAACTTGATGGGATCCATTTATTGTTGATTTACTTTTAGTTGATGGCGTAAGTAAGGTACATTCTGATTCAATCACTCGCGAAGATCGAGTTGTCTTCGATTCAAATGTTTGCAAAGATCAGGTTTCCTTCACTAATTGCTCACAGACCTCGTCTCTAAGTAAATCTTAAATTGGTAGCTTTGCGTATTGCTCATGGTTTCTTGATTGGCATAATATCGAAGTCTACTTCGTTCTCACATTTTCCTACCTGATCGACTGTGTCCTCGAGACCTCGAGTGTCCCAAGTTGGAACTTGCTTCTTCTTGTAGTGGCCTTCTCCTTTGGAAGAGGTTAGATACACATCATCTATTTAAGTACGTGTATACACCTTCCCCCTCTGATCGAGTAGGACGATGAGGGTGTCTCGGTGGCAGACCACTTCCCCCTTCATATGCATCCTCACTTCTAGGTATATATCCTGTAGAATTATGGGTTTCTTCATTCCTTCTTTCTGGGTTTTGATTATCACAACCATAGTTTCTCCTTGAACGCCATGTTCCAGTAGTATGGGATCTTTGAGAACCCATTCGCTATTTCCCAGGGCGATGTGTAGTTTCTTTAGGACGATTTCCATCGTTTTGATTATAATCTGCCATGTATGAATTTCTGTTTGTAAGGAGGGATTTTTCTGGGTTTATCACTAAGGCTTTCAATGAAAGTACCAAACTGTTAACGCAGATTTCGCTTAACTAAAAATAATGAGCCTTTACGTAATAATTATATCACAGAAATAATAATAAACGATTAAATAACTCCAGATATTATTACATGGTTTTGTAGTTAAATCTACTTACTCCACGAGTCTATCTTATTAGGATATTTTCTTTATACAAATTACAATATATAATTGATAATCTTTTTTCTCTCCAATTCTCCAACTCTTTTTCTGTGGGATCTGCCCCTATTTATAAGAATATAGGTTGACAATTATTTATTTTGGATAAGTTTAAAAAGTAACTGTTCATGAAACACTACAAAAAATTGTTACTTTTAGTGACAACTTTTTAGTCACAACATAATTTTTTTGTGACTAAATGTAACTTTTAGTCACAACAAAATGTTACTTGTGACTAAAGCATAGCATTTAGTTACAAGTTGTCTCTAATTTAATTTTGTTCACAATAAGTATTGTGACTGAAAATACATTTAGTCACAACAAATTATAATTTTTGTGACTAATACTTTTAGCCACGGACCTTTTTAGTCACAACATAGGAATCATGACTTATAATTAATCACAATTTTTTAACTTTCCGTCACAAGTTTTGTTGTGACTAAAAGTAAAAAATTTTGTAGTAAAACGTGGACACTTCCCACATTTCATTTAATTATATGAAGGATAATACTTGGTCACTGCTCGACTGCTCTTTTTTCTTATGGTGAATGCGAATTTAGACAATTGTATCTCGCTTAACCCGAGTTATCTTACTTGTTCATCTTGATGTGGGGAAAATGCTAAGTGTTACCCGATGGTTCGCCTCGTTAAGTTCATTAGTTAATATAGCGAGATGACTGTCTCGCTATACATAACTTGAGGTTGACACGTGTGATTGTATTTATTCTACTTCAAATACATGAATATCTTCATTGACTATGACTCTGAGGTAGGTGCGTGTCTCGTCAATACAAATTTTAATGACCTTTTATCATTATCTCGCTTGAGACTATATAGTCAGCGAGTTATAAATATTTTCTATTAAATATTTGTTAACGAGTTATTTTATCTTGCATTTAATGATATAACTTTATTATATTAGGTGATTCATATTCCACTGAAGACACGTGTCACTTTCTGAAGTGTAGCCAAATTTCGGGTATAACAGTTATAAAAAGCAAAGAAGAAATAAATAGCAAAGTGTCTTTATGTTGACAGAGAATTGATGAAGCTTTAACTGATTCATTCTTAGATAATTTATTTTTTGATTCTTTTTGACAGAATTAAGTCAAAATTCTTTTGACTATACTATTTTGTAACAGATGAAAATTTGATGTTGACTTACATTTTTAGTCCATGTTTTTATCATGTTCATCTGTAAGCCTTTTCTTTGATATTAGACTTCATTAGCTATAATTTATTTGAAGCAGTTAAGCCTTAGCTATTTACAGCAAAAGAGTAATATAGCTACTTGATTGATTATACTTCAGAGTTGAGCTTGAGATATTCTCTTGCATTTTTTGGTCAATTTTTCATCTTAAATCATATGAATAGAAAACTTGAACAAAACTATTGCAGAACCACTCAACAAGTCTAATCTAATAAAAATGGTTGATGTATTTTATTTAACGTATGAATATAATTTATTCTTGACTCAAAACTCCTGAGTCTTGGACAACAATTCTACTAGAACACAATATTTTTATCCAATAAAACCAAAGTTTGCAATTGCATGCATGGTCTAATCTTGCTGAATTTTCTAGTGTTTTTGTTTGTGTAAGCTTACAGTTGCTATGTTGAGACTCTTCATATACAACCAAATTTTCTAATTGCATGGTCCAATCTAGCTGACTTTTTTATAGAGGTCGGTGATCTTAATCGAGCTCTTTAGTATTACAAGGTATTTACCTGGATCACTTTGCATGGACATATCTTTATGAGTGGAGTGTATGTGAGTGTTTACAATTGTATATTCATGTTACAAAATTCTATTGACCTGCATGACTAAGTTATAACACATGAGCCATTTATAATTATATATGTTTAATATAATGAAACTTTGTAGTAATCAAAATATAATGTAAAAGTAACATGTTAATCTTATAGATATGAATCTGTACTAAACTGTCAAAAGACATACAATAAAAAGAAAATAGCAACATTTTATGTGTACAAACTTTCTTCATTGCCACAGAGATGTTACAAGGCAATATTGTTTACGATAACATGACTTTCTATCCCTTTCAATTATTTATAAGCAGCATGGAATGTTATCTTAGCATCATGTAATTCTTGCTTTTATTTGTTTTTTAAAAAATATTTAATTAGTTGTATATATAATATTTTTTTTTCTGAATGATGCATCATGTGGTGGCATTACTCACAGAGATCAAAAGAAGATGGTGTGCTTAGGCATCCTACAGATGCTGAAGTATGGAAGCAGTTTGACCGGCTTCATCCGTCTTTCACCGTTGAACCTAGAAATGTCAAGCTAGAATTGGCTACTGACAATTTTAATCTATTTGGGAACATGAGCAACTCTTATAAATTGTGGCAACTTAATTTTGTCCCATATAATTTGTCACCCTGGAAGTGCATGAGTTTTGAATCGTTATTGTTGACCTTATTGATTCCAGGTCTATCATCTCCTTAAAAAGACATGGATGTGTTTATGATACCATTAATTGATGAACTGAAATAGTTGTGGGAGACGGGTGTTCAAGCCTGAGATGCATACAATGGAACTATATTTTCAATGCGTGCAGCCGTGTTATGGACAATAAATGATTTTCCTACTTATGATCTAATGTTTGGTTTATGCACAAAAGGGTACATGGTGTATCCCACTTGCAATGAACACACTCCTTCCGTTGACCTAAATAGTAAGGTTAGATATGTGGGCCACAGACATTTTCTCCCAATGAATGATCCAAGAAGGAAAAGCAAAAAATACAATGGGAAGCTTGAGAAGAGAGCACTATATTGATGGGGGATGATATTTTATCTCAATTGGACCAAATTCAATTTCATTTGACTAGAAAACACAAATAGTTTGGGGGTGTGAAACGAAAATGTTCTACTGAAGTACTAAATTGGTAAAAAAAAAAGTATATTTTTTTAACTAGAGTACTGGAAGAATTTTTTCTTTGACATAATCTCAATGTAATGCATATTGAGAAAAAATGTGTGTGACAACTTACTAGGTAATCTTCAAAGTATCAATGGGAAGTCAAAGGACACCGAGAAGGCAAGAATTAATTTGCAAGACTTGTAAATACAACGTGGGTTGTGTGTAATGACCGCATTTTAGAATATGAATTAGTAAAGGCGATTACCGTTAATTATTGATATTTTTTAATTATGCATGAGTTTATTATTAACTGGGTCCTATTTTTAGAAATGAGCACTAGAGTTATAATTTCTCAATTCTGTAAATTTTATTAAACTCTAGAGGTATTATTTATGTTATATGTAAATTATGTAATTTTTATGATTTTTGCTCGGTGACAATGGAAAATGCGATGGATGGCCGTTTGAGTTGCATGAGTAAGTCTAGAACCTATTTCTTAGTGGGATAAATATTTGAGATAGATAAAATACTAAGTTTGAGTGGGGTTATGGCTTTTAACCATCTTACCCCTAGGCTTAAAATTACTTAGGTTATAAGATAAAAGGGAATTTTGGGAATTTAACATAATGGGATTGGGTGGCTTGTCCCTTCAATGGCAGCTGGCCATTATTAGTTAATGGTTTGGTTTTCCTCTTCCATCAATTAAGAAAATTAAAGAAATAAATCAAAAATATCAAGAGTAAACTCATTTCTTTCTCTCTGTTTGTTCGACTCCCACAAGACCAGAAGGAATCCTAACCTAGCTTCCATTTTTTTGGAAATTTAGCAAGAAATCAAGGGTGATTCAAGTTGAGGTACACCGTAAAAACTCTTATTTGGTGAATTTCTTCGGTTTTAGTTGGTTTTTGCATGTAATGTTGAGTTTTAGTGGCTGTTAGGGTTAAATTGGTGTGTGGTTTGATTTCTAAGTTTAATTTGAGTTGGATATGAGTTCTAGTAGCTGGTGTTGCTGAGTTTTGTGGAGAATGATTAAGTTTGAGTTTAAAAACTCAAACTTGAGTCATTAATTGCATATTTTTGTTTTGTGTGTATTTCTAGATTCTATTTCTTACAATGTGCTGTTTGGTTTCTTTTTAGGTAAACTGGAAGGTTTCGCTTGGTTTGGGCACATTTTGAGCAAGATTCAAACTATTTGGAAGAACCTGGTGCAAATCGATTAACCAGTTTGACGGGTCCTGTAAAACAGTGGCAATGTAACACTCTACTAGTTTATGTGTGTTTACGTGATTTTTAACTTAATTGTACAGCTCGTTGCTAATCAACGAGTTTATTGAAAATTGTGAATAAATAAACCTTTATTTAACTAATTATACATAAAAAAAATTACATACTTACATTAAACTGGGATCCCGTTTACAAATATATTTACAAAAGTTTTATAGTGCATAATACAAAAGTTTGTTGCCCAACGACTATACAAAATATGCCCAGCTGTCCCAAAGACCGTACACTCTAGGCCTAACTGCCCCAACATGTACAATCTTCATATGCTCGCTCTTATCTACACATGGAAAAAATATCTGTGAGCGACAGATTTAGTAAGAAAAGCATAAATAATATCACAGTAATAACATCGATTATAATTAGGTGCCCATACACCAAACTGTAACCCTATTCCTGAGTCTGACACGGTACTGAGTCTTGAACGTTCGTACAATAATACTATCGACCATAATATCAGCCTATACTTAGTACACTAGTTATGCTCTAGACATACTAATGTTATAGCGTCGATCAGTATTTGAGCCAAACATACATCTATCAGTATCCAATATAACTCTGCGTATATTGATACCGCTATTGATGTAATCTAACAGGCTTAATAAGAATGTACGCTAAACATGTAACCACATATCCATATCATTATACTAATCTTACCTCATTTTCGGATTCAGGTGTGCCGGCCAACCTAAGTGGAATAACTGTTGGGTTTTGTGCCCTAAATAAAATCTATTTCAATATAATCAAATTTAATAATTAATAAAGATCAAAAATCACTTTTATGTTGAATGGTTCACATGATTTAGTTCATGATTATGTTTAATGTATAAATTCTATTAAGTCCAGAACATATGTATTTGTTCATGATTATAGTGTCGTCAGCACATCATGATTATATGATCAAAAGTTTAATTCCCTGATTTGTCAATTCACTGGATTTAGATTTGCATGATAATCAGCGATAGGTATACTTACACCTTGGATAAGTGTTATGTCCTTTCCAGGGTATTAGCAAAGTTTACCAGTATCGGATGTGTGGAGTATACATTGGAAGACACCGATATTGGTCTTAGATAAGATATCATTAACTTACTGTTATATCTTTCTAACTTAGGTCTATGGATCTTAATCGTGATATGGTTAGGTTCAATCTCGAGAGTGTTATATGTGTTCTTTGATTTGTTAGTTTAGCCTACCTTTTGGTCTGGGTAATACGTACATTTTGGGAACATGATAGTACAATTGAGTGGGAGCGCTAATCCAAGATATGGAGTCTATAGCTTCTATCTGGACATAGAAGAGAAACAATGATTTCCTTCGAGCTTGGCTGAATAGAGATAAATGGTTGAGATCTCATTTCAGTAATTATATTAGTTTACTGAAATATCATTTATAGGTAGCTAAGTGTTTTAAGGATAAAATACATTGAAGGGTAGAACGGTAAATTTGTCCCTATTCGGTGTAGATCATCTATAGAGGATCCTTGACTATTAGGATTGTAACAATGGATAATCATAACTTATCTATATCGTGGTGCATATAGAGCGTTCTATATAACTGAGAGTGTATTCAATTCCAAGTTCCATAGTGGTTCAATGAGGAATTAATAAGTTGAGAATTTACTTGGTGAATTCTAGATCTATTTATTGAAAGCTCGGTTATATAGACCCATGGTCCCCTCACTGGTTGAGATAATACTGCTTGCAGACTCAGTTAATTAATTTTAATTAATCAATGATAATTCTAAAATTAGACTATGTGTTATTTATGAATTTTCACTAAGCAAGGGCTAATTGTGAAGAAAAGAGATTTTGGGGTCAATTTGTTAATTAAGAGACTTTGTATGGTCTAATTAATAAATTACATTAATGAAAATTTTATTTAGTAATTAATTATAATTTTTAAATAAATAGTTTTGGTATTTATAAGGTTGAATTGGAAAATATAGTATTATTGAAAAGAAGAATAAGTGGTTGAAATAAAGTGGTAAAAATCTAACTAGAGATTGGCTCATTTAATGTGTACAGCCAAGTGTGATTTTTGCCTAATTTTTTATTCTTTTTTAATCCATATAATTCAACCCTAAGCCCTAACATTATGCTGTAATCTCATCCACTTTTGACACTTTGTCAAATTAATGCCTTCAACCAACTTGACGAGAGAGTTCCTTCATTAGTGTTTTCTCACCTCCTTCATTGTTCTTCACCTATTCGAACCCTTAGTGAATGAGTGCCATGCCCACACATAGCAAGTCAAGTACTCAATCATAGTGAGTAAGACGGTGGTAACCAAACCGGAAGGAGAGAAAGAGATCCAAGTTCAGATCTTGATAATGATCTGCTACAAAAGGATTCACGGGCTAGAGATCTTGAACGGAAGGAGTCATTATATTCCGCTACAATCAATGTAAGGTTTTCTCAAACCCTTATGTGTTTATTTCATTATTTTAGAGAATTCATATTTAGGATGTTAATCAACATACTTGTTAGTAAATCTAGATCCTGGTAAGATATTCCTAACAACTGGCCTCAGAGCCTTGGTAATGATTTACTTTCATGAAATATGGATTTAAAACGATGAATATTGTTTTTGTGTTGATTTGGATGTGTTCATGTTGGTTTATGTGATTATTTGATGAATGTATGTAATTACGAAATTTTCCATGAAAATAATTTTATTTTCTTTCTGAAAATATTTTATTTGGATTCCTTGTGAAAAATTCAGCAACTTTGGTTTTGACAGAACTCAATTTCGATATTAATTGACAAAGTTATTAAATTTTGAAATTTTGGGGTTCAATGGTGCATCGAATGCACGAGGGAGTGGGACAAGGAGGGAATCCGCGAGCTCGTGACCCTGTCTGAAGCGCATGCCTTCGGAGACGATACCATGTCTCACGCCCGTGTGCACCCTGCAGCTCACCCAGGGACATGCTGCACACGCCAAGTTTTCTCAGCTGGAGACCTCCCTTCTGCCTGCGTCCAGGACTGTGTACAGCCTTCCTGGGCTACATGTGCAGCCACTCCTCCAACCCGATTTTTTGTGGAATTTTTTCCAAAAATTTCCAATTTTCCCAATTTCAAATCCAAAATTTCAAAATAAAATATTATTTTTAATATATTTAAACTTAAATATCAATTTTATATTAATAATATTTAATTTTCAATAGATTATTATTAATTTTTTGATATTTTGAGGTTTAAATTTAAAAATTGATTATTTTATTTTTAAATTATGTTTAGATTTTTTAAATTTGTTAATTTCTTTAATATTTATATATTATTCAATTATAAGATCAGATATGTTAATATTAGACATATTTTAAATTAAAAGATAACTTTATTCTTTTAATTTAAAATATTATATTAAAATTATCTTATATGATAAATTAAATAATTAATAAATTTGAAATTAATTTAGATATTTTTATAGATATTCTAACCTAGATATTTTTAAATTCAAAATTGGTTATTTTGATATTATTTAATTGTTTATAAATTATAAGTTAGAAAAATGATATTTATGCTATTTTATATCATTTTACTTATTAGAAATTTATAAATTGTATTTTAAATAGTTAAATAACCTAGATATTTTTTCGTAGAAATTTAGATAATGCTTCATTTGAGATATTTTGACATATAATTAAGATAATTATTGTTTGTTTATTATTTTATTCTTAAAATAATAGTTGCCTAACCACATCTATTTTAAAATTGGTTTATTTTGTTATTTTTTTTAATTTTATTAAATTATAAGATTAGAAAATGATATTGAAAATATCTATTTAGTTATTTTCAAATCATTTACCTTATTAAATATTTAATTTAATTTGATAAAAAGTAATTAAAATAAACCTAGATATTTTAAATTAGTTTCATTTTTGAATTTTAAATTTTAATGAGATATTTAAGGTTGTTTTTAACAACCTTAAATTTTTAAAATTTAATTGGTTAGTTTAAAACAATAATTTTATTATATTAATATCTTATTTCACATATTGTTACATGGACATTGTTTGTTATGTATTTAATTGTTTATTCAAAACTTTTTTTTTAATAAACCTATTACTTATTTCATCTAAATTGCTATGATTAACTTGTTGACAGATCCAATGATCTGATTTTAATCATAGTCCAATTGTCAATAGATCCTATAAATAATTTGTAACAGGTAAATTTTCTACTTCTTTCATCTGTGTAAACCTAGAAATATGATAGGGCCCATCCAAATCAATTTGACCTGTGTGAGCCTATATGTTTGCTTTTGGGCTTAGATGCATATAGGAAGCCCATTTATTTCTAGATATTTAAATGGACTCGGTTACTAAAATAAAATATCACCATTGATAGTTTTATTCAGGCCCAAATTAGTATTGGGCTTATTCAATGAATAACAATTGTTTAATGAAATATTAAATTTCTCTCATTTGGGCCTTGTGTGAGTGTTAGGGGGCCATTAGTAGTGGGTACGACATACTGAACCCGTCCCTCCCTCACATGAACAACCCCAATTGTGAAGGTCCATTTCCCTTATTTAAATAATTGTATTAGGCTAATTATACTAGTTTAACCTAATTAAAATTGAATTAGCAACATAATTAATTTTAAAATAAATGAAATTAATTTTTCATTGGATTATTTTAAAATTAATTTAAATAAATACACTTAGTTTAATGAAATATTCTAGATAGTGATTTCTAGTAACTAATTTATATTTTCTAATATTTAATTAAGTAGAAAAATATATTTAAGTTGAAAATTAATTAAAATTTAATTAATTTTGGACCAACTTAAATTAGAATATTTTTCTTAGCACGTAAACAAAATAAATAATTAAGTTGATTTTATTCAAGATACTTAATTATTTGTTTCGATTTTATGAAATTCAAATAAATTAAAAATATATTTAAGTTGAAAATTAATTATTTAATTAATTTTAGACCAACTTAAATTAGAATATTTTTCATAAATATTAAATGAGAATTAATAATTAAACTGATTTTATTCAAGATACTTAATTATTTCTATTTTAATAAATTTAATTAAATAGAAAATTATATTTAAGTTTGAAATTTTTCAATTTCAGATCAACTTAAAATAGAATAATTTTCAGAATATATTTTACTTTATTTTAGTAATCATTTTCCCACGTAATTTTGAATTGCATTTATTTATTTTAAATGGAGATATTTCAATTTTTCAATGGGCAGTACTCAAGTGAAGTTCAGTTCCTAAGGCCTGTTGCAAGGCCTTCCAAAACCATGATGTAAATGGAGGATCTTTATCAGAAACTATACTTGAAGGCACTCCATGCATTCGAACTATATTGTCCACATAAAGTCGAGCTAGCCTAGTAAGCTTGTAATCCTTTCTGATTGGAATAAAATGGGCAGACTTAGTTAAACAATCAAGAATCACCCAAACAGCGTCATGCTTCTAAGGTGTCAATGGCAACCTAGTAACAAAATCCATTGTAATCTTGTCCCACTTCCATTCTGGTATAGGCAAAGGTTCAAGTAAACCTGAAGGTCTTTGATCCTCAGCCTTTACTTACTGACAAACTATACACTTAGCTACAAAGCTGGCCACATCTCTTTTCATACCTTCCCACCAATATTGTCTCTTTAAATCTTGGTACATCTTTCTACTTCCAGGATGTACATCAAATTTGGATCTATGGGCCTCAATCAAAATGGACTCCCTAAAATAAGGGATATCTATAGCACTAGTCTTCCCACATGGTATAGATACCCTTCACCATTAACTGTCCACCCATCTAATTTCTCACCATCTTGGATTCAGTTCCAAATAAGTCTTAGCTTTTCATCTTGCCACTGACGTTGCTTAACTTGTTAAAGTAGCACTGGTGTAGCCACTATGTTATAGATACAAGCTACTTCCTCCCATTCATAGTATTGCAAGTTATAATCGCCCATTGTGATTGCCCTTCTCAAGTCCTCAAGAGCCAAGCATGCCAAAGTACCATGAGGCTTTCTACTTAGTGCATCAACTACTACATTAGCTTTCCCAGGATGGTACTGCAAAGTGAAATCATAGTCCTCCATATACTCAACCCATCTTCTTTGCCTCAAGTTCAAGTCCCTTTGAGTAAAAAGATACTTCAAGCTCTTATGATCTGAGTATAACTCAAACATTACGCCATATAAATAACATGTTCAAATTTTTCAAGACAAAGATTACCGTAGCAAGTTCTAGGTCATGCGTAGGGTAATTCTTATCATGTGGTTTCAATTGTCGAGAAGCATAGGCAACCACCTTGCCATTTTGCATGAGGACAGCTCCTAATACAGCACTTGAAGCATCAATGAATACCACATATGGTTCCTCACTATTACGAACAGTGAGAACAGGTGCTGAAATTGATCTTCCCTTCAATTCTCTGAAAGCTTCTTCACAACTATCATCCCACATACACTTTACTTCTTTTCTTGTTAACTTTGTCAAAGGAATAGCAATCCAAGAGAAATTCTCCACAAAGCGACAATAGTAGCCTGCCAACCCAAGAAAACTTCAAACTTCAGTGACATTCTTTGGTCTTTCCCACTGTAGAATAGAGTCTATCTTTGCAGGATCAACGATGATACCATCTTGAGAAATTACATGGCCTAAGAACTTGACTTCAGTCATCCGAAATTCACACTTCTCTTTCTTATCATATAATTGACGATCTCTCCATGTCTGTAATATTATTGTCAAGTGTTCAGGATGATCTTGACGTGTCTTAGAATACACCAAAATATCATCAATGAATACCACCACAAACTTATCCAAGAAAGGTCTAAAGACTCTATTCATAAGATCCATAAATGCAGCAAGTGCATTCGTTAACCCAAATGGCATTACCAAAAACTTAAAGTGTCCATAACGTGTCCTGAAAGCAGTCTTAGGGATATTTTCTTTCCTAATCCTCAATTGATGGTAGCCTAACCTCAAATCAATTTTTGAAAAGAACTTTGAACCACCAAGTTGATAGAATAATTCATCAATCCTCGGTAGAGGATATTTGTTTTTAATTGTCATCTGATTCAGCTTTCTATAGTCGACACAAAGTTGCAAAGTCCCATCAGCTTTCTTGGCAAACAAGACTGGAGCTCCCCATGGAGATGTACTATGTCTGGTGTAACCCTTATCCATTAACTCCCCTATTTGTTTTTTCAATTCAGCCAACTCTGTGAGTGCCATGCGATAAGGCACAATAGAAACTTGTTGAGCTCCGGGAATCAAATGAATGCAAAACTCGATCTCCCGATCAGGTGGTAACCCTGGTAAATCCTTTGGAAACACATCTAGAAAACCACTAACCACTGATATCCAAGGGAACTTGTCTAAATTCCTAGAGTCATCATCGATCGCAAACAGATTCCCATAACACTCTAAGTTTCTCTTTCCACATAAGCATGCCCTTAAGATAGGATTTTTTTCTCACTGCGCTCATGTTGGCTCGATAAACAATGAAATCACCACTAGGGGTTCAATGAGTCACTCTTTTGCATGAACAATCCACAATAGCTTGTTATTTAGACAACCAATCCATACCAAGAATTACATCAAATTGCCCCATAGGCAACACTAATAAGTTTCCAGATAACTTGTGTCCCTCGAACACAATACAAATTGACCTACATATGGTTGATACCTTATCGTGTCCCCCCATAGGTACACTCAAATGTAACACAGGACTAAAAGTTTCCCAACTCAAACCTAACATACTAGTAAACATCAAAGATATAAAGGAATGCGATGCACCAATATCAAATAATACATGAGCCCAAGAGTGTGAGATAAGAACCATACCATCAACAACTCCTTAGTTAGCACCGCCCTGTACATCATCAACCCCAAGAGCGCAGGCTTGAGCAGATGACTTTACTTTTGCCTTTCCCTTTCCCTGACTAAGATGGCTTGTACTTGCACCAGACCCTCCCCCTTGATTGTACCCTCTTCGACACCCACTAGGAGTAGGAGTTTGGAAACTTGTGAGTACCCCATGTTGAACCCTGAACCTTGTGGCCTAAACTGATGTTGATACTAAGACTGCTGGCCCGATTGGGGTGTGAAACCATAAGATGAAGACTGAGACTGGCTTGTCTTGGGCTCTCCATGAAAAGGAGTAGACTCTACATAGCTCCCTATGGGTCCTCCATGAGATTCTTGAAATCTTTGTTGTCATTGTGGGCAATCTTTCTTCTTATGACCTTGTTGACCACAACTGAAACACCCGTATGGTCCGCTACGAGTCTTTCCTGATGACCTGCTACCCCCATTGAATTGTTGTCCTTGGGACCAGTGTCGTTGATTCTTCTTGGTGGTCTTTCAGTCATTTCCTCTTCCTTTTCTTGTGTTCTTCTTCTCATTCCCTTCTACATGAGCCTCAGTTCGCAAGGCTGCTGTCACACACTCAGTCAGGTTGTTAAAGGTCAAAGGGGCTATTGGAAAACGTATCGCAGGCCTCAAACGATGCATGAACTGTTCAATCACCAAGGGTTGGTCAATAACACCAGGATATGCATAAGAGGATAGCTCTACAAACTTCATGTAAAATTCATTCACAGTCATATCCCTTTATCGTAGACCATCTAATACTACAATCAAAGCCCTCCTGTGAGATGGACTAGAATATTGCTCCCTGAAAACTCCCTCAAAATCTCGCCAAGTCGTCTCATCAATTTCAATTGTTCTGGACAAGGACTCCCACCAATCTACTGCACCACCCTCTAACTTGGACACAACAAAAGTTACTTGATATTCCTCAGGTGTTCCTATTGTGTTGAAATTGTTCTTTATATGCCTCAACCACCTTTCAGCTACCATGGGATCTTGTCCACCCTCAAACTCAGGCACTTGGATCCGATGAAAGATTTGAAAATGATGACTCTGTCAAGCGGCATGCTCCATCTGTTGAGCGAGAACTGCTCTTAAGGCTTTGAGAAGGGCGTTCTTAGGGAATTCTGTTGGGCTTTGTGCCCTAAATAAAACTCTATTTCAATGTAATCTTTCTCATTTAATTATCAATAAAGAGACAAAAGTATTTTCATTACTTATTTAGTGTGTCATTTGGTTCATGATATCATTTATGTATTTATTTGATTTATAAATTCATCCAAACCCTTATCACATTGATATTCTTGTTTATTGTGTCGTCAGCACAGTCGAAAGTAATCAAGATTATGTGATTAAATATATATTCCTAGATTTATCAGTACACAAGATTTAACTGATATGATAATCCACAACATAGTTTACTTGCACCTTGGATAAGTGCTATGTCCTTTCCAGGGCATTGGTTAAAGTAAAGCTTGGGCTAAATGCATGGAGTATGCATTGGAAGGGACTGATATTGAACTTGGATTAGATATAATAAATTTACTGTAATATCTATTCAATTTAATATCACCTAGTGGATCCTAGATCAAATGATCTTAATCCTGACATGGTTAGGTTCGATTTTAAGAGTATTATTCATGTTCTTTGATTTGTTAGTTAGGCCTACTTTTGGTCAGGGTGATACGTACATTTTGGGAACATGGTAGTGCAATTGAGTGGGAGCGCTAATCATAGATATGGAATCTATAGCTTCTATTCGGACATAGAAGTGAAATGATGATTTCCTTCGAGCTTCGCTAAACAGAGATAAATGGTTAAGTATTCATTTCAGTGATTATGTTAGTTCACTAAAATATCATTTATAGGTTGCTAAGTGTTTTAAGGATAAAATTGAAGGGCGTAACGGTAAATTAATCCCCATACAGTGTAAATCATCTATATAGGATCATTGGTTATTGGGAATATAACAATGGATAACTAATAGCGTATCTATATCGTGGAACATATAGAGCGTTCTATATAACTAAGAGTGCAATTCCAAGTTCTATGGTGGATGCAATGAGGAATTAATAAGTTAATGAATTTACTTGGTAAATTCTAGATCTGCTTATTGGAAGCTCGGATATATAGGCCCATGGTCCCCATACTAGTTGAGACATTACTACTTGTAAGACTCAGTTAATTGATTTTAATTAATCAATTATAATTCTAAAATTAGCCTATGTCTAGTTTATGAATTTTCACTAAGCTAGGGCTTAATTGTAAAGAAAATAGATTCTAGGCTTTATTTGTCAATTAAGAGAATTTATCAAGTCTAATTAATAAATATATTAAATGGAAATATTATTTAATAATTACTTTTAATTATTAAATAATTAGATTTGACATTTAAGTAGTTAAATTGGAAAATGTCATTTTAGAGAAAATAAGATGAAAAATTAAAAAAATGGAAAAATTGCAAAGTGGGGCCCACTATCCATGGCCGGCCACTTGGGAAGCAATTTGCCACTTTATTTTTTAATTATTTTAATGCTAATTAAATCTAACCTGCCCCTAAGTGTTTTCCTATAAATAGGTAGTGATGGCTTCAAAGGAAAAGATGATGCAACTCATTCCTTCAGTAAAAATTTTAAGCCACCTTCACTCACCCTATTTGAAAGCTTCTCTCTCTCTTCCTCTCTTCGAAACTAAAGCAATATAGTGAAAAGAGTGAGTGCCCACACAAATCAAGTGGTACTCAATCATAGTGTGTAAGGCTCTGAAGAATCCAATTTCAAGAGAAGGAGATTCGGACTCAGATCTTTGTGATACTCTGCTACAGAAAGGATACAAGTGTTAGAGATCTGAGTGGAAGGAGACATTATATTCTGCTGCAACCACTGTAAAGTTCCTGAAACTTTATATGTGTTTATTTCATAATGTTTTACCAGTTCATGTTTAGGATGTTAAAAACATACTTGTTAGTAAATCTAGATCCTGGTAAAATAATTATAACAAATTTAGCTTATGGAGGTTGGACATTAGCTGGAGGGGCATCTTCTCCAACCATTCTCCTTATCTTCCTTCCTTTTGGAGGCAATTTTTTAGGTCTGAGAACTCAAAGCCAATCAGTTAGTGAGGATTGGATGCTAATAATATAAATATGTCTTATACATATAAATACCAAGATACTTACTACTATTATTATTTAAAATAAATATAAACTACTTGGTGACACACTTCGAGGTAATTAAACACGGGGCTCTGATACCATTTTTTTGTCACGACCTGAGCCTTAAGCTGTGGCAGATATGTAATATTCATAACTTAGGTGGTCAAAAGTCACACTTTGACCTTTTTAGGAAGATAAAGCTTATAAATGATCCTCTAATTTATATTACAAAATTCTAACTTAAAAATAATGGATTAACTCCTATATTAATAAGAAAATATTGGTAACAAAATTAAGACAACTCAACAATATAAAAGAACAATAATATCCCCCACAGTTATGTAATCACCGAATAGATAGATTTAATAAGTCAATAAAAGACCAAAATAATTCCTAGCATCCATCATTTCTCATTTCTAACTAGTACATAGCTAATTTAATTCATCTAGACCATCCGTTTCAGCTTAAATACAAAATCAGTTTCATTAGAAGACTAAAGAGTAGAATAAGACTAAACTAATAACAACTTTCTTCCTCAACGGTACCATCCTCATCCACTAGCATCGAACTGAGTTCCTAGAATGGGAGAAAATAGAGGGGTGAGCTTATAAAGCACAGTAGGATGACAACTAATATCAAAGGACGCTTGGTTTAATAAAATTCCCGCATGGTTAGCTTTGTAAAAATAAAGTATCTCATCACCAGTATCAAAATATATAAATAAAGTAGAGAGACCACAAAGAATCGAAAAATCAAGCGTCAAATGAATATCACACCGTCCACTAGACCCCTAGCTCTCAATACCAATTATAGAAAACAACATCCAAAACCGGGTAGTCGCATCTGACATCCACTATAATACTGGGGCTCAGATTTAATTCACTCCCTGTACAGATTTTAGGTCTTTCACCTACAGGTGAGTGCACACCTAATCTACCTACGATGACATAGAGACTAGGTCGTAAAACAACAATATGCACTGAACATGGTCAACATGGCTCTCATAAGTATAACCAAAGTAGGCAAATAATAAGCATAACAAAAGAACATATTCCTTTTTAATTTCAAGAAAATTCGGCAGCATAACAGTTGTATTTTGAATAAACCCAAAAATCATAACTTGCATAAATATTTGCACACAAATATATATTTGGCACTCTGTGTTGGGATTTTATGCCCTAAATAAAACCAATTTCAATCTAATTTGATTTGTTATCAATAAAAGATTAGAAGTCATTTATGTTTACATGTAGTTTTCATGTTTATGGTTTAATGTGTACAAAATCTGTTAAGTCTAGAACATATAGTTATTCACAATTACAGTGATATCAACACAGTGGAATGTAATTGTGATTGTATGCTTGAAAAGTTAATGTCCCTGATTCATCAGTGCATTGGATTTACACTGATGTGATAATCAACGTAAAAGTATACTTAGACCTTGGATAAGTGTTATGTTCTTTCCAGGGCATTGGCAAAGTATGCTAGATTTGGATGTATGGAGTATACATTGGACTAGGACCAATATTGATCTTGGTAAAGATATTATAATCTTACCATTGTGTCTTTATAAGTCAATATCATTGGTTGATCTTAGATCAAAAGATCTTAATCCTGACATGCTTAAGTTCAATCTCAGGAGTGCTATTTATGTTCTTTGATTTGTTAGTTAAGCCTACTTTTGGGTCAGGGTGATACGTACATTTCGGGAACATAATAGTTCAATTGAGTGGGAGTGCTAAACATAGATATGGAATCTATAGCTTCAATCTAGACATAGAAGTGAAACGATGATTTCCTTCGAGCTTGGCTTAATAGAGATAAATGGAAGAGCTCTTGTTTCAGTGATTATATTAGCTCACTGAAATATCATTTATAGGAAGCTGTATGTTTTAATGATAAAATACATTGAGGGGTGAAACGGTAAATTCATCCCTACTCTGTGTAAATCATCTATAGAGGATCTTTAATTATTGGGATTAGAATGATCGTTAAATGTTTATAGCGTATCTATATAGTGGAACATATAGAGCGTTCTATATGACTGAGAGTGCATTTCCAAGTTCTATGGTGGATGCAACAAGGAATTAATAAGTTAGGAAATTTACTTGGTAAATTCTAGATCTGCTTATTGGAAGCTCAGTTGTATAGGCCCATGGTCCCCATACTAGTTGAGACAATAATGCTTGTAAGACTCAGTTAATTGATTTTAGGGTTTCTTGGAAGCTCAGTTGAGACAATACTTGGTAAATTCTAGATCTTCTTATTGGAAGCTCAGTTGTATATGGCTTAATTGTGAAGAAAAGAGATTCTAGGGTTTATTTGTTAATTAAGAGACTTTATTAAGTCTAATTAATAAATATGTTAAATGACATTTTTATTTGATAACTAATTTTAATTATTAAATAAATAGTTTTGGCATTTAAGTGGTTGAATTGGGAAAATGGCTTTTTTTAAGAAATTAAGATAAATAGTTGGAAAATAGCAAAATTACAAAGTGGGGGCCCACATCCTATGACCGGCCACTATAGCTTTATTTTACAATTTATTTTATTTTTTTTTAATGCCAAATAATTTAAACCTAAACCTAGGTGGTTGCCTATAAATAGATAGTGATGGCCTCAAATCAAAAGATGATGCAAACACTTGCCTTCAGTCAAATTTTTAAGACATCTATTCTACCTTATTCGAACCTCTCTTTTCTCTTTCTCTCTTCATAATTTTGAACCCTATAGTGATAGAGTAAGTGCCCACACACATCAAGTGGTACTCAATTATAGTGTGTAAGACTGTAAAGAATCCAGATTCAAGAGAAGGAGATTCGGGCTCAGATTTTGGTGATACTCTGCTACAGACAGGATGCAAGGGTTAGAGATCTGAGCGGAAGGAGCCATTATAATTCCGCTGCACCCAATATAAGGTTTGTCAAACTTTATATGTGTTTATTTACATTGTTTTAGAAATTCATATTTAGGATGTTAAAAAATGTTACGAAAAATATGAACAATACGCAAGTGTACGTAATCAAGTAGTAAACTCACACAGGTGAGGTCGAACCACAGGGAATTGAACTGAATACCACTAAACTAGATTTATGATTCTATTTGGCAGATAAAAGAATTTAATAAGTTTGAAATAAAGATAATCAAGAAAATTAAAGAAAGCAGTAAAGTTGTTTAATTAAGGATGAGAAATTACGGAAAAGAATCATGTTGATTTAATTACCCAATTGTTAATGTTAATTACTACTCTCTTTCTCAATGTGAATGACAGATTATAAAATTAACCTAACTCTTGTCAGATCTTTTAGACTAACATATAATCAGCATTACGCAATAATCTAATAGTCACAAAGGCTATGTAAATACTTTCGTTTCACATCAAAGCCTAATTTCTCCAATTTTAGCATTCTCAATTCTCACTTTTTCAGATTTTGAATTGAGATCATAAAGCATGTAAAAGGTGATTAATCTTAAACATGTAATTAAACAAAAATATGGATAAATTTCACAATCAAGAAAGGAGAAATAACAATTATCATTAACTAAAGATAAAGTCAATCAACAATCATCATCTCCCTAAATAGGAGTTTAGTTCATAACATCCATAATCAAATCCATAATTAAAATTGAAATAGAAAATAGCATAGAAAAATTAAAGAGAAGAGAAAGAACTAGTTGAAGCAATTGATCTGGGTCGCCACAAGCAGCTCTTCTAGCCTCCTCCTTTGTTTCTAGGGCTCCAAATCTGAATGAATCTCAATTTTCACGAACTCCCTCTATTTAAACCAAGTCTCATCTTTAAAATTCGTAAAATTACGAAACTGCCCAAAAATCCCGTCACTGGAGCTTCGTCGCGACGGAGGATTTGCCCGTCGCGACGAAGGCTTAAGCAAAATTTTCCAAAACTCTCTGCCAATCCCCGTCGCGACGGGATTGGGCAGCAAAATGTCTCGTTTTTTTTTCTTCTCAATTCTTTCACCACTTGTCCTCAATTCTTGTAAATACTTTCATTAAACATCCAAGGACCTGAAACAAAAGAATCAAGCGTAAAATAGCCCTAAAAACTAGAAACAAAGAGTGAAACTAAGAAAATACGACCCGAAACTTAGACTAATTTCAGCCTAACAAACAACATACATGGTAGTAAATCTAGATCTTGGTAAAACATATTCCAACACTTTGAGCCCTAGAATAGTCTAGAAAAATATGCAGATTAATTTTTCCAATGTTATACAAGACATATAAAAATCAAGTCCAATAATCAAGTTGAGTCCCTACCTCTCCCAAGTCGTTAAACTTTGTCCAAAAGACGATCTTAAGTTGTTAAGACTCGAGCTCCAATTGTTTAGTCCAATCTTAGATATTACTCTCACCTATACCATTAAATGGTTAAATAATTATCATCACCGCATTCTACATTCAAAACCGAGTCTAATGACATATAATATGACTATATTTAAAATTTAGAGTTCCGAAGCCTCACCTAAGCGATGCACATTAGCTATCGGTGGCAGTAAAAATTGATGTACGAGAAATATCGCCAAAAATAGGGGTAGTGTATATCAAAACGACCACCTCGACGAGTAGATCACACCCATGCCGACTGTTTGTCAAAACAGTACACGATGTCCCCGAAAAGTCACCGGAAAGGGGCGGAGCTACAAAAATGTCACTAGAAAAAGTAGCGAACTGGGTGAAATAGCTTAGTGTAGGTTGTTCTCCTCGACGAGCTGAGTCTAGTGGTGAAGACGGCTCGTCAAACGGACACCGAAGGTGACCGAAAAATCCGTTCAAAGTTTGTACCACCAAACTTTGACTTACGATCCCAAACTAATGGCGGGGAAAGGAGAGACGCCGCTTGGGGGTTGAGGTCGCCGGCACCAGGGAGTTTGAGTGGTCTGGCACGTGGGGCTGGTCGGTGACCGGAGGTGGGTCGCCAGCAATGGAGCTTTGTGGTTTTTTTTTTTTTTTGTGTTTTGAAGAGAGAGAAAAAGAGAGAGAGAGAGAGATAGATAGAGATAGAGGGGGACGAAAGGGGGGTCTGTTTTGGATACATTTAATTTTTTTTTTATATATAGATATTATTATATTTATTTATTTATTTATTATATATATATGGTTTGACTCAGTGAAATAGAATCTTCATAAAAAATTTATGTTGTAATTAAAAAATTGACACTAAAAATAATTATTTTTTGTAATGATTGTATAGATATATTCACCTTTCAATGGTATGTACATGCTCACAGAAAATATTTGAAAATCAAAACGACAACAATTTCAGAAAACAAATGCATTCATCATACTGTACTGTGAAATAATTAATAAAAAGATATGGATCTCATTCATTCTCATTTTATTTTTTTATTTTTGAAAAGAAAAACAGGATACAGCTAGCAGTCGTTTAATTTCGCGCTTGTGAGTAGTGACCACATTTTTATATGTGTCCATATAATATTGAAATATTCTGATTTTGGTTACACTTGTGATCTATTAATATAAAACTTTATATTCAAATCTGAATAATGCCATATATATTTATATGTTGGCCCTGTCATATCAGTTTAATAATTTTTATGATAATTTAAGACTATATATTATAAAAACGTCACGAGGAGCAGTGCCACATAAATTGCAGATAGACTAGTAATTATTTTGTGTTGATGCATACAGAGTCCATCATATAATTTAATTATAACATATACTCCATACATACCCCAATAAATATGTGGTAGCTTTATTGGCTCAAATATTACCTAATTAATTATATTTTTATCGACTAATAGATATATGATTTTAATTATACATGATTATTGATTAGAGCTACAATGGTATTTTTTTATTTATTTTTATTTTTGACATATAGCTGTAGCATTTAAGGGAAGGAAATGTGAAACTCGTATTATCGTAAAAGAAAATTCATTTAAAAAATAAAGTGTGACCTACGTAAAGCATCTCCATGATATATTATTTAATTAAATTTATGTGAAATTTTTACAATATTATACTCCAATGATACATTAAGTTATGCACCAAATTAGTGTATACTAAATTCTTTACCGTTAATGATGTTGAATTTTAAATTTACACTAATTTGGTGTACAACTTTATGTTTTTTTTCTCATTCTACTCTTATTTTATTTTATTCAAAAATATAATCTTATATTTTAGTCCTCAAATTAAAATTTATCATAAAAAATATTAATTAATTTAAAACAGTAACAAATTTAAAAATACAAAATAACAATAAAAAAATTCTAATATAATAAAATAAAAATCACATAACACGAAGTTATAAAAATAAAAGGCTAAATATCATTTCAGACCCAGTGTGTTTTTTTTGAAATTAAACTCTTCAGACCCAGTGTTTTAAAAAAGATATTAATTGGACCTTCTGTTTTGTTAATTGACAAAATGGACCTTGTATTTTTTAAAATTGTACAAATAGGTTTTGAACTGATTTTTTGTTAAAATAAAACTTAATAATAATCCGATCTAGAGATGTTATGACAAAACGTGTTATATTTTCTGTATTTATTCGTATTAAAATTTTTCATAAAGTTGGTTATATTAAAAAATAAAATTGTTAAAAATTCAGCTCTTGGTCCTATTTGTACCATTTTGAAAAATATAAGGTCTATTTTGTCATTTAACAAAACAGAGGGTCTAATTGGTAACTTTTGCAAAACACAGTGTCCAAAATGGTATTTACCCAAAATAAAAAGAAAAACATTCTGTCAAATAATAATTTAATACTCAAATTAATCACTTGTGGGTATCTTAACCTTGAAGAATATTAAAATATTGGCTATATAGACTTTAATTATTTTGAGAATATTGATATTCTTGAGATGCTTGATATTATTAGTGAGCTATTTTTTGCATAATTAGTTTTTTTTTTTTTTTTTGCTTATTTTAAAAATGGTCGCGTATAATAGGATCAACTATAGAACTTCAATAATACTTTGGTTATACGTAATTTTTTTTTTTTTTTAAAAAAAAAAAAAAATCAACCCTGCGACTTTGACCAAGACTTACAAAGGCCAAATAAGTTAAGACATCATACTTGGACCCACACACCCAAGGGTGCCCAACCTAGGGTTTATAGGCCCGTGCGAGTGTTTTCATCCTAGAGAGACATAAATCAAACAAGAAAACCAACAAGGGCTTTACTTGTTTAGGCCAAAATGGCTAAAACTTGAACATAAAGTCAAGATTGCACAAGAGGACCATCTCATAGTGCATGGCCGACCTGTGCCATCTTTGGGTACAAAAAGATGGCACAGGTCTCTACTCTCAAAACACCAAACGACACTTGTCAAAATGTGTTTCCTCAACATTTACGAGTACACTATAAATGAAAGAAACCATTTCTCACCAAGGTATCATCCTAGCCGACCTGTACCATCTTTGTGCACAAACATGCAACATAGGTTGTTACATAAAAATTCAACATGACTCTCGCATGCACGTCGTTTTTGTGCAAGAAAGATCACTAGGGGTACGGTACGTCTTTAACTCTCCTTCCTAGATTGGAAGGACTGCTTGATGTCTATCCTACCTTCCGTGATGCTTTCCCTTTGATCTTTTCAAGCGAAGTCTAAGCTACAATTTTTACACAACTTTAGCCTTCATGCTTCGAAGCCGAAGCTTGTACCATAAAATTTAGCACGACTTTCACGAACCCAACAGTACTAAACCCTTAGGCGTTTGCAGGATCAAACTCCATACGCACTTTTAGCCATTCTTAGGGAAAGCTAAAAGTTTGTTGCCATGCATGTGATTCGACACGATCTTCGCCTAAACATATCCCAACTGAAGGGAGATCATTGTGCGCAGGCGCAGGTCCAACTTTCCCTCCAGGAAACCAATGGTCCCCCATGCCCAAAGAGGCCTAGAATCTCCCTTGCTGGTTTGACACCATGTGGAGACTGTTGGGACATACAACCATATTCTTGCCCAGAACCCCATGTTTCCCTTCCCGGACCCTGCATGTGGTTGTGCACCTCTAAGAAACTAACCCAAAAGGGCAATGTACTTCTTCAAACAAGGAGAAGCTACGTTGAACTCCGTAGAGATGGGGACGCACGTTAAACTCTGAGCATATGACCGAGAATCTGGGTCCAAAATTCCCAGCTCATTTGTTGGGTATGATATGCTCGATTACTGATGACTACAACATCTTACGTCCATTTGCCAAAGTCATTCGGCACCAAAAAGTATACATGCAAAAAAAATGAGAAACGTTCTCAATTAAAGTCCCCTCGAGAGAAATACGCTTGAGATCTTCCCTCAAAAGCTAAACTTAAGAAGTGAACCCGGAGATAAGAAGCACGTCCAGCCAAAACTATTTTGAAAAAGAAAAGATGTGCCTAAATCCCTTTTTACACGTCTCCACGGAATTCACGAAAACTTAGCCCATCGAGTTGCATGGCAAGCCAGAATGAAAGACTGACAAGGACCGAAGTAAAGAAAATGTTGAAGTCTAAGACAATTGTGGACATCACCCCCGGGACGTGACCTTATGAAGGAACTAGACCTTGAAGAAGATGTAGGAAATTGTGAAAGACACTGTTTCAAAAAAAAGGGGCCGTCTTTTGGCCAAGCAAACAACATTTCCGGTGGTAAATCAAAAAAGCATCACAGCACCAAGAAAAGGGTCAAATTGAAGAGCAATTCCTAAATTAACCAAGAGATAATCAAGACTAAAAAGAAAAGGGTTGAAACACTGGTCGTTGCAACGAGGTGCTTCAGTAACGCAGCCAGCCCTTAGATAGTCTATCACAACAAGTCTCCAAGCAAGGAATATCAAAAAAGAAAGATCCTATTCCACTACTAAAAGCCCCGCAGCCAGGGCAAAGTATTAATTGTCTCTGTGGATAAAAAAGTGTTATTAAAAGGGAGATATACTAAAAAAACTACACAAATAGATTTAAAAAAAGGGCATGCCAGAGGTTCACAGTTGGACGCCGCCCGACAAAGAGGACAGACTTGCGCCAGACATCTGCTCCACAGCCTCCGTATAAAGGTCGTGAACGACCTTCAAAATCGATTGATGTGGGCTTGGCAGGAAATTTCCTCCTCCATGTGCCGGTTGGCCTGCAGTAAGCCCCCAATTTGAAACTTGCGTAAGTGAGCTCAACCCAAAGGGTCTCATTGGTGGCGCACAAGTCAAGGTTTGTCGCCCTGACCTGTTCCAACTCTGTCACCAGCATGTGCCACAGTAGCCCTTTCTGCCAACAAGGTCGCCAGGCAAAAAATAGGCCATGTTAGAAGGCTGAAGTGCCAGAGCAGGGGACATGTAATATCCAGTACAAGTATATTATTTTTGGTATATTATTGTGTGTTTTGATATGTTATTGTTGCATTAAATAAAATATGAATATTATTGGTATTTACTAAGTACAATTATATAGTTAATTAGATTAAGTATTAATTAATATTAATTATATTAGAGAATAAGTTATTAGTAAATAGTTGTATGATTAAGTGATAAGATTTTTTATACATGTAATAGGAATATAGATAAAATTAGTATACTATTTTATACGTATAGGTTTATTAAATAAATAAGACTAGTGGTATTTATAATAGGAATATATATATATATATATTATATAAGCTTGATAATAAAAAATATATATATTTGTAAAGGCTATAGTAATAGATGAATAGAGAGAGGGACACGTGAGAGTGAGAGAAAAATGGGGAAGTTAGTTTATGATATTTGACTTAGTTGAATTTAAATTTAAATTATGAGGAATTTTATATTAGTAATTAATCAATATTTTATTCCTTAATAAAGAAAAGGTATAGCTGAGTTTAAATTTTAAATTCCTAGATTTTATCTAATCAGTTGAATATATACGGTATGATTTTACCATTCAATGAAACGATGAACACAAATTTCATTCTCTACTTCTTTCTCTCCACTTAGATAATTCCTAAATCTCTCATAGCCTCTATCACACCAAATTACAGCATAGCATAAATTGAAGCCTCTATCACAGTATTTGATTTCTAAGGTTAAAACTTTTACTGTCTCTTAATGTCGGGGTTGGATGTAGGTTTTTCCTAAGTATGTTTTATTTTCGTTTTCAAAGAAATAGGTTTTCATAAAACTACCATATCTCTCTCCTCGTATGTTCGTTTTCAGTGATCTAGGCACCGTTTTAAAGATAATTTAATGTTCTACATTTTTCATGAAGAACTCTTCCCTAATTCTGATTATTTTGATGTCAAAAAACTCATGTTTTACACTGACTGTCGAATTACAGTTTTTTTAAATTTCTTTTCGATATTGCTTTAGTAAAAGTGTGATATCTCTCTCGATATCTATTATTTTCGAGCGATTCTTGTACTGTTAGAAAGATAAGTCAATAATCCATATTTTCTTTGAAGAAACCTTTCCCTAATTCGGAGTTTTTACCAGTCAAAAGTTAGTATCCTTACTCGGTTATGATATTTCGTTTTAAGTTTTATTTTAGAAAAAGTATTTTCAGTAAAAATTCAATATCTCTCTCACTTTTGATGCATTTTAAAATATTTTTATCTCGTTTTAAAGCTTAAAAAAATAGCTATATTTTTTATGAAGAAAGTATTGTTTAGATCGGGTTGTAACTATTTTTGAAACTTTTATTTTTAGGTTGTATTCAGAAATCGGCATGATACAGGATTTTAAAAAAACTGTTTTGAGAAAACATAAATAACTCCTAGGTTATAGCTCCGATTTTGATGATCTTTATACCGTTAGAAAGGTTTTTCAATTAACTAAAAACTTTGTAAATAGTAGGACTTCTAATTCAAACGTTTTATAAGTCAAATTCTAGGCTAAAGTTGCTGTACAGTAAGAGTAATAAATATATTGAGTTTATCGGTAGACTAAGGGTTTCGTTAAATGTTATAGGGCCTAGAAGGTATCGTAGGAGTTAATTATAGCGGAGTTGAGGTAAAGAAAAATAATTATACTTTATACTTTCCTTTTATATGGTTTGAGTACCTAGTATGACTGCTTGAATAAATTGTATTGAAACAGTGGAATGTGATAGTTTCGGTGAAATAGTGTTTTATCGATGAATTGTATATGGTTGTTTAATCATGTTCCAGGTACTTGGAAGTGGTTAGAAACCACACATGTATGGTGATGTGGTAAGTGAGACAGTGTACGTAAGGGTGCACTGGTTATTGGTACTGCGTTCTGGTTAAGAACGTAAGACACTCCAGATTTGTATGGAAGCTGGAGTGTGAGTGTGTGGTATTTCAGTATTTGTGTGGCTGCCTCTATTTATACTCATGATTGGTTTATTGTATGTTTGATGTATATGATTGTGCTATGTTGTGTGAATGTTGGTACATAGTATTTTGTTTTTCTTTACTGGGCTTTGCAGCTCACCCCTTATTTACCCCCTATGTGCAGATAAGTAAGCCTGTAAGCTTTCGGTGATAAGTTGAGTCTGGACAGGATGGGGTGTATCTCGTGAGATCATGTAACTGCGTGCGGTCTTGGCCATCTTCCGCTGAAAGTCTTCTTTTTAAATTTATTAAACTTATCGAGGATGTTGTCGTTTAAATTTTCTATTACTTTTACCTAAGTAGTAATACTTTATTTTCAACTGGGTACCCATGTTTTGAAAATTGTTATTATTTTTTTTTTTAATAAAGGCAACATTAGTATCTTAACGCCGGTTTATTTATGGCATCTATTTTACGTAAATAAGGGCGTTACAGGACAGGGCAAATAGACGCAAACATAAGGAAAAATAAAAGGCAAACGTCTTGAAGTCTTACCCCAACAGCCTGCCGCTCTGCAGGATGGGCCAGCGTAAAAGCATCTGCGCTGCTGCAAGATGCCTAGGTCTCCTCAGGCAATTCTGAGGTGCTACCGACCAATTGGTCCAAGAGCTCTGCACCAAAAGGAGCGGCCTCTTGCCCTAACCTAAAGGCCAGTCGTTTCTCTAAGGCTTCTACCTCCATGATCTGCTCTGTCAGAGGGACCGTGTGGAGATATTCTACTATCTCAGCCTTCTGGACCACCGACATTAGGGCCGCCCGACGACGAACTTGGAGCCTCTCGGCCTCCAGACGCCTTTTTAGAGCTTTGTTCGCTTCCTTTTGACTCTACATATCGAGTGGATCAAAAGGAACTGCCCTCCTAGGGAAGGTGAACCCCACCGAAGGTGTTTCTGGCAGGGCCAAGGGGAGAGATCTTGGTTGGCCAAGCCTCATTTGGGAGTAGGGAGGTCGGTGGTGGTCCCCCATTCCCCCCATTCTGAGGGTAAAACAAAAAAGGGTCATGGTCTAACCCCAAAATTCCCAAGAGTTACACTACTAAAACAAGTGTCCAGAAGCGGGTGAACCTTCATGATTCCCTCAAAAATTCTTAACGATGAGTAAACGAAGAACTTACCAGTTGACGAGAGGAGGTTGGAATTGAGGATTTTGATGTAGCATACACAATGGGAGGATCATTGTCCAATAATAATAGCAATAAAATGCGAATGGGAAGAAGGGAACTCAAGGGCTTTAACTTGACAGGCAAGAAGAGTGAAATATGGAATGGCCGCTAAACGTATTTATGGGATGCCTGGAAGGGGCACATTTCATAAGAAGCCGACGCTTCAATTTGCCTTAGGAGGCGTCTGATGATTGGATGTGAGAAGCTAAAAGGGTACCTCACCCCCAAATGGATGGCTCCAATCATTGGATGCATCGCAAAGAACACCCAACAAATAAGAAGACTGCCTAAGTCCAATCACTGCCGTTTGGAGCTTCCCAGAGACACGCGCCAAGCACGCGCGCGAAAATCCAAAAGTTAGCATTTAACACTCTAACAAGAAAACGAGAGAAATCATGCCTCCCACACAATGACACTTTGGTTTGACGGCTGATGATGAAATGTATTAAAGGACTCATCATAAATGCCACGTGTGCGAAAAATCTCTAAAGAGAAGATGTTGCAAGCTCCCGGGCCATGGTATGTCCCAGAAGCTTGGGGGTAAATGTTATCTGCATTTTTGCCAAGACGACATGTGGATACTAATTACAGAAAGTTGAGGAGTCATTAAGCCACCTAAGTGCGTCAAAAAGATAGCGACATGAACCTCACAGAATAGGTCCTCGTGAGAGATGTCTTCCTAGGAACAGTCCACGAAAGAGATGTTGGTAACTTAGCGACTCTCTCCATTATAGATGTTGGGACCCTTTGCTCCTGCAAAGGGTATGAGCCTTCCACCAGGGTGCATCAGTTCGGGATACGCTTTTCACCTGCAAAAGTTTAGCGTGCACATGCAAGGCTACGGGTCCACTGACCACGCCTTTTTCCCTTGTACAATGTCATAGTTTGTCTCCCCCGCCACACTACCATGCAGAGCATGCATGTCCTTGCGTACTGTGCTAAATAATCCAACAACTAGGGAAGAGGGAGATTCAAAGGAGAGTGGCCCTAAGACAACACACCTCCAAAGCCCCGCCGGTGTAGCTAGTGCAATTTGACATCAGTAAAGACCACATGGAATATATGTCACCTACCAATCTGTTAATGCAAATTTTCGTGAACCAAAATTAAATAGCCTTTTAGTAATAAATGTTCTGCAGAAAATAATAAGTAATAAAAGATATAATAACTCTAGATATTTTTACGTAGTTTTGTAGTTAAAATCTACATACTCCACGAGTCCTTCTTATTAGGGATACTTTCAGAATACAATATACAATATCTGATTTTTAATAATGACGATTCTCTATCAAATTTGCCGTCCCTTTTTCCATGGAATCTACCCCTATTTATAGGAGTATAAGTTGGATGTTATTCTTTTTGGGATAGATTTATATATAAATGCAAATGAGACGTGAACCATCCCCACGTTTCATTTAAATCACACGTGAGTTAATACTAAATAACTACCCAACTGTTCTTTAGTTTTATCCTTTAGATGGTTATTACCGACGTGGAAGGTTACATCTTCTCTAATTTGAGTTATCTTCCTTGTCCATCTTGATAAGAAAA
This sequence comes from Cannabis sativa, assembly GCF_029168945.1. NCBI lineage: Eukaryota > Viridiplantae > Streptophyta > Magnoliopsida > Rosales > Cannabaceae > Cannabis > Cannabis sativa. The sequence goes on along the minus strand of NC_083608.1, from coordinate 30,454,069 downwards.
AACACTAAGTGTTGGGAAGGTTTCGATCTCTCTACGTCCTCTTTGTGGCTTTTGTAATGCGAGGTGATCTTCTCGCTATTTGTAATGCGAGGGAGTTTATGTTGATACATTCATTCTCCTCGATTGGATGAATATCCCCTTCTTGTTTGTATATTCTGAGGCATGTATACATCTCGTTAATTTCAGATCAATAGTTACTATTCTTGTTTCGTTTTTGACTATAACGCCAACGAGTTTTGAATATTATCTATTTATCCTTTAAATAATAACAAATTATTCAATATGCATTTAATGATATCATTATATCATTTAGAATTGATTCATATTCAATATATTGGACATATGTAAACTTCTGAAGTGTAACTGAATTTTGGATATAATAATTGCCCCTTAAAAAGTACTTTTTAATTAAAAGAACTTGTTAAATGATTACAAGGGTATTTTTGTCTTAACTGAATTTTGAAAAATGCATGCTTTGGGTTTTGGCAGTTTAGAACTTCGAGGCACATCATTAGCATTAAATGTCCCGTCTTTTCCAATTGCAGTATTCCCATCCGTTAGATCTAATTTCTTTAGATCAAATGGTCATCAATGATTAGAAATAAAAGGTAGAAGTGAGGGCTCACTTCGCTATTTTGGCTTTTCAAACGTTCAAATTTTTCTACAAAAAGTTTTTTCGATTGCATTGCTCCTCTGTATTTGCATGCCTTCATTGTCTTTGTCTTACTTCCTGCGCATTTCATCTGATTGCACCTTCGATCTCAGAGATTCTCAAAACACATTGATTTGCTCATCATAATCTCAATCACGAACTTCCTCTTTGTCTAGAAATCTTCATTAAAATAGTGAGTGGTTCACCTCCTTCTCCTGTATACCTTTTCGATATTTGCAGTTTGATTTTTGAGATTTATTGTCTTCTGTATCTACTTTGTTTGGATATTTCTCTTTTATGTAATTTTTGTCCTGTATGTTTGGATAAATTTATGGTTAAGTAAAATATCTAGGTTATTAGGTTCTTAGATTTCTAGGTTAAGTTGAATTTCTTTTTTCCAGAAATTGGGATTACACTAGTCTGTATGTATGACCCAATTTAATTTTGAAATTACAACCCCAGAATTCCTTGAAACTGTATCTCCTAAAAATTTAGACCTTCCATTTGAATCCAAAACCTACGTTCCTAAGTCCATTCTTAAGATAAACGATGCCAAACTTTGGGATCATCTAATAAAAACCAATCAAGATAAGAAGAAGCTTGGCTTGAACCCCAAACATTATCTTATATTCCTCTACCGAGACCTTTATTTTTACCTGGAGTCACTATTGCTTTCTCACCGGTGACTTAGATTTTGAAATCATGTCAACTCAAGCTCAAAAATCAAAGAACCCTCAAGATTCAACAGTTACCTTCGAGGTAGAACTAATTGAATCCAAAGTCAAATACGTAGCTCCCTTTCTTAGTAATATATTAAAAGCTTGTGGCATAAAATACGATAAAGGATGTTGCATTAGGTCCATCGTTCCAGGGGAGTTTAGCTATTTTGCACCAGAAAGAGTAGTCTGAGAAGAGTGCGGTGGTGCTAGTACTAGTAGCTTTTCTGGAATAGGTGCTTGGAGCCTCGAGCACATCAGAGCTGGAGCAATACTCTCGCTAAGAGAGGACTATAAGGAATTCTGTAATTACCTCGGAATTACCCCTTTTTAGTTAATTCTAAGTTCTTATAGAATCCTATTCTATTTAAAGGTCTTATACTAGATTATTGGATGGGAGTGTCCCACTCCCCTCGAAGTTCTGTATTTTTACTCTGTAAAAGCCGCCCCTATAAGGAAGCAATGATCAAGAGGTTTTTACTACCTCGGTACCCACACGAACGATCACATGATCATTGTAAGGTTTCCTAATAAAATTGAATTCAAGGATGAATTCTTCTGGACAACTGGTCTTCCCCCATCAAGACAACAACATTTTGCCTTATACGTAAGTATCATCTTCTCTCTAAAGCTTGGTTTTGAGTTTTTGACTTATAAATTGAAGGCATTTATTTATTTTACTCATTGTATCGATAGCGATCACGAAAAGGCCAATTCCAACTCCTGTTAGTTTAGGGTATTGCCATGTTAACTTATAGTAGGTAGGTTTATGGTTTAAAACCTAAGTCCCTAGTTGTGATTTAGCGTGTCACTTAACCATGTTATGATCGATGTAATTTAGGGGCCTGTATTTCACCGAGAAGTTATTCCACTAAGGTTGGCTAGCACACCTGAATTTGAAAACAAGGTAAGACTAGTGTAATGTTATGCATATGTAATTACATATTTAGCATACATGTTGTTTATGTCTGTTAGAATATATTGATAGGGATAATAGTATAGATAGAGTTGTACTAATTACTGATAAATGTATGTTCGCTGAAATACTGATCAATGCTGTCACATCAATATGGCAAGAGTATGACTGGCATATTGAGTATAGGCTGACATCATGGTCGATGGTATTGTCGTATGAACGTTCTAGACTCAGCACCGTGTGGGACACGGGGATAGGGTTATGGTTGGGCGTATGGGCGCCTCATTATAACCCGTGATATTATTATGTTTTATGTTATGCTTTTCTTACTGAGTATGCTCACAGTTGTTATTTCCATGTGTAGGTAAGGGCAAGGCTAAGGCTGAGCAGCTATGAGAGCGAGCAGATGGAGATTGTACATGTCGAGACGGTTAGGCCTGGAGCGTACGATCTTTGGGACATCTGAGCTTTTGCCATGTAGTCACTAGGTGACAGACTTTTGTGCAAGTATAGTTAAACTTTTGTGCATCTTTTTGTAAACGGGATCTTGGAATTTTATATGTATGTAACTTTATGATTTTAATTAAATAAGCAAAGTTTTAATTAATCACAATTTTTGATAACCTCGTTGATTAGAAACGATCTACACAATATGTTAAAAATTATGCTAACATGCCTAAATTAGTTAAGGTGTTACAGGGTTATAACTTATGCCTCCCGTCAACTGAAGGAATACAAATAGCATTATCTAATGCATTATTTAGAGCTTGCTGCTGTATATTTTGCTCTAAAAATATGGTGACACCACCTGCATGGTGAAAAATGCAATATTTACACAGACCAAAAGAGCCTCAAGTATTACATTACTCAGAAGGATTTGAATATGAGACAGAGGCGGTGGTCGAAATTAGTCAAGGATTATGACGCTGAGATTCTATACCATCCCAAAAATAATCCAATGTTGTGGCAGAAACTTTGAGCAGAAAAGGCCCTGGGCAGGTCTTTAATACTGTAATTTTAGCTCCTCTACTAGCTTTTGAAATGGTTAAGGCTGAAATTGAATTTGTAGTTGGGAAATTTCATAACCTGACACTTCAGTCAGATTTGTTGGAAAGGATCAAAAAGACACAAATGGAAGATCCTGAGCTAGTTAACATTCCGGATGAGATTTTGGCCGATCGACCTAAGGATTTTTTATCTTGAATAACGGAATGCTTCTTTATAAAGCTCGGGTTTGTGTTCTAGACAATAATGAACTTGGAAAGGAAATACTTGAGGAGGCTCACACTATACTCTACTCATTACACCCGAGAACTACCGAAATATATCAAGATTTGAAGCCCTGTTATTGGTCGTACGAAATGAAGAAGGATATAATCAATTATGTGTCCAAGTGCTTGACATGTCAACAAATTAAACTGAACATTAGAAACTGGCAAGGTTACTATAACCTTTGACACTTCCTAAGTGGAAGTGGGAAGATGTAATAATGGACTTTGTGGTTGAGTTACCTAGAACCACAAGAACGTAAGATTCAATATGGGTCATAGTGGACTGCTTTACAAAATCAGTACACTTTTGCCGATAAAGATAACCTATTTAGTGGATCATTATGCGGTGCTATAAGTAAAAGAGATAGTTTGTCTTCATGGAGCTTTGAAATCCATTGTTTTGGACAGAGATACGAAATTCACATCTAAGTTTTAGGAAAGTCTTCAGAGAGCTATGTGTACAAAGCTGAAGTTCAGTACAACTTGTCATCCCCAGACTGATGGGCAGTCGAAGAGGACGATACAAATATTAGAATATTTGCTACGAGCTTATGTTATGAACTTTTAGTGTTGATGGAATAAATATTTTCCTTTGATAGAATTTTTCAACAACAACATCTACCAGAGTACGATAGGAATGGCTCCCTATGAGATGTTGTATGGTAGGACGTGTCGTTCTCCAATACATTGGGACAAAATAGGGGAAATGAAGTATTTAGGTCGTGAGTAAATTCAAAGGACCAATGAGGTGATAGACAAGATCAAGGCTTAGATGCTTGCTTCGCAAAGCAGGAAGAAAAGTTATGCTGATCCCAAGTGTAAAAACATTGTATTTTAGGCAGGACAAGATCTTTTCCTGACGGTTTTGCCAATAAAAGGTATCAGGCACTTTGGAAAGATGGGCAAGTTAAGCCCTAAGTTTATAGGGCCATTTGAGATACCTGAGAAGGTCGGGAAGGTAGTGTATTGGCTAGCCTTACCACCAGCATTATTGGTTGTTCATAATGTATTTTATATATAAATGCTGAGGAAATATGATTTAGACATGACTCATGTCTTAAGTTACAAAGCCCTAGCGCTACAGTCAGACTTATCCTATGAGGAACAGACAGCTCAAATCCTTAATAGGAAAGAAAAGATTCTTCGAAACAAGACCATATCTTGGGTCAAGATGCTCTGGAAGAACAGTAGGGTGGAAGAAGCCACTTGGGAATTTGAGTCTGGTATGAGAGCTCAATATCTAGAGCTATTCAGGTTAGATTTTAAGGACGAAATCCTTTTAACGGGAAGATAATTATAATGATCGCATGTTAGATTATAGATTAGTAAAGGTAATTAGCATTAATTATTGATATTTTTATAATTATTTATGATTTTATATTGTTATGGGTCCCACTTTTAGAAATAAGCATTAGAGTTATAATTTTTCAATTTCAGAAATTTTATTAAATTCTAAGAGTATTATTTATACTAAATATGAATTATGCAAATTTTATGATTTTTGCTTGGTGACAATGGAAAATGCGATGGATGGCCGTTAGAGTCACATGGGTAAGTTTAGAACATATTTCTTAGCGAAAAAACATTTGAGATATTGTGAGTATCGGGTTTAAATAGGGTTATGACTATTGACCATTTTACCCCTAGGTTTACAATTGCTTAACTTAAGAGGTCAAAGGGGCATTTTTGAGAAATTGATTTATTTGTTTAAGTGGCTACTTGTGAACTTGAAAGCTGGCCATTAATCTTCATTTTTTTTCAGCTTATGTTTTGTTGATTATTAGATCTAATCCATTAAGCAAAAATACAAAATATAGCTACAAGACTCCATGTTCTTCCTCTCCCTTTTCAACCCTAGCTTTAACTAGAGCGAATCAGCTCCTTTCCTCTCAATTTTTTGAGTCTCAATAAAGGATTGAGGTGTTTTCAAGTGGAGGTAAACCTAATTTTCTTTCTCCCTTTGATTTTATGGTTTTAGTTTGGTTTAAGCATGAAAATAGATATTTAGGTTCTCTATATTTTTGTTTTAGTTAGATGTTGTTCTATCGGTTGAATTTTTATTGTAGTAGTTGGTTTTGGGATTCTTTTGCAGCTGAAGCATGTTTAGAGAAAGTTTGAGTTTATGAACTCAAGGTTTGCTCTCAAATTGTGTATTTTGTTTTATGTGGTTTTTGTTGTGTTTGAGTTGTGTTATATGTTTAATATGCTATATGTTGATGCTTTGGAAAGTTTAGTGGTGATTGGGGAAGATTTGAATAGGTTTCGGGGGATTAAAGTTTGAGAATTTTCGTGTTTAATCTACCTAGACAATTGGAATTTTAGTTGGTTCAAGGCTGTTCCAACTGGAATTCTGGTTGGACTGTATCGAAGAAGGCGGATTTTTCGTATTTTTGCCATAACTTTTCACTCGGTTGTCCATTTTAGACGTTCTATATACCGTTTTAAAGCTTATGAAGAGCTCTTCAATATGGTATATCAGCTAGAGCCAAATTCTTTATTTTATTTCAGGGTGTCTTAACGACAATGTTAAGTAGAAAAACTCTAGGTTCTGTTCAGGCATTAGAGAAGTGTTCTAGACTAAACACTTATCAATTTTATGTTGTGACATAGGGCCTCCATTCAGTGCGTAATTTTCCATTCAGGGCAACTGGCAAGCTTGAATTTGGAAATGAGGTAAGACTGGCATAAAACATATTATATATGCATGTTGTGTCTGTGATTATATATGTTTTAGGTGATATCATAACGGCACAAAAATTGTGTCGATTCGGCAGTACAGGCTCCATACTGGTTAAGAGTGATATTCAACCCATAAAGTATTAATTGAGGCTATCATGGCGGCACAACCATTGTGTCGATTCGCCAGTACATGCATAGTATTGGTTAAGAGTGATATCAAGGCAAATTATACTTTTGGGTACTATTGATGCTATCATAGCAGTACGAACATAGTGTCAATCCCGTTGTGCGATCATAGTGCTGGTAGTGGGTGATATCATGGCCAATAGTGCCAACTGTTAAAAAGGCTCTTACTTATCTAATAAGCCTTGTGGATAGGTATATGGGCGCCTAGATACAAGTCGGTAGTATATTTTTTGTTATGTACTTTTCAAACTGAGTGTCGACTCACAAATATTATTTCTGTTTATAGGTTAAGAAAAGGCAAAGGTAGAACAGGAGTGAGTTTTGAGCTCGGGGGATGATTGTACATGTCGAGACGGCGCGACCTGGAGTGTTCGGTCTCGAGACAACTTGAATTGTATTTTGTAGTCGTCGTGTGACAAGTTACTAAAAGTATTTTGATATAGATTTTAAAAGTTTAAACATGGGATCCCAATTTATGTAAATATATATATGTTATAAAGTTTAATAGTATTAAATCAAAAATTTAATTTGGCACGATTTTCAAAATAAACTCTTTGATTAGAAAGGGTGGCACATTAATTAGAAAATAACTGTAACACGCCTAGGTAACAGGGTGTTACACGTTATATCATTTAGAATTGATTCATATTCCATATATATTGGACACGTGTCAATTTTTGAAGTGAAACTGAATTTCGTGTATAACACAATCTAACAGTGGGGGTTCATCTCTATGAAGATCCAGCTAAGGTAGCCCATGCCATGACGTCGCCCTATAAATACTCCAACGAATGCACAAGAGAAGGGGTCCTGATCCATCCTTCATACTTTCACTTACAAATCAAAGACCTTTTCTTCACCAAGAAAACACATTATTCTGTAATCCTACTGTTAACTTCAACATATTCTTACTAAGCTTCTTCTTATACAAGAGGAATACGAAAGAATAAGAGCAAAGTCTATTATTTTATATTTGCATAAATAATCTCTGGCCAAAGAGCCTAATAAAATGGACTCATGAAGTAAGGATAGTTAACGCCTGAACCACGTAAAAATTGTTTGTCTATTATTGTGTTATTTATACCTTCATTAATTTCTTAAGCTCTAAAATTATTCGATTGTCGAAAAACTCGGTAAACATCTCCTTTATATAGGTACATAGATTTTAGGGTGTGTTTAGAAATAAGTATATATTTATTAGTTATTGTATTATTAGGATAGTAGTTACACAATCTACCAATTACACTATATTTTAAAATAAAAGATATGTTTAAATATGAGGTGGTAATTACATATGAAATCCTAATGTATTATTTGACAAAATATTTAATAATTACACAGAAAATATTATTTTTTAATAGTTAATATTTAAAATACAATTTTTTTAATAATTCTTATGATGGGTCATGAGAATTAAAGAGTGTAATTGGAACTGCTCAATTAACTCTAGCTCTAGTTATACAGTGTAATTATAAGGTCACACAAACTTGTCAAATTGTGTAATTACCTCCAAATAAATAAAAATTCAATTATATGATAATTTTCCAAATGCGTTATTTGTTAGTCTATTTTATTTTTATAATCGTATACATTCGGTAACTTACAAATTCATAAAAATTTAACATTCTACAAATAAAACTCTAACTATTTACTGTACTCGTCTCTCTCTTTTACTTTATAAAAATAAATTATGTTGAAATGGTATGAGATGCATTAATACACTTTATTTTTCTAGGATGCTGCATAAAATCTTCTTATAATATATAATAATATATTAATATATGTATAGGTCATGTATTCAATCTCTCACCAATTTTTTTTTTAGACGGGTCACTCACTAAATATAACTCATTTATTTAGTAAATTTTAACTTTCAGGAACTAACTTATATGTATTTGGAGCAATATATTCACACAGTGACTAATAATTTATATCTAGAGTAAATATTATATACTCACGTGCTAATATTTTATAGTTAAGTGAGACATCGTCTTATTATATACTATTAGTACAATAAAATTTATCAATAGCCGTAATATTATTAGCGATGGGCAAAATTTGCCCCTAATAGTGGTAGCATTAGCGGCGGAACCAGAATTCACTGCTAATTCTACTTATTTATTTTATTTAATAAAAAAACTATTATCGGTAGACTCCGCCGCTAATAGTATTAGCGGCGAGCCCCACCGCTAGTAATATAAAAAATAAAAAAATAATCGTTAGAATTATTAGCGGCAGGGCATTAACAGCGGTCCCGCTGCTAATAATTGTATATATTTCTAACCCCGACTTTCGGTACCTGTTTCAGTACTTTGTTTTTGCTCGTAAGTTTTTTTAGACAGTCAATTTTGTGAGTTCAATCTATGCCTATAAAACGTCACGTTGTCGTGAGGTATAAAAACTCAATGATTGTGCTAAAGAATTAAATGTCTCAAGTATACGATTAATTATAGATTTTTTTATTACATACAAACACATACGTCATGATAAGATAGAGTTTATTTAAGATTTAGTTCATAAAAAAATAATAATTTTTTTTATAGAATTTGTTATAAATAATTTAAATTTTTAAAATAATTATAAGTATTTAATATTATATATTTTGAATTTTGCACTTAATTATAATATTTTCTTTAATTTCAACATTTTCAATTGCGATCAGGTCGTTGATTAAGGTTGAGATACCCTGTAGATAGTCAATGTAAGCATAAACTACAACATTTGAGTGATATGAACAGTGATCGATACCAATCTAAGCCTTTTGATTAGGAAAGTCAATAAGAGCTAGCATTACCGATTAGTGTAATAATTGTTAATCTAATTAGAATATTCTGGATGCAAATTTTCCTTATGCAATTTGTTGTAAGCGTATTTGCACAATATTCATTTATCACCCTATAAATGAAAACTTAAGTAGTTAGAATTCTAGGAGAAAAGAGAGACGAAAAAATTCAGAGAAAAATAATTCACTTTTAACTACCACTATGGACTATTTATGTGTACACTCTTGAACATGCGGTATGTTTATATCGGTGCACCTAATATTTTTATTTCAAAATTTATCTTAAAATTATGAAAATAAAAAAATAAAATATTTAAAAAATATTGTAAATTTTGAAATAATTTTTTATAAATATTAAATGATAATATTAGGTGTACCAATATAAATGTGCTACATGTACAAGAGTGTACACATAAGTAGTCTATGTTGGCAGTTAACTGTAAAAAATATATGATACCTTAAATTTACTAACAATTCAATCATTTGAAGGGTTTTATTTTACCACCAAAAACTTGGAAGATTAAATACAAATACAAATAGATTAATAATTGAAAATACTAAAAAAAAAATGTCTCTTTCAACTTACTCATCTCTTTTTTTCTTATTTTTTATTTTTTGTATGAAAGGATAACTAATTCATCTTAAAAAGAATAACTATTAAGTAAGGCACACAAAAATATTATATTTAGCTCAATCTCTTACCACATTAAAAATAAAAAAAAAATAAAAATAAAAAAAAAAAACAAGAACCAGTCACGTATGCGTGACTTCATCCGTGTTCTATGTGTATAATTATGTAAATTAAATTAGTTATACATGAGTGCATAATTCGTATGGAAAATGACTTCGACAAATAGTTTGCTTCAAATTTAATTACTAGCTAGCTTGGTCGTTTTTTCGCCGAAGAAAAACTAAACATAACTAGTTCTACGCTATTTTATTCTTTAGTGATTAAAGAATTAGAATTGAATAAAGTTTTACTGTGGATCTTCTTTTATTTTTCCAAAATGGATTTTTACAGTCAAGATTTTTCTAGTATAGACAATCGTAGGATATTTCAAATCTAATAGATTCAAATTTTCAATAAATTAAATAAACGAATCCAAACAATATTAGTTGGTTAGGTAAGCAAAAAAAAACCTGTGGCTGTAGGCCGAATTTTTCATTTTTGTGTAAATTAAATAATTTTTTTAATTTTAAAAGATAACACATTTTTCACATTTAATATATAGCGTACGCCGATTAAAGGATTATTCCAAACCAGCTGTCGACGCTAAAGTGGGGGCTTCATTTTCTGAAGTTGAACCTTGCATACATTTTTGTGTTATCTATAGACATTATACCATATTAAATTATTTATGTAATTAATAAATTTTTTTAATAAAGCATTATAACATATTTCTTAGTCCTTTGAAAAAAAATCTTTACATAATAACTGCTTCTCTTTAAAATAATTTATTTAAATATAAATCCAGCTAGATTCTTTGTGGGGTGGAATTGGAATAAGATAATGATCATTTTGATTGTAATGCTTGCTATGCTCCTTACTTCTTGAACGAAGATGATTATGAGCCTAAGATGGCCAAGACCACATAAATATAAGGGGTTTTTTTAATAATATACTTAAAATTGATTTTATTTGTAAAAATACTTTCAACAAATTTATTTGCACAAATACTGATGTGCCACGTCAGCATTAATACCGAAATTCAAAATTATTATCAAAAATGAAAAAAACTTGAAAATTCTCGCTTTCAGAAATTTCAGCGTTTTTCAAGTTTTAAAAAAGTAACTTTTTAGTTGCTTTTGATGTAAATAATTTATCAATTAGTTACTTTTTATTCAAAAAAAAAAAAAAATGTTTCAAGATAATTTTTTCTCATACACATTTAGTTACTTATTTTTATCAAATAACTTGAAAACTATAATTTTATTTTTTAATTTTTAAGCTATATTATCTGTTATTTTATTTTTTAGGATACCTTCATGTTACTTATTTTTTTCTAGCAATTTTAAAGTATATTTTGAGTTGTGGGAAACAATACATATATTTTTTTTGATATAAAAAATGATGAACAAGATAAAAGTAACAAATCCCTTTCTTTTATAGATTATTAACAAAGAAGTAACTAAAATATTATATTTAAATAAAATAAGTATACCATTTAATTTTATAGGTTACTACAATAAATATTATAATATTTCATATTTAAAAATTTTTTAGTATCTAAATAAATTTACTTTAAATAAGTAACACCAACATATTCTACGCAAAGAAGAAGTCATGTTTAAAAATTTGGTTTCTTATAAGGTATTTTAGAAATTAGTTGATATTTAAAAATTTAATTTTCTAGTAAAGAAACTAAAATATTACTTCTGATTTTAATTATTTTTTCTGACAACGATAATGAAATATATGCTTCCCATATGTTAAAATGATCTCCTAAAATATAAATTGTGGTGATATAAAACTTGAGCTCAAATAATTACTGGTGTAATCAAAAAAAAATATTAAACTTTTTTTTAAAAATAGAAAAGAGAAAGATTTATTTTTTAATATTGAAAAAATTATGAATATAGTGTAAGAAAATTATGAGTATACTATATAAATGTGGTGTATATATTGTTTTAAATCTACTACTCTCTCTTCGGTGGAGGCTATTGTTTCAATGGAATGAAATGGCCAATAAAAAGATTTTGAATGCTTACAGGAGAGAGAGCACGTTTTAGAAAAAGAAAAAAAAAGTTAATATTAAATGGTTAATAAAAGATTTTACGGAAGAGAAAGCAAATAAAACTTATTCTAACTTAAATGTATACCGCATATTAATGTAAAGAAAATCATATTGGTATATACATAAATTAATTACGTAATCATATATTCATAAATAAAATACAATTAGCGTGTGTTGGTGTAATTAATCCTAAATATAATGCCGTGTGAGTGATTAGTATTTCTTATATTAATCATTAAATCAAAAAATATGAGACTAAATATTAAATAACATTAACAATGGGTTACTATCTTTTTTTTTTTTTTTGTACTTGACACCTTAATAAACCCATTAAAATTTCTCTTAAAAAATACAACTAAGTAAATAGTAAGTGTAAGTGTTATCCTTATTTTTGGAGAGAGGACATGAATAATTCCAAGACAGATTCAACTCAGTTGTTCTAGGCCTAACAGGCCCAACGAAGATAATAGATTGGATATATTATTGAAGTCAAGCCTTTTGGATGTCGCCGATAGATGGCTCGTCTAGACAAGATACACCTCCGACACAGCGTATCTTCGGATGGTATCAAAGAGATCTTGTAGATGAGTGATTACTAGGCATCCCAATATCTAGCTCTGTATCACAACAATTTATTACATAATCTCACAATATCATGACTTTATTTTTAAGATCTTGTCCAAGATTCATATATTCTGAATAAAGAAATAAAGTAATAGTTAATAACACATTAATGTGTCTTTATTATCCACAAAAGTTGGGCACGGTTTCACAACTATCAACGTGATATGACAACCACGTCAGTAGAAGATCAATGCCTCATGGGTCAGGCTTTACCAAATGAGCCTGAAATCAATGTATTATTAGCATATACGCCATTAGTGGACAATGTATACATACAAGAACCCTAACACAATAAATTTAAGAAAATACATTCATGTAAATGGTTAGAATCTCATTCTTTGATTGCTCATGCAAATCCTTGTGTTTAAACACTTGGTAAAACACTTGTGTAAATAAATAAGGCTTTTTCAGTTAATGTTGCCCAATTAGTTACACTGCGGTCGCGTTAGTAAATAAGCTATATGTCGTATCCACAGGGAGGAAAAATACACTCAAAAGGACAATTAGTAATTTCACAAGAATAAAACAAGAACCTTGAATGTGATGAGAATATTGAAAAAATGATTTTTAAAAATTAAACGAGTAATTAAAATGAGAAGTGATCAGAAAATGATTATGGAAGACATAAGATTCATACATACAATTATATTTTCTTATAATAAAATTGATTCTTTAAACTCAACTACAATTCTACACCATTAATTATAGTTGGAAAATGTGTATAATTAAGTTCACTAGAAATATATGTTCTCTAATTAAATTAATTCTACTTCTAAAAATACTATCACATTATATAATTTAAATTGACAAAATACCACCAATAGAATGTAGTAAAAATCATATAATATAATAAACACCCTAATAATTAATAGCCTAACTTATATAACAAAAGCATGAATGAACTTATATGAATGTACTATTAAATTTAAAGTGCACTTTAGAAGAAGAGAAATTTAATATAACAAATGTGGAAATAAAGAAGAAAGAGAATCAATATATTAGAAAAATAAAAATTGCAAGAAGTTACACTTGAGTCTTGCCAAAGAAATTAGACTAGAAAAGACACTGTCTTTACACAAAAACTAATAAACTGAAATAAAGAAGAAGGAAAAAAGAAGACAAAATTTTGATATAATAACATTAGCTAAAACTGATGAAATTTACAATGCCAAATGGTACTATTTATAGTCACACTTTGTTCTCCAAAATGGTATTTTAGTGTACCAATTAGTTGGTTTAGGGCAACTCCAATTGAGAAATTTAAATTTAATGTTAAATCAACACCAAAAGGATACTATTTCAACACTTTTTTTTTTTCAATTCCAACCACAATACTAAAAATTACACTAAAAAGTATATTCTTTATTATTATATTATTTGATTAATAAATAATATTATTATATAATTATTTATTATTTTTTAAAAAAAGATTATTTAATTATTAAGAAGTACAAAAAAAAAGAAAAAAGTAAATAAGCAGTTGGCTACAGTTATTAGCGGGACACTATAGATTATAACCAAAATAGGGTTACTTTTAGTGTTAGGTTGGAAGTTTTTGGTGAAAAAATTACATCATATTCAGGTTTTTAAAGATCTATGGAGATGGCCTTAGTGGCTAAAAAAGCTGAGAAAATGAAAAAAAAAAAAAAAAAACTAAAGCAGGTGGTGGAGAGAGAGACATGAAAAAGGAGCATGTGGTGGCTTTTGTTGCTCTCCATCAGTTCTTGTGTCAGGTACATGGGTCCCGGTTGTGCTAGCCTAGTGGAGAGAGTGAACCATGCATCACTTGGTTGCTGAGGAGTTGACTTCGTGGTTCACTCATGCTTGAGAAGCTTGTTGGGTCATGTGTTGTAAAGACCGCTTAGCTTTAATTTGGAAATTAGCAGATAATTAGGGTTTAATTATGAAAATTATTAATTAGTATGGAATTAGTTATTTATGATGATTTATTTGAATTCAGAATGCATTTCGATCTCATATATAGAAATTTCATAACTTTTGCATGTTTGTGCCCCCACAACATTGGAACGCAGTGGTTGGCTATTAGAATCATATCCTAGTATTTTTAGTATAGAGGGACTATATTGTTAAATATTTGGAATGTCGGGAATAGGTAGGATTTTAGAATTTCTCAAAATACCCCCAAGTGCCCATTATGACTTTTAGTGTGGGAGGGGCAAAATGGTCATTTTGCACCACTAGCTTTTTGTCATTTTGTGAGTTATTTAAGTTGATAAATTTGATTATTTTAAATCAAGTATGTTGATATTATCTTTAAGTGAGTAGATTTTTATTCATTTTTTTTTTCACAAAGTAAGAAAATTAGAAAAAAAAAAAAACCATTTCTCCCCCAAGCTTCTCTCTCTCTCTCTCTCTCTCTCTCTCTCTCTCTCTCTCTCTCTCTCTCTCTCTCTCTCTCTCTCTCTCTCTCTCTCTCTCTCTCTCTCTCTCTCTCTCTCTCTCTCTCTCTCTCTCTCTCTCTCTCTCTTCGAAACCCTCTAGAACAGCTTGGGTTTTTGCGATTCAAGTGTTATCCAGCAGCTCCTTGTGTTATTCAAGCCAAGGTAAAACCTTTAGCAACTCCCTCTTAAGCTTTTGAATTTAAAGAAATAAATTTTTGCATGAAATTGTGTTTTTGCTACTGTGATTGCTGTAGCTGTTAGATGTTCATTTCTGTAGTTAAAATATGATTTCTTATGTTGAATTAAGCATGGATTAGTGGTTGTTTGAAGATTTAACCAAGCTTTGAGTTTTAGAACTCAAACTTGGAGCTTTAATCGTGAAATTCGATTCTGAGCTTTCATTGTTATTTTATTGCTTGGAAATGGTTTATTGGGGTATAATACGCAGGTTTGGAAAGTTTGGTTGAGTTTGGAAACGATTTTGTTAGGCTTTGTTGGATTTTGGGTTTTCTGGGAAAAATTGGCTAACTGGTTGTAAAACCGGTTACCCGGTTTTTGCAGCAGGGAATCCCGAAAATTCAGCTTGTCATTTCGCGTCAGTTTCAAGTTTCTGGTTGGTTGATTCCCTGCTAGTCTAGGGTATTGCCATATTAAGTTGTAGTAGATAGGGTTTTGGTTTCAAACCTAAGTCCCGGATGTGTTTTAGCGAGTCACTTATTCGTGTTATTATCGATGTGATTTAGGAGCCTATAATTCGTCGAACAATTATTCCACTCAGGTTGACAGGCACACCTGAATTTGGAATTGAGGTAAGATTAGTATAATATGTTATTACATGTTTAGCGTACATGTTGTTTATGCCTGTTAGATTACATTGATAACAGTAATAATATATTTATAGTTATACTGATTACTGATAAATGTATGTTAGCTGAAATACTAATCGATGCTGTCACATCAATATAGCTAGAGTATGACTAGCTTATTATGTATAGGCTGACATTATGGTCGATGGTATTGTCATATGAACGTTCTAGACTCAGTACCGTGTGGGACACGGGGATTAGGGTTATGATCGGGTGTATGGGTACCAGGTTATAACCCGGGTGATTTGAATGTTATATGTTATGTTTTTCTTACTGAGTCTGTTGACTCACAGTGCTATTTTCATGTGTAGGTAAGGGCAAGGCTAAAGTTGAGGAGTCGTGAGAACGAGCAGGTGGAGATTGTACATGTCGGGGCGGTTAGGCTTGGAGCGTACGATCTTTGGGACATCGAGGCTTTTGCTGTATAGTCGCTTAGCGACAAAACTTTCGTATATGTGTATAGCAAATTTTATAAATGTATTTTGTAAACATGATCCTAGGATTTTATATATGTAACACTTTAAGTTTCTAATTAAATAAGCAAATTTTAATTATTCACGAATTTTAATAACCTCGTTGATTAGCAACGAGCTGCACAGTACATTTAAAATTACGCTAACACGCCTACGCTTGTTAGGGTATTATATGTGTGCACCAATTAAGCATGTAAATACATAGTGACATCTCTGCTGAAGAGTCCATGCCCAAATGCAAGAAATTCAACATACACATATAGTTAATTAATGTATGATATAAATTTTGTAAAATTTATTGGGGTTTGAGATTTTATTTTCCTTTATACCAATTTATTCAATTCTTAACATAAAATTAAAGTAAACTAAATATTTTCAATTGAAATAATTTTACAAATAAAATTATGAAAATATTTTACTCAAAATAATTTTATATATACAATTAAAGCCCTAAATTATACAAATTTAAGCATTAATCACCAATCCTATCATAATAATATGGACTCGTTGACTAGAGATCATTAATCATATACCCATGTAAAAACTTTGGTCTTATTCTTCGTGTATAATATATTTCTTTAAGCTTTATTATATTTTATGGTTTCTTAATATTTCTATAAAAATTTTGGTGCTTTCATTGAGAGCTGAAGAAATAAGTGACGCCAATAAAGTTTTATACTACAACCATGGTAGCCACCCGAATCACCGTCGATAAATCTGGTATTCGTGATGGGGATACTCCCATGGATGATGTGAATCCTACTACTCAGGCAAAAGCAGGAGTTGATGGATATCCATCAGAAGCGACAATCTTCCTGCCAATAAGACTCAACATATTGAAAAATATGTTGATAAGTGTCCCATCATTGAAGATGACTCAAAAGATCGAAAAGATGATCCTAAGGATGATGATCTTGAAGATGATAAAAAAGATAAAGAAGAGGAATATTATTATCAGCCAAACACTATAGTCGCTCAAATGAGTGAAGAACTCGTTAAAACTAAGAGGAAGTTGGCGAATCAGGAGGAATGCTCCTGTCAAATGTAAGATACTCTAGCAAGACTAGAGGCCAGAATTAAATCAAGGGAAGTTGCTCATGATGATAATATTCTAGATGACCCTACTCCTCCAAAAAGTAAAGCTACGAAGAAAAACAACTCAAAAGACCCTAGAACTTCTGATCTTGCAAGGAACGAAGGAAAAGGTGTTATGGGAGAACCAACAAAAAAGACTGCTCCCACTGCACCATGGAGCATGAATACTTCCAACCAACCTTTGTGGAAAAAGAAGGTGGTTAAGGCTCCAGGACAAGACCACCCAATTGATCCGCGAGCCAGAGTTGCGTGAACGATAGGCATGATGCTCAAGTACAAAAGAAAAATGTTCATGGAAGGATAAATTGCCCTAGTAATCTATTAAGCACAGTGATATCGCAAATGAGGTTCACCCAATTTCAAAAGGTAGTTTGTCAACAACAGACATTTTGGAACATTTAAATGCAAAGAAAGAATAGCTAGAGGTGAGAAGACAAGACCTCACAGAAACAATCTTAGGAATCATATCAATGTTAGAGTTTGTGGGCGTGAGTTCTAGGATGAGAATACAAAGCATTTGGAACATCAAATAGCTAAATTGACCAAGTTCACAAAGCATCTTGCCCAGAAGAAAAGTATGACTATATGTGATTCAGAAGAAGAACATCTAAAACTGTGCGTAAGAAGATTAATAGAGTCACCCTTGTCGGAGCATTGTAGAATGTCTTAGATGGAGTTGAATGAAGGTAGGATGGACCACATGGCCTGCCTGTGTAAATACATCCATTTGATGCAAGTAGCGAAGGAAAGTGTTGATGTAAAGTGTCTCTATTTTTCATTAACTTTATCGAAGACTGGTGGAAGAGATTGTATTCCTGCTCTATTTGTAATTATAAAGATCTATAAATCATGTTTAAAAAATAGCTCATACGCGCGAGGAATTATGACATGGAGGTCAGCTCATTGACCAATATAAAATAACAACCGAGGGAGAGTCTTAAGAAGTATTTCCAAAGGATGATGGATGCAGCAGCCAAAACTAAGGTCAATGATGACATGAAGCTGGTAGCCTTAATTTCAGGGATATCCACAGAATACTTGCTGTTGGAGAATTGCAAAGAAAAAGATTTGATACATTGTTAGATTTCTTGCCCAGAGCTCAAAGCTTAATACATATGGAAGAGACTTATGTCCGTGCTTATGGAGTACCTCCTCCACCATCAACCATTGTCAACAGTTTAACCCTGGCTCCCAAATATTCTGCTCAAACTATAGCTCCTCACAAAAGTGTATTCACAACCTGCAATAGTGTATGGATCCAGTGTTTTAGGACAAACTTCCACAAAGACTAGTTTTTCTAGCTTTGGGGTGGCATAAACCAGATGTCGTGTCACTCCTAGAAAATTAATTCAATAAATGGATGTTCTTGAATCAAATGTGAGTCATTCTAAGAACAAAAGAAGTGCTAAGAATACAAGTCAGAGTGAAGCTCCAATGAAGTGGAGGAGTCATGAAGTAAGATATTCTGAGTATACCAGCTTGGTGGACACTCGAGAAAATGTTTACAGAGAAACTTGCAACATGGTTCATTGCAAGACGCCATTTCGTATATACAAAGGTTGAAGGCATAATAGGGATAAAAAAAAAGACGTGAACACCACGATGATGTTGGGCACACTAAAAATGAGTGTGATTATCTAAAAGATGAAATAGAAGGACTGGTTAGGAATGGTTAATTATCCAACTAGGTATGGATCCCAATTATTTACCTCAGATAGGGTGTGGCTTACATGCAACTTTTTGCTCCTAGATAGAAGGGAACCATAAATCCTCCTCAAGAAGTAGGTTTCCCCATGTTCCAGGAATACATGCCCAAGGAATTATAAATCCTAGCATGAAGGCCCTTTAGGGGCTATGAAATGCCTAGGTACCTAAGCCTATTTAGGCTCTAAGACCAGGTAATCTGTATCTACCAGGTGTTGCTCTGCCTGCAGTATATGGCAACATAGTAACCATATTCAGAGACCCACACATTGCTAAAAGTACCAGAAATGCTCGGAAGATATACCTCAATGAGCTAGATCAAGAAGGTGAAGCATGTGCTCTTGTTCAAACTCTTGCCCAACATCCATGAATGACAAATCTTCCAATCACTTTCACCGAAGAAGATACCAAGTGTGTGCATTTCTCTCATAATGATCCATTGGTAATTGAAGCCTAGATTTCTAAGAAAAGCGTGTCCAGAATTCTGGTGGACAATATAAGTTTGGTCAACATTCTTTTCAAAACTTCCTTCCACGTAATCGGATTAGTTAAAACTAATTTGATTACTTGTCTAATTTAAATCTAAGGTTTTGATGGAGATTCCTTACTGCCAATGGGGAAAAATTTAGCTTCCAACCACGTTAAATAGGGGAGTAGTCGGAAGCACAACATCCACCTTCAAATACTACATATTTGTAGTAGTGGATTGTCCCACGGCCTACAGTGTTATTCTAGGACGTCAAATCCTAGTTGATTTCAGAGCTGTAACTTCAATTCAGAATCTATGGATGAAATTCCTTAGTGATAATGGAAGTATCAAAGTCGTAAAGGGTGATCGAAAAAGTGCAACAAAGTGTATACTATCTCAGCCAAAACAGTACTTGCTGTTCGGGAAAAAGATCAAGAAGAAGCTTTCAAAGCACTTACCTAGCCAGCACTGGGGGTAATTTAGGGGGAAGATGAATTAGACCCCTGAGTGGGTTAGAAAGAATAAGCGAACCAATGGAAGAGGTAAAAGAAGTGTATGGTGATGAAAAAGATCCTACCAAAGTCATCAAGGCAGGAAGAAATCTACCTTTGACCATAAAAGAAAAATTTGTATCCACAAAAAAGAAAAATAATGACGTCATGGCATGGGGCCATTCTGACATGACTGGAATCTGTCCCCACATGATTTGCCATTTTCTGAACATCGATGAGAATGTATATCCAATCCATCATGAAAGAAGACCATTAGATCTTTTTTAGGTTGATTTAGTAAAGGAAAAAGTTGAAAAACTAACCTCCATAGAGTTCCACTGGGAAGCTTTATATCCAGTTTGGTTAGCCAATTTAGTGTTGATTCCAAAGCCAAATGGAACTTGGAGGATGTGCACTGACTTCATACAATTAAACAAAGTCTGCCCAAAAGACAGGTTCCCACTTTCCCATATCGATCAGATGGTGGATATGATGTTCAGATATGAGCTTTCATACTTTATGGATGCATACTCCAACTATAAAAAAAATCAATATGCATGTAGCGGATCAAGAACACACTAGCTTCCAAAATTGACAAAGTTGTGTATTGCTATGTTGTAATGTCGTTTGGGCTTAAGAATTTTGGAGCAAGAAATCAGTGTCAGGAGTACAAAATGTTTAAAGATGTTTTGGGGAAGAATATGGAAATCAATGTGGATACCATGCTAGTCAAGTAAGAGACCTCCAAAGAGCATAGTGATGATCTGAAATAGGCTTTTTCTATCATTCGGAAGTACGGAATATATATGAATCCTAAAAAAATGTACCTTTAGGGTTTCCTCAGGGAAATTTGTAGGGTTCATTGTCAGCTCTAAAGGAATTCAAGCAAATCTAGAGAAGATCCAAGCCTTTCTTGATATCCCTTCCCTCTGGAAACATAAAGATCTAAAAAAGTCTGGTGGAAGGAATGGAGCGCTCATCAGGTTTGTTTCAAACTCATCTAACAAATGCATTCCTTTTTATAATGTTTTGTGCTGAAGTAATAAGTTTTCATGGATTCCCAATTATGAAGATGCCTTCCATAAACTGAAAGAACATTTATAAAAGGCTCTAATACTACCCAAATCGGCTAAGGGAGAACTATTGTACCAGTGCTTGGTTGTGTCCGATCATACCATCAGTGTCGCATTAGTGTGAGAAGAAGGAAATGTATAACTTCCAGTGTATTACGTAAGCAAGAGATTGATGAGCGTGGAGTCTAAATACCTTATGATAGAGAAACTTTCCTATTGCTTACTAATTGACCTGTGGAAGATAATACCATACGTTTAGGCCCATGCAATCAAGGTACTCATAAATCACCCACTTCGCCAAGTGTTACAGAAGTTGGAGTCCACTAGAAGATAATTGGAATGGGCTATGAAGCTCATCTAATTTGACATTCATTATCAATCGAGAGACTCAATCAAAGGCCAAGCTTTAGCATATACTTCATTGTGGAATTTACTAGAATTAATAACAATCCTGAAGGAGCCATTTCAAAACTAGAAGTCTTGAAGGTTTTGTTGATAGATAATCAAATAAGAAAGGTTCTAGAGCCAGAATCATCCTTATTTCTCTGTATGGGCATCAACTCCAAAGTGCCATACAATTTGAATTCATTGCCTACAACAATGAAGCAACACATGAAGCAATGATTGTAGGCTAGCAATTGGCAAAAGAAGTTGGAGCTCAGAACATTGAACTCTACAACGTTTCTCAATTGGTGGTAAATCAGATATCCAAAGAGTACCAAACGAAAGGTTTGAAAATGCCTAGTTACATATGTAGATCTTGAGAGTTTCTTCAATGTTTGAAAAGATATATTGTTAAACAATTCTTCTACGAACGAAATGCCTTGGCGGACATGCTGGCAAAACTAGCAGTGGATCTAAAGATTGAGCAATATGGACTAGTTCCCATAGCCCACCTTGTTGTTCAAAGTAAATATTCACTAGGGGTAAGTGTCATTGATCATTCAACCTCCATTATATGCTCTATATACAAGTTCCTAAGTTCTCGGGAGCTTCTAGAAGATAGGTGTAGTTCTAGAAAAATTCAGTATCATGCTCCCAGATATGTGATTCTAGATGAAAGATTATACAAATAAGGGTTATCAATACAATATATGAGGTGGATAGTTGGAACCGAAATAAGCTCTTTATTCATGAAATATATGAAGGATTCTGTGGAGAATATACATCTGGACTAAGCTTATCCTAGAAAATCATCCAATTGGATAATTCTGGCCCACAACAAAGAAGGATTGTGTAGAATGCGTCTGAAAGTGTGAGCAATGCCAACAATATTCTAAAAATCTCAAAGCCCCACCAACAGAAGTAACCCTAATGAACAATCTGTGTCCTTTCACTGTTTAGAGAATTGACTTAGTTGGCTCTCTTCCAACTTGGAAAGAAGGAGTTAATACGCTATTTTTTGCTATTGATTACTTCACAAAGTGGGTCGAAATAGAACCAATGAATGCAGACACTTCAAAAAAGGCCTTGGATTTGTCATCAAAAACATAGTATGTTGTTACGGATATCCACCCAAGATTGTATGAGACAATGGAAAACAATTTGATAGTGATCAATTCACTAATTTCTGCATTAAGGATGGAATAATAAAAAGCTTTTTAGCTGTGGCTGAACCACATGCAAATGGACAAGTGTAAGCTACAAATAGAATTTTTAAGAACACATTGAAAAAGAAAATTAAAGCTTACAAGGCTCATTGACTGAAAGAACTTTCAAGAGGTGTTTGGGCATACCAATCAATAGAGAGAAATTAAATGGGGCACACTCCGTACTCAATGGCCTACAGCTACAAAGCAGTGATCCCAGTAGAAAACACTTTGTCTTCTCATAGAAGAGAGACTTATGATACCACCCAGAACCATGTCTTACTTAAAGAATTGTTAGATCTAATTGAAGAGCTCTAGAAGCAATCACATGTCCAAATCAAAATGTACAAAGGAAATATCAGTCAGTACTTCAACTCAAAAGTCAAAACCTAGATGTTTAAACTTGGTGACCTTGTCCTGAGAAGAGTGTTTTTGGCCTCTCAGGAGCTATGAGTAGGGGTCCTCGGACCTAACTTGGAAGGGAGATGAAATAAAACAAAAAATATGTGATGGAACCTCCCAACTCAAAAGAATTTATGAATCTTAGTTTCCACGAGCATGGAATGTTGACCACTTGTATTGATACTTTCAATAAATTGGGGTGTCAGGATTCATTTTATCTTACTGCAATTTATTTCTTTTCTTTTCCATATATGCCTCAGGCCAGGAAACAGTTAAATAAAAAATAAAAGAAATTTTCAAAGCAATAATATAGTCTTTCGTTATTTTCAGTTGTGTTGTGACAAGTAACCAAAAGTCCAAAATCTCAGATCACTTGGAAATAATCATGCATTATGTACCCTGTACCTTAAAAGTTATGTGAAGATTGATAAAAAAAAAAGTGGGAGTAGAAACATAAACTGAAGTTCATAATGTTTAGGCCATTGGATCCGTAGCCGTAGGGATCCAGGAGTAAGTTTTTATTTTTATCTTACCATACCAAGGATTAATAATTCACCAAGTCAATCTAGGTTGACAAATCATGAAGAAGTTCAGGCTTCGACATAAGAAAAATAAATTGAAGTCGAAAAGGTTAAGCCATTAGAATCGAAGCCTCACAGATCTAGGAGTAAGTTATTATCTTACCACACTTGGGATTGATAATTCACCAAGTCAATCTAGGTTGAAAAATCTTGAAGAGGTTCAGGCTTTGACATAAGAAATAAAGTTTAACTCGAAAAGGTTAGGCCTTTGGAACCGAAATCTCAGTGAGCCAGAAGTATACAAACTTTGTTTAACTTTTCAAAGTACAAAATTGTTGAAAATCCCAAGGCCCAGGCCATTGGAACTAGGACCTTAGGGAATCTAGAAGTAAACAGTTCACGAAAAAGCTAAATCAAAATTCTAAGGTTCAGGTCGTTGGAACTGAAACCTCAGGCAGTCTAGAAGTAGAAGTAACAATTAAAGTCTGCAAGGCTCAGACCTTTAAAATTGGAGCTTCGAGGGCCTTTGAGTAAATTACCTCCCATCACATCCAAATTAGGGATTAATCGAAACATCTGAAAACACACAACTTAGCTAAATTCAAATCAAAACCTAAGTATAGAATGAAACTCTTAAGGTCTTTTGAAACTGAAATCTTAGGGAACCGAAATGTGGGAGTAGAAAGCATTGCCTGAAACCTGAGCCTCATGGAGCCAAAAGTAAGCCGATATCTTACCATACCTAAGATTAATAATTCACCAAGTAAATATTAGTTAGTTTGGGAGTGGAAGCAACAAACCAAAGTTTGCATGGTTCAGGTCTTTGGAACCAGAACCCAAGGGATCAAGGAGTAAATTACTTCTCACTATATTTGGAGCGACAGTCAATCAGTACACCCAGAAGTGGGGGTAACAATTAAATTTCATGAGGTTCAGCGCTTTGGAACCGGAGCCCCAACGATCTAAGAGTAAATTAATTCTCACTCTATTTGACCTAAAAGTCCATCAATACATCCGAAAGTGGAGGTAACAATTAAATTCTGTGAGGTTTAGACCTTTAAAATCAACCCCAGAGATTCGGGAGTAAATTACTTTTCACTATATCTAGACCAATAGTATATCAATACATCCAAAAGTGCACAACCTAGCCGAAATCCTAAATCGAAGCCTAAGTACATAATTGATGTCCTAAGGTTAAGGTTTTTGGAACCAAAACCGTAGGGCGCACAGAAGTAAATTCACTTAGCAAGCGCGTACAATAATTGACAGATCAACCATAATGCGGATAAATAAGTTAAAGAAAAAGTAAACTATAAATTTACAAAATTATCTTGCCTTATGGTGAAGGAAAAAGAAATTATCTCTGCATTCTTTAAAAGGACCAATGTCCCAAAATAAATAAATATAAAGGTTATGGCCATTTCATGGTTGAATAGAAGCATCAACAGGTTTGGAAGTGTTGGTGACTAGAGTTTTATTAGAAGCTGGAAGAGAAGGTTCAATAATTGGCTCTGTATCTAGAAGCTCGGCCTCAAACCCACAATCCTCAACCAAATTTTTGGAAGAAGTGTTCGTCCTTCAATTTCTTTAATTTGGGAAAGGTATGCATTCTTTTCATCTTCAAGAATCACTATAATTTTGGATCCTTCTTTCAAAGCAAGAGAAGATTAGCTACAAGAGCACCAACCAACTTTTTTTTTCTCTTTGGGTCATGTTATAGCTAGCTCCTCCTCAATTTATTCTTTGGTTGTCAACATTTGTTTTTTGACCTTCTTCTGGGTATCTAGTTTCGCTTCCATTTTCTGTTTCACTGTTAACTTGTTGAATACCAAGTGGAACCTGTTGTAAAAGATCCACCAAAATGGAACGTCTATCACCATCACTTGAACTTTATTTCCCGGAACTGTCTTTGAGACTTGAGGTTCCACTGCTTTGTCCTTGGTCCGAGGTTCTGAAACAATTTCTGAAACTGGAGCCTCTACTACAACCTCCAACACCTTAACTTTTGGCGATGAGGTTTTCGCTTATGTCCGAGAAGATATTTGAAACTTGCCTCTACCTTTAGCTAGCTTAGCAGAGTCCCTCACCTCTTTGGTTTAGAGAATAATGGTTCCCAAGAAGTCATTGAGAAGTCACATCTAGAAGGTTTAAAGATTTTTTGAAAGAAGACGACAAGGGTTGGATACCTGGAAGCAATGAAAACAAAAAGAAAATATTAAATTAAAAGTTCAAGTCTGGATCCAATCATTAGTACTATTATATTTTTTATCCCTGCAAACAAACAGTGAAATTTCTTCCCTACCAAAGGAGCTTTCATATTGGAAGAATCGTGCATACTTCATCAAGATGAATGGATCTATTCTATCACACTTTGTAAGCGGAAGAAAATGGATCGGGCATTCAACTATTTCATCTACCCTATCATAAAATCAATCATGGATTATATATAGTGATCGAATTCTAAGAATTATGGATAAAGCTTCCTAATCAAAATGATCTAAGTCTTCCACATGCGTGGTACTGTTAGGCTATTTTTAGCCTATTGTTCGGGATATTTTTAGAGTTAATTTTTTTCTTTCTTATCACTTTTGGAATAGAATTACACTTTTTTCTTTGATTTTAGGTTTTGACACTTGAAATGTATAAATTGGTCAACTATAAAAAATACAGTGATCTATAACATAAAGAAAAATTTGCAAGAAAACAAAGCTAAAACTTTAAGCCTGAATTAGAATATTTTCTAATCATATTTTAGAAAAATTGATAGTAAATAGTTGCAGTGTTAGTTTCTTCTTTAACTTTCTAGCGCATCATGAATCAACTCATTTGGAGTTTGTATGTGAATGTTATGCACATTTTACTAAGAGAGGTTGAAGAAGAAAAATGTGTTATTGCCATGACGAGGCTAATGGTGGCCGCGTCGAGGAAGTACATAAACGATGTTTTTTTTTTTGTATTTGTATAGGCGCTTCAGTGAAGCTATTTATGGTCGTGGCATTGTCTTTGTACATGATATGGGAAACTTCATCTTTTTTCGATTTTGGGCTGCAAAACTCTATTTTAATGAAAATAGATTGCGAATTTCAGAGGAATATACAAAATGGAACCCTAGAAACACAATCTTAACGCATATTTTCGTTAACTAATAAATAATTTTTTTGTAATTAATATACCAAGGAATTAAATAGACAGTAATTAATAATTATGATAGTAATAAATGACAAGAAGATTTTTAACATGATTTTAAAGTTAACTCTTCATAGTCCATGAGTCCATTTTATTTTTGGATTTATAAATTTTATACAGGATACAATAAATTATTTTACAGAATGAATGATAGATATAATTATCTTTCTTTCTCAAATTAGTTGTCCTTTGTTCCAGGGTTCTGTCCCTATTTATAAGAGTCTAGGATGATAGTTATTCCCTTGGGATCTTATCACTTGTAACCCTTTGTGAAACGTGAACATTGCCCATATTTTATATTTACACACATGAGATAATTACAAAAAACTTCTCATGACTACTCTTTTAACTTTATGTACATGCAGTTATGCTGACTATGCTTCATCTTGCTTGCAATACAATGGTACTCTTCTAGACAGTTTATCATAAATAACCATCTAAGTATATGTCGTAGTATTCCTTGCGTTCTTCTATTAATTTCAAGTGAGGCATATGCGAGACGCTTATCATAGTATGACAATGTCAAGGTGAATCATGCTAATGCTATTGTCTTTAGTCTTTCAACATACTCAGGAGTATGTGGGTCAATGTGATACAATCTCTCTGAATAATTCATTATCTACCCTGTCTAAACAATTATGCTGTCTATTCTATGTATCCCAAGATGGACTTTCTTTGTTCATCTCGCTGGTCTCATAAATTGCTAGATATTATTCGTTGCTCGTCATTGTCGGCAAAAAAGGTGAGTTTGAATATTTTTACAAATTGCACTTCTCGAGCCGAGTTGTCTGAATGCATTTATTATTGCATAATTTGGGCTGATTCATATGCCAGCTATATTACACGTGTCAGCACCATATTAGTTCTTGAAATATGAGTATAACAATTGTCCCCTAAGAAGCCCTTTTTCAAAATAAAAAGGACTTTTTAATTGCCTTGAGGGTACGATAGTGTTTTTCCCATTATAAAACTGCATGCCTTATTTTCGCGAGTCAAGACGTTGAGATATATCATTTTAGCATTTATTACATTGACCTTTCTTTTCCTATAGTTTCCATCCGTTCGATGAGCCATTAATGCAATCAAAAAGTTTTCATCATTTGGGTATAAAACCTGAAATCCCATCTATTTTTCTATTATAATCCACAAAGCTCTTAGAATTCGAAATAACCCCAAACTAATTTTCTCCCTGAAATTGCATACCCTCACTATCCCTTACATTTTTCCTTTGAGCTTTGTGCAATTTCATCTCTCACACCCCCAATTGCCTAAGTTCAGGTCCTTTGCATCAAGAGTGGTTATCAAAAAATTCTTTGACACCCAAGTTTTTACGTCGAACTAGTAAGTGGCTTCTGTTTTACTATTTTTTTTTATTTCTTTTCATTTTTCTTCCTTTATATATGTTTCTTTTATTTTTGCATCATTTTTTGCTAGAGAGGGTTTTATATGAATTTTTAAGTAATAATTTAGGGCTAGGAATTTTAAGGTTATCTAATTCACAAGTCTTGGGTTTTAACGGTGCTCTATTTTTCTAAGAATTATTTTTGGGGAATTATACTTGGTGACAATACCATGTACCATTCTAATCTAGAACTTGCACACCCAGACCCTTTAGAATCAAATTACCCTCAATTTCAGGCAGTAATTTGTTAACCTAAAATTCATAAACCCCAGTCCTTACTCAAAATTAATGATGAAAAAAATTAGAAAACACACTATTAGGATTAACCAAGAAGAGGTATCCATCTACTATAGGTGATTCTTACATGGAGTCATAAAGGGTAGGTGTCGTTGTCTTCGAGAAGCAGCTTGGCTTGAGTCACCTAACTTAGCAAATATTCCCTTAGCAAAGTCATTATTTTTACCACAAGTCACTGTTTGTTTTCAACCAAGTGATTTGGATTTTGACATTATGGTGTTAGATTTTGTGCCCTAAATTAAACTCTATTTCAATGTAATCTTGAATATTCATTTATCAATAAAGAAAAAGATTTATTTCATTGCTTGTTTAATATTTTATTTGGTTCATGTGATCATTTATTTGATTTATAAATTCATCCAAATTCTTATCACGTTGATATTCTTGTTTATTGTGATGTCAACACAGTGGAAAGTAATCAAGATTCACTACAAGAAAGGGGACCTTTTATCCCACTTTTTTAGTTAACAAAAATAAAAAAAATGGGATAAAAGATATATTGAGACTTTTTATCCCACTTTTAGATTTGGCGCCACAAAAATGCAACAAATATTTTTTTAGACAAGAGCTCTATTTGGTAGAACGTTAAAAAAAATATTAAAGGCAAAAAAATAAGTTCAAGATTCGATTCTAATGGGTTTGCCAAACAGGGGTTAATTTTTTTAGGGAAACCTTTTATCCTAGTTATTAGTTTAAAACCAGGATAAAAGGGTTTAGTGTGAAACCCTTTTATCCAAGTTTTTAACTAAATAACCGGGATAAAAAGTCATCCACTAAAATCGCAAACAGTACTCATATCAGAGTACAACCTCGACAACCTCCCAAGTCCTAACCCAGAAACCCTCGCCCAAACCCCATGGACTCGATCATCCATTCCAGAATCGCCCAAATCTGCCAGAGTAGCTGATTAAACTATTAAAGGTATACTTTTTTTCTTTATTATTTTTCCCTATTTTACATTTCTCCCACCATTTTTTCTGGTTGGAGGTGGGTTAAAATTAGAAGAACTTTTGAGAAAATATATAGTTTATAAGTACATGATTAATTTTAACAAACAAAAAAAAAAAATCGTATTCCCTTGTAAGTCATATGTTAAATATAGTCAGTATAAAAAAACTACATATTATATATATATATATATATATTTCAATGCTTATGCTAAATTGTTGTACTGAAACTAGAAAATCAAACACTTTAAGATGGTAAACTAGTTAGTATTTCTCAATAAAATGCATTGCTTCTTCATAAACTAATTTGTATTTCATTCCACTATTTATGTATACTTCCATGTATGCAATAATTTTAAAATCTTTGAACTTGCAAACTTATTTTACTAATTATGACCTTAGAATTTAGCTAAACAATAATGAGATATACAATGAACAAGGAGAAAAATCTTCAAAATTCAAAAGACAATAAAACAATCGTACAAGTGTTTTTCTTTTCTATTCTTGATGGGTTGAAAAAAATAAGCCAATATTAAGAGTTAAAGTGCTTTACTTGTATAGCATATTGTCAAGCAGGTACACAATTACATTTAAAACTTTAATAATAGAGTTAATTTATTGTGCTAGGGTGACTAAGATTGTAGCCCCTTATTTTTGGATATTGAGCATCGAGTTGCTGTTGATATTGTTGGAATACATTTTACCAGGATCTAGAATTACTACTATGTATGTTGTTTAACATCCTAAATATGAATTTCTAAAATATTGTAAATAAACACATATAAATTTTGAGAAACCTTACATTGGATGCAGCGGAATTATAATGGCTCATTCCACTCAGATCTCTAACCCTTGTATCCTGTCTGTAGCAGTGTATCACCAAGATCTGAGCCCGAATCTCCTTCTCTTGAATCTGGGTTCTTCACAACCTTACACACTATGATTGATGAGTACCACTTGATGTGTGTGGGCACTTACTCTATCACTATAGGATTCAAAATTATGAAGAGAGAAAGAGAAAAGAGAGGTTCGAATAGGGTAGAATAGATGGCTTAAAAATTTGACTGAAGGCAAGTGTTTTCATCATCTTTTGATTTGAGGCCATCACTATCTATTTATAGGCAACCACCTAGGTTTAGGTTTGAATTATTTGGCATTAAAAAAATAAAATTAATTGTAAAATAAAGCTATAGTGGCCGACCATAGGATGTGGGCCCCCACTTTGCAATTTTGCCATTTTTCCAACTATTTATCTCATTTTCTCAAAAAATGTCATTTTTCCAATTCAACCACTTAAATGCCAAAACTATTTATTTAATAAATAAATTTAATTATCAAATAAAATTGTCATTTAACATATTTATTAATTAGACTTAATGAAGTCTCTTAATTAACAAATAAACCCTAGAATCTCTTTTCTTCACAATTAAGCCCTAGCTTAGTGAAAATTCATAAACTAGACATACTCTAATTTTAGAATTATAATTGATTAATTAAAATCAATTAACTGAGTCTTACAAGCAGTATTGTCTCAACTAGTATGGGGACCATGGGCCTGTACAACGAGCTTCCAATAAGCAGATCTAGAATTTACCAAGTAAATTCCATAACTTATTAATTCATTGTCGCATCCACCATAGAACTTGGAATTGCACTCTCAGTCATATAGAACGCTTTATATGTTCCACGATATAGATACGCTATAAACATTTAACCATCGTTCTAATCCCAATAATCAAAGATCCTCTATAGATGATTTACACCGAGTAAGGATAAATTTACTGTTTCACCCCTCAATGTATTTTATCCTTAAAACACTTAGCTTCCTATAAAATGATATTTCAGTGAGGTAATATAATCACTAAAACAAGAGCTCTTCCATTTATCTCTATTAAGCCAAGCTCGAAGAAAATCATCGTTTCACTTCTATGTTCAGATAGAAGCTATAGATTCTGTATCTATGTTTAGCGCTCCCACTCACTTGCACTATTATGTTCTCAAATTGTACGCATCACCCTGACCAAAAAGTAAGCTTAACTAACAAATCAAAGAACATAAATTGCACTTCTGAGATTGAATTTAAGCATGTCAGGATTAAGATCTTTTGATCTAAGATCAACCAGTGATATTGACTTAGAAAGATACAACGGTAAGATTATAATATCTTTACCAAGATCAATATCGGTCCCACTCTAATGTATACTCCATACATCCGAAACTACCATACTTTGCCAATGCCCTGGAAAGAATATAACACTTATCCAAGGTGTAAGTATACTTTTTCGCTGATTATCACATCAGTGTAAATTCAGTACACTGATGAATCAGGGACATTATCTTTTGAAGCATATAATCACAATTACATTCCACTGTGTTGACATCACTATAATTGTGAATAACTATATGTTCTGGACTTAACAGATTTTGTACACATTAAACCATAACATGAAAACTACATGTAAACATATTGATAACAAATCAGATTAGATTGAAATGGGTTTTATTTAGGACATAAAATCCCAACAGATATATAGGGTGCAACATTTTTCGTTTTGGGGTGTCAGATGTTTCTCATTAAAATGTTGATATATTGAGCATCAAGTCAAATGTTTCTTATTAAAATAAAAGGGTTTCTTTTTAATAAACTAATAGCCCCAAGCAGAAAACAATAGTTTAAGAGGGATAATATAAAATTTGATTTTTTTTTGTTAATAATTTTTTCAAGTTTCGGGATAATTTATTATGTATCATTTTTTACCTTTCTAGCTCTTAAAGATTTAATTTACATAATATTTGAATGAGTTATTGATAGAATTTTTTATAAAATGGTAAAAATTTTCGCTATGAGAAAATAAACATTTATATATATACTTAGTTGGAACTTTTGAGTTATAGTAATTTTAATAGTCTTGGCAATGGAATGGTAATTAAAATAGCTAAGAATGTAATGTAATGAGTTATATAATTTTAGTTAGAAACTTTTAATGCTTAGTAAGAAACATTCATGAACTAAAATTATTAATTAGATGTTTGGTTCATTGTATGTTTAATTAGATTTTCTGAGGAATGTGGATCAGATTAGCTGAACAGTGCAGATCTTTTACTAGTAAGATTATTAAGTTTTTGAGGCTAAACTCTTTTTGTTTTTTTTTTTATTAAAAAAATCACTGTCATCTGAATTAACATTAGGTCCCTTATATATGTCAATTTTAATAGTACATTGATATACTTTTCTTCTTTCTAATTGTAACTGAGCAATTGGAGATTTTCATTTGACTCATGAATGCCGCAAAATAATACTCCACTTGGAACGATAAGTCAGCAATTCAAAAGAAACATGCATGAGACATATCCAGAGAAAACTCAAAAGCTCAAGGATGAGTAAGTTTGCTTTGCAAAGCATTTACTTGTTACTATTCTCACTTAATTTTAATTTAAACTTTTTTTTGTATTGCATTTAATATTGTAGGTTGTGGGTTGTTATTAGTAAATAAATCAAAATATCGGTGATCATTGATTGCTAGCTAAAGGTACATTATTGACCAATAAATTTTTACTAATTATAGTGCTATTAGAAGAGTTTGAATATATTAGATATTCATCCGTAGTGAAATAGGTTCTGTGATATAAATGTATTGCGGTCAGATTGGTGGCACTTATTATATTGTTAAATTCTTTTCTGATTATTTTTTCTTGTTATCTGATTTACTTGTGTGCATTGTTAGATAGTTATTAAATTGGGAAATGTTGTAGAAATAGGAGAAACTCTAGCCAACTTTTTTAGGATTCTTAAATGAACATATTTTTTAATATTTAATTACTAAGTGTGCTTAGGATTTTTCTAGCAACTTTTAAGTTTTTTTTTTCAATCTTGTTCGTTAGGAATTTTTTTTTTTTTAAATAGATAAGTCAAAGATGGAAGAGAAGAGAGAAACCCCACAATTCGTAGAAGGATTTAACAACTTTTTAGAGTTTTCCCTAAAGAATTGTAGCGATCCTGAAAAATTCGGTGTCCTTGTATCGATTGTGGTAATATATGAAAAGGAAATATTACCATGTTAAAGAATCATGCATTTTTTTGTGGACTCGATAAAAGCTACACTAAATGGTATTGACATGGTGAATAGATGATGGGTGACCCATATCCGTTAGGTAGGCGAGGGGTGGATGATTATTTTGAAAGTAATGATTGTGATGATCATCCTGAAGAATTGGTTGATGTACCTCAAGAAGAGTTTATTCATAATCTTGAAAAATTTGATATCATGGTTAGAGATGCAGATATGTCGTTATTTAGTGGCTGTGAAAAACGCCGACTATCAACCATAGTGAAATTTTATAACATAAAGGCAAAGAATGGAGTAAGCGATAAGTGTTTTAGTCCATTTCTATCTACTTTTAAAGAGATCCTGCCGATGGAAAAAAAATTTTGGAGTCGACGTATGAGGTGAAGAAAACTTTAAGTTCAATAGGGTTGAAGTATGAGAAGATTCATGCATGTCCAAATGATTGCATTTTGTATTGTAAAGAGTATGCCCACATGAACACTTGTCCGGAATGTGGTTTGCCACGGTACAAGGCCAACAAGAGTAAGGAGATCTGGAAACTTATTCCAAAGAAAGTATTGTGGTACTTGCCTTTGATTCCGGGACTCAAGCAGTTCTATCGAAGTGCAGAAACTTCTGAAATCTTATTGTGGCACGAGAAAGGGTGAGTCAAAGACGGTAAACTCCGACATCCTGCTGATTCACAGGCTTGGAAAAAAGTAAATTATTTCAATCCAGACTTCGCAGCTGAACCAAGACATCTACGCCTTGGTCTATCTGCCAATGGAGTAAATTCACATAGATCTCTTAGCAGTCAACAGAGTTCATGGCCCGTGTTTCTTGTTATGTCCAACTTTCCTCCTAGGTTAGTGATGAAAAGAAAATTTACGATGCTATTGCTAATGATTTTAGGGCCTAAATAGCCTGGACACGATATCGATGTTTATTTGCCACTGTTAGTTGATGACTTGAAAGAGTTGTACGAAGATGGTGTTGATGCATATGATGGTTTTAAGAAAGAAGTTTGTAAGTTGAAGGCTGTCCTATTAGGGACTGTTAATGATTTCTCTGCGTATAGTAATCTATCTGAGTTGAGCAGCAAAGGCTATGAATGTTGTCCTATTTGTTGTACCAATACACGAGCTTGTCGGTTGTTAAATGGATACAAAATGTGTTACATGGGCCATAGACAATATTTTCCCCTAAGACACCCTAACAGAAATAAAAACCAAGCATTTGACGGTACTCTAGAATGAGAAGTTGCACCTTTGCCACCTTTAGGGTGACAAATTCTTGAAGAAGTTGAGAAAATGGATTTCAAGTATGGAAAGGGCAAGAAAAAGAGAAACCCCGATGGATATTTTCAATGGAAATTGATTTTCTTCCATCTTCCATACTGGAAAGATTTACTTGTTAGACATTGTTTGGATGTCATGAAAATAGAAAAGAATTGTCTATGAAAGCATTGTCGGTACGTTACTTGACATCCCTGGTAATAGTAAAGATGGTTTGTCTAGTCGTTTAGACCTTGTTGAGTTGGGTATAAGACACAGTTTGACACATGTGGATAAAGGCAAACGTACAGATTTACCACATGCAACTTTCACATTGTCTAAAGAAGAGAAACAAGTCGTATGCAACTCATTTGCAAAGATGAAAGTGCCTAATGGGTATTCATCTAACGTTCGAAGCTTAGTGTGTATGGAAGAATTAAAGTTAATGGGTATGAAATCGCATGATTGTCACACATTAATGCAACAATTACTTCCAATTTCCTTTCGATCAATCCTACCTAAAAAATTTCGAGAAACTTTGACAAAGGTTTGCATATTCTTTAATCAATTGGGTGGGAAGAATTAGAAATGAAGAAATTTGATTCATTGCATGATGACATAGTTAAAACTCTATGCAATCTTGAAAAATATTTTCCTCCATCATTCTTTGACCCTCCATCATTCTTTGACATCATGATACATTTGATGGTCCATCTAGTAAGGGAAGCAAAGTTGTGTGGGCTAGTTTGGCCGAGATAGATGTATCCATTTGAACAAAATATGAAGGTGTTGAAAGGTTACATGCGTTATCACAATCAACCTGAAGCTTGTATGGTTGAGTGTTATATATCAGAAGAGGCAGTGGAATTTTGCACGGAGTACATAGCAGGAGTTGATGCAATCGGACTTAGCAAGCCACGAAATCATTCAAACGGGGTTGATAGAGGATTACGAGGGAAACGATCAATGGTGACTTGAGCTTGAGAATAACCCTGAAGTCAAACCCTATATAACATAAGTCATATATTTATTCAACTTTATACTTTGTATTCTTCCTCTTCAAATGAAATTTAATGGAACTTTTACTATATCGTTTCAGTGATCACTTGGAATTATTGCAATCAATGATTCCAATTAAGGTCAAGAATAAATAGAGATGAGTACTAGAGGATAATCGTAAAATATTTATTGGATGGTTAAAGAATACCATTCTAGCTATTAATAATAGTGTATCGAAAGAGTTAGAATACATATCGTTTGGACAAGATACTCAAGTAATAAAGCATCATGCTTACATTGTGGGGGGGGGGGGGGGAAGATTTCATACAAAGGAAAGAGATGATGCTCGAACGGTTCAAATTAATGGAGTAAGTATTGTTGGAGAGCAATGCATTTTGCATCAACAAAGGACAAAAACCCAGTGCAATTCGTTATGACATATTACGGGGTTGTTGATGAATTTTGGGAGCTTGATTTTGGATTTCTTTGAATTCCACTTCTTAAATGCTCTTAGGTGGAGAATAAAGGCAGAGTTAGAACAAATGAACTTGGTTTCACTTTGGTTGATTTAAGCAAAAGATATAGCAAGAACGATCTTTTTATCATGACTACCCAAGCGAAATAAGTATTTTAAGTAACTGGTCCCATTGATTCTATATGGTCAGTTATTTTACGCACACCAGAGTGACAATATTTAGATAACGAAAATAAAGAAGAAAATGATGATTTATGTCATGATACTTTTGTTGATCAGCAACAGATACACGAACAAGTGGATGAACTCAACGATACATATGAAGATGATGATGATGAATACATTAGAAGCGATGTTAGTGAATGGATATGGATTGATTGTGCATCATCTAAAACAAAAAGAAAACGTGTTAAGTGAGTAAGTATGATCATCAGTTTACTAATAATGTGTTAATACAAATGATATTTAGTGAGTAAGTATGATGTTTAGTTTACTAATAATGTGTTAATACAAATGATGTTTATCTGAGTTACATTATGTTTATATGAGATTAAGTATGATGTTTCCTACTAACCAATTTAATTTGTGTATCTCTTGCAGATGACAAATCAAAAAGATGCAAATAAGTTTTAGTTTCACAATCCTTGAGCTAAACTGTCATACATGGGCAGTAAGCTTCTATGGAGAGAACATTATCCCGTGGAAAGGGACTTTTTGAGAGTCAGAGGGAGGTAGACCAGGTTCCTACCTATGAAGAGGGGTCATCATCAGGGACACATGACGAGGATTCACCGGACCCACCTATGGAGGAGGTGGCCAGCCAAGACATTGACCACCAAGTCTGCCAACATGCTGATGATGGGGCCAACCTGAACTCTGTGGATCTCAATCTCGGGGCTCCAGATTCAGCTCTTTCTGTCCCTGCACACATTTAGACAGTAATTTTATTAGTAGCATTAAACATTATATTTGTATTACACATACAATGTTTTCATGTTCTGCATAGTGATAACTCAATGAAAATAGAGTTATTTATATCTTTTTGTACATTAAATTAGCTTTGTTCTCGTATATTTTTAGTTTATTTTAGTAGTCTTTTTATTTAGATTTGAATAAATAATAATTTTAGTATTTCTTTATTAGTTTTAATTAATATTTGTTTTAATATCAAATTTTTATTTATTTAGTCTCTTAATTAATTAAATATAATTGTGTGTGGTGTTGTAGGAATTTAAATGCAAAATTGGCAAGTAGTGTTATGGGCCCATCCATTTAAAAAGAGACAAAAAAAAAGCAAGGAAGAGAGAAGGGAATTGGGCCAAGTTTATATTATGTATGGTCAAAATTAAGTCCAATTCAAATTGATGTATAAAGAAAGCAAGGAAGAGATGAGAGGAGAAAAAAGACTTGGGCCAAACAAAAATGTCTTTGTAATTTTGGAGGGTTCATTGACTTTTTCTTCATATATATGATTAAGAGAGGTGGCGTGAGTGGCTGGAAGAAAGAAGGGTGGCAGCTGCTACTCCCAAAAACAGCAAGAGAAGAAAATGAAGAAAAAGAAAAAGAAAAAAAGAGAGAGAGTTTTATTTGAGTGTTATTTAGGGTTTTAGTTTTGCATTTTTATTTGAGATTGGCAAAAGTCAAGAGGAAGAAGAAGAGGATTTTGGCAAAGAAAGCTTGGAGTATTGTGACAACTCCAATATGAGTTTTTCTTTTCACCCTTCTCTTATTTAGAATTTTGTAATTTTTGCACAATTAATTATGAGCTAATTTTCTTTTTGCTAGAATTATTTTGTTGGCTAAAAATTATGATTTAATATTTTGTTGCTATGTTTAGTGAATTGATTTTGTTCATTCAAAAGTGTTTATTGTGTAATAGCTTACTTTTGCTTGATCACCATTAGTAAGTTGTAAGCTAATCTTGATTTTGGAAATAATAGGGTTAGTAGAATTGCTTGAATGATGCATGGATATCACCTTGGAAAAGTGTGATTTGTAAATGGTATAGGAATATATTATTTACCATGTATGACTTGAAGGAATTGTGCTTAAATTTGTATTCTCAAAATTAATTGGGCATAGGAATGTGTTAATTAATTAAAGAATCAAACCATAAATACTTTAGACAAAGGATTATGACATTTTAAGTTACTAGTTGATATTATCAATTTACAACAATACTCATTTGCACCATTATATCAACTTTGCATTTTTAGGCCAATTTAATAGTTCTAGCTTGTTTTTTTTCTCATAGTTTGTGTTTATTAATTTTTACATATTCTCAACACTTTATTTTATTTTTGTTTAAACCAATTTGTGAGTAATTAGTAATTTTATAAATTAATTTTCAATTTTCAGTCCCTGTGGAGACGATACTCGATTTATCACTTTATTACTTGTTACGATTGCGTACACTTGCGTATACAATTTTTCACAACACATAGCCTGTGGCTTTTTATGGCTGGTGGTTGTTTAGCTTTAGAACATTACTTACTTTTATGTTCCATGTGGCTTCTGGCCTTCTTAGAAGACTACTTTACTTTCATGTCCTATGTGACGTGTGGCCTTTTTAGAACACTTCTTTATTTTCAACCCCAGGGCCTTCATGTTCGTATCTTTGGCCATAAGCCCTCTATTTTTGAACACTATTAGTATTTGGCTCTATTGCATTTTTATCATGGATAGTATGACCGATTAGGCGGTCTTTAATCCATGCTATCTTTTTATGGCCTTGACAAGTAAGGGTCAAGTTTTACTTTGCGAAGCTAAAGTATGCCCGCACAACTTAGAGGCATGTTTAGTAGTTTATATTAAGCGTTAAAATTTCTTTACTTAAGTTCTTTGTGCTAGTTTGATGTGTTGCACAATATGGGTGCCTCGCAAGTGACCATGCAGAAAAGTCTCTTGCTCACTTGCAATTCACCATGTTCACAAATATTGCTTGGGTTTTATCATATGACGGTACCATGGTATGCATGTGGAACTAAAAGAATAACTTTAAGAAGTTAATCTATGAGCAAGTGGTTCATAAACACAATATACAAGTATATAAATATTGATTATTCATTGATTCGTATTTGTTGTTGTGCAACTTACATAAATTGAGTCTACAAGCCTACGTTACACAAATTTAGCTTCTAGATGTCAAGTGGCTACCCCTGCTCACCTAATAAAAGCAGAGGCTACCATTGAAGAATAGTGGGAGACCACGCCAATAAGGTCGCGGGTACTAATGCTTTTCATACTCTATTGTTGAGTAAGTAGAATTGCTACTTAGGAGTAGACTTCTATAAGTTGGTTACTGAATGTATTTGCAAAGTTTCCCTGCATTCCAGTACTTTGGTAGGAGAATAAGCTCCATGTTCTCATTGTACCTTCCCAGATTATAGGCTCCCTTACTAGTTATCTTTGTAACTTTATAAGGGCCTTCCCAATTAGGTCCAAACATAGGTGCTGCTAAATCTTACGTGTCAAGAACACTCTTTGGAGCACCAAGTCTCCTATGAAGAATTTTCTACTCTTGATATGTTTGTTTTAGTGCCTTGCTACCTTCTACTGGTAGGCCTGCAACTTTAGGTTGGCTAGTTCTCTTCTTTCTTCTACTTCGTCAAGGGACTCTACCAGCAGGGTGTTGTTTGTTTATTGGTCATAGGTTGTTCTCCTGTGAGATGGTGGCACTAGCTCTACAGGCAACATTACCTCATGGCCATAAGCTAGAGCGAATGGAGTTTTCCCAATGGTCATCTTCTCAGTAGTCCTATGCAACCATAACACCTCTGGGAGTAATTTAGGCTAGTTGCCTTTTGCTTCTTTGAGGAATTTCTACAGAGTTTCCTTGAGGGTTTTTTTGAGAGCTTCCACTAGCCCATTTGCATAAGCTAGAGCGAATGGAGTTTGCCCAGTGGCCACCTTCTCGGCAGTCCTATACTACCATAGGACCTCTAGGAGAAATTTAGGCTAGTTGTCTTTTGCTTCCTCGAGGAATTTTTTCAAAATGTCCTTGAGGGTTTTGTTGACAACTTCTACCTACTCATTTGCTTAAGGATGGGCCAAGGCAAAGAAGCTTTTGATGGTGCCATGTCTATTTCAGAAATAAGTGAACGTGTCAATGACAAACTACTTGCCGTTGTTTGACACAATCTTTTGCGGAAGCCTGAATTGGCATATGATGTTCTAGACAACAAAGTCAAGGACCTTTTTGGAGGTGATTGTTGCTAGGGTTCAGCTTCTTTCCATTTGGTGAAGTAATCTACTGCGACGACAGCAAAATGTACCCCTCCTTTTCCCTTTGCAACCTGACCAATTAGGTCTATCCCCCACACTACCAAGGTCTAAAAAGACTACATCATCGTGAGCTCATTCGGTGGAGCTCTTGGTATCTTTAAAAATCTCTGGCACTTGTCACAATTTCTTACATAGTCTATCGAGTCTTTGATCATTGTTGGCCAAAAGTACCCATTTTAGTGTATCTTTTTGGATAGGCTTTACCCGGCAGCATGATTGTTGTAGAAGCCTTCATGCACTTCTATCATTAGT
Organism: Cannabis sativa; assembly: GCF_029168945.1. Classification (NCBI taxonomy): domain Eukaryota; kingdom Viridiplantae; phylum Streptophyta; class Magnoliopsida; order Rosales; family Cannabaceae; genus Cannabis; species Cannabis sativa. The sequence goes on along the minus strand of NC_083608.1, from coordinate 30,413,261 downwards.
CTTTCATCTTCGGCTTTGGGGACACACCTCAAGAGAGGCATGGAAATACTTTTTCTGTACATTATCCTGTCTAGGATCAAGTACTTAGCTGCTTTTCTTCTCAGTTTGCCTGCTTCATTTTCATCTTCTTGCAAGGCTCCAGTCTGGAGGTAAGCTGCAATAGGCATCATCCATGTTGGGGTGTCATCCAATATGTTGACTTCTTCTGGGATAACAATGCTTAGTTATTCTAGGATCTGTATAGGCACCAAGTTTGCTTTGTCAGTAATGGTGCTGCTTGCCAGACATGCAAGTGCATTTGTTGTGGCATTTTGTTCTCTGGGGATCTTCGTAATCATGCAGCCTTTGAGTTGACTTAGCACGTCTTTGATTTTGCTCAAGTAGGCCACCATTTTTTCACCTTGAGTTGTGTATTAACCGAGGACTTAATTTACAACTAATTTAGAATTATTGAATATGTCCAAGTGGTCATCCCGTACTTTATGTGCCAGCTTGAGGACGACTATCAAGGCTTCATACTCAGCCTCAGTGTTTGAGGCTTTGAAGCTGAATTTGATTTCTTTGTGCAGTTGCTGCCCCCCAAGTGTTGTAAGGGCAATGCTTGCACCAGACAATTGGTCAGTACAGCTTCCTTCAACATGGAGTTTCCATCTTAGTTCTTCAGGATTTTGTTGTTGCTCTTACTCTCGCTTCTTCTTTAGCTCTTTCTTTTTTCCTAAGTCTTAAGGGATCTCAAGAGTATAGTTGGTGCACTCAGCCCCAAAGACTGTAAGGGCTTGACCCTTTATGGCTATTCTTGGTTGGTATGTGTTCTCGAATAGGCCAAGCTCAATGGCCCATTTGCGTAGTTGGCCTGATGCTTGAAGTTTCGCAAAACCTACTGTAGTGGTTGATCAATGTACACCTTTATGGGGTGTGCTTGGAAGTAGGGCCTTAGCTTTTTGGAAGCCAATGGCAAGCTATAGGTTAGCTTCTCCATGAGTGGGTATCGACTTTTGGCGTCAATTAGCCTTTTGCTGATGTGGTATATAGGGTGATGTACACCATCTTCTTCTCTTGTAAGGACAACACTCTCAACATGCTCTGTCACTGATAAGTACACGCCTAGCTCCTCATTATCTAGGGGTTTAGAAAACACGGTGGTTGAGCCAATTATTTCTTTAGCTCTTGGATTGCTTTTTCACATTCCTCTGTCCACTCGAATTTTTTGTTGTCTCTGAGAATGTTAAAGAATGGTACACATTTGTAAGTAGCCTTGGACACAAATCTGCTGAATGCAGCACTGCATCCTGTTAGGCTTTGTACTTCGTTGACGGTTGAGGACGACTTCATGTCCAAAAGGGCTGGGATCTTTTCTGGGTTTGCTTCTATTCCCCTAACATTGACTATGAAGCCAAGGAATTTTCCTGATCCTACACCAAAAGAGCATTTTAGGGTATTGAGCTTCATGTTGTAATTGCGAAGGATTTTGAAGCACTTGTGTAGGTCATCCACATGCCCCCCCAACCTTTTTGGACGTGACAAGCATGTCTTCCAAATACACCTCCATGTTGCGGTCAATGAGATCAATGAACATCATGTTTACCAGCCGTTGATATGTGGCCCCTGCTTTTTTTCAGCCCAAAAGGCATGACTTTGTAACAGTATAGGCCAAGGTCCGTCATGAAGCTAGTGTGCTCCTGATCTGGTGGGTGCACCTTTATTTGATTGTAACCTGAATATGCGTCCATGAAACTTAGGATTTCATGGCCAGTTGTAACATCTACAAGCAGTCAATTCTGGGGAGTGGAAAGCAGTCTTTTGGACATGCTTTGTTTAGGTTGGTGAATTTGATGCATACTCTCCACTTCTTGTTGGGTTTAGGCACAAGTACTGGGTTGGATATCCACTGAGGTTAGAATGTCTCTGTTATGAAGTCATTGGCTCTCAGCCTTTGGACCTCTTCTTTGAGTGCTTGGGCGTGCTCCTTGTCAAGCAAACATTTTTGTAACTGAATATGTAGGATGCTTGGATCAATGTTGAGTGCATGGGTCAGCACGGAAGGGTCGATTCCGACCATGTCTCCATGTGACCATGCAAAAAGGTCTAGGTTTTTCCTTAGAACTTCTACCATAATTGATTTAATTTCTAGAGCCAAGCCTTTTCCAATCTTCAATCTTCTTGTCGGAAAAGTGGGATCAACCTCCACTTCTTCAAACTCTTCTACAAGTCTGAAGCGTCCCACAGGATCCCCAAACTTAGGATCTATGTTTGTGTCCCCGCCTTGGGCTAGAATATATTTCCCCTTTGGCTCATCCTTTGGACTTTTGGTGGGCATCTTCTCCTTTTTGCCTTGGATAGGGCCAAGCTGTAATAGTGACGGGCAGACTGTTGGTCTCCCCTCACGCATGCCACCCCATGCCTCGTTGGAAAATTGAGGCATAAGTGGTAGATAGATGTTACTGCCTTCAATTCATGAAGGGTCGGTTCGCCAATCATAGTATTAAAAGCTGAGGGAACATCCATCACGACGAAATGTGCCATCAGTGTTTTGGTAGTCAAATTTTCTCCAACTGTGAGGGGTAATCTGATATACCTGACAAGTACGATGTCTTGGCCAAAAAAGCCATACATCACTTGGTTGCAAGGCGCCGGATTGGTGAGTTAGAGCCCCATCTTTTGATATGTTAATTTGAAAAGAATGTTGGAAGAGACTTTGTCATCCACCATACATCTTGCCACGGTCATGTTCCCAATTTGTACAATAATGACCTGGGGATCATTGTTTGGGAAGCTGACTGGAGCTGCATCTTGTTTGGTGAAAGAGATCGTGGGCTTTATAGGCTTTTGTTGCTTAGAGCTCCTATCTTGGATAGCTAAGATATCTCCATTGGGCTTATGAGGGAGTGTCCAAGCATAGTGCTCCGTAGCTTTTCTGTTTTTGCCTGCAACGTGGGGTCAGCCTATAATGACCCATAGGTTTCCTGCCACATGCCATGGCAGTAGATCTCCATTCTGGGCACCTTGTGCCCGAGTTTGGTCATCTTGCACATAACGACGTAGGTGGGGATTGTACGCCTTATTTGGTACTCTATCTCCCTCTTTAGATGTTAAAACTCATTAGTGTCGTGGCCAAAGTCGTTGTGATTCCTCTAGAACTTTGACATGTCCCTCTTACCCATCTCCGTTATGATAGGAAAGGATTTTCGGTATGGGACTATTCCCTGAGTAACCGTGAAGATTACCTCAAGCCTCTCTGTTAGGAGGGTGAAACAAGTGTACTTCTCCTCCTTCTTCTTCTATGGTGTGGGAGAATTATTAAACTTCCCCTTTTTCCCATTTTCCTCCCAGAGTTGTTGGTGCGGCGCTTATTTCTAGTAGTTTTACCACTAGAAGTCTGGGCAGAGTTACTGGTGTTTTCCTTGTGTGCCTAGAGAGTCATGAGGTTGTTGGATGCCTCGTGACTGCCTGTTGTTCACATGCCCCACCTGGGCCTATCATATGGCTTCTGCAAGTTTGATAAAGCCGTCAGCTCTATCAAGGAAATCCTTCATGTTATTGGTGGAGATTCTCCAGATATCTTTCTAGAAATCACTCAATAGGAGTATGCGCCCCATTATGGTCGTATATCAGCCTTCTTTTGTAAGGCCTTGGAATTTGGAAGCCTCGACAATAAACCTCTGGATGTAGTCTTTCAAAGGTTCCCCTTGTTGCTATTTGACTTCGACAAGGTCTTCTAGTTGTGATGGTACAAGTCTTGAGGACGCGAATTGTGTGTAAAATTCTCGTGAGAACTCAGCGTAAGAGTTGAATTTCCCTGGGGTGAGTTTGAAGTACCATTATTGAGCTGTCTTTGACAATGTGGCTAGGAATATGTGGCAGCGCACATCCCTAGTAACCTTCTAGAGATTGAGTTGCATCTTCAAGTATTTGTTCTAAGCTAGTGGGTCTTCTCGTCCGGTATACATCTTCCATACCGGTATTTTGAACTTTGGCAAGGGCAAGGTATATATCTATGTTGAGAATGGTGATCCCCTTTACCAATAAAGTTAAAGGTATGAAGGCTTCAGGCCAGTTATGCCCTGGATCATGTCCCTGAGTTGGTCCAACTATGCTTGCACAGAAGGATCTGGTCCTGTGGGGACTTGTTTGATTGACACCCTTAGGGAGGCTGCAAATTATGAAGAGATAGGGGCTGGCTGGCCATACCCTGGGAGAGTGTATGGTGAAGATCAGCTAGACCAGTGTAGAACAGCAGACCCTGGCCAGCCATTCCTAGGTACGGGAGCTAGCCTAGGCCAGCCAGGCCTACATCTAGCTATTGTGCTTAGCCGGCTAGACCTTTATTAGCATGGTCTGGCTACCCAGTACTCCTCCATGGCTAGCCAAACCTGCAAAGGGTAGGGTCTAGTCGTCTGGGATGCTTTTATGGTCAGCTAGACCTACAAAAGGCAAGGCCTGGATGCCCATGACTCCATGGTCAACTGATGCTGGTTGTGTGTTGACGTGAGGTATTGGTAGAGTTTGGTAGATCTAGATGCCTGAAGGGATCAATTTCATTTCTTGAGCTACCATTTTGGGTGTTTCCACCCACTCCCAATCCTTGTTGGTTAAAGATCAACCTCTAGGCACCTCACTCCCCTGGGGGAGGAAGTTTTGTACTCTGGCTAGCCATGGGTACTCCTGCTGATGGCTGGCCAGCTAGTGGCTACACAATGGGGTTGTTGTTGAGCCAAATATCCCTGCCCAGCCCCCCGTGCTGTTAGTTGTTGGGATCTAGCTATTCTCACTGTTTAACCTTTGAGGAATTGTTTGTCCTCCCTCTGGCAGGGGAAGATCTATTCTAGTTCCTGAGTAACTTGGCGAAAGTCCTCCTTGATGTGGATCTCTGAGGAGATCCTGGCCTTTTCTATTGGTTCTCTAGTTAAGTCGTCTTATCAAATCGTTGGCCTCTCTATTGGGACGATCTGTTGGGTTTTATGCCCTAAATAAAACTCATTTCAATATAATCAGATTTACTTATTAATATAGATCAGAAATAACATTTAATGTTGCATGGTTCACATGATTTATTTCATGATTATATGTACATAGTGTATGAATTCATCTGAAACCCTTTTCACATACTTGATCCTGTTTATTGTGTTGTCAACACATTGGAAAGTAAACATGACTATGTGAATAAAGTTTCCTAGATTTATCAGACACAGGGTTTTACTGATATGATAATCTACAACAGAGTTTACTTGCATTTGGAGAAGTGCTATGTTCTTTCCAGAGCATTGGTTAAAGTAAAGCTCAGGTTGGATGCATGGAGTATGCATCGGAAGGGACCGATATTCAACTTTGACTTAGATTTATTAAACTTACCGTAATATCTATTCAAGTCAATATCGCCTAGTTGATCCTAGATCAAATGTTCTTAATCCTGTTATGATTAGGCTCAATCTTGAAAGGCTACTCGTGTTCTTTGATTTGTTAGTTAAGCCTACTTTTAGGTCAGGGTGATACGTACATTTTGGGAACACGGTAGTGCAATTGAGTGGGAGCGCTAACATAAACATGGAATCTATAGCTTCTATCTGGCGAATAGTAAGCAAAGGATGATCTCCTTCGAGCTTGACCAAACGAACATAAATGGTGGAGTACTCATTTCACATAAGCTGAAATATCATTTATACGGGGTCAAGTGTTTTAAGGATAAAATACATAGTAGGGTGCTACGGTAATCTAATCCCTTTACAGTGTAGATCATTCATATAGAGGATCATTGATCAAATTAGGATTATAACAATGGATAACTAATGATGTGTCTATATGGTGGAACGTATAGAGCATTCTATATACTGAGAGTGCAATTCTAAGTTCTATGCGTGGATTCAACGAAGAATTAATAAGTTAGTGAATTTTAGTGCTAAATTCTTGATCTACTTATTGGAAGCTCAGTTATATAGACCCATGGTTCCCGCACTAGTTGAGATAATATTGCTTGTAAGACTCATATAATTGGTTTTGATTAATCAATTATAATTCTCAAATTAGACTATGTCTATTTGTGAATTTTTCACTAAGTAAGGGCGAAATTGTAAAGAAAGAGTTTTAGGGGCATATTTGTTCATTATGATACTTTGTATGGTTCAATTAATAAATATGATAAATGACAATATTATTTAATAATTATTTATAGTTATTAAATAGTTAGAATTGGCATCTAAATGGTTGAATTTGAAAATTGGCGTTTTTGAGAAAATCAGATGCAGAAAAGATAAAACTGTAAATTTGCAAAAAGTGAGGCCCAAATCCACTAAGCATGGCCGGCCACTTTTGTAGGCAATTTAAACTGATATTTTCATTATTTTAATGCCAAATAATTCAAACCTAACCCTAGTGGAATGCTATAAATAGATTGTGAAGGCTTCAGGAAAATTACACTTAAATTTTCTATTTTTCCTTCAGAGAAAAACCTGAGCCTTCTCTCTCCCTATCTTTTGCCGAACCCACTCTCTCTCTCTTCTTCCTTGAAATTTCGAAATTCTTAGTGTGAGAATAGCGCCCACACACAGCAAGTGATACCTCAATCATAGTGAGGAAGATCGTGAAGAAAGACTTTCAGCAAGAAGGAGTTTCAGCACTAAAGAATCAGATAAAGAGATTCAGGTTCAGATATTGATAATGCTCTACTACAGAAAGGAATCAAGGGCTAGATATCTGAACGGAAGGAGTCATTATGTTCCGCTGCACCCAATGTAAGGTTTCCTAAATTTTATATGTGTTTATTTCATCGTTTTAGAAAGTTCATATTTAGGGTGTTAATAAACATACTTGTGAGTAGATCTAAGATCCTAGTAAAATAAATTCCAACACGATCTAACTCTCCTTGGTGAGATCGAAGGATGTACTCTTGGTCATCCATCCATCTCATACATTCATGTCTCTACTCAGCAAAAATATCGCAATCAGTAGTGTGTGGTTCCTCAGTTAGGCCAGGATGGCCTACACCTTCTCTGATCTGGCTAACTCAAAGTCTTCTCCTAGGTCCAGATGGGGCTCACCAATTGTAGGCTCACCAACTCCTAGGCATGTCTCTCTAGCGTAGAGTTGGAGGACGAGATCCAATTGTTGTTTCAGGGGGCTATCGCTCTTGGGTCCTTCCTTTAGTGGGAGGTTCCAATGATGGGTCTACTTTTAGAGGCAGGGTCCTACCACTTGGATCCACCAGGGTGCTCATATTAGTTTGGCTAGCTGTAGTGCCCAGACTTGTGACACCTATTTTGGTGATAGGATTTACCACATCTGCAGTGCTCATGGGGATTCCAGTTGTGAATGGAACCTAAGTGCCTGGATCTGCAATTTGTGGGTCTTAAGGGAGACACAAAGATACAGATGGTGCAACAAGAGATTTTCTTGTGTTCACCATGTCATTTGATCAGATTACAATATCCATGCTCTCAATGAAAGCACCAAACTATTGACCTTAAAAAGTGATAAACCAACAACAGGGTCATATATATCTGATGCTTGCCACGTGTTTGTACAAATAAGAATGAAAAGAAATTGACACACAGATTTGTTATAGAGGTCCAACCCTTTTGTGATAGTGGGTAATGACCTACTCCCCTTTTAGTTGTAGTAACCGAGGGTTAATACTATCCAGATCACTATAGGTGGGATCTATTATAGTACCCTTAGGAATACAAGGTATGAATCAATAATGGCAAAACTCAATTGTTGGGATGATGCTTGTGTAGCGTGTGAGAGAGGTAGTGAGGAAGAGAGAATTTTTCAAACATAGTCTTAGATCTTGAGGGTAGGTTCCAGGCTTAGATTCAACTTCAGTTTCTAGGCTAAGGTTAAGGCCTTTATATAGGAGGCCTAAAACCATAGTTTACAGTATAAATCCCTAGATATTTGTGTAGTTTTTCAGATAATTACAAAAGACTAAAAAGCCCTTGAATGCAGATATTATTGAGCCATTTTGTTGGGCTTTTGGGGCCCACTTCATAGCCTATGAGTTGTTATCCACGTGTAGAAGTGCACAAGAAACCCTGTAGAGCACCTCCTACTCGGCCAGGCCCCTATGGAGGCCAGGCTGGCCGGCCATGATGTAGTCCCAAGGCTGGCTGACCAGCTCTAGTGAGGGAGCTAGTCTGCCACTGGATGTCCATTTGAGTGTTGGGGTCTCTATTTGCTTAGGTACTGAATTGGCCTTCTTATTGGTGAGTTGTAATGTCTTGTGGCACTAATTTTGTCCATGTAAGAATCCCATGTCCAGAGGACAAAAATTGGGATAACAATATGCATGTTGTATTATGTGATTTGTATATTATCAACACTAGTACAGTTTCGGTACAGAGTGCATTGGTACAGTATATATTGTTTAGGGGTATGACACAACATTACCAACACTAGTATGGGACGAGTACGTAGTGCATGTGGTACAACACTCAATTGTACTCGAGGTGCAATTCAGAAGATCACTTCATATTTTATATATGTAAATATCAGATCTTATAATTAAAATTAATAAATCAAATAAAAAATGATAAATTTTCAAAAATAACAAAAATAGCAACTTTGTTGAGAAATTAATTTTTCAAATTTAAAGCCTACTATTATCTAAAACTAATTTAAATTAATTTAAAATTAATTTCAATCTAACAATTATATTTTATTTGAAAAATAAGATTCCACATAAAATTCTACCAAAATTAGACTTTTATTTCATTGAAAAATAATTTTTCAAAGTTGAAAATGGCAAAAATGGGGAAATCAGTCGAGAGGAGAGGATGCATGCAGGGTTCATGAGGCCCATTTCTCAGTGAGGGGTAGCTTCGGATAGCCCCTTGTCCGAGAAAACTCAAAGAGGGCTTGTTTGAAGCCTTGTTTGATCGAGCTTTACCTTAGATTCGCGCACACAAGCACCAACCCTAACCTAGATATATTTTCAAACTTCAAAAAATATAACTAATTCAATTTACAAATTAATTTCTGTAAAAGCCTAAATTGATTAATTATTTACCAACTTTCTAGAAAAAATACTTCTGGAACAAAAATAAAAATATTTTTTGTAAAAAAATTATAATTCTCATTCAATCATCGGTGAAGCACATAAACCAACATGAACACATCCAAAACAACCAAACATTATTTTAAATCTATATTTCATGAAAATAAATCATTACCGTGGCTCTGAGGCTAGTTGTTGGAATTAATTTTACTAAGATCTAGATTTATTAACATGTATGTATGATTATATTTTATAATCTAACATTCTAAACATGAATTTCCTAAAACAATGAAATAAACACATATAAAGTTGTAGAAAACCTTACATTGGTGGAAGCAAAATATTATAGCTCCTTTTGTTTTGATCACTAACTCCTGTTTCTTTTCGTCTAAGAGTATTAACAAGTTCTGAACTTTGATCTTGTTAGGTCATGGAATTATTCACAATCTTCCACGCTATGATTGAGTACTAACTTAAATTGTGTGGGCATTCGAATTATGAAGAGAGAAGAGAGAGAGAATTTCATAATATGAGAGGCTCTTTATCTTCAGTTATGTGACAGAATAGTTTGAGGAGCTTATATATATCAAAATAGGAGCCTATCATTATCTATTTATAGGATTACTAAGGTCAGTTTTTAAATTATATGGAATTAAAAAAGATAAAATAATAGCTTAAAATTGACCTCAAGTAGTCGGTCATACTATTGAACCCCACAAGTTTTAATTTTGCCATTTATTTAAGGGTAAATGCCATTTCGGACCCTGTGTTTTGTAAAAGTTACAGATTGGACCCTGTGTTTTGTTAAATGACAAAATGAACTGTGTATTTTCTAAAATAGTACAAATAGGACCCTGAGCTTAATTTTTGACAACTTTTTTTTTAATACAACCAACTTGAAGACAATGCTTAATACGAACAGATACAAAAAATGTAAACAGTTTTGTCATAGCACTTTTAGATCGGATTATAATTAAACTTTATTTTGACAAAAAATTAATTCAGGGTCCTATTTGTACTATTTTAGAAAATACCGTGTCCATTTTGTCATTTAACAAAACACAGGGTCCAATTGATAACTTTTGTAAAACAGAGGGTCCAAAATGGCATTTACCCTTTATTTAACAACTTATCTTTTTCTTTCACAAAGTCTATATTTTAATTTCAATCCTTTAAATGTGACATATATTTATTTAATAATTATAATTAATTATCATTTAAGTTATTTATTAATTAGACTTAACAAAGTCTCTTAATTTATAAATAAATCCCAAATCATTCTTTCTTCTCAATTAAGCCCTTGTTTAGTGAAAATTTATAAGTAAGACATAGTCTAATTTAGAATTATAATTAATTAATTAAAACTAATTAACTCAGTCTACAAGCTAATATTATCTCAGCTAGTGCGGGGACCATGGGCCTATATAATCAAGCTCCCAATAAGTAGTTCTAGAATTTACCAAGTAAATTCTCTAACTTATTAATTATTCCTTAATCCACTATAGATTTAGAATTGCACTCCTCATTACATAAAACGCTTTATATATTCTAAATATAGATACGGTATTAATTATCTAATGTTATAATCCAAATTATCAAAGATCCTTTATAGATGATTTACATCGAGTAGGGATAAATTTAATATTCTACCCTTTAATGTATTTTATCCTTAAAATACTTAGCTTCCTATAAATGATATTTCAGTAAACTAATATAATTACTGAAATAAGAGCTCTTCTATTTATCTGTATTAAGTCAAGCTCAAAGGAAATTATCATTTCACTTCTACGTAACCGTAAAAGCTATAGATTCTGTATCTATGATTAGTGCTCTCATTCAATTGTACTACCATGTTCCCAAGAGGTTAGTATTGGGTTGATCCAATTGGTCAGCTTTAACAACAAGTCCAAGAACATAAATAATATAATTGAGCTCAAACCTAACCATCTTATGATTAAGATTTATTGATCTAAGATCAACTAAGTGATATTGACTTAGAAAGATATAACGATAAGTTTATGATATCTTTTTCAAGTTCAATATCGGTCAAATCCAATGTATACTCCATAAATTCAATACTAGCATATTTTACTAATGCCCTAGAAAGGACATACAACTTATCCAAGTGTAAGTAAACTTTATCGCTGATTATCACGTCAGTGTAAATTCAGTGCATTGATAAATCATGGGACTATACTTTGAAGCATGTGATCACAATTACTTTTTACTGTGATGACATCACTATAATTATAAATAACTATATGTACTGAATTTATCAAAAATTTTATATTAAACCATAATCATGATAATAACATGTAAACTTAAATGACTTCTAATCTTCTATTGAGCAATTCGATTATATTGAAATGGATTTTATTTTGGTCATAAAATCCCAACAGTTTGTCCCTCCCCACGTCTCCCACGTGCGCATGATGTGCAGGGCTCATTCTGGGCCATGCGTGCGCCCCACACACCAACCCCAAGAATAGGCTCTCTCTCCCTCCGATTCCCTTCAGCCTAAATATCAACTTCCACTCCTTTTTTTGCAGCCAATCAATGGGTGCCTCGTGGCACCACCTCACCCAAAGCAACCAATCAACACTTTACATGTGGCACTGTGTTTTAACTATAGGGTAATTTTATTTTTACCCACATGCAATTTTTAATAAGTTTAATTGCGCATTAGTCTTTTTACCTTCTTATAAATAAAACCTTAGGTTTTTTAGAATTCAATATAATTTCAGACTGAGAAAGCTAGAGAAAATACTTAAAGTATTTAGTGTTAGTTTACCGCTTTTCTTAATTAGTTTATTTTTTTATGAGTTTTTAAGTTTTCTTATTATTAAGGTGGATGATGAAACCTAGCGTATGTAATTAAGTATTTATTTTTATTTTGATTCTCAGTTAAATATATGTTTATGATTTTCGCTTCATAAAATAATTTTTTTTATCTTTAATATCACATATTTTTTATAGTTAGAAATTATTAATGCTTGGTTCTACATTTTATTAAAATTAATATTCCTAAATTTTATGTATTTACATTAAATTGTTTCACATTTAATGCTAAGAAGTCATAATTTTAAGCGAAAGAAAATCTATTTTTGTTAAAAAATAATTGGTTCAATTGCTAATCTAGTTTTCACTTAAGTGGATTCTGAAACCTAATATTTTTCTCAAATATCACTGAAAATATCTGTTACTGTTATTTTTACCGTTAAACACTTTATTTTATTTTGTTGCTAAAAATCTCACTATTTTTGTAGGTTAGAGTTTTAATAACTTAAATTAAATAATAATTTTCTTCGATCTCACGCAATTTTCATGAGTTCGACCTCGTTCTTCACAATTTCGACACCACAATAAAAATTTGTACATTTGCGAGTTGATAAATATAAAACGTACTACTTTTGGTACTAACACTACGTCCATAGGTTGAGGAAAACATCAGCCCACAACATTGCTCAATTTTCACTCAAGATAAATAACATTAAGATTTAGAATGGAAGTGAACCCTTTTTTTCTTCTTTGCAGTTTGTTAATGGGTTATTTTCCTCTGAAAAAATATATCATAAAATCATTTTCTACTAAAAGTAATATAATTTTTATATTTTGAATTGGAGATCTTCTATAGTAACAAGGTAACCATGATTATTATAAAAAAAATAATAGAGCTACCAAATAATTATGTAGTATCTACCCGTACATAATTGTGTTTAAAATGTTAGGCAGCAAACTCTAGAAAGCAAGAAATTTTAGTTTATTCTTTTAAATAATAAAATAGAAAAGAAAAAAAAAAAAATAGAAGGGAGAGAAGAGGTGCACAGATAAACATGGTGTACCCTCGTGTCGGAAAGTATATCTCTCTCTCTCTCTCTCACTCATTTATTCATGCGCGTGGGGGCCACTGTCTTCCCCCTCTCCATGCTCAAATATCAGCCCTCCCGTACGACCATCAGAGCTTTGGCTTCTTGACGGGGACGTTTCTAACTTATCTTTTGCTCTCCATTCCTTTCCATTTAATCCCTCCTCTCTTCACTCTTTTATTCTTTCTCTCTCCTCTTATTCTCTCTACCTCTCTATATGAATATCTATTCGATCGAGTCAATACTTTCGTATCCCCTTCCAAAAAAATTTCAAAAGCCACACTACGCTTCCTTTCCCCAAAAGCCCTAGCCCACCTCTTTCTAAGGTCTACGCTTATTAACTTTGCTCATCGCTTTCTCTCTCACCAACTAATTGGAAATTTTTTTCCCAAGAGGGACCTCAAATAATAGTTGTTATGGATGATGAAGACAAATTGAAATCCGATCTAGGAACCGGAGGAGGACCAGTGACTCAGTTTGGGAGCCAGTCGAGCTGGACTCACTTCGGAGGCCTAGACTCGGACGACGGAGGGTATTTCATCTCTGCCGCTGATAGAGAGACCAGCTTACTGAGCGAGTTCGGTTGGAATTTTCACACGGAGGATGACGATCAGCTACGCGGAGCTACAGAGCAAGAGCGGGCTCGGGAGTTAGAGAGGAGAACAACGGCAGATTTGGCAGAGAGCAGTACTGTCACCGAAAGGGCGGCTCGGATCGGGTCAACGACGTCAAATAATCCGTCGGTGTCTTCGAGCTCTAGCGAGGATCCAACAGAAAAGTCTACTGGCTCCGATGAAAAGCCGCCACCCGATCAGATTCCGTGAGTGGATTTCCATGATATCAGATATGATCCGTATGTGGTTCAATCGTAATTAAGTTGATTTTCTGGGGCAAAATGACAAAGTCGTTATTTAACAAAAAAAATTAATGATAATTCAGAAATCAAATCGGATTTTTTAGCGTGCGAGGGAGGCAGAGAGAGAGAGAGTGCAATTCCGTGTCCGTACGCTTACTACTACTGATAAAACAACACGGTTCATGCAAGTTGCAGTAGATTTTTCCATATATATTTTCTATTTTTTAATAAAAAAGAATATAGGTAAGGGTGGTGATTTCGTAATTTCACATAGAAAGTGGGGCGTTTCTGGCTATTTGCAAAAAAAAAAAAAAAATTCTGTCTTCGCCTCCGCCATTATTGCGGCGGTAATGGCGTGCGGTAATTTTTATTTTTGATTTAATTCTTTTTCATTTTTAATCGCACTCTGGGGTCTTTTCCTTTATTAATTATTTACATTTTACACGCTAATTTGTGTCGGGAAAAAGCTTAAGGCTATAGATTGTGTTTAAGGGAGACGATATAGAAAAAGAAGAGTATATATACAGCATGCTAAAAAAAAAAAAAAATTAGACTTTCTGTTCGTCTTTTCGTTATTTAAGTAATATTGTTTTTTTTTATAGTATATACAAAGTGCAAATATTATTGCTTTTCTTTGCAATGCTTTCTTACATTAGATTATGATCAATTTGTGAGGAAATGCAGGTGAAGCAAGTATAAGTGTCTCTCACTTATATATATAAGTGATTCTGCATTAGCTAGTATATGATATCATATATTACAGTATCTGCCTCTCATTATTATTTTACTAGTTCACTCTATTGCATCTTTTGTTTTATATAAAACTTGTCAATACATTAGGTCAAAAAAAAACAGTACTTGTCAATACATAATCTATGACTATGATTGTTTTTGTTATTTTAGTTTTTGGTTTTTGTCTATGTATATATGCATGTACAGGAATCACATATTTCTTTTCTATGAACTATATATATTGAAAGAAGCTATATCAATTCATATGTGTATTTAATACTAATTTATATACATAATTAAAATTTACTCCATCAAAACAAAAAAATTTACTCATGGCATACATCAATGAACATTCATCAATATAGTGTATATGATGATGCTTTAAAGCTATATATATATATATATATATATTTATCTGTTAATTAATAAACATAGTTAAATTTAGTGATGATACGTACATTTCAAATTCCATTACTTAGTACCTTTTTACATATATCATCCGTTTAGTTTCACCGCATGCAGTGCTGTTATTTTAATTGGAGTTCTCAATAACGTCCACATTCCAACTTGCATTGAATACATAGCTATACATATATATAATGTTTATTTCTTGGTGTACGTTTCGAATATATTCTCTTATATACTTGATTATGTTAATTAAGCTAATCATTGAGCATACTACTTGTTAACTGTGTAATTTTCTTTGTAATGTATATACAAGAAAATATATAAGTCCCTTGCATTTTATATATTTTGTTCAAATAATTAGTTTTAATTTGTACTGATCGATCATGTTTAATTAGATATGTAATACTTTTGACTAAGAAATATATCTATAGCTAGTTCTCAATTACACTAATTAAGTGATTTTAAATTAGATATATTTGTATATATATAATAAAATGTTTATGTGCAAATATGTATGTGCAGTAACAACAAAGTGAAAAAGAAAGGGCAGAAGCGAATCCGTCAGCCCCGGTTTGCGTTTATGACTAAAAGCGAAGTTGACCATCTTGAAGATGGCTACCGTTGGCGAAAATATGGACAGAAAGCTGTCAAAAATAGTCCATTCCCAAGGTGTGCCAAAATTATATACCAAAATTATAGTATATAATATAATAACTACATTTCACAAATATATAATGTTACTGATGTGGTTGTGTTGAAATAGTGATATAAAAAGTAGGATTATAGCACTCAATGAAGTGGGACCATAAAGGTATGTGTATATGCATTTTTAGCTTAGCTTTAAAAATTGAACTCCAATTTTAGTATATGGGTCAAATTTGCCACCAATTAAAAGTTGTGTCAAATTTGACATAACCTAAAAATTATACCATACCACAGACTAAAGTTATAACACAATAGATATTCTCACATGTTTGGTTTACTTTTTTGAGGATGTATGATAACTTTTTATATTTTAGTTATATATTTTTTAAAAAAAATTCAAAACTTTTGATGAATTTTTAAGAGAATTTTAAATTTAATGCATTGAAATATCATTAAAAATTTGAGACAAATATATGTAACATGACTTATCATTTTCTAGCCAAATTTAGCCAAGATCTTACACCATGTATTGGATGCTGGTTTATCGTTTCCGTGTTTGAGAAACAAACTTCACTAAAAAAACAAAACAACAGGAAATATCATTATTTTGCATGCCTATATACACTTTTTTCCTTCTTTTTTCTTCTTTTTTCTTCTTTTTCTGTCATCACTTCCGTTTATGACCTCGCCGTCTACCTTATATATATCTTTATTATTAACACGCATGTGATGATCAAGTGAAATTATTAGCTTTAATGTCATATTTATTGAGCAATGTATACATATGTAAGAAAAGTTGTTTTTTATATCTTTATATAAAATATCCTTACATTAATTCTTATTTCAGCTTATTCACAAAAGATATCATTATTTATTTGATAAGCGTTACTCATGTTAATTATTATGATTCTTTATATTCACACTACTTTATATGTTAATGATCTCGTCCCATAATACACTTATATCCACCTAAATATATATAATACACTGTTATAGAATCGTATAAATCTTTAAGCGGCTAAAATCCCTGCCACATAATATATACCCACATATATATATATGGGTAAGATATAGTGGAAACTAATTAATTATATTTACATTTTCTTTTTAGGGTATTTAATTCGTAAGAGCACCCGCTGACATTATACAGAAAAAGAAATAAAACGTATGGCTAGAAATTTTAAGACTATATATGCGCGAATATAGAAGTGGCAATATTTTTATGTAGAGGTGGTACACAAAATTCCCATTATTCATATATATCCCTCTTTAAACATATATATTTACTTTATGTATTAAAAAAAAAAAGTAAGACGAATAATAATGAAATAATCTGACCACATTTTTGAATTTGCTATTGCAGAAGCTACTATCGGTGCACGAATAGCAAATGCACTGTGAAGAAAAGGGTGGAGCGATCTTCTGAAGATCCCACAACTGTAATCACAACATACGAAGGCCAACATTGTCATCACACAGTAGGATTTCCTAGAGGTGGAATCCTGGCTCATCATGAACTTGCTTCCTTTCCCGGAAGCCACTTACCACCGCCCAAATTCTATTATCCAGCAATTGATTCTACTCCATCCTTGAACACAGAAAGTAGTGATAATAATACTTATAATTACAATAATAATCCTGATGTAACTACCAATAATTTGATTGATCATCAGTCAAATCAAGTAGTAACCAGTGTAGCTGGAGACTCTGGGCATATAATATTAATGAAAGAGCCATCAAGTACTACTTCACAACAGGTTTCCGCTGATCAGGGATTGCTTGGAGATATTGTGCCTCCTGGAATGCGAAATAGGTGATGCTCACATTCATATTAGTATATATATATATATAATAAGGTAATAATTATTATTAGCTAGTTTGGACACATAATATGGCACTAATTAGTTATAACAGTTGTCACAGCTATGATCTCCATTTATGTAAATATAGTAATTAAAACTAGATATATATTGATATCTTAATTAACTCATAATCATCATGATAATCAATATTGATTATTAACAATTAAACCTTTATTATAATATATATGTACACGAATGACTGGCAAGTGGATCATGTATATCACTTATATAGGCTGTCTATGAAAAAATATATATGAGCATTGATGAGACAGTAATAGTAAGAGTAATGATAATTGGTTACATTATGGTAGGGCAGCGGCCTAATTGTGATGTGAACTGTATAATAGCTAATTGTTTCCTTGTGGTGACATCGCATCATTACCAACATCCTGTAGTTCTCATTGGCTAGAAACGTATCAGCTACTGTGACTAGTGATCTAGAGTGCTTTGTGGACTATATATCTTATCTTTGATTATTATTATTGCTCACTTTGTTATAGTTTGCTTATATATTATATATATGTATATCCCAACAGCTTTTACTATTCATCAATTTTATTTTCTTTGAAACCTACTATTCATCAAATTGAAGGAAGCAACTTTATTGAAAAGCTTTCATATACAGCCACTCAAATTCTCTAAAGTATAACTTATTTCTGTCTGCAACTCAGCTTGTGTCACAAAATAATGGTCTTAGCCTGCTAGCTAGCTAGGTTGAATCATTATTTGTGTGATTATAATATATATAACACAGTTCTCTCTCTCTCTCTCTCTCTCTCTCTCTCTCTCTCTCTCTCTCTCTCTCCACATATGAAACCACACAATTTTATTGAACAAAAAAAGTATACACATGACATCGTTTTGAAATATATCAAATAGTAAAGATTTTTGGTTTTGAAATTTATCAAATAATTATCATTTATTTTTTATTTTGTGCTCAATTATGTCAAACCTCGCGAGTCAATTACATCATCATCAACTTTACTTTAAGCACTTAGTAAATATTATGCCTTGGCAATCGATATTTACTAGATTCTGATCAAAAACAGCAAACCTATGTATATAAAAGGCTCACTAAAAAAGCACATATATAGATGAGTAGGTTTTACAGGCCATCAGCCATGCATGGGGGTACTGCCAAACAGTAGTAAATAAGGATGTGTTTGGAGCTTTTATTGGAAGGGCGGTGACAGTTTTGAGTTTTGAGTTTTGAGAATCGCGAGAAACGAACGATCGAAGTGATGGTCTCTGTCAAGTACTGGTGGAAAACACTTTTTACCGTATCTTATATTTATTTTCATGCGGATGGCCGTATACCAGGTACCTGATCATCACATGGGTGGTCCACCTTCTCATTCAATACCAACAAATGTTTATTATTAATTTCCGACTCCACTACTTTTATTTTCATATCTATCTATCGATCATTCAAAATTTAATAGATATATGTACGTACGTACGTGTGTATATTCAAACTTCATATAATATCGTCTTTAATTATAATCACAAATCTAATTAGCATTATATATTGATTAGTAAGATTGAGCAGATATAAAATATAGTCATTTTACTAATTTTAATTTACAAGTTCTTCCAGAAATCGGTTGGATGCTTTATTAAATATCTTGTATTAGATTTTCGTGTTCACATGCCATTTCCTGTTGGACGTAACTCAATATGCTAAAAACGGACAATAATAAAAAATTGTAAAAGTTGCATAGAGTAAATTCTGGCCATTGTTGGAAAGTTTGCGTGGACTTCCATGCATGTATATGTTCACCACTTTAGAGTCAGCCGACAATGTTTTTACACTCTCCCTTTTCATTTTTTTAACTTTTATTTTTATTTCTTTTCTTCAAGTTTACGTTACCAATCCACCGTCATAATGGACCGACTTTATTACTACCTTTCTGTCCTTTTGGCTGAAGCTACCCAATACTCTCTATGGTTCAACACTATCTCAAAAAATAACTATTCTTAGTGATATTTTTTTAGTCATAAAATCAATTTTTGTGATTAAATATAATTTTTAATCACAACAAAAAGTTACTTGTAATTAGGGGTGTTCACAAAGTATCCGATCCAATCCAATCCGCACGATCCAATCCAATCCAATCCGCAAAATGCGGATATCCGCACTTGTGCGGATTGGATTGGATTGAAAAATCCAAAATCCGCACTTGTGCGGATTGGATGTTGTTTGACTTCAAAAAGTAACCGATCCAATCCAATCCGCACTTAATTATGCATATTTTTAAAAAATTATAATATATAATATATATTAATCAAAAAAAGAAAAAACACAAACTTCTTTTAGTAACATATTGAGTTGGTACATTTTATTTATTTTATAATAAAAAACACAAGAAAAATAATTCTTATTCACATAGACACATACACATAAATTTAAATATATGTATACTAGCTTAGTTATTTTAGTAAGAGATACATATATATTTTAGTGTAAATCTAAAAATAAGTACATATATATTGATATATATATGTATATTGGTTTGATTTGTATATAAATAGAGATGGAAATAGATTATTATTGGAGATTAAGAACCAATAGTCTTTTTTTTTTAATTTTTTTTCTATGAAATATTAAATAATTTATTATTAAAAAAATAACCGATCCAAAATAACCGATCCAATCCGCACTATTGCGGATTGGATTGGATTGGATTTAAACTCTTATGCGGATCGGATTGGATCCAAAATATGAAATCCGCACTTAGTGCGGATTGGATGTTGTTTGACCAAAAAAGTGCGGATTGGATCGGATGAACACCCCTACTTGTAATTAAAACATAGTATTTAAATACAAGATATCACTAATTTAGTTTTAGTCACAACAAGTATTGTAATTTTTATAACTAATACCTTTAGCCACGGACCATTTAGTGACACATAAGAATGATGATGTATAATCACAATTTTTTCACTTTTAGTCACAAGGTTTATTGTGACTAAAAGTAAAAAAATTTGTAGTGCGATCCAGTACTCAGGATTGCCATTTTCCACCCATTACGAGTTTTTGATGATTATGGGCCTCCTAACTACTAATGAACTTGTTACCACTTTCGGACACCATCTATTTTTTCATTGGTACAATATTGTCCATTTTGGACTTAAATCCTTCTAGATTTTTTTGGCACCATTCCAAAAGTTCTCATTCTAAAAGAGATAATATTCATCTTTATATACCCAAAATCCTTCCAATTTCTAGCTAATGTAGAATTTGATTATACACCCAACAATTCTCCGCTTAAACAAATGACCACCTAGCCTCTCCTCAGACGATTACAGATCTAAACCTGAATCCTTCGATTCCAACACTCAAGATCCCCTTAAGCGAGATGAATCACTTCACCAGCTAGATTCGAAATTCCTTTGAATACTTGAATTCCTCGATTCCAACACTCAAGTTCCTTTTGAGTAAACTAGATGAATCCCTTCACCAACTATATTTGAAATTCCCTTCGAATAGTTGAATCCCTCGATTCCAAAACTCAAGATATCCTTGAGTAAGCTAGATGAATCTCTTCACTAGCTAGATTTGAAATCCCTTCTAATCAGATCTGAACCTCCGACGGCTATAGCAACAAGTTTTTGTTGGAATCTATTTTACTAGGATCTAGATTTACTAACAAGTATGTTGATTAACACCCTAAATATGAATTCTCTAAAACAATGTAATTAAACACATATAAAGTTTAAGTAACCTCGTATTGGTGGCAGCAGAATAATATGTCTTCTCCCACTCAAATGTCTAATCCATGTTCCTTTCTGTCGTAGAGTATTATCAAGATTTGAGCCCGTGAGCCTGACTCTCCTTCAAGTATTGGATTCTTCACAATCTTACACACTATGATTGAGTACTTGACTTGCTATGGGTGGGCATGTACTCTTTCACTACAAGCTCAAAATTTATGAAGAGGGAGAGAGAGGATTTCGAAATAGAGAAGGAATGGAGGCTCTCAAAAACTCTAGTTGCTTGACAAAATGAAAACCAAGTTATTAAGGTTGGATGAGAATGAGAGCATCCTATTCCTTTTATACTATTTCACCTAGGGTTAGGATTTAAATTATATGGAATAAAAAATAAAAATAATAGCAAAAATTAAGCCATAGTGGCCGGCCATATAGATGGGCCCCACTAGTTATAATTTTGCTATTTTTTATAACCATTTATCTTTTATTTCACTAATGCCACATTTTCTAATTTTAATCCTATAAATATTCAAACTATTTATTTATTAATTACAATTAATTATCAAATAAAATTGTCATTTAACTTATTTATTAATTAGATTTTACAAAGTCTTTTAATTAATAAATAAAACATAAAACCTCTTTTCTTTACAATTAAGCTATTACTTAGTGAAAATTTATAAATAAGATAGTCTAATTTTAGAATTATAATTGATTAATTAAAACTAATTAATTGAGTCTATAAGCTATATTGTCTCAACTAGTGTGGGGACCATGTGCCTATATAATCAAGTTTCTAATAAGTAGTTGTAGAATTTAATAAGTAAATTCTCTAACTTATTAATTTCTCCTTGCGCCACTATAGATTCGGAATTACACTATATAGTTAGCTCTCTATATGTTTCACGATATAGATACGCTATGAATTATCCATTGTTACAATCCAAATAAATAACGATCCTTTATAGATGATCTACATCGAGTAGGGACAAATTTACAGTTACACCCTTCAATGTATTTTATCCTTAAAATACTTAACTACCTATAAATGATATTTCAGTTATTATTTTTTTTCCCAATGATGTAAAGATTATAATTAATTTATTTTTTGATTAAATTATTTTTACAATTTTTTATTAATTAATTATACATATAGCTTATTTTTAAAGTTATGATTGAAAAATAAATCAAAAAATAAACAATTTTATTATATTAAATATCAATTAGTTTTTTAAAAAGAATTATATGAACGCAATTTTGTTTTCTAGTTTTATTTAAAAACTAAATAAAATAAAATATCTTAAATTTAAAAATTTTATAGTTAGAAAACCCTAAAATATCTATTCAAAAATAAATTAACCAACTTTTTAAAATTTCATGTTATTTTAACAAAAAAAAAAAAAAAATCAATTAATATAAATATCGAATAAGATAAAATATCAAAAACTAATGTTTTTCTAATCTTATCATTTAAATTAATAAAATATATTTTAAAAAATAATAAATCTTTTAAAATATGATATGGTTAGCAATTTAAAATTTATCACTTTTAGAGATATATCTAGATTATTTCTAGGTTTTATTATAATTTAATATCGAAATAAGATCATTTCAAATTTTAAAAATTAAAATATGTAAATATTTTATCTTATAATTAAAATTGATAAATCCAAGTAAAAATAATCAAATTTCAAAATAACCATAAAGGGAAATTTGTGGAAAAATTAATTTTTCAATTTCAAAGCCCACTAATATCTAAAACTAATTTAAATTAATTAAAAAATTAATAAAAATTAATTTTATTCTAATAATTAGAATTTTATTTAAAAATTTAGATTCTACACAAAATTATACCAAAATTTAAATTTTGTTTCATTAAAAAACAATTTCTGAAACTTAAAATATCACAAAAATAAGGCAACACAAGGGAGCATGCATTACATACTCCCCGCGTGTGTGACAAGGGAGATGTGCGAGAGGAACCTCAGCGTAGGCATGCTTCAGATAGGATTTGTCTAAGAAACCTCGGTGGAGAGCTTTGTTTGAAGCTCAATCATGACTGAGGTGCACTTAGCTCTGCACATGTACCCTAGGTTAGATATTTTATTTTTAAACTTCAAAAAATCATAACTAATTCAATAAAAATCCAAATTGAGTTCTATAAAAGCCTAATTTTATTAATTTTTTATATAATTTCTAGAAAAAATACTCCCAGTACAAAACTAAATATGTATATTGTCGAAAATTTGTAAACATTCATCAATTAAGCATATAAACCAATATGAACACATCCAAATCATCAAAATTATAATTTTAAATCCATATTTCATGAATGTTAATCATTACCATGGCTCTGAGGCTAGTTGATAGAAGTTATTTTACCAGGATCTAGATTTACTAACAAGTATGTTGATTATATTCTATAATAACACCCTAAACATGAATTCCAAAATACAATGAAAATAAACACATATAAAGCTATAGAAAATCTTACATTGGTGGCAGTAAAATTATATGGCTCCTTCCACGCAGATCTCTAAATCTTGTTTCGTTCTGTAGCATAGTAATAACAAGTTCTAAGCCTAAATCTCCTTCAAGTATTAGATTCTTCACAATCTTTCACATTATGATTGAGTACTTGACTTGATATGAGTGAGTGTGTACTCTATCACTATATGGACAAAATTTAGAGAGAGAAGAAGAAGAGAGCTCAAAAATTTGAGAGAGGAGCCTCTCTTTTAAATTTTCTGATAGAATAGACTAATGATGAGTTCTCAGGTTATGAGTCTGTCATGTTCTATCTATAGGATTCCTTCTAGGGTTAGGTTTAATATATATGAATTAAAAAAAAAAGATAAATAAATGGCTAAATTACTCCTTAAGTGACCGACTACTTAGTGTGGACACCACTAGTTATAATTTTACCATTTTATTTTATAATTCATCTCTTCCTTTCACAAACGACATATTTTAACTTTAAACCTTTTTAAATGTCAAATTTATTTATTTAATAATTAAAATTAATTATCAAATAAAATTTTTATTTAACTTATTTATGAATTAGACCTTACAAAATCTCTTAATTAACAAATAAACCCCAAAACCTCATTAATTCTTCTCAATTAAGCAATTCCTTAGTGAAAATTCATAAATAAGACATAGTCTAATTTTAGAATTATAATTGATTAATTAAAACCAATTAATTGAGTCTACTAAGCAGTATTATCTCAACTAGTGTGGGGACCATGGACCTATACAACTAAGCTTTCAATAAGTAGATCTAGAATGTACCAAGTAAATTCTCTAACTTATTAATTCCTCCTAACTCCACTATAGATTCAGAATTGCACTATTAATTATCTAGAACACTCTATATGTTCTAAGATATAGATACACTATTAATTATCTATTGTTATAATCTAAAAAATCAAAAATCCTCTATAGATGATAGACATCAAGTAGAGACAAATTTACCGTTCTACCCCTCAATGTATTTTATCCTTAAAACACTTAGCTTCCTATAAATGATATTTCAATAAAGTAATATAATTACTAAATTAAGATCTCTTTCATTTATCTTTATTAAGTAAAGTTCAAAAGAAATTATCATTTCTCCTCTATGTCTAGATAGAAGCTATAGATTCTTTATCTATGATTAGCACTCCCACTCAATTGTATTACCATATTCTCAATATGTAAGTATTGGACCGATCCAATTGGTCAGCTTTAATGAACAACTCTAGGAACATAAATAACACAATTGAGATCGAACTTAACCATATCAGGATTAAGATCTTTTGATCTAATTAAGATCAACTAAGTGATATTGACTTAGAAAAATACAACGGTAAGTTTATGAGTTCAATATCGATTCAGACCGATGTATACTCTAGACATTCGATACTAGCATACTTTACCAATACCCTAGAAATGACATAACACTTTTTTTTTTTTGACATTAGAAATGACATAACACTTATCCAAGGTATAAGTAAGCTTTATTGCTAATTATCACATTTGTGTAAATCCAGTACATTGATAAATCATGGGACATAAACTTTGAAAAATATGATCATGATTATATTCCACTATTGATAACACTATAATCATGAATAATTATATGTTTTGGATTTAATAGAATTTATACATTAAACATAAAAGTACATCAAAAAATTATATTTTACATAAATAAAATTTTAAAGAATCATACAACTATATTTTTGTAAGTTTTGTTATTGTTTTTGTGTCTTTTTTAAATGGAAGAATTACATAAGACACCACTTTTTATAAAATATTTACATTTTTACGTTCAAAGAATGTTTTTTTTTTTTTACATTTTTACAGTTTTCCAAAAAAAACACAAAAACAACATAAAATCAACAAGAAAACTACATAAAAGTAACATGAAAATAACAACAAAAAATAACATACAAATAACAAAAAATCAACAACAAATTAACAAGATTACAACATAAAAAGACCGTATTTTCTGTAAATAAAATCAAAAAAATCATAAAATTTTTAAAATTCTGTAAAACCGTATTTTTGTAATTTTTTTGTTGATTTTATATTTTTGTTAAATAATCCCTTTTTAAAGGGGAATTTTTACTAATATACCAAATTAACAAATTAATATTACAGTTACCGAATAAAACAAAAATACCTTATATATGTATATTTCTACCAAAATTTACCAAAAAAATTCCTACCGAACCAGAAAAAATGGGATCAACCCCCTTACATATCGTACTGCCGAACCATATATAACCATTTGAGAACAAAAAAAAATCAAAAAGAAACCTTCAACTATTCAAACCTCCACAACCTGTGCCATCGAAGCTCTGCAAAAATGTCGATCGAATTTGCCAATAAAAATCACCATTAAAGCTTGACAAAAGCTTCGATCAACAAAAATCAAAACAAACTCTACAGTTGCTAATCGAAGGTGCCAAGATAACTCATCATTGAAGCTACTCAAAGCCTTCGATAAAAAACTTCGATTGTGAAATTAAAAATAATTATCGAAAATGAAAAAAAATTAAAAAAATCTCGCTTTGAGAAATTTCAGTGTTATGCAAGTTTTTAAAAAAACATCTTTTAGTTTCTTTTGATGTAAATAATTTATCAATTAGTTACTTTTTATTAAAAAAAATATTTCAAGATAATTTTTTTCTCTTACATATTTAGTTGCTTATTTTAATTAGTTAACTTTTAAAAATATGTTTTTTTTTTAAAAAAATTTTAGGCTATATTATGTTATTTTATTATTTAAGATACTTTGAGGCTTCTTTTTAGCAATTTTAAACTATATTTTGAATTGTGGGAAACATATATATATATTTTTCAAGATAAAAAATATAAAAGTAACTTTTTTTTTTTCGTAAATTATTAACAAAGAAGTAACTAAATTTTAAATTTGAACAAAACTAGTATGCCAACTAATTTTAAGGGTTATTACAATTAATTTTATAATATTTCATATATAAATAATAAAATACTATTTTAATATGTGGTAAATATATATTTTTTAGAAATAAAAAATACCATTTGGTTACTTTATATAAAAAACATATTAAAATAGCTTTATTAAATAGATTTCTTCAAAGTATGTCTTTTAGTGACTTTTAAATATGAAATAACAAAAACTAGTGTAATGTATATATGATGTTGGTTGTCGTATTGAATTATAAGATATTACGTGATTTTTTTATAAGTTATTTTAGAAATTTAATAAAATTGTTATAAAATAAACTTAGGTATAATATAATCTAGAAATTTTTTTAAATATGAAATATCACACTATTTTTTAGTAACTAATAAAATTGATTGACATATTAAATTCTGTTAACTAAATAGAAAAGAAATTTAAAAGTTACTTTTTATTTCGGGTATATTTTTTGGTACCAGTAAAAATATATATATTTTTACACGTCAAAATAATTATCTTGAAAAAAAATAGATTATAAAAATATAATTTTTGAGGTCAGGTGATGAATAGTGCGGCTAAATTTTTCTTTAAACCTTTGAAGAAAAAAAAAACAAAGAAGAAAAAAGTGAATCCTCTTTAAAAAAACATAGAGAGAGAAAGAAAGAGAGAATTACATCTAAATTTATTAAAGAAAACAAAAACAGAGAGAAAAAGTAAAATATGCCTAGAAAAATTTAAGTGAATGGTTAATAGTATATCAGTTTAAAAAAATTGAGAAGATACAAAAATATATAAACGTGATTGAATAGTAAGGAGCATGAGCGTTTAATATCGGTACACGTTTCAAAATTATTAATCACATTTTCATGAGTAAAATTTGCAGCGGTAAGTATATAAATAATTTAAAATTAAGTTGTAGAGTGTAATTTTTTCCTTTTTAAATCATTCCAAAATTCTAATCCTAGTCTGAGTCTTAGTAATGACGTCCAGCCAACATCCAATATGACCCATGATACAGTCAACAACATCGCACGTTGTTGGACTTTCCTTAGGCTCAAAACTTAGTACAAATAGTCTTCAAGCCCAAAATGCAATTACAATTTACACAGACTACCAATGATAAAAGTCAAAATTTGGTCCTAACAAGTTTGCACAACTTACCAAACTTGACCTGGACCGTACACCAATTGAAATCTATTTCCATGAATTTTTATTCTTTTTCCACAATCCATTATATAACATTACAATATTTTTAGAGAGCATCTAAAAGAATAAATATAAATAGAAAAAAAATAGTTTATTTAAATTTGACAAGTTGTCAAAAATACACAATAGGCTATTCAAAAATATATTAACGACTCATCGAAAAATAAGCTACGAAATCAGAAGATTCTAGGTATATGTCGCAAAAAATGATCAAATTGAAAAAAAAAAATTACTTAAATTTTCAAGTTCTAAGTAGAGTTATTCATCAAGCTGTTCAGCACAAAAAATACAATTTAAAATGATCAACAATGCAATTGCAGTTTATATTTTCCCAAGAATGATGCAGTGTGTTGTTCCCGTTGCTTTGTTATAATTATTTTTAGTTTATTATTGATGGTTTGATAATAAATTTGTATTGGTTTAGCTTTGGAATTGGTGGATATGTGGTTAATGGTTTGTTGTGGTAATGTAGTGAAGTAGTGATGTTGATGAGTAGTTGTTGATTCAGTATAACAAATGAGTTTGGCTTAGAAGAGAGGGTTGTTTGAGAAAGTAGTAAAGTTTTATTGATAGTTTGGAACTTTGGTTTTTTGATGTTGGTTGTTTTGTTACACTAGCTCCTCAACCCAAGCTTGGTATTTATAGGGAGCTAAGGATGATACTACAACTTTCTAGATTTTTCTTATTTTGAATTACAATTTAACTTTCTAAGATATTCTAGAATTTTCTAAGTTTCTTAGCTTACAAATATAGTTTCTAGGTAATTCTAGTTTTCTCTAATTTTCTTAGTTTTGTGTAGTTAATACTAAAATTTTCTAGAGAAGAAAAGTGTAGAAATGTGTAGCACTTTTCATCACTCCTCCTTGGTACACATTTCGGTAACTCCGATCATGTGTCGCAATAGCTCGAACTTTCCTCTAGGTAGTGCCTTTGTGAATTATGTCGGCTACCTGCTCTTCAGTCTTGTAGTGTTTGAGCTCGATTTCTTTATTTGCTTCTGCTTCCCTGATGAAATGGTACTTGATGCTTATATGTTTAGTTCTACTATGAAATACTGGATTTTTCGCCATGGCTATAGCTGATTTTCTATCGCAATATATCTTTGTAGCCTCCTTCTGTGATTCTCCCATGTCTTCTAGTATTCTTTTAAGCCATATAGCTTGGCTTGTAGTCATTGCTGCTGCAATATACTCTGCTTCTGCTGATGATTGCGCAACAGTTGCTTGCTTCTTTGATGCCCATGAAAATATTCCTGATCCAAGTGTGAAGGCATATCCTGACGTGCTCTTCATGTCGTCTATGGACCCTGCCCAGTCACTATCTGTGTAGCCAACAAGTTTTGAGTCACTTGTAACTCCATACCATATTCCGTAGAATTTTGTTCCTTGCAAGTATCTGAGGATTCGCTTGGCTGCTCCGTAGTGAACTTGACTTGGATCATGCATGAATCTTGATAGGAGACTAACTGCGTACATTATGTCTGGTCTTGTAGCAGTTAGATATAGTAGGCTGCCAATTAGACTTCGAAATTTTGATTCATCAGCTTTCGGTGAGCCATCTTCTTTCTTGAGAGCTTTGTTGTTGTCTAATGGAGTTGATACAGTCTTGCATCCCTCCATTTTGAATTTCTTCAATAGTGTCTCTGTATACTTCTTTTGTAAGATGAAGATCCCATCTTCTTTTTGAGTTATTTCGATCCCGAGAAAGTAATGCATTAATCCCAGGTCGGTCATCTCAAAATTTTTCATCATGTCTTCTTTAAACTTCTTTATCATCTTCTCATTATTGCCTGTGTAGATGAGATCATCTACGTATAAAGAGACAATTAGTGTATCATTTGTACCTTGAGTTTTGATGTAAAGAGTTGGCTCACTCTTGCTCCTCCTGAATCCTTGCTCGGTAAAGTAGCTGTCAATTCTGCTATACCAGGCTCGCGGAGCTTGCTTTAGGCCATATAAAGCCTTTTTCAATTTGAGGACTTTATCTTCCTGTCCTTGTACCACGAACCCTTGAGGTTGCTCCACATAAATTTCTTCTTCAAGATAACCATTTAGGAATGCTGACTTCACATCGAGTTGAAAAATCTTCCATTTCTTTTGTGCAGTTAGAGCTATTAAAGCCCTAATAGTGTCAAGGCGTGCAACTGGAGCAAATGTTTCGTTGTAGTCGACTCCATATTGTTGTGAGTATCCTTTCGCAACTAATCTTGCTTTGTGCTTTTGGATAGAGCCATCTGCGTTGAGCTTTGTCTTGTAGACCCACTTGACTCCTATAGTATCTTTGTCTTGTGGACGATCTAAAAGCTCCCAAGTCTCATTCTTCATAATCATCTTTATCTCTTCATTCATAGCTTTTCTCCATACTTCTTGTTTATGAGCTGCTTCAAAGCATTCTGGCTCCATAAGTACTAAGTTGCATGTCTCGTAGATTTCTGCTAGTGGTCTTGTTCGCCTTACTGGTGAGTCTGGCGGAGATTCTATGACTTGTGCAGGTTCTTGTGTTGTTGGTTGAGTAAGAACTTCATTTTGATCAGTTTCTTATCTTGGCTGTAGAGGAATATTGACTGTCTTTTTTTCAACTTCTTGTGTCTCCAAGTTGTATGCAGCATCTTCATCAAATTTTACGTCTCGACTGATTATTAGCTTGTTTGTTTCTAAGCTATAGACTCGATAACCTTTTGATTGAGTACAATAGCCTAAGAAGATTCTTTTCTCAATTTTCTCATCAAGCTTGCCTCTTTTCTCTTTTGGAATGTGACTGTAGCATATGCAGCCGAAGACTTTGAGATGCTTTGCTGATGGCTTACGTCCGCTCCAAGCTTCGATTGGTGTCTTATTCTGCACGGCTTTGGTTGGACATCGGTTGAGCAAGTAGACTGCAGTGCTTACTGCCTCTGCCCAAAATCGTTTTGGGAGACCTTTCTCTAGCAACGTGGCTCTTGCAGCCTCCATAACAGTCCTATTTTTCCTCTCAGATACGCCGTTTTGTTCTGGTGCATATCCAACAGTGAGTTGGTGCTCCATCCCTTCATCTTCACAGAACTTGTTGAATTCATTAGAAGTGTATTCTTTGCCTCTATCACTTCTAATTGTCTTGATGTAGTGACCGCTTTGTTTTTCGACACGGGGTTTGAACTTTTTGAAAATATTGAAGACTTGCGACTTTTGTTGCATAAAATAAACCCATGTCATTCTAGTAAAGTCATCAATGAAGAGAATGAAGTACCTGTTTTGGTCATTTGATGGCGTTCGCATTGCCCCGCAGACGTCAGTATGGACTAGCTCAGTGGCTTTTTGGCTCTCCAAGTTTTGCTGGATGGGAAAGGTTGTCGATGTTGTTTCCCGAGCATGCATCCTTTGCAGACTGTGTTGATCTCCTTGATTGTTGGGAGGTCTCCCATCATATTCTTCTGCTTGAGGATCTTTAGCCCATGGAAGTTAAAGTGACCGAACCTTCTATGCCAAAGCCATGATTCATCTGTTTGTGCTTGCATTGCAACACTACTTGCATATCTCCATTGTATAGGAAAGCATCTATTTTCTTTCATTTTTACCTTTGCAATTTGAAAGGATTTATCTTGCTTATCATATATTGTGCAAGAATTTCCTTCAAAATGCAAAGAGTACCCTTTTTCAATCATTTGACCTACGCTAAGTAGGTTTTGATCAATGTTGGGTACCAAGAGTACATCATTGATGTATCTCTTGCCCTTTTTAGTGTCAATGGCAATGGTGCCTTTGCCGACTGCTTCCATGAAGTCACCATTACCGATTTTGACTTTAGTCTTGGATCTATCAAGACTACAAAAGATGCCTTCATTTTTCGTCATGTGGTTACTATTGGAAATTATTTTACCAGGATCTTAGATCTACTCACAAGTATGTTTATTAACACCCTAAATATGAACTTTCTAAAACGATGAAATAAACACATATAAAGTTAAAGAAACCTTACATTGGGTGCAGCGGAATTAAATGACTCCTTCCGTTCAGATATCTAGCCCTTGCTTCCTTTCTGTAGCAGAGCATTATCAATATCTGAACCTGGATCTCTTTCTCTGAATCTTTGATGCTGAAACTCCTTCTTGCTGAAAGTCTTTCTTCACGATCTTCCTCACTATGATTGAGGTATCACTTGCTGTGTGTGGGCACTACTCATACACTAAGGATTTCGAAATCTCAAGAGGAAGAGAGAGAGAGTGGGTTCGGCCAAAGATAGGGAGAGAGAAGGCTCAGTTTTTTCTGAATTAGAAGTGTCAGAAAAAGTGTAGAAATTTTAGTGTAAATTTCCTGAAGCCTTCACTATCTATTTATAGCATTCCACTAGGGTTAGGTTTGAATTATTTGGCATTAAAATAATGAAAATATCAGAGGGAAAAACCCTACAGCAGTGGCCGGCCCTACATAGTGGATTTGGGCCTCACTTTTTGCAATTTTGCAGTTTTATCTTTTCTGCATCTGATTTTCTCAAAAACGCCCATTTTCAAATTCAACCATTTAAATGCCAATTCTAACTATTTAATAACTATAAATAATTATTAAATAATATTGTCATTTATCATATTTATTAATTGAACCATACAAAGTATCATAATTAACAAATATGCCCCTAATAACTCTTTCTTTACAATTTCACCCTTACTTAGTGAAAAATTCACAAATAGACATAGTCTAATTTGAGAATTATAATTGATTAATCAAAACCAATTACATGAGTCTTACAAGCAATATTATCTCAACTAGTGGGGGGACCATGGGTCTATATAACCGAGCTTCCAATAAGTAGATCAAGAATTTAGCACTAAAATTCACTAACTTATTAATTCTTCGTTGAATCCACGCATAGAACTTAGAATTGCACTCTCAGTATATATAATGCTCTATATGTTCCACCATATAGACGCATCATTAGTTATCCATTGTTATAATCCTAATGTGATCACTGATCCTCTATATGAATGATCTACACTGTAAAGGGATTAAATTACCGTTACACCCTACAATGTATTTATTCCTTAAAACACTTGACCCCGTATAAATGATATTTCAACTTATGTGAAATGAGTACTCCACCATTTATGTTCGTTTGGTCAAGCTCGAAGGAGATCATCCTTTGCTTATTATTCGCCAGATAGAAGCTATAGATTCCATGTTTATGTTAGCGCTCCCACTCAATTGCACTACCGTGTTCCCAAAATGTACGTATCACCCTGACCTAAAAGTAGGCTTAACTAACAAATCAAAGAACACGAATAGCCTCTCGAGGTTGAGCCTAATCATATCAGGATTAAGATCATTTGATCTAGGATCAACTTGGCGATATTGACTTGAATAGATATAACGGTAAGTTTAATAAATCTAAGTCAAAGTTCAATATCGGTCCCTTCCGATGCATACTCCATGCATCCAACCTGAGCTTTACTTTAACCAATGCCCTGGAAAGAACATAGCATTTCTCCAAATACAAGTAAACTCTTGTTGTAGATTATCATATAAGTAAATGTTGGGTTTTATGCCCTAAATAAAACTCATGTCAATATAATCAGATTTACTTATTAATATAGATCAGAAATAACATTTAATGTTGCATGGTTCACATGATTTATTTCATGATTATATGTACATAATGTATGAATTCATCTGAAACCCTTTTCACATACTTGATCCTGTTTATTGTGCCGTCAACACATTGGAAAGTAAACATGACTATGTGAATAAAGTTTCCTAGATTTATCAGACATAGGGTTTTACTGATATGATAATCTACAACAGAGTTTACTTGCATTTGGAGAAATGCTATGTTCTTTCCAGAGCATTGGTTAAAGTAAAGCTCAGGTTGGATGCATGGAATATGCATCGGAAGGGACCGATATTGAACTTTGACTTAGATTTATTAAATTTACCGTAATATCTATTCAAGTCAATATTGCCTATTTGATCCTAGATCAAATGATCTTAATCCTGATATGATTAGGCTCAATCTTGAAAGGCTATTCGTGTTCTTTGATTTGTTAGTTAAGCCTACTTTTAGGTCAGGGTGATACGTACATTTTGGGAACACGGTAGTGCAATTGAGTGGGAGGGCTATCATAAACATGGAATCTATAGCTTCTATCTGGCGAATAGTAAGCAAAGGATGATCTCCTTCGAGCTTGACCAAACGAACATAAATGGTGGAGTACTCATTTCACATAAGCTGAAATATCATTTATACGGGGTCAAGTGTTTTAAGGAATAAATACATTGTAGGGTGTAACGGTAATTTAATCCCTTTTACAGTGTAGATCATTCATATAGAGGATCATTGATCACATTAGGATTATAACAATGGATAACTAATGATGTGTCTATATGGTGGAACATATAGAGCATTCTATATACTGAGAGTGCAATTCTAAGTTCTATGCGTGGATTCAACGAAGAATTAATAAGTTAGTGAATTTTAGTGCTAAATTCTTGATCTACTTATTGGAAGCTCGGTTATATAGACCCATGGTCCCCCCACTAGTTGAGATGATATTGCTTGTAAGACTCATGTAATTGGTTTTGATTAATCAATTATAATTCACAAATTAGACTATGTCTATTTGTGAATTTTTCACTAAGTAAGGGCGAAATTGTAAAGAAAGAGTTATAGGGGCATATTTGTTAATTATGATACTTTGTATGGTTCAATTAATAAATATGATAAATGACAATATTATTTAATAATTATTTATAGTTATGAAATAGTTAGAATTGGCATTTAAATGGTTGAATTAGAAAATTGGCGTTTTTGAGAAAATCAGATGTACAAAAGATAAAACTGTAAAATTGCAAAAAGTGAGGCCCAATTCCACCTTGCATGGCCGGCCACTTTTGTAGGGTTTTCCCTCTGATATTTTCATTATTTTAATGCCAAATAATTCAAACCTAACCCTAGTGGAACACTATAAATAGATAGTGAAGGCTTCAGGAAAATTACACTTAAATTTTATATTTTTCCTTCAGAGAAAAACGTGAGCCTTCTCTCTCCCTATCTTTGGCCAAACCCACTCTCTCTCTCTCTTCCTCTTGAATTTCGAATTCCTTAGTGTATGAGTAGTGCCCACACACAGCAAGTGATACCTCAATCATAGTGAGGAAGATCGTGAAGAAAGATCATCAGCAAAGGAGTTTCAGCATCAAAGATTCAGAGAAAGAGATCCAGGTTCAGATATTGATAATGCTCTGCTACAGAAAGGAATCAAGGGCTAGATATTTGAACGGAATGAGTCATTATATTCCGCTGCACCCAATGTAAGGTTTCTTAAACTTTATATGTGTTTAATTTATCGTTTTAGAAAGTTCATATTTAGGGTGTTAATAAACATACTTGTAAGTAGATCTAAGATCCTGGTAAAATAAATTCCAACAACTGGCCTCAGAGCCATGGTAATTGATTTACTTGCAAGAAATTTGGACTTTAAAACGATTGTTTGTATGTTCTTTGGATGGTATTATGTTGTATTGAGTGTTATTTGATGATTGTAAATTTTCGTGAAAAATAATTACGATTTTGTTTCTGGAATTATTTTTATTGGATAGTATGGGAAAAATTAAGCAAGTTAGCCTTTTACAGAACTTAATTTCAATTTTATTTGAATTAGTTATGAATTTTTGAAGATTTGAAAAAATCGGGGCTGTGCTGATATTTTCCAGCGATCGCAAATCTGTCCGTACAGTTCACAATTTTTTCGTTTTTCTTTGATTTTTCATGCTTTTTCATGGAATTAACTTCCGATTTTTGGTATAGTTTTGTATTTATACTATTACTATTCCTAATTCAATTCTAATTATCATTTTGAATTAATTTAATATTTTTTAAATTTAATTCAAGATATTAGTGTAATTTGAATTTGAATAGAATTAGTATCTATCTTCTTGCTTAAAAATCTATCTTATTTTAAAATTTGATTATATCTTATCTTATTTTAAATTTAAAATTAAGATATTTATAATCATGTAGTTCTTAAATGATATAAGATATTTTGCTAATTTTTTAAATTTTGTTATTTTATTTATTTAAATTACATTTAAAATTTGAAAAAGATATTTATTTATCTTTTCTAATTTTTTATTTAATTTTTATTTATAAAATAACATTTAAAATTTAAAAGTAGTTAGCAAATTTTTGAAATGATATTTAGGTTGGTTGAAACCTAATTTTTCAAAAATTGTAGGTTTAATTTCAAATTTAAATTTTTTAAAAATTTCGAATTTTTCAATTTTTTTTTAAATTTTTCGAATTTTTTTTTATTATTTAATTAATTATTTTCGAAATTAATTATTTAATTTAAAATTAAATAAATCCTACATCCAACTATCCAGCTAACCTTGTTGCAGGAGTATGTGTTTTAGCTTGTTTGTAAGTTTTCAAAACCTATTATTACTTGATTGCAAATAGCCATGGTTACTTTTTGCCAGATCTAATGATCTGATGGCTCCCTTGGTCAAGTTAATAATTTGTAACAGGTATATTTACAATCTTCTTTCATCTGTGTATGACCTAGCAACGTGATAGGACCCATCCAAAGTGTGCCTGTGTGAGCCTATGGGTTTAATTTGATTATAGATGCATATAGGTTGTTGTTGCTAAAATAAATTATCATAGTTCTTGATAGAATTTATTTAGGCCCATTTAGTTATTGGGCTTATTCAATTAATAACAGTTGTTCTTATTAAGGTTAAATTCCTCTCTTTTGGGCCTTGTGTGAGAGTTGGGAGCCATAGTAGTGGGTACGACATACTGAACCCAAGACCCCTCACATGAACCACCCCAATTGTGAAGGCCCATTTGCCTGATTTGAACAACTGTACTAGGTTAATTACACTAGTTTAACCTAATAAAATTGATTAGCAACATAATTAATTTCATTTATTTTGAAATTAATTTAAGAAAATTATAGTTTAAAGAATTCTTTATTCTAAGCTAAACTATATGTATTTTCTTGTATTTAATTAAATATAGAATTATAACCATCTAGATTCTTTCTGGAGCTTAATTTAAATTTTTCATTAAATATTCCTATTTAAGTTGATATTTAGTTATCTACAACTAACCAACTTAAATCTGAATATCTTTTGAATTTTAAATTTCAAAATTAAGTTGAGGAATTTTAGGAATTGGTTATTAAGATTCTTTAGATATTTTTTAAGTTAATATCTTTTCGAATATTAACTTAAAATGGAATATTTTAGATATTTTTTTTAAGTTAATATCTTTTCGAATATTAACTTAAAATGGAATATTTTTGAATTAAGTGGTTACAACTTAATTTTTGATATTTAATTAAATTTAAATTTGAAAATATTTAAGTTCTAGATTTTTTCTAATACAACTTAAATTAGATATTTTTTCAAATTTTGTAGAAAAGATACTTAGTCAAATAAGATATTTTCTAGATAATTATTTCTAGACTACTTATTATTTCTAATATTAAATAGGAAAATATTATACATTGTGAAATTAATTATTTATATAATTAATTTTGGTACAATTTATTTTAAGTATATTTTTCCTAGTTATAAACTAGAGATTAATAATTAAGCCTTCTCTACACTTAATTATTTATTTCTTGAATTTAATACATTTAATTAATTTGAAAATTAAATATCTAAGTTGATTTTCATCATGATACTTAAATATTTCTTTTTCATGACACTTAATTAAATAGAAAATTACTTTTAGTTGAAATTTATTTTTTCAACTAAATTTAAATAATTTTCAAAATATATTGTTTCTTTATTTTGTTAATCAAATTTCGAAATTGCATTTCTTAAATGCTGGAATTTCGAATTTTATCTTGAAAAATAGATTCAGTTGTAAATTAATTATTTATTTTAATTAATTCTTGGATCAACTTAAATCAATGATTTTTTAATTTATTGATTAATTTAAAATAAATTGAATTAAAGTATATTATTAGAAATTAAATTAATTAGTCAAAGGAAAATCTAGATAGTTGATATTTTTGCTTGAAGTATTTTTCTTGTGTATTTAATTAAATAGAAAATTAATATTTAAGTTGATTTTCATCATCATACTTAAATATTTGAAATTTTTCTTATATATTTAATTAAATAGAAAAATTATATTTTTTGTTGTAAATTAATTTTATTAATTAATTTTGGGCCAACATTAAATTAGAATAATTTGTCCAGGATTTATTTTTTTATTTTAATATGCATTTTTCGAAAATTGTATTCTTATATACTTTAATTTTCCGAAATGCAATATATATTTATAAAAAATTAAATTTGAGTTGTAAATTAATTTAAATTAATTTTGTAACAACTTAAATTGAATATTTTTCTAAATATTTATTGGAAATTATTACTAAGATGGAAATAATTCATGTTATTTTCATATCCATCTAAGTAAAATTTATAAATATTAAATTAAAATTTATATTTAGAATTTTTCATTCTAAATTGGAAATTTAAAATAAATAGATTAAATAAAGAGAATCAAAGAAAATACAACTCTCTTTAAATAATGAGCTTTATTATTAAGACATTCGATCTCCATTGTGGGTTTTACACCGCGTCTGTTTTAGCGAGTAATCCTCCCTAATGGAGGAACGTTCATTAGCAATTTTGCACCGTTTAACCTCGCATGATAAGTAGTTTGTAAGTGTTTTGTATGGTATGGATCACCCTAATGGTGGCAACCATACTTGACTTGCAAATTATGAAACAATGGTGGAAGCTCATAAGATAGAATTGCCTTGACTCTCGCCTAAACGGGACAACGCTGAATTCCAATCTTGATCGAATAAAAGGTTGCTAGAATGTTTATCATTTTAGATGAGCTGACAACTCTATTCAATGGATGATGCTTTGACTCTCGCCTAAACGGGACACTGTATCAGTTTGTTGAAAAACCTTGAAAATTATTTAGGATTGTATGTTTTAGTATTTTCACTTGTCATTCCTACTTGCTATATGCTTATAATTTCTGAATTGTGTATGAATTTATATTGAACCATGTTATTTTCTGTTATTAAGTTGTAGTTTAATTTCGAATCTTCATTGTTGGTCTAACTTGGCTTGTTTATCTAATGAGATAAATCCCTAGTGGATTTTCACCATTAGACATACATAATAGTGTTAGATCTCGAAAGATAAATATTGTATATGCGACATCTAGCTATTTATCAATTGATGACACCTTAGACTAGTATTTTTACGATATGAAACAAGAAGATTGTATAAATAAGATTACTTTGACTTTCGCTAATCGAAGCATCGTTGGATTCTTATTTTAAACGAAATTATCCTAATTCCTCTTAGCTTATTCATTTCGAATTAGCTTTAAAAACATATCATTGGATGAATGGTCTATAAATCATTTCATGTCATTCTATATTTTCTCTTAAGGAATTAAATGACGCTTATGATTATAATCCCGAAATTCTATTCCCAATTGATATAAATCCTCAATCTTAGTAATCTCCTACTTGTATGGGCAAATCAGACTTAGAATTAAATAGTAGTGGTGGTCCAAGAAAGAATTACTCATTATATTTGGTATAAATTTAAGTCTTTGACTTTAATTTTAGATTCCAAATAGAAATTTTCTTATATTTCTAATTCCAGAATACAATACAGTTACACTTTCTCAAGTGTTTAATATCCATCTTCTATTAATGGATTCAAACTG
Organism: Cannabis sativa; assembly: GCF_029168945.1. Lineage (NCBI taxonomy): Eukaryota > Viridiplantae > Streptophyta > Magnoliopsida > Rosales > Cannabaceae > Cannabis > Cannabis sativa. The sequence continues at coordinate 30,373,876 of NC_083608.1, read as the reverse complement.
TATGGAATATGAGTTAGGTATTTTGTGACCAGGATCCACTTGCACTATTCTAAGAAATCTTTGATGTAACTAAACCTATGTCATCAAAAGACACTACCACATTTTTTTTTTATCTATGGCATTTGTATCTTGTTCATAGTGGAATTGACAAGATCAATCTCTGCAAAGAGTTAATATGCCTATATCCACTGAAAGTAGTTCATCTCATTCGCAGATGGATGTAATTTTAGGAGTGGATATGAGTTTTTCGTTGTATTCTTAAAACGATCACTCTAAATTATACGTTATGCAAGGAAATTTGAAATGTTTGAAAAATTTCTAAATTTCTAGCAATGGTTAAAACCATTAAGGTAAGTGGTTAAAGATCTTGCGAACTGATAGGGGTGGAGAAATAGTTAGTAGATATGCAGTTCAAAGATCATTAAATTGATTTTGAATTATATCCAAACTTACCTCCCCAGAAATTTCGAGTTGCATATTGATGATTGGTTACTAGTCGTTGCCTAAATCCTTCTATGGGAATACAATTTCAGAATGATGTAATGGTTGTATACTTCATGTAAATCATTACTAGATTCATGGATGACCTAATCAAAATCTTAAGAAAAGCTAGAACTGTTAACCATGGTTTGTTAGCTATTCTAAGTGATTAAAGGTGGACCATCCCACTGTCAATAGATAAGAAAGTGTTTGTTCAAACAAATACTACTTTTCTAAGAAAATGACTAAGTCTGAAAACAAGTAGCAAATAAAGGAGATATTATTTCTTGATTCCAAAAGTGTTCTGTCATCTTATTTGACATATGATGATCCCACTGCCTCTGTTGTCTTGTCACAACCGAAGAGATCAATACCATTTAGTTTTCTTTGACATAATTCACGGTACCTTGTCGTAGTGGGAGAGTTTCTAGGAACTCACCTTCTTATGACTTGGGAGACACTAGTGATTAAAATCCATTGTGAGTTTAAACAAGTAATGGATTGTCAAGATAAGAAACTAAGAAGAAAGCCAATAGAACTATGGTTTAATCCATTCACATGGAGTAACCTAAAGTTTTCTATTACAAGGACATAAAAGGGAATTTTCGTTTATAAGTCTATTCAACGGACTTAACAAACTTCCTATTCCTAGTATTATAGGTTTCATTTATCTAAACCTATGGCTTGTGGTATACCTGGGAATTACTTACTCTAATGCAAGCAACTTACTTTAGTAAGATGCTGAAGCATTTTCTTTCTAATGGCAATCTATAAAAGCTTCACAACTTCTTAGACATAGATTTTATTTATCTAAGGAAAAGTCTCAACTATTCCAGAAAAGATAAAGTCATTTCTTATATCAACAGTGAGAGGTCTTAGATATGCTTTTGTATGCCTTAGACCAGACACCTGCTGTTGAGTGGGAGCAATGAGTAGGTATCAGATTAATCCAGGAGAAGAACATTGGAAGACAATCAAGTAAATCCTAAGATTAAGAAGAGGAACTAAATGTTAGTCTATAAGGGTGTGTTTAAAACTCTTAGACTACACCATATCAGATTTCAAAATTTGCCTTTGTGCTAGTAAATCTTTTTGATAAGATGGTGGTTACTCTGGGGGTGGAATAGTGATTTTGGAGAAGTGTAAAAACCTATCTGAAATCTCTAGGTCTATCAGAGAGAGACTGAATGTAAGTTGCAGGAAAGGTACTTATTCAGTCTAAGGAAAGTTCTATACATCTTTGGCACCATTCCAAATTGCCTTAAACTACTAGTGTTAATTTCCTGATTAACCAAAAGTAGTTGCCAAAGATATAGAATCCAGTATCCCAAGAGAGTAGACATATAGAGAGGAATTTCACATTATCAATGATTTTGTGATTAAGGAAGAGTAATGGTGGAGAAAAGGTTGTGGTTAATTCAACCTTTCAGATCCTATTACGAGGAGTTTACTACTACTACACTTGATTTGTTTATCAAGGTGTTGAGATTATTTGAAACGCACTTTTTGTTTTATATTAGTGCAAGTGGGAGTTTGTTGGGTTTTATGCCCTAAATAAAACTCATTTCAATATAATCAGATTTACTTATTAATATAGATCAGAAATAACATTTAATGTTGCATGGTTCACATGATTTATTTCATGATTATATGTACATAATGTATGAATTCATCTGAAACCCTTTTCACATACTTGATCCTGTTTATTGTGCCGTCAACACATTGGAAAGTAAACATGACTATGTGAATAAAGTTTCCTAGATTTATCAGACATAGGGTTTTACTGATATGATAATCTACAACAGAGTTTACTTGCATTTGGAGAAATGCTATGTTCTTTCCAGAGCATTGGTTAAAGTAAAGCTCAGGTTGGATGCATGGAGTATGCATCGGAAGGGACCGATATTGAACTTTGACTTAGATTTATTAAATTTACCGTAATATCTATTCAAGTCAATATCGCCTAGTTGATCCTAGATTAAATGATCTTAATCCTGATATGATTAGGCTCAATCTTGAAAGGCTATTCGTGTTCTTTGATTTGTTAGTTAAGCCTACTTTTAGGTCAGGGTGATACGTACATTTTGGGAACACGGTAGTGCAATTGAGTGGGAGCGCTATCATAAACATGGAATCTATAGCTTCTATCTGGCGAATAGTAAGCAAAGGATGATCTCCTTCGAGCTTGACCAAACGAACATAAATGGTGGAGTACTTATTTCACATAAGCTGAAATATCATTTATACGGGGTCAAGTGTTTTAAGGAATAAATACATTGTAGGGTGTAACGGTAATTTAATCCCTTTTACAGTGTAGATCATTCATATAGAGGATCATTGATCACATTAGGATTATAACAATGGATAACTAATGATGTGTCTATATGGTGGAACATATAGAGCATTCTATATACTGAGAGTGCAATTCTAAGTTCTATGCGTGGATTCAACGAAGAATTAATAAGTTAGTGAATTTTAGTGCTAAATTCTTGATCTACTTATTGGAAGCTCGGTTATATAGACCCATGGTCCCCCCACTAGTTGAGATGATATTGCTTGTAAGACTCATGTAATTGGTTTTGATTAATCAATTATAATTCACAAATTAGACTATGTCTATTTGTGAATTTTTCACTAAGTAAGGGCGAAATTGTAAAGAAAGAGTTATAGGGGCATATTTGTTAATTATGATACTTTGTATGGTTCAATTAATAAATATGATAAATGACAATATTATTTAATAATTATTTATAGTTATGAAATAGTTAGAATTGGCATTTAAATGGTTGAATTAGAAAATTGGCGTTTTTGAGAAAATCAGATGTACAAAAGATAAAACTGCAAAATTGCAAAAAGTGAGGCCCAATTCCACCTTGCATGGCCGGCCACTTTTGTAGGGTTTTCCCTCTGATATTTTCATTATTTTAATGCCAAATAATTCAAACCTAACCCTAGTGGAATGCTATAAATAGATAGTGAAGGCTTCAGGAAAATTACACTTAAATTTTATATTTTTCCTTCAGAGAAAAACGTGAGCCTTCTCTCTCCTTATCTTTGGCCAAACCCCCTCTCTCTCTCTTCCTCTTGAATTTCGAAATCCTTAGTGTATGAGTAGTGCCCACACACAGCAAGTGATACCTCAATCATAGTGAGGAAGATCGTGAAGAAAGATCATCAGCAAAGGAGTTTCAGCATCAAAGATTCAGAGAAAGAGATCCAGGTTCAGATATTGATAATGCTCGCTACGTAAAGGAATCAAGGGCTAGATATCTGAACGGAAGGAGTCATTATATTCCGCTGCACCCAATGTAAGGTTTCTTAAACTTTATATGTGTTTAATTTATCGTTTTAGAAAGTTCATATTTAGGGTGTTAATAAACATACTTGTAAGTAGATCTAAGATCCTGGTAAAATAAATTCCAACAGTAAAACCCTATGTCTGATAAATCTAGGAAACTTTATTCACATAGTCATGTTTACTTTCCAATGTGTTGACGGCACAATAAACAGGATCAAGTATGTGAAAAGGGTTTCAGATGAATTTATACATTATGTACATATAATCATGAAATAAATCATGTGAACCATACAACATTAAATGTTATTTTTGATCTATATTAATAAGTAAATCTGATTATATTGAAATGAGTTTTATTTAGGGCATAAAACCCAACAGTTACTGCAACCACTGTCAAGATACCAAGTATCTTTTCCTTCTTCTGTTGCAGCTTGGCAGACATAGAAGAGAGTAGTTTCATCATTTTTCTCTTCGGAAAAGTTAGCTTGATGGGATTTCTTTAAACGACAAGTTTTTTTAGTGTGGCCAAATTTTTTTTAATTTTGGCACTGTGGTTTTCCTTTGAACCAGCAGTCTTTCTCCAAGTGACTTTTTCTTTAACAAATGCCACATGGAGGATACTTGTCGTTATTTTCTTTTTGTTTTTCTTGTGTCCTTTTCCCATCAGCTTTTGGTTTTTGAGACCGCGAATTGATTTTAGACTGAAAGGCATTTTCAACTTCACTTTCCTTATGCCTTTCTCGTCTACTTTCATATGCTTTAAGAGAGCCCATTAGTTCAGTTGGTGATAGAGTTTCTAAATCTTTTGTTTCCTCTATCACAGAAACTATTGAATGGTATTTTTCTGTACAAGAAATTAGTATCTTTTGTACTATATTCTTGTCAGAAATTATTTCTCCATAGGCTCCCATTTGATTTACTATTTCTTTAATTCTAGAATAGTAATCTTTTGAAGTCTCATTATCTTTCATTCTAAGATTCTCAAAATCTCTTCTAAGCTTTTGTAGTCTAACTGTGCGTACCTTGACGGTTCCTTGGAACTCCTCCTGCAGCGTGTCCCATGCTTCTTTTGCTGTTGCTGCGCCCATTATTCGTAGAAAAAGATTGTCTGCCATAGCTTGCTGCAAGCAATATAATGCATAAGAATCCTTTTGTTGATTATCCTCCAGTGCCTTCTTTTGATCTTCCGAAAGAGTTGTAATATCTTCCGCAATAGTGATTCCTTCTTCAACAATTTTCCATAGATTTTGTGATCGAAAATAGGTCCTCATTTTGATGGACCAAAAATCATAGTTTTCTCCATGGAAAATTGGAAGAGTTAGTGAAGAGCGATTGTACTCCGAACTCATGTTGATGAGTGGAAAAGATTACGCCCAGTGATATATGATTGAACGGAGCTCTGATACCACTGATGGTTTGATAATAAATTTGTATTGGTTTAGATTTGGAATAGGTGGATATGTGGTTAATGGTTTGTTGTGGTAATGTAGTGAAGTAGTGATGTTGATGAGTAGTTGTTGATTAGTATAAGAAATGAGTTTGGCTTAGAAGAGAGGGTTGTTTGAGAAAGTAGTAAAGTTTTATTGATAGTTTGGAACTTTAGTTTTTTGGTGTTGGTTGTTTTGTTACACTAGCTCCTCAACCCAAGCTTGGTATTTATAGGGAGCTAAGGATGATACTACAACTTTCTAGATTTTTCTTATTTTGAATTACAATTTAACTTTCTAAGATATTCTAGAATTTTCTAAGTTTCTTAGCTTACAAATATAGTTTCTAGGTAATTCTAGTTTTCTCTAATTTTCTTAGTTTTGTGTAGTTAATACTAGAATTTTCTAGAGAAGAAAAGTGTAGAAATGTCTTCTAGTATTCTTTTAAGCCATATAGCTTGGCTTGTAGTCATTGCTGCTGCAATATACTCTGCTTCTGCTGATGATTGCGCAACAGTTGCTTGCTTCTTTGATGCCCATGAAAATATTCCTGATCCAAGTGTGAAGGCATATCCTGACGTGCTCTTCATGTCGTCTATGGACCCTGCCCAGTCACTATCTGTGTAGCCAACAACTTTTGAGTCACTTGTAACTCCATACCATATTCCGTAGAATTTTGTTCCTTGCAAGTACCTAAGGATTCGCTTGGCTGCTCTGTAGTGAACTTGACTTGGATCATGCATGAATCTTGATAGGAGACTAACTGCGTACATTATGTCTGGTCTTGTAGCAGTTAGATATAGTAGGCTGCCAATTAGACTTCGAAATTTTGATTCATCAGCTTTCGGTGAGCCATCTTCTTTCTTGAGAGCTTTGTTGTTGTCTAATGGAGTTGATACAGTCTTGCATCCCTCCATTTTGAATTTCTTCAATAGTGTCTCTGTATACTTCTTTTTTAAGATGAAGATCCCATCTTCTTTTTGAGTTATTTCGATCCCGAGAAAGTAGTGCATTAATCCTAGGTCGGCCATCTCAAAATTTTTCATCATGTCTTCTTTAAACTTCTTTATCATCTTCTCATTATTGCTTGTGTAGATGAGATCATCAACGTATAAAGAGACAATTTGTGTATCATTTGTACCTGGAGTTTTGATGTAAAGAGTTGGCTCACTCTTGCTCCTCCTGAATCCTTGCTCGGTAAAGTAGCTGTCAATTCAGCTATACCAGGCTCGCGGAGCTTGCTTCAGGCCATATAAAGCCTTTTTCCATTTGAGGACTTTATCTTCCTGTCCTTGTACCACGAACCCTTGAGGTTGCTCCACATAAATTTCTTCTTCAAGATAACCATTTAGAAATGCTGACTTCACATCGAGTTGAAAAATCTTCCATTTCTTTTGTGCAGCTAGAGCTATTAAAGCCCTAATAGTGTCAAGGCGTGCAACTGGAGCAAATGTTTCGTTGTAGTCGACTCCATATTGTTGTGAGTATCCTTTCGCAACTAATCTTGCTTTGTGCTTTTGGATAGAGCCATCTGCGTTGAGCTTTGTGTTAGGCTAAAATTAGTCTAAGATTCGGGTCATATTTCGGTTAGTTTTCACTCTTTGTTTCTAGTTTTAGGGCTATATTACGCTTGATTCTCTTGTTTCAGGTCCTCGGGCATTTAAAGAAAGTATGTACAAGAATTGAGGCGAAATGGTGAAAGAATCGAGAAGAAAATCCAAAATTGGTGTCGCTGCCAGTTCCAGTCGCGACGGGGAATTTGCCAGTCGCGACGGGAATTGGCAGAGACATCCCCAAGAACTCAAACTGCACTCCAGTCACGACTGGGACTTTGCCAGTCGCGACTGGAAAAGGCAGAGAGAATTTTGAGACATATTTGCTTAACCCCGTCGCGACGGGGGCTTTGCCAGTCGCGACGGGGACCCTTATGACGGGATTTTTGGGCAATTTCGTAATTTCACGAATTTTAAAGATGAGAATTGGTTTAAATAGCAAGGGTTCGTGAAAATTAGAGAGTATTCAGAATTAGAACCCTAGAAACAAAGAAGGAGGCTAGAAGAGCGGCTTGTGGCGACCCGGATCAATTGCTTCAACTAGTTCTTTCTCTTCTCTTTAATTTTTCTATGCTATTTTCTGTTTCAATGTTAATTATGGATTTGATTATGGATGTTTTGAACTAAACTCCTATTTAGGGAGAATGATGAATGTTGTTTAAGTTTTTCCTAGTTAATGAATAATTGCCATTCCTCCATCTTGATTGTGAACACTATTCATATTTGTGTTTAATTTCCATGTGCAAGATTGATCACCTTTTACATGTTTTATGATCTCAATTCGAAATCTGAAAAGTGAGAATTGAGAATGCTAAAATTGGATAGTCTAGGTTTTGATGTGAAACGAAAGTATTTACATAGCCTTTGTGACATTTAGATTATTGCTTAATGCTGATTTCATATTAGTTTAATTAAGAGATTAATTAGAGAGCATGAGATTTAGAACCTAGAAGATCTGAAAAGAGCTAGGTTAATTTATAATCTGTCATTCACTTCAAGACAAGGATAGCAATTAGACATTAACATTGGTAACTTAACAACATGATTCGTCTCCCTATTCTCTCATCTTGATTAATATTCACTTGTTTCTTTAAGTTTCTTGAATTTCTTTCTTCCTTTTTCAATCATAAATACTTTTGATTTGCCAAATAGAATTATACGTATAGTTTAGTAGTAATTCATCCAATTCCCTGTGGTTCGACCTCACTTGCGTGAGTATACTACTTGATTGCGTGCACTTGCGTAGTAATTAATAATTTTCGCAACAAGTTTTTGGCGCCGTTGCCGGGGAATTGTATAAAGATTGATATTACATAAAATTATACTAACTTCTACTTTGGTTAATTCTTTTTTTTTTTTTGCTTATTTCTAATCTGTTTCTTTTAGATTAAATTTTGTAATATTATTAAAAATTAAATTTTGTTCTAATTTGGTTTTTCTTTTTAGTTCTAGTATTAATTTTGTTGTTTCAAATTTTTACCTTTTAATTACTAATTTAGTTTTATTTATTTTTTTTAATTTTAATAATGTTGTACTTATGAGTTTGACCTGCAAGGTAAATCCAGATGCTATATCTTGAGGATTTTGCCCAACAACACAATGAATCATTTTATTCTGCTTGGAGGAGATTCAAAGAGCTTGGAGAGAGATGTTATCCCACTTTCTCAAGTGGATGTTTTACGTGGCTCTTTCATAATGGACTTGATGATGAAACAAAAATTTGGGTGGATTATGGAGCAGAGGTTACTGGAGAGCCTTTGTTAAGGAGAGGCCATGAAACAATAAATCTGTTGAATGATATGGCAGATTTTGATTATGATTGGCATTGGAATCCATCACTTCAAGGTTGGAGTCATCAATACCCTCCTTATTGTCCAAACTCACCCCAACCAATTGAAGAAGAGGAGGATCTACTATCACTTCCAAAAGAGATTAATCGCTTGGCGGACATGGTAAAAGCTCTATGTGATAATTTAATGGTGCAGGATTCAGAGAGTTTTAAGGATAATAACTCAAATAACGAAAGTTATGAGAGTAGTTTGAATATAGTAGAAGCACCATCAGATGAATACATAGAAGAGACTGAGCCTAGAATTGAAGAGAAAGAATCCTTTGAAGTGGTTGAAAATTTGGATACATTGGATGCTTGCTCAACAATGGATGAACTCAATTCGGTGAATGAAGAAACATCCATCCTCAATGATGAAATTATTGAAGATCAAATCACAGTCAAGGATGTGGATGGTCATGAGGAAACTGAACAACCAATTGAGAGGTTATTTGAGAAAAGCAAGAAAGAGGTGCCATTGGTGGTAGAAGAATCACTTGTAGTTGTTAATTTGAGGTTGTCAACACCACTATATTATGAACCACCAATGGACCCTTATTTTCCACTAATGCCGCATTCTCCATATTGTATTCTCTTCGAGTTACCAAAGGCTTCTCCCCACATCATCCAAAGTCTTATGTTGTTGGTGCTGATTTTAGTTCAAACTCATCACTTGCCAAGCTTGAAGGCAAGTATAACAACAATTTTCAAGTTTTCTTGCATGACGCTTATTACGGGCGTCAACCGCTTGTTGATGTGGCGTTCAGGTAAGTCCTTCTCACCTTGAATATTATATCACATTGGGGACAATGTGAATCTTTAGTTTGGGGGGAGGGATTTAAAAAAAAAATTATTTTCTGCACTTTTAATTTTCTGCTTTAATTTTCTATTTTAGTTAGGAATGGGCAATAAGCTAAAGGATAATTGTGTGCTGCTGTTTAATGTAATGTGCTCTGAAATTGCAAAATAACTGTGTGCTTAATTCTGTTAACTCTTTGGATTAGTTTGGATGCTTGTATAACACGTGTAAGAATGCAATTTGATGATCTGTGAAGTATGTTATAATTGTTTTACTATGGTTTGTGGTAAGATTGACTGAATAGCTTAGAACTTGCATGTCTTATTCTTTTGAGGCGAAATCCTTGACAACATTCAATAGGAATATGATTTAGGCATTTGTTGAATAGTTTGAGCCTTTCAAGCCTACCATGAAATGATTATCCTTAGTTAACTCTCTTGAGCCTAAACTTGTTTTATTCTTCACCTGTTGAACCGAAATATGTATCCACACTGTTAAATTTTGTCCTCAATATTTTATCAATGATATCATAAGCTATATAATTAGTTTGGGGGAGAAAAATGCATGGTGTGAGAGAAGATAGAAAAAAAAAACGTGCAAGATTGAGAAAAAAAATATAAGTTGTAAGATCAATATCACTGACAAAAAAGGAAAAAAAAAAAAGAAAAATAAAAGAAAAAAAAAGAAAAAAACATGATTCAGGAAAAAATAATAAAATTCAGTGACGTTGAGGATAAGAAGGAAAATAATTTTTCTCAATCATGGCGAGTTGTGGGAATACTGTGGGAAATTTGAAATTAGAAGAAGCTTGGGGGTTATTTTTGTGCTTATGATATCTTTAGCCAAAATTGTTTTCATTTTCCAAATATCTAAGCCATACTCTCTAAACCTCAAAAAGCCCTATTGATTTCGAAAGGATGTTGTCAATATTAGTGGAGAGAGGTAAGCATGCAAGCATATGAGTTATCGGGTAGTGGAATGGTTGGAAAGAGTAAAACCATTATAACACTGTTTCGATTGTGAAGTCATCTTGTGTTTGTGCAGTATGTGATAAACTGAGCATCGAAATTAATTGTTAGAGTTGGTGGAATTGAAATTCTAGTTTGGGCAATGAAAGCAAACAACACATGAGGCAGTAGTATTATGATTATCTGATAGCGTAGTTAGTAGTTAGTTTTTAGTTTTTTTTTATCTTACTCGAGGGCGAGTAAGAGTCTAGTATGGGGGAATTTGTTAGGCTAAAATTAGTCTAAGATTCGGGTCATATTTCGGTTAGTTTTCACTCTTTGTTTCTAGTTTTAGGGCTATATTACGCTTGATTCTCTTGTTTCAGGTCCTCGGGCATTTAAAGAAAGTATGTACAAGAATTGAGGCGAAATGGTGAAAGAATCGAGAAGAAAATCCAAAATTGGTGTCGCTGCCAGTTCCAGTCGCGACGGGGAATTTGCCAGTCGCGACGGAAATTGGCAGAGACATCCCCAAGAACTCAAACTGCACTCCAGTCGCGACTGGGACTTTGCCAGTCACGACTGGAAAAGGCAGAGAGAATTTTGAGACATATCTGCTTAACCACGTCGCGACGGGGGCTTTGCCAGTCGCGACGGGGACCCTTATGACGCGATTTTTGGGCAATTTCGTAATTTCACGAATTTTAAAGATGAGAATTGGTTTAAATAGCAAGGGTTCGTGAAAATTAGAGAGTATTCAGAATTAGAACCCTAGAAACAAAGAAGGAGGCTAGAAGAGCGGCTTGTGGCGACCCGGATCAATTGCTTCAACTAGTTCTTTCTCTTCTCTTTAATTTTTCTATGCTATTTTCTGTTTCAATGTTAATTATGGATTTGATTATGGATGATTTGAACTAAACTCCTATTTAGGGAGAATGATGAATGTTGTTTAAGTTTTTCCTAGTTAATGAATAATTGCCATTCCTCCATCTTGATTGTGAACACTATTCATATTTGTGTTTAGTTTCCATGTGCAAGATTGATCACCTTTTACATGTTTTATGATCTCAATTCGAAATCTGAAAAGTGAGAATTGAGAATGCTAAAATTGGATAGTCTAGGTTTTGATGTGAAACGAAAGTATTTACATAGCCTTTGTGACATTTAGATTATTGCTTAATGCTGAGTTCATATTAGTTTAATTAAGAGATTAATTAGAGAGCATGAGATTTAGAACCTAGAAGATCTGAAAAGAGCTAGGTTAATTTATAATCTGTCATTCACTTCAAGACAAGGATAGCAATTAGACATTAACATTGGTAACTTAACAACAGGATTCGTCTCCCTATTCTCTCATCTTGATTAATATTCACTTGTTTCTTTAAGTTTCTTGAATTTCTTTCTTCCTTTTTCAATCATAAATACTTTTGATTTGCCAAATAGAATTATACGTATAGTTTAGTAGTAATTAATCCAATTCCCTGTGGTTCGACCTCACTTGCGTGAGTATACTACTTGATTGCGTGCACTTGCATAGTAATTAATAATTTTCGCAACACTTTGTCTTGTAGACCCACTTGACTCCTATAGTATCTTTGTCTTGTGGACGATCTAAAAGCTCCCAAGTCTCATTCTTCATAATCATCTTTATCTCTTCATTCATAGCTTTTCTCCATACTTCTTATTTATAAGCTGCTTCAAAGCTTTCTGGCTCCATAAGTACTAAGTTGCATGTCTCGTAGATTTCTGCTAGTGGTCTTGTTCGCCTTACTGGTGAGTCTGGCGGAGATTCTATGACTTGTGCAGGTTCTTGTGTTTTTGGTTGAGTAAGAACTTCATTTTGATCAGTTTCTTATCTTGGCGGTAGAGGAATATTGACTGTCTTTCTTTCAACTTCTTGTGTCTCCCAGTTGTATGCAGCATCTTCATCAAATTTTACGTCTCGACTGATTATTAGCTTGTTTGTGTCTAAGCTATAGACTCGATAACCTTTTGATTGAGTACAATAGCCTAAGAAGATTCCTTTCTCAGTTTTCTCATCAAGCTTGCCTCTTTTCTCTTTTGGAATGTGACTGTAGCATATGCAGCCGAAGACTTTGAGATGCTTTGCTGATGGCTTATGTCCGCTCCAAGCTTCGATTGGTGTCTTATTCTGCACGGCTTTGGTTGGACATCGGTTGAGCAAGTAGATCGCAGAGTGCTTCGCCTCTGCCCAAAATCGTTTTGGCAGACCTTTCTCTAGCAACATGGCTCTTGCAGCCTCCATAACAGTCCTATTTTTCCTCTCAGATACGCCGTTTTGTTCTGGTGCATATCCAACAGTGAGGTTGTGCTCCATCCCTTCATCTTCACAGAACTTGTTGAATTCATTAGAAGTGTATTCTTTGCCTCTATCACTTCTAATTGTCTTGATGTAGTGACCGCTTTATTTTTCGACACGGGATTTGAGCTTTTTGAAAATATCGAAGACTTGCGACTTTTGTTGCATAAAATAAACCCATGTCATTCTAGTAAAGTCATCAATGAAGAGAATGAAGTACCTGTTTTGGTCATTTGATAGAGTTCGCATTGCCCCGCAGACGTCAGTATGGACTAGCTCAGTGGCTTTTTGGCTCTCCAAGTTTTGCCAGATGGGAAAGGTTGTCGATGTTGTTTCCCGAGCATGCATCCTTTGCAGACTGTGTTGATCTCCTTGATTGTTAGGAGGTCTCGCATCATATTCTTCTGCTTGAGGATCTTTAGCCCATGGAAGTTAAAGTGACCGAACCTTCTATGCCAAAGCCATGATTCATCTGTTTGTGCTTGCATTGCCACACTACTTGCATATCTCCATTGTATAGGAAAGCGTCTATTTTCTTTCATTTTTACCTTTGCAATTTGAAAGGATTTATCTTGCTTATCATATATTGTGCAAGAATTTCCTTCAAAATGCAAAGAGTACCCTTTTTCAATCATTTGACCTACGCTAAGTAGGTTTTGATCAATGTTGGGTACCAAGAGTACATCATTGATGTATCTCTTGCCCTTTTTAGTGTCAATGGCAATGGTGCCTTTGCCGACTGCTTCCATGAAGTCACCATTACCGATTTTGACTTTAGTCTTGGATCTATCAAGACTACAAAAGATGCCTTCATTTTTCGTCATGTGGTTACTGCAACCACTGTCAAGATACCAAGTATCTTTTCCTTCTTCTGTTGCAGCTTGGCAGACATAGAAGAGAGTACTTTCATCATTTTTCTCTTCAGAAAAGTTAGCTTGATGGGATTTCTTTAAACGACAAGTTTTTTCAGTGTGGCCAAAATTTTTTAAATTTTGGCACTGTGTTTTTCCTTTGAACCAGCAGTCTTTCTCCAAGTGACTTTTTCTTTTACAAATGCCACATGGAGGATCCTTGTCGTTATTTTCTTTTTGTTTTTCTTGTGTCTTTTTCCCATCAGCTTTTGGTTTTTGAGACCGCGAATTGATTTTAGACTGAAAGGCATTTTCAACTTCACTTTCCTTATGCCTTTCTCGTCTACTTTCATATGCTTCAAGAGAGCCCATTAGTTCAGTTGGTGATAGAGTTTCTAAATCTTTAGTTTCCTCTATCACAGAAACTATTGAATCATATTTTTCTGTACAAGAAATTAGTATCTTTTGTAGTATATTCTTGTCAAAAATTATTTCTCCATAGGCTCCCATATTATTTACTATTTATTTAATTCTAGAGTAGTAATCTTTTGAAGTCTCATTATCTTTCATTCTAAGATTCTCAAAATCTCTTCTAAGCTTTTGTAGTCTAATTGTGCGTTCCTTGACGGTTCCTTGGAACTCCTCCTGCATCGTGTCCCATGCTTCTTTTGCTGTTGCTGCGCCCATTATTCATCGAAAAAGATTGTCTGCCATAGCTTGCTGTAAGCAATATAATGCATGAGAATCCTTTTGTTGATTATCCTCGAGTGCCTTCTTTTGATCTTCCGAAAGAGTTGTAATATCTTCCGGAATAGTGATTCCATCTTCAACAATTCTCCATAGATTTTGTGATCGAAAATAGGTCCTCATTTTGATGGACCAAAAATCATAGTTTTCTCCATCGAAAATTGGAAGAGGTAGTGAAGAGCGATTGTACTCCGAACTCATGTTGATGAGTGGAAAAGATTACGCCCAGTGATATATGATTGAACGGAGCTCTGATACCACTAATGGTTTGATAATAAATTTGTATTGGTTTAGATTTGGAATAGGTGGATATGTGGTTAATGGTTTGTTGCGGTAATGTATTGAAGTAGTGATGTTGATGTGTAGTTGTTGATTTAGTATAAGAAATGAGTTTGGCTTAGAAGAGAGGGTTGTTTGAGAAAGTAGTAAAGTTTTATTGATAGTTTGGAACTTTGGTTTTTTTGTGTTGGTTGTTTTGTTACACTAGCTCCTCAACCCAAGCTTGGTATTTATAGGGAGCTAAGGATGATACTACAACTTTCTAGATTTTTCTTATTTTGAATTACAATTTAACTTTCTAAGATATTCTAGAATTTTCTAAGTTTCTTAGCTTACAAATATAGTTTCTAGGTAATTCTAGTTTTCTCTAATTTTCTTAGTTTTGTGTAGTTAATACTAGAATTTTCTAGAGAAGAAAAGTGTAGAAATGTGTAGCACTTTTCATCACTCCTCCTTGGTACACATTTCGGTAACTCCGATCATGTGTTGCAATAGCTCGAACTTTCCTCTTGGTAGTGCCTTTGTGAATTATGTCAGCTACCTGCTCTTCAGTCTTGCAGTGTTTGAGCTCGATTTCTTTATTTGCTTCTGCTTCCCTGATGAAATGGTACTTGATGCTTATATGTTTAGTTCTACTATGAAATACTGGATTTTTCGCCATGGCTATAGCTGATTTTCTATCGCAATATATCTTTGTAGCCTCCTTCTGTGATTCTCCCATGTCTTCTAGTATTCTTTTAAGCCATATAGCTTGGCTTGTAGTCATTGCTGCTGCAATATACTCTGCTTCTGCTGATGATTGCGCAACAGTTGCTTGCTTCTTTGATGCCCATGAAAATATTCCTGATCCAAGTGTGAAGGCATATCCTGACGTGCTCTTCATGTCGTCTATGGACCCTGCCCAGTCACTATCGGTGTAGCCAACAAGTTTTGAGTCACTTGTAACTCCATACCATATTCCGTAGAATTTTGTTCCTTGCAAGTATCTGAGGATTCGCTTGGCTGCTCTGTAGTGAACTTGACTTGGATCATGCATGAATCTTGATAGGAGACTAACTGCGTACATTATGTCTGGTCTTGTAGCAGTTAGATATAGTAGGCTGCCAATTAGACTTCGAAATTTTGATTCATCAGCTTTCGGTGAGCCATCTTCTTTCTTGAGAGCTTTGTTGTTGTCTAATGGAGTTGATACAGTCTTGCATCCCTCCATTTTGAATTTCTTCAATAGTGTCTCTGTATACTTCTTTTGTAAGATGAAGATCCCATCTTCTTTTTGAGTTATTTCGATCCCGAGAAAGTAGTGCATTAATCCTAGGTCTGTCATCTCAAAATTTTTCATCATGTCTTCTTTAAACTTCTTTATCATCTTCTCATTATTGCCTGTGTAGATGAGATCATCAACGTATAAAGAGACAACTAGAGTATCATTTGTACCTTGAGTTTTGATGTAAGGAGTTGGCTCACTCTTGCTCCTCCTGAATCCTTGCTCGGTAAAGTAGCTGTCAATTCAGCTATACCAGGCTCGCGGAGCTTGCTTGAGGCCATATAAAGCCTTTTTCCATTTGAGGACTTTATCTTCCTGTCCTTGTACCACGAACCCTTGAGGTTGCTCCACATAAATTTCTTCTTCAAGATAACCATTTAGGAATGCTGACTTCACATCGAGTTGAAAAATCTTCCATTTCTTTTGTGCAGCTAGAGCTATTAAAGCCCTAATAGTGTCAAGGCGTGCAACTGGAGCAAATGTTTCGTTGTAGTCGACTCCATATTGTTGTGAGTATCCTTTCGCAACTAATCTTGCTTTGTGCTTTTGGATAGAGCCATCTGCGTTGAGCTTTGTCTTGTAGACCCACTTGACTCCTATAGTATCTTTGTCTTGTGGACGATCTAAAAGCTCCCAAGTCTCATTCTTCATAATCATATTTATCTCTTCATTCATAGCTTTTCTCCATACTTCTTGTTTATAAGCTGCTTCAAAGCTTTCTGGCTCCATAAGTACTAAGTTGCATGTCTCGTAGATTTCTGCTAGTGGTCTTGTTCGCCTTACTGGTGAGTCTGGCGGAGATTCTATGACTTGTGCAAGTTCTTGTGTTTTTGGTTGAGTAAGAACTTCATTTTGATTAGTTTCTTATCTTGGCGGTAGAGGAATATTGACTGTCTTTCTTTCAACTTCTTGTGTCTCCCAGTTGTATGCAGCATCTTCATCAAATTTTACGTCTCGACTGATTATTAGCTTGTTTGTTTCTAAGCTATAGACTCGATAACCTTTTGATTAAGTACAATAGCCTAAGAAGATTCCTTTCTCAGTTTTCTCATCAAGCTTGCCTCTTCTCTCTTTTGGAATGTGACTGTAGCATATGCAGCCGAAGACTTTGAGATGCTTTGCTGATGGCTTACGCCCGCTCCAAGCTTCGATTGGTGTCTTATTCTGCACGGCTTTGGTTGGACATCGGTTGAGCAAGTAGACTGCAGTGCTTACTGCCTCTGCCCAAAATCGTTTTGGGAGACCTTTCTCTAGCAACATGGCTCTTGCAGCCTCCATAACAGTCCTATTTTTCCTCTCAGATACGCCGTTTTGTTCTGGTGCATATCCAACAGTGAGTTGGTGCTCCATCCCTTCATCTTCACAGAACTTGTTGAATTCATTAGAAGTGTATTCTTTGCCTCTATCACTTCTAATTGTCTTGATGTAGTGACCGCTTTATTTTTCGACACGGGATTTGAACTTTTTGAAAATATCGAAGACTTGCGACTTTTGTTGCATAAAATAAACCCATGTCATTCTAGTAAAGTCATCAATGAAGAGAATGAAGTACCTGTTTTGGTCATTTGATAGAGTTCGCATTGCCCCGCAGACGTCAGTATGGACTAGCTCAGTGGCTTTTTGGCTCTCCAAGTTTTGCCAGATGGGAAAGGTTGTCGATGTTGTTTCCCGAGCATGCATCCTTTGCAGACTGTGTTGATCTCCTTGATTGTTAGGAGGTCTCGCATCATATTCTTCTGCTTGAGGATCTTTAGCCCATGGAAGTTAAAGTGACCGAACCTTCTATGCCAAAGCCATGATTCATCTGTTTGTGCTTGCATTGCCACACTACTTGCATATCTCCATTGTATAGGAAAGCGTCTATTTTCTTTCATTTTTACCTTTGCAATTTGAAAGGATTTATCTTGCTTATCATATATTGTGCAAGAATTTCCTTCAAAATGCAAAGAGTACCCTTTTTCAATCATTTGACCTACGCTAAGTAGGTTTTGATCAATGTTGGGTACCAAGAGTACATCATTGATGTATCTCTTGCCCTTTTTAGTGTCAATGGCAATGGTGCCTTTGCCGACTGCTTCCATTAAGTCACCATTACCGATTTTGACTTTAGTCTTGGATCTATCAAGACTACAAAAGATGCCTTCATTTTTCGTCATGTGGTTACTGCAACCACTGTCAAGATACCAAGTATCTTTTCCTTCTTCTGTTGCAGCTTGGCAGACATAGAAGAGAGTACTTTCATCATTTTTCTCTTCGGAAAAGTTAGCTTGATGGGATTTCTTTAAACGACAAGTTTTTTCAGTGTGGCCAAAATTTTTTAAATTTTGGCACTGTGTTTTTCCTTTGAACCAGCAGTCTTTCTCCAAGTGACTTTTTCTTTTACAAATGCCACATGGAGGATCCTTGTCGTTATTTTCTTTTTGTTTTTCTTGTGTCTTTTTCCCATCAGCTTTTGGTTTTTGAGACCGCGAATTGATTTTAGACTGAAAGGCATTTTCAACTTCACTTTCCTTATGCCTTTCTCGTCTATTTTCATATGCTTCAAGAGAGCCCATTAGTTCAGTTGATGATAGAGTTTCTAAATCTTTAGTTTCCTCTATCACAGAAACTATTGAATCATATTTTTCTGTACAAGAAATTAGTATCTTTTGTACTATATTCTTGTCAAAAATTATTTCTCCATAGGCTCCCATATTATTTACTATTTATTTAATTCTAGAATAGTAATCTTTTGAAATCTCATTTTCTTTCATTCTAAGATTCTCAAAATCTCTTCTAAGCTTTTGTAGTCTAACTGTGCGTACCTTGACGGTTCCTTGGAACTCCTCATGCAGCGTGTCCCATGCTTCTTTTGCTGTTGCTGCGCCCATTATTCATCGAAAAAGATTGTCTGCCATAGCTTGCTGCAAGCAATATAATGCATGAGAATCCATTTGTTGATTATGCTCCAGTGCCTTCTTTTGATCTTCCGAAAGAGTTGTAATATCTTTCGGAATAGTGATTCCTTCTTCAACAATTTTCCATAGATTTTGTGATCGAAAATAGGTCCTATTTTGATGGACCAAAAATCATAGTTTTCTCCATCGAAAATTGGAAGAGGTAGTGAAGAGCGATTGTACTCCGAACTCATGTTGATGAGTGGAAAAGATTACGCCCAGTGATATATGATTGAACGGAGCTCTGATACCACTAATGGTTTGATAATAAATTTGTATTGGTTTAGATTTGGAATAGGTGGATATGTGGTTAATAGTTTGTTGTGGTAATGTAGTGAAGTAGTGATGTTGATGTGTAGTTGTTGATTTAGTATAAGAAATGAGTTTGGCTTAGAAGAGAGGGTTGTTTGAGAAAGTAGTAAAGTTTTATTGATAGTTTGGAACTTTGGTTTTTTGGTGTTGGTTGTTTTGTTACACTAGCTCCTCAACCCAAGCTTGGTATTTATAGGGAGCTAAGGATGATACTACAACTTTCTAGATTTTTCTTATTTTGAATTACAATTTAACTTTCTAAGATATTCTAGAATTTTCTAAGTTTCTTAGCTTACAAATATAGTTTCTAGGTAATTCTAGTTTTCTCTAATTTTCTTAGTTTTGTGTAGTTAATACTAGAATTTTCTAGAGAAGAAAAGTGTAGAAATGTGTAGCACTTTTCATCACTCCTCCTTGGTACACATTTCGGTAACTCCGATCATGTGTTGCAATAGCTCGAACTTTCCTCTTGGTAGTGCCTTTGTGAATTATGTCAGCTACCTGCTCTTCAGTCTTGCAGTGTTTGAGCTCGATTTCTTTATTTGCTTCTGCTTCCCTGATGAAATGGTACTTGATGCTTATATGTTTAGTTCTACTATGAAATACTGGATTTTTCGCCATGGCTATAGCTGATTTGCTATCGCAATATATCTTTGTAGCCTCCTTCTGTGATTCTCCCATGTCTTTTAGTATTCTTTTAAGCCATATAGCTTGGCTTGTAGTCATTCTTCTTTGCAATATACTCGCTTCGCCGATGATTGCGCAACAGTTGCTTGCTTCTTTGATGCCCATGAAAATATTCCTGATCCAAGTGTGAAGGCATATCCTGACGTGCTCTTCATGTCGTCTATGGACCCTGCCCAGTCACTATCGGTGTAGCCAACAAGTTTTGAGTCACTTGTAACTCCATACCATATTCCGTAGAATTTTGTTCCTTGCAAGTATCTGAGGATTCGCTTGGCTGCTCTGTAGTGAACTTGACTTGGATCATGCATGAATCTTGATAGGAGACTAACTGCGTACATTATGTCTGGTCTTGTAGCAGTTAGATATAGTAGGCTGCCAATTAGACTTCGAAATTTTGATTCATCAGCTTTCGGTGAGCCATCTTCTTTCTTGAGAGCTTTGTTGTTGTCTAATGGAGTTGATACAGTCTTGCATCCCTCCATTTTGAATTTCTTCAATAGTGTCTCTGTATACTTCTTTTGTAAGATGAAGATCCCATCTTCTTTTTGAGTTATTTCGATCCCGAGAAAGTAGTGCATTAATCCTAGGTCGGTCATCTCAAAATTTTTCATCATGTCTTCTTTAAACTTCTTTATCATCTTCTCATTATTGCCTGTACAGATGAGATCATCAACGTATAAAGAGACAACTAGAGTATCATTTGTACCTTGAGTTTTGATGTAAAGAGTTGGCTCACTCTTGCTCCTCCTGAATCCTTGCTCGGTAAAGTAGCTGTCAATTCAGCTATACCAGGCTCGCGGAGCTTGCTTGAGGCCATATAAAGCCTTTTTCCATTTGAGGACTTTATCTTCCTGTCCTTGTACCACGAACCCTTGAGGTTGCTCCACATAAATTTCTTCTTCAAGATAACCATTTAGGAATGCTGACTTCACATCGAGTTGAAAAATCTTCCATTTCTTTTGTGCAGCTAGAGCTATTAAAGCCCTAATAGTGTCAAGGCGTGCAACTGGAGCAAATGTTTCGTTGTAGTCGACTCCATATTGTTGTGAGTATCCTTTCGCAACTAATCTTGCTTTGTGCTTTTGGATAGAGCCATCTGCGTTGAGCTTTGTCTTGTAGACCCACTTGACTCCTATAGTATCCTTGTCTTGTGGACGATCTAAAAGCTCCCAAGTCTCATTCTTCATAATCATCTTTATCTCTTCATTCATAGCTTTTCTCCATACTTCTTGTTTATAAGTTGCTTCAAAGCTTTCTGGCTCCATAAGTACTAAGTTGCATGTCTCGTAGATTTCTGCTAGTGGTCTTGTTCGCCTTACTGGTGAGTCTGGCGGAGATTCTATGACTTGTGCAGGTTCTTGTGTTTTTGGTTGAGTAAGAACTTCATTTTGATCAGTTTCTTATCTTGGCGGTAGAGGAATATTGACTGTCTTTCTTTCAACTTCTTGTGTCTCCCAGTTGTATGTAGCATCTTCATCAAATTTTACGTCTCGACTGATTATTAGCTTGTTTGTTTCTAAGCTATAGACTCGATAACCTTTTGATTGAGTACAATAGCCTAAGAAGATTCCTTTCTCAGTTTTCTCATCAAGCTTGCCTCTTTTCTCTTTTGGAATGTGACTGTAGCATATGCAGCCGAAGACTTTGAGATGCTTTGCTGATGGCTTACGTCCGCTCCAAGCTTCGATTGGTGTCTTATTCTGCACGGCTTTGGTTGGACATCGGTTGAGCAAGTAGGCTTGCGTTGCTTCGCCTGCCCAAAATCGTTTTAGGAGACCTTTCTCTAGCAACATGGCTCTTGCAGCCTCCATAACAGTCCTATTTTTCCTCTCAGATACGCCGTTTTGTTCTGGTGCATATCCAACAGTGAGTTGGTGCTCCATCCCTTCATCTTCACAGAACTTGTTGAATTCATTAGAAGTGTATTCTTTGCCTCTATCACTTCTAATTGTCTTGATGTAGTGACCGCTTTATTTTTCGACACGGGATTTGAACTTTTTGAAAATATCGAAGACTTGCGACTTTTGTTGCATAAAATAAACCCATGTTATTCTAGTAAAGTCATCAATGAAGAGAATGAAGTACCTGTTTTGGTCATTTGATAGAGTTCGCATTGCCCCGCAGACGTCAGTATGGACTAGCTCAGTGGCTTTTTGGCTCTCCAAGTTTTGCCAGATGGGAAAGGTTGTCAATGTTGTTTCCCGAGCATGCATCCTTTGCAGACTGTGTTGATCTCCTTGATTGTTAGGAGGTCTCGCATCATATTCTTCTGCTTGAGGATCTTTAGCCCATGGAAGTTAAAGTGACCGAACCTTCTATGCCAAAGCCATGATTCATCTGTTTGTGCTTGCATTGCCACACTACTTGCATATCTCCATTGTATAGGAAAGCGTCTATTTTCTTTCATTTTTACCTTTGCAATTTGAAAGGATTTATCTTGCTTATCATATATTGTGCAAGAATTTCCTTCAAAATGCAAAGAGTACCCTTTTTCAATCATTTGACCTACGCTAAGTAGGTTTTGATCAATGTTGGGTACCAAGAGTACATCATTGATGTATCTCTTGCCCTTTTTAGTGTCAATGGCAATGCTGCCTTTGCCGACTGCTTCCATGAAGTCACCATTACCGATTTTGACTTTAGTCTTGGATCTATCAAGACTACAAAAGATGCCTTCATTTTTCGTCATGTGGTTACTGCAACCACTGTCAAGATACCAAGTATCTTTTCCTTCTTCTGTTGCAGCTTGGCAGACATAGAAGAGAGTACTTTCATCATTTTTCTCTTCGGAAAAGTTAGCTTGATGGGATTTCTTTAAACGACATGTTTTTTCAGTGTGGCCAAAATTTTTTAAATTTTGGCACTGTGTTTTTCCTTTGAACCAGCAGTCTTTCTCCAAGTGACTTTTTCTTTTACAAATGCCACATGGAGGATCCTTGTCGTTATTTTCTTTTTGTTTTTCTTGTGTCTTTTTCCCATCAGCTTTTGGTTTTTGAGACCGCGAATTGATTTTAGACTGAAAGGCATTTTCAACTTCACTTTCCTTATGCCTTTCTCGTCTACTTTCATATGCTTCAAGAGAGCCCATTAGTTCAGTTGGTGATAGAGTTTCTAAATCTTTAGTTTCCTCTATCACAGAAACTATTGAATCATATTTTTCTGTACAAGAAATTAGTATCTTTTGTACTATATTCTTGTCAAAAATTATTTCTCCATAGGCTCCCATATTATTTACTATTTCTTTAATTCTAGAATAGTAATCTTTTGAAGTCTCATTATCTTTCATTCTAAGATTCTCAAAATCTCTTCTAAGCTTTTGTAGTCTAACTGTGCGTACCTTGACGGTTCCTTGGAACTCCTCATGCAGCGTGTCCCATGCTTCTTTTGCTGTTGCTGCGCCCATTATTCATAGCAAAAGATTGTCTGCCATAGCTTGCTGCAAGCAATATAATGCATGAGAATCCATTTGTTGATTATCCTCCAGTGCCTTCTTTTGATCTTCCGAAAGAGTTGTAATATCTTTCGGAATAGTGATTCCTTCTTCAACAATTTTCCATAGATTTTGTGATCGAAAATAGGTCCTCATTTTGATGGACCAAAAATCATAGTTTTCTCCATCGAAAATTGGAAGAGGTAGTGAAGAGCGATTGTACTCCAAACTCATGTTGATGAGTGGAAAAGATTACGCCCAGTGATATATGATTGAACGGAGCTCTGATACCACTGATGGTTTGATAATAAATTTGTATTGGTTTAGATTTGGAATAGGTGGATATGTGGTTAATGGTTTGTTGTGGTAATGTAGTGAAGTAGTGATGTTGATGAGTAGTTGTTGATTTAGTATAAGAAATGATTTTGGCTTAGAAGAGAGGGTTGTTTGAGAAAGTAGTAAAGTTTTATTGATAGTTTGGAACTTTGGCTTTTTGGTGTTACACATTTCGGTAACTCTGATCATGTGTCGCAATAGCTCGAACTTTCCTCTTGGTAGTGCCTTTGTGAATTATGTCGGCTACCTGCTCTTCAGTCTTGCAGTGTTTGAGCTCGATTTCTTTGTTTGCTTCTGCTTCCCTGATGAAATGGTACTTGATGCTTATATGTTTAGTTCTACTATGAAATACTGGATTTTTCGCCATGGCTATAGCTGATTTGCTATCGCAATATATCTTTGTAGCCTCCTTCTGTGATTCTCCCATGTCTTCTAGTATTCTTTTAAGCCATATAGCTTGGCTTGTAGTCATTGCTGCTGCAATATACTCTGCTTCTGATGATGATTGCGCAACAGTTGCAATATATCCTGACGTGCTCTTCATGTCGTCTATGGACCCTGCCCAGTCACTATCGGTGTAGCCAACAAGTTTTGAGTCACTTGTAACTCCATACCATATTCCGTAGAATTTTGTTCCTTGCAAGTATCTGAGGATTCGCTTGGCTGCTCCGCAGTGAACTTGAATTGGATCATGCATGAATCTTGATAGGAGACTAACTGCGTACATTATGTTTGGTCTTGTAGCAGTTAGATATAGTAGGCTGCCAATTAGACTTCGAAATTTTGATTCATCAGCTTTCGGTGAGCCATCTTCTTTCTTGAGAGCTTTGTTGTTGTCTAATGGAGTTGATACAGTCTTGCATCCCTCCATTTTGAATTTCTTCAATAGTGTCTCTGTATACTTCTTTTGTAAGATGAAGATCCCATCTTCTTTTTGAGTTATTTCGATCCCGAGAAAGTAGTGCATTAATCCCAGGTCGGTCATCTCAAAATTTTTCATCATGTCTTCTTTAAACTTCTTTATCATCTTCTCATTATTGCCTGTGTAGATGAGATCATCAACGTATAAAGAGACAATTAGTGTATCATTTGTACCTTGAGTTTTGATGTAAAGAGTTGGCTCACTCTTGCTCCTCCTGAATCCTTGCTCGGTAAAGTTCCTGTCAATTCTGCTATACCAGGCTCGCGGAGCTTGCTTTAGGCCATATAAAGCCTTTTTCAATTTGAGGACTTTATCTTCCTGTCCTTGTACCACGAACCCTTGAGGTTGCTCCACATAAATTTCTTCTTCAAGATAACCATTTAGGAATGCTGACTTCACATCGAGTTGAAAAATCTTCCTTTTCTTTTGTGCAGCTAGAGCTATTAAAGCCCTAATAGTGTCAAGGCGTGCAACTGGAGAAAATGTTTCGTTGTTGTCGACTCCATATTATTGTGAGTATCTTTTCGCAACTAATCTTGCTTTGTGCTTTTGGATAGAGCCATCTGCGTTGAGCTTTGTCTTGTAGACCCACTTGACTCCTATAGTATCTTTGTCCTGTGGACGATCTAAAAGCTCCCAAGTCTCATTCTTCATAATCATCTTTATCTCTTCATTTACCCCCCAAGCCTTGTTTATTTGAAAAATAAAATAGGGCTTGTTCAAGTGCCTCCGGTCGACTCCTTGGTTTCGTGGCACGAGCTTTGAGCGCGTGAAGGTGTATTTAATGATAGCCTTTAATGCAGCGATTCACTTTTTGCAGAGGTCGATTTGTTTCACGCGCATTGATTGATACGACGCATTAATAGTGTCAGACGGATACTCAAATGTTTCCACCGCCTTAATTACGAATCAATCCAACCGTTCGATTGGTAGGCGATAGTGCTTGTTCCACATGCATTCTTGCCTATAAAAGCCACCACCTTTCCTTCATTTCGGTTACTTCCCATTTCTTGCCAACTTTTCTCGAGTTTTCCAGAGAGAAAAAATCCTCAGACCAAGAAAAAACCTTCGAACACTTTACAAATTTCCCTGTTAACCTTTATTCACCACTGTCAATCTATCTTTCCTTTGTTTGATCGACAACAGAACCCCCAGTTTTGACACTTCACTATAAGTTTCTCGCATCCCTTGCTTTACTGTTTGTGTACACGGCATGCTTTACTTATCTGTTTGTTTTTTCTGGGTTTGGTGTTTGAAGTTTCTGGGAATGTATTCTTTTGAGTTTTTCACGTAACAAGTCTAGACTCACCATCTCTGGTGTTAGGGTTACTCTTGTTACATACTTGTTATTTTTTGCAAAGGACCATACGTGTGACAGTTAGTAGTCCCGTGATCCGTAAGGGGAAACACCGGGTGAACTGTGCAATCCCACACCGCCTGGGGAAGGTCAAGTGGGATGATTCTGAGACTGTGTAGGTATGGGACTACACAGTTGAAGAGAGCTTAAATGGATTGATTGGTACTACCTATATCAACAAGGTGCATCTTGTTTTTCGGTAGCCCATCTCGAAAGAACTCCACAGTTAAGCGTGCTTGGCCTGGAGTAATTTAAGGATGGGTGACCTCCTGGGAAGTTTTCCCAGGAAGCGTGCGAGTGAGGACAAAGCACGCTGGAAACACTTGTGTTGGTCTGTAGGGCCAGTCATCAATCCAGGAAGCAGCCAGAGTGGCGTACTCGTGTATAAGAGCCATTCATTCCGTGGGTGTAAGGACCCAATGGAGGCTTGAAGCGGTGACGTTACAAATGGTATCAGAGCCTTGACCCAGCCGGAAGTGTGGTCGACGAGGACGTCGAACCCCGTAAGGGGGGGTGATTGTGACAGTCAGTAGTCCCGTGATCCGTAAGGGGAAACACCGGGTGAACTGTGCAATCCCACACCGCCTGGGGAAGGTCAAGTGGGATGATTCTGAGACTGTGTAGGTATGGGACTACACAGTTGAAGAGAGCTTAAATGGATTGATTGGTACTACCTATATCAACAAGGTGCATCTTGTTTTTCGGTAGCCCATCTCGAAAGAACTCCACAGTTAAGCGTGCTTGGCCTGGAGTAATTTAAGGATGGGTGACCTCCTGGGAAGTTTTCCCAGGAAGCGTGCGAGTGAGGACAAAGCACGCTGGAAACACTTGTGTTGGTCTGTAGGGCCAGTCATCAATCCAGGAAGCAGCCAGAGTGGCGTACTCGTGTATAAGAGCCATTCATTCCGTGGGTGTAAGGACCCAATGGAGGCTTGAAGCGGTGACGTTACAATACGCTCTTTCTGTACTGGTCTCCTAGGGCATAGAGAAGACTTTGCTTTTCTCGATTTTCTGCCCATTCTTTTTCTTTTATGCGCAATGTTGCTTTATGCGAGTTCTTTGCACCCAACTTTTGTCCATGAAATCCTTCTAGGGTTTTCTGGTTGACAGATGTCCAGAGGGGCCCTCTTTCCAGCGGTTAGGGGACCCCCATTCCCTTTTTTTGATTTAGGGTTTGGTATGGGGCCTAACTGCTGGAATCTTAACTCTTTTTTCAGAATCAATACATGTCTGCGTCCGGTTCAAAGTCATCCAAGAAGAGCGGTAAGCGTCTGGCTACCCTCGAAGACGTCTCGCTGGGTCCCGTTGCCTAGGAGGGGTATAAATCTCGGGCCACAGGATGGGAGGCAGCGGAGCTTCATTCCACCCTAACCTGCCCCCACCAGCTGGAGAACATCGTGGAGGTGGCTGGAATCAAACCTTCGACATCCGGGATGTATCTCCGGCCGCCACGAGATGCAGAGACACTTAACCATAACTATGGCGGCTTCGGGGCCTGGAGCCAGACGCACCTGATGGCTGGGGCCATGCTTCCTCTCCAAGACTATTTTATGAATTTTTTAGTTTTTGTCGGCCTTGCGCCATACCAACTGATTCCTCAAGCATACCGCCTGCTTTCAGGCTTGTTTATTTTTTACTCCGACCGGGGATGGGTCTCCCAGTCCGGCGGAGATTTTGTATTTTTATGAACTGGTTTCTGTCCCCAAGAAGGGGGACAAATTTAAAGATGGTTTCTACGGATTCCGGGCTCACCCTTCCAATGATGGGGTGGTCCCTTATAATAGGCAAACTCATGTTAAGGAGTGTCGCCACCGCTTCTTCTTCTCCTCTGGGTTCCAAGCAGTGGAGCACCCGGAGCTTCTCACCGAGTGGGTGAGGATTCCCCCCTATGAGCGGACCGCGCCTACTCAGGTCTTTCTCCGGAGGGCCCAGGTGTTTGCGACTTACGACCGGGCGGAACTTGACGTCGAGGGCCTAGTCACGACGGAGAATTGCCGGAAGGCCAAGCTTATCCTACCGCACCAATCAGTGGAGGACTCTAACCTTTCTAAGGTTATCTGTCCAAATGTGAGGGTGCCTGCCACGGAGAAGACCTTCTGGGACGAACTCATTGCCACCGCCGAGAAGAAGTACCAGGAATACCTCTACCGGAAGGCCCAGGAGAAGGCTTATTCCAAGGCTCAGGCAGCTTCTGGGAGGCCCCTTCGCGTGGGGAGCCCGGTCGAGAGGAGAAGCCAAGCGATCGGTGGGAAGCCCCTTCGCATTGGGAGCCCGGCTGAGAGGAGGGCTCCTAGGCCAAAGCCTTCAGTTCAGGTGCCGAATACTGGGGCTCCTGGCGCCAGTACTTCCGGCTCTGGTAAGTCTCCTTTAGCAGTACATTATGTTCCTTCCGTTGGCGAATATGCTAGTCTTAGGCCTGTAGGGTTCGATGAGCGTCTCCATAGTTTTAGGATGCCCTCGACCCGGTGGGGAGAACCATATGAAGGATTATTATTTTTCCAACTTAGAAGATTTCCTAGGTCAGTCCCGGATGGGTTCTGGTCCTCTGAAGCCCGTTCCCTTGGACCCTTCGGCCTACATCTCTTCCAGCTGGTTCCGGCCTTCAGACAGCTATCTCGGGGACGATGCTGCCAGCGTTAAGATTCGGAACTTTGCTAGGGCCGAATTAGAGAGTCAGGGTAGGACTGGCTTGATTGCTTTCCATGGATATTCTAACACTTGCCTTTTTTATTTTGTTGTATCAGGTAATTCCATTGATGCCATTTTGGCTGAACTTGCTGGAGCTCACACTCTTGACGCTCCCCTTCCTTTAACTTCTTCCCAGGTTGCCACTCCCTTGAAAGCTTCTTCCAGTGCCCCTCCAGACACTATTGACTTAGTGGATGAGGAGGAGGCACTTCCTGAGGAAGCTGAAGAAGGTAAAGAAGAGCAATGGGCTCTTCTTGAGGAAGTTGAAGAAAGTGAAGAAGAGCAAGAAGTTGCCCTGATTCGCAAGCGCAAGGGCAAGATGGTTGCCGAGGAGGTGCCCAAACGGCAGCGGAGAGCTGATACTCCGGCCCCCGCACTCGATTCCGGGATCTCTCCCGAGGTGGAGGAACACACTGCGCCTCCCAACATAGTACTGACTCCGGTTCCTGGAGATGAGGCGAGACAGGAACTCCGGATAGCTAAACACAACTACGCCATGGACGAGTACTGCCGGGGTCATGCTGACGTGGAGGCTTTGAGGAGGGTTTTGCGAGTTGAAATGCAAAATACCCTTAACGATCTGAACTACCAGAATCCGTGGGATCTAAACTTGGACCCCCTGTTGGATTGGTTCGGTCGTTTCCTCGGGCCCACTCTAGCTCCCTTTGCCGCGGAGATGACCGGCGAGTTTGCGTCTCAGCTTACCCGGTGTGCACCCAAGCGGTTCGCTGCTTGTGCATCCTTGAAATCCATCTTCCAAGTCCAGGATCTCAGCCACTCCCTCACCGTGGTAAGTATTTTGTAGTTTACTTTTTTCCTCATCATTTTCTCTTAAGGACTTTTACTCATACTTGTATCCTTTTCCAGCTTGCTGCCGAGGCCGGCCGCCTTTCCAAGAACTTAATTAACCATGGCTTCGTCCTGTCCGACTTTGGGGGCAAGGACGAAGTCATGAAGATCCTTCAAGATTTGATTGCTGAAAGGCGAATTTACCAGGAGGATGTCGAGTGCCGGGAGGCCCTTGCCAAGGCCAGTGAGGAAGAGGCCAGGCGGAGGGAGGCACAAGCGGAGGCGATGATCCGGGAGGAGGCCCTTCGAAGGGATAGGCTGGAGGCCAAGCACCAGGAGGAGCTGAGGGCGGAGGGCGAGGCTACTGCCAAGGTCAAGCGTGAGCTTCAGGAGGCTAGGGAAGCCTTGGATGAAATGGCTCACAAAGTGAAGTCCTTAGAGGAAGTTCACCAGGAAAACTTGGAGTCTAGGGCCAACCTGGCCGTGGAGCTGAAGGAGCTCAAGGACTTCAAAGACCAAGCCTTGAAGAAGGCTAAGAAAGATGAACTCTTTTCTCCCGTCTCCTAAAGCCGCTGCGACAAGCGTTTCGACGATGGCGTTTACATGGCCTGATCTACAAATGAACATAATATCAAGCTTAACTTCTACCCCAAACCCGCGGAGATGATTGCAAAATTCCAGGAGAAGAAGAAGAAGCTCGATGCCATGCTGGAGGCGCGTATTGGTCCTCGCCTTCCTCCTCGCATCGACTAGGCCGCTCCGAGTTCAACCAAGTTTTTTCTTATCTCACTTTTCTTTTTTTTTTTTATTTACAGCCAATTATCTTGTATTTAAGACAATTTTTATTTACATAGCTGTTTTTATTTCAGGGGGAACATTGGTTAAGGCCTGTCCCCGGGCCCTTTGTATATATATATTTTTTTTGACCTGCCCTTAGGGCTAGGATTTTTATATATAAATATATATATATAGATATATGATCTTATTTGATGCATATATCTTTCTTTTGGACCTGCCCTTTGGGTCAGGATGTTTATACATATGCTTTTTTCCTTTTTTGTGCATACTTTTTTTTTTGACCTGCCATTTGGGTCAGGATATTTTACTTAGCCTGTTTTTTGTCTGTCACTCTGGGATACCTTAGTACCCCCCTGAGTGGCATAGAAACTTTGTTTTTAAGGCACTCAGTTTTATTTAACATGCGGAGGCTGTATACACTTAGACGATGCAAACTCTTTAAACAAGGTCTAAGTTACATTTTTGGACTATTGGTAATATTTTCTGAGGTGATCGGCGTTCCAGGCCCTTGGCACAATGGTTCCGTCCATCCTTTTTAGCTTATAAGTGCCTGAACCGATTTCGTCCTCGATTTCATATGGTCCTTTCCAATTTGGCCATAGTACCCCCACTCCGGGTTCCTGGGTGGCTGTGAAGACTCTTCTTAAGACCATATCCCCAATAGCAAATTTTCTATTTTTAACTTTGGAGTTAAAATATTTGGTCACCTTCTTTTGATAAGCTGCCATCCGTATTTGAGACTCGTCCCGGAGTTCTTCAACTTGATCCAAAGCTTCTTGAAGTAAAGCTTGATTCGTGGCTGGATCGTAAGTCGTTCTCCTGTGGGACGAGAATAACGTTTCTACCGGGACCATCGCTTCACAACCGTACGCCATTGAAAAAGGCGAGTGGCCGGTCGTGGTTCTAGGGGTCGTCCGGTAGGCCCATAACACTCTTGGCAACTCTTCAGGCCAGTTGTTTTTGCAGGCCAGCAGCTTTTTCTTTAGGGTAACCTTTAGGATTTTATTGATTGCTTCTGCTTGTCCGTTTGTTGGCGGCCTTGCCCCCGCGGAGAAACTTTTCACTACTCCGTGTTGGTTGCAGAAGTCAGTAAATTCTTTGCAATCAAATTGCTTTCCATTCTCAGAGATTATTTTGTGAGGCAGGCCATATCGACACACTATGTTTTTGATAACAAAGTCTAGTGCGTTTTTAGCAGTTATAGTCTTCATGGGCTCAGCCTCCGTCCATTTGGTGAAGTAGTCTACTGCTACTATTGCATACTTTACTCCTCCCTTTCCTGTTGGCAGGGACCCAATAAGATCTATTCCCCAAATCGCGAAGGGCAAGGGACTAGTCATCAGGGTAATTTCATTGGGAGGAGCTCTCGGTATGTTCGCGAACCTTTGGCACGAATCACACTTTTGGACGTAGTCTATACAATCTTTTTTCATTGTTGGCCAAAAGTATCCCTGTCTCAATATTTTCTTTGAGAGACTGGGTCCTCCTGTATGATCTCCACAGAATCCTTCGTGGACCTCTAGCATAATTTGTCTAGCTTCAGGGTCCGATACACACCTTAAATAAGGCATGCTGAGTCCTCTTCGGTAGAGAATTTGATCCATCATTACATAACGATGAGCCTGATACTGAATCTTTCGAGACAGTGCCCTTTCTTGGGGCAACTCACCTTTTGTTATGTATTCTATGATGGGGACCATCCAGCTGGGTTCTTGCCCAACCGTTGTTATGGCCTCTTTTACTTTGATGCTTGGCTCTGCCAAGCGTTCCACTGGTACTACCCCCAGCCCTTCGATTTCACTATCTGAAGCTAACTTAGCCAGACAGTCCGCGTGAGCGTTCTTTTCCCGGGGGATTCTTTCTACTTTATAGTCCGTGAACTCGTGGAGCAGCTCCCGGACTATTGTTACATACGCGGCCATTCACTCGCCGCGTGTTTGGTACTCTCCCGATATCTGATTTACGACCAGCTGGGAGTCACTGTAGATTTCCACTCTTTTGGCCCCTACGACTTTTGCTAGCCTCAGCCCTGCTATCAAGGCCTCGTATTCGGCCTCGTTGTTCGAAGCTGAGAAGTTGAACCGTAGGGCTGCCTGGAGTCGCAGTCCGGTCGGGGATATCACTGCCACCCCCGCTCCGGATCCATTTTCATAAAAGGCTTCGTCCACAAATTCTTTCCATGTGGGGACCGATGGTGTCGGCGCGTTTGCGGTTGCCTCGGCTTCATTGCATTCGGTAATGAAGTCTGCCAAAGCTTGGCCTTTTATGGAGATTCGGGGAACGTAGTGTAAGTCGAACTGACTTAACTCCATTGCCCACTTGAGGAGCCTACCGGATGCTTCTGGTTTTTGCAGAACTTGCCGGAGTGGGAGGTTGGTCAGTACCTTGATTGGATGTGCTTGGAAATATGGCCTTAGTTTTCTTGAGGCCGTCAGGAGGCAGAAAACCAGTTTCTCGATGATGGGGTAGCTTGTCTCCGCTCTTATCATGCGCTTGCTAACATAGTACACAGGATGTTGAGTTTTCTCTTCTTCCCGGACTAGGGCAGCGCTGACCGCGTGCTCGGAGACGGCCAAATATAGGAATAGTTCCTCTCCGAGAACGGGTTTTGATAGGATAGGAGGCTTGGCCATATGTTCTTTCAACTTTTTGAATGCCTCCTCGCACTCGTCCGACCACTCAAACTTTTGACACTTCTTCAGTATGTTGAAGAAGGGGATGCACTTGTCTGTAGACCGGGAGATAAAATGGCTCAGGGCAGCAACCTTTCCGGTTAGGCTCTGCACGTCTTTATGCTTTTTGGGGGATGGCATGCTCAGGAGAGCTTGGATTTTTTCTGGGTTTACCTCAATCCCCCTCTGGCTGACGATGAAGCCTAGGAACTTCCCCGATTTGACCCCAAAGGTGCATTTCTTTGGGTTGAGCTTCATGTCGTATCTCCGGACTACCTCAAAACATTCCTCTAAGTCGTCTGCGTGGTTATTGCATGCTTTGGACTTGACGAGCATATCGTCCACGTATACCTCCATGTTTCGCCCCAGGAGGCCCTTGAACATCCGGTTGACCATTCTTTGGTAGGTTGCGCCGACATTCTTCAGTCCGAAAGGCATGACCAGGTAGCAATATACCCCCTTATCGGTCCTGAAGCTAGTGCACTCTTGGTCCGCCGTGTGCATCTTTATTTGGTTATACCCGGCATAGGCGTCCATGAAGGATAGTAATTTGAATCCGGAAGTGGCATCTACCATCTGGTCGATCCTGGGCAGCGGGAAGCAGTCCTTCTGACAGGCTTTGTTTAGATCGGTGAAATCTATACAAACTTGACAAGTTTTGTTCGGCTTGGGCACCAGGACCGGATTGGCTAGCCATTCCGTATAGTATACATCGCGGATCATGCTGTTTGTCAGAAGCTTGTCCACCTCTTTCTCTAGGGCCTCGGCCTTTACCGAGTCGAGGGGGCGTCGCTTTTGTTGGACTGGTGGCATGTCCGGGTTGACGTTGAGGACGTGGGTGATGACATGGGGACTTATGCCGGTCATGTCCTCTTGGCGCCACGCAAAAATGTCGATGGCGCCCTTCAGTGTTTTTATTATTTTTTCTTTTTCCTCCGGATCTAGGCTCTTTCCCAGTCGAAGTACTTTGGTGGAGTCGAGGTCACACACTGATATTTCCTCGACATCCTCCATTGGTTCTACAATTTTTTCGGACCCCACTCGGGGATCCAACTCATCTTCTTCAGCCATTTCTGGCTCAATGGTTTCCCGGACCATCAAAACGGGTAGGTGTGTTGCAACATTGTAATATTGCCTTGGCTCCCCCTGATTTCCTCTCACCGTCCCTATTCCAGCTTCCTGGGTAGGGAACTTTAAGCACAGGTGCCGAATGGATGTGACCGCGCCAAAATCTACCAGGGCCGGTCGGCCGAGGATCGCGTTGTAAGCGGTCGGGCAGTCCACCACCACAAAAGTGCAGTATTTGAATGTGCTCTGGGGGTGTCCGGGCACAAGGTGACTGGAAGTCTCACTTTTCCCATTGGGATAAGCGTCGTTCCGTTAAACCCTGTGAGTTGGGAACCACTGGGTGAGAGGTCTCGGTCCGTCAGGCCTATTGCAGTGAAGGCCTCCTTGAAGAGTAGATTCACGGAACTTCCGTTGTCAATCAAGACTCTGGCCACCACTTTATTAGCGATGGGGGTCTCGATGACCAATGGATCATGGTGAGGGAAGCGCACCGTCTTGGCATCTTCTTCCGTGAACGTGATGGGTTGATCCATCAGCCGGGGCCTTTGAGCTGGGAGTTGAGTAACCTCCCAAACCTCATTGTGTTTTACGGCCCCCGCATACCGCTTTAGTTCTTTGCAGGTCGTTCCTCCAATATGGGGTCCTCCGGAGATCATGGCTACCCTCTCGTTGGGTCTGGGCGGCGAACTGGGGATGTGCTGGGCATCGCCCGCAGGAGCAAGTAGAGCCAATACTCCTGCTGCACCCCCCGGTGTTCCCTGTGGCACAACCCCTGTCGCCTGGCCCGGATTGAGGTGAGGCAACCAATTCTTGATCAACTCATAGAGGTGGCCCAATGGGATTAGGTTTTCAGTCTCGTCTTTGAGATTCTTGCATTCATTGGTGCTATGCCCAATGTCGTTGTGGTACTCGCATCTTTTCCTTGGGTCCCTCCGGGAGCTATCCTTGTATAAGGGAGGCGGTCTCCGGTATTTTGCCTAGTAGCAAAGTACACACGCTCTTGGGAGCCGTCAGCTCCGTGTACTGGGTGTAGTGGGGAGTGTACCCCCTTTTTTGGCATTTCTCCTCCGTCCGGGTGCTGCCTTTGGAGGATCTTTTACTCCTCGAGCCCTGGGAAGGGCCTGCCAGGCTAGCGGTTGGAGCGGAGTGCGAGGGAGCTTGTCCATTTATCCCTGAGGGATTTCCAAAATGGGATGATGCGGGTGCCAACGCCTGGCCCTGACTATATCCGGGGGTAGCAGAGAACTGTATGCCGCTCATCGGTGGAGCCGCGGTCGGGACAGTACCCGAGGGCAGTGCTCCGGGCATGTACCCTGCAATCCCGGTGGGATAGTATCCTCCATAGGCCACTATTCGGGCCTCTTCAAGGTTGATATATTTTTGGACTCTCTTCTGGAAGTCCTGAAGGCTAGCAGCCCCCTCTTGTTGTAGTTCGTTCCAGAAGGGAGTCCCTGTACGGATGCTGGCCTGGAGAAGGGCAAGTTGTTGTCCGTCATCAACTTTCTTGGTCTTCGAGGCTTCCTCTCGGAACCTCTTTATGTAGTTTTTCAAGGTCTCGGTGGGCAGTTGCTTAATGTTAGTCAAGGCACTGACCTCCAGGTTGACCTTTCTTCCGCCGACAAACTGTATCCGAAAGTTGGTCTGTAACTTGTTCCAACAGCCCACAGATCCTGGTTCCAGCTTCTTGAACCATTCCTCCGCGGACCCACTTAGAGTAAGCGGGAAGCATAGACATTTTGCGTCATTGCTGACTCTCATGACCGTTGTGACACGGTTAAATCGCGACAAGTGGTTGCTTGGATCGGAGTTTCCGGTATAAGCTGCCATTTTGGGCATCTTAAAGTTCTTGGGGAGCTCGGCCTCCAGGATGTGCTTAGCACATGGCTCCCGGTCCTCACAGTCTGAGTTGGAGTCATCCCCTTTTTGTCTCCGGGAGACTCGGGCGATATCTTTTCGGAGTATGGCGTGTTCCGCCATGATTCCTTCATTTAACGTACCCGTGGAGACCGCGGGCCCGTATTTCTTTTGGTCAAGGTGATCCCCGAGGTCACCTTGATTCCCATTGATTTGATTTTTCAAATCAATGGGAGGACATCTCTGTCCTCTTCTTCCTCTACCTCCGGGCTCCTGGTGCACGGAAACGCTTTTTCGGTCCTCTCGATCCTGAGGGCCAAGACTCCCTTTTTGGAGCTTGCCCCTCTGCGGACCTTTCCCTTTCGGGAAATCTGAGCGGACCTTTCGCGGATCCTACGCCTTTTTCTTTCGCCCAGGGGTAGAGGTAGGGTTTTTCTTTTGGTTCCCTTTAGCGGGATACCTTATGGGGCTAGGTTCCCTAGACTTTTGTTGTTGGGTGCTAGGCGAGGATTCTTCTGGTTACTTGCCGAGTCTAGCAGTCATTGCCTTGGGATGCATGTGGATGCCAGCCGCCTCCATGGCTTTTTGCATGGCCAGCATCACTTCTTGCATTTTTTGGTTTTGTGCTTTTTGGGCTTCGATCTCAGCTTCGTGATCGATAGCTTTTTGCCTTAGAAGCACCAACTCTGAGTAGCTACCTTCGTCGTAGGCATACTCATCGAGGTTTCCCTCGTAGTCATCATCAGGAATTCCTTCTTCTTCCTTGGAAACCTCAGCTGCTCTTGAGGCTACGTCTTCCTCATTTGGATCTTGAGCATCCTCTAGAGGGCGAGGTTGACGAGTACTTCTAGTCTCCACCATTTTTGTAACGTCAAGTGTATTTTTGCAGAAGCTTTCTTCAGCTCTCAATGAAAGCACCAAAATGTTGACCGAGGTTTTCGGCAACCAGTAAAATATTATAAGATTAGAGAGCTGTAAGTAAATTAGAGAAGGATTTTTACGTGGTTGGGGCGTTAATGAGCCTTAGTCCACGAGTCTATATTATTTATGGATGTATTTAATACAGAGAATGTATTTGGTGAGTGTTTACTCTTATAAATACAGAGAATGTTCTTGGTGAGTATTTACTCTTCTTGCTCTTATGCAACCCAAGATTCTCGACCCCATTTAATGAGCTTTGAGGGGGTATTTATAGTGTTTTTGGTGGGGTGATCCCCAGAATTATTGTACACGTGTATCTGTAAGTATCCATAAAGTTGGGCATTCCCAATGAATATACCATGGGTAATGCATGGTCAAATCCCTAGGTGATGTAGGGCTTTTATGTGGAATGTCCTTATTGTCTTTTGACTGATGTGACTCTTCACAGTGTAGCCGTCAATAGACTTAAATGATCATTACTTCGTAGCTGCAGATTGGGGTTGTGCCGTCAGACTTTATTGCGTGTAGCAGTCCCAACACGTTTCCTCCCATGCGGCATTAAATGCGACTTGATTGCTCAGGGGAAGCCTGACACCTCGTAGAGATGCCTTAGTATTACTTGGGCTTCCGGGAGCGTATGGGGCTCCCTATGTCTTCTCCGGGAGGCATGTCCCGGATGCTGCCTTATTACATAAAGACTTAGCAAATAATTCAAATGTTAAGCTGTTTGATCCACGTATCCTCGTCCGGTTGGTCCACGTATATTGAGCAAAATCAGGGGCAACACTAGTGGTTAAAGTCATGATGAGGGAGTGAGATAAAGGATGATAAATAGAATTTTGTTTAATTTTTTTAGTCTTATTATTATTATTATTAAGTAAAAATTTAATATTTAAAATATTAAAAATAAATACAAAACACAATTTTATTTATACGAAAACTATATATATATATATATTAGGTTGATGTTACATGCAATGCACGTATAATTAATTTTTTTTTAATTAGGTTCATAAGGTTGATGTTAAGTTATGTTTAATTTTTTAATTGGGTAATGTATTTTTTTTTTAATTTTTAAATGGGATTTGAGATTTTGATCTTTGAGAAAAAAAAAACAATTAGTTATTGCTGCATTGGTATGTCATTTGGATATGATTATATATATATACATACTCATTACAGAAAAGCTTACTTTTAATCATAACAAAATTTATGACTAAAAGTAAAAAAGTTGTTACTAATTATAAATTATTATTCTTATACTGTGACTAAAAGGTTCGTGACTAAAGGTATTAGTCACAAAAATTATAATTTGTTGTGACTAAATGTGTTTTTAGTCACAATACTTGTTGTGACTAAAACTAAATTAGTGACAACTTGTGTCTAAATGGTATGTTTTAGTCACAAATAATTTTTTGTTGTGACTAAAAGTCACATTTAGTCACAAAAAATTTATATTGTGACTAAAAAATTATCATTAAAGATAGCAGTTTTTTGTAGTGATTTTTTATTTATTTTTTTTAATTAGGTAACGTATTTGATATTGCATGTATTGTAATTTACCATATTCTTAACTAAAACTCACATAACCCAATTTGAGTATATCTATATATAGGCTGGATTTGTAAATTTGATATAAAAGTTTTTTATTCCCAAACTTTATAAAAAAATATGGCGTGTGATCGGTTTACCACAACTAAAACGGAAAGCAATCAATTCTTTATTACAACCATTTCAATTTAAAATATAAAATAAATAATAATAAAGCTAAAAATATGGTTAAAAATATTTATAATATTTGAAACTTAAATTTCTTTATATAAAATATTTATATAATTTTTTTATTTTAATTGAAAGTTAAACCAATAAGTTTTAAAATATGATTCGAAATATTTATAATATTTTAAATATTTTAAATTTAAAGTAAAATTTCTTTATATAAAATATTTACATAATTTTTATTTTTAAATATATATAATAATATTATAAAATTAATAAAGAATATTATGTTAATTAATAGAGTATTGTGTTAAAGTTAACGTAGAAACCCAAAAAGAATCGTTCAAACAAAAATTCTGTTACATAGCCACATTTTATATACAATAGATATAAATGAGAGATATGAGGCGATGACACTCTAAAATAGTTTTATTCTACTCTAATAGTTTTCTCCTTTTTTCACATTTTGTAATCACATTAAATATTAATCAATTCAATAATTTAATAACTAATGAAAAAAATTTTTTTTTTTTTAAAAAAAAAGAAAACTAATAAAATTAAATCAATGTTCCACATTTTTTGTTTCATTTTTTTTAAATTAATTTTTTTTTCAACTGCATAGTTTTTAACTATATATTTAAGCCATTTCAAAAATAAATATATATATATAACCATTATTTCTTATTTTTATTAACAAGAATTAATAATTATATATATAAAAAAAAATATCTATCTCTTCCCATGTATATAATACCCCAAAAAGTATCTATATATATATATATAAATCTATAATAAATTATAATTGAAGAAAATTATTCTAATCATATAATAAAAAGAAAATCTTAGAAAAAAAATATCTTCTCTAATTGAATAATTTATAATTATTTGTAACTAACCTAATATTTATAATTCATAACTATTAATAATTAATAAAAATTAAAATTTATCTAATTATAACCCTAATTATATATATATATCATTCTCATATTCTCATTAAATTATTACAATATAACTATTTTAGGCTTCTATTATAAAAAAGAAATTTTGTAAATACAAGTTAGATCAGCCCGTTCATACACATAACTTATGATATTATTTAAAGAAAACTTATATAAAAAGTTAGTAATATTAACTCATTGCTTGATTTATTTTTTGGGAAGACAAAATGATAGCGAGTTAGTGAGATATAGTAATGACAATAGATGATATACAATGATTAGAGTAATTCTGAATGATCGGAATATAGGAAAAAGTGTTATATGAACCATGTCGGGTTTCCATTATAAAAAAAAAATTGTAATTACATGTCAAGCTCACCTGTTTGTACATCTAACTTCTCATATTATTCAAAGAAAAATTATATAAAAATTAGTAATATTAAACTATTTTAAACATCCGACGCGAAGCGCAAGTTGTTAACTAGTTCATAGCATAAGAGTTTATTAATTTTAAGTTCAACCCATTCAAGATTATAAGAATAATCTTTTAATTATAATCCTTTTGTTTAAAGAAAACACTCTTTGATTATAATTACGAAGATATTAAATAATTAAGGTAAATTTTGAGAAAAATTAAGAGGAATTTAGAATTGCAACTGGACTCAGTAATTTGGCTAACTTAGCTGCCTACATACCTTCCATATGAAAGTTCAAGCCACGTGTAGTTTGGAATGAGGTATTTTAAAATTTTAATATAAGAATTTCGGTAGATGACCACTTTTAGAATTTTTTTGGTATTTGAATATTTAGAAAAAATCCTAGGTGAATAATCTTTTATAGAATTTTGAGAGTTGTCTTTTATCTTATTTTAAGGTATTGGCAACTCCACTTAGTTTGAGCAACTAAGTTTCCTACATATCCTTTTATAAGAATCAAGTCAAACTAGTTCCAAAGTGTTCAAAGATTTTGTATTTTTGAGAACTTTGTGGAGAATTAACTCACTTTGATATATTGAGGTAAATGACCTCATTTAGAATTTTCAGGTGAATGACCTTATTTAGAATTTTTTTATAGAGGTGAATGATCTCATTTGGGATTGGATGAGGTGAAAGACCTCACTTGGAGTTTTTTTTGTGCATTTGTGATTGTTGTTAGGATTTTATGCCCTAAATAAAACTCATTTTAATATAATCTTATTTGCTATCAATAGAAGATTTGAAGTCATTTAGGTTTACATGTTATTTTCATGTTTATGGTTTAATATACAATTTCCATTAAATCTAGAACATATAGTTATTCACAATTATAGTGACGTCATCACAATGAAAAGTAATTGTAATTATATACTTCAAAGACTTTAGTCCCATTTATCAGTACACTAGATTTACACTGACGTGATAATTAGCGATAAGGTTTACTTACACTTGTATAAGTGGTATGTCTTTTTTCTAGGGTATTAGTAAATTATACTAGTATCGGATTTATGGAGTATATATCGGACTGGACCAACATTGACATTGGATAAGATATCATAAACTTACCGTTATCTCTTTTTAAGTCAATATCACTTAGTTGATCTTAGATCAATAGATCTTAATCTTGAGATGGTTAGGTTCTAGCTTAACTATATTATTAGTGTTCTTTTACTTGTTCGTTAAAGTTGACCAAATGGATTTTCCCAATACTTCCATCTTAGAAACATTGTAGTATAATTGAGTGGGAACGCTAATTATAGATACAGAATGTATAGCTTCTATAATGATGTAGAAGTGAAATGATGATTTTCTTTGAGCTTGGCTTAATTTAGATAAATGGAAGAGCTCTTATTTTAGCAATTATATTATTTTACTAATATATCATTTATAGGAAGCTAAGTGTCATAAGGATAAAATACATTGAGAGGTAGAATGGTAAATTTGTCCTTACTCGTTGTAAATCGTCTATGGAGGATCTTTATTATTTAGACTGAAACAATCATTAATTAATAGCGTATCTATATTTGGAATATATAAATCATTCTATGTAATCAGTGTAATTCTGAATCTATTGTGGAGTTAGGAGAAATTAATAAGATAGAGAATTTAGTCGGTAAATTTCAAAACTACTTATTGGGAGCTTGATTATATAGGCCCATGATCCCCGCACTAGTAAAGATAATATTGGCTTGTTCACTCAGTTAATTGGTTTTAGTTAATCAATTAGAACTCTAAATTAGACTATGTCTTTGTTAACGCAGATTTTCGTTAACTATATTTGAGCTTAAGTAATGATAAGCGTGCACAAAAATTAAAAGCTGGTAAAGAGAAGATGACAACACAAAGGTTTTTACGTAGTTTTGCAGTTAAAATTCTACATAGTCCACGAGTCAATCTTATTAGATTTCTGATACAATTCTCAGGTTTTTCCTCTAATAATTTTTTCGTCCCGTTTTCAGTGTAACTTGCCCCTATTTATAATAACATAGGAGGGCAGTTAATTACATAGTTGACTGATATTTTATAACCTATCCCCTGAAGCCGTGGGATTTGATTACATACCACGTAAAATAAATGTGATTAATATTTGAAAATCACACAGCTGTGATATGTGCGCTTTTACCGGGTCAATATGGACGTGTACTAGATACGTTGTAAATTGTATCGTTCTGGGATGCCTCGCTGGTAACATAGCAACAATAACCTTGTTAGCAAGTAG
Organism: Cannabis sativa; assembly: GCF_029168945.1. Lineage (NCBI taxonomy): Eukaryota > Viridiplantae > Streptophyta > Magnoliopsida > Rosales > Cannabaceae > Cannabis > Cannabis sativa. The sequence goes on along the minus strand of NC_083608.1, from coordinate 30,331,962 downwards.
GAGCTTTTCCCCTCTCTTTTCGTAAGACTCGTCGTTGCTGCACTTGAAGACATAATGCTCAATCTGAAGGTTGGCGACAAGGTGAACTTCAGCAGTCAACATCATTTGTACGTCAGCTTCTATTTGAGAGAGATGTCTCGACGGAGCTATGAACCCTATTGGAAGATGTTTGGAGCTGATTAGTGAAGGTACCATGAGCGCGCCTTCCTATAGCGAGATGGGTGCCTCACTATCAATTGTTTGGATTTACTTGACTGTTATACTTAGTTAGTATAATGTGTATTGTAAACTAAGTGTCTTACCGGCCATTATGTTTTGTCTCTTAATGTGTAGCGAGGTTGATACCTCGCTTTGTACATTTGAAGTTGTATGGTTTCTTGTAAATGCTCGAATCAACAGTTTTTATATATTTATCTCGCGTAAGACCATACAGTCAGCAAGTTGTAAATATACTCTATCAATTTCCACATTTTATGAGTTATTCCCTCTTCAAATATCATTACATTCGTTGATTCATATTCTCCCCAGTTTGACACGTGTCCTCCTCTGATGTGCTAGCCGAATTTCGGGTATAACAATTGTCCCTTAAAAAGCCCTCTTTAATAAAAAGTTCTTTTTAATGATTACAAAGGGTGTATTTGTCATAATCCCTTTTGAAAAAATGCATGTCTTCTGATTTTGGCGATTTTATGGTTTCGAAGTACATCAACATTAAATGACCATCCTTTCCACTTCTATTTCAAATTCTGTCCGTAGGATCAAATATCTCCTTGATCTAACGAAGTTAACCCAGGACTATAAAATAGAAAAAAGGAACCACCTTTATATTATTTCTTTCATTTTAGGAATTCAGAGAATTTTTTAAGCTTCTTCGTTGAAAGACTAGGACTAGATTTGCTTGAAAACTTGCATGCCATCTCTGTCCTTAAATTTTTTTCTACAAGTTTCATCTGACTTAAGTTTCGACTTTACGCGCTCGGAGAGATCCTCACCGCATTCACGGATTCGCAGACTACAGAGCTGTTCATAATCCCAAACCCCAACTTCAAACAGTAACTGGCTTTTCTTCTCAATATCTCACATGTTTGTTATGTTGTATTTCTGGGTTTCATTGCTGCTATATTTGTACATATCATTGTCATCTCATTTGGTTTTAGTAACTTTTAGGGCTGAACTGTATCTGGGTAAATATTAGGTTTTAGGCAATACGTAAGTTTTACAGAACCTTCAATTGATCAGCTTCTGGTTTGATAAAATTCTTTCCAGGGATTGGGATTGCTTCCTTCTAACAGCAATGTCCCAATCTGGTTCATAAGTTTATCGTCCAAAAGATTTAGAAATTGGGTTCCCTACCAAAATTTTCGTCCCTTATAAACCTAACATATCAAAACCCACATCAAAATTAGAGTGAAACGATGAAAGGGTTAGGGACACTTAATGAAAATCCACCAAGAAGACAATGATAGTCGCCACAGGTGCTTCTTGCAAGAAATCACTGAAGGCAAATGCCATTTCTTGCGAGAAGCGGCTTGGCCTGAACCTCCCAGCGTGTCCTCTATTCCTTTGGCTAAACCTTTGTTTTTACCCAAAGTCACAATTGCTTTTGAACCAGGTGACTTGGACTTTGAAATAACATCTCCCAAGCCACATAAATCAATGACTACCCAGGATTCTAACGTCACCTTTGAGGCCAAGTTAATAGAATCGAAGGTGAAAATTATCTCGGGCTACGTAGGTGATTCACTAAGGACTTGTGAAATCGAGTATGCTGAGTTAGGTTAGTACGAGCTGGTGAATTTAGCTATTACCCACCTCCACGTCTTACAGGTGAGACATCTGAGGGGGCCAGTGGCAAGACCAGTACAAGTGGCTCGACTGGTATAGGCGCTTGGAGCCTTGAACACATCAGGGCAGGGGCAATAATCCCCCTTCTTGATTATTTCAAGGATTTTGTAAACCACCTTGGGCTTGCCCCATTTCAACTAAATCCAGTCTCCTACAGAATCCTCGCAAGTTTGAGGGTTCTATACAAAATCTTGAATTGGGAGTGCCCCACGCCCATGGAAATTAAGTATCTTTACTCCGTTAAAGCCGTTCTAGCGAGGAAGAATGATGTAGGAGGCTTTTATTATCTTGGCACTCACTCCAGCGAGCCCAAGATCATCGTGGACTTGCCAAACAAAACACCCTTCAAAGATAGCTTCTTTTGGATGACCAGCCTCTCCCTAATTGGAACAACCACCTTCCGCATAATTCGTAAGTGATTGTTCTCATTAGGCCTGGTTAAATTGATCCATGTCTTTTTATTCTAAGTTATCTGACTAAAGTTTTGTTTTTGACAGCCCTCTTGAAAAGACCTGCCCCTACTCCTGAGATGGCCAACCGACACAGGCTCCTGCTGACTCTTCCTTATGGCCTTAGGTCGTGCGACTTCTTTCTAAGCGAGGTCAATATCAGACTTGTGGATCTCCTTACTGACAAGGAGTTTACTTGTGATTACAAATATCCCAAGTGCTCTTCTTGGCAGTAGGTTCTCGTCCCAGATGGGGATAAGGCCTGGGATCACGTGGCTCAGGCACAGTACCTTCAAAACACTGCCCCTCGGGATGCCGGTGAAGGAGCATCCCGAGGTAATCAATGTGGTTGGTCACCCACAATACTTAGGGTAGAGCGTAACACACTAGTTACATTCCAAGATAGTCGCTTTAATTTTTACATTTGGCATCCCCTCCTTGTAGATCGCATAACACATAGGTTCGACAGCTGGTACCCTAGATTCCATGTCCAGATTAATTTTAATGAGTCGTACTATGGTATAGCCGAGCAATATGGTACCATGGCAGATAGGGCAAGTCACATAGATGCGAGCTTGGATTTAGAACCAGTTGAGCCCTTTGATATATTCAAGATTACAGGTTCTAGGAATTTTAGCGGATACTACGGTCCTTCTACCTCCACTTCTAGTGATAGCTCGCCTTCTAGCAGCTATGGTAAGTTCCTTAGGTGGAAAATTGTACCGCAAACTTACCTTTCACTTGCCTTTAAATAATTGTAACACTTTATTTTGTCTCGCAGACATGCACTTCGAGGATGTTATGCCGAGAAATGGGAAGAAGAGAGTGACCGACTCAAGGGCTCCTTCAAATGTCAAAGTGGAGGCTTTGAAAAGGCAAAGGAAAACTACCGCTCATAAAAAGAAGAAAGCCTCTCACCCTATCAACCTCGAGGTCTCTCAGACTGAGACTCAGGAACAAACTCCTCCTCCGGTCAACCCAAGTACCAGCGAGCCTCCTCCTAACACAACTCACACCTCTGGTTCCTCGAGCCAGGCCATTGAAACATTGTCTGCCGCGACAGTGAAGACTGGCTCAGAGTTTTCCCAGGAGTTTGGAACTGCTTGCTGGCGCCAACTCAAGGCTCTCCTTCCCCATGATTGGGATTTAATCGTGGGGATCTAGAAGAAATGGTTACAAGGGGCTTGTATCATACCCTCTTGGTAAGTTTATTGTCTTAATCCATATATTTCTTTTCTTGTTTCCCCTTGTTTCTTATACATCTTTATTTGTAAATCTTCAGGCTTCTTTCATCTCTTTTGCCGCCCAGCGGCAAATCATAGAGAAGATAAAATACCTGGAGAGCAAGGTCCAAAAATAACTAGCCCAACGTGAGGTCGTGGTCAATCAATGGAATGATGCTCAACAGGAAATTAATCATCTCACAAAAGAAGTCTAGAGGTCGAAGAAAAGTCTTGAAGAGGCCGAGAAGACAACAAAGATCAAGTCCGATGAATGCGAGAAGCTCAAAGGGGTACTTGAAGGGAAAGAGGCTGAAACCAAAGATCGATGCGATAAGGTTGGCCTTCGTACAATTTATCGAGCCCTAATGGTGAATCCAGACATGGACACGAGCTTCTTGGAGGAAGATGAGGAGGAAATCCACGCTTTTTGTGAGAAGACCAGGAAGGAGGAGGAAGAGGCTGAGGCGGTAGAAGAAGAAGATCCATCCAAGTCTCCTACAATGAATGTAGGCTTGGTTTTTATTTATCTTTTATTTTTAGTAATGATATGGCCCTAGGGCCAAGACAATGCTTTGCCCCTTGTGGCACCTTTTTTTCTTTTTTTCTTTTTTTTTTTTGTAAAGACAAATTTGCCAAGTTGGATGGCCAACCTGGTTCTTATCTTTATCTAATGCCTCGTACTTTTATGTTTGAACTTTAATACATAATTGTTTGTTTGCGTTTTATTCACAATTTAAACAATAATATTTTGATCACATACAAAGTACTTTAAGAAATTTCCATTGCTCATGTATTCTTTTAATATTGAGTAGTTAATTGACTACTATATGCACGAGTAGATTATTAATTCTGCCTCGCGATAATAGTTATAATATGTTTTCAAGAAAATTTGAATATACTTTTAATGATCTCATCACTTTGTCTATTTTTTATTGCTTTCATGAATAGTTAAATTATCTATTCATACACTAGGTTTAAGTACTTTTATCAAGGCACATTGATGCCTCGTTTAATACTTTTCTATACAGTACGAGCCGTTAATACTCAACATCACACATAAGTTATGAGTTATATCTCATTTATAACTTTTGATTTTCCTTTCTCGTTAGATAGGTTTTTAATCAAAGCGTTATGATCGTTTGATCCCTTTCTCGTCAGAAAGGTTTGATCAAATAGTTATGATGGTTTGATCCCTTTCTCGTCAGAAAGGTTTGATCAAAGTTTGCACTATATCATGTATATTTCCAGATAAATAAATTCTGGTTAATCATACACATATGCCCCTCAAGTAATTTTAAAGGGTAACACTTTTGTAATTACTTGAATAAAAAAGGAAATAATTAACTTTTTTCATAACTGAAGTTCAAAACACTTAATCAGAAATGTGACTTATAATTATTTTATCACTGGTAATAGGGTCGCGAATGTTCCACGTTGTAAAACTATGCCTGCCTTTTATCAGTAGTAGAATCGAGCCAATTTATAAACCCCGATTCCTACTACCGTTTTAATTAAGCTTTAATTTTCTCAGGGTTTGCTTCAATGCCTCTCGCGTCAACTATGAATCTTGAAAAATTTCCTAAGGAAGACAATCCTTAATATTTTGAAGCACTCCGCGAGGTCTAAGGTACAGATTACACTCCTTCGGGCACGTCTCTTGTCTTTTAGAATCCAAGGGTCTCCTCTTCTATCTCTTTGCTGGGTAATTTGTGTTGACATTTAAATGATGGTAGATAATGTTTGGGTCAATTCTTATCATATCTCCATGGTTCCAGGTGAACTGATCCTAGTTTGCCCTTGAAAAACTTATTAGCTTCTATTTCAATTGTTCATCTAGGTTCTTCCCAATGTAAACAAACTTTGTAAGATTTCCTAGGTCCAGAACAATTTCTTCCAATTCTTCAATTGGTTTCAGTAAGCTTCTTTCACCTAAAATCTGAGGATCAAGATCTTTGCCCTTCTTCTTGCTTTCTTCTATCAAGACCGCCATCGGCAGGCGATCGACTATTCTGTACTATAGCTCTATACGATAGTATTTGCGAGCCACCATCTGATTACATCGCACTACTCCCACACCCACTAGTTTCTGAAACTTCAGGGGTAAGTGCTTGATCGAACTAATTGCCCCTAGTTCGATTAATGCTGGACGACCATTGGGTCAACGTGATAGTATCTCATGTTCTTTTCATCTTCCTTCGGCAATATAATCGGAGGCTCTTTATTTTCTTCACGTACCTCTTTTGGGCGTTATTATTCCTCTCCTGCAATATGTGGTATTCTTGAGATAACCAGGGTATCCTCTCCTTCAACAGGAGGAGGTTGTAATCCTTGGTTGCTTGGGTTTTGCAGTAAAAATTCTCCATAGTGCACAAGTCAATCCTATTAGATTTCTGATAGTTCTTTAGGGCTCCCCTTTTTTTCATATAACTTGCCTCTATTTATAATCACATAGTAGGAAGTTAATTGCAGGGTTGATTGATATTTTTACAACGATTATCCCCTGAAATCATGGGATCTGATTACATATCACGTTAAGTAAATGTTGTTATTATATGAATATCTCATAGTTGTGAATATCCCGCTTTTACTGGGTCAAAATAAACGTGTATTTAATATGTTGTGAACCGTATTGTATTGGAATGTCTCGCTGGGAATAGAGTAGATACAATCTTGATAGCGAGCTGGAGTTTGTCATATTTCTTTCCAAGGTTGATAATGCAAATCTCGTCACCTTTACTCTGAATCTGACAATAGCAGTTTGCGAGATGATCATTTTTTGTGTGCATATCTTCCTATGGTGAGGTGGACGCCTCGCTGTCACTTGCTTTGGTTCACCCGTCTGTTATACTTAGTTGGTATATTGTGCATTATACGCTAAGTGTCTTTACAGATAATATATCTCATCCATGTAATCGAGGTTAATGTCTTATCTTATACACCTGAAGTTACATGGTTTCTCATTGATGGTAGGACAAAAGTTTGTATATTTTATCTTGCATCAGACTATTCAGTCAGCTGAGTTGTAAATATACTCTGTTAATTATGCTTTTAACGAGTTATTCCTCCTCAGATATAATTATAATTACGTGTTTGAGTTCATATTCTTCCTAGCTTGACATGTGTCTTCCTCTAATGTGCTAGCCAAATTTCGGGTATAACAACCCTTATTAGCTGTGTTAACTTTAAGATGCTTCTTGCTATTCTTCCATTTCTTTTTCTTTGTGGGTTTTTAAGTAGAGGCAATGTTTGCCTTAGCCTTTGTCGTACCATTAGTAGCAGTACTAGAACTAGGAGCTTTGTTTCCTCCTTTCTGCAGTCCTGTAATAAAATTTTTAAATGTTTGAAGGTTGTTGATTAACTCATGGAAGTCAAAAGTCAACTTGTTCATGACATAATTTGAAGTAATAGACAGAAAAGCTGAAGTTAAACTATTTAAGATCAAACTCACTTGAGTTTCCTAATCTATAATAGCTCCATATTTATCAGCTTCCTGGAAATAACTAGCCATATCGAGTAGGTGATCATGCACGTTCTGATGAGGTTTCATCTACGCATTGATAAAATTTTTGGTCCCCTCAAAACGAGCTTGATTTGACACCATCCCAAACAGTTTAGTTAACTTGCTCATGATTTCTGTAGCCGCGAGAGTGTTGGCAAACCTTATTTTCAAGGTATCAACCATGCTCGGCAGGATAAAGTATCGAGCTTTATTGTTAGCATTCTACCAATGCTCAAACTTTTCCTTAATTACCTTGGTTACATTCTCACTTAATTTCTCAAGAGCTTCTTCTATTGACACAAACAGGGAGTTTTCACCTATGAGAGCAATATCAATGTTCTCTTTCCATTTGGCAAAGTTAGCTCCAGAGAGCTTGTTGTCAGTCAACAGTGACACAATCGGGTTGTTCATATTCATAGTAGGTACTAAAGATATCAATAAATACAAATCAAATAAGGTCCAATATAAAATGACACACATTCAGAAATTATTTAACATTTAGCAAGTAGAAATGACATGTGAAAATACAAAAATAAACATGTCTTATTTAATTTTTAAGATTTCCAACAAATTGATAAAGTGTCCTATTTAGGCGAGAGTCAAAGATATCATTCAATGAATAGAGCAGTCAACTCATCTAAAATGAACACCATTCTAGCAAACTTTTATTCGATCAAGATGAGAATCCGCCGTTGTCCCGTTTAGGCAAGAGTCAAGGCCATTCTATCTTATGAGCTTCCACCATTGTTTCATACTTTGTAAGCCCTACTCTTAACAACCACTATTGGGGTGATCGTTACTAAGAATAAAAGACTTACAATAATACTTATCTCTCGAGATTCTACGGCGTTAAATTGCTAATGAACAAACATTTATTAGGGATGAATCTCACTAAAACAAGAACTATGTAGAACCAACAATGGAGATCGAATAGCCTTAAAATAAAGCTCATTATTTTAAAGTATGTATTTTCATTTGATTTTTATTTTAATCTATTTATTTAATTAAAATTATTAATTTAGATAACTCTAAATATAAATTTTAATTTAATATTTATAAAATTATACTTAGATAGATCTAAAAATAAATAAAATTATTTTTCATCTTAGTATAAATTTTCAATAAATATAATGAAAATTACTTAATTTAAGTTGTCCTAAAATTAATTAAAATGAATTTTCAACTCAAATTTAATTTTCTAATAAATATATATAAGTAAATTCGAAATTCAATGTATTTTAAATAAAAAAACTTTCAATATTTATATAAAACAAAACAAAATAAAATAAATCCTAAAAAATTATTCTAATTTATGTTTATCTAAAATTAATTAATAAATTAATTTTAAACACAAATATAATTTTCCTATTTAATTAAATTTCTTAAGAAAAAAAATATCCAATATTTAAGTGTCTTGAATCAATTCAACTTAAATATTAATTTTCTATTTAATTAAATATATCTAGAAAAATACCACAAGTCTACACAGAAAATAATCTAGATATTTCATTAATTATTACTTATTTTCTAATATAATATATTTTAATCTATTTATTTTAATAAATCGTTAATAAAAAATTTACTTGATTTATGCTGATCGAAAATTAATTACATAATTAATTTTCAACTTTAATGTATTTTTTAAAAATTTCAAAATATCTACATTCAAATGCATTTCAAAATTTTAATGGGAAAAATGATTAATAAAATAAAATATATTTTGAAAGTTATTATAATTTAAGTTATTCTGAAACTAAAATTTCCAACTTAAATATAATTTTATTATCTAATTAAATCTCTTGAAAAATATCTAATATTTAAGTGTCTTGAATAATATCAACTTAAATATTAATTTGTTTATATAATTAAATGTATTAAAAATTGAAAACAAATAATTAAGTATCTTGAATAAAATCAGCTTAATTATTAATTCTAATTTAATATCTAAGAAAAATATTCTTATTTAAATTGATCTTAAATTAATTTTCCAACTTAAATATATTTTTCTAATTAATCAAATATTAAAAAATAAAATTTAGTTACTTGAAATAACTATCTATAATATATTTCTTTAAACTAAGTATTTTTCTAAATTAATTTTAAAATAATCTAATGAAAAATTAATTTCATTTATTTTAAAATTAACTATGTTGCTAATCAATTTTAATTAGGTTAAACTAATATCATTAGCCTAATATAATTACTTAAATAAGGCAAATGAGCATTGATAATTGGGGTGATTCATGTGAGGGAGGGTTGGGTTCAGTATGTCATACCCACTACTATGACCCTCTAATTCTCACACAAGGCCAAAAGGAGAGGAATTTAACCATTAATTAAATAATTGTTATTCATTGAATAAGCTCGATACTAATTGAGCCTAAATATAACTATCAAAATGATATTTTTATTTTAGCAACCTAGTCCATTAAAATAATGAAACTTAAATGGGCTTCCTATATGCATCTAAGTCCAAAAGCAAACATATAGGCTCACACAGGTGAAATGATTTGAATGGGCCCTATCATGTTACAAGGTTTATCACAGATTAGAGAAATTACAAATTTTATCTATTTAACAAATTATTTACAAGATCTATTAACAATTGCATTATAATTAAAATCAAATCATTGGATTTCTCAACAAGTTAATCATACCAATTTAGATCAAATAAATTATAAGTTTGTTTAAAAAAAAAAAAGGTTTGAATAAACAATTAAAAACAAACATTCAAACATGTAACAAATATTTGAAAGTAGGTTAAGACATTTTTATTTTAAAATAAATATTTAAAAAATATTTTAACTAGAATTTAAATTTAGGTTGTTAGTAAATATTTGAAAAGTATTTAAAATCTAACAAACCCTAATTATCTTAAAATTAAATTTAAAATTCAAATATCCAACTAATTTTCAAATATTTAATTTATTTAAATAATTTTAATTAATGAAATATCTAATAAGATAATACAATATAATATCTTAGTTTGAAATTCAGATATTTTTAATATTATATTTCGAATCTTATAATTTAATAAATTAACTTTAATAAAATAAACAATTTGAAAATATGATATTTTGATGGTTAGGATATTATCAATTTTATTTAAAAAATTAATAAAATAAAATATCTTAAGTTTGAAAATTTTTATGGTTAGGAAATCCTAAAATATCTATTCAATCCAAAATTAACAACTTTCCAAAAATTTCATGTTATTTTAACAAAATATAAATTTTTAATTAAGATAAATATCTAATAAGATAAAATATTAAAACTTAAATTTGTCTAATCTTATAATTTAAATTAATAAATTATATTTTAAAAATAATAAGTTTTTGAAAATTTGATATGGTTAGCAATTTGAAATTCTAACTAGATTATCTTTAAGTTTTACTAATATTTTAATATCAAAATAAGATCATTTCAAATTTTAATAATAAAATATGTAAATATCTCATCTTATAATTAAAATTAATAAAACAAACAAAAAATAATCAAATTTCAAAATTAACCATAAATGCAAGTTTGTGAAAAAATTAAATTTTCAAATTCAAAGACTACTGATATCTAAAATTGATTTTAATTAATTAAAAAAAAATAACTTTATTTTGATAATTAGATTTTTATTTAAAAATTTAAATTCTACACTACCAAAATTTGAATTTTGTTTCATTGAAAAATAATTTTTCAAACTCAAAATATCACAAAAATAAATTTAGCACATGGGAGTATACTCCCCACCCACAAATAAGGGAGATTGGGCAAGGAAAAGAGGCTGCGTGTAGCCTAGGTGACCGAGAAAACTCGGCGTGACAAGGGGCATCAGACAGCTCGTGTCCGAGAAACCTCGGACATACCTTGTCTGAAGCTCGGTCATGACCGAGTGAGCTGGCCTTGTCTCGCGCGCGCATGTGTTGCATGAGTTTTAGATATTTTCATTCAAAATTTAAAAAAAAAAAAAAAAAAAAAAAAAAAAAAAAGGTCATAGCTAATTCAATAAAAATCTAAATTAAGTTCTCTAAAAGCCTAAATTCATTAACTTTTCATCTATTTTCCAACAAAAAAAAAAAATACTTTCAGAATGAAACTAAAAACATTTTTATCAAAAAATCGTAATTCACATACACTTATCAAATAAGCACATAAAGCAACATGAACACATCCAAATCATCAGAATTATTGTTTTAAATCCATATTTCATGAAAGTAAATCATTACAATGGCTCTAAAGCCAGTTTTTGGGGATTATTATTTTACCAGAATCTAGATTTACTAATATGTATGTTGATTAATACTCTAAATATGAATCTTCTAAAATAATAAAATTTAAAAACATATAAAGTTAAGAAACCTTACATTGATTGCAGCGCAATAATATGTCTCATTCCACTCAGATCTCTAACCCTTATTCCTTTTTGTCACAGAGTATTATCAAGACCCGAGCCCGATTCTCCTTTAGGTATTAGATTCTTTATAGTCTTACACACTGATTGTGTACTTGACTTGCTATGGGTGGGCATGTACTCTTTCACTATAAGGCTCAAAATTATGAAGAGAAAGAGGGGAGATCGAATTCTATAGAAGGAAGTTCTCAAGGCTCTAGTTGTCTAACAAAGAATGAAAACTAGAATGACTTAGGTTGGATAAAATGACAACCATCTTATTCTTTTTATAGGATTTCTCCTAGTGTTAGATTTAAATTATATGGCATTGAAAAAAAGATAAAAATTAGCTAATATTCTCCTTAAGTGGCCGACCATAAGATGGGCCCCACTAAATTAGAATTTTGTCATTTTATTCAACAATTTATCTTTCCTTCCACAAATACTATATTTTCTAACTTTAATCTTTTAAATATCAAAAATATTTATTTAATAATCAAAATTAATCATCAAATAAAATTGCTATTTAATTTATTTATTAATTAGACTTAATAAAGTCTCTTAATTAACAAATAAACCCTAAAACTTCTTTTCTTCACAATTAAGCTCTTGCTTAGTAAAAATTAATAAATAAGACATAGTCTAATTTTATAATTATAATTGATTAATTAAAACCAATTAACTAAGTCTTACAAACAGTATTATCTCAACTAGTGTGGGGACCATGGACCTATATAACCAAGCTTCCAAACTTCCAATAAGTAGCTCTAGAATTTACCAAGTAAATTCTCTAACTTATTAATTTCTACTTGCACCACTATAGATTTAGAATTACACTATTAATTATATAGAACGCTCTATATGTTCCACAATATAGATACGCTATGAAATTATCTATCGTTCTTATTCCAATAATCAAAGATCCTCTATATATGATTTACATCAAGTAGGGATAAATTTACCGTTTCACCCCTCAATGTATTTTATGCTCAAAACACTTAGCTTCCTATAAATGATATTTCAGTAAACTAATATAATTACTGAAATAATTGCTCTTCCATTTATCTCTATTAAGCCAAACTCGAAGGAAATCATCCTTTCACATCTATGTCCAGATAGAAGCTATAGATTCCGTATCTATGATTAGCGCTCCCACTCAATCGTACTATCATATTCCCAAGATGTATGTGTTACTCGAACCAATAGGTAGGCTTTAACTAACAACTCTAAGAACATAAATAACACTCTTGAGATCGAACCTAACCAAATCAGGATTAAGATCTTTTGATCTAAGATCATCCAGTAATATTGACTTAGAAAGATACAACGGTAAGATTATAATATCTTTATTAAAGATCAATATCAGTCCCAATCCAATGTATACTCCATACATTCGATACTAGCATAGTTTGGCAATGTCCTGGAAAGAACATAACACTTATCCAAGGTGTAATTAAACTTTATCGTTGACTATCACATTAGTGTAAATCCACTGCACTGATGAATCATGAGACATAATCTTTTGATGCATATAATCACAATTACTTTCCAATGTGTTGACGTTATTGTAATTGTGAATTACAATATGTTCTGGGTTTAACAGAAATTGTATATTTAAATACAAACATGAATAATACATATAAACATAAATGACTTCTAATCTTTTATTGATAACAAATAAGATTATATTGAAATGAGTTTTATTTAGGGCATAAAATCCCATCACAACATGACTTCATCATGATTCTTTAATAAGATTGTTCCCACACCTTTGATCTCACATGTTTTGTTGTTCACAAGAAGAACTGTGCCCCCATGACTCTTTGAAAGAGTCCCAAACAGTTCTCTATTTGGTGTCATATGAAATGAAGACCCTAAATCTAGAATCCAATCTCCACCTAAATCTAATCTAGACATCACAAGTGCATCAAATGACAATACAAGACAGATGACTAGTAGCCATCAGCAATACCAGTAACTCCATGCCTTTTGCACTTATGATGATTTTCTCTCTTCACTTTAGCCTTCAAACCCAAACAATCATCTCTAATGTGACCCTCTTTCTTGCAGTAATAGCATTGCTTTCTTGCAGCTCATTAGAGCTTAACTCTCTTGTGGAGTTTCTAGAATTAGATCTTGAATGGTTACATTTGTAGCAATTTGAGTTCTGATTTTCCCTGTATTCCCTCTTGGGAATTTTCCCTTAATAATGAGTAATCCTTCTCCATTGGTCTCTTCTTTCTCATCTCCATTCTTTTGAATTTCATTAGAATTTAATGCAGTCTTAACCTCTGTCATGGTCAGAGTATCTTTGCCATACACGATTATATCAACAAAGTGCTCATACATCTTCGGAAGTGAACTCAACAGGATTATAGCCTAGTCTTCATCATCAATTTTCACCCTAAGGTTATTCAAATCAATAATGATTCTATTATAATCATCTAGATTCTTTCTCAATTCCTTTGACTCATCCATTCAAAGTGTGTACAAATTCTTGAGATACAACTTGTTTGCAAGAGATGTCTTCATGTAGATTGATGCCAACTTGTTCTAGAGACCCAAGACCTTGTCTTTATCTGAAACTTCCCTCAAAACTTCACCACCAAGACTTAAGAGGATGGCACTATGTGCTTTGGTTCCAATCTCAAGTTTCTTCTTACTATCTTTAATTAATTTCATGGCTTCATCATCAAGTGCCTCATAGATCCCTTGGTGAACTACAAAGGCCTTCATTTTGATTCTCCATAGGCTAAAATCATTCAAACTATTGAACGTGTCCACCTCAAACCTTACAATAGCCATTGAAACTAGATTCTTGATTCCTTGAATTTGGTTCTTAAAAGTTCGAGTTTTATTCTTAAAATGTTAAACATGAGTCTTGATTGGTTGAATGTGATTCTTGAACTCTAAACCCTGAGCTCTGATACCATTTATAGTGAATGCTCACCCTTAAAAATAGTTGTTACAGCAGTCACAATGTCCAAAAAACACAATTCAAAACTAGAACCAATCACAAAATCAAAACTTATAACTTAGATGAAATTTGACAAGAAAACTTAGCTCAAGAATGAATGAATCATGGATCTTTATTGCTTGAACAAGCACTAGTACACAATAGAATATGTATAAGAATAAAACTCAATATAGTGAATAATTACAAAAAAAATGTCTCACATTAATTGAAATCACTTGAAGAGTGATACTCCCATTTAGGGGTGTGCAGAAATTCATCCAATCCAATCCTAACTGACCGATCCAATCCCAACCGATCCAATAGAATCAGATATCCAATCATAATTGGATCGGATCGGATGCAAATTTTAAAAATCCAATTGGATCGGATCGAATGTTGGATGAGACATCTGATCCAATGGATCGATCCGATCCAATGGATAACCGAACCGATCCAATCCAATATTATCCAATGTCCATCCAATCATATTTAATATTTATAATTTTATATATTTAATTATTTGTTTTAAAAATATATTAATTATTAATAGGTTTTACTGTGCACCTGCACACATTAATTTAATATTTTATATAATATTTGCATTTGATGTATTAGGCTTGTTTATTAAGACTTTTGCTTATTAAGTTAGATTTGTGTTATATTTTTATTATGGGATCGTGAAAATTAGGTTGGATTTGGATTAAACTATTGTTTATTATTGGATTATTAGGTTTTAAATTATATTTTTTCATATATTTTTTCTTTTTAATGACATTAACCTAAATAGTGGCTAAAATGGATTGGATTCATCCATTCCAATAAAAAAAAACTAGTTAAAGTATCCAATGGATGGAACCGATCCAATCCCATACATCCATTGGATCAGATCAGATCGGATGACTCAATTCAATTGGATTGGATCGGATGGCAAAATCCAATATCCAATAAATAATTAGATTGGATCGGATGGGTCCAAATCCATTGGATGTGATCCAATGAACACCCCTACTATTACATCTATCCACACACAATCACTATGGTCTTGGACTATCTCTCTCTAAACTCGACTTTGAAATCTAAAGTATGAGCTTGGAGATTAGAGATCAGAACTCAGAACTCCCTTTGAGGATAGAGGAACACCTATTTATAGTTGTTGGTGGGGTCCCCTTTAAGTTGCTATTAAAGCCAACTGTTATAAGTAATATCAACTTTCTTCATATTCATCAGATGAGCAAATAGATAGACCTACTAACTTGATAGGTTAAGTAAGTTTAATTCCAAAAGACTATTTATAGAATATTTTGAGAGTTGTGTTTTATACTATTTTGCGGTATTGGCGGCTGGATGTCTTAGCAATTAAGTTACCTACATATTCTTTTATAGGAATAAAGTCAAACGTAGTTTAAAGTGTTCAAAAATTTTGTATCTTAGAGAACTTTGTGGAAAATTAACTCACTTTGATATTTTGGGGTAAATGATCTCATTTGGGATTTTTAAGGTGAATGACCTCATTTAAACTTTTTTTATAGAGGTGAATGACTTCATTTGGGATTAGATGAGGTGAAAGATTTCACTTGGAATGGCTAGTTCTTAATATTTTTTTTATTCTTTATTAATAAAAGAATAAAATAAAATAGATTATTTAAAAAAATGATTCAACAATTATTATTATTTTGAATAGTTGTTAGTCTTATTTTAATTAAATGGTACAATAGGCAATACAATTAATTTATTTGACCAAATTTTAACTCCATAATAACATTTTGGTAACTAGATAAATATTGCATTGGTTTAGATAAATATTACACTGGTTTAATTAAATCTCTAAGGGCTCGTTTGGAACGCCGTATTAGGCCGTATTGTATTGTATTGTATTATATTGAATTGGATTATATATCATATTTCTATACAATACTATGTTAAACTTTAATTTATACTAAAATATTATATATTTAGGTGTCCATAAAAGTTAATACCACATATAGTTTTACATAAAAATATTGCATAAAATACAATTCAATATAATACAATACAATACAATACGACCTAATACGGCGTTCCAAACGAGCCCTAAAAGAAAATTAAGAGCTTTTTTTTAAGAAAAAATAAATAAAGTGCCAAATTGCTCTTTTTAAATAATACATAAGAACCGCAAATTGTAATTCATATAAATTCTATAATGCAAAATTTTAAAATGTAAATTGATTATTGATTAATTCTCTTAGTAGAAATAATTAGTGTTGTAAATAATTATCTGGCTTATTGATAAGACATGAAATTAACACAAATTTAGAAGACACGAACATAATTTGATACAAAAAATATAGGGATTTGGGTAGAAAGCATCATAATACTACAAATTAGCATAACACACTACCAAAACATATGTATATAGAAGTTTAAATACTATACGACACGACTCGAAAAACTAAAAAAAAAACACATACAATAAATAATAAAACTCAAATATACCTATAATAATAACATTACATAGCTATAACTATTAGAAAATATAAAATTAAAACTACACATTAATTTATTTGTAAAACCTAACTTTGAAATTTGAGTATTTTTAGTAAGCATTTATATTCTAATTATTTAGTATAACTATTTGATTATTTGTAGTGTTTAATATTATCTACAGGCCACGCTTCATAGTTAGTAATACCCTTTAATAGTGATTAAATTAAACTATTTGAGACTTACATTAAATTACACTAATAGTGATATTACAGGTTTTAATGAAAGTCGTTTACCAATTCTCATTTTAAAATGCAGAAGAAATATGGATTGGGTCACCCAGCCCAAGATGATTATATACTGCACTAGAAATGATCATTATTAGTGATGACACCTATCATTTATGAATGTATATCCGGGCCAACAAATGGATACTCCAATCAATTTGATTGATGGAAGCTGATTATCCCTCCCTATTGGTCCAAAAAAGGAAAAAGTGGTCCACTAAACGCTCACCAACTGGGATCTAAGACAAATACAGCACAAAAAGGAAGGCCCCCCCACAAAAAAAAAAGATTATGAGAATAAAGGATTCAAGTAAATACTCAAACCGACCCTTGTAAAAATTGGACATAAATATCCAGAACATAACAATAAGATCATGATCTGTTATGCTTCAAAGTAGGTGCTTCTTCAACAACCATCGAGCTCCATTTTTCTTCTCTAATAATTAGAAGTGAATCTGACTTGACTTTGATTCCTCATGATTCTACAAACTACTTATCTCTCTCTACCTTCAAATTTAAGATTGCCCAACTACAATTTGTGTATTCCCCTACTATGAAAAGGATGTCTAATTAGTGAATAAAAAAACAGGTATTTTTTTTTTCAAAAAATAATAATAATAAAACCAGTTCATTTTCTTTTCAATGGAAAAGAACTCAGCATCTGAAGTTTATAAATATTGTTTAAATGGAAAAGAGGACACAGCCAAAAGGTTGATCCTTTTCTTTTGAACTGTGGTAGAGAATAATATTAGCCAGAAATGCATGATGGGAATCATATCTTGTTGAGGAAAAAAACACTGTTTATTTCAAAGATAAATGATTTAGTAGTGAATAAACAGTAATTGCTGATGTGTTCAAAGCAACTATATACTCTGTACTACAATAATAATACATATAATATGATAATGAATACAAATTGAATTGGCGCATGTAACTTCAAAAGGAAACTTCCCTCATTAAGATGCACTTTTCCATATTTCCCTCTAAAGTGTGGTCCTTGATTCTTTTATAAAGAACACACTTTGAGCAGTGGAAATTGGTTCTAGTTATCACCTTCTGAATAGTTACAAAAAGAACTAAAAAGCTTGTTATCAGAAAACTTGAAACTATTATTGTTTCTCTCTTTCTGCTAACTCCACTTTTTTTGGTTGTTGAAAACTGTCCTTTTGCAGTTAACATAGCAAGATGAAAACGACAGTCCCAATGGAATAATAAACATAAATGGATTCTAATAAGAAACGTAGGATCTAGTTATATGATACATGAATGAAAGAAATCATGTAAAACAAATAAAGGCTGAAGAGAAACAATTTGTTTTGGCTATCACGAACAAGAAGAAAAACATCATCTCATTTAAGATATTCTTGAAGAAAAGCAAAAAAGAGTTGCCTCTATACATTCATTAAGAAACAATGACAGCATAACTCTGAGTAAGATTTAATTAGATTAATGAAATAAATAAATAGAGAAAGAAATTCATGCTTGTGGTCTTCTTCAACTTACCATGCCACGAATCCAACATCTTCATTTGTGTCTTCCTCTGTAGCTGGTAAATTAAGATCGAACAGAACTGTAACCTCGGTCACAGGCTCAGGCTCGGGCTCTGGCTCCGGGTCAAGAGGTTCTTGCCTGATCACCATAGCATTGGTCTCGCGGCCTCCAACAAAATGGGACCTCTTGTGGCCACCCAAAGCTTGGCCGGACTTAAAAATTCTGAAGCATATGGGGCACTCATGTCCTTTGCTCTTCTTTGAAATTGGTTTTCTTTCAGAGAAATATTCTTGAATTTGAGTTTTTCTGGTACCATTCTCAATGAGCTTCTTCTTAGTATTAGCTATTTGAATTGGGCTGATGGCCATCGCTATGCTGTTTTCTCCACTCTCACAAATTGATTCAGAGCAGCCGTTGATCTTACTATGATTGGCTCTGTGTCCCCCAAGAGCTCGATGAGAATGGAAGGTCTTCTTACAAGTCAAACACTCGTATTTGTTCTTTTGACCATTACTTGTACAGATTTGACCATTGGAGGAGGACCAGTTAGCTTCATTCTTGCAAGCTTTCATTAATGATTCAGGTGTGTAGAGACCATTTCTAGTTCTCTTTCTCAAC
This sequence comes from Cannabis sativa, assembly GCF_029168945.1. Lineage (NCBI taxonomy): Eukaryota > Viridiplantae > Streptophyta > Magnoliopsida > Rosales > Cannabaceae > Cannabis > Cannabis sativa. The sequence goes on along the minus strand of NC_083608.1, from coordinate 30,312,753 downwards.
TCATATTTCAAAGAACCTCTTTCCACTTGATCTTTAGCGTCTTCATCGAGCAAGTTCTTTCCAAACCCAGATCGTGATTCCAGCTTCTTAAAATTTCCATTTCTCAGAAACCCATCAACTGAAACATCCGATTCGATTTTCTTAGGTCCATTTCTGAAATACCCAGAATCAGAATTTTCAGAAGCACTGACATACTTGGAAGATTTCAACTCCCCATCACTTGCTCTCTTCGTTCCCACAAACTCATCCAAATTGGAGATTGAAGAACTCAGAACCTTCTTACCACTGATCATCATCATATCAATTGAAGAGGATTTAGCCTCTAAAACCACTGAATTGTTATCTGAAGATTCTCCAACCGAGTTCAAACCTCCTTTATGGCCAGAATCTCTAGACAGCAACATCAAGCTTATAGCCACCTCTTGCTGTTCTTGCTCGATTCCTGAAACAGAAGAACAAGCATTCCCTAGATAAGAGTAAACATCAAGAGTCTTGTACCTAATTCTCTTTGACACTCTGTTCTGCATCGGGCCAGAGGTCTCGGTATCCGAGTGACTATCCATTATCAGTTTGGGCTTCTCGTTAGTGCCCAAATACTGTTCAAACTTTTGGTTAATCACCAACTTCTCTTTATCAGAGTGAGAAGCCATATGACCACATAGAGCTTTCATCGATTGAAACCCTTTACCACATTCTTTGCATACATTTAATTCCTTCAAGAAAACACCACCACCACCACCACTTGAGTCAGCAAAACGCCGACTTTTCTTGGGGTTCTCCCTGAGAACATAACCAGGCTGCTTCCCAGCTTCAGACTCTGAATCTTTCTGGTTCATTCTCACACTAATGAAAAAGAAAAACAAAGATGAAATCTTTAGTGTATAATATTAACTTCAACTCTTTGCTTCTTTTTTGTTCTAGACGGTGAATTGTCACCACATAAAACATTGAAATAGTTTCACTTTCATCGTGGACTACTCTCTGCTTAGAATTTTCTTTTTTTCTTTTGTTGTTGCTTTGATGATTGATGTAATGTTAGCACTCACAACCAGAGATACCCAGTACAGAAAAATAAACAAAAACAAAAAAGATTCGTTACCTGAAGTCTGGTAGAGTGCTACATTCCATGATCTTTTTACCAGCTGTAAATACCTAAATGGTGTGAATAAGCAGAGGAAACTCAAAGACAGCCAGATCGATAAACTGGTGAATGGATCATGAAGTTCCTTGCTTTCTGGCAAAATGAGATGATCAAATGAGGATCCAAGTGTTCAGATGTGACAGTTTTTGTTAAGTACGAGATCCGACCCACACAAAAGGGACCCTCAAAATTCCATTCCCAAGTACTCTTAGCCCCCACAAAATGGATGTACTTGAAGATAAAGAAATAAAAGAAAAATATATGGGTTCATACAAAAATGAAAAATCAAAGTTTTGAAGAATGAGTCGCTAATGATGGCGATGAACGAGCCTGTGAAGAACAATCGAAGCTGAAACCGTGACTCATTCTTCTCTTTTATCTTTGCCCCCCTTCCTTGTTTTTTTCTCTCTCTCTACTCTATTTCTCTCTCTTGTTTGTGTTGTAGTTGGAGGAGAATTCCATGCAGGGAAGCAAAAGGTTAAAAAAAAGAGAAGAAAAGATAGGCAGCACGTGTATTCAAGGGAGCAACCTTCGCTGTTCAATTGGACGGTCAGGATTAAAGGGTATGTTTCGAGATCCCAAGGTGCAAGGAAATAGTACTAGATATGAGACAGTACTTCCTTCAAAGAAAATAAATAAAATATGAGCCAGTACTCGAAGTGAAACATTCATATTCTAGATTAGAGCTTTGTCTTTTGCTTGCATAAACTCAATAAAGGTCAAAATGCCAAAACCGTTATCAACCCATTTATCATATGTATATCTACTATACATTTTGTATTTAAAATTAGTCCAAAATAATAATTTAATTATAAATTTATATTACACATTATATAGACTACTACGGTATTACCTAACAAGTTTGAACGTAGAAACTGATTTTAATTTACATATTAGTGGCGCTTTTTGACATATTAGTTTTCAATAATTTTGGTATTCATTATATTAAGCTATGTAGTCCCGTATAGTATAGGTACCACTAACATAAGAAATTTTTGTGGTGAGAATTTAATTTTGGCTGTCAATGTGCTAAGTGATTCACATACAAATTCGCTTAGAAAAATAACAGTGATGATGCTTGCTTTGATTTAGTCAAGCCTCACCACAATTGTAGTGATCTGCTTGTTAAATACGCATTCGCTGACTTGTCCACTCTAATATATACCAATCTAGTTTCTTACTTCGAATTGGTGGGTTACTAACTATAATTTCCTCTTTGGCTTCTAGCACAAAGCATCTTCTTTTGTGGGTTACATAAATTTCTTCTATTTCAGCCTAATATATACCAATCTCGTTTCCTACTTTGAATTGGTCGAGGCAAACTGTAACATGAAAACCTTGCAAAAAAAAAAAAAACTGTAACATGAAAGGTGACACTTAGGAAGTTTAGCCGCTTGCTTCTTATTATTGTCTAGTATACGGGCAAAGCCTCATAAGGGTTTTTTCTCACATGATTTTTTTTAAGCATCTTTAATATGCATTCTAGGATTCGATCCTATAAACCCACTCATGCATTCCCAATATCATCTATAGCCACTAGCCTCGACTAGTAGTTTTTTCAATTTTCCCACATATATACGATCGAACAACCAAAATTCATTTTTTTTCCTCGTTTTTTATTATTATTATTATTATTATTGAAAATTGTGAGTGGTATATATGATATCCGAACGATGTTTATTTATTTATTTATTTTGAGTTCGTATGATCAATCATCTTTGTAGTTGACCAAAATAGGCAGAAAAGAACAACTTAGATTATTGTAAAAGCTTCATTGACTTTGAATAAAGTGAGTCATATAAATATATATATATTTATATATAGGGTAAAAGTGAGTTATATATTTATCATAATGACGAGAGATAAAGAGATAACATAGACGATCAATGAAAACGCTTTGCTCATAACTAGTAAACATGGGTTAACAATTTCCCGCAGGGTCGTGAGTGGGACGCTGTCATGGATGATGTTGATCCGTCTCCCACTTTACGCGTCAAGATAGATGTTGTTGGAGATGGGAAGATAGTAAAAGTGTTGGAATTTAACTCAAATTATTTATTTCTTTATTTGTTTATTTATATTTGTTAAGTTGTAATATTTTTTGAATAATTATTAATTGTGAGAAAAGAAAAAGCAGGGCCGAGTGTTCTGCAATTCGAACCTACGACATTAAATAATATGTCATACACTTCAACTAACTAAGTTATGACTCTTCGTTGTTTACAATGTACTTAATTTTACTTAAATAAAAGCCTAATAATTTTTTTTTATTTCGGGCCCCAAAAAGAGTGGGCACTAGACACGGGCCTAGCTCGCCTATGCCTACGGCCGGCCCTGTAACCAAGTTTTAATGAGTCTTCTTAAGGAAATTTTGGAATGTCTTGGTCCCCAAGTTATCACGATGCTCAAGTTTTGTAACTTTATAAATATGTGTTCTGTGTATGAGAGAGAGGTGTGTATGGAGAAAAATAGTGAATTGTGAAATGATAACTGTGTGAGTTTGTTGTGTGGTGAGAGTGAGGAAGAAGTAAATGGTATATTAGAATTTGGGTGAAGAGATTGAGATAGATAATATATGTAATTTTGAAGTGATAAGTGAACTATATCTCTCTTTGTGGGTTTGGTAGTTTTACCAAACTAAGTAAATTGCTTTGCTTCGTTTCTTTGTTATTTCATATCGCTTGAAGTTTATTATTTTTCCCAACAAGTGGTATCAGAGCCAAGGTTCAGATCTACATCGAATATGTCAAAGATGGTGTCTTCCACAAAATTTGAGATGGAGCTTTTCGATGGGAAGAATAATATCAGTTTATGGCAAAGCATGGTGAAAGAGATGTATTGGTACAACAAGGGCTCCTAAAGGCACTGCAAGAAAAGAAGCTTGAGAGTATGACTAATGAAGATTGGAAGGAGTTGCAAGGGAAAAGCGGTAAGCACTATTTGTAACGCCCTAATCTATAGGGACGCCACGTATGTGATTTTATAAACTATTTTAATACTGATAGATTAATTCATTATTAAAAATCGTGATAATATTAAAAGTTTGACTAAATAAAACACTAAAAACGGACATTATAACGACATAAAAAGCGTGTTCCGAGAACCCATATTATAAAAAGTTTTATAAAAGAACTATATACAACGATGCCTCAAAAACATAAAACCAAAATATACAATAGATACAGTCCAAAACAACTCCTGGCAACTCGGCACACAGGCCGGCGTGGTCAATATGTACATTGCTAGAGAAGACTGTCACCTCATGGTTGATCTAGCTTTTCTTTGCCTTTACCTGCACCACATAGCACTTGTGAGTCACAAAAACTCAGCAAGAAAAGTAATAATAATAATCATATAGTTTATTATTCGAATATTGTCATTTATACACAATCGGAATCAAACCACCACGGATTGTTCATAAGATAAAATTCAAATCACTACTGGCATCTGCCACAAATAAACATCAGTATACAAATATTTGGTAATACAAAACCATTATACCAATAATATAATTCACATTCATTTAATCATATAAATTATATATATACATGTTACCTCATAAGTAGCCATCTTCATTACATCATGTTGCCTAATCAGGCAAGTCGATACTTTAATCTGATAATCTTGTATTGCATTGCCTAATCAGGCAAGCTTGTTCCATAGCCTAGCACCCATATATCGCATAACTGCATCACCTAATTAGGTGAGCTCGTGCCAAAAACCTACACCCATATATTACATAACTGCATCACCTAATCAGGTGAGCCCGTACCACAATATGACACCAATATATCGCATCCTTTAATCAGACGAGCTCGTACCTATGCCCAATACTTATCATATGTCACTGACGCCCGTACTTACTTCTAGTATGTCGCCAGGAAAATTGCATCACCTAATCAGGTGAGCTCGTACCTACGCTCAGTACTCATCATATAAAACTGACGCCCGTACTTACACCCAGTACGTCGCCAAGAAAATTGCATCACCTAATCAGGTGAGCTCGTACCTACGCTCGGTACTCATCATATATCACTAATGTCTGTACTTACACCTAGTACGTCGCCAGGAAAATTGCATCACCTAATCAGATGAGCCCGTATATCACATGCATAATATTATCACATTATCAGTACTTAACCAATTAGTCTTTTTATTATATAACAATGTTAACTATATCTCAATATTAATCAATTCATAACAATACTAATTGTATTACATACAACGTACTATGCAGTATAGTATACTTTTCTTACCTCAAGTTCTAGTTCAAGTATATTGGTCGACCTACTTGGAGTACAATCGATGATCTTGGCCCTATGTCATAACAATAATAAACTAATAAGTGTTTATCCCAAAACACTACATAACAGTTGCAAAGGACAACCTAGGGTTTCCTATCAAATCTTGTAGTTCAAATGCACTAAAATCAAACTTATATTTTGACTCTAAAATATATACCATATGGTAGATCTCGTCGCAAGCTTCGAAACATTATATAGAACGTCCAAAACGGACACCCGAGTGAAAAATTATGACCAAAATACGATTTCCGAGTTCTCGAGGCTACCCGAAATGGTAAACCGGTTGACCGATTTATCAGGGGCAAAAATATGATTTTTCAAGTTTACGCACTCACCAAAACGATACTGAAACCTGTCCAAATCACCCCAAACTTCATAGAGCACATATATACCATATATACTATCTTACTTACGTAATAGAATCTAAAATTTAGCCCGTAATTAGCAAACGCCACTAGTGTTCGGACCTAAGTTATAAAAAGTTCTAAACTCAATTTTTAACCCAAAATCACCTCAATTTTAGCAAGAAAACATCAGAACTAGTCTCATGACTACACGAGAACAATCCTATAAGGTCAGAACCTTCATAACTATTCTAATTCGTAAAATCCCTATACGAAACTAATTGTTTTACACTTAAAACGAAATTAAATCTTACCTTAAGCTTTCCCGCTTGGAGGATTTTCTATCATAATACTACCACAGCTTAGATTGCTTGGTTCTGGATTGAAAATCGGAAAAAAAAATGGATATAAGAGAAAAGAGAATTTGTTGACGAAGGAGGAAGGTTTCATTTTCGTTCTTCTTATGTTTATAAATGTATAACTTATAATATATATACTTATCAGTAAAACTGATAAGTTTTATATAATAAAAATAATATTATAATAATAATAAAAACTTTATTATTTATAATTATCTTATCATTTCTTAGTCACTAAGAAATCTATACTTTTAGGGCGCTAAGTTAAATCCCACATAATCCTAATTACCCTAATATCAATATTATCAACTTATCATAATACTCATAAATTCTATTAATTAAACCAGTTATGACATTTCTGGCCCCCGATCGAGTCTCCAAGGTCGCCAAACCTGAAAATATTTTTATTACATCGGTAACTCATATTACATTCACATATACCATATAAATCTCCGTAATTTATAAATTATGCTTATTTATCCACTTATAGCAAAAAATTAAATTTATGTTGAACTAGATTAGTAGGATCATAATCTCACTTATTATCTAATTAACCCATAATATAATTATAAATTCTAATTACTTACCATTAGGCTATCGGGATATTACAACCATCCCCTCCTTATAAGAATTTTGTCCTCAAAATTTACCTGAATAATTTGGTAATACAACTCCCGCATCTGCGACCCTAATCCCCAAGTCGCTTCCTCATAAAATAAATTTGTTTATAGTTCAATATCATCATAACTCAAAATACGTGTCGGAGCAGACACATACTTTCTCAACATAAAGCAGGTGGTAAAACTAATCGATAGGCCACCTGGCCTATCCGCTCTAATATCTAAAAAAGATCGATGTATCTAAGTCTTAATCTTCTATTCTTTCCAAATCTATGCACCCGTCTTATAGGTGATACTCAAAGAAATACTAAGTCTCCCACTAGAAATTTAATATCCATATGCTTTAAATCAACGTAACTTTTTAGTAAGCGAGTATACAACTCAAACTCTTGCTATTATTTTATAAGTTCCTTGGAACTCTTTAGGTCCATCGTGCTATTTTATCACTTGTGTTACTCTAGTGAACAGGTGCTCAACATCTTTTTCATACCACTCTTATTAAAGTACCTAACCGATGGTACATACAATCATCACTTTTAGACAAACACTTCGTCAGGAAAAAAAATTATTCTAAGATAATCTTACCTTTATCAAATATGCTCATAGCAAATTTCTAATATTTTATTAATCTTCCCAGATTACCTATCTTTCAAGAATAGAATATTATACTATTTTCACTTTAATCCCCATAGTTCTCAATAACCTCAGTAATCCTTAACATTATAGCCAAGGATACCAACTTTGGGATTTCACAAGATTAGACTATTCTTTCGTATAAATTCCATATCCTCATTTATTGTATATATTGTCTACACCGATAGATAGCATATTAACTCGGTATGTCCAACTGTTACTACTTGGTCAAAACCATAAGATCCCACAATACATTGTTCATAATTGTGTCTTTCTCTCCTTTGGGTTTGGTTACTACCGTCTTACTCATTATGATTGAGTACTTGAGTTGCTATGTGTGGGCATGGCCCTCTTTCACTCAAGGTTTTGAATATGATGAAGAACAATGAAGGAGGCTTGAAATCACTATTGAAGGTGTCTCTCATCTACTAGTTGTCAGAGAATGAAAACTAGATTTTGCTAGGTTGAATAGTCAAGTTGACAAGAGGATGAGATGAGAACATCATGTTCCGTTTATAGTGTTTCAACTAGGGTTTAGGGCTGAATTATATAGATTAAAAAGAATAAAATATTGGGCAAAAATTAACACTAGGGCCGGCCATAATGGACCAATCTATAGTTATAATTTTGCCACTTTTTTAACCACTTATTCTTCTTTCGATAATACCATATTTTCCTATTCAATCCTATAAATACAAAAACTATTTATTTAATAATTTTAATTAATTATCAATCAAAATTATCATATACATAATTTATTAATTATACCATACAAAGTCTCTTAATTAATAAATTGACCCCAAAATCTCTTTTCTTCACAATTAAGCCCTTGCTTAGTGAAAATTCTTAAATAAGACATAGTCTAATTTTAGAATTATAATTGATCAACTAAAATCAATTGACTGAGTCTGCCACGAGTATTATCTCAACTAGTGAGGGACCATGGGCTTATATAACCGAGCTTTCAATAAGTAGATCTAGAATTTAACAAGTAAATTCTATAACTTATTAATTCTTGCGCCACTATAAATTTGGAATTAATTAGCACTCTCAATTATATAGAACACTCTATATGTACCACAATATAGATACGTTATGGCTATCCATTGTTACAATCCTAATAGTCAAAGATCCTCTATAAATGATCTAGACTGAATAGAGACAAATTTATCGTTCTACCCTTCAATGTATTTTATCCTTAAAACACTTAGCAACCTATAAATGATACTTCAGTAAACTAATTGAAATGAGGCCTCCATCATTAATCTCTATTAAGCCAAGCTCGAAGGAAATCATCATTTCACTTCTAAATACTTATAGAAGCTATAGATTCCATAACTATGTTTAGCGCTCCCACTCAATTGAACTACCATGTTCCCAAGATGCAAATTTCTGCCAGAACCATAGGTTAGCATCCACAAACAACTTGAAGAACATAAAAAATACAACTAATTTGAACCTAACCATATCAGGATCAAGATCCATAAACCTAAGATCAACCATTGATATTGACTTAGAAAGATATAACGGTAAGTTTATGATATCTTATCCAAGATCAATATCGGTCCCTTTCAATGTATACTCCATACATCCTATACTAATAAACTTTTCTAATGCCTTGAAAAGAACATAACACTTATCCAAGGTGTAAGTATACCTTATCGCCGATTACCATGTCACTCTAAATCAAGTGAACTGACCAATCATGGAAATTATACTTTTGAACATATAATCATTATATTCCACTGTGCTGACAACACTATAATCATGAACAAATATATACATATTTATATATGTTCGGGACTTAATAGAATTTATACATTAAACATAATCATGAAATAAATCATGTGAACCATGCAACATAAAAGTGATTTCTGATCTTATATTAATTAGTAAATTTGATTATATTGAAATGAGTTTTATGTAGGGCACAAAACCCAACAAACTCCCACTTGCACTAATATAAAACTAAAAGTGTATTTCAAATAATCTCAATACCTTGATATCCAGATCAAGTGTAGTATGTAGTATTCTATCTGTAACAGGATCTGACAAGTTGTAATCAATACAAACTTTCTCCACCATTACATATCTTTAATCACAAAATCCTTGATATTGTAAAATTCCTCTCTATATGTCTGGTCCTCTATGGATACTGGATTATTTACTTTTTGGCAACTACTTCTGTGTTAGTCAGGAAGTAACACTAGTAGTTAATAAAATATTGGTACACTATCAAAAACTGTATAGAACCTTCCATAGGCTGAATAAGTATCTTTCCTGCAACTTTAGCATTCAGTCTCACTGGTAGCGTTATAGATTCTAGATAGGTTTTTACACTTATCCAAAATCACTGCTCCACCCGCAGAGTAATCACCATCTCATCAGTAGACTTTCTAGCATCGAGGCAAGTCTAGAAACCTAATTTGGTGTAGTCTAAGAGTATTAAAGTACCACCCTTATCGACTAACGTATAGTTCATTTTCTTGATCTTAAGATTTACTTGATTATCTTCTAATGTTCCTTTCCTGGATTAATCTGATACCTACTCATTACTCCCACTCAACAGCAGGTGTCCAGTCTAATGCATAGTAAAGCATATCTGAGGCATCTCACTATTAATCCCAAGGAATTCTTTCTTTGGCCTTTATCTTTTCTGGAATATTTAAAACCTTTCCTTAGATAAATAAAATCTATATCTAGAAGTCGTGAAGCTTCTATAGATGTAGCCATTAGGAAAATGCTCCAGCATCTTACTAAAGTAAGTTGCTAGCACTAGAGTAAGTAAATTACCAGGCATACCACAAGCCATAGGTTTAGATAAACTCAAACCTTTAATACTAGGTGTTAACGCAGATTTTCGTTAAGTAAATTTGAGCCTCATAGTAGCGATTTCACACAGTAAAAAATAAAAGCTATAAAAATATGAACACAGGATTTTTTACTTGGTTTTGTAGTTAAAATTCTGCATAGTCCACGAGTCAATCTTATTCAGATTTCTGATTATATTTTAGGGCCTCCCTTGTATAAGTTTTTTTCCCCTTCCCTTTTGATTATGTATGCCACTATTTATAATTACATAGTGGGTAGTTAATTACAAAAGTTGACCGTAATCTTTACAGTAATTATTCCCTCAAATCATGGTATTTAATTACAAATCACGCTAAGTAAATGCGATTTTTATTAAGAATTCACACAGCTATGAATATCCCGCTCTTATTGGACTGAGATGAATGCATATTTTAGATATAAGGAAGCCTTATCATATGGGTATGCCTCGTTGGGAATAGAACTGAGTTCACTTTGATGGAGAGTTGGTGCTTGTCATATAACTTCCCGACGTTGATATTGTTTTAATTCTGATAACTATAGTTTCTGGTGTTGAGATGATCTTTCTCGCGTGCGTGCCATCTTACAGGGAGGTAGATGCCTCGCTATCTATCACTTTGACCCCCGAAACTATTTATACTTAGTTTGTATATCATGTCATATACACTAAGTGTTTTTATTTTTGTCATATCTCTTCCACGCGATGAGGTTAATGCCTCATCATGCACACTGTCACTCACATGGTTTCTCGTTGATACATGAGTTCGCAGTTCGCACATTTCTGTCTCGCTTAAGACTGTTCAGCCAGCCGAGTTATAAACATACTCTACAAATTAGGTTTCTAATGAGTTGTTCCATGCCAAGTGTAATTACAATTGGTGTTTGAGTTCTTCGTTCTTCCCAGCTCAACACGTGTCCTCTTCTAATGTGCTCACAAAATTTTGGGTATAACAATTGCTCCTTAAAAAATTCTTTTTTTTTATTAAAAAGAGATTTTTAATGATTACAAATAGTAATTTTTTCATGCTCCTCTTTTTTGAAAAGACACATGTCCTTTGATTTTGGCGGTTATGCGGTTTCGAGGTACATCAGAATTAAATGACCATCTTTTCCACTTCTACTTTGAATTATGTCCATAGGATCAAACCCTTCTCTCATCTAACGAAGCCACTATCATGGGCATAAAGTAAGAAAAAAGGGACCACCTTTGCATTATTTCCTTCATTTTAAAAAGTCTGAAAAAACTCTTAAGCTTCTTCATCAAGGATCACCATTTAGTTTTTCCGAGGACTTGCATGCCATCTTTGTCCTTGACCTTTTTTCTACGAGTTTCTTCCGACTTCATCCTCTCAATGTGATCCTTGCTTCGTTCGAAGATTTGCATACAGAGTACCAATCATTGCCCCAAGCCTTAACTTCAAACAGTAAGTTGCTTTCTTCTTTCTCATGTTTGTTACATTGTGTGGATTTATTACTTAGTTTGTTTGTATCATTGTCATCTCATCTAGTTTTGGTAGTTTTTACGGTTAAATTTTATATAGGCCCATACTAGGGTTCAGGAAATATGTAGGTTGTTTTAAGATCTCCAACTCATTACCTTCGAGTTTGATAAAATTCTCTCCAGGGATTAGGACTGCTTTTTGCCTGCAGTAATGTCCCACTCTGGCTCAGGAATTTATTGTCCAGAAGATTTAGAGTTTGAGTTCCCTACAGAATTAGCCATCCCGTATAAACCCAACCCTTCAAAGCCCACCTCCAAATTAGAGTTGAACGATACTAGGGTTAGGGAACACGTAGTGAGAACCCACCAGGAAGATATCGCTAGTCGCTACAGGCATTTCTTGCAAGAAATCTCCGAAGGCAAACACCGATTCTTACAAGAAGCAGACTGGCCGGAACCTTCCATCGTGTCCTTTATTCATGTGGCAAAGCCTTTGTTTTTACCCAACGTCACGATTGTTTTTAAACTAGGTGACTTGGATTTTGAAATTATGCCTCCCAAGCCATGTACATCAAAGACTCCCCACGACCCCAATGTCACCTTTGAGGCTGAGTTGATAGAATCGAAAGTGCGGTCTATCTTAAGGTGCAAACATATTCCATTTAGACCCCACTGTGGCACCAAGTTTCATGTTTGGTGCCACGTCCAAAATCCAAAGGCACAAACATATTCCATTTAGAGCCTATTAAGATGTCCAACCATTAAATAATCTACTTTTCAACTCCATACATTAATGGGCCATAGTGTACTTCAAGGCCACAAAGACACAAAAAGCACGTATGAGAGTAACACAAGACTCCTTTTCAAATGGTCAACAAATCCAACTGGTGGGTCTCACTCTGAACTCTAAGTTACGTGTCCCATCTTCCTCCAAAGTCCATCTGATGCATAGTGGCCATTTCTCCCACATTCTTAAGCATATCAAGCCACTTCTTCTATAAACTTTCACACGTAATGTATAGCTGATGGAAAAATTGGGTCTATAAAATGACCCCAAAGCAAAAGCAAAAGGCATCAGATTTTAGAGTAGAGAAATACACTTTCTCATCTTGTTCTCTCTTATTACTATTTTATTTTACTTATTTTAGTGACAAAAATGAGTGGACTACTTTAAAAATATTGGTGAGGTTATAGTGTAGCTTTTGTAATTCTTATTTCTATTATTGATATTGATTCTTTTGTGCTTCATCACCATATCTCATTTTTATTAAATTGTTCTTCATCTTCTAATTTTTCTTCCAAAGTTAATAGTATCTTTTATGTAAGTTCAGTCATGCTTTTCTTATGTAAGTTAGACTATTAATATTTTGGTATATTTATGATATTTTATGTCGTTTACTTCATTCTGCCAATAGTGGTATTTTGTCGATTTATGATATATAATATGATATGCTGTCAAGTTAGAGGTGAGATTCAATTTATGCAAGATTAATTAATTTGCACTTTTATTATATACATCTTCCAGTTGTAATTAATGGTGTAGATTTGCAACTGTATTTTGAATTAATATCGGTATTAGAATAGGATTTGCATAGCTATATTTCTACCTTACCAAGTTCTTTATCTGTTCACACCCTTTCACTCATCATTTTATTATTTTTACTTCATTCACTTTTCTATCATTTTCTATTTACTTAACTAATCTTTAGTGGTAATTTGCCTCCTTGTGGATACGACATATAGCCCGTTTACTACCACGAACGCAGTGTAACTAATTGGGCGACATCACCCAGCGATGGTGGTTGTCACCCCCCTCAAGTTGGGTCTTGGGGGTCACCCAACAATGGTGGTTGTCACCCCCTATCAAGTTGGGTCTTGGGGGTCACCCAACGATGGTGATTTTCACCCCCCCGCCCCCCCTCAAGTTGGGTCCCGGGGGGTCACTCAAAAAGAATGGTTGTCACCCCCCCTAAACGAGGGTCCCGGGGGTGTTGCCCCCAAGTATGGGCTTCATCCCCAAAGGTGGTTGATGACCATGTCTCACCCATAAGAGACCCTTGTCGTCAGTAGCTCCTTCAAATGTTCAAATACCACGAAAGGCTCAAAGTGTTGGAAATTATTTTACCAGGATCTTAGATCTACTCACAAGTATGTTTATTAACATCCTAAATAAGAACTTTCTAAAACGATAAATTAAACACATATAAAGTTTAAGAAACCTTACATTGGGTGCAGCGGAATATAATGACTCCTTCCGTTCAGATATCTAGCCCTTGATTCCTTTCTGTAGCAGAGCATTATCAATATCTGAACCTGGATCTCTTTCTCTGAATCTTTGATGCTGAAACTCCTTTGCTGATGATCTTTCTTCACGATCTTCCTCACTATGATTGAGGTATTGCTTGATGTGTGTGGGCACTACTCTAATCACTAAGGATTTCGAAATATTGAAGAAGAAGAGAGGGAGTGGTCAGCCAGATAGGGAGAGAGAAGGCTCAGTTTTTCTGATTCAGAAAGTCTGAGAAAAAGTCTTATTTTCCTGAAGCCTTCACTATCTATTTATAGCATTCCACTAGGGTTAGATTTGAATTATATGGCATTAAAATAATGAAAAAATCAACTTAAAATACTACAATAGGTGGCCGGCCATAGCTTTAATGGATTGGGCCTTGCTTTTTGCAATTTTGTAATTTTAACACCTTTTGTATCTGATTTTCTCAAAAATACCAATTTCTTAATTCAACCATTTAAATGCCAATTCTAACTATTTAATAACTATAAATAATTATTAAATAATATTGTCATTTATCATATTTATTAATTGAACCATACAAAGTATCATAATTAACAAATATGCCCCTATAAACTCTTTCTTTACAATTTCGCCCTTACTTAGTGAAAATTTCACAAATAGACATAGTCTAATTTGTGAATCAAAATTGATTAATCAAAATCAATTACATGAGTCTTACAAGCAATATTATCTCAACTAGTGGGGGGACCATGGGTCTATATAACCGAGCTTCCAATAAGTAGATCAAGAATTTAGCACTAAAATTCACTAACTTATTAATTCTTCGTTGAATCCACGCATAGAACTTAGAATTGCACTCTAAGTATATAGAATGCTCTATATGTTCCACCATATAGACACATCATTAGTTATCCATTGTTATAATCCTAATGTGATCAATTATCCTCTATATGAATGATCTACACAGTAAAGGGATTAGATTACCGTAACACCATACTATGTATTTTATCCTTAAAACACTTGACCCCGTATAAATGATATTTCAGCTTATGTGAAATGAGATCTCCACCATTTATTTTCGTTTGTTCAAGCTCGAAGGAGATCATCCTTTGCTTACTATTCGCCAGATAGAAGCTATACATTCCATGTTTATGCTAGCGCTCCCACTCAATTGCACTACCGTGTTCCCAAAAAGTACGTATCACCCTGACCTAAAAGCAGGCTTAACTAACAATTCAAGGAACACGAATAGCCTTTCAAGATTGAGCCTAATCATAACAGGATTAAGATCATTTGATCTAGGATCAACTAGGCGATATTGACTTGAATAGATTTTACGGTAAGTTTAATTAAATCTAAGTCAAAGTTCAATATCGGTCCCTTCCGATGCATACTCCATGCATCCAACTTGAGCTTTACTTTAACCAATGTTCTGGAAAGAACATAGTATTTCTCCAAATACAAGTAAGCTCTTGTTGTAGATTATCATATCAATAAAACCCTGTGTCTGATAAATCTAGGAAACTTTATTCACATAGTCATGTTTACTTTCCAATGTGTTGACGGCACAATAAAGAGGATCAAGTATGTGAAAAGGGTTTCAGATGAATTTATACATTATGTACATATAATCATGAAATAAATCATGTGAACCATGCAACATTAAATGTTATTTCTGATCTATATTAATAAGTAAATCTGATTATATTGAAATGAGTTTTATTTAGGGCATAAAACCCAACACAAAGATAGTTGTCAATCCACGAAAATATCAGGATATTATCATAAAAATCAAACTTCAATTACTTCCAAAAATCAAGGAGACAGTTGAGGTAGCTCCGCGTTGGTCGCGTCTCTTGAAGTGAGAAGCACGGACCCCCTCCCCTATATAAGGGGTCACCCATGACTTGGGAGGGGGATCCGCAATCCTAAACACTTAGTATAATAAACACTACTCATTCTTTGCCATCAAGAGCTTGTTCTTGACTTTTGCAACTTAGATCAATAAAACTCAAGGGGAGTAGGCTATTACCGACATCCAGGGCCGAACCTCTTTAAATTTTGGTGTCTTTTATTTACATTTATTGCAAATTCCGGTGTCATTAACTGCATTTATTACTGTGATTTTGGTTTAAATTTCATTTATTACGACTCCGTGTCGGTTGGCTAAAAATCCAGCCAACACCATATGATCCAAGTGTAAAGCTATTTAATAACACTGGTGACGGTGTGAGACAATATGAATATGCGAGCATCATTGGCAGTCTTCGATATGCCGCTGATTGTACGAAGCACGACATTGCCTAAGTTGTGGGATTATTGTGCAGGTTTACCAGTAGTCCTAGTATAGGGCATTGGCCTTCCAATTGCACATTGGGATTCCCTATGTTCATTTGTAGGTCTTTCATACATATCACAAGGCTTGTGATAATAAAAAAAAGGTCATTCAGGTCCGATTGTAAAGTTAGAATGAACGAGAAACATAACAAATTAGAAACCACTAACAAGAGAACCATGAACCTTGGATTACATTATAAAAGGTTTCTAGCTGTCCTTGAAGGATATAGTGATGCAGACTGGAACACTTTGTCAGATGACTCTAAAGCAACAAGTGGCTATATTTTTAGCATAGTTGGTGGCGCTGTTTCTTGGAAGTCAAAGAAACAGACTATTTTAGCACAATCCACCATGGAGTCTGAAATGATAGCACTAGCCTCTCCTAGTGAAGAAGTAGGTTGGCTAAGAAGCCTGCTAGCTGAGATCCCCTTATGGAAAAAATGGATACCAGTTGTGTTGATCCACTGCGATAGTATCGCAGCTATTGCAAAAATCTAGAACCGTTATTACAACGGTAAGAACCGACAAATTCGTCCTAAGCACAACACTGTTAGAGAGTTCCTCTCAACAAGAGCTTTTAGAATGGATCATGTACGCACTGATGACAATTTAGCAAATCCTTTGACGAAAGGACTAGCTAGAGAGAAAGTCCATAAAACTTCGAAAGGAATGGGACTATTGCCCTTAGAAAGATGAGTCACTCATAATGGTAACCCAACCTAATGACTGGAGCTCCCAAGAATTAGGTTCAACGGATAATAACAAGTTATGAGGTGATATGTGTTGATCTGTTGGGTTTTATGCCCTAAATAAAACTCCATTTCAATGTAATCCCTTTTATTTAACATCAATAAAGAAAAAGAAGTATTTTTCATTCATTTGTATATGTTTTGGTTCATGTTATCAATTACTTGTCTATTTGATTTATAAATTCATCTGAAACCCTTTTCACATACTTGATCCTGTTTATTGTGTTGTCAACACATTGGAAAGTAAACATGACTATGTGAATAAAGATTCCTAGGTTTATCAGACACATGGTTTTACTGATATGATAATCTACAACAGAGTTTACTTGCATTTGGTATAATGCTATGTTCTTTCTAGAGCATTGGTTAAAGTAAAGCTCAGGTTGGGTGCATGGAGTATGCATCGGAAGGGACCGATATTGAACTTTGACATAGATTTATCAAACTTACCGTAATATATATTCAAGTCAATATCGCCTAGTTGATCCTATATCAAATGATCTAAATCCTGATATGATTAGGCTCAATCTCAAGAGTGTTATTCGTGTTCTTTGATTTGTTAGTTAACCCTACTTTTGGGTCAGAGTGATACGTACATTTTGGGAACACGGTAGTGCAATTGAGTGGGAGCGCTAACATAAATATGGAATCTATAGCTTCTATCTGGTGAATAGTAAGTAAAGGATGATTTCCTTCGAGCTTGACCAAACAAAAATAAATGGTGGAGTACTCATTTCACATAGCTGAAATATCATTTATACGGGGTTAAGTGTTTTAAGGATAAAATACATTGTAGGGTGTTACGGTAATCTAATCCCTTTACAGTGTAGATCATTCATATAGAGGATCATTGATCAAATTAGGATTATAACAATGGATAACTAATGACGTGTCTATATGGTGGAACATATAGAGCGTTCTATATACTGAGAGTGCAATTCTAAGTTCTATGCGTGGATTCAACGAAGAATTAATAAGTCAGTGAATTTAGGTTATAAATTCTTGATCTGCTTATTGGAAGCTCGGTTATATAGACCCATGGTCCCCCCACTAGTTGAGACAATATTACTTGTAAGACTCATTTAATTGGTCTTGATTAATCAATTATAATTCTCAAATTAGACTATGTCTATTTGTGAATTTTTCACTAAGTAAGGGCGAAATTGTGAAGAAAGAGTATTTAGGGCATATTTGTTAATTAAGATACTTTGTATGGTTCAATTAATAAATATGATAAATGACAATATTATTTAATAATTATTTATAGTTATTAAATAGTTAGAATTGGCATTTAAAAGGTTGAATTTGAAAATTGGCGTTTTTGAAAAAATGAGATGCAGAAATGATAAAACTGCAAAATTGCAAAAGTGAGGCCCAAATCCATAATGCCATGGCCGGCCACTTTAATAGGGTTTATCATCTGATATTTTTATTATTTTAATGCCAAATAATTCAAACCTAACCCTATGTGGTATGCTATATATAGATAGTGAAGGCTTCAGGAAAAATACAACTTTCACATCTTGTTTCCTTCAGAGAAAAACCTGAGCCTTCTCTCTCTAAACCTAGCCGCCACCTTCACCCTCTTCTTCTTCCTTGAATAATTTCGAACCTCTTAGTGATAGAGTAGTGCCCACACACAGCAAGTGATATCTCAATCATAGTGAGGAAGATCGTGAAGAAAGACATTCAACAAGAAGGAGATTCAACACTAAAGGAAGGAGAGAAAGAGATCCAGGTTCAGATCTTGATAATACTCTGCGACAGAAAGGATACAAGGGTTAGAGATCTGAACGGAAGGAGACATTTTATTCCGCTGCACCCAATGTAAGGTTTCTCATACTCTATATGTGTTTAATTTATAATCGTTTTAGAAGTTCATATTTAGGGTGTTAATCAACATACTTGTGAGTAGATCTAAGATCCTGGTAAAATAATTTCCAACATGATCATGCTATTATTATATGAGAAGCATGAAGTCATGAAGTAAAGAGATATATACTTTATGGGGAGTGGAGTACCGAGCTACAGGAGTACTCTTGATAGACTCACCTATGTGAATGTGGGAGTGGGGCCGCTTCCTATAGAATTTGGGGCAAAATTTCTAGAGCGTTCACTATACTGGGATAGACGTGCATGGCCATTAACGCACAGGTTTGTTTGAATACATTCTTGAAAGATTAGTGTGTGGTACGATATTAGAGATAGAGTTCAAGACTTCGAGTCACTCTAGTAAAATCTAAATCGTATTCACTACGCAAGATTCAAATCGAAAGATATCTTTGCTTAAGCAGTGTCTTATAGTTGTCTGTTATTGCTCGAGAAAATATTTTTAAAAAATTTCAAGTGGGGGATTGTTGGAACTTTGTGAATTGTATAAAAATGAAAAGTGAAGTGTGTGAGTTAATGGAGTCCCACATGGGATAGAAACACTTCATTAGAAGTGTATATAATGTGCAAGTTTGAGATTTGGGTTTGGGCCCAAGGGGTACCCAATTTTTGCGCATGGGTGAGGACTCACACACTGGACCACCACACGCGCGCCACCGCCGTCCGACCGAGCCGGTTTGGCGGGTGAGGTGTCACTTAATTTTTTAAAGCAAAATTATTTAATTAAATAAAAATTTATTATTTATTTATTACCATTTTCTTACCGATTAATCTTAGATCGACTTCTCTATATAAGTCGTATCAGAACAACGGAAGAATACATCCTTTCTACAACAATTTTTTTTTTCTTCTTCCTTACGATTTTCTCAGAGCAATAATTTAGGGTGTAATCGAACGATGTCGTTCGGTGCAGAACATATCGTATACTGAAGCTGTTTTATCCTGGGAACATCGTAGCAATTGCTAGACTGTCGTGTACATTTCGGGCAGAGCCGCAAAACGTCTTAAAGAAATCGACATTGTTCGCAACTCAGGTAGAATCTTTTATTGTTAATTCATTTCAATTTCATTATTTTATATTTCGTATAGCAACTCTTTTCAGCGATTATTATGTTTCTGCTCTGCTCTGACTTATATTTTTATTTTCACTATATAATTTATTCTAATAACAAATAATCGCTCGTGAAGAGCTATTTATATATTAGTTAATAAATAAAACGATAGTCATTGTTTTTCTCAATTCGGTAACCGACTAGATGGCCATTACCAGTTTTATTCCTGGGATACTTTGTTGTTGATTTGGGTACTGATTATAATAGAGAGAATTTGGCCAATAAAAAGCAAACATTTTATGAATTCTATTTATTTATTTATCCTTTTGAAGAAAAGAACTAATTGTACACCCTTTATTATTATTATTATTATTATTATTATTTCTGAGAAAGCAATGGATCATCTATTAATAAAGAAACTCTGGTACAATCGAGGTAATTATATATAGTAGCATCAACTAAGTTAAAAAGTTGGTGAACCATTGAACAGAATTCTTTGGGTATCTCTTGAGCTTGTCTTTGTAATCAACAAAATATAGACCAAATCTAGATGTGTATCCAGCAGCCCACTCCCAATTATCCAGCAAAGACCATACAAAATACCCTTTTACGTTGCACCCATCCTCTCTGCATTTTAACAGATAACAAAATCATTAAATGTATCTCTTTATTTAGAACTCTACATGAGAAATAAGAAATAACGCGCCTTATATATTAATTACATATACATACTTGATAGCAGCTAGCAAATTTGTTAAATAGTCATTATGGTACTTGATCCTTTTATCATCCTTCAAAGCTTGTTTAATGGGAATACCCGAGTCATTTGGGTCATCCATTCCTGTAAGAAGAAAAAGATTAAACATTTAAAATCTTTATTAAGAGTGGAAAAGCAACAAAATTTAAAAAAGGAAAAATAAAACTGTAAAAATTAATTACCATTCTCAGTTATAATGACTGGAGGATTTCCATATTTTTCTTTGATATAAACCATTAATTTTCTCATGCCTTCAGGTACAATGTACAACCATATAGAGTTCGCCTGCATATATATGAATATTTAAGTATATAGTTATAGTATGTGCGTTTAGTGTTTAATCAATTAAAAATGTTCCAAACTTGGCCCTGAATTTCGAATAGTCTAAGCAACGGTTATAAAATAATAAGATGAAAAGAAATAGTTGAATAGATTGTTCACCTTGTCTCCAATAGCATTTAAACCTTTGAATGCTGAAAAAGATGGGGAAATAAATAATGACTAGAGTTACAAAACCAATCCAATGAGATTTCAAAGAGAAAGATTCATTCAACATGTTTTACTTACGAACTGTTAGTGCGCCAGAGTCTGCGAGAGTATCGTTAAGTATTGTGGCAAGTGAACTTTTGGAACCGTAATAAGTAGTGTAGTGATTAATTCCCACAAAATCCAATGACCCTTTTACTAGTGAAGCCTCCGATTTCGTAAATACTGGCAGTCTGTTTCTCACCCTCTCTCTCATTGACTTTGGATAATCCCCAAATATCAATGGATCAAGGAACCTGCACTTATTATTACAACAAATGACAATCAAGTTTATATAATGCGAAATTAAAATGTAGGAGTAGCTTTGAAATTTGAATAATTATTACCAGCCAAGCTGAAAATCTTGGGCTCTATTAGTGGCTTCAACATCTGCTGTGGAGTTTGATGCCGGTTCATACCACATAACATCTAGAGATATCCCAATGCAGCCCTTCTGTTTAGACTGCAAATAAGCATGTCAAAGGGGTTGGTTACTAAAACTTATATATTATTAGAATGGTGTTGTTATAAATATATATATATTAAAATACCTTGTAGTTTTTCCTGTAAATATCAACAACAGTGGCATGAGAGAGGAGAACGTTATGAGCAACAATGTAAGGCTCGGTGGCAGAGTTTCCAGCCCTGCAGAAGAGGTGGAGAATGATAGAACAACGCCCTGGTGCCTGCAAACCAACATCATATCCTTGTATGGAGAATGTGTGTGGCTCATTGAATGTGATCCAGTGCTTCACTCTGTCTCCGAATTTCTCAAAGCATGTCTCAGCAAAATTCACAAAGTCTTGGCTGTCATCATCACATAATTTATTACAAAATATTCAAAATCAAAGTCTTTTTTTTTTTTTTAATATATATATATATATATATATATATATAGAAATGGAGAAGAGTACTATTACATGATCTGACGGTCTAGCCATCCCCTGTATTTGTCATCCAAGGCTTGAGGAAGGTCCCAATGGTAAAGGGTCACATAAGGTTCAATTCCTGATCAAAATCAACTTAGTTATACTAACGTACAAGGCTGCTTCATGCATAGATATATTGAATTTTAATTAATATAATTGAGAATATATGAAATCATACACAATAGCTTTACAAACTTCAAACCTTTGGCGAGTAAAGCATCAATGAGTTTGTTATAATGATCCACTCCTGCCTGATTAATTTGGCCACTTCCATCTGATCATATATACACAGTAAATAATCAGTCAAAATATTTGTATGTTGAGTGTGTGAGAGGGAGAGATAGAAAGAGAAAGCTTATTACTGGGAAAAATCCTAGACCAGCTTATTGAAAACCTATAAGCATCCATTCCCATGTTCTTCATTAGTTGTACATCTTCCTGTTAAACAGAAAATAAATATTAGTAATTTAATGAAAATACAAAATGAGTGTATTAATTATTAATAACACCTGAAACAAATATATGGATTAAGATGTCAACTTACATCCCTTTCAAAAAAAAAAAAAAACATACATTATAATGGTGGTACTGATCAACAGCAACATCGGCGTTACTCCCATCAGTTATCTTACCTGTCACAAAAATGTAAACAAAATTTATTATTGTGACAGTGTATCATTATCCAATATCCACACACAAAATATAAATGATATTTGGTGTTAATCGACACCAAATTTTTCACTTTATCAAGTAATAGATCTCAACGTACAGTTCATTTTTTTTACTTTACTTTTTTAACAAATCTCTATTGTTCACTTAAAAACAGAGTGATGACATATATGTGACAGGCTCAGTGTCGAGTATTATATAACTAAAATAAATAAGAGTTTTTAACCAATCAATTAGAGAAAGTTGAATCTGAACGAAATTACATATTGTCTATTTAGGGAAAATACGGTGTAGAATTTATTATGTACTTATTTTTTAGGAAATAGAATTTATTATTAATATTTTTATATATGTCAGAAATTTAATGATATTATTTTATGTAAGAAAACTTAAGGAAACTCCCCTTTCAAAAAAAAATTAAGGAAATTCTTTTGGCTAAATATTTAATTAACATGGGTAAGCTATTCATAAAATCTGTGTCAAAATCAGCTTCTCACCCAAAACATATTTTATTTATTTTGCCATTCATTTTTACAATTACAGTTTCTTTATATTTTACATACATCATTTAAGTAATATATTTTGAATAACATTTATCAATAAAATATTAAAACATGACTATAGTAGGATAGTTGGAACATCACTTTTTGATACCCTACCAATAGGAAAATCTATGTTTGTGACATTTTAAATGCTTTTTAGTCTAAAAATTTAATTGCGCGTTTACTTGTTTCCTTTAGAACGTGCATAACTGAATATTTAAATCTTGTTTTTGTCTATAAATTATATTAATTTATTTTTTTGAAAAGAGATAGAAATGTCTACCATCCCTATAATGTACATAGTTGTACAAGAAAATTTTAGATACAATTTCTCTCTAAAAGTAGAGACTCAATAAAGACAAAAGTGATATCTTTAGTGTTGTATTTTCTTAAAATAATATATATTATAAGGTATTTTTGCAATGCATTCTACTAAATTATAGGTGTACTATTGCAATTTCTAACTACTTCGGTATCTATAAGAATTTTTTAGTTTAATTTTTTATAATCGTATACGTTATAGTTAATTAAGATATTTTGTAAAAATTTAAAATAATTTATAATATAAAAATTGATGTTACAATTTATTTCACATGCATATAAAATAATAAAGTCACGCGTGTAACAGACTTATTAAATCTTGTTTTCAACGTGTTAAATTTTCCAAATTTTTTGAAATTTTATCAAATATCTTAAACAATTATAATGTATACGATTATAAAAGAATATTGGACTAAATAGCGAAATAAATAAAAAATTATATAGGTGTACTTATTTTAAAGAGATGTATATAATAAAATTCTCTAATATTATATATGTGTCATGTAATGACTAAAAAGTAGAAAAGTAATAAAATAACATTTTATATAGAAAGAGAATAAAATAACAGAATCAAATGGATTAATAAACTCACCATGTATACCTTAGCTAAACGTATTAATTTTATAGTCACTATATATTTAAGCTCACCCGATAAACGAGCAACACGCTTTAGATGCCGAAACAGTTACTTGGAGTGTTCCAAGGCTACCTCCAACCATTTATCACCAAATATAGTGTTGCACGAATAAAAAAATATAATATTATTTTATCTTATAACATTTCAATCACAATAGTAAAATTTAAACCAAAAAAATATATATATTTTTAGTATTATATTAATTTTTTAATAAAATACTATAACATATATCTAGTTATATTAAATATGTAATCATAGTTACATTTAGTCATTAGTTATGATTAATTTAAAAATTTACTAAAATTAATTTATAAATTATCTATAACTTAATTTGATTTATTTCTTTAAAATAAAAAAATAAAAAAAAAATTATACATATTAATTTTTGAAAAGTTTTTATTAAATATTTTAATTAAAATATTCATTTATTTAATTATATAATTAATAGTCTAAAAATAAAATTTTTACCTATTAGTGATATGTTTTAGCTGATTATAAATAGTTACACTTTTATTGTAACTATTGAATACTCATATGTAAGAAAATATATAAACTATAATATATATGGAGCTTTTATGGTGCTTCTCCTAAAAATAAGTCAGCAATGCCTCTCCTATTGTCTGGTCATCTAATGTTGTTAGTTTATTTTTTTTTACGGACGCGTACGTTGTAGTTATTTAAGACATTCTCTAAGAAATTTAGAATAATTTACAATATAGAAAGTAGTGTTAAAATAATTTATTTAACACACGTATAAAATAAAAAAAAATAAAATAAAAAAGTAGGAAGCGAAAAACTGTCTAAACCTCGCTTTTCCAAGTTATTCCTTTTTCTAGTTTTTAAAAAAATTGCATAAAATTTTAAATAATTATAACGTACATAACTATAAGAAAATGGAACAAAAAATTTTCTGTTGCTAACTGAAATATTTAAGGAGTGTATCGGTACAATCTTTTATAGGTGCACAATAAAATTTTCTAAATATATATAAATTTAAACATTATTTAAAATAATAAAATAATTATATAAAATAAAAATAAATAATGATAGTGCAACTACAGTTGACACTAAATATGGTATATACTGTTACTATACACTATATTTAGTGTATGAATAAGTGCATTACAGCATCTGTAATAGTTTTATCAAATTTGTGTAGAATCTTTATACCATTTTACTTTAATAGCACACCAAATTATGCACCAAATTGGTGTGCATCACATTCTACATAATAATATTAAATTTTGAATCTATACCAATTTGGTGTACATTTATTTTTTTTTTTTTGTATTCCACCCTTATTTTATTTTATCTTAACATATAATCTTACATTTTAGTCACCTAATTAAAATTTATCACAAAAATAATAATTAAGTTAAAACACTAACATATTTAAAAATACAAAATAACAATAAAAAATACTAATACTAATAAAATAAAAACAACATAACATTAATTAAGTTATAAAACTAAAATGAAAACCATAAATGAAAATAAAAATTAAGTAAAATAATAATTTAAAGGCACGTTTGGCAGGCCGTATAAGGATTTTGTTGTATTAAATAATAAATAACACTATGTTTGAATAAAATATTGTATTGTATTAGAGTAATTTGCAGCATAAATAATGCTTAACTTTAACTCCCAATTGTAAATAAATACCTAAGTTTAATTTTTGACATTAATAATACCTAAGTTATAATTCTGGAACATCTGTAGGTATCTATCTACTAAGTGTTAAGTAAATTACTACGTGGCAATCTTAATTGGTTCAAGTCATTAAATTTTTATTTTTTTTCTTAAAAAAATAGTTTAAATATACTAATAAGAAAATGATATGTGGATAATGACTTAACATTTAACGGACAAGTACCTAAAAAAGATCTGGGATCAACCCCAATCTTCGACCCAGGACCCGGGACCCAGACCCAGACTCGAACCTCGACCCGAACCAGACTCGAACCCGAACTGAAAACGGACCCAGCCCTAGACCCGAACCCAGGACTTGGGACCTGACCACTACAATAATCTATTAATACAAGTCAATACCAAACATAATATTGTATTAAATAATGCTAATATACAATCAATACAATATAATACAATCTAAATGGACCCAACCCCGGACCCAAATCCAGGACTTGGGACCTGACCACTACAATAATCTATGAACAAGTCAATACCTAACAAAGTATTGTATTAAATAATGGTAATATATTCTCTCAAAAAAAATAATATTAATATACAATCAATACAATACAATACAATCTAACACATTACAATACAGTACGGAGTACTAAACATGCCCTAATAGTCAAATTGATTACTTAAGGATCTTAGCCATGAAGAATATCAAAATATTAGTAATATGAACTTAAAAAATTTTGATATTTTTGAGATATTTGATATTATTGGTGAGAATTATTATTTTATTTTATTTTTTTGCATAATTTTTATTTGCTCATTTGTAAAATCACACATTAGGATTAATTGTTGAATTTCAATAATTATTTTTTCAAAAAAAAATAAAAAGAAAAATGTGTAATATTTAATTGATTTAATAAATATTTTATTTTATTAAATTATTTTAAAATTTTAAATTTTTACTAGTAGACATGATATAATTATATATTATAAATTAATTATTTTGGGTTATTAATATAAATAATACAAAATTTGAGATTTTTTAAGTAAAATATATTTATTTAGTAGAATATTTGACGTGAATTATTAGAATTACTGCACTAAAATAAAAAAATCTAAAATTACAAATTAAATTGGTGTAACTGTTAAAGATAGTGTTGGAGATAAAAGGAAGGGAGTTGTATTAAATTTGATGCTAGATTGGAGTTACTCTAATTTGCTATTTCTACCACAAGAGAAATATGGATTATTTTTTACACCCTTTCCCACTACTAACAAAAAGGTACAATTTGCATTGCTCAACACCCAAATTAACTTTAAAAATAGATGCAATTAGTCACCTTTAAAATTTTGCATCAGCTGAAAATTTATTTAATTCAGTTAAAAATATGGAAATTTGCGTCAACTTATAACTGACACATATATGCAATTTAAACAAAAAGTTAAAAAATAATAAAAAAAAATAACAAATGGGTCAACCCATATTCACATAAAACTCTACAAACCCTACACTCACATGATACTGTCTCACCTTATGAGTTGTCTCACCTTATGAGACGCCTCCAATGCTAAATCCTCTCAAATTTTCAAATATGATATCCGCTCTCACCCTTATAAAGTGGTCAACATCTAATTCAATTGAATTGTATTGATTATACAATTCAATCTTATAAAAAAAAATAATAAATATTTAATTATAATTTAATTAGATATTAAAAATTAGATTCTATTTCGTTATAAAATGTCAATCTCAATAATTAATTAAAAACCGATCCAATTTAATTAAATTTATATATATTAAAAAATTATCTATATTTATTTATATAATAAATATATTACTTATATTTTTAGTGAATTTTTTTTTAGTTTGTAACACTTAATTATTTTGTGTATATATTTTTATAATTTTTTATCCTGTTTTTTAATTATTTTATTTTTTTATTTTTTCTGTTTTATTACTTAACAGGATTATTATTTTTTGTTATTTCACTCGTATATCATTTTTATAAACTACCCAAATCAGACTTTTTGTAGTAGTGTCACTTTGACACGTGCATAGAGTCTACTAATAATTTATATTATTTAAAATATAAAATACTATACAACCCATTAGATTTATACAATGAAAGAGTCAAATAATATTAACGGAAGCTTCACCTGTTAAGAATGTCTTAGCTAGTTTCTCAACTATTTATACATAGTTTTGTATTTTATCATCATACTATAATTTGAAATAGATATATTTTCTCTTTGAACGGAATTTGAAAATAAATGTTTTAGTTAACTATACTTTGAAGTTTTATATATGCATTATGCAAAAATTTCATCCTTATCACTCCCTCAAACAATGATTATGTTTTCTGGGAGGGGTCTTTTAAAAATCAAAGTAAAAAAAGAATTAAATATTACCAAATTTATGTGAAAAAGTGTCCCAAACCGAAGGCCCCCTGCCGTCTTCTTTTACTGCTCCTTCATACTGTAAAATAAAATAAAAATAAATAAATAATTGACGAGCTTGTTAGCTATACAATTTCGCTGACAAACATTGTGTTGTGTCTACTAATGAAATTATAAAAATATACCAAACATAACTGATTAATTATATGTAACACTTATGTGTTAATGTGTGCCTTATTTTGGCATGCAACTTTAATAACTAAACAAAATTCTCTATATTGATAAGGGACAACGCAATATTATTAATTTGATTAATTACTTTTCAACATTTTGTTTTAGTATGGCTCCGTTTTACAATATTATTTTCACTTGTACTTATAGCTTATAATTTATTTACTTCCATAAATTAGGATTATCACAAACAAATATTAAAAATTTTAAAAAGTTTACACAAATGAAGCCAATATCTCTTTTTGAGACGTTATTTGGTTTCACCAATTATAAGTATATCATGAATTGAGTCTCTTTTTAAGTATCTATTCAAACTATATGATTTTTCCATGTATTTAATTTGTTTCACTACACATAGATACGAATATACTTGAAACTTATTTTCCATAACAATGTTTATATTCCCAAAATAAAATATTACAGTTTTCAATGCACAAAAAATACTATATATATATATATTTAAAGGAAAAATACTATATATATTACTATATTAAGTAAACGGTGAAGAAACAAAATACAGTAAAAAAATAAATAAATAAATAAAAAACTTCAAGTACGTCCTCAGTGGATAATGCCTAAAAACTTTTTACTATTACTAACTTGGAAGAATGTGGGCTACATTATTTGGCAACTCCCACGGCAGAATTAACATTTATACTGTCCTCCCTTTTTTTTTTTTTCTTTTATACTGTCAATACCAAAATAAAAGTATGAGGCCTCCATCTTTGACAATCACAGACATAACCACCACAACAACACCAGGACACCGGAAAATAACCATTAATTCCGACAAGAATAAACAAAAGCAGTAAAATCGACGTCAATAAATAATCATGGCAAAACAACGGTAAAACAACACTAAAACAATCAAACAAAACAAAAGAAAAAAATGATTAAAAAAAACAAATAATCTGCTGCACAACCTCAACACCAGATGCAAAATCAACTATATTTGCAAGTCTATTCCTAGAAAATTATAAAAAAAAAAAAACTACTAAAACAACACTGAAACAACACAAAAACAAATGAAGCAAATATAACTACTTAGAAAAATATAAAAGAAACACACAGCTCAAAACTCTCTTGTGAGTGAGCTCCTCAAATATATTTATAGGACAACCAAAAGAAAAAAACCACAAAAATAGCCAAAGAGAACGAAGAAGAAATGTATTTATAGCCTCCATCTTCCACACTCACAGACATAACCATCACAACAACACGAGAACACCCAGAAAATACCTATTAATTCCAGCGAGATGGAGCAAGGGCAGTGAAATCGGCATCAAATAAATAAATCATGAAAAACAACAGTAAAACAATACTAAAACAATACTAAAACAAAAAAAAACAATAAAAGAAAAAAATGATCAAAAATTAACTATGTTGTGCACATCCTCAATACTAAATGCACTATATTTGCAGGAAAAGTTCTAGAAAATTAGAACAAAAAAAACCACACTAACTCTTATATTTTCAAAAAAAAACATAACTAAGAACTTCAAAAAAAAAAATTTTTTTTAAAAAAAAAAAGAAAAGAAAAGAAAAGAAGATGAAGAAGAAGAACTGAACATGAAAAAAAAATAAAAATCATGAAAAACAACAGTAGAACAATACTAAAACAACGGTAAAGATGAAGAAAAAAAAAACTTGAAGAAGAAGATGAATATTAGAACATGGGGGGTGAGATTTATGTGAAAAGCTAGAAGATAAAGATGATGAAGAAGATGAATCGTGAGAAATGGGAGTGGGATTTTTAAATCTATTTAAATAAAAAAAAAAGAGTGAGACATGGGGTGTGATTTTTAAATTTATTTAAATAAAAGAAAAAGTAAAACATGTCACTTTTATGACACATCCCATCAACCTTTTCATCAAAATAATAATTATTAAATTATCTCAAAAAATAATAATTATTAAATATTAAAAATAATAAATAATAAATTTTACATCCATTAAAATAAAAAATTAAATAAATAATTGAGTCCATGTCCCAATCAATCAAAAAAAAAAAAAAACAATAACATAAAATTGTTGGCAGCCGGAAAAAAAAAAAACAATATAAAGTTAATTTCGAAAATAAGAAAAAAAAAAGTATAAAAGTTATTTTGGGCGTGTAACAGTATAAAAGAAAAAAAATGGGAAAACACAGTAAACTGTGTAAATTTCCCAATAAAAAAAAGGTCAAAACACAAGTTTACAAAGGCCTCTAGTAGTCTTGCAAAAAAAAAAGGCCACTAGAGACAGAGTTACAAAATTGTCATGTTTCCAGAAAGAAGAATAAAATTAAATCATTTTATACATTTCCGCACATTCCCCCACCAAAAACAAAATAATAAATAGTTTCATAAAATATTATAATTAATTGGGAAGTTAAATAACTTACCAAAAAAAAATTGGGAAGTTAAATATAATATTTATTAGAAGAATGGCGAAATAATAATTAATTAATGAATCAGGTTGGGAAATTAAATAATAAATATAAGAAAAGTGAGCGAAGAGAATAGTTCGTTTGGGTTACTAAAAACACGGATACGTGATCCATAAAATCGCCAATTATCGAACGGGTCGATTTTATGTGAAATGCACACACCACCATGCTATGATATTAATGGCCTATAATTTATTTTATTTTCAAATAATATATATTTTTAATAACGAAAAATAGTTCCACTTTTCATCTCCCCTACTTCACTTTATCAATCTCAACAATTTTTTTCTTTATTCTATATAGATCGATGCTGTTATGTTCTGATGTATCTGTAAAACGATACAGAAATTAAATAAGAACGAAATCTTGTGTTTATCTTCTATTTATTTAGATTATGTTAAAGTTTGATGTCGTTTTTTATTTGTTGGAGCTTCTATCTAAATCTAATCACGGGTGAACAGGATTAGACAGTACAGGTACAGTAACCAATGGCTGTGGTTATTACTTTTATAGCATGTTTGTCTTAATGTATTTTTCTCAGGAAACAAACAAGATCTCGGAAAAGATATATCTCATAACATGGAATAGAGGTAGACCAGCCCATGCACATATATTATTAGTTTAAACCAAAAGGGAAAAAGATCTGAAAGCCCCAAAAGTTTCTATATGAAGAAAAACTAACCTGGAAAGCAGAGGAAGCCGTACCAAAAACAAAGCCATTAGGAAAACTTGCTCTGTTGATTTCGGAAAAGCATGTTTGGAACAAACCAAAAGCCACAATTAAAGTCACGGAAGCTTCTCCTTTTCTCCTTTCCCACATCATATAATAATTATTCTGAGACTTAGTACCTACAAACAACTTTAGAATCTGACTTTGAAACTGGGACTGGTTTATATACTGATAAGAGCTGATATTTTTATAATAAATACAGTTTTCATATTTGTGTAATTGAAGGGGATGGTTGGTGACACAGTCAGTACAGATTTCTTTAAATATATATATATATATATGTATTATTTATGGGCTTCAAAAGAAGATTGATATAATGTGTGAAACATTCAAATTAATGGGGTTGTTGAGAAACGAAAATGGCTGATAGTATGGTGGTTTCCAAGCTGGGAAGGAAGAAATTCTAAGGGCATGGTATAGTTGGCTCCAGAGAGTGGCTTTTATAAATCTTAAAACCAAAATAAAGTGAGTGGGAGAGAGAGAGAGAGAAGGCTTAAAACTTTTATTTGAGTGTTGGGTTCACACGTTTCCATAATAATAATAATAATAATAATAATAATAATAATAATAATAATAATAATAATAATAATAATAATAATAATGCCTTTACTGAGATATTTTTTTTAAAAAAAAAAAACAAAAATAATTATTATGTTTTAACATATTAATAATATCCAATTTAATTTATAATTTCCCAGTTTAATACAACTTCACCAGCAACATTAAAAAAAAGTGTCATCTCTTCACAAAAAGAGAGAAACAAAAACAGCATCACCACCACCGTTTAGGACAAACACTACTACCATTTGAAAATATAGTAAGTTTATTTTACCTATAAATATTTAGTTATATTTTTAATTTGTACTTTTAATTGTATCATTAGTTTTTTTTTTTTTTTTTTTTTTTGATGTTATTCAATAAATATCATTATTTTTAATAAAAAATTATATAATTTAAGTGTAATTTATAAAAGAGAAAAGAAATTGTATCCTTATTAAAAATTCAAGTGCGTTCAAACATTTTTGATTGCACATTCAACAACAATCTCCCCCACATTATTTTTCTTATGGAAATTAAGCTTAGTAATAAGTCTATTTCTCGTTTTACACAATCTCTTAATTTTAATAATGATCTTGAATCTCCAAGAGTTGATCTTAAGGATGGTAATAGTGGGTAAAGACTAAAGACAGAGAAAACAGAAAAAAAGGAGAATAGTTTTATTGATTGAATTCGAATGAAGCAATACAAACAGGATAGCTATATATATAGTTGAAGTTGTTATGTCAACATAACCGACATACAAAATAACGGAATTAACCGAATAAACAACCAACTAAACTTAATATCTAATAGGCCCCCTCAAGATGGGGTATAGAAATCCTTTACTCCCATCTTGGAGACAATACTTTTGAATGGAGTTGGAAAGAGTGCTTGGAGATATATAAAAGGAATGAGCTTGGAGATATATAAGAGGAATGAGGTTCCATCCCAAAACTAATTGGCTATGGGAGGAGTAGCACATTCCTCTTATATATTCTATTATCTTTCCACACATTGGCAATGTGGGACTCTCTAACATCCCCCCTCAAGATGGTAGCTATTTTACTTGCTCACCATCTTGGACAACTCGATCATAAGCGGCTCTTTTTTAGCTCCCTATCCCTGATCACAAGTGGCTCGTTTTGCTCTACTTTTCGGATCGGTATTTTCGGATTTTTGGTGGCTCTTTTTTATTTTTGGCTCACTATATCCCTAAATCACAAGTGGCTTTTTTTGACTTCGGCTCTTGAATCAATTTTTTTTGGATTTTTTTTTTTTTGTTTATTTTTGCTCTGATACCATAATAGTGGGTAAAGACTAAAGACAGAGAAAATAGAGAAAAAGGAGAATAGTCTTTATTGATTGAATTCGAATGAAGCAATACAAACAAGATAGCTATATATATAGCTGAAGTTGTTATGTCAACATAACCCACATACAAAATAATAGAATTAACCGAATAAACAACCAACTAAACTTAATATCTAATAGATGGACACTCATGCTTTCTTAGAAAGATAGTGTTGATGTCACCTTGTTATCTTAGGGCCCCACTTATTTTTAATCTTATATGGTTGTTAATAATGGTCCTATCTTTCATTTCACTCAATTCTATGGTGTACCTGAGACTATTAACCGTGTTGATTCTCGGATTCTTTTAAAGTGTTTGAAAGATGCACCTCTTCTTCCATGGCTGGCCGTGATTTTAAAGAAAAATTGTACAATAATAACTAGTCTGGAAGCTCTCTTCGTAATGATCACAATGCTTTCAAAACAGTTCTAGTCTATTGAATCTTGCCGGAACTCCCTTAGGAGGGTGATGTTAATGTTTATGTCCTCAAAAACCTATGAAGACATTATTGATTATAAATATTAATTGAATATTTTGATATATCCTTGAATGTTAAATTATTAATATTTAATATTGAATAATTTATAAATAAATATTAAAAAATTCCTTATTCATATATGAGGTTGTGACTTGTATTGTACGGATAATTAAGATCACTTAGCCATGAATAAAATAGTCAGTAATAAGTGCATATTTACCTATTAAGTTGTGTTATTTTCTCTTATTATTATTATTAAATTAACTCTGTAAACCTTTGATTAGTGTGATTTTGATTTGTTAAAATTTTGAATGGCTAATCATGAATAAAGACACATAAATACTTGATTGACAATTACTGTATTTCATAATTCAGATGATACGGATTTTGAACATGATGCAAGAAATAAGGTCCTAATATTATGGGATATTGCAATAAATTATTATGATTTGGAGCTAAATATCTGAATTCCCATTAATCGCTCATCTAGAAAATATTAGACTCTACAACTTATTCTTTTTAGTTCGTTTGTCCAGGAGTGGCACTGTATCCAATTTGTGAAGCTCCAAACTAAAAAAAACTAGCTTGTGCAGCTGGCTGCATGAAAGTACTTGGTCCATATACTGTAGGAGTAGTAAAAGTAGTCGATGGAGGATAAATGGATAGAGTTGTCATATGCGAAGGTTGAGCATTTGTTACATGAGTGGGAGGTGCTAGAAGTACTCTATACGCTTGAGCATATGGATCTTCTAGGTTTATAAATCCTTGAGCTCTTGTCAAGAACTCAGTCAATGTATCTGCGCTTTTACGTTGAAGATCTCCCCACAATAAAGATCCAGTTGTAAGTCCTGATGTTAGGGCCACTATTTTCATGTCATCGCGGACCTTGGCTTTAGCAGCCACATCCATCATTCTTTGGATGAACTTCCTCAAGATTTCTCCTTCTTGTTGCTTGACGTTGGTCAAGGAATTGGCTTCCAAGTCATATTCTTTGGCTACTATAAACTACTTTCTAAACATTACTTGTAGGTCTCTCCAGTTATGGATCGATCCCAAAGATAACCTCTTCCACCAGTCCTCCGTGGACATGCTTAGTGTTAATGAAAAACATAAACATTTTGCATCATCACTGGCCTAGGCAACTTGCATGATGCAGTTGTATTTGGACAAGTGGTCCCTGGGGTCTCTCCATCCTTCATACAGCTCCATTTGTGGCATTTGGAAATGCTCTGACAGTGGTGCATCAATGATTCTTTTTACACAAGGCTTCGTATCTTCTTCCTCAGAGTTTGACACATCACCACTTTGCTTTCTAGAAATCTTCTCAGTGATCTTATCAATTCCTTGACTTTGCATTTCAGGTGTTGAGTCTTATCACTTGAAAATTCTCTTTTGTGAAAACGATCGTTGATGTGGTTTCTCAGATCGTTCCCATAGGGTCTAGCTTAGTCTGCTTTGGCTTTTTCTTTCTTAGCATTCAATCTTCTTCAAAGATCATTTGTGGAAAGACTTCCATAACTGTCATCCGATACTGGATGTACTTTTTCAACATCCTCGTCGTGATTACTGGAATCACTAAGAGGGTGCTTATCCATCCGGGACTTTGGCTTTTGAACTTTGGCATTAGTTTTAATTTTCTCCGTGACTCTACCTCTAGAGTTGGTCTAGTCACCATGCCCTGAAGCATGGTTTCCTTTCCTCCTCTATTGAGGTTGGTCAGCAGTTTTAGACTTTTTATGCTGCTTGATAGAAGGAGTTTCTTCGATTCATCGACGACTATCTCTTTGCTTTTGTCTTAATTTACACTACAACAATTAACATTATTAGAGGTAGAGGAGTCCGCTGGTAATAATCCTTTAATCCACCGGTATTTGGCTTTAGCGACGGGGGTCCGCCAGTATTGGCCCGCCGATAATACCCCGTCGCTATTAATGATTAATAGCGGCGGACTAACACATCTGCCGCTATTAATCATTAATACCGGCGGACCATTAGCGGCGGGGCTCGCCGGTGTTTAACATCGAATTTTAAATTTCTGACACATTATTACCGGCAGGGGTCCGCCGGTAATAATTTTTTATAAAAAAAAAATAAAAGTAAATATAAATATTAAATATATTAATAATAATAAATATTTTTTATATTTATTTAATTAATTTTTTTTTCAAATTAATATTATTAATAAATATTTTAAATAAATATTAAAATTAAAATTAACAATAATTCAATTACTACACACATAATTAATTAAAAATTATCTATCATAAAAATTAAATAATTATCATCCATACATTATTTAAAACTTAAAGAAATCCAAACATAATTAAAAACTTAAATAAATCCACGCATAACTAAAATTAAGATAAACTAATTATTATTGTCTTGATTAAACAAATCATCTTCAAATTTTGAGCCAGTAGTGTTTAAGTTAATATCAGGGTTTGACGCATTGTCCTGAGCTCGCGATACTGGCGGTGATGGGTAATATGGTTGCTGGGAAGATAAAATCTCCACAAATTGTCAAGTCTGTCGTTGTTGTGGTAAATTTAGAGATTGTTGTTGTTGCGAAACATTTGGAGATTGTTGTGGCGAAAAGTTCGGGGATTGTTGCTGAAACTGACCAGGAAAAATATATGGATTTTGTGAACCGAAAAATTGACCCGAAGAAGTTTGCTGCATTGGACCCCCAAAAAACATCGGCTGCTGAGATGAACTCCCAAATTTACCAAACATCGGCTGTTGGGACTGTGATCCTCCAAAAAAATCAGAGTAGAAAAATTGAGGAGACTGGGAGGAGCGTCCAAACATGTTCGAAATAAGAAGAGATTGGGAGGCACTTCCCTGCACATTAGGAGATTGCTGAGTCTGCTGTAAAGGTTGTTGTTGCGGCCTTGGACATGTTGCACCACCCTAAGGTTGGGTAGGTAAATATTGTTGGAGGAATCTGTCAAATCGTGGGTCATACAGATCAGAAGTGTCCTGTCCCGGTGGAAAGCATTCACGCAATCTCTGAAACATCTCAGCCATAATACCAACACATTGAGAAAACGTACAAGCTGCTTGAGATTGAGTTTGACTTTTGCTTGAAGAGCTAGAGGTTCAATCTTGGCTGGAAATGAATAAGCAGAAGAATGGTTCACAAACTCAAGTTGAAAATTGGGTTACACCCAGGAGAAAGGGCTCAAAAATGGTGAATACGAGTCAACAGGAGGCTAAAGTTAGTAATGGCTATGAGGTGTTGAAGGAGATTGAGGGGGAAATGATATCAATCCCATCTAATGGATAACAATAATATTATTGGTTGGAACGTGAGAGGGTTGAATAAAGTGGAGAAACAGCGTGAGTTATTTGAATGTTGCAAGATGAATAAAGTGGGTTCTGGAGCTCTCTTTGAGACCGAAATTCACCATGACAAAGTTGAGATTTTGGTTATGAATAATCCGAATTGGAATTTCTATTCTAGTCAGGAGATCTCGTTTAGAATCTTGTTATTTTGGAAGGACAAAATGGTGGAAGTGAAGGTTTTACTAGAAGATAAGCAAATGGTTCACTGCAAGCATAAAATGGTAGGATTCAAGGAGGAATTCTACCTTATAGTAGTCTATGGGAAAAATTTGATTACTGATAGGAAGGACCTTTGGAATAAACTTGGAGGAATTGGTCACTTGAATGAGCCTTGGATTATCATTGGATATTTCAACGCCATGTTTCGCTTCAAAGATAGATATGGTGGGAGGAGAATCAAGGACACCGAGTTGCTTGATAGTCAAAGCTGGCTGGCTCAGGGGCAGGTTGAAGAGATGAAATATGCTGGCTCGTTTTACACGTGGTCGAACAAACATGAGAAGGGGAACCTGGTGCACTCTAAGTTGGATAGAATTTTCGCCAATGAGAAGTGGATTGATGCTTTCCCGAATACTGAAGCTAGCCTTAGATGGGGGAAATTTTGGATCATAGCTTTCGTCTCATTAAAAAACTAGCGATCAACAACAGGGTTTCAAGCCTTTTCAGTTTTGTAACTACTGGATGTCTAAAGTAGTCTACAAGGAGAAAGTGCTAAGTACTTGGGGAAAGAAGACTTCAACGGATCTTAAAAGATTGTACCAACAACTGATTAGGATCGAACATGTCCTTAAAAGATGCTTTGTCTCCAAGAATGAAGACCTTGTCAATAGTTATAAAGCTGCAAAAGAAGCCTACTTTAGTGCTCAAGAATGTTCAGCCAGCAACCCTGGTAATGTTACAGCACTGAGAGAGGAGAGAGAGCTTTATGAGACTTTCCAGGAGATCCAAAAACAATATTTCAGCTACCTTCACTAGAGCTCGAAAATGAACTGGATAAGATATGGGGATGAAAATTCGAGTTATTTCCATTCAATTATGAAAAAGAGGAAATTGGAGAATAAGATCTTTTCTTATAGCATTAATGGGAAGGTTGTTGATGAGTATGACCGGGTCATTGATCATTTCCTAAATCACTTTTGCAACTATATGGGGAGGAAAAGCTCTGCTACTAGAAGGGTGGAGTATGATGTGATTGATTTGGGTAACAAGTTATATCTTATGCAACAGGTGAAACTAATTCAACCATTTACAAAGAAGGATGTGAAAGAGGATCTGTTTGGTATTCATTCTGCCAAAAGCCCAGGACCGGATGGTTATGGTGCAGGATTCTTCAAAGGGCTTTGGGCAAAGTTGGGAGATGATATTTCTAAAGCTGTTTTGGGTTTCTTTCAACATGGTCATCTTCCGAAGGAGGTGAACGAGACAACCATCTCCCTCATCCCCAAGACTGAGAACCCCCAAAATACTAGTGACTACAAACTTATTGCCTACTGCAACACTATATACAAGTGCATCTCTTAGATGATTTGTTCAAGACTCTCTGAAGTTCTGCCTGTGCTCATTCATGAGAACCAATGAGCTTTTGTCAAACATAGGCAGCTTGCTCACAACATTTTAATCTTGCAGGACTTGTTGAAAGGCCCGAAAGAATTTATCTTCAAGATGTGTTATGAAGATAGATATAAGCAAAGCTTATGACACTGTGGACTGGTTATTTGTTGCTGATCTCTTAAAAGGTCTTTGTTTTCCTTCAAAGTTTATCAAGTGGATTCAGAGCTGTCTTCACTGTGCTTCGTATTCTCTTATGCTAAATGGAAGAATTCAAGGCTCTTTTAAAGGCGAGAAGGGTCTTCGCCAAGGAGATCCTATGTCCCCGCTCCTTTTTGTGCTCATTATGGAGTATTTGACTAGATTGCTTATCCAGAAGTCAAAGGAGAAAGGGTTTGGTTTTCACCCTCTTTATAAATCCATTGGCCTAGTCAATCTTTGTTTTGCGGATGATCTAATTATCTTTTGCAGGGGTAATGAGAAATCTGCCAAACTTGTTAATGAGGCTTTCCATTGGTTCAGTGAAACTACAGGGCTAGTGGCTGATAAATCCAAGTCCACTGTGTACTTTGGGGGTATTCAAAATGTTGGCAAACATAATCTTTTGAACATTCTTCAAATGGATGAAGGAAAGTTTCCCCTCAAATATCTCGGTGTGCATCTCAGGCCCACCAAATGGAGGTTCTCAGATTGTGGGATCATCATTGATAAAGTTCACAAACATTTTCATAATTGGGCTACCATGAATCTCTCGTTTGCAGGCAGAGCTCAACTGATCCATTATGTCCTTCTGGGTGTTCGAAACTATTGGATGAACCTTTTCTTACTTCCCCAAAAAGTTACTGCGGCCATTGATAAACGCTGCAGGGATTTTCTTTGGGGAGTGAATGGGAACCGTAGCAAATTACATATCCTCTCTTGGGAGAAAGTTTGTCTCCCCAAGAAACTTGGAGGCATCGGGTTTAGGGAAGGGAAGAAATGGAACATTGCTTTAATGGCTAAGTATCTTTGGGCTGTTTCGAGCAAGCAAAATAACCTATGGGTCAGATGGATTGATGCTATATATTTGAAAGGGCAAAGCATATGGACTGTCAACTTTCAGCAAGATGCTAGTTGGTATTTCAAAAAGCTTATCCGGCTCTGCTCAATTATAGGTGAAGATGATGTTAAGGCGGCGGTGAGGAGAGGTAAATTCCACTCTAAACTATTTTATGTTTCTTTTGTTCAAGTACCGACTGTTGATTATGCAAAGAACATATCGAATAGATTGATATTACCAAAACACAGGTTTATTGGTTGGCAATTAGTGAATGAACATCTGCTTACTAGAGATAATATAAGCAGATTCATTGTAATTCCTAATGAGAACTGTCCTGTTTGTGGTACTGAGAGAAAAACACATAGTCATTTATTTTATAGCTGCTGCCTCACTCAAAAGATCATCAAAGAGATTATGTCCTGGTGTGGTTATTTCATCTGGCCAAACAACATCAGATAGTGGTTGTCCAGGCCTTCAAATAATGTTAGGGAGCAGGTTTTGAATGCGATTGTTTTAGCTACCTTGTATGCTGTCTCGACAAACCAAAATAGCTGTGTTTTTGAGCAGAAATGTAAGCTAGCTGAGATTGTTAGTAAAGAGGTCAAGTCGACTGTCAAGCTGAGATTTTAAAGCTGTAATAGCAGGAGAAATGAACCCCTGTACGATTATATTGTTAATGTAATGGATAGTTGGTAAAGGGTGCGGCTGCTGCTCCTTGTGGCTGGCGGCTTTCCTTTTTGTGCTTTGTATTCTTTTTCTTGTTTTGAATAAAGAACTTCCTTCCTTGTTCAAAAAAAAAAAAATAATACCGGTGAGATGAGACGGTGGTGGAACGGTGGAAAAACGGAGTTGGACGGTGATGGATCGGAGGTGGACGGTGGTGGAACGAAGGTGATGGGTGGTGGATAGGAAGAGAAAGAGAGGAAATGGACATGAAAAAAATGGGAGAAAGGAAAAAATGGGCGTTCTAGTTCCTGAGTTATTTTTAGAGGGAAAGAACTACCGGCGGGACCCGTCGGTATTAATTGTCCTGCCGGTATTATTATAATTAGCGGCGGACCCCCGCCAGTATTGGTCCGCCGCTAATTAGTTTTGAATGGGATAGGCAGGCTTTTTCCCGCACTTTATATCCCACTCATATTAGCGGCGGGCTATCCACCGGTATTAATAAATGCCCGCCGCTAATAAGTTTTAT
Organism: Cannabis sativa; assembly: GCF_029168945.1. Taxonomy (NCBI): domain Eukaryota; kingdom Viridiplantae; phylum Streptophyta; class Magnoliopsida; order Rosales; family Cannabaceae; genus Cannabis; species Cannabis sativa. Next base: position 30,271,494 of record NC_083608.1, on the reverse strand, counting down.
ATTTATTTTTTTAACAAAATAATTCAAAAACCCACATTAATACTGGCGGGCCCCCACATCTACCGGTATTATCCCATTATTAGGGGCAGATGTGGCCCGCCGGTATTGTCTCCGCTGGTATTAATAGAAATTGTTGTAGTGTTACGAACACATAAAGTTCTAGGATCTTTTGGATCTACTTTCTCAAGGGCATCAATTGTTGGAGAAGCTTGTGCGTCAGGGGCTATCTTAGTCAGAGCAATCATTACAGCCTCCATTCTGGTCATCTTTGTGAGCAGTTGCTCATAGAATTGATCTTGTCAAGTTAACCTGCTTTTTTCCAGTTGAAGTTGTCTAGCCATGATGATTATATGGTCTTACTTGTCAAGTTGGTTCTGCTCTCCAATGTAACCATCAACAACCTTATCTTAAGGGTCATCTTCATGCATATCCTCAGGTGTGTCCTGAGTGTTACCTTCAGCGTCCTCAGAATTGCTTTATCTAGATTTTGCATCTTTTATGATGGGATCGTCTCAGTTTCAATCTTCATCCTAGCTAGTGACCTTTCTGACAGCTATAGTCGCCTCGTGTGGATCATTAGAGTCCCTTGCTTTAGTGAAAAAAAGACTAAACTTTGTTCGGGTGAGGACCATGATTACTTGGATGCAATCTGTAAGTGGTCTCACTGCTTCCTTTAGCTCTCAACGAAAGCATCAAACTATTTACCTAGATTTTCAAAAAAAATGAATATAAACGATAAGAGCTAAAGAAATAAATAACTAATAAAGAAGAGTAAAGAAAAGACAAATAGTTCTTTACGTGGTTGGGGTATTAATTAGCCTTAGTCCACGAGTCAATGTTATTTAGTAGTTCTTAGCTTGAAAAGCCTTTTTCATAAGTTTTCTTGAGAAAAGTTTGCAAGAAAATTCAACCCTTAATCCATAGGATTCGATGGGTACTTATAATAGTTTGAGAATTACATTTAGTTTCTCTTTTCCCTCTATTGGGGAGTTTACAGTAAAAAACATACTTGGGTTGTCTCGTGAAGTCCAACCCACGAAGGAGAAGATTTGGTGATTAAGCAAGTCGAATTTGGCTTGATTTGATCAACACCATGTACTTTGATTGTGGGCAATTAACTATGAATTAATTGCTTGATATTTGTTTCAAGAAGTTTCCCCATTTAATATAATACGATGCTTGGTCAAGATCTGACAACTGTTATTTCCTTATTTGTGCATAGGAATATAAAGGAAAACTAGAAGAGTCTTTCAGGAACACGGTGTCTCGTCCATCCAATCTCATGGTACCGAACTTGCATCAAGGAACGGTTTGCCAAAGGCGGAAGGTTTTATGGTTGCAGAGCTAGAATACATTCCTAGAAAGACTTGTCCAAATGGGCTTGGCCCACTTTATCTTTGCTGAGGGACCTATTGATGGGCCTTGAATTCTGACTTGGGTTCCACATGTCCATTGTTGAAAGCACGGATAACAACAAGTTTTGACTCTCTCTTTGCCAGACAACTAGAAAATTAAGAGCTATTATATTATATATATACTTAGAGTTTTGAAATTATCTTAAATTTATCCTTAAAATTTCGTGCTCCTTGGTATTAAGTGATTGCCCACAAATATAAAGCAATACTCAAGATAGTGTGAAAGACTGTGTAGTCTACTACAACCCGAAGGAGAATCTAAGTTCAATTCTTGATCACACTCTATGATAAAAAGAATCCAGGGTAGGAGAACTAAATAGAATGAGTCAATTAACTTCTCTGCAATCATTGTAATGACCTACTAATTCCTTTATGTGTTTATGTTATTTTTTTAGGCTTATCCATATTAAGATGTTAGATTAGTCATAATCCAACATACATGAGTAGTAAATTAAGATCGTGGTAAAATATTTTCCAACCTTAACAACTATAAATCTCTTGTATCTCTCTATTCATTTACTTAAACTTAGATCTCCTCTCACCAATCTAGTGAGCGAGTGTTGGCCAAATTTTTACGTTAGCAACTTGTGACACTTATGTGGCAATGATACATTAGTCCCATTAATATTTTATTAATTACATATGATAAAATTTTACAATGGCCTTGTATTTTACCATTGTGTGAATAGTTCGAGAGGAATTATTGACGGACTAAAAGTTTCAAGGGGTGTGATTCGATAGTTGTAATAGTTTGAGAGTAAAATGCCTAAATAGCCTAATAATTATAGTATATTGTTTTATTTTCATACCCAAATCAAAATACTACCTTATACATGTAAAGTGTTGCCATGAGGGTGTTTCGTGAGGTGGGTAGGGCAGGGTATAGTTGTCAGAGGCTGTGTATGTATTTATAGTGGTTTTGATTTAAGATATTTTACACTTGACACCTTAACTTTGAGTATTTCAATACCCTCATTTATACTTCTCTCTCTCTCTCTCTCTCTCTCTCTCTCTCTCCTTTTCCCTTCTCTTTAATGCTACTCCCTTTCTCTCTTTCTTATTTCTCTCTCTTCTCTCAAAATTTAAAAATAATTTATGGTCTTGTCATTACTCGGAGGAGCCTATAAAAATACCATTGTGATTTACTTTTTAATGTGAATATTTCAAAATGTGGGAAGCATATAGTTTTTTGCTATTTCCAGAAAAGAAACCATTTAGTTACTAATATAGTGATAAATACTGTTTTATAATTTTTTTTTTTTAAATCTTAGTTAACATTCATTTTAGAATTGTGTGAATTTAATTATTATATTATACGATAACTAATTAGCTTTCAAAATAACAAAAAAGTATATAAAATAATTAGTATATAAAAATTATGGCTTGTTATATCTCATAATAACTCATTTGTTTTAAAAATAATTTTTAAGGTTACCTAAATGTAGTTTAAATTATAACCTACCATAGTATAACGTAAAAATAACTAATTAATTATTAGGATGTATACAAATAAGTTTTAGAGGTAGCTAAAATGTATCACAAATTATATGATATAAACATGATGTTTTTATATAAAGGTAACTAATGCTTTCTTATCAACACTATTAGCAACTAAAAAATTACTTTTAAAAATGCAGAAAAAATAAAAAAAAAAATGGAAAAATATCAAATTTAGTTGACGTGCACGTTAGTAATAATAGTAACGATATTATTATAAATTAAATAAAATATATATATATTATTGTAAACTTTCTCTGGTGGGAAAATATTAATTTTTTGTTAGTTGTACATGATTTTAAATGGGAAAACAAAACTTTTTGTAGAATAAAGTTTTAGAGCACAAATCAAGAGAAGAGGTAAACACCTCATAACTCTCGAAAAATGAAAAAAAAAAAAAATAGTTAAATTGTCAAAAAAAAAAAAAAATAGATTCTAGAAAATGTATAATTTAGCTATAATAGCTACGCTCTTGGTCTAAGAAAAATTGTATTTACATTTACTTAAGAAGAGAGAGAGAGAAAGCGAGCTAAATACTATTTAATCATTTTTTTTATATTTATTTATTTGCTTTTCTCTATTTTTTTTACTTGGTGTTATGATTTTTGTATTCTTAATTACCTTTTTATTATTATTTAATTAATAAAAATATTTAAAAATTTATTATTTAAATGATGTAGAAGAAATATAAATAAGTTGATATATAATGTAATATAAATGTGTGAGGTAAAATAAATAAAGTCGTGATTGGTGATGCATTTTAAAAGATAGAATACAACATCTGTTGCAAGTGCTCTTAGATGTCTTGATAAAAAAACTCTCTCCACACTTTCTAGTCATAACGTTCGAACCAATAATGTAGTTTTATCGGCTACCAATTAAGAGCATTATCTAATAATGATAAAATCTTAATTATACCCATTAGCTTAGTAACAGTCGAGTTTTCTTGTTACATTATTTCTGGTATGAGAAAGAAGTTGAGAGATGGAGAGAACATGAGAGGAGGGAGAGAGGCCGGAGAAAATAACTTTATTTGGCAAGAGGCATTGAAGGAGAGAAAGAGGAGGTGAGAGATCAACAAGTCTACTTAAATCTCTAGTATGAGGTTTAGACTTGATGAGAATGAGAATGTAAAAGTTAAATTAAATGATTAATTGGGGCAAAACCCTTAATACTTTCATTTTGCTTGCACTTAACCCCCAAAACTTATTTTTTGGCGGCAAAATCCCCAAAACCACGATTCCGTTAGCAATTTACACTTTCCATCCAAATTTAGGTGTTAAGTGCCATGTTAGATTGTTCATGTGGACACATTGTACACGTGGCACAATTTTATTGGTCCACGTAAATATATATTTTTCAAAAAAATAAAAAATCATTAAAAAATAAAAATATTTTTTTAAATAATTAATTTAAAAAAATTAAAACAAAATCATAATTTTTTTCTATTCTTTCTTTTCTTTTTCTTTTTTCTTTCTTTTTTATTTTCTCGATACCTTCTTCTTCTCTTTTTCTCTCTCTGGTATGGATGCAGGTACTAGGTGCGACGCCATTGTCGAGGACCACCAAGCCAGCGCTGTTGCTGAGTACCACCAACCCAGGTGCAGTCACCGAGAACCACCATGTAGAACTGATCGTTCTCAACCACCGCGTAGAACCACCGAGGACCACTACGTAGAATCGTCGATCTGTTAGCCGGTTAGCCTCGATTCTCTCTCTTAGCCCCGATCGATCCAGCCACGATCAATCTCCTCTCTCTCCCAATATCGATCACCTTTCTCTCTCTCCCGATCTAGTGTTTTTTAGATTTTTTTTGCAATCTTTGTTGTTGATATTTCTGTGTATACATATCCCTCTTTGAATATTTTTGTGCTTTTGCATTTAGATGAGAAAAGATTATAGTTGTGGAGAAATAAACTTAGGATTTTTAAGTATGAGTTTTGGGGCTGAGATTTTGTGTGTATGTATATGTATATGTGTGTGTTTATTTATTTGTTGGATTTGGATTTGTTTAAATTTATCAAGAATTAGTTAGTTTTAGTTAGTTGGTTTTAGTTGTCCAAGTTGTTATGTTTGTTACAGTTAGTTATAGTTGTTACAACTGTAACTGTTTTCTTCTTATTCTTGCTGTGTATATATAGCTCTTCTCTCTTGTATTTTTCCTTAGATTGTATTCTCTTCTCAATCTCAATAACAAAGATATTTTGTTCTTCTTTCTCTGTTTTTCTCTGGTTTATGTTTACTGATATGGTATCAGAGCAGGGTTTCGAGTAGGCTTCTTCTTCGTTGTTCTTCTTTCTTCTTGCTTCCGCTTCTGTATTGTGCTAATGGCTAGAGGAGGAGGAGTTAGAACTCGAAACAGTCGCGATCCTGAAAACAATTCAAATGATTCTAATCATTTTTCTGTTCTTGGAGAGAATTCAAGGTCGACTACCTTCAATGATCTTTCCAATCCGTATTTTCTTTCCAATGGAGACAATCCAGGTGCTGTATTGGTTCCCAAAATCCTCACAGGAAGTGAGAATTTTAGCACCTGGAGAAGATCTATGCTGATAGCTCTTGTGGCTCGAAACAAGGTGAAGTTTGTTAATGGAAAACTTCCTCAACCAGACGAAGAACATGAGGATTATGATAGCTGGTGTAGATGTAACAGCACTGTGATTTCGTGGATTCTTCATGCTATTTCAGGTGAGATAGCTGATAGTATAATGTATCATGATAATGCAGCTGAGATTTGGGAGCAATTACATGAAAGATTCAATGAAAAAAATGCTCCAAGGATTTTCGAAGCTAAGAAGATGATGCAGAGACTTACTCAAGGTTCAAACTCGGTTACAACCTATTTTACTAAACTGAAGTCTCTATGGGATCAGATCAAGGAATATCGACCACAACCTGTTTGTAGTTGTGGTGCTATGAAGGTTATTCAAGATTATCAAGATGAGGATCGTCTGTTGGAGTTTCTTGTTGGTTTGAATGACTCTTACAGCATAGTTAGATCGCAAATCCTCATGCGTGATCCACTGCCTAGTCTTAACAAGGCTTATGCCACTGTAATTCAAGAAGAAAGGCAAAGAAATTTGACTAATTTCAGCAGCACCAGCACTGAACCAGACAACAATTCGTCGAATAATGAAGGTCAGTTTGCTGGAAATGTCCAGCCTTTTCGATCGAAATACTCTTGCACCAACTGTGGTATGTCTGGTCATACTGTTGATCGATGCTTCAAGATCATTGGATATCCACCAGGCCATAAGTTACATGGAAAATTTCCAAGCAAAAATGGCAAAGGACCTCCAATGAAAACTGCATCAGCTAATTTCACAGGTGGAGAGGAGCAAAAATCTGACAATGGAGAGAAAGATTTGGTTGCTGGTTTATCAAGTTCTCAATGTCAAAAAATTATGGCTATGCTTGCTCAAAAAGTTGCTGATAATGCTGCTGCACCAGAGATTTCACAAGATCAGCCAGTTGTGTCTCATTTTTCTGGTATGAATTCTGTTACCCCTAATCCTAATTGGATCATAGACACTGGAGCTACACATCATGTTTGTTATGATCTTTCTTTGTTTCAAAACTTTCATACCAATTCAAATCTGAAATCTGTTTTGATGCCTACTGGTGTGCATGCTAAAATAGATTGCATAGGAACAATCATTTTGACACCTGATCTGATTCTCAAAAATGTTCTTTATGTTCCTACTTTCAAATGCAATTTATTGTCCATTAATTCCTTGACAGCCACTACTAATTGCACATTTCTTTTTTCTGATGAAAAATGTGTAATTCAGGACACTTTGAAGAGCAAGGTGATTGGGATGGGTAAAAAGTGTGGTGATCTTTATTTTTTGGATTGTAATTTTCCCAACAGTGAACAATCTGTGTTTGTTTCATCTTCAATTTCTGATTCTATCATTTCTAATGAAACGGTTTGGCACTACAGGCTAGGCCATCCATCTTGTGTAAAGATCCATCCTTTGAATAAAACTTTGAATTTTCAGTCCCATTCTAATTCTCTTTTTCATTGCTCTATTTGCCATTATGCTAAACAAAGAAAGTTACCTTTTGTGTCTAATCATAATGTTGCTGAAAATTGTTTTGATCTTGTTCATATTGACATTTGGGGACCTTTCAATACTATGACTACTGAGGGTTTCAAGTATTTCATTACAATTGTTGATGATTGTTCTCGATATACTTGGATACACCTCATTAGACATAAATCTGAAGCCCAAATTGTCATTCCTCAGTTCATAAGACTTGTCCAAAACCAGTTTAATAAAACCATTAAAGGAATAAGATCTGACAATGCAAAGGAACTACAGTTCCCAACCTTGTTTGGGACACTTGGAATCATGCATTATCATTCTTGTGTCCAAAGACCTCAACAAAACTCTGTTGTTGAGAGAAAACACCAGCACTTACTTAATGTGGCTAGAGCTCTTTTGTTTCAATCTTATGTTCCTTTAGTTTATTGGGGAGAGTGTGTGTCAACTGCTGCCTATCTCATTAATAGGACACCAACACCCAATCTAAAGAACAAATCCCCTTTCCACATTCTTTACTCTAAGTCACCTGCTTATGAGCACTTAAAAGCTTTCGGTTGTCTTGCTTATGCCTCAACCTTAAGTCAATCTAGGTCTAAGTTCACTCCTAGATCTGTTCCATGTATTTTTCTTGGGTATCCTACTGGTATGAAGGCTTACAAGCTTCTTGATTTAAACACAAACCAGATTTTTATGTCAAGAGATGTGTTCTTTTATGAGCAGATTTTTCCTTATGTTAAAACAGGTGGCATACCTGCTGCTTATGAGAATTTTTTCTCTCATTGTCATACTCATGTTGCATATCAGAATCATCATCCCAGTTCCCTTTCACACAATAATATGCATACTGAGCAGCAACATACTGAATTTTTGTCCACTGCTGATATGACTCAGCCACAACAGCAGTCAGGTAATACTGGTTTTTTGCCTACTGCACCAGTAAATAATACTCCTTCTGGTATGCGAAATCAAGTTTCTATTTTATCTACTCCTATTTCATCTTCTGTGCCTCCTTTTAATCATAGTAGATCAGGTAGAAACATTAAAAAACCTTCATATCTTAATGATTACCATTGTTTTTTAGCCACTAATCCTACTGCCTTATCTTCTCATGGCTCATCTCTTATTCCTTACCCTTTATCTCATGTCATTGGTTACAGCAGGTTGTCTCCAGCTTTTCGAGCAATTGCATTGGCCATTTCAAGTCATTTTGAACCTGAATTTTTCAGCCAAGCTCATGGTATTCCGGAATGGGATCATGCCATGGATACTGAAATAGAGGCTCTTGAGAACAACCACACTTGGATTGTTGTTTCCTTACCAGAAGATCAGCATGTTATTGGTTCACGATGGGTTTATAAGATCAAATTGCATGCTGATGGTAGTGTTGAACGTTTCAAGGCTCGGTTGGTTGCTAAGGGGTACAACCAACAGGAGGGGATAGACTATACTGACACGTTTGCACCAGTGACCAAGCTAGTTACTGTGAAATTAGTTCTTGCTTTGGCTGCTATGAAAGGCTGGTATCTACACCAATTAGATGTAAACAATGCTTTCTTACATGGAGACTTGAAAGAAGATGTTTACATGACTTTGCCTCAAGGATACAAGCCAAAGGGGGAATTACCTCCTAATCCAGTTTGCAAGTTGCAAAAATCGCTTTATGGATTAAAGCAAGCTTCTAGGCAATGGTTTGCCAAATTCTCTAGTGCCTTGATTGATGAAGGTTTTCATCATTCAGCAACAGACCATTCCCTATTCATCAAGCATTTCAATGGAAATTTCATTTTTCTATTGGTGTATGTTGATGATATTATACTTGCAAGCAATAATCTTGAGGAACTTCAAGCCTTGAAAATAAGGCTGAATGAAAGATTTCAGCTCAAAGATTTGGGGAATCTGAAATATTTTCTTGGCTTGGAGGTAGCTCGATCACAACAAGGCATTTTTGTCTCTCAAAGACATTATGCTTTACAATTACTTGAAGATTTGGGGCATTTAGGTTGCAAACCCATGAACACACCTATGGAACCTAACCTCAAACTTGGACAAGATGAAAAGGAAAAGTTGGCTGACCCGACCCTTTTTAGAAGAATTGTGGGAAAATTGCAATATTTGACAATCACTAGGCCGGACATCTCCTTCTCAGTTAATAAACTGAGTCAATATCTTGCAACACCTCGTGTTACTCACCTCCATGCAGCTGAAAGGGTACTTCAATATGTTAAAAACAGCCCTGGTCAAGGGTTGTTCTTTGCTGCCAATACTGAGGTAAAATTGCATGCTTATACAGATTCAGATTGGGCTTCTTGCCCAGATACAAGGAGATCTACTACAGGCTTTTGTATTTTCATTGGAACATCTATAATCTCATGGAAAAGCAAGAAACAACAAACTGTTTCAAGGTCATCTTCAGAAGCTGAATATAGGGCAATGGCAAACACTTCTTGTGAAGTTGTTTGGCTTTTATCCATCTTAAAGGAACTTAAGATTCATCATGAAGGGCCTGCTCTTTTGTACTGTGACAACAAATCAGCACAACATATTGCAGCCAATCCTGTGTTCCATGAGAGAACAAAGCATATTGAAATAGATTGCCATTTGGTAAGAGAGAAAGTTCAAGAAGGGGTCATCCAAACTGTTCATGTATCAACAAAAGACCAACTTGCTGATATTCTAACTAAACCTTTGTTTCCTACTCAATTCAAGGTGTTCAAAGACAAGATGGGACTTAAAGATATATATGCTCCATCTTGAGGGGGAATATCAAGAATTAGTTAGTTTTAGTTAGTTGGTTTTAGTTGTCCAAGTTGTTATGTTTGTTACAGTTAGTTATAGTTGTTACAACCAGAATCGTTTTCTTCTTATTCTTGCTGTGTATATATAGCTCTTCTCTCTTGTATTTTTCCTTAGATTGTATTCTCTTCTCAATCTCAATAACAAAGATATTTTGTTCTTCTTTCTCTGTTTTTCTCTGGTTTATGTTTACTGATAAAATTGGTTTGAGTTTTGTTTTGTTGTTTTTTTTTTGTGTGATTTGGATTTGAAAAATAGGTTGTGTGGTGATTTCGATAGTGGTGGGTGGTGTTTTGTTTTGATTTTTTTGTTTGTGATTTGGATGTGAAAATGGGCAGTAGTGGTGGTTTCGGCACCAGTAGATGGTGGTGATTTTAGAAGTGGTGGGTGGTGGTTTCGGTGGCTGTGGATGGTGGCGGTGGTGGTGATAATTTGTGACTGACAGAAGAAGAAGGAAGAAGAAGAAAATGAAAACTAAAAAAAAAATGTATGAAAAATATGATATTTAGGGAAAAATATTTTTATTTTTGTAATGATTTTTTATAAAAAAAAAGTTTATATATTTATGTGGACCAATAAAATTATGCCACGCGTACACTGTGTCCACATGGACAATCCAACATGACACTTAACAGCTAAATTTGGACAGAAAGTGTAAATTGCTAACGGTATTGTGGTTTTGGGGGTTTTATAGCCAAAAAATTAGTATTGGGGGTTAAGTGCAAGTAAAATGAAAGTATTGAGGGTTTTGACGCAATTAACCCTAAATTAAATTTGAATGACATGGGGTTTGTGTTTCCAAGTAGGTTTTACTTTTTAAATTAAAATGGTGGTATTATTAATCCCCTCAAACACATGGGTTTCATATTATTCCCTTTAAGTCTACTCCCTCTAACTTTACTCTTTACAACTCAAACTCACATAACAAACACCCATTAGGTGGCGTTTGGTTAGAAAGAATAAAAACATAGCTAGAACAAAAATTACATTATAATACTTTAAAATAAGAGATAATTACATAAGACATTATTTTTTGTAAAAATTATATTTTTACGTTTAAAGAATTTCATTTTTTACATTTTTAAAGTTTTCATAAAAACAACAAGAAAACTATACATAAAAGTAACATGAAAATATAGCATCTAAATAACATCAAAACAACAACAAAAAATAACATGTAAATAACGAAAACCCAACAACATATTAATAAGAGTAACATAAAAAGATCGTATTTTCTGTAAATAAAATCAAGAAAATTATAAAAATTATTTAAAATTCCGCGAAACAGTATTTTTTGTAATTTTTGTGTATTTGTTAAATAATCCCTTAAAATAAAATAAAATAAAATAAATAATAATTATTTTCTTTTTATTCCATTCATTCCAACCAAACGTCACCTAAAGGGTTGAACTCTCTTTTCAATTATAGTGAAACAATGTTTTATATTCTCCTTTATATTCTCTAATTTTTAATAACTCACCGTCTATTCTACTCTGCTTCATTATTCATACTAAATATAGTAAATAAGTCTAAAGAAGCAACTCGTAGCAGCACATATTTTATAGTCAGTAGACTGAGTACACATTTAAAAGAAGAAAATAATAAAAGCAAATCAAAGTCTTATAGGCCAAGTGTGAAAGGCAACTTAGGTCCCTTAAAAGAAAAGGAAACTTAGGGGGTCCCATCTTACTAGATATGTGTCATATAATTATAAGATGATCATATTATTCCCTTTCAAAAAAAAAAAAAAAAAAAGAAAAGATGATCATATTATTGTTATTATTACATTTCTCAATTTTAAAGGATAATATTAATAAGTGAGGCATATTGGCATGTGATGTCCCATTCACACGCAAACAATTTCAAAAGGGTCTTTTGGTTGCGTGAAACTATTCTCGGAAGAAATTAATACCATACAAGTACCCTAAAACAAAACAAATTTATCTTCTTCAATCACAAGTGTGAAGTAAGTAGGTAATCTCATAGAGAATTTTATGACAAAGATATACGCAGATTATTATGACGTAAAAGTTATCATCATGGTCTCTTATTGTCTTAATCGGTTAATTGGAATATTTAGAAGTAAGCTTGTACTAGAAAAGGGAAGAAAAAAAGTGGGTGGGTGCCGTTATTGTTAAACAGAGTATGTGACGATTCTGTGTTTAATCTTTATTATGCACTTTGTTGTTAGTAAGATGTAAAAGTAAACTAATTAGAAAAGTAACGACAAATCTATTATTAAAACAATATATATACATAAAAGCAAATAAACAAGCAATCACATACCTATAAAACAAAAGTATTCCCATTACCCACCACCACTTTAAGAATTTGGTATGGTTGTAAATATTTATGTTATATTATATGTAATTATATAATGATTTTTTTTTTTAAAATATTACAATATAAATTTAAATTTATTATACTTTTTTTTTTTCATCTTTTATCTTATATCAAAGTATCTATTTTAACATTACAATTTAAATTTGAACAAATTGCACTTAAAAAATATCTTCTTGTTTTCGAATAGAGTACACGTGTAATTCTAAGTTGATTTCAGCTTAGCTACTCTAAGCCCAATCCCAGGTCCAACGAAGATAATAGACTTGATCAATCAGCGAAGTCAAGCCATCAAGATATTGGACAACTGGTGTGTCAAAACAAGATACACCTCCGACACAATGTATCTCCAGATGGCATCAGACAAATCTTCTAGATGAGGGATTAATGGGCATCTAGACTGTTGGATTATCTTTTACCAGGATCTAGATTTACTAACAAGTATGTTTTTAACATCCTAAATAAGAATTTCTAAAACGATAAAAATAAACACATAAAAGGTATGAGAAACCTTACATTGGTTGCAGCAGAATTAAATGACTCCTTCCGCTCTGATCTCTAACCCTTGTATCCTTTCTGTCCTAGAGTATCACCAAGATCTGAGCCCGAAATTCCTTCAGTTGTTTGTGAAATTCCGTATTTTAATATTCCCAGTTTAATTATTTAATTAAGTGATTAATTAAATGCAGAATAATAAAACTGGTACTGAAAACAGTTTTTCCGTAGTTACAGAATACAGCTCTGTAACTCCAGAGAAACCCAAAAAAACAAACATTGCATAAAAGTAAAAACACACAAGATTTTTGTACGTGGTTTCAACAATCCTTTCAGATTGTTACTAGTCCACGGGGCCACGCCCAGAGATAAGATTCATTAGATCGATATCAAAAATACAAAGTAATTGACTTATGCATAAATAGACTCCCTCTTATTGTATGCCGCAAGCTCGATGTATTCCACCTACTAACCGAATCTTGATAAAACTCCAAGAGCTCGAACTCCCTTTGATCACCTTGAAGAGTGCTTGAATCCTCCCGATTCAAGGCTTAAAGGCTATCTCCCGAAAGCCTATACAACCATCTCCCGAAGGTTGTGTGCTTGTATCATCCTGATGCAAGACTTCAAAAGAAATCTCTCGAAAGCTTGTAAAAACCCTTCTCCCGAAGGTGTGCTTGTATCCTCCCGATGCAAGACTTCAAAAGCAATCTCCCGAAAGCTTGTAAATACCTTCTCCCGAAGGTGCACTAATGTTCTTCTTCGTTGTAGACTTGAATACAGACTCAAGATAGTACAAACTACAAATAAACAGAGTAAGAGTCGAACAACTCTTCTCTACATAACAAAGACACTATTTCCTTAAGATATGAATACAATTCTAAGTGTTTGAAAGAGATACAAAACCTAGCTGCTATAAGATGTATTTATAATGAATATACTGTTGGAATTATATTTATCCAGGATCTTAGATCTACTTACAAGTATATTGATTTAACAACCTAATATTGAACTTCTAAAACGATGAACTAAACACATAAAAGTTAAGAATAACTTACAGTGATTGCAGCGAAATTAATGTCTCCTTCCACTCAGATCTCTAACCCTTGATTCCTGTCTGTAGCAGAGTATAATCAAGATCTGAGCCCGAAAGTTCTTCAGTTGGATGTGATCCTTCACAGTCTTCCAAACTATAATGAGGTACTGAATGATGTGTGTGGGCACTTCTCTCTCACTAGGAATTTCGAAATTTCTCTCTTGTTGTCTCTCTTGATTTCGTGTGACACAATGCAAAGCAAAGTTTTCTCATGCACAAGAAGAGTAGAGAGGGGGCGGCTATAAATAGGAAAAGGGAAGACCACAACTTTCCAAATAAACAGTTTTCTCTTTTACTGTGTAATTGAATAACTGCCTTATTTAGTGTGATTCACCACTTTCCTATTTAGGCTAGGCTTTGATTAGCAATTATATGGCAAATTAAATTGAAAATAACAATTGGGAAACATGCAATCATGTGGCCGGCCATGGTGTGTATGGGCCTCACATGGATTTTGCAGTTTCCTCAATTTTATTTCTATTTCTCCAAAAATGCCATTTTTCCAATTCTAATCATTTGAATGCCAAAACTAATTATTTAATAACTAAAATAGATTATTAAATAATATTGCCATTTAAAATAATTATTAATTTAGACATGCAAAGTCTCATAATTAATAATTAAACCTAGAAACCCTTTTATTTACAATTTCATCCATAAACTGTGAGAATTCACAAATTAGACATAGCCTAACTTTAAGAATTATAATTGATTAACCATAAATCAATTATAGAGTCTTACAAACAGTATAGTCTCAACTAGAATGGGGACCATGGATCTATATTCTGAGCTTCCAATAAGTTGAACCGATTTACCAAGTAAATCCCTAACTTATTAATTCCTCGTTGAATCCACTCTTAGAACTCGGAACTGCACTCTCAGACTTATATAGAGCATATCATATGTTTCACGATATCAATATGCTATCTCATTTAACCATTGTTATAATCTTAATGTGATTTAGAGATCCTCTATATAGATGATTTACATCGAGACGGGACCAATTTACCGTTTACACCCCTCAATGTATTTTGCCCATTTGAACACTTAGTTACCTGTAAATGATGTTTTAGTGATCTAATATATAGTCACTGAAACAAGAGCTCATCCATTTACTTCTATTTAACTAAGCTCAAAAGGAATCATCACTTTACTTCTATACACCAGTAGAAGCTATAGATTTCCATATTTATGTTTAGCACTCCCATTCAGTTATGCTATCATGTTCCCAAAATATATGTATTATCCTGACCCAAAGGTAGGCTTTAACTAATAAATCAAAGAACAATAATAGCACTCCTGAGATTGAGCCTAAGCATATCAGGATTTAGATTCTCTTAATCTAAGATCAACTTCTGATATTGACTTGGAAAGATACAACGGTAAGTTTACAATATCTTTAACCAAGTTCAATATTGGTCCAGTCCAATGCATACTCCATGCATTCGAAACCAGTATACTTTGCCAATGTTCTGGAAAGAACATAACACTTACTCCAAGTGTAAGTATACTTCATCGCTGATTATCACATCAGTGTAAATCCAAAACACTGATGAACAGGGACCAAATCTTTTGAATCATATAATCACAATCACATTCCACTGTATTGACGATACTGTAATTGTGAATAACTAAATGTTCTGGATTTAACTGATTTTGTGCATATATCAAGTATATGTATTAAACCATAAACATGTAACATACATGTAATCATACTTCACTTCTAAATTGATAACTAATCAGATTGTAATGAGTTTTATTTAGGGCATAAAACCCAACAAACTCCCACTTGCACTAACATAAAACAAGTTGTGCATTACAATCAATATTTTGTCTTGATCCTCTGATCAAGTGTAGTATATTTGAATCCACCCATATATCTGGAACCAGGTTCATAAGACTCATGAAACCTCCCTAACTTATTCTTTACTCATCAAGGGATACTGAAATCCTTACTGCCCATTAAGTACATCTGAACAACCAGAAGACATATCTCTCAAATTTTAAAATTTGGAATTGAGATAAAGCAGTGTAGAATTTTCTTCAGTAAAATAACTTTCTGGTAATTTTGAATTTACAAAGTTATATCTTCTCTGATGAAGCTTGAATTATTATAGATGGGTTTTAACACTCTTCTATAATGATTCCTCCACCCCCAGAGTAACCACCATCTCACAATTTTTTAATGAGTCGGTGTGCATATCAGGATCACTAATGCATAGTTCCTTAATAACATATACGTCACTTTTGTAAATCTTTCTTGATTGTCCCCTAATGTTCCCCATTTGATTACATCTCAGATGGCTCCCACTCAATAGCAGATATCTGGTTAGAAACTTTTAACCTTTTACTATTGTTTCTGGGAACATCTCATTGTGACTTATTATCCTAAGCTGAAACTGTAAGTTTCTTTAAGATTAGGTCAACAACATAGCAGTCTAGTATTTGAAGTGTAAAATACTTGCTAGAGATTTAAGCAATCAAATCAAGATACCATAAAATGTTATGAGAAATAGACATCTTGAATCAAGTCTTTCGAATAGACTGTGCAAGAATTCTTCTATCTTACTCTCATAATTCTGATAAGTTGTTTCTATCCATGTGAATGGTTAGACTTGTTTTTATCAGAGGTGTTCTTAAGTTCCTATCACAATTATCAACCAAACGAAGATGGGTAAAGAATTTTAATATTCTCCCACTCAACCAAGGTAATGTGAAACATTATCAAAGAACTTTAATGGTATCAATAACTATTACAACAGTAAATCTAAACTGGAACATATAATCAAGATCAAGGATTTATTCTGATAATAGCTAATTTATTATATTATTTCCATGTTTAAAATTATGTGTCACAAAGGGTACTGTAGAATAAAGTCCACCCCTAAGTTTATAGAGATTATGGTCCACCCCTAAAGGTTGTAAATCTCTAAGTGTGATAGAGAGTCTGTGGAGTTGAATATAATCCAGAGTTCATTAGATATAAAAAATCGTTTGAACTGCATATTATTCTTAACTTTTCTCCACCCCTATCAGATCAAAAGATCTTTTTATTAAACAAATTCTCAAATAATTGTTTTTGGAACTAACAATTATTCATAGAAATAACTTCTAGTGTTTATGTAGTAATAACTCTGTAAGGAGTTTAAATACCTTTTGAATTTGTATCAATAATAAAAACACATACACATTCAAACATAATAAATATAACAATCGGTAATAGATAAGATAAAGTACTGAAGCTCAACTCATAAATTGCAATATGATTGAAAAAGATATTTTATTATAAACCCAAAAAAAAATTGTTTGCAATATTTATGAGAACCAAACAGGGAATTAAGATCCCAAAACTTGAAATCCAAATTGTTTGAAAAACTAAACAATTAATTCAAATGAAAGAGCTTCTTCTTTATTGTAGACAATCTCCATCCACCATCCAGCTTTCTAATCCAACTCGCTAAGACAGCACCCGAGTTTAAGAAGCTTTAGCTATAAGAAGAATAATAAACAGGGTTAGTAGTCCAGAATTATTAATCCAAAAGGATAATAATTCACTAAAAACACATCAGTTTATAAAGAAAATACCTTGTTTCTTTGCGAGATACTTAGGACATTGGGATTTCCAATGGCCTTTCTCATTGCAGTAGAAACACTTTCCTTTTGGTGTATTGCCAGAAGCTCCAGCATTTTTGTTCCTAGCTGCATTCGCAGCTTGAGCTCGCTTCTTGGCATTTTTCCACTTCTTCTTATGATTGGATTTGGAAGTAGAAGCAACAAGTGCCTCAGGATTACTCGTCTTATTACCATTTCCAGAATACTGAGGTTTATTCCCTCTTTTCTTGGGACCTCCAATCAAATTTTTATATGTCTGAAGGTCATTGACTAAAGTATGAAAGTCTTGCTCCTTCTTATTCATGACATAATTTGATGTGTATGGCAGAAAATCTGGAGTCAGGCTATTCAAGATGAGACTCACTTGAGTAGTCTGATCCATTTCAGCACCATGATTCTGGGCTTCCTGGAAATAAATAGCCATCTGGAGAAGGTGATCACGCACATTCTGATGGGGTTCCATCCGTGCGTTGATGAATTTCTTAGTCGCGTCAAAACGAGACTGGATAGATGCCATACCGAATAGCTCAGTTAACTGCGTCATGATTTCTGCAGCCGTGACAGTGTTTGCAAAACTTGTTTTCAAGGTGTCAACCATGCTGGAAAGCATGAAGTAACAAGCTTTATTGTTAGCATTATGCCAACGCTCGAACTTCTCTTTCACAGTTTTGGTTGCATTGTCACTTGGCTGCTCAGGGGACGGCTCAGTCAACACAAACGAGGCACTTTCACCTATGAGAGCAATATGAATGTTCTGTCTCCACTTTGGGAAGTTAGACCCATTTAGCTTATTTTCAATTAAGAGTGACAACATGGGATTTGACATTGCAATTCAGGATACTACAAGATAACACATAGATATCAATTATGGTTTATCACAAAATCTTATTTAGAAATTATTAGCACACAGCAAGTAGGAATGACTAGAGAAAATACAAAAAAAAAAAATTCAATCCTAAATAATTTCCAAGGTTTTCAACGAACTGATATCAGTGTCCCGTTTAGGCGAGAGTCAAAGCTATCATTCATCGAATAGAGTTGTCAGCTCATCTAAAATGGCAAACATTCTAGCAACCTTTTATTCGATCGAAAAGAGAATCCGACGTTGTCCCGTTTAGGCGAGAGTCAAGGTCATTCTTATTTCATGAGCTTCTACCATTGTTTCATATGTTTGTAAGTCTTATACAGTACCCACCATTAGGGTGATCAATACCAATATAAAACACTTACAAACATACTTATCTTTCGAGATCAAACGGCGCTAACTTGCTAATGAACGTTCCTCCATTAGGGAGAATTACTCACTAAAACAATAGCTATGTAAAACCAACAATGGAGATCGAATATCTCAAAATAATAAAGCTCATTATTTAAAATTGTATTTTCTTCTATTATTTATTTATTTTAAATCTATATATATTTATTAAATTTTAAATTTAGAATAGAATCTAAAAAAAATTTAATTTAATATCTGTAAAATTAAACTTAGATGGTTAAGAAAATAAAATAAATTATTTCCATCTTAGTGTTAATTTTCCAACAAATATTAAGAAAATTACTTAATTTAAGTTGTATTAATTTAAATTAATTTGCAACTCAAATTAAAATTTTCTACAAATATATATATTGTATTTTCAAAAATATATAATTTTCGAAATACATTTAAAATAAATCAAACTTTGCTTAGAAAAGATACTTCAAGCAAAAATATTATCTATCTAGATTTTCTTGACTAATTAATCTAATTTCTAATAATATATTTCAGTTCCTTTATTTTAAATTAATCATTAAATGAAAAGATCATTGATTTAAGTTGATTCAAAATTAATTAAAATAATTAATTTACAACTTCAATCTATCTTTCAAGATAAATTCAAAATCATCTTGCATAATTAAATGCAATTTTGAAAAAATGATTAATAAAATAAATAGAATATATTTTGAAAATTATTCAAATTTAAGTTGTTATGGAAATACCCAACTTAAAATAATTTTCTTATTTAATTAAATATCATGAAAATAACAATATCTAAGTATCATTATGAAAATCAACTTAGATATTTAATTTTTAATTTAATTAAATGTATTAAATTCAGGAAATAAATAATTAAGTATAGAGAAGACTTAATCATTAATTTCCAATTTAATACAAGGAAAAATATCCATAATTGAATTGTACCAAAATTAATTATTAAACAATTAATTTCACAATCAATGATATTTTCCTATATTAGAAATAATAATTAGTATAGAAATTAATATCTAGAAAATATCTCAATCCTACTAAGTATCTTTTCAAGATTTGGAAAATATCTGATTTAAGTTATTATAGAAATAATCTATAAATACAAACTTAAAATTTTCCAAACAAAATTTAATTAAATATCAAAATTAGGTGTTAACTACCTAATTTAAAGATATTCCCTTTTTAAGTTTAAAACCAACTTAAAATAATATCTTTTAAGAATCTTCAATAACTAATTCCTAGAATTCCTCAGCTTAATATTATTATCAAAATATATTCAAATTTAAGTTAAAAGGAAAAATTAGTAATTACTAATTCATAACTTAAATAAGAATATTTAATGAAATAATAAAAGTAAGTTTCAGAAAGAATCTAGTTAGTTAAAATTCTTTATTTAATTAAATACAAGAAAAATACAAATAGTTTATCTAGAAATGAAATTCATTAAACTATGTTTTTCTTAAATTAATTTCAAAGAAATTAATTATGTTGCTATTCAATTTTATTAGGTCAAACTAATATAATTAACCTAGCATAGTTATCCAAATCAGGCAAATGGGCCTTCACAATTGGGGTTGTTCATGTGAGGGGGGGCTGGGTCCAGTATGTCGCACCCACTTCTAAGGCTCCCAACTCTCACACAAGGCCCAAAAAGAGAGGAATTTAACCTTAAAATGAATAACTGTTATTAATTGAATAGGGCCATTAACTAAATGAGCCTAAATAAAATCTATCAGGTTATGACATTTTATTTAGCAACAACAACCAATATGTATCTATAATAGAAATTAAACATATAGGCTCACACAGGCACACAGATTTGGATGGATCCTATCATGTTACTAGGTCATACACAGATGAAAGAAGTTTGTAAAAATTACCTGTTACAAATTATCTACTTGATCTATCATCAATTGAACCATGGGTTAAAATCAGATCAATTGATCTGTCAACAAGTTAACCCTGGCAATTTAGATCAAGTAATAATAGGTTTTAGAAAACTTACAAACAATCTAAAACACATACTCCTGCAACAAGGTTAGATCTCGATAGTTGGATGTAGGATTTATTTAATTTTAAATCTATATTTCGAAAAATAAAATTAAAATTAAACCTACCATTTTGAAAAATTAGGTTTTGGGTAACCTAAATGTCATTTCAAAATTAAATTGCTAACTTTCCTTTTAAATTTCATGTTATTTAATAAATCAAATAATAAAATAGAAAATGGTAAATACATACCCTTTTCTTATTTCACAATTTAATTTAATTGAAAAAATAACAAAATTTAAAAGTTAACAAAAATACCTTATTTCCTCTTTTAAAATTATCATGATTATTTTGATCTTATTTTAATTAAGGTCAAGTTACCAAAAAAAAAAATTAATATCTGACCTTAAAAAAAAAAAAATAATCAAATTTTAAAAGAAATAAGAAAAGAGGTAAGCAAAACTTGATTTTTCCCATTTTTAAAATCAAATTGCACTAATATCTAAAATTAATTTTAAAAATTAAAATTAATTTATTTCTGATAATTAGATTTGAAATTTGAAAAACAAAAATCAACATACAAAACTACACAAAAAATCGGAATTTAATTCCATGAAATAGCATGAAAAATCGAAGAAAACGAAGAAAATAGCAGGTGGTACGGACAGCATGCAAAGCATGCTGTCCGCACGCGTGGAAGGGGAGACATAGCCCAGAAAACTGGGCGCAAGGACCCCTGCGCATGATTTCCGCGCGCGTAGGGAAGGTGCTCACCACCTAGATTTTTCCCGATTTTCAAAAATTCATAACTAATTCAAATTAAATCGAAATCGAGTTCTGTAAAAAAGTAAATTGCTTACAATTTTCCAAACTATCCAATAAAAATAATTCCAGATACAGACAATCAATTATTTTTCCCAGAATTCACAAACATCAATCAAACATCAATATGACACATCATGAAACCATCCAAATCACAAGCAAATCGTTTTAAGTCCAAATTTCTTGCAAGCAAATCAATTACCATGGCTCTGGTGCCAGTTGTTGGAATTATATTTATTCAGGATCTTAGATCTATTTACAAGTATGTTGATTTAACAACCTAATATTGAACTTCTAAAACGATGAACTAAACACATAAAAGTTAAGAATAACTTACAGTGATTGCAGCGAAATTAATGTCTCCTTCCACTCAGATCTCTAACCCTTGATTCCTGCCTGTAGCAGAGTATAATCAAGATCTGAGCCCGAAAGTTCTTCAGTTGGATGTGATCCTTCACAGTCTTCCAAACTATAATGAGGTACTGAATGATGTGTGTGGGCACTTCTCTCTCACTAGGAATTTCGAAATTTCTCTCTTGTTTTCTCTCTTGATTTCGTGTGACACAATGCAAAGCAAAGTTTTCTCATGCACAAGAAGAGTAGAGAGGGGGCGGCTATAAATAGGAAAAGGGAAGACCACAACTTTCCAAATAAACAGTTTCCTCTTTTACTGTGTAATTGAATAACTACCTTATTTAGTGTGATTCACCACTTTCCTATTTAGGCTAGGCTTTGATTAGCAATTATATGGCAAATTAAATTGAAAATAACAATTGGGAAACATGCAATCATGTGGCCGGCCATGGTGTGTATGGGCCTCACATGGATTTTGCAGTTTCCTCAATTTTATTTCTATTTCTCCAAAAATACCATTTTTCCAATTCTAATCATTTAAATGCCAAAACTAATTATTTAATAACTAAAATAGATTATTAAATAATATTGCCATTTAAAATAATTATTAATTTAGACATGTAAAGTCTCATAATTAATAATTAAACCTAGAAACCCTTTTATTTACAATTTCATTCCTAAACTGTGAGAATTCACAAATTAGACATAGTCTAACTTTTAGAATCATAATTGATTAATCATAAATCAATTATAGAGTCTTACAAACAGTATAGTCTCAACTAGAATGGGGACCATGGATCTATATTCTGAGCTTCCAATAAGTTGAACCGATTTACCAAGTAAATCCCTAGCTTATTAATTCCTCGTTGAATCCACTCTTAGAACTCGGAACTGCACTCTCAGACTTATATAGAGCATATCATATGTTTCACGATATCAATATGCTATCTCATTTAACCATTGTCATAATCTTAATGTGATTTAGAGATCCTCTATATAGATGATTTACATCGAGACGGGAACAATTTACTGTTTACACCCCTCAATGTATTTTGCCCATTTGAACACTTAGTTACCTGTAAATGATGTTTTAGTGATCTAATATATAGTCACTGAAACAAGAGCTCATCCATTTACTTCTATTTAACTAAGCTCAAAAGGAATCATCACTTTACTTCTATACACCAGTAGAAGCTATAGATTTCCATATTTATGTTTAGCACTCCCATTCAGTTATGCTATCATGTTCCCAAAATATATGTATTATCCTGACCCAAAGGTAGGCTTTAACTAATAAATCAAAGAACAATAATAGCACTCCTGAGATTGAGCCTAAGCATATCAGGATTTAGATTCTCTTAATCTAAGATCAACTTTTGACATTGACTTGGAAAGATACAACGGTAAGTTTACAATATCTTTAACAAGTTCAATATCGGTCCAGTCCAATGCATACTCCATGCATTCGAAACCAGTATACTTTGCCAATGTTCTGGAAAGAACATAACACTTACTCCAAGTGTAAGTATACTTCATCGCTGATTATCACATCAGTGTAAATCCAAAACACTGATGAACAGGGACCAAATCTTTTGAATCATATAATCACAATCACATTCCACTGTATTGACGATACTGTAATTGTGAATAATTATATGTTCTGGATTTAACTGATTTTGTGCCTATATCAAGTATATGTATTAAACCATAAACATGTAACATACATGTAATCATACTTCACTTCTAAATTGATAACTAATCAGATTGTAATGAGTTTTATTTAGGGCATAAAACCCAACATATACATCTTATTGACAGCTTACATTCGGTCTGAACAAGACCTCAGCCCACTAGAAACTTCCCTAAAATAATTCTTCAATTAGTCTAGGAATTTCCGTTTCTGTACCTGCAGAATCGTGGGCAGTAAGTACAACTTTCCATTTATAGAAAAGAAAAGTTTAGCTCCAGTTTTCTCTTCAAGAAATTTGATCTAAGAAAATGGGAAACTCACAAAAGATCAGAATATACCAGCTGGTTAGATAAAAAAGAAATGGGTAACCAAACTTACCATTTTTACCTTTTTTCCAAAAATAGGAAAGCTAGCCAACTTTCCTTCCAAGTTTGAATACACAAAATAGGAAACCATATTAAAGCGTACCAGCCGAAAATAATAATAAATAATAAAATATTTTTGTCAATTAAATATACCAAAAATGGAATTAACAATCTCCCCCTTTGGCACTTTGATTGACAAAACATTTTATTATGAGAAAACCTGCATCAAGTGTTAGAAACCAAAGCAACTAGTTTTTTAAAGATAAAAGAGTATAGAAAAATACTCCCCCTACATGAAAGCACTCTAACACATAAAACAAAGAACTTTTTTTGGATGGAAAATCTTACAAACCGAAGTCACAACAACTTTTTAAACGGAAAAGTGCACAAACCGAAGTCACCAAGAATATTAAAGCAAATCAAACAGTATGTAACAACTTTATAACACCATTTTCGAGGATAGAAATGTTTTTTACCACAAACTGTGTCAAGCATAAGTGTGTGAAAGTGTAAGCAGGGAACATTGTCCAATTTGTCAAAAAGACTTTTTCTAATAAATTGTAACCATAGGAGACGCTATCACACTACCTCAATGGTAGCCCTTTTCAATGGTAGCGTATCTTCTACATAACTCCTAATTACATAGTTCTAACTTACTCAGAGACGGCTTTCACACATTGAGATAGGTAGCTCTATTCATCCAATGGAGCTTGAACACACAGTTTTTAAACATTATTATTCGAAAATGGTAGCTTACATAACACTGTTTGATGAACCTGAATATTCCTGTGAGGAGTGAACAATTTTCCTGACAAACCTATATGACACCATAACATTACAACATTAGCAATAAAATAATGACTGTAATTCTTATAAGGTTGAGATTTTCTTCTAGGACAAGAACAAGACATTATGAACTCTAAGACAACTCAAATATCAAGGATCAAGAAGAACAAAAACATTAAACAGTACAAACCCCTAAGGATTTCCTTAGAGAAATAAAACGGACCGAGTCAAGAGCTTTAGTAAAAATGTCTGCAATTTGTTTGCTAGTTTCAACATATTCTAAGACAAGAATTTTATTTTCCACAAGCTTTATAATAAAGTGATGACGAATGTCTATGTGCTTTGTGCGTGAGTGTTGAACAGGATTCTTAGAAATGTTTATAGCACTAGTATTATCACAAAATCAAACACATAATCTGCCATCATTTGTTTCATCCATAACAATTGGGTACAACAACTACCCACAGCAATATACTCAGCCTCAGCTGTGGACAGAGAGATTGAGTTTTGCTTTTTGCTATGCCATGAAACAAGATTGTTAATTTCCAAGATAGAAACATCCACCACTAGTACTTTTTCTATCATCTGCATTACCTGCCCAATCAGCATCACTAAAGCAAACAAGGTTAGAGTTAGTGTCTTTAGAAAACCAAATCCCAAAATCAATAGTGCTATTTACATAGTGAATAATTCTTTTCACAGCAGAAAGATGGGATTCCATGGGATTTGCCTGATATCGTGCACAAACACCAACACTATAACAAATGTCAGGACGACTAGCAGTAAGACAAAGCAAACTACCTATCATACTGTGATACAAGGTTTGATCTACCTTTACTCCTTGTTCATCTTTGCTTAATTTCAAAGTTGTGCTCATGGGAGTGTTGGTATGTTTGGCTTTCTCAAGACCAAACTTTTTGACCAAGTTCTTTGCATACTTGCTTTGAGTGATAAAAGTTCCCTCATCTGATTGCTTCACTTGAAGACCGAGAAAATAAGTGAGTTTACCTACCATGCTCATTTCAAACTCCTTTTGCATTTGGGAAACAAAAACCCGCACTTCAGAGTCAGAGGTAGAGCCAAACACAATATCATCAACATATATTTGAGCAACAATTACATCAGGATTAATGTTTTTGATGAAAAGGGTTTTATCAACATTTCCTCTCTTATAATAATGAGAAAGCAAAAATTCAGTTAGATGCTCATACCATGCACGTGGTGCTTATTTTAGAACATACTAAGCTTTGTCTAACTTATAGACATGATCAGGAAAATGAGGATCCTCAAACCCTTTAGGTTGTTCAACATACACCTCTTCTTTTAATAGCCCATTCAAAAAGGCAGATTTGACATCCATTTGATACAATTTAATACCAAGAATGCAAGCTATGGAAAGAAGTAACCTGATTGATTCAAGTCTAGCTACTGGAGCAAATGTCTCATCAAAGTCAATACCCTCAACTTGAGTGTATCCTTGAGCAACCAACCTTGCCTTATTCCGAATGATAGTGCCAAACTCATCACTTTTATTTTTGAAGATCCACTTGGTTCCAATGATGTTCACAAACGGTGGTCTTGGAATGATTTTCCAGACTTTGTTTCGAACAAACTGATGTAGCTCATCCTGCATAGCAAGAAACCAATCTTCTACCATTAGTGCTTCTTTTACAGATTTTGGTTCTAAAGAAGAAATAAAACATAAGAATTGAATTATATTAGCATATTTTCTTCTTGTAACCATGCTCTCATCCAAGTTTCCAAGGATGAGATCTGAAGGATGATTCTTTTTAACCCTGGAGGATGGTTCCCTCTGTATTGGATCAGTGATTGAATTTGAAGAATGCTCAGATTCTTTTGTTGTTGAGATTTTTGTAGCAACAGATTCCTGCACTGTAGCCTCGACTACTCCTTCTGTAGCTTCGTAAGGTTCATTTTCCTCGGCAGCAGGCTTTTCAAACAGGTCTTCAATTTGTTCTTGTGTAGAAAACTCAGACATATCTTTTAGGTCATCAACAACAACATTAGCAGATTCCGTAACAGTTTGGGTTCTCATGTTATACACACGATATGCCCTACTATTTGTGGAATATCCTAAGAAAACACCTTCATCACTTTTAGCATCAAATTACCAATATAATCACGATCTCTTAAAATATAACAAACACATCCAAACACATGAAAGTGACTTACATTTGGTTTCTTACCTTTCCAGATTTCATATGGTGTTTTGTGAGTACCTGGACGTAAGAATACTCTGTTGATGGTATAGCAAGAAGTGTTAATATCTTCGGCCCAAAGATTCCTCGTAAGCTTCCTGCTATTCAACATTACTCTAGCCATTTCTGTTAGAGTACGATTCTTTCTTTCAACCACTCCATTTTGTTCAGGAGTTTTAGGAGCAGAAAATTCATGAGAAATACCGTTAGCTTTACAAAATTCATCATATATAGTATTTTCAAATTCCTTTCCATGATCACTCCTAATCCTAACAATTTTACCAATGTTACAATCTTTTTCAACTCTTATTTCAAACACAAAGATTGGAAAGCCTCACAAGTATCAGTTTTTTCTCTAAAAAAATCCACCCATGAAAATCGAGAAAAATCATCAACACACACAAAAATATACCTCTTACCATTTAAGCTTTCTACCTGGATTTGACCCATTAAATCCATGTGCAGGAGTTCGAGAACTCTAGAAGTATTTACATCAGGGACACTCTTGTGAAAAATTTTTAGTTGCTTACCAAGCTGACATGGTCCACATTTTCCCAAAGACTCCTTACCTAATTTAGGTAATCCTTGAACAATCCCTGCAGGAGACAATTTCTTCAGATTTTTAAAATGAATATGGCCAAGTTTTTGATGCCATAAATCAGTATCATTTTCAATGACAGAATGACAAGTAGCATATGTAGTCAGAGTTAACAATTATCACTAGATCTCAGCCCTTGTAAGACAATTTCATCAAGAATATTATATACATAGCAATGATTACTATCAAAGCTCACAGTATAACCCTGATCACAAATCTGACTAATGCTAAGTAGATTAGCTTTTAGTCCTTCCACCAACATGACATTCTTTAGTTTAGGAAGCCCTTCGAACTTGAGAGTTCCCATTCCTATGACTTTTCCAGTAAGACCGTTACCAAAAGTAACTTCTCCACAGTGCATTGGTCTAATGTTCACAAGATATTCTTTTTCACTTGTCATGTGTCTAGAACAACCACTATCAAAGTACCACATGTTAGAAGCAATAGTTTTAAAACAAGTAGAACCTACCAAGCATTTGTTTTTGACAACCCATTTTTGTTTTTGTAAAAAATATTTATTTCCAAGATAATTAGATTTAAACATGTTTTGCATGGTTATGCACTTAGGTCGAATGTGACCTTTTATTCCACAAAAATGGCAAATAGGGATGAAACGTCTTCCAATCCCTTTGAAATTGTCAAACTTACCGTGCTACTTCTTTTCTGTAACAGCGGAGTGCTTTGCTGTAGAAACAGAAACCTGTGAGGTAGAAAAAGTTCTTCCAGAAACAAAACTATTAGATTTAAAAAACGTGGTATTGGAATTAGATTGATAGAAACATAACCCAGACCAGCATGATTAGTTTGGCCAGATTTTTGAATTTTTTCAAAAATGGTGGAACCTGGATTTAGCATTTGAACATTCTTTTTAATGTTTTCAAGTTCCTTGGTTAAGAAATAATTTTAGACTCTTTTAAAGACAGTTCAGATTCACAACATTTAAGTTGATCTTCCAACTCATTAATGTTGTTACACAAGACTTTATTATCTTTAACCAGTGAGCGATTTTCAGCACATGTTTCCAACCACTTACCAAACATTACCTTGTAAGATTCAGCCATAGAATTCTCATCAATTTCTGACTCATCTAATTCGAATATAGATTCTTCCTTGTTGTCATCGATCATGATATTATTCATGCAAATGGTCTTTTCTTTTTCCTACAAATTTCTTGACAAAACACTTGTTAGGACAACCTTTTCTTTTTCATCCTCACTACTCTCAGAATCATCACTCCAAGTAACATTTAACCCCTTTTTATTTTTCTTTGAGGTATTGGCACATTCGGATTGAGTGTGACCAAATCCTTCACATTCTCTGCATTTAATACCTTTTTTATTGTTAGATGAAAAAGGTTTAGAGGGAATATTACCAGAAATGTTACCTTTTGAGCTCTTTGAAAAGTTCTTTTTATTTCCAACAGATTTCATGTATTTTTGGAAATTTTTTGCCAACAGAACCATTTCATCATCATTTTCATCATTAGAAATAATATTTTCAGAAGCATTAAAGGCAATACCTTTACTTTTCTCATTCGAGAGACTTTGCTTACTCATTTTCTTGATCTATTGATTCAACTCAAAAGTTCTTAAAGATCCCATGAGTTCCTCAACCTTCATTTTGCCAAAGTCTTTTGCCTCTTCCATTGCAAGAAATTTTGTGTCAAACCTGTCAGGAAGCACTCGAACAATTTTCTGAACCAAGACAGATTCATCTAATTTTTCTCCCAAGGCAAAAAACTCATTAGAAATATTAGATAATCTTTCATAAAAATCATTTAAATTTTCAGTTTCTGACATTCTCAATTCATCAAATCTAGTTTGTAACATGGTAAATCGTGATCTTTTTACATCAGCGGTACCTTCAAATTGAATTTGATGGATTTCCCACGCTTCCTTTGCAGATTCACAAGATGAGATTAATTTAATAAAGCCTTCACCAACACCATTAAAAATAGCACGTAAAGCCTTATTATTATAACCAGACAATTTTTCATCTTCAGTGGTCCAACTAAGTTCAGGTTTTTACCTTGGTATTACCTTTTTCATCATTTTCAGTAGGTTGAGACAATCCTGTAAGAATAGCTCTCCATGCCTTCTCATCTTGCGATTTGATAAATGCTCTCATCCTGACCTTCCAATAAGGATAATTCGACTCATTTAACAGAGGTGGTCGAGAGATAGAGCTTCCTTCTACAAACAAAGATATCTCACACAAAACAAGTTAAACGGAATAACCTCAAGATCTCACTAAGAATTTAGTGACTTGCTCTGATACCAATTGAAATTCTGTATTTAGATATTCCTAGCTTAATTATTTAATTAAGTGATTAATTAAATGCGGAATAATGAAACTGTATCGAAAACGGTGTTTCGTAGTTACGTAATTCGGCTACGTAACTGCAGAAACCCAAAAAAACAAACAGTGCATAAAAGTAAAAACACACAAGATTTTTGTACGTGGCTTCAACAATCCTTTCAGATTGTTACTAGTCCACGGGGCCACGCCCAGAGATAAGATTCATTAGATCGGTATAAAAAATACAAAGTAATTGACTTATGCATAAATAGACTCCCTCTTATTGTATGCCGCAAGCTTGATGTATTCCACCTACTAACTGAATCTTGATAAAACTCCAAGAGCTCGAACTCCCTTCGATCACCTTGAAGAGTGCTTGAATCCTCCCAATTCAAGGCTTAAAGGCTATCTCCAGAAAGCCTATACAACCATCTCCCAAAGGTTGTGTGCTTGTATCATCTCGATGCAAGACTTCAAAAGCAATCTCCCGAAAGCTGGTAAAAACCCTTCTCCTGAAGGTGTGTTTGTATCCTCCCGATGCAAGATTTCAAAAGCAATCTCCTGAAAGCTTGTAAATACCTTCTCCCGAAGGTGCATTGATGTTCTTCTTAGTTGTAGACTTGAATACAGACTCAAGACAATACAAACTACAAATAAATAGAGTAAGAGTCGAACAGCTCTTCTCTACATAACAAAGACACTCTTTCCTTAAGATATGAATACAATTCTAAGTGTTTGAAAGAGATACAAAACCTAGCTGCTATAAGATGTATTTATAATGAATATACATCTTACTGACAGCTTACATTCGGTCTGAACAAGACCTCAGCCCACTAGAAACTTCCCTAAAATAATTCTTCAATCACTCTAGGAATTTCCGTTTCTGTACCTACAAAATTGTGGGTAGTAAGTATAACTTTCCTTTTATAGAAAAGGAAAGTTTAGCTCCGATTTTCTCTTCAAGAAATCTGATCTAAGAAAATGGGAAACTCACACAAGATCAGAATATACCAGCTGGTTAGATAAAAAAGAAATGGTTAACCTAACTTACCATTTTTACCTTTTTTCCAAAAATAGGAAAGCTAGACAACTTTCCTTCCAAGTTTGAATACACAAAATAGGAAACCATATTAAAGCATACCAGCCGAAAATAATAATAAATAATAAAATATTTTTGTCAATTAAATATGCCAAAAATGGAATTAACAGTTTGGATTCTTCACAGTCTTACACACTATGATTGAAGACTTACTTGCTATGGGTGGGCATGCAGTCAATCACTAAAGGCTAAAATTTGCTTTGTGAAGAAGGCTATAGAATTCAAAATTAGAAGAAGAAAGGAAGAAGAAGAAGTCTCATGTACCTACTGGTCAAAAAGAAGGAAACTAGATTTTTAGCTTTTGAAGCATTAGTTGGATAATGAGAACTTAACTTTCCTTTTATACTAATTTCTCTTAGGCTATGTTTGGTAGGAAGGAGGGAGAGTTGGATGGATGGAGAGTTGATGAACGATGGAGAATATAAAGGAGGGAGAGGAGAGTAATAATCCTTTTATATTGTTTGGTAGGAAGGATGGAATGATTGAAGGATAGATAATTATTAAACTATAAAATTACTATTTTATCCTTATAATTATTTTTTAATAATATTTATTGAGGGTATTTATATAATTTACAATAATTGAAGAAGGAGAGTTCCAATCCTTCCATTATTAGTGGGATGACAAATTAGAGATTTGAGTGGATTCGCTATCCTCTCACCTCTCCTTTCTCTCCTTCAATCCCTCTTGCCAAATAAAGGGATTTGTTATCTCCTCCCACCTCTCTCCCTCCTCTCCTCTCCATCCCTATACTTCTCCCTCCTACCAAACATAGTGTTAGAGTTAGGGTTGATTTATTTGGAATAAAAAAAATGATAAAAATTGAGCAAAAATAGAGTATATTGGGAGGCCATTAATGGGGCCAACACTAGTTAGATTTTTGCCATTTTTTTCAACCATTTATCTATTTTTCACAAATACCACTTTTTACAATTTTAACCCTATAAATGTCAAAATTATTAATTTAATAATTAAAATAATTATCAAATAAAATTGCCATTTATAATACTTATTAATTAGACTCCATAAAGTCTCTTAATTAATAAATTAATCCTAAAATCCTATTTTTTCACAATCAAGCCATATCTTAGTGAAAAATTCATAAACTACACATAGTCTAATTTTAGAATTATAATTGATTAACTAAAATCAATTAACTGTGTCTTACAAGTAGTTTGTCTCAACTAGTATGGGGACCATGGGCCTATATAACCGAGCTTCCAATAAGCAGATCTAGAATTTACCAAGTAATTTCTCTAACTTATTAATTCCTCCTGGCACCACTATAGAATTTGAAATTGCATTCTCAATTATGTAGAACGCTCTATATGTTCCAAGATATAGATACGCTATTAGTTATTCATTGTTATAATCCTAATAATCAATGATCCTCTATAGATGATTTACATTGAGTAGGGATAAAATTACCGTTACACCCTTCAATTTATTTTATCCTTAAAACACTTACCAACCTATAAATGATATTTCAGTGAACTAATATAATCACTAAAATGAGCGCTCTATCACTTGTCTCTATTTAGCCAAGCTCGAAGGAAATGATCGTTTCACTTCTATGTCAGGATAGAAGCTATAGATTCCGTATCTATGATTAGTGCTCCCACTCAATTGAACTACCATGTTCTTAACCTATATTCACGGTAAGAACCATTTGGTCGACTTTAATCAATAGATTCAAGAACACAAATAATGCAAGTGAACTAGAAGCTAACCATCTCAGGATTGAGATCATTTGATCTAGGATCAACTAGGTGATATTGAATTGTATAGATATTATGGTAAGTTTATCATACCTAATCCAAGTTCAATATCGGGCCCTTCCGATGCGTACTCCATACATCCAACCCAAACTTACTTTAACCAATGCCCTGGAAAGAACATAGCACTTATCCGAGGTGCAAGTAAACTACGTTGTAGATTATCATATCAGTTAAACTTTGTGTACTGATAAATCATAGGAATACATTTAATCACACAATCTTGATTACTTTCCACTATGTTGACAACACAATAAACAAGAATATTAGTGTGATAAGGATTTGGATAAATTTATAAATCAAATAAATAAATAAATGATCACATGAACCAAATAACACATTTAACAAGTAATGAAATTAATACTGTTTTTTATTGATAATTGAATAGTAAAAATTACATTGAAATAGAGTTATATTTAGGGCACAAAGCCCAATAAACTCCCACTTGCACTAACATAAAACAATTAGTACATTTCAATTAATCCTAAATTCAATTTATGCTAGCTTTTAAAATGTAGTTACAGTCAGAACTTTGGTGAACGGGTCAGCTAAGTTGTCTTCTCTAAACAACTGCTCCACCCCCAAGAGTAAAAACCATCCCTGATGTAGACTTTCAGTCATCAAGACAAGTGTGGAAATCTGAGTCGGTATAGCCTACATGATTTAAAGCACCACCCTTGTAGACTAATACTTAATGCCTTGTACTTTTTAAGTATTTCAGAATATGCTTAACTGCAGTCCAATGTTCCTCTCCTGGGTTTGTCTGATATCTGCTAACAATTCCTACTGCATAGCATATGTCAGGTCTAGTCCATAACATTGGATACATTAGACTACCAACTACTGAAGCATAAGGAACCCTTCTCATGTCCTCTATCTCTTGAGGATCAGTGGGACACTGTTTCTTAGATCGTAATATCCTAGAAATTAATATAGTATTTAAATTGACATATTTTATTAAATATGTAATTATTTTAGTAATGGAGTAAGATTATGATCTTACTTGGTGTAATTAGGGTAAATTTATTAATGATTAAATAAAGTATAATTTATTAATTACTGAGATTATTTTAGAATATGTGGGTATCGTGGATACTATTTCTAAAATAAAATGTTTTCGGGCCCGACGACTGTGGAAGCTCGGCGGAGTGGTTAGAAATGTCACGATAATAAATGATGGATTATTTTAGAAATATTTCGGACTAGTTTAGAATTTTGAGTTGTCGACTTGACAGAATGGCTAGAATTACTAAAATGCCCTCGGTGATGTTTCTATATTTTTAATAGTTTTAATGGGTAAAATGGTCCTTTATTGATTATTAGATTATTTTGTCCTAAATGAAACTTTCTAGGCTGATATGAGGATTAGTATAGAATATATGTTAAAATAAATTAAGTATTATGTTGAAGAAAATAGGTTATAATCTAGAAAATTAAGAAATTGCATAACATACTCTCTCTCTCTCTCTCTCTCTCTCTCTCTCTCTCTCTCTCTCTCTCTCTCTCTCTCTCTCTCTCTCTCTCTCTCTCTCTCTCTCTCTCTCTCTCTCTCTCTCTCTCTCTCTTTTCTTCAGCTCAAGGGCAACTCAGAAGACAATTGGAGTTTTTCTTCAATTCTTTGGTTAGTTCTAGCACAAGACAATCTTAAAATAAACCTAGAATCTTGAGGTAAGTCTTCTTCTATTGTTCTTGGTGATTTTTTAGGTTTTTAAGCTAGGTTTTGTTAGTTGTTCATGGATTTTCTTGGCTGTAGGTTTAGATAAGTTTTTAGCATGATTTCTATGTAGAATTGAGTTTGTTTATGCATGATTTAATTGATCTGATGGCTGTTTGGTTTGAATTGTGTTAGTTGAAGCTAAAAGAATTAGGTTTTCTTTCCTAGAGCATATGATTTTGATTCAATGACTTCATTACTGTGTTTTAAAGCTTGGGATTTGTTGTATTTGTGATATTGGACTGTTTTGGAAAGTTATAGCAGGTTTGGTGGAGGTTTGATCAGTTTTTGGGGTGAAAAACCAAGTTTCCTCATGGCTGCCCAGAAAACTAGTCGACCGGTTTTTCAGGCAACTGGCAAACCGGTCGACCGGTTTGGCTAGCAGGGGGAAATTTCAAGTTTTTCCTCTCAAATCTGATTTGGTTCGGGGTATTTTCTGGAGTGTGATTCAGAGTATTTTAGAGATATTTTGGGTTAGTTTGGTCCAGGGGAAAATAGAGTGTTTGGTTATGTGAATTAAGGTTTATTTTTGAGAATCTAGTAAAGATTTTTATTAAGTTTGGGTTGTCGTCACATAGGACCGACAGTGCCCAGCTTTTTTTCCACTCAGGTCAGCCCGCACACTTAAGTTCTGGACTGAGGTAAGAAAAAGTATTAAGTATCACTTAGGGTTAAGTGATTAATTTGAGTATTCTAGGTCTTGATTATGATCGAGATTCTGATTAATTGTTTGTTTAGCCTCGGTTATGACTGAGGGTTGAGAAACGGTCATTACCGTTACGAGTAGTTACTATTGAAACTGTGGATAGGCTTCTTACTTATCATTTGCTTTATCGGGTAACGGTAGTGACATATACAACTCGTGGTTAACGAGTGGTAAGGGTACTTTATAAAGTACCAGGGTTGTGATTGTAATATTGTGTAAATGTTTAAATGTACTAATTAAGGTTGATCGATAAATGTCTTAATGATTATTGCTTTAATTACTTTTTCTTGCTGAGTCTTTGTGACTCAAGGGTGCTACATGGTGCAGGTAAAGGGAAGGCCAAAGCTGAGCAGCCATGAGTTTGAAGGTTGAAGCATCGATGTACATATCAGTCGTGGTGTTTTCAGCCTAGTAAACAAGATGTGTCTTTTGATTGCATTTTGAAATATAATTCTTTGTTGTAAAAGTACTGGTAGACCGATTAGTAAATATGTTGGAAACAGTGGGTCCCCGTAAAGTTTAGTAAAAAGCTTTTAATTATAACAGTGTGTTTATTTAAATTGAATAATTTTTAAATAATCTCACTTTTTGATATAATTATACCTATTAGTAAATAAAACTTTATAAAAGCACACACGTGGCGTCCCTGTTGGATAGGGCCTTACAACATGGTATCAGAGCGCCAAAGTTTTTAGATCATGAAGACTGGTTTGATATGTACATTGGCTGCGAAGACTCGTTCGACTCATGGTTTAGTAAGCTTTAATTGTTAGATAATTTGCTAATTATCGTTACTTGGAATGTGATCGCAAGTGAATAGATTATGCACCCGAGGCAGTTTGGTAGAGGTAACCGCGAGCTAGCTGGGCTCGGGGTTGCTGGTGAGGGTGAGAACCCTCTACCACCACCCAACTGGGAAGAATTATATGCTGCCATGCAAGAAACTATCCGGCAGTAGGGTGATCAAATCCGTGAGCTGAGGAAGCAGCGAGCTCAGCCTGTTCCAAACCTTAATCCTAGTCCTCTAGCACCTCTGGTAGTGCCACCGGATGCAGGGAATCGTTTGGAGCCGTTGTATGAGCGATTCAGGAAGCGAAACCCGTCAGTATTTGAAAACCATGAATACAAACAGGTAAAACATAAAAAATGAAAAAAAATAGATGATCAAAAATTTCAACTTAAAAAAAATGCGAAAGAATATACAAACCTTGGGTTTAACTTTATGCTTCAATTCAAAATTAGGAACTTCATCCTCGAAGTAAAAATCTAAGAGAACCTAAAACGTTATGGAGAAAAAAATTTCAAATGCAAAATAGAAACCAAAAAACCAAACAAGAAAAAAAAAACTAAAAAAGAAATCAAAAAACAATAGTAGACAACTTACATCCTTAACAGATTTCGAAGATTTGGTTCTCTTTACCTTACGAGCTTCAACCTTAGTTGGAAGAGGTTTTTTTTTAGAATGAGAAGGCTCTGCAACATCAGTCATTCTCTTCTTCGCAATGCCTTTCAAACCCATTTTAGGACCACCTTTAGAGGATTTCGAAGGAGATTTCATAGGATTTTTTGAAATATTTTGAGCAGGTGAGGGGACTTGGAACCTGACCTAGTGGTGGCCATTTATAGAAAAAAAATGATAGAGGAAAAACGAAATGCAGTTATGGAAGAGAGGGGATCGTGACTGAAATGGGAGGTTGGAAAATTGTGGGTTAGGGTAGAAGAGTTGAGGACGGTTTGCAGTTCGTGGGTTATGGACAGAGAGAAAAAAAAAACGAAAAAGAAAGAAAGAGAAGAAGAAGGGAAATATGGCGTGTAATGGTGGAAAAAAAGCATGACATTAGCATGCGTAGGTTAATTTTTAATTAATAAACTTTTCAAAATTTAAAATTGAAAAACAAATTTTTTTAAAAAATTTAAATAACCGTATTAAAACATAAATGTAAAAAAAAAAAAAAAACACACCAAATTAGGCACCAAATGTAAAAACCCCTTAAAAATTACATGATCCGTATACTTCCAACTATATAAATAAGGTATTCTTAAATTCACTTTAATTTATCGAAATATATTATTGATTGATAAGTTGATCTTGCCCGATTTGTTATAATTTTTATTTATTTATCAAATAAAATCTATATATTTATCTAATATATCTATATATTAATAAACTAAAAAAATTAAAAAAATATGAGGCAGCATTTTATTATTTTAGGATTCTATTTTTTCTATTTTGTTTTTTCTAATTTTTTTAATTATTTATCTTTTAAGTGATATTTTACCCAAAAGAAAAACTATATGCAACAATAAAATAAATATAATGATATATAGAAACCAAATAATAGGTAATCGCTTTATTTATAGTAATTAATAATAATTAAATGAAGCAATAAGTAAAAATAAGGTAATGGAATAGGAATTAAAAAATTATTTAATTTTTATTTAAAAATAATTAGAAAATAGTCAATGATCATGAATTATAAGATTATTTCACTTATTTAGTAGAAATATTAACAACTACTTAAAATATAAATTTCTGAAATAAAAAAAATTAGTCATAAATTAAATTTTATTTTAATGATTATAATGATTGTCCAAGGCACGAGATAATTATAACGATTGCGCGACCGCAAAACTAATTTTATACGATACTTATTATTTTAATTATCGAAAAATATTAAGACAAATAAATATTTAATTATGGAAATAATTAGTCATATGGATCACGATCTTCTTTTTCATCATTACAATATAAGATATAAATTTCACATTCACATAATTTATTAAAATCAATACTCTTATCCAAACATTTGATATAGAAAAATTCTTTCACTTAATATTTCTATATGAATTCCCCAATTTTTTAGCTTTAAAAAATAAATAATGTTGTGACGACTCTTTTCTAGCTTTCATACTCCATTCACCTTTCGCCACACTTTTGTGGCGAAGACATTTAAACAACACCACAAAACAAAATAGAAAAATTTTCATAAGTAGTAGTTAAATTGTTTCTTTTATTAAACAAAAAAAAAAGTCATAATCTTTTAAAAAATAACTTCATTATTACTCAAAAAACCAAATTATTAAATTTTAAAACAGTTAATTTTTTTTATTTATTTTATCATTCACATGCAATTTCTTTGTTAATTTCACTATTTTTAATGTCTACCACAAAATTACTATTTTTTTTATATATTTTAAAAATAATAAAGTATAATTGTAATTTCAATACTATTACTTTATTAATTATAATACACATAAAAATGAGATTATATCACTGTGTATGAGTACAATAAATATATATAAAAAAAAAATTATGAAAGTTGGACAACGCCGCACAAAGTGAGGCTTAATTCCTTAGTTACATAATATTTACAAAATAAAATGTCATTTTAATAGTATATACTTTATAAAAAAACAACAATGTGTTTCTTAATTATATATATAAAAAAATGATTTAATGACATTTATATAATTGGTAGTAGTATAATTGAGTAATAATTTTAAAATGTCATTAAAATCATTTATAATATTAGAAATAATGATTAAATGATATGTTTACAAATGTGAATAATATGATTTAGTAATAATTTTAAAATGTGACTAAAATTATTTTAAAATGAAAAATAATTATATAAAATATTTTAAGGGACATTTTCAATTATTACTAAAATGAATTATTTAATGACATTTTTGTTTAGCTCATAGGACAATATTGTACATTTTCTACAGATATTATAAAAACTATAAATGTAAATAAAAGTGTATAATAGTGATATTTTTAGATGTTACTAAATATAATTTTCGGTGTAGTAATATATATATATATATAAACTTATATATATTTGTTAAAAAAAACAACAAATATGACTATTTAATGGTTACATTTTTATTGTAACCATATGGTTACATTTTTCTTTAACCTGTAATAGCAGGTTACTAATAGGTAGACTTTCCTTTTTTAGATTTAATTAATTATAATTAACTATTTTCTACATTCCTTTTTTAGAATTATTTAATTATAATTAATTATTTTCTTAAAATAATTAATTAAATAGTTAACAAGACCTCTTTAGCAATTATTATTTATATTTAAATCCTTACTTGAATTATTTTAATAATTAAGCCATTTAATTATAATATTTACAATAAAATTTATTTTTTTTACAAAAATTAAACTTTTTTGACACAAATTAAAATTCTCTTCTTATAATAAATTTTCAAATAATTAATTATTTTTAAATGATATTTAATTATTTTGTTACAATTATATGATCTAAGTATGAGGCCTCAAGCTAATCAATCGATAACAAGTGCAACCATTTTTTTTCTAAAAAATCCTTCAACTTATTTCATTTTTTACTTTTTAAATATTTAAATAAAAAAAATTAAATAATTAAGTGTAATAATTTAAAATTAAAATTACAAATATAATAAAATTTAAATTATGAAATTATATGTGTATAATTTTAAATTATAAAAAGTTTTGCTATAAAATTTTAAATAATTTAAGTATAAAAAAATAAATTGCTAAAAGATCCTATATAGTAATAAATTGCAAAAAATTAATTAATAATTATAATTAATTTAATTTTAAAATATAATTAATCTTAATTAAAGTTTTATAAGGAAATAAATGATTAGGTCACTTTCAGGTTACAAGTTATTTATTATTTATTTTTATTTAATTTCCAAATTAATCACAACCATTTAATAATAATCCAATGGCTTAAAAAAATGTAACTATGATGGTTACAATAAAAATGTAACCATTGAAACCTCTTCCATATATATTCACACCAAATAATGATGAATATGCCTTTTTAATAAATTTAAAAAAAATTTATAATACTCCTTAAAATGTTTTAGTACAAGCTTAATCTATTTTGGCATGAGACAAATATTTTTAATTAAATATTTTTATAATTATGTATGTTATAATTATTTAAAAAATATAAATTTTAAAAAATTTTGAATAGTTTATAGTGTGAAAAAAAAAAGTTAGAACTGCTTACTACATGCATATATAAAATAATCTACAATAAAATATTTAAATTTTATTTTCAATTCTGTAAATTTTTTTAAAATTTGTGAAAATTTACATATATATATAAAAAATATTTTTCTAAATATCGATACAAAATAAAAAAAAAAGAAATTATCTCATATTCTTCTAAAGTGGTTGCAGCGCTAGTTGCAATAGAGGTTTTTGTACGATTTTTTGTTACAATTTAGGTTGCAGCGCTGGTTGCAATAGGGTTTTCTAAGCAGAATTACGTAAAAATAAAAAAAAAAAAAAAAAAACTATTTTTAAGTGTAAAAATGAATAAGCTATATTCTCATAATGATTTTTTAAAGGGTTTAACGTAAAATTGCTTATAAATATATAATGATAGTATGTGGATTGACAAACAAATTACACAAAATATTACATGGATTTATGTGACATTTTTTTTGTTCAAGCAGTCATATTTATTTCATTGTAAAATTTTAGTGTTATCAATTAATTTAAAAACAAGGTGAACCATTGGACAGATTTCTTCGGATATCTCTTGAGCTTGTCTTCGTAATCAACAAAAAATAGGCCAAACCTAGATGTGTACCCAGAAGACCACTCCCAATTATCCAACAAAGACCATACAAAATATCCTTTGATATTGCATCCATCATTCCTGCATTTTAACAAAATCTTTAATATGTAACAATATCCAAACATATTACATATAGAATATAGAACAAATAGATGCAAAATATTTATTTATTTTTCTTTTTGCTTAATCAACAGTTTGAATTATATTGCACCGAATCATATTTACAATCTATCAGCACTATAATAATGGACTGAAATTCATTTATATATTTATCTATATCCCTTTACAAAGCTTCCCACCGTTCTATATATCATGCTCTCTTTTTTTTTTTTTTTTAATTTTTTTTAGACATGATCATAATCATCCTATTTTTAATGTCCTATCCTATTGTATAGTATATATGATAGTCGATATATTTAATACTTTTAAATGTTATATTTTTATAAATATTATTGTACTTTTATACTTAATCTTTCAAAATATTTGGTGGAAGCAGTGTTAAAATATATATTGTTAACTCAAAAAATTTTCCTGGTGACATTGATATCAATATTTGACACGTGACAAGAAGGATGACATTATGGAGTTGAGTAGGCTCGAGTCATAGGAGTCGACTTTGGAGGAGACCTTAGCCCTATGCCCAGGTTGACTTCCAGAGCTTCGGGATAGAAGTTTAGACTTAAATAACTTGAATCCAACTCACTATCTTTCAGTATTCTATACCATAGAGACATGGAGCAATCAAATCCAAGTCTCGACAGTTGAAATTATATGAACTTGCAACCCGGAGGCCAACCTGGAAACCTAGGGTTTCACCCAGCGCCCATGTTGATATTTTCAACTAGGGTTTTAGTTTTCGGGACCGTCTTAGTTCAAATGGGTCAAACTTTGTATTGAGATATAAACTAGACATACCACAAAAATATTTGAGGCATGAGAACTAGATTCGGAAAAAGTTAATTTTTGAGCACCAGGAGCACTCGGTGCCCGGGCACCTAGCGCCAAATAAGTTGACAATTTTTCAATCTGGGCACCTTCAGAGTATCAGATTGCCAATTCGACTTTTGCATCTTCTTTTTTCTTCATAAAAAATGGGAAGATAGGTACTTTTGGAGAAGAAACAACACTTTTGGGTTCCAAAAGCAAGGAACAACGCCCATATTGACACTTGGGGCTGGCCCAGCACCCAAGTTAACATTTTGTCAACCTGGACCAATTTTGATGATGTTTTTCGAGAACTTTTTTGAGCATCTTCTCTGTTTTCAGCAACTATTAAGATTCAACTATTTCCTGGGACAAAATGGAACTTCTGAAGGGCCAAGAAGGGGACTAGCGCCTAGGTTGACATATTGTCAACTTGGGTTGTTTCCGATCAAGTTCTCCAAAAAGTATTCTGGGCATTTTTTTTATTAGAAATAATGAATATTCAAGGAAACTTAGGGAGAAAACCATAATTTTGAGACCCTGCAAATAGGGCCCAGCACCCAGACTGCCCTACTGCTAGGCCCAACGCCCAAGTTGACAATCAACATGATGTGCTGATTTTGATCACTCAAATGCCAAATCTGATTTGACCATTGAATCTAGAATGGTCAAAAACAAGGTAGGAGGCCTCTAGAACCTTAGAAGTATCAAAATGACAAACCGATAACTTAGAAATGAAGCACTGAACACCCAGGTTGACAAATGGCTTGGTGGGCTGAGTTTTGCTTATCTAATTCTGATTCCATAATAACATCCATGAAGTTAGAGAAATCAAATTCATAACTTTGCATTTCTCATTTGCAACATGGGAAACTCACTCAGAAATGAA
The DNA here is from genome assembly GCF_029168945.1 of Cannabis sativa. Classification (NCBI taxonomy): domain Eukaryota; kingdom Viridiplantae; phylum Streptophyta; class Magnoliopsida; order Rosales; family Cannabaceae; genus Cannabis; species Cannabis sativa. Next base: position 30,229,135 of record NC_083608.1, on the reverse strand, counting down.
GAGTTCTTAGTCTCTCATTTCTGCAGAGCAGCATCATCTACGAGAATTGGTGTCCGCCTTTGCAGAAATAAAAAAATAGGCTAAGTGATGTCAAAATATCACTTAGGCATCATAAAGTACATCCCCTAGACATTTTTCTACTTATCCAGCATCTAGATTGACGTCATATGTTAACCTGGGCGTTGGATGTCAACCTAGGTGCTGGATTATGAATAGCCTTCAATAAAACAGCCATAACTCACTCAATATTGAACTAATTGACATGATTCAATTTGTGCTTCGAAGCAATTTCAATGCTATATCAAGTCATGTCTCACACTTCAATTGCAATTCTAAAGCTATCGACCCCAAATTTCATCCAAAGTGAGTTATGTAAATAAGCTCCAACTTACCCGGAGCGGGTCCCAGCGTTGCGACCCAGACTCTGAAAATCGACGATCAACTCTAGAAGTTAATTTTTATCGTTAGACATCATCTACGGTCAAAAATATTCAAATTTTATTTTTTACTATTTTTGTGGGCCTCCTTCACCTATAAAAGTAGAGCTCCCTTAGTTCATTTTTCAGATTCAGAAAACTACCCACAAGGTCAGAGTTTCTCTCTCTAGAAATTAGAGCTTTGACACTTAGACTTTTTCTATAATACCATCTCGTTAGAAATAAAAACTCAAAGTAGACATAGCTCCAATACTATCATGATACAGGGAGTGAACTATTATAAATCTGTTGGGTCTCTCTTATAATTACTTAACAACTATTTCATTCTTGCCAATCTAGCTAGCAGGTGTGGCTTAGAAGTCTTAGTCCAGATTTTTGAGTCAATATTTTGATACTTTCATTGAGAGCCACAACTAAAGAATGTTACTAGCGAGATGGTTGTAACACGCTCTACAAGTGTTGACAGAGGAATCCCAACTTCTGGCCATACATCTGGGGGCACGGCATTTACTGAAGTTGGAAACAGGACTACTCCTAACCTCTTATGCAAGGAGGAGGCCCTAAAACTAGCTCCACAGGCCACATAATGCTCGTAGGACTAGCACCAGCAACGAGATCCCACCCGGGACGCCTCACGTGGAGATTGATGACCCTAAGGAGGTCGATCCTCGGGTTGCCTAGCTTACCATAACTGTGATTGATCTCCAACAATAGCTGCAAGACTCTCTTGACATCCAACACAAACAGTTTCAACACTGGTTCATGGAAAATTGGAGGAATATTGAAAGCAGACAAGTTAAGCAAGAACAATGGAGAGATAACCTATCTTAGCATATCAGAGAAACTTATTGCTCTTGTCAAGGAAATACTCCCCACATGGGTCTTTCTAAGTTGGTGAAAGAGACTCCCCGTCGACCAACTAGTCATGTGGGAACTAATGCTCAAGGGGGAACCCTTAACTCTTGGAATACAACTACCACACCTGGTAACCAAGTAGGCATTAAGTAAGCACCAGGCGGGGAGGCCTCCTAGAGGGGAAGCACCTTCGAACAAGATCCCGAAAAGACTTAAGCTCGTGGGTGCCAATTGATGGGCCCTCCACCTGATATTGAATGACCTCACAACACTGATAGAACCAACATGACTACTTTGCCAAGTCCTTCTCAATGCTTTCATGACACTAGGCCCCAAGACCCCACAAGGAGAAAGAGACCTACTACTGAAACTGATAGAGGTAGTAGGAGACACTACTTTAAAACCAGAGGCTATGAGATAAGGCAGGTAAGGACCAGTGAACCACTTCACACTCAAAAATACTTTCGAGATGAAAAGGGTGAATTGTGTCGTTACTTTGCTTGTGGCCTCGATGGCTAGCAGTATGAGTACTTCCCTCGAGTAAGAGGAGAGGAGTTGAACTTGAGAAACCAGTTCAATTCTCTTCACACTTGTGATCCAGATGAAGACTACTTTGAAAGAAGTAGCCACTACAATGCTCTGAATGACCACTCTCATAGTGGATCGTCCCGAGATGAACCTGAGTTCATTCCGGAGACTTCACCAGTGTTACTTTCATGACCCCGTGGTCAAGAGAAAACAAAAAGACTGAAGTACATGATCAACTTGGAAGACCAAGAAACCTGCGTGACCTCCAAACTAATAAAAGGTCGGTGGAAGTGGGAACTTCTAAAGGAGACCCTACACGGGTAATACAAACTCCAACTGAATGTAAACCACCACCGATGGGGTTAACTAGGCATAATTCGACACTTTAGCAGCCTTAGTGAAAGGGATCAATGCCCCTATATTATCAGAGTTTGAACTTGATAGAGAGCGTTGCTCATAACTCTCTAAAAGTATCAAAGTTCTTCCTATCCCTCCAAGGTTTAAGAACCCTTCTTGGCATTAATATAGTGGGAAGGAAGATCCACTTTCTTACATTCACTACTTTGAAGTGCAGACCGATCTAGAAGGTGTGAGAGATGATGTTAGATGCAGAATCTTCCCTGCCACATTAACAGACCTAGCTCAGTGGTGGTACCTTAAGCTCTCCCTAGATCGATCGACTCATGGAAAGCTCTAGCAAATAATGTTGGCAACCAATTTTCTCCTTCCCGCAATGCCAGATTGAACTCAATGATTTAGTGGATGCGAAGCAGCAGGAGATGAGTCCTCTATGGTCTGACCTTTGTCTTAAGATCTTTTACACCTTGAATGACTTCCTCGATAGAATAAATGGCTTTATCAAATTAGAAAAAGCTATCACCTAGGCCAAGGGCTTAAAGGGTGGCAAGAATAAGCCACTAGACTCCCCATTCCCTAACACTGAGGTGTAGGGAAATGGGAAGAAAGGAGGAACCAAAGGGGGAAAGAGAGCTAATAATGGTGGTAAGCCAGGCAACTCCCCCGATGGAAAGAAGCCCAAGGTTGAGGATAGGCCCTTATAGGAGTATGAGCCTCTGTTTACCACTTAATCCATCCTCTTGGCCCCTATAGAGGAAATCTATACGGCCAGACAATCAACAATGTCGTACAACAAACCTCTTCCTTTCAAAGAGTTAGGGAAGAAGGACATGAACAACAACAATTACGTTCATGACACTAATGAGTGTAATCAGTTGCGAGATAAGATAGAATTTCTCATTAGACAAAACCATGTTGCTCTCCAATGGTATGTACGACCTGAAGCTCCAGCTGGGGGCAATGCATCTCTCTAGCCTAGGCCAGTTGCAATTAAGCTAGAGATTGTGATTGGAGGCCCTAACCTAGCTTGAAATTCAAGGCCTTAGAAATGTATGCAAGATCGCTCTGACATGAACCAAGGGTCAAAGTACTAGAGGTCACATAATTTCCTTAAAAGTCTCAATGCTACAGGTGTCATCCCATCACATTTGGAGAATTAGACTCCTATCATGTCAGCTACCCTCACAGTGATCCTTAGGTTGTTGAGGTGCAAATAGTAGATATGATGGTGGAAAGGGTGATGATCGGCGACGGAGCATCCTAAAACATCCTGTTAAAGCGATCACTAATAAGATGGGTTTGACCTTAGAATACCTGGAACCATGCAAGCAGCTAATGTATGGTTTCAGCAGAACCATCATCGTTCTATGTGGCAAGATCAAACTATCGCTCAGTGTCGGTACTTTACCAAGGAAAACCACAATCATGGCCATATTTATTGTGGTGGATGTGAAGTCTTTGTACAACGTGATTCTTGGAAGGCTAGACCTATATGACCTTCGACCCATCTCTTTAATCTACCATTTGTTCATCAAGTTCCTAATGGCAACTGGTATTCGTTGTCTCCTTGGCAATCAAGGAAGTGCATGCGAGTGCTATAACGCTTCGTTATCACTTGCCAAGAAGACATCCTCTATTAATACGGCTTGAGAGGGGACAAACAAGACCCCCTCTGTTGCTATGGCACCAGAGGGACGAACGAGCCTCTCTTGAAAAAGCTAGAAAGATGAAGAAGGCCTATTCAGAGTTCAAACTACGAAAAATACAAAGATGGCACCTAAAGCCACTTGAAGTTGCACCCGAGACGGGGACGACATTGAGCCCTATTTTGGGGAAATCAACTTGGGAGTTGGTCCAACGGAGGAATACAAAGAACTTCCCTTCAAAATAGCAGACCTAACCAAGGTTGTCAAGATTGAAACAAACCTGACGGAGGTCTTGAGCAAGACGCTCATGGCTTCCCTCAGAAAAATAAAGACATTTTTACTTTGTGGTATGAGGACATGATCGGGATCAACCCCCAGGTCATCTGTCATGCCCTCAACATACACAAAGTAAACTTTCGACCTGTACAATAAAAACATAGGCTCCTTAACAAAGAGTGCTCCAAAGCTCTCAAGGAAGAAGTTGAAAGACTCTCGGACAACAACTTTGTTGGGGAAGCTTTCCACCTAGTTTTGATACCCAACCCTATTCTTGTGCCTAAGCTGAATGGTAAGTAGAGAACTTGCGTCGAATTCACTGAGCTAAGCAAAGCATGCCCTAAAGATTGTTTCCCTCTACCACGAATTGATCATCTTATGGAAGTAATAGCTGGCCATGAACTCCTCACATTCATGGATGTCTATTCCGACTATAACCAAATAAGCATGCATGCACCGGATGAAGAGCATACTAGTTTTTGAATTGACATTGGGCTTTATTGCTACAAAGTAATGCCCTTTAGACTCAAGAATGCAGGTGCTACTTATCAAAGACTAGTCAACTGTATGCTCCACAACCAAATCAGGAACAATATGGATGTCTACATTGATGATATGTTGGTTAGCTCGAACAAATCCAAAGACCATATCAAAGATTTAGAGGAATGCTTCAACATCCTATAGGAATATCAAATGAAGCTTAACCCTCTAACATGTGCCTTCGACATCCAGTCAGGAAAATTTCTTATAATCATTGTCAACTGAATAGGGATTGAAGTAAATCTAGAAAAGATCAAGGCATTGGAAGACATGAAGTCACCATCATAGATAAAAGACATGCAAAGCCTTAATGGATGAATTGCTGCACTTAGCAGGTTCATCTCCAAGTTAACCAAAAAGTGTGTTCCCTTCTTTAACTTCCTTAAAGGAAGCAACAAGGGGTTTAAATGGACTGATGAATGTGAGCAATCCTTATGAGCTCCCAAACATCATCTAGCCAAACCTCCCATCCTATCAAACCAATAGATTGGGAAGAATTATAAATCTATTTTGTCATCATCGAGCATGCAGCCAATGCTACTCTAGTGTGTGAAGAAGAAGGGATAGAGCACCATGTCTACTACACCAATAAGTGTCTCATTAGGGTTGAGTTAAGGTATCCCTCCATTGAGAAGCTGGCCTACTTCTTGGTCCTAGCTCACACAGTCAAGGTGTTAACTAACCAATCACTTAGGTAGGTTCTGATGAAGCCAAAAGCATTAGGGCACCTACTAAAGTGGGCATTTGAACTAGGTTAGTTTAAAATCACCTACCAACCTCAAACATCAGTCAAAGGGCATGCATTATCAGAATTTATTGCTAATTGCACTAACCTTGAAGAAGACGATCCCATGATATGTGAAGACCAAGTCCACACGCCTGAGACTGCAACTCGGGAGGACACTAGACCATCTTGGAGACTATATGTAGATGGATCCTCTAACAAGCACGGTTCTAGTGTTGGGCACATCTTAGTTACTCTAGAGGGATTTCAAACTCATAGTGCATTGCATTTTGAGTACCACAACAAACAACAAAGCAAAGTATGGAGTACTCCTAGTAGAACTATGATTAGCACTAGCAATAAAAGTCAAATCACTTAAGATCTACAATGATTCGCAGCTAGTTGTTAATTAGATTCTCAATGAGTATCAAGCCCGATGATCAAACATGATCGCATACTTAAGCAAAGCTAAATATATATTAGGCAGATCAAGCACTACTCCATCCAACAAGTGTTACGTGAATAAAACGCAAATGCAGACTCACTAGCTAAACTAGCTAGTACAAAAGATTTTGACACTCTTAGTGTAGTTCCCACTGAATGCCTACCCAAATAGAGCATTAATGAAGACTTAGAGCCTATCCTGATAATCAACATAGTCTATCATGTCTGACCCCAATTGCACAATACTTAGAACATGGTATTCTTCCAACTGATTGGAATGAAGCAAAAAGATTGAGAGAAAATAGCTCGTTTTATCATCATGGATGGAGTAATGTATAGAACAAGATTTTAATGCCAATTTGTGGGTTGTCACAAAAGAAGAAGCAAAACACCTTATGGTCAAGGTACATGAGGGCCTTTGTGGCAACCATGTTGGGGGAAAGTCTTTCAAAGAAGATCTTGAGATAAGGGTACTTTTGGCCAACATTGGCAGAAGATTTGATGGACTATGTCAAGAAATGTGACGAGTGTCAGAGATTCTCCAAAATACCTAGAGTTGCCCCGAATGAACTCAAGAGTATGCAAACACCTTGGCCATTCACTGTCTAGGGAACTGACCTATAGGTTCACTACCTAAGGGAGAAGGTGAAATTCAATATGCAGTGGTGGTGGTAGATTACTTCACCAAATGAGTCGAGGAAGGACCCTTAGCCACTATCATGTCAAAGATAGTTCTTGATTTTGTGGTCAAGAATATCATTTGTCGCTTTTGACTCCCACATAAGATAGTGTCAGACAACAAAACACAGTTCGACAATACCATTTTACTAATTTCTGCATCAGACATGGAATCATTAAGAGTTTTTCAACGGTTGCCTATCGACAAGCAAATGGACAAGTGGAAGCAGCCAACCAAACTCTTAAGGATATGCTAAAGAAATTCCTTGAGCAAGCAAAAGGGAATTAGCTTGAAGAATTGCTTGAAGTACTATGGGCTTATCCTACAACAGAAAATATAATAACAAGTCCCACTCCCTTCTCTCGAACCTAAGGGCCATGATACCTGTAGGGCTCACACCACCATCACATTGAAGACTCAGATCTGACAAATAAACTAATCATCAAATGCTAGCCAAGTCTTTAGATGAAATTGAAGAGATCAGAGAAAGGTTTGATCTTAGAAAGGCGACGTATGAACAAAGAGTCACAAAACCCTACAACTCCAAGGTTAAAGATAGGAAATTTAAACCTAGAGACATGGTATTAAGATGAGTATTCCTCAACATGCAAGACGCATCAACATCAGTACTTGGGTCAAATTGGGAAGGACCAGATGCCATCACTGAAGCACTTGAACCTGGTTATTAAAATTTGGCATGCTATGACTACAACTTGAACCCAGTACCAGTACCAAGGTATTGGAATAAGGTGCATCTATGGCGGTACTACAAATAAAAGCAGTTGTCCTCAAAATTGCTCGCTTCATAGTAAGATTCACTTTACCTTGTGCAAGTTAATCGACTGCCTCTTAAATTAAAAGGGTTGTGATGAAGTTATCTCTAACTTAAGAGGTCCATCACTAAGGTATGGCACTTATACTGAAAATTCAAACAATGCATTAGTATAGTGAGAATCACTTCAGCTAAGCTTGGATGAAAAAGGAAATCTACGACTACTACTTTAAATGTACTTTTTTCTTTCAACTTTGCTCACAGTAATGTAATTTTATTTAATTTGATGAGAAAAAGTGTTGAACAAATTTATTTCGGTACTTCATTAAAATTAATCAATTACAGTTGACAGACTTGACGACACTCTCAAGCGTTGAGTAAAGCTAGTAGGGTTGGTCTTGAGATAACTTCAGTTGTTTCTTTAGTGAGTTCAACACTAACACCCCACAAATCCTTTGATAAGTGGAGAGTGTTCACACGTGTAACACCACCCAAGAGCAATGATCATGAAGGCCCATGGGAATTCGGTATGGAAAGTGACCAATGAAGGAACTTCCTTGATAACTTGGGGGCACATAGATTATGTTATGGTATACGAGAGCCATATGTTACATGAGCATTCAAAATTTTTTGCACATATACGTAAGTACTCTCATGGTAAATATAACTTTAAGAAGTAGTGACATTACTCCTAGTGGTTGAGTTTCTTAAAACATGGTGTACAGGGAAATTAAACGGTCAAGCGGTAACAGATAAAGTAAAATAAAGAAAGCTAACATCAGAATAAAAGTTTTATTAAGTTAGAAATAATTTCTAATTTAACTAAAACAAATTCTGAGAATATTTTACTAAGGTTTATCCATATGGAAAGGTCGCCCGAGAATGACCAACTAAAACACTAAAGTTAAATGCTACAAAAAAAAGGAGAATGGACTTAGGAAACATCTAGGAAGTTTATTACAACAATGGTAAACTCATCCTTATCCTCACTCTCTACAACTAGCACAACAACTGTAGAAGGGGGAAAGTCGGGATGCTTAGGGTTGTAGCGTTCAACTCTGGCAGCTTCTTCGACCACTAACTCACCACCATTAAGAGTAAAGTCTATTTTTTGGAGAGCTTCTTCACCGAAACACTGGTCACGACACTTTACAAACTTTGACACCTGTGTATTAGGGAAGGCCGACCAATTGAATGACTTCGCTCCTTCATTAGCAGACCAGGCATTGTAGATGGCATCAAAGCATAAGTTATTGTAGAAGGTGACATCAAGAACAGCTTAGTCTTCAAGAGTATTCACTTGCTCTTTCAAGGCCTTGACATGATCTCTAAGGTAAGCAACCAATAAGGTTTGTTCATCGAGTTCAAGACGAGAAGACTCTTCAACATCAAAAGTCTTCTTTTGAGCAATTGGCAGGCTCTTCTTCAAGCTACTCTCTCGAGCTTTGGCACCACTAGCCACTTCTCGAAGATTAGCCAACTCACTCTCTAGAGATTCAATCTTCTCCTTCAAAGTAGTCACCTGGTCCTTTGCAGCAACAACAAGATCTTTTGCAACCTCGAGCCTCTTAGCAAGCTCGACCACCTTCTTGTGTTTTTTTATCCATGATGTAAGCATAACCAACTCAATCCTGAAGAAAAGAAAAATTTGTCAAGTGATGGTAAACAAAAGAGAGTTAAGATAGAAGGAGACAAGAAAAATAATTTTCCCAAAGATGTCGGTGAAGCATCTTTGAGCAATAACATGCGGAGGTTCGGTGCTAACCAACTTCTACAACGAGATATTCTCAGCCTTGGACCCGATCAAGGAATCACCATGGGCAAGAAGCCAAGAGCTCTACGCACGTAGCTGCTCCACCAAATTCGAACTCGAGTTCGGAGTACTAGTCTCAGCCTTATCCAGAGAGATTATGATTAGAGATATCTCATTAGCACCAGTAGTACTAAATTTCTCCTGGTAGAGACTTTGGCAGGAGGAGCAGCATCAACAGGTCTACTCCTCTTTCTGACATTCTTCTTTGAAGCAACAAAAGCAGTAGGGATACCCTAGACAACTTCCCTAACCAGAGGTTTCCTTTGGCACTAGATTTTTTGTTTCAAGTTTGAACAAGATGTCATAGCAGCCAGGAAACTCATATTTTCTATGAAGAAAAAAGACAAGCGATTAGTACAACAAAAGAAAAGAAAAATAGCAAAGTTCAACATTCACATTGTGGAGCATCATCCACTTGTTGATTCTCCATCCTTCTCCGAAGCAGTTCGAGTGTAGATAACTTCTCCATCTTCCTAGTCTAAGAACACATATATTCTCCTTGAATACTCTATGTCATTTTGAACTAAGGTTGCATCTTCTAACACTGTCTGAGACAAGATGACAGTTGGACTTTGAGCATCCTCGTCATCCTCCTCGAGTGGCATTATCCAAGATTCATTAGCAAAGTAAGTATCAACATACACTCGCTGGGAAGACATTATCAGTCCAACCTTACAAGGATTCTTAACATTGAATAAAGTTCTTCCATCTCTCTCTCTCATAGATCAATCTCAATTAGCATGGCATCGACTCTCCTCTTCTTGTCAATTAGAGGAGCAGGTCTTTTAAAAGGGCTAGCCTTTTGGAAAGTTATGTGTCCCGATGAAAAAACTGGCATGTATAAGTACTCCTGGTGGTAAAGGTCTTAGTTACTTTTGGTAATATTTTCTATGTATGGGCTGAAGTGGTGGAAATGATAGAAGCCTTCTTCTTTTTGAGTTTGAATTATTTTTAAGTCTTAAAGGAAGTTTATTTTGTGGAGAATTGTCAAGCGGTAAAATATGAAGAAGGTGGCAAATATCCTATAGCCATTTGGATTTATTTGGTAGGGACAAACTCCAAAGAAATCACCTATTGATATAAACTATGGATTCAAGGAAAAGTAAGCACCCACATTCATGTGAAATCTAGACCAAGCATTACAATAAGTGTTCTGGGAGCCATTAAGACCACCATATCGTGGATTTTGGACAATAATTTTGAGAAGGCAATAATCATCCTAAATTAATTGGGCTTGATATTCAGTAAGAGTGCTAAAAACTTTCAATGGCAGCTTTGAGAAGCTCAGTTGCCATTACTTTCCCACCACGGGCCTTGTCTAAGTTCTTAGACTTGGGCACAGTTAGCTTAGCTCTGATGAACTGAGCCACATGGGGATCATATTCATCAGGAAACCTTATACTTATCTTCATCCTAGTCATGACTTCAAGTTCCTTACAACTCAAAAAAAGCCTTATTGTCTGTAAAAAATTCAACCAATTTCAAAAGAAGAAATTTTCAATTGACTAGGAAAGTGTTTTAGAATTTTGGAGGTCTTAGAAAAAAAGAATTCGAGGATTCTTTGGAGTTTAAGAATCCTTGGATTAAGATCAACAAAGGAGGAGGAGAAGAAAAATTTTCAAAAAAGTGGCGTCGTAAGAAGGAAAAGAAGGAAAAAAAAAAAGAAAAAAAAAATTCTACTTTGGAGGATGAAGAACACTTGAAGGCTTGATGAAGATAAAATTCAAAGGAGCTTCTACAAAGTCTTGGGCGTGGGATTCAAAAAGGGAAATGTGAAAAATTTGGTTGACAACTCTCTTACTTATAAGTGTTTTCAATCTCCCAATCCTAGAACAATTGGGAATCTTTTAAATTTAAAGCTTTAAAGAAAGAGGTAAATGATAAGAAAAAGATATAAATATATTTTTTCCCCTTCTCCATTAAGCTTAAATTTCAAAATTCCTATAGAAATAAGAATAAGAATTTGAATTTAAAAGGTAACATCCATTCCTAATGCTACTAAGATTAAGGAAAAATTAGAGATTTAAAATAAAAGGATAAATGATAAACAAAAGATAAAAAATATTTTCTCTCTTTTTTCTCGCCCTAATTTTGAATGACATTAATAAATATGATTAGGATTTAAATCCAATTAATCCTAGTGTCATAACAAAAACAAGAAAATTTCAAAATTTTTAAGAAAAAGATAAAAGATAAGTTTTTCCTCTTTTTCTTTGTTAATTAATTTTTGAAAATTTACAAGGAAAAGCAAGAGAATCTAAACTCCCTAATTTTATTAGGAATGCTTGAAGAGCAAAAATAATAGTCTAAGATTGTCAAAATTGATGCCCATTTGGTAGCTTTTAGAGAAACGGACTCGGTTCACGTCATCAAGTCAACTCCACACAAGTGTAAAGTTGACTTCAGGGCAAATGTTAACCCCAAAAACTTTCCCTAGTGATGTGGAAATCAATATTTGACACGTATCAAGAAGGATGATATCACACAGCTGAGTAGACCCAAGTCATAGTAATTAACCTAAGAAGGGACCCCAGCCCTGCGTCCATGTTGACTTCGGGAGCTCCGAGATGGAAGTTCAGACTTTAATAATTTTAATCCAACATACTATCTTTTAATATTATGTACAAGGAGACATGGAACAATCAAATCCAAGTCATGGTAGCTGAAATTAGATGAACATGCAACCTGAAAGCCAACTTGGGCACCTAGGGTTTCACCCAATCTCCAAGTTGACATTCTCAACTAGGGTTTCAGTTTTTAGGACTGTCTTAGAGCAAATGTGTCAAAATTTACATTGCGACGTCAACTAGACATACAAAGACATAATTTAGGCATCAGAATCAGAGTCAAAGCAAGTTCATTTTTTAGCACCAAGAGCACTCGGTGGCCAGGCACCTAGCGCCCAGGTTGACAATTTGTCAATCTGATGCCTTCCAAGTATCAGACCAACGATTTGACTTTTGTATCTTCTTTGTGTTCATCAAAAATGGGGAAATAGGTACTTCCAGGGAAGAAATAGCACTTCCTAGGTGCAAAAAGCAAGGCCCAGCGCCCAGGTTGTCACTTGGGGCTGGCCTAGTGCCCAGGTTGAGATTTTGTAAACTTGGCCCAATTTTTGATGATGTTTTTCGAGAATCTTTCGAGCATCTTCTCTATTTTCAACAAAGATTAATATTCAACTATCTCTGGGGACCAAACAGAACTTCCAAAGGGCCAATAGGGGGACCCAACGCCAAGGTTGACAAGTCGTACTAGGCCCAGGGCCTAGGTTGACATGGTGTCAACCTAGGCTGTTTGAAATCAAGTTCTCAAAAAAGTGATCTGGGAATTTTTTTTTGTCATTAGAAATAATGAAGATTCAAGCAAACTTGGGGCCCAAACCATAATCCCTAGATCTTTGAAACAGGGCCTAGCGCCCAAGTTGACAATCGATCTAGTGCACTGGTTTTGATCACTTAAATGACAAATCTGATTCAACTATTGAATTTAGAATGGTGAAGGTAGGTGACCTCTTCCTCAAGTTCTAGAACCTGAGATGTATCAAAACGACAACCCGGGTGCTCAAAAATGAAGTACATACCCAGGACCCAAGTTGAAAAATGGCATGGTGCGCTAGGTTTTGCTTATCCGATTCTAATTCTATTTCAACTGTCTGTCTAGTTTTTCACAATAACTAAGATGCATAAAGTCAGAGAAGTCAAATTCACAACTTTGTATTTCTCATTTTTAACATGGGAAACTCACTCGAAAATGAAAAGTTTCGAGTCCCTCATTTCTGTAAAATAACAACATCTTCGAGAACTGGTGACCAGCTTTGCCAGAATACTGAAACAGACTAAGTGATGTCAAAATATCACTTAGGCATCATAAAATACATCCCCTTGATGTTTTTTCACTTACCCGTCATCCAAGTTGACATCATATGTCAACCTGCTGGGTGCTGAGATGTCAACCCGGGCGCTGGATGTCAACTTGCGTTGGGTGATGAACAATCTTTAGTAAAATGGTCATAACTCACTCAATATTGATTTGATTGATGCGATAAAACTTATTTTTCAAAGCTATTTGAATGCTCTATTAAGTCATGTATCACACTTCAATCGCATTTCTAAAGCTATCGACCCCAAATTTCATCCAAATGGAGTTACAAAAATAAGCTCTGGCTTACCCAGAGCGGGTCCTCCCATCGCGACCCTGACTTCAAAAATTGACGATCAACTCCAGAAGTTAATTTTTGACGTTAGATCATCATCTACGGTCAGAAATAGCCAACTTGTATTTGTCTTCTATTTTTGTGGGCCTCCTTCACCTATAAAAGGAGAGCTCCCTTTGTTCGTTTTTCAGATTCAGAAAACTACCCACAAGGGAGAGCTTCCCTCTTTAGCGAGCGGGTACTGGAAGTGAGCTACTATACATTTATTGTGTCTATCTTATAATTACTTAATAATTATTTTATTCTCGCCATTCTAGCGAGCGGGTGTTGCTTAGAACTCTTAGTCTAAATTTCTGTGTCAACATATATCTTTGTGATATTTTGAGAGAAAAAAGAAGAAGAAAGAAAGTGGTATAAAAGTGTAACATTACAAAAACAGTAGGTAATTATGAAAAACAAAAAAAAAAGATTTTTTTAATAAGTAATATTTAAAAAAATATTTACTAAAAAATAAATAACTATAAAAGTATACATTTTAAAAATATCAAATATTTTAACCTTTATATATTTCTAAATATATGGGAAATAAGTAATATATAATAGCTTATTATGTATACATACTTGATAGCAGCTAGCAAATTAGTCAAATAGTCATTATGGTACTTGATCCTTTTATCATCCTTTAAAGCTTGTTTAATGGAGATTGTCTTATCATTTGGGTCGTCCATTCCTGTAATTAAAAAAAAAAAAAAAAAAAAAAAACCAATGGAAGTTTAAAGTGTTTCTTAGCTAAGAGCTAAAGAATAATAGAAAAGTATCGTTGAAAAAATTATTACCATTTTCAGTAATAATGACCGGAGGATTTCCATACTTTTGTTTAATATAATTCATTAATTTTTTCATGCCTTCAGGTACTATGTACAACCACATAGAGTTTGCCTACATGTCATCAAATGTTAACACACATTTATATAGTTTATTTAGAAACATTAAATAAATATACATCATATATCACAAGTCAATTTGTATTTATACATATACATCATAAAAATTAACTCAGATACCCTTGTTTACTAATTGGTTGGAGAAAAATAAGGAGCCTGATAAAAAATCAACTATAAAAAAAAAAAATAGTATATATATATATAAGTAGACACACGCAGAGATGTTTATTGGACTATATCTAATATTTTTAAGTTTATTCAGATCTGATTTAAATATATTGGATGTTAAATTTTATTATCGATGTAATATAATTAAGTTCAATATTAGATGTTGGATTAGAGCAGTTTTATCCATTGAATGTATTTCATGTATATCTATTGGTTTAATTTGAATTTATCTAATTTTTTAAACCTAATACTTTTTTGGATCAGATTGGATCCATTCAATATATTAGATCAAGTATGTATTGGATTGGATTAGACCCATTGAATAAAAAAAAGTAAAATTTTAATGTTAATTTTAATATATACATATATACTTTATGTATAACAACATAAAATCTAATTACTCTTCTAAACTAAATGAAAATACTAATTAGTTCGATTTACTGTTGTATGTATTAGATTTTTGGACACCCCATCCAACATCCAATCCGATCTAATTAGATATTCAAAAATAAAATATAATCTGATCTGATCACAATTGAATATCCAATATTTGATAGTCGGTTGTCATTGGATTAGATCGATTTATTCACACCTCTAAATACACATTCAATACACACATTTATTAGACACAGTCAGCTATTTTTTTTCTAGCATGACACAGTAATTTATAAATTTAAGTGGGATTGTATCTCCCTTTTAATTGTGCAATTGAGATTAACTAGACATTGTGTAAAAATTGTATGTACTTTAATTGGTTGAGCATTGCTCTTAGGGTATGTTTGTAATAACTGATAAAAAAACTATATATTATATTTACTTTGTCAGATCCCACTTAGGTCAATATCTTTTTTCAAAAAAAAAAAATTCTTCTCCTTCTCACTCTGTGCAACACGCAACATCTCTCTCCTTCTTTCTTTCCTTCTTTCTCACTCACTTAAACCTATCATCACCACCACTGACCAAGCTCCGACCGCCACCCTCTAGTCACCCTTCGACCACACGTGCTGATATTGCTCTATGACCATTTGATAAGGATCCCACACCCCAAGTTTGGTTGAAATCGGAATAAGGACGCTACCATATGAAAGCTCTGAAGTTTTGCCGTCAAAACATTGAAATGACATTTCGGCCAACTCCGGGCACCATTAAAAGAATAGTTGGTACCTTTAGAATCAACATCGCGAGAAGAACATCGCCCACTAAGTCATTTTTGTCAACACACTAGTTTTTTATGAGATTTTTGTATCTTTGTCCTTTTGGGAGCTTTTTTGGTGAGACCAGTTATTGTTTGGGCTAACGATTTGTACAACTGTGATCTACTCGTCAAGAGGATTGCTTTGATATATACATTGTTAAAATCCAGCACCGTTCCTAGAGCACTGATATCGACAGACGTAAACTGCCATCACGTGCAGCTAAGATGAAATTTTGACTTTCTTTAAATGGCATCGTGTTATATATTGTTGGGTTCAGTTTAAAGAGTCGATTGTAATGATGATAATTATTTATTGACTTGAAGAGTGTAGGAAAAATAACTTTTAGAGTGTCGCTATTTGGTGTTAGGTTTTGTGTCCTAAATAAACCCCATTTCAATATAATCAGATTTACTAATTAATAAAAGATAAAAATCGTAATTTATGTTGCATGGTTCACATGATTTATTTCATGATTATGTTTAATGTATAAATTCTATTAAGTCCAGAACATATATAAATATGTATATATTTGTTCATGATTATAGTGTCGTCAGCACAGTAGAAAATAATCATGATTATATGTTCAAAAGTTTAATTCCCATGATTTGTCAGTTCACTGGATTTAGACTAGCATAATAATCTGCGATAAGGTATACTTACACCTTGGATAAGTGTTATGTCCTTTCCAGACATTAGTAAAGTTTACCAGTATCGGATGTATGGAGTATACATTGGAAGGGACCGATATGGATCTTGGATAAGATATCATAAATTTATCGTTATATCTTTCTAAGTCAATATCAATAGTTGATCTTAAGTCTATGGATCTTGATCCTGATATGGTTAGGTTTAGCTTAGTTGTATTATTTATGTTCTTTGAGTTGTTCGTCGAAGCTAACTTTTGGTTCTTGGTGGATATTTACATCTTGGAAACATGGTAGTTCAATTGAGTGGGAGCGCTGATCATAGATATAGAATCTATAGCTTCTATAAGTATTTAGAAGTGAAATGATGATTTTCTTCGAGCTTGGCTGAATGGAGATAAATGATTGAGATCTCATTTCAGTAATTATATTAGTTTACTGAAATATCATTTATAAATTGCTAAGTATTTTAAGGATAAAATACATTTAAGGGTAGAGCAGTAAATTTGTCTCTATTCAGTGTATCTATAGAGGATCTTTGACTATTAGGATTGTAAAAATGGATAATCATAACGTATCTATATCGTGGTACATATAGAGTGTTTTATATAACTGAGAGTGCAATTTGATTCCAAATCTATAGTGGTGCAAGGAGGAATTAATAAGTTAGAGAATTTACTTTGTGAATTCTAGATCTACTTATTGAAAGCTCAGTTATATAAGCCCATGGTCCCTCACTAGTTGAGATAATACTCGTTTCAGACTCAGTCAATTGATTTTAGTTGATCAATTATAATTTTAAAATTAGACTATGTCTTATTTATGAATTTTTACTAAGCAAGGGCTTAATTGTGAAGAAAAGAGGTTTTGGGGTCAATTTGTTAATTAAGAGACTTTGTATGGTCTAATTAATAAATTACATAAATGACAATTTTATTTAGTAATTAATTATAATTATTAAATAAATAATTTTTGCATTTATAGGATTGAATTGGAAAATATGGTATTATTGAAAAGAAGAATAAGTGGTTGAATAAAGTGGCAAAAATCTAACTAGAGATGGATCCACTATTGTGTACGGCCATAAGTGATTTTTGCCTAATATTTTATTCTTTTTTAATTCATATAATTCAACCCTAAGCCCTAGTTGAAACACTATAAAAGGAACATGATGCTCTCATCTCATCCACTTGACACTTTGTCAAACTAATGTCACCTTGACTATTGCCTTCAACCTAGATGAGAGAGTTCATTCCTTAGTATTTTCTCACCTCCTTCATTGTTCTTCACCATTCGAACCTTGAGTGAATGAGTGTCGTGCCCACACATAGCAAGTCAAGTACTTAATCATAGTGAGTAAGACGGTGGTAACCAAACCTGAAGGAGAGAAAGAGATCCAGGTTCAGATCTTAATTATGCTCTGCTACACAAAAGAATCAAGGGCTTGAGATCTTAAACGAAAGGAGTCATTATATTCAGCTGCAATCAATATCCTGGTAAAATATTCCCAACGTTTGGAACTTAAGAATTGGGGGCTTAGAAGCGTCACTTTTGGAGAAAATTTGATTATCCTAAAGAGATAGAGACTCAACTTGATTATATAACTTGATTTTATATGTGTTGAATAATATTAGAAATATTCTAATTTTTATGATTTATAAAATGTTTGAAAAATTAAGAACTTAATATGCATATTTTCTAAAAAAAATTTGGGGCATTGAGTGCCAAATAAATTTTTATACAATTATTCATGCAGGTTATGATTTATAGCTAAATTCATATTACAGCCGTTATGTTGTCAGATTTTCTAAAATAAAAAAACAATATGTTCTTTTGTTATTTTTGTTTGCCTACTTTTCATTATACTTCTTACTAATGAATTATTAATTTTACATTATATTCTTGTTAACTTATACTTACACAAATGTTAATAATTCACAAGTAATAAATAAATATTAGCGTTCTAACAATTCGTAAGTAATAATAATTGGTTATACACATTACTGATAATTGTTAACTATACAATAATATCTTTTATAATATATTTTTTTTTTGTAAGGATCCTTTATAATATAATTAACTATACATATTTTTAAGGGATATATAAGATAATTTATATATATGTTTCATCCATTTTTTGAATTCCTCCTTATTTCAATGGATTCAAATTTTTATATTTGAAGAGAAGGGATACCCGTCTATCTATCCTCTCCCTTTAACTCTATCTTCTCAAACAAAAAAAAATTATCTCTCCCTTCATCTCTCTCCTTTTACTCCTCTCCATCCTTTCATTAATTTCTCCTCTCTACTAAATATAGTGTTAGCTAGACACCACTAGTATCAGATGACATACTTTTAATACTAAATTACACCAATAACGTACCTCATAATAGAAGTGTTAGGCATCATGAATACTGTTTGGCACTTCTCGTGTTTGTTATGAGCGTTTAAGTTTATTTGAATAGGAATGTAAGACTAAGGTTATATTTGGTATATAATTTTAGTGGAATACATATAATTAAATAGGTTTCATATTTAAACTTTTATTTGAGGTATTCTCCTAAGTATCTCTCAATGTTTATTCTACAGAAATTACCATATATAATTCATTTGTACGAAGTAAATTATGAGATAAGTTTTGGCTCATTTCGGTGAGAGCTATTATGAAGTTTTATTACCTTTAAGATATCTCTCTTTCTCATCAAAGTCACAACTTGATATTACCACTGATAATATTTTGTTCTTCTTTTATAGTTTTTGATTTGATAAAGTCATTCGTGTTGTGCGCGAAAGCAATAAATAGCAAAAGATATATAGTAATAAATATATATATCAAAGCAGTAAATAATAAAACACACAAAATTACGTAGTTCGACAATTCACCTACTCCAAGAAGGCAGCTGACATTATTAATTTGAGTAAGAAATATACAGAATACAAAAACAAATCTCCTACTAATAATATCTTTCAAGTGTTTTTCAACTCACCGTAGTGTTTCCTAAAGTTTGGATACATAAATTCTCTCTCTCTCTCTCTCTCTCTCTCTCTCTCTCTCTCTCTCTCTCTCTCTCTCTCTCTCTCTCTCTCTCTCTCTCTCTCTCTCTCTCTCTCTCTCTCTCTCTCTCTCTCTCTCTCTCTCTCTCTCTCTCTCTCTCTCTCTCTCAGATTACCCCTGAACCTAATTGTACTAATTTGTAGAGCGAATTGTTCACCCCAGATTTGTACACAATGAATGATATGTAATGAATTATCAATGCTCTTCTAAGAGCTCCATATTTATAGAAGGAAAACCTTAACTCCCAACTATATGTAATAATGAGAGGTAGCTCATCTCCCAATCATATGTAATCAATGAGGTAGTTCCAACTATATGTAATAAATGAGAGCATAAATCAATAGATATTGCATAGTATCACTGATAAACGTGGCAAATAGCAAGTCCCAAATCTCTTGAAAGTTGAACTATATATTTGCAACCTCAAGAAAATTTTACTTTTGAGCCAAATCCAACAATCTCCAGCTTGGCAAGAAAACCAAAATCCAAAAACATTGCCTCCACTTACGCCTTAGGTGCTCTAAGTCCGAGAGATGTTGATCAAGTTCAAGCAGTTTTGAAACTTGATCCCTGTAACCACTTTTGTAAGTATATCTGCAGGGTTATTTGTAGTCCTGACTTATTTAAGTATAACATTCCCATCATCGATGATTTCACGAACAAAGTGAAAAATGAGCATCGATGTGCTTAGTGCGACCATGATTAACTTGGTTCTTTGCCAAAAAAATGGCACTCTGACTGACGCAAAAAACCTCCATATTCTTCTAAATAATACCCAAATGTTTGGTCAACCTGAGAAGCTAGATAGCTTCTTTGAATGCTTCTGTAAAACCATATATTCTACCTCTGTAGTAGACAAAGCTACAATGAACTATAATGTCAATCATTAATAGACTGGTCCTCCTTCCATTATGAATACATAACCAGTAGTTGATCGATGCTTATCTAGATCTCCAACGTATTCATAATCAACATATTTGACTAGATGTTTATCATCAATATTTTCTCTCTCAAAATTCAAACCAATATCCATAGTACCATAAATATACTGTAAAATCCACTTTACTGCTTCCCAGTGACCTTTACGAGGATTGTGCATGTAGTGACTTACCATACTAATAGCATGTGAAATATCAGGTTTGGAGCATACCATTGCATACATAAGAACACCAATAGTATTTGCATATAGAATATGCTCCATTTTCTTTTTCTCATCTGTGGTGCTAGGTGACATCTTTGCACTGAACTTAAAATAAGGTGCAATTGGTGTACTAACAGTTTTAGTCTTTTCATCTATGTCAAACCTTTACAGTACTTTCTTCAAATACTGAGCCTCTGTTAGACAGAATGTGCTTGCAACTATGTTTCTTTTGATCTCCATCTCAAGAATCTTCTTGGCTTCTCCAAGATCTTTCATTTCAAATTCTGAACTTCGCTGAGTCTTTAGCCTGACAATCTCCACCTTGCTTTTAGATGCAATTAACATATCATAAACATATTAAAGAAAATAAATGAAAGTACCATCATGGAGTTTCTGGAAGTATACACAATGATTAAATTGGATGTGAGTTTACTTCTTCCACTCTTTGATGAAGTTGTCAAAATGCTTGTACCACTATCACGGTGACTGCTCAAACCATACAGTGACTTGTTTAGGTTGCAAACCCAATTCTCACATCCTGGAACTTTGTCATCATGTACTTGAGCCATGTAAATATCTTCATTTAAAGTACCATGGAGAAAAGCTATTTTGACATCAAGTTGAGCTAACTCAAGATCAAATTGAGCTACCAAAGCCAACAAAATTTGAATAGACAAATGCTTGATGACTGGTGAGAATACCTCCTTGTAATCTGAGTTCCTTACTTTCGGGCATAACCTTTTGCTACAAGTCTCGCTTTGTATCAAATGTTGTCTTATACCAGAACTTTTTCCTTCTTGGCACAGACCCATTTGTAGCCAATAACCTTCTTTCCTTCAGGAGGTCGAACCGACACCCATGTCTGATTCTGGTGTAGAGATTTCTTCTCTTCATCCATTGCCAACTTTCATTTCTTGCCATCAACACTCTACACAACTTCTCTCTAAGTTCATGGGATGTCATCATCAATTACTTGAAGTACAAATGCTACCATGTTTGTGTATCTAGCAGGCCTTTTAATCTCCCTTCTTCGTTGAGTAGCGGCAATAGATTTTGATTGTTGATTGACTAATGGTGATGCTAATGGAACCTCC
Source organism: Cannabis sativa (assembly GCF_029168945.1). Taxonomy (NCBI): domain Eukaryota; kingdom Viridiplantae; phylum Streptophyta; class Magnoliopsida; order Rosales; family Cannabaceae; genus Cannabis; species Cannabis sativa. The sequence goes on along the minus strand of NC_083608.1, from coordinate 30,207,669 downwards.
ACCTCAACTAAGATCTCTTCTTGGTCATCAATTTCATCTTCACCGTGATCTTCAATTGGAATAGTCTTTTTTGAATCTCTCAGTATCACAAGCTCCACCTTAGAAATAGTATTTGGCACTTAATTCTCTTTCTGTAAGGTAGTCTATCTTAGTATAACAGACTCGTCAAATGTGACATCTTGGCTTAAGATAATCTTCTTTGATTCACCACATAAAAGTTGAAAACCTTTGAATCCTTCATTAAAACCCAAGAGAATAGCTTTCTTTGCTCTAGGATCCAGGTTGGATTCTTTGACATGGAAATATGCAGGACATCCAAATATTCATAAGGAATATCATAATCAAAAATAGGTTTTCTAGACCATACCTCTTTAAGTATTTTTCCATCTAATGCAGTCGTAGGGAGTCTATTGACGATATGGGTTGCATATGACAAAGCCTCTGCAAAAATGCTTTTCCTTTGGCGTAGAGCGTACTAAAAAATGTCTGATTATCCATTCTTCTTGACACACTTGTAAGAAAGTATCTGCTTTTTATTCAGCACCATTGTTAGAACTAAGCCTCTTGATCTTCCTGCCTGTTTAAGTCTCAATAATTTTCTTCCATTTATGAAAGACATTCAGAACTTCATCTTTGTGTCGCATGGTGTATACCCAAACATATCTAGAGAAATTATCAGTAAATGTCACAAACCATTTTTTACCTCCAAGTGAAGCGTTCTTGGAAGGTCCTTAAACGTCTGTGTAGATATAATCCAGAGTTCTCTTGGTGCAATGAATAACAATGCCGAACTTGACCCTTGTTTGCTTTCCCAGCACACAATACTCGCAGAAATCAAACTTTTCGGTCTTGGCACCTTTCAGTAAACCTTTCTTCACTAAGCCTTGCAAAGCCTTCTCCCTAGCATGCCATAAGCGCATGTGACAAAGGCGGGAAGAATCATATGTCTTTTCTTTAGAACTGTTAGAGCAAGATGCTCTACCTATAACAGTACCCCTATCTAGGAAATGTAAATTTGCCTTCCAAGTACCTTTCATCTCTACAAATGTACCTCGTATAACTTTCAAGTTTCCATCTTCTAATGTTATCATGTAACCATTAGAATCAAGAACACTTATAGAAATAAGGTTTTTCTTTAAATTAGGAATGTACCTCACATTTATAAGTCTTCTAATTGTACCATCGTGCATCTTCTATCGTATTGTTCCAATCCCTTTTGTTTGACAGACATTGTAATTTTCCATTAGGACAACTCCTCCATCAAGTTCTTCAAAAAACAAGAACAAATGTATGTTTGGACACATATGATAAGAACATTCGGAATCAATAATTCATCTGTCTGTATACACACTTGAAGAAACTAAAAAGGCTAAATCTTCTTCGATGTCAGCCTTCTGTGCAACATTTTCATTTGACTTGTCCTTGTTTGGATAATCTTTCTTCTAGTGCCCTTTCTAATGACAATAGGCACACTCATCCTTTGCAATACTTCTTCTTGATGACTCTTGTTAGGCTATTTTTAGCCTACATTTTGGGTCACTTTTTATAGTTGTTTTCCTTCTTTGTTATTCTTTTTGGAATAGAATTACGCTTGTTTTCTTTGATTTCAGGTTTCACACTTGGAATATATCAATTGATCGAATTTCGGAAAATAACAAGCTATAGAATAGAGAAAATTCTGCAAGAAAATAAAGCTGAAACTTCAAGCTTAAATTTGACTATGTTCTAATCTGATTTTGGAAAAAGTCAAAACATAAAAGTTTTATATTTCTTTTTCTTCTTTCCAACGCATCTTGAATCAACTCATTTGGAGTTCGTATGTGAAAGTTATGCATATTTTACTGAAAGATGCTGAAGCTGTCAAATTTTGCTCCAGTAGTCGCGACCACCACTTTCTATGGTCGCGACCCTTTTTCATGGTCGCGACCATGGTCGCGACTAGGAGCCAAACAGCGAGATTTTTTTCGTATTTTGCCCATGGTCGCGACTAGGCTTTATGTAGTCGCGACTAGGGGCGAAAAACGAGATTTTTGGGCAGTTTTTGACTTTTTCAAAGAGGTAGCAACCCTAATTTCTATTTAAGGGGTTCATGTTTTAGAAGGAAGGGAGGCATAAATAAAACCCTAGAGATGAAGAAGGAGGCAAAGGAAGCAATTGTGGCGATCCGGAATGCAATCACCAACTAGTTCTTTCTTAAACTCTTAATTTCTATGTTAATTTCTGTTTTAGTTTTGATTATGGATGTTATTATGGATTTGATGAACTAAACTCCTATTTAGGGAGATGATGAATGTTGATTGAAATTACTTTTGGTTAATGATAATTGCTATTTCTCCTTTCTTGATTGTGAATTTATCCATATTTGTGTTTAATTACATGTTTAAGATTGATCACCTTCTTCATGTTCTATGATCCTAATTCAAAATCTGAAAAGTGAGAATGGAGAATGCTAAAATTGGATAAACTAGGTTTTGATGTGAAACGAAAGTATTTGCATAGCCTTTGTGACATTTAGATTATTGCTTAATGCTGATTATATGTTAATCTATCCCAGAGATGATTAGATAACATGTGATTTAGGACCTAAAAGATCTGAAAAGAGTTAGGTTAATTTTTATAATCTGTCATTCACATTGAGAAAGAGAATAGTAATTAGCATTAACAATTGGGTAATTAAATCAACAGGATTCTTTTCCCTAAATATTCATCCATAATTAATTACATTTTTTATTATTATTATCCTGCTTTTTAATTTTTAGTTATTTAATTATTCAACCTTATTATTGATTCTGCCAAATAGAAATAAGAGTTCAATTGATTGGTACTTAGCTACAGTCCTCGTGGGAACGATCTCACTTACCTGAGTATTACTTGTTAAAACGATACGTATACTTGCGTGTTGGATTTATCACAACAACTCTTCTCTAGACTTTGATCTGGATTGCCCCTATTATTCAATCAACTTGATTTCTTGTTGTTCGATTTGCCTCTGGTTACAACCAATGCTTCTGGCGTTGAGTCTCTGTGATCATGTTGTTCCTTTTTCTGGTACTCATTATTTACCAAAGCATTAGAAACATCTATAAACTTAACCTCATTTTTATCATATAACAAAGTTGTGGTTAAATGTTCATAGCTTTCAGGTAATGAATTTAGCAACAACAAAGCTTTATCTTCATCACTAATTTCAACATCTAAATTTTGCAAATCTCCAAAAATTTTGTTAAAATTATCTAAATGTTCAATCAAAGGGGTACCTTTCTTGAACTAAAAATCGAAATGTTTCTTCTTCAGATTGAGTCGATTCTCTATATTTTTGTCATGTACTTGTCCTCTAGCTTTTTTTAAAGAACTGCATATACGCTTTCTTTCATGAAAAGTACTTTTGACCTTTCCCAGACACAATCGGATTGTGCCATAATCTTGAGGATTGAAAAAATTCCAATCTTAATCAGAATAATCTTTTGGCTGCACTCCAAGGAATTATTATATTCTTCTCGAAACAATAGATCTAATACTTCATATTGCCAGAGGCCAAAGTTATTAAAACTGTCCAATTTCTCCACCTCAAACTTTGAATTTGATAACATGGTTCTCCTCATAGAACCTGTTGACTCTTTAGAACTTTTTACGTCAACTTTTGTTTCTTTTTTCAGTTTCTCTATCATCAGCCATAAGTGCAAACAGATAACAAAACTTTTGAACTTATGACTTAAAAATAATATTTTTTGAAATTTCAATACCTTATTTTGAAAAATGAATGTCGTAGTTGAATTCAAAATGGTCCTATTAGTTAGGAAGAGGTCCTACTCAGTTGAAAATAGGTACAAAAATAGGTTGGTTCCGTCCAAAAAATAATTTTTGACTGAGTTAACTCAGTTGCTAGCACCAACACTCTAACGGCTACTAGCGATGGGTCGGACCTCCGATTGAGGCGATTCTTGTAGTGTTGGATTCCTCTCATTAAGAGCTCGATTTGATATATAATATCGCTATATTTGGCTCTGACACTAATTTATTGTGTGCAGAAGCAATAAATAGCAAAAGATTATGATACATATATATCAAAGCGGTAAACAATAAAACACACAGAATTACATGGTTTAGAAATTTGCCTACTCTACAGGAGGGAGCTAATATGATGAAGAAGGTAGATTGATTCTATGGCAGGATTTACAAGCTATTTCTACCCAAGATCCTTGGGTAGTGATGGGTGATTTCAATGATGTTTTGGAGCAAGAAGAAAGGATTGGAAGTAGGGTGAGGACTCTTACTTCTCATTCTTTTAAAGATTGTGTGTCTCAATGTCAACTGGAAGATATCAAAAGCAGTGGTAAATTCTTTACTTGGTGTAATAATCAACAAGGGGATGACCGAGTTTACTCCAAGCTAGATAGGGTAATGGCCAATGATAAATGGATGGAAACTTATCCGGGAGCTGAAGCTATTTTCCTAAATGAAGGTGCCTTTGATCACTCCCCAGCTCTAGTGATTTTCCACCAGCTTGCTCATAATGGGAGGAAACCCTTTCGTTATTTTAAAATGTGGATATCTCACCCTGAATACACTAGCCGTGTGCAGAATATATGGCAGCAGCAGGTCTTGGGCACGGCAATGTACCAGGTGGTGACTAAACTCAAAGCTCTGAAGCCGATCTTTAAGAAGATGAATCATGAGGGGTATAATGATCTGCAATCTTCAGTGATCAAAGCTGTAGCTATTTTGGATAATTGTCAAAACCAGTTATCCTTGGACCCTCTAAACCAGGAACTGCAACAACAAGAAGCATCAGCCCGAAGTAGTTTTTCTCATGCTCACAAGAACTATCAACAATTCCTTCAGCAGAAAGCAAAGACTACATGGGTTAGAGAAGGGGATGATAATACGGCCATTTTCCATGCTAGCCTCAAAGCTAGAACCAATCAAAACAGAATTCTTTCCATTGTGGACATGCAAGGAAACCGAGTAGATGAGCCGTCAAAGATCAATGAGGTTTTTCTTGATTACTACAAACAATTGTTAGGCACCAGGATGACTAAGCGAAGGGAAGTGTTAGACCATGTGATCAAAAGTGGTCCCACGGTTTCGATTCAACAAGGGGTAACATTGTCGGCTCCCGTTACTAATGAAGAAATAAAGAAGGCCATGTTTGCTATTCCTGGTACTAAAGCTCCCGGGCCAGATGGCTTCTCCAGCTTCTTTTTTCAAGATAATTGGGAAATGATTGGCAAAGATATATGTGAAGCAGTGAGATCCTTCTTGCATTCAGGCCAAATCCTTAAAGAGATAAACTCCACAGCTCTCACTATTATCCCTAAGGTGAAGTGTCCTAATTCACCAAGTGATTTCAGACCGATTGCCTGCTGCAATGTAATCTATAAGGTGGCCACTAAAGTTCTATGTTCCAGACTCAAGGATATTATCCCTGATATCGTTGGGCAAAATCAGGGAGGATTTGTCAAAGGAAGATTCATTGCTCACAACATCATGATATGTCAAGATCTTGTGCGACATTATGGAAGGAAGTCAACTAAGCCGAATTGCATGATTAAACTTGATTTACAAAAGGCTTATGACACGGTAGAATGGGACTTCATTGAGGAGGTGCTAAGGGGGCTACTTTTTCCTGAAAAGTTTATTTCTCTTGTAATGAACTGTGTCAGAACTCCAAAATTCTCTCTTTTTTTCAATGGATCCCTTCACGGATTCTTTGAATCTAAGAGAGGATTACGACAAGGTGATCCCCTTTCTCCTCTTTTATTTGTCATTGGCATGGAATATCTGACTCGCATTTTGAAGAAAGTTGGGAATAAAGCAGATTTCTCCTTTCATGAACGTTGTGATACTCTAAAGCTTAATCACCTAAGTTTTGCAGATGATGTACTACTTTTTTGTAAAGGTGATTATAAGAGCATCATCCTCTTGCTTCAAGGGTTGAAACTCTTTTCAGCTACCTCAGGATTACAACCAAACAAAGCAAAATCTGCCATCTATTGTTGTAATATGATAGATTCAGATGTCACTAGAGTCCTGGAGGCATCAGGTTTTTCACAACAACATACTCCTTTCAGGTATCTGGGTATTCCTATTTGTCATAAAAGGATCTCTAAACAAGAATGTGCAATATTAACAGAGAAAATGACAGCAAGAATCAGATCATGGAGCACTAGACATCTCTCTTTTGCCGGTAGGGCTGTCCTCATCAACTCAGTGCTTACAGCCATACACTCCTATTGGTGCCAGATTCTCAAGCTTCCTAAGAAGGTAATAAATGAGATTGAATCTATCTGTCGAGCCTTTCTTTGGAAGGGTCAATATTTGATGCAGGGAGCTGGGTTAGTAGCTTGGGAAAACGTTTGTCAATCAAAGATAGCAGGGGGCATAGGCATCAAAAGATTGGCTGAATGGAACACAGCAGCTCTATTCAAATATGTGTGGGCTGTTGCGAACAAGGAAGACAATCTGTGGGTCAGATGGGTACATGCAGTTTATATGAAAGATGGGAATTGGTGGAATTACCAAGCAACAAATCAAGAGAGTTGGTATTGGAAGCAAATAGTGGCAGCCAAGAACCAACTCAAAGAAACCATAGATACACAACACTTTGCTCAACGGAAATACAAGATTTCAGATGGCTATGAGTTGATCCTTCCAACACAGAGAAGAGTCACATGGAGCAATGAGGTTTGGGGTCGTTTTAACACACCAAAGCATAGTTTTATTGAGTGGCTGGCTGTGCAGAAACGGCTCCGAACCAAGGATAGATTGCAGCGGTTTCAGATGCTAGTTGACCCGAGCTGCAGCTTGTGCACACAACTGCTAACCGAGACACATGATCATCTTTTTTTCAGGTGTCCATTCTCAGCTGGCTGCCTAAAACATGTCAAAGAATGGCTGTCGTGGGGTGCTTGTTCCAACGACTTACAGCAGCTACTCAAGTGGATACACAAGGCAAAAATCAGCAAGTTTAGGAAGAAAATTCTTGCAGCAGCTGCTGCCCATTTAGTTTATTCCATTTGGCATTCCCGAAATGACCAAATATGGAATAATCATCTAGACGTCCAAGATGTAATTGTGCAAAGAGTTAAACAAAATGTAAAGCATAGAATAGAATTGTTTTGGCCAAAGAAAATTGGCCCAAAAGATAGAGATTGGTTTCATTCATTGTAAAAAGATAGAGGTTGATTAAGGGGTCTTTAACATAAAGATGCTCTTCTCTTTGTAATTGTTTGTACAAAAGTATTGTGGATCAATAATAATCTTGCTGATTTATCAAAAAAAAAAAAAAAAGGAAATGTACAGAATACAAATACAGATTTCCTATTAATAATATCTCTCAAGTGTTTCCCAAAGTATTTCTCAAACTCACCATATTATTTCCTAAAGTTTGGATATATAGATGCTCTATCTCTCTCAGATTACCCACAAAACCTGATAGTATCGATTTGTACACAAAATTTTTCACCCCGAATTCGTACACACTGAATTGTTATGTACTAAATTATCAATGCTCTTCTAAGAGCTTCATATTTATCAAAGAAAAACCTCAACTCCCAACCATATGTGATAATGAGAGGTAGTTCATCTTCTAACCATATATAATCAATGAGAGGTAGTACAAACCATATGTAATAAATGAGAGAGTATAAGTCAATAGTTATTGCATAACGCAAATAACAAGTCTCAAATCTCTTGAAAGTTGAACCATATATTTACAACTTCAAGACAATTTGATTTTTAGCCTAATCCAACAATTCTCACATATAAAAAAAAATATACATTTATATAATTTTTTTAATGGGATGCATAAATATAATTTATTTACTTCAATGTATAATATATTACGTACCCTGTCTCCGATAATTTTGCCATCAGCTGATATTGCTGAAAATTAATTATACATTTATCATTAGTTACAACTTTCATAAAATTAAAAACAAAAATCATTAATCATAAAATATATTAGTTCATATAATTATGTGTTTTGTGAACTATTTATTTAGACATGCAGTGTAGTTTGATAAATCAATTTTTAGATGTCTTTATTTTGTATAAGTATTTAAATAAAGACCTCAAAATTTAATTTTACTCAAAACATTTTTAAATATAATTAAAAATACTATTACTTATATTAATTAATGAAATGATTACATACATAAGATAAACATTCTTTTTTTTAGAGAGATAAGATATTGAACAATTATGATAAATTCAAGAACACGTGTTTCTAATTTTTTTTAAGCTATGTGTGGTATAGTTATTCTAAATAAAAAGGTCTTCAAGAGTTATTCCTAAAAAGTTCGATGTCTCCAGGATGTTATTCCTAGACAACTAACTTATCCATCCTGGAAGGAGTCCTATGGAATGATAGTTGAGTTCAGAAGGGAGTTCCCGGATGACTATCATGTCCATTCCATGCTTAGTCTTCAAGATAGTTATTTCTCCTCCAGAAAGGAGTTATGGATAGCTAGTTATTCTTCCTAGAAGCTAGTTCCGAATAGTCGACTCCAGCTAGTTCTATCCTATCCAGAAGCTCCTTCAGCGAGTGCCTTTGGTCCGTGATCTCAAAAGCTCATATATGTTCTCAAATACACTAAGACTAATGCTGATGTGGAGATCTTACTCATAGGAGAGTTTGTTAAGTTAGTTATTGGATAACTAACTTAACAACTTTGTTTATTGAAGCCACTAACTTTAGAATCTTAATCTTAAGGCTATAAATACCATCCACGCTCAAGCATTTGAGACAGAATTGAAAGGACGAAGATCAAATGATTCAGGTTAAGATTGAGAGTTAGAGAGAGAAAGATATTGAGAGATAGAGAGAGAAAAGTACTGAGAAAAGAGATATTTAGTTTGAGTTTTGTATGAAGAATCTTCTGTAGATGAAGAAGATTCTTTGGTAAGAGTGTGAGAGTTGAAACACTTTGAGAGAACTCAACATAGAATTTGTCTCAACTGTAATGTACCTGTTCTTGCTCAATCAATAAAGAAGATTTGGTGGTATTTCAGAACTAGAGTGGAGTCATAGATCACATCAATTTATCAGACTTGAACCAATATATATCTTGGTGTTGATTTCGTTATTTTCTACACTTATTTTTTCTGGTTTTCCATACTTTATTTACCTCTATTTTTTCATCCAATTATTGTTCTCAATGTTAATCTTGTCATTGCTAATTGTTCGATTATTTAAAGTTTCATTGATTTAATTCTACTCTATTAGTCATAGTTTTCCCACAAATCAGAGCTTGGTAATCGATCAAGAACTCAAAATCAAGATTCTTTCCGCTATAATTCTTGAAGAAAACTTTGAACTTTATCAATGGTGAGATTCGAATTGGAGAAATTTGATGGAACTAAGGACTTTGCGCTATGGAGAGAAAGTTTAAAAGGAATCCTAGTGTACCAAAAAGTCTCCAAGGTTCTTGGAGATGAGAAGTTATTGGCAGAAAAGAAACCAGAGGAAAAATAAAAAATGGAGAAGATGGCGTACTACATGATCATCATGTATTTGTCAAATAGTGTTCAAAGGAAACTCATTGTATAAAGACAACGAAAGGAGTTTGGAATAAATTAGAAGAACTATATTAAAATCATCAATTGTTAGCAAGATTAATTTGCTAGAGAGGTTATACAGTTTTAGAATGATTTTTTCACTTTGTTTAGATGATAGTATTGATATATTTAATGAGATTATTATTGGTTTGGCTAATATAAACCACAAGGTTGATAAAAGCAAGACCATCATTCTGTTGAGGTCACTATCAATTGCATATCAAGAAGTTAAGGCAGCCATCAAGTATGGGAGAGATGTGATTGCTTTGAAAGATGTTCTTGCCATATTTAAGTTGAAAGATTTCAAACTACAATTGGAAAAAGAATCCAAGAAAGAAGAAGTGTACTTGGTAAGAGGTAAATTGTCTAAGAAAGTAAGTTCAAAGAGTAAACACCATCACTCGCAATCAAGATTGAATTCCAGAGAGAAGGAAACAAGGAAGTGTTACTTCTATGGACAGTCTGGGCACTTGCAAAGATTTTACAATAAGTACAAGAAGCAACAAGGCTTCAACAAATCTCACAATGGAGATAGGAAGGATAAGTTATGTCACCACAAGAAGGATTCAGTTGCAGTCACAGAAGATAGTGACGACTGCTCCACATATGGACAATTATTCTCCATCTCAGAATCTTCAATGAACAGGGAGGGAATTCTTGATTCTGGATGCACTTATCACATGTGTCTAAGTTAAGAATCATTTTTTGATTATAGATCACTTGAGGGGGGTAAAGTTCTAATGGGAAATAATCATTCATGCTTGGTCATTATAACCAGAAAGGTTGCCATCAAACAATATGGTGGTGGAATCAAGGTGCTGACGAACGTAAGGATCATCCCAGAGCTTAGAGGAAACCTCATATCCCTGGGTGCACTTGAAGATGAAGGATACGAATACAAGTCTATACACGGAAGCTTGAGGATAACCAAAGGTTCTTTGGTAGTGATGAAAGGTGAAAAGATCAATGGTTTATACGCTCTTCAAGGAGAAATTGTCCCAGCTAGAGAGACAAGTATGGTGAAAGGGATAGAATCGGATATGAAGTTGTGGCATCACAAACTTGGACATATCGACAAACAATGCCTTAAAAAACTGCACAAACAAGGTATAATTGAAAATTTAAATTCTTGTGCCTTACCATTTTGTGAAGCTTGTGTTTTAGAGAAACAACATAAGCTAAAATTCACTCTGGCAAGGCACAAAACAAAAAAGATACTCGGATATGTGCATGCTAATCTTTGGGGACCATACAAGGTGCCTACCCACTCTGGTAAGTAATATTTTCTTTCAATAGTTGATGAATATCGTAGGTGTGTTTGGACCTATTTACTATCAGCCGAGAATGAGTGCCTGGAACAATTTAGAGTTTAGAAAACTCAGGTGGAAAACCAAACAAATCTTAAAATTAAGAACCTGAAGGCTGATAATGGGTTGGAATTATTAGGCATAGAACTGTAGTGAAGAGCCCAACGCAAAATGGTGTTGCTAAAAGGATGAAGTGAACCTTCTTGAACAAAGTTAGATGTCTATTATTTAGTTTTTGATTAAAAAAATCCATTTTAGGGGGAAGCTCTAGCAACAAAAACGTACTTTATAATTAGGATCCCAAACAGAGTTATAGGCTTGAAAACCCCTTATGAAATGTGGTACAACAGAACTCCCAACCTAACGCATTTAAGAACATTGAGTGTACAGCATATGTACACCTATCTACTGATAAGCTTGAACCTAAATCTGTGAAGGGAAATTTCCTAGGTTATGTCTTAGGAACTAAGCGGTATAGAATTTACATTTCAAGGAAGGGGACCAAAGGATGTGATTGTTAAAAATGTTGTTTTTAATGAGTTTGAATATCCTCACATGACCTCCAGGAAATGTAGTGTGTCTCCGTGTAATGCAGAAAAAATAGAAAATAAAGACACTATAAGTGTGGAAATAGAGTATGGAACGAAGCTCCCGAAAGAAGGTTCGCAGGCGGAAGATAGTGTGGAACTGGAAGACAATGCATAGAGGAAGTTGTTGCGGAGCTGAAAGATAATGAAAACCAAATAGAGGTGCTAGAAGGATTCAGACAGACAGGTCTAGAAGGTTATCAGTTGGCTAGTGATAGAAATCGGAGAGAGATTCATCCTCTAGCAAGGTGTTCGCGGAAGTAGACATAATAACATTTGCACTGGCGGTAGTACAACAAACTGAAATTGAAGAGCCCAGAAGCTATGAAGAGGCAAATTCATGTGGAAACAAGTCTAAATGGCTTCAGGCCATGGGTGAGGAGATGGATTCACTCTGGAAGAATAAGACTTGGGTACTTGTACCGAAGTTGGAGAATAAGAAAATTGTGGACTACAAATGGTTTCTCAAGGCGAAAAAGGGAATCAATGAGAATGAACCAGTGAGGTTTAAAGCCAGGCTAGTGGCTAAGGATTTTACTCAGGTGGAAGGTATAGACTACACAGAAATATTCTACCTATAGTAAAGTACAAGACAATAAGGTTGATGTTATCCTTGGAAACTCACTTGGAGTTCGAGGTTGAACAACTTGATGTTAAGACTGTTTTTTCAAATGGATTCTTGGATGAAGAGATCTACATGAAGCAATCACACCTAGGTTTCAAGTGGAAGGGAAAGGAGTTGAATTTGTGTGAAAACTTAACAGATCCCTCTATGGTTTGAAATAATCCCCAAGGCAATGGAATAAGAGATTTGAAACGTATATGCATCAAATTGGGTCCAAACAATCCGCATACAATTACTGCTTACATTTCAAGAATCTAGAGCAATCTATAGTCGTGTTCTTATTGCTCTATGTGGATGATATGCTCATCATGAGGAAAGATAAATTTGTGATCAAAAGTATCAAAGCCAAGCTCAAAAGAGAATTAAAGATGAAAAAGCTTGGACCAGTTCAAAAGATACTTGGTATCGAAGTCTCGCGAAATCGAAAGGAAGGGACTATTAGCTTAAAGCAGTCTAGGTACATCAAGAAATTTATTCAAAAGTTCAACATAGAAGATGCAAAGAGTACATCCATTCCGTTAGGGAATCAGTTTGTTTTATCAACAGAATATTGTCCTAACAATACGAGAGAGAAAGAAAAAATGAAGGATGTACCCTATGCTATGGTTTTAGGATGTTTAATGTACGTGATGGCGAGCACGAGACTATATATAGCTCACGTTCTAAGCATCCTAAGCTAGTTCATGTCCAATTTGGGCATTGAACATTGGAAGGTCGTTAAATGGTTATGGAGATATTTGAAGGGCACTTGGGATTATGATCTGACCTATGAAAAATCTAAAGGAGAATTAGAATTGAAAGGATTCATAGATGCGGGCTACGCCTCGAATAGAGATACTAGAAAATCAACCACTTCTTACATTTTTTTGACAAACCATAACTATATAAGCTAGAAAGCCTAGTTACAGTCTATGGTTGTTCTTTCACCACGGAAGCAGAATTTATGGCAATTGCGGAAGCATTCAAGGAAGCTTTATAGCTTTGAGGAGTTCTTTATGAGTTGGAACAAATCAAAGGGGGAGTGATTGTATTTTCGAATAGCCAGTCATCCATCCATCTTTGTAAGAACTCAGTTTATCATGAAAATACCAAGCATATAGATATAAGACTCTACTGGATTAGAGAGAAGATAGAGGAAGGGCTAGTTGATTTAGAGAATGTTAGAACTGAAGATAATCCTACTGATGTTGGGACTAAGGTCTTCACAGTAAACAAGTTCAAGTAGTGCTTGAACTTGATCAATCTCAAAAGTTAGTACACTGAGATTCCTAGAACATAAAACACAACGGCTGCATTCTTTCTTCATCATCATTATTCTTTTAATTTGAAGTAACTAGGTGGAATTTGTGGTATAGTTCCTCCAAATGAAAAGGTCTCCAACAGTTGTTCTTGAAATGTTAGGTGTCTGCCAAATGTTGTTCCCAGACAGCTAACTTTTCCATCCTGAAAGGAGTCATGTGGAATGATAGTTGAGTCCGAAAGAAAGTTCTCAAATGACTATCATGTCCACTCTAAGTTTTGTCTTCAGGATAGCTAGCCCCCCTCCAAAAAGGAGTTCCAAACAGCTTATTATATTCTTCCTGGAAGGCAGTTCCAGATAGTTGACTCTAGCTCATTCTATCCCATTTGGAAGCCCCTTTAGTGAGTGCCTTTATTCCGTGATCCCGGAAGCTCGTATATGTTCTCGGATGCACTAAGACTGATGCTGATGTAGGGATCTCGCTCATAGGAGATTTTGTTAAGTTAGTTATTTCCTAACTAACTTAACAACTTCGTTTATTGCAGCTACCGACTTTAGGATCTTAATCCTAAGGCTATAAATACCATCCACACTCAAGCATTTAAGACGGAATCGAAAGGACGAAGATTAGATGATTCAGATTGAGATTGAGAGTTAGAGAGAGAAAGAGATTGAGAGGTAGAGAGAGGTAGTGGAAAAAAGAGAGATCGGGTTTGGGTTTTGTATGAAAAATCTTCTATAGATGAAGAAGATTCTTGGGTAAGAGTATGAGAGTTGAAACACTTTGAGAGAACTCAACATAAAATCTGTCTCGGTACTGTAACGTACATGTTCTCGCTCAATCAATAAAGAAGATTTAGTGGTATTTCTGAATTGGAGTAGATCCATAAATTACATCGATCTATCGAACTTGAATCAGTATATATCTTAGTATTAATTTTTTTTATTTTCTACCTTTATTGTTTCTGGTTTTCCATAGTATGTTATATTTCATGTGATTATTGTTCTCAATTTGTAATTTTCTTTTTAAATGAAAAAAAGAAGATAAAAGTCTCTCGCCTTGCCTTATATTCGTTTATTATTATTTTTTAAAAAAAATAATAAAAAGTAAAAATGTGGGACCTTTGCTCTTTTTTTTTAGGCCTCCATTAAGACAAGCTCCATCCAACATCTAATTATTACTTACGAATTGTTAGGGCGCCCGAGTCTTGTAGGGTATCGTTAAGTGCAACTGTCCGGTTCCAAGCATAGTAAGTAGTGTAATGGTTAATGCCCACAAAATCCAAGGACCCTTTGACTAGTGAAGCCTCAAATTTTGAAAATACTGGCAACCTTTTTTTTACTCTCTCTTTCATTGACTTTGGATAATCTCCAAAAATCAAAGGGTCAAGAAACCTGCAGTTACACATTCACATTAAGCTATAGTATATGTATTGGTGACTTTGAAAATACATTTATATATATACCAGCCAAGCTGAAAATCTTGGGCTCTTTTAGTGGCTTCAACATCTGCCGTGGAGTTTGATGCTGGTTCATACCACGTAACGTCAAGAGATATCCCAATAGAGCCTTTTTGTTTAGGCTGCAAAATCATAATAATGTTATATTATATAAGTGTTTACATGAAAATTATTTTATGTATATATATAGCTTACCTTGTAGTTTTTGGTATAAATATTTGCAGCAGTTGCATGAGACAAGAGAAGGTTATGAGCAACTATGTAAGGCTCAGTGGCTGAGCTTCCAGCCTTGCAGAAAGTGCACCGCCCAGGTGCCTCCAAACCTAAGTCGTAGCCTTGTGTGGAGAATATATGAGGCTCGTTGAAGGTGATCCAGTGCTTCACTTTCTCACCAAATTTCTCAAAGCACGTCTCAGCATATACTGCAAAGTCCTTGCTATGTATATATATATATATATATATATATATATGTATACGATTATCTGTATTAATTATATTTACTTCTTTCATGACTTACAAAGATTTTAATAACAAAATTTAATCATTTAATTTTACATGATTTGACGATCGAGCCATCCATTGTATTTGTCCTCCAATGCTTGAGGGAGATCCCAGTGATATAAGGTCACGTAAGGCTCAATTCCTGAATTATTACAGTAGTACTCAAGTTGAGGTTTGTAAATATATAACATAATCATTTTTATATTTATTTAGAAAAAGAGACAGAGCATTAAGGTATTAGTATTACCTTTGGCTAGTAAGGAATCTATGAGATTATTGTAATGATCAACTCCTCGTTGATTGATTTTCCCACTTCCATCTATTTATGTATATACCAAAATACTATATAATTAGTCACAAGTTTTATCTTATTAGGCACAAATATCTTTATATATTAAAAGTGTCTATCTAACGGTATTTCTTGGTTTAACAAAATATACTTTAAAAATAAAATAATATTCTGTTAAATTTAACGATGTTAGCAGGTTTGATCCTCCTGTTAACTTTCAAAAATATATAAATAATTAAACCCAATAATTAAAGCCAAAAAATTAAACAATCTTTTTTTAAATAAAAAATTAACAAATATTAATATTAAACCCAATAATTAAACCAAAAAATTAAACAATCTTTTTTTAAAGGTTTAAACCTAATAATTAAACCCAAAAATTTAAACAATCTTTTTTTAAATTAAAAAAAAATCATCTTAGGCACATATCTCTCTAACATAACAAACGGTATATCCTAATTTTTTATATTTTTTTTTTGTTAGTTAAACGTTAACAAATAAATAAAAAATTAACAAATAAATAAAAAATTAACAAATATTAATATACACAATTATGACATTCTTAACAATGTCTGTATATTATAGGTTTATATACAATTATGACATTCTTAACAATTAGTTTTATAAAACATATCCTTTATAACATAATTTACAATTAGTCACTAAATTCTTAAACAAAAACCACTAAAACTTAAAATAAAACTAATATTTACGTAGCTCGCCACGTAACTGTCATCTAATATATATATATATAAATACATATTGTTTTGATGGCCGGATAAGTTAAATTAATTAGTACTATATTGATAACTACTCAAGTATAAAATATATAAACACATAAATCGAATGAAAGAACATGAAAAAGACCTAATGTAAAATTTGAGTTCCACAAACAAATGATTTTTTCTAAGGATAGATCATATATTCGTGCTTAAATATTGATCAAGATAATTGTTTGTATGAATAGTACGTGGGATAAAATAATTCTTGAACAATGTTGTGTTGATTATTAAAAAAATTACATAGTACATCAAAAATTAAAAAAAAATTATAAAAATACGTTAACACGAAAAAAATTTCATTTTTGAATTTTGAATTTTTTTATTTACGAAAATATATTTTCAATAAAAATAATAAACTATTTTTTTGTTATTTTATATTTTATTTATTGTTGTATTATAATTGTTATAAGGTTTTTTTTGTCGTTCTTGGTTGTTTTATAGTTTACTTATAGTCGATTTGTAGTTGTCGTGAAGTTGATTTCGCGTTAATTTTTAGTTTTTTTAATACAATAATAAAAATTTTAGACCATAAAATTGTAAATAAAACATAAAAAAATTATATTTCTCCTTAATTATTACGAGAAGATAATAATGAATTTTTCTAGGTTATTTAATTTATATAATTTAGAGATGACCAATTTGGAGAATGATCAATAAAAATATTATTTTATTATTTATTCAATTAATCTAGGATTTAATTTTAAATAATTAATTTATATAATTTTTAGATTTTTAGTATTAAAATACAATTTTATAAATTTTTCTATTTTAATATTACAAGTCCTATGAAAGAACAACGTACATGTGCTGTTCTAATCATTTTAATAATTTTTTTTGGTGATCTTTCACATCCACATTTTGAATAGAGCATTAAATGTTACAGGATAAAATTATGCAGGGTATTTTTGTCATACTGTCATGAGGTGTCATCCAAGTTTGTTGGAATATTTCCAATCCCTAGGCAATCATTGCAGCAGCCTTTATTTCCGTTACAATAGAATCTTTTTTGATTCTCTATCATTTTGTAATGATTGTTTTCTTTTTCCACGTGTAAGGCAGGGATTTCATCTCTACCATCTCTGTAAACTCTATGGTTAATTATAAATACAATTGCCCTGCATCAGCCTCCTTGAGCTGATCATTTTCTCTACTGCATTTCTTAGAAAATTAACTTGGTATCAGAGCAAACTTTGCCAACGCTATGTCGACTCCTCAAGATCAAACAAGTGCAGTGAACCAAGGTGATCAGACTCCTGCTGGGCAGACTGCTGGTTCTGTTTCAGTAATGGTGACTACTCCATCTTCCTCAAACCCAACACCTGTGTCTACTCCCTTCAGTAATACACTCAGCCAACCTTTCTCTTTGAAACTTGACCGCAACAATTTTCCTTTGTGGAAAACCATGGTAAACACCATCATTCGTGGGCATCGATTGGAAGGATTCATCAATGGCACACGGCTTGCACCTGCAGAGTTCATTCGGACTGGTCCTATGGTGGAACAAGCTCCTGGATCTGGTATGGAAGTTAACCCAGAATATGAAACGTGGCTTGTACATGACCAGCTCTTAATGGGCTGGCTGTATGGGTCGATGACAGAGGCAATAGCTTCAGAGGTCATGGGTTGTCAATCAGCTTTTGCTTTGTGGAGTGCACTTGAAGAGTTGTATGGTGCACATTCACGAGCTAATATGGACGATCTGAGAACGAAGATTCAAACTACACGCAAGGGATCACAATCTATGGCAGATTATCTCAAGATGAAAAGGATGTGGGCTGATTCCTTGGCTCTTGCAGGTGAACCTTACCCAGAGAGACATCTCATTTCTAACATATTGTCTGGTTTAGATGCAGATTACTTGTCTATTGTTGTATTGATTGAGTCTCAAGCCAACACCACTTGGCAGCAGCTACAAAGTATGCTGCTGAGTTTCGACAGTCGACTCGAGAGGCTTAATGTTCTCTCAGCAGGCAGCAAACTGGTGGGAAATGCATCTGCTAACTTCGCCCAAAAGCCTAACTCAAGTGGTTCTTCAAATGCTGGGGGACAAAGGAGGTTCAATACTGGTTCGAATCATGGCCGTGGGCAACAACAGAACACTGGTTTTACTAGAGGAAATAGCTACAGAGGTAGAGGACGAGGGGGTAGAAGCACTGGTCCGAAGCCAACTTGCCAGGTGTGCGGCAAGTATGGGCATTCTGCTGCAATTTGTTATAACCGATATGACGAAAACTACATGGGAAATCAACCAAACACTGCTGGAAATCAAGATAAGCAATTTTCTGCACTTGTAGCAACACCGGAGATGCTCAATGACGACTCATGGTACGCTGACAGTGGTGCGAGTAACCACTTAACAGCTGATGCTAACAAGCTACAAACCAAGACAGAATATGAGGGTAAGGAGTTAATCACAATTGGTGATGGTAGCCAATTGCCGATTTCACACATTGGTACAGGTTCTATTCAAACAAATACCTCAAACTCCTTACTATTAAACAATATGCTGTATGTACCCAGTATATCTAAAAATCTCGTTAGTGTTTCGAAACTAACAGCCGATAATGATGTCTCAATTGAATTATTTCCTGATTTTTGTTGTGTGAAGGATCGAAGCACCGGGAAGGTGGTTCTGCAAGGGACTCTTAAAGATGGACTGTATCGGATTGACTCAACACCAAAACAACAACAAGTTCACAATCCTTTCTCTGCTGTTGCTGTCAACAAGCCTCCAGTTACTAATGTTAATCATCATTCCCTAAAAGACCTTTGGCATAGGCGTCTAGGACATCCTTCTGTTAATGTTTTAAATCAAGTCCTTAAAATGTCAAATGTAAAATTTCCTTTGAATGAAATTCAGCACTTTTGTGATGCTTGTCAATATGGTAAATCACATGCTTTACCCTTTCAAAATTCATTGTCTAAGGCTACTGGTTTACTTGATCTGGTGCACACCGATTTATGGGGGCCTGCCCCCACAACATCACACACCAATTTCACCTACTACATTCACTTCCTTGATGATCATAGCAGGTATACATGGTTATACCTCCTTAAAAACAAGTCTGATGCTTTACAAGCATTTATACAGTTTAAAGCTATGGTTGAAACTCAGTTTGGGCGAAAAATAAAAAAATTAAGGAGTGATTCAGGTGGAGAATATCAGGCTTTTTCGAGTCTTGTTTCACAGTGTGGCATTTTGTTTGATCACTCTTGTCCCAACACTTCGGCTCAAAATGGTCGAGCCGAACGAAAACATCGTCACATTGTTGAAACCGGGCTCACACTTCTTGCACAGGCAGCAATGCCTCAAAAATATTGGTCTGATGCTTTTCAGACGGCAGTCTATCTAATCAATAGACTCCCAACCTCTGTCCTTAACCACAAAACACCCTATGAGGTTCTATACTCAAAGCAGCCTGATTATAAGCTGCTGAAAGTTTTCGGCTCAGCTTGTTTTCCTTGTCTCCGCACTTATCAAACCCATAAATTTCAGTATCACTCTACAAAGTGTGTTAATCTAGGCTATAGTAATGTTCATAAAGGTTACAAGTGCCTTAGTTCACATGGTCGGATATACATCTCAAGACATGTCATTTTTAATGAAAAAGAGTTTCCCTGTCAACATGGTTTTTTTAACAATTACCAACCTGAGAAAGAAGTGACTGTCACTTTTCCACACTCGTGGATTAATTTACCATTCAATACAAGTCCATCTCAGTCCTCTGCAGCATCACTTTCTCAGACTTCTTCTTCACACGATCAGGTAACATCATCCTCTAATCATGGTTCTCCCATTTCTGTTGTTCCATTTCACTCCTCTGATTTGTTTGCTCAGGAATCACCTCATTCACCCACTGCCAGTTCTCATTCTCCTACACCTCTGCAACATGAACATACCATTTCACCTATTCCTCAGTTGTCTCCTGCAGCTCAGATCGATGAACACGTCAACTTACCAGTGGCCCAACCTGCTCCACTCACTTCGCAACATCCTATGGTTACTCGTGGCAAAGCTGGTATATTCAAGCCACGAGTTCTGGTTTCACAAACTGTTTCTCAATCCTCTCGCCCTGGTTTACCACTGACTGTTCACGATGCACTCCACCATGAGGGGTGGAATTCGGCTATGAATACTGAAATGGCTGCTTTACTTCGCAACAAAACATGGGTGCTTGTGCCTCCTTCACCTCATTTCAATGTTGTTGGAAATAAGTGGGTCTATACTGAAAAGTTTGATGAGAATGGGGTCCTTCAGAGGCTTAAGGCACGGTTGGTGGCTAAGGGCTTTCATCAACGACCTGGAGTAGATTTTGGCGAAACCTTTAGTCCCGTCATCAAAGCTTCCACGGTCCGTGTGGTATTGACTATTGTTGTTGCTCATAACTGGGATATAAGGCAGTTGGATATTAATAACGCCTTCTTGAATGGTACATTGGATGAAGATGTTTATATGTTGCAGCCCCAAGGATTTGTTGATCCTAACAAGCCACATCATGTTTGCAAATTGCAGAAATCGATCTATGGCTTGAAACAAGCACCGCGGGTCTGGTATGAGCAACTGAGAAGTACACTTCTGCAGTGGCAATTTGTGAACTCTAAGGCCGATTCCTCCTTCTTTATGTTGAAGCATTCTGAGTATGTGATAATGGTCTTGATTTATGTCGATGATATTATTGTGACAGGGAGCAAGTCAAGGGAGTTAGAGAGTTTTATGTCACGACTAAACAAGACTTTCTCTTTGAAAGATCTAGGAGGACTGCATTATTTCTTGGGCATTGAAGTTTTTCGAGATGATACGGGCCTATACTTGTCACAGGGAAAGTATATATCTGAACTTCTACAAAGGGTGAACATGGTTAACTTGAAGCCGAGTCCAACACCTATGACGAGAAAGCCAATGTCTATACACGATGGTGAACCAATGGTTGACCCTTCACACTACAGAAGTGTCATAGGTGCATTACAATACTTGAGCCACACCAGACCGGACATTTCATTTGCGGTCAATAAGCTTAGTCAATTCTTGAAATGTCCTACCAACACTCATTGGAATGCCACGAAGCGTGTGCTACGGTATCTCAAAGGGACAATGCAACATGGAATTCACATAACACCAAGTGACAGACTCACTCTCACGGGTTTCTCTGATGCGGATTGGGCATGCTGCCCTGACGATCGAAGATCCATTGCTGGCTACTGTGTATTCCTTGGAGATTCACTGATTTCTTGGTCTTCCAAGAAGCAAACAGTTGTTGCTCGCTCTAGTACTGAGTCGGAATATAGAGCATTAGCTCAATTGGCAGCTGAACTCACATGGCTTCAAGAATTACTCAAGGAAATCAAGTTCAAACTCCCTGCAGCTCCCATAATCTGGTGTGACAACATGAGTGCAAGCGCACTAGCTGCCAACCCAGTTTATCATGCCAGAACTAAACACATCGAACTTGATGTGCACTTTATCAGAGACAAGGTTCTACAGAGGCAATTGGAAATCAGGTACATACCATCACACGACCAAGTCGCAGACTGCTTAACAAAAGGACTTTCACACTCAAGATTCCAGTTTCTTGTCGACAAGCTCGGAGTGACTACATCACCCTCTCGCTTGAGGGGTGGTGTTACAGGATAAAATTATGCAGGGTATTTTTGTCATATTGTCATGAGGTGTCATCCAAGTTTGTTGGAATATTTCCAATCCCTAGGCAATCATTGCAGCAGCCTTTATTTCCGTTACAATAGAATCTTTTTTGATTCTCTATCATTTTGTAATGATTGTTTTCTTTTTCCACGTGTAAGGCAGGGATTTCATCTCTACCATCTCTGTAAACTCTATGGTTAATTATAAATACAATTGCCCTGCATCAGCCTCCTTGAGCTGATCATTTTCTCTACTGCATTTCTTAGAAAATTAACTTTAAATCCCTTTTGGTTCCATGCATATTAGTATTTTCCAATCTAGGGCATTTCTATGGGGATTGCAATCCAGAAGGGAAGGAATGGATGCGGCTTTTCACCCCAGGGGCAGTGCACCCTTGTGTTGTTTAGACAGTTAGACTTCTATGTCAAATAGTTTTCATTAGATTGTTTGCTTTTTCTAATTATTTTGTTTTGATCACTACAAAAAAATTTACTTTGAATTACAACAAAATGTGTGACTAAAAGTAAAATAGTTGTGGCTAATTATAAATCATAATTCTTATCCTTTTAATGATATCACATATGAAGGAATAAGTTGCCACTTTTGGTGTGGGAAAAGGAAATTTCAAAGAGTAATTGGTATTCGTATCCCAATATTTATACTCTTCATGTAAAGGTTACACCTTTACCTAATCTACAGAGGGGATAGGCTATAGTGTCATTCCAAATTAGGTAACCGTCTTGAGCGCACTTCTTGGCCACATGGCAGGTAAAAGATCTGCGGTATTAAGTGACCCAAAAGCATCCGAGATCAACTTACACCGCTCTTATAGACAATGCCCATGTCCAAGACTACATGTACACCCAGACTCCTCCGGATCTGGTGTGTTCTTATTTCCTTCGCATGTTGCTTGTATGCAGAGAAGACGCCAGGCCTCTCCATAGGATAACAACCTAGGCTTGCAAAGGCTCATCTTTCCAGAATAATCTTTAAGATATCATTTCACAAATTATGTTGACTCATCTTCATGACGACATGTCACTGTCATATATCATGTCCATGGTGGTAACACACGTGCTTCAGGAAACAAGGACAACATACTTTTTGTATCTTAGTAGTTTTTCTACGAAATTTAAAAATTAAGTATATTATTTATCAATCAACATGCTAATGGAAAAATCTATAGTACACTCCCACTCCCAGAAGTTTCAATAAACCCTTCATATATTTTGGCATCAAAAAAGTCTTCATATTTCAATATATTTTAGAGATGGAGTAATATTTATCGCTTATAATTAATCTCATCATCCGCCCCTAAAAGCTATTAGTGATGGGAATTCGTCACCATTGTCTCGTCACTAATAGTTTAATGCAAATAATGATTATTAGTGGCAGAAACAAGCTCCATCCCTAATAGTCAATTATTAGTGGCGAATAATAGCAACGAGGTTCGCTGCTAATATATATTTATTAATTACTTTTAAATTAGTATTGTTATAATTCTATTTTTAAATGATACCAAATATTAAAATATAATCAAAATAATTGTAACATTTGAAGAGTATTCATTTTTTTCACATTCTAAAACACAATCCCAAATTGTAAAAGAGAATAAAGATCAAAATACTAGTCAATGAGAAATGAAACCAATCTTAGAGATACAACTAATGTTCAGAAAAGTATAAATTCAAGAACATCAAATGCATGTTTGTCTTCTCCGTTTGTCGCTTCTGTTTTGTCATTGATGCCAAGAACAAATCTTAAATATGGGTTTGTCATTGATGTTGTAGGTGCTTATAGTACCATGAAGGAAGAAGAAGAAAAAAAAAAAGGGAAATCCAAAACACAAATTGAGGGAGAGATAAATATGAGAGGTGTTGTAAGATATAGATATATGTGTATATTTATATTATTATATATTATATATATTTCAAAAGAATAAATCATGGCAGTTTTCACTTATTGACTTGGCCATATATTTTAGATATATCATTCCTATTAATATGCCACCTGATCCACTTTTATCTCAAAATTGAGAGCAACGTTCCTTATGAACGTTAGTGCACTATACATATATATATAGGCACTTAAGAGAACAAGAAGATATATATCGTAAAAGAGTTTTCATACCTATACAGTATCGCATATATACAACATATATATACATTATATATTGTTTATATATATATATAATTATTCTTGGCTGGGTTATTTTTGCTGTTTCTGTTTTCCTGGTTCTTTCATTGTAATCAGAAGACCTGTTGAATCCTGGGGGATTACTTTGTAAATCCTTAAGGACAGTGTCTTGTTTGCACGCCTCAGGTGTTATCATTTTTATTATTGTAATTATTTTTCTAACAATCTTAAGGATTTATGGATCCCAATGCTACTACTGCTGCTGTTGATAATACCTCAGGTTCTCTTCCCATTGGTGGTACTCCCTCTGTCACCGCTGCCATTAATGGAGATATATCATCTGGCATTGGAGCAATCAATCTTTCTGCTCCTTCTTCATCTGCTGCTGTTGTTCCATACTCCAAGCCATTTCCTGACATTTCGAAAATAGAAATGTTTGATGGTCAATTTTTCAAAAGATGGCAAGAAAGAGTCTTCTCACTCCTTGATATACATGCTGTTGCATGGGCGCTTTCTGAAGAGAAAACAAACACTAATGCTGATGCTTGGACTCATGCCAATAAGGTATGTAGACACACAATTTTGAGTACACTTTCTAATGATTTGTTTGATGTCTACTGCTCTTATAAGGAAGCCAAAGAGATATGGAACTCTATGATTGCAAAGTACACTGCTGAAGATGCTGGAAAACAAAAGTTCGTGGTTGGCAATCTTGATCGTTGGAGGATGGAGGATAACAAAGACATCAAGGCTCAGATTAATGAGTATCACAAACTCAATGAAGATCTCAAGGCAGAGAGCATTATCCTACCAGAAAATTTTTTGACTGGATTATTAGTTGAAAGGCTTCCTGAATCGTGGAACGAATATAAGAGTCACCTAAAGCACAAGCATAAGCAGTTGTCCCTTGCAGATCTGATTACCCACATCATTATTGAAGATACTAACCGCAAGGAACTCCAAGCTACCAAAGCGAGAGAAATGGCAGCAAAGGCGAATTTGGTACAAACACAAAACAAAAATAAAAGGTATGCCAACAAACCCAATCATTCAAATAACTCTGTTTACAAGCCTAAAGCTAATAACACCACTACCTTTAAGAAAAAAGGGAGTTGTTTTGTCTGTGGAAAGCCAGGTCATCATGCACCTCAGTGTAGAAAAAGGGTGAGAAATGACAATCCTCCTAAACCAAATGCAAATTTGGTAGAAGGAGATGATATTATTGCTGCGGTCATTTCTCAAGCTTATCTTGTGGCCAATGTGAAAGAATGGGTGGTAGACTCTGGTGCTACCAGACATATTTGTGCTAACAAAGATGTCTTTTCCTCCTACAAACCAGTAGGGGATGGTGAAGAACATGTTTATCTTGGTGATTCTCGAACTGCTCAAGTTCTTGGTAAAGGAAAAATTGTTCTTAAACTCACATCTGGCAAGACTTTGGCTCTAAATGATGTACTTCATGTTCCTAATATAAGAGCAAATTTAATTTCTGTGGCTCTATTAGGAAAGGTTGGAGTTAAGGTGTCATTTGAATCTGACAAGATTGTAATGACCAAAAATAATATATTTGTGGGGAAAGGCTATTGTAATCAGGGTCTTTTTGTATTGAATGTTTCTGATGTTATTAATAAGAATGCATCTTCTTCTGCTTACTTGGTTGATTCTATTGATTTATGGCATGCTAGATTAGGACATGTTAGTGTTAGTTATATAAATAAAATGCAATCTCTTGGTCTAATTTCTGGAGTTAATAATTCTAGTCTAAATAAATGTGAAATTTGTGTTGAAGCTAAATTAACTAAGAAATCTTGTAAATCTGTTCAAAGAGAATCTGAATTGTTAAGTTTAATTCACACTGACTTGGGAGATTTAAAACAAACTATGACAAGAGGTGGTAAAAAATATTATGTGACTTTTATAGATGACTTTTCTAGATATGCTAAGGTATATTTACTTAGAAATAAAGATGAAGCATTTAATATGTTTTTATCTTATAAAGCTGAAGTAGAAAATCAATTAAATAAAAAGATTAAGAGAGTTAGATCTGATCGTGGAGGTGAATATCTTTCAATAAATGATTTGTGTGAAAAAGAAGGCATAATTCATGAAGTAACTCCTCCGTATTCTCCTGAATCCAATGGAGTTGCAGAACGGAAAAATAGAACCTTAAAAGAAATGATGAATGCAATGCTTATTAGTTCTTGTGCACCTAATAATCTTTGGGGTGAAGCTATTTTGTCTGCTTGTCATCTACAAAATAGAATCCCCTATAAGAAAACAGGTAAGTCTCCTTATGAGCTATGGAAGGGATACAAGCCTAACTTAAAATATTTAAAAGTGTGGGGGTGTCTTGCAAAGGTCTTGTTACCTGATCCTAAGAAAAGAAAATTAGGCTCTAAAACTTCTGATTGCATGTTCATTGGTTATGCTAATCATAGCGTTGCTTATAGATTTCTTGTTGTGAAAAGTGATGTGCTTGATTGTAATACTATTATTGAAACAAAGAATGCTGAATTTTTTGAAAATATTTTTCCTTTGAAAAATGAGTCAATTTCTCATGTGCCTGCTGAAAATAATTTTGAAAATTCTTTTGAAGAGCTTAGAAAAAGCAAAAGGCAAAGGAAAGAAACTTCTTTTGGAAATGATTTTTATACATATCTTATTGAAAGTGATCCTTTAACCTTTCTTGAAGCTATTTCTTCATCTGATTCATCATTTTGGAATGCAGCAATTAATACTGAAATTGATTCCCTTATTAAAAATAAAACTTGGATTTTGGTTGACTTACCTCCTGGAGTTAAACCTATTGGTTGTAAGTGGATTTCCAGGAAAAAATATAATCCAGATGGATCTATTGATAAATTTAAGGCTAGATTGGTTGCAAAAGGTTTTACTCAAAAAGAAAATGTTGATTATTTTGACACTTTTGCTCCTGTTGCTAGAATTGCTTCAATTCGAGTTTTAATTGCTTTAGCTTCTATCCATAAACTTTTGATTCATCAAATGGATGTTAAAACTGCTTTCTTGAATGGTGATTTAGAAGAAGAAATTTATATGGTACAACCTGAAGGATGTGTTGTTTATGGTGAAGAGAATAAAGTGTGCAAATTGTTAAAATCTCTTTATGGCCTAAAACAAGCTCCTAAACAATGGTATGAGAAGTTGGATCATGTGTTAATATGTGATGGATTTTCTTCTTTAGAGGTTGATAAATGCATATATACTAAAGTTGTTGATAACGAGTGTGTAATAATTAGCCTTTATGTGGATGATATGCTTATTTTTGGTACTAATATTGACATTATACTTAATACCAAAGCTTTCCTTGCTTCTAAATTTGATATGAAAGATATGGGTGAAGCAAGTGTGATATTGGGTGTCAAAATCATAAGGAAGGGTGATAGTATAATGCTATCACAAGAACATTACGTTGAGAAACTTCTTAAGAAGTTTGGACATTTTGATGTCACACCTGTGAGTACCCCTTATGATGCTAATACTCAATTAAAGAAAAACTTGGGAGAGCCTATTGCTCAATCTGAATATGCACAAATTATTGGGAGTTTGATGCATTTAATGAATTTCTCTCGACCTGACATAGCTTATGCAGTATGCAGATTGAGTAGATATACACACAATCCCAATCGTGATCATTGGGCTGCAATAGTCAGACTGATGAAATATTTGAGAGGAACCATGAATTATGGTATCCTGTATAGTGGATTTCCAGCTGTATTAGAAGGCTACAGTGATGCCAACTGGATCTCAGATTCAGATGAGATAAAATCCACTAGTGGTTACATATTCACTCTAGGTGGAGGTGCAGTTTCTTGGAAATCAACCAAGCAAACTATTATTGCAAAATCCACCATGGAATCTGAATTTGTAGCTCTAGAGTCAACTGGAAATGAGGCTGAGTGGTTGAGAAACTTCTTAGCCAATATTCCATTGGGTATAAAACCAACACCTTCTATGTCTTTGCATTGTGATTGCCAAGCAGCTATTGCTATTGCAAAGAATAAAACCTTCAATGGTAAGAATAGACATATTCGTCTAAGACATGAAGTGATAAAGCAGCTGCTAAAAGATGGATCTATATCCATTGATTATGTGAAGTCAGAAGTGAATTTGGCCGATCCTCTGACTAAACCATTGGGTAGAAAATTAATTAATGAAACATCGAGGGGAATGGGACTTAAGCTTATTTAAGATATTAGCAGTGATAGTAACCCAACCTTTTCTATTGGAGATCCCATGAATAAGGTTCATATGGGTAACAACAAGTTGCTTGCTAATACTGCTAGCACTAATTTTGTCCCTTCCTATGTGTGAGAAGTGCTAGACTGCATAATTGTGAGGATGAGCTACTGTGCTCTTAATGAATTTCATATCCATTATGGGTGGTGTATTAAATGCAGTATATACTTGATGAAATCACCTATATGAGTGTGGAGTGGGGCCGCTCCTATGAGATTGTGGCATAATTTCTAGAGCACTCATGAATTGTCAGGCACGCGCACGGCCTATTTGCGCAACACCGCGCCAAACAGCAAAAATTGTGGGGGTGTAATGTGATTGATAAGATTATAATTTATACCAAAAAGTATTGGTTCATAGAAGCTACAAGTTTCACCAATATTCTATTTATTATGTCTTATCTTTCTAGAACTGGTTCATAGTCCAAAAGACACCAGATTCGAAGCATTTTACACTCATATATTTTACCCAGCAATATTAATTATTTTTATAAACTTTCTTTTGAAATATGTGGGGGATTGTTGTAAGATATAGATATATGTGTATATTTATATTATTATATATTATATATATTTCAAAAGAATAAATCATGGCAGTTTTCACTTATTGACTTGGCCATATATTTGAGATATATCATTCCTATTAATATGCCACCTGATCCACTTTTATCTCAAAATTGAGAGCAACGTTCTTTATGAACGTTAGTGCTCTATACGTATATATAGGCACTTAAGAGAACAATAAGATATATATCGTAAAAGAGTTTTCATACCTATACAGTATCGCATATATACAACATATATATACATTATATATTATTTATATATATAATTATTCTTGGCTGGGTTATTTTTGCTGTTTCTGTTTTCCTGGTTCTTTCATTGTAATCAGAAGACCTGTTGAATCCTGGGGGATTACTTTGTAAATCCTTAAGGACAGTGTCTTGTTTGCACGCCTCAGGTGTTATCATTTTTATTATTGTAATTATTTTTCTAACAAGAGGTCATATCTAAGGGTTTGGAGAGTCGAGGTCACAATTTTGTGCTCTAATTGGTGCATTGATGTTAGAAAATGACTGGACTGATGTGAAAGGTGTCGCACGAGAAGGGGAACAAAAAAAGTGCATGCGAGAGAGAAAGAGAAAAGAAAAGAGGTATGGTGTCTATTAAGATTTTTAATATATACTATTATTAAAAGCAGTACCTGCTGCTAATAATATTTAATATATCTGCCTCTAAAATTTTTTAAAATGAATGTTGGAAACTCTTCCACAATTCATATTTACTAATAGATAAATTTTTTACACTAATACTCATATTAAAATAAATTTACTTATTATTTGTCCATTGTTAGTGGTGAACTCGTAATTGTTGCTGCTAATAATGGAGTTGTTGCACTACCATAAAACTAATGTCGTATGATGGTTTTAAAAATATGATGTGGATGTTGGTATGACGATTTCACACTGCTTTATACTGTGCAATATCATGCTTGTGGTGACGTGTTTTAAAAACATCATGCCACTAGATAACATTACCATAGAAATTATCATACAATAAGACCACGATTTTACTATAACTGTCATACCTTGTAGTCTATGGTATGACAATTTAGAGGACACTATCTTACCATATACAAAAAATGAGGAAGAAATTTCTCATTATTTAACCACTATTTATATTCAAAAAAAATTAATATTTATTTCACCACTACAATAAGACTAAAATGAATAAATAAAATTGATCTATTCTAAACATGAAGAGATTAAAAAAAAAATTAACTTGTTATAGCATATATAATTTGGCTGCTACTTTACTTTTTTCTTGTAGTGGAAGTTTTCTATGTTTAATCTTATATTATAGAGAAAATAATTTGTAGTGAAACTTTTTTTGTGGTGGAACTTTTCTAGGTTTAATACGTATTTTATTATTTATTTAATTAATTTTGAATTCATTTTAATTAATTAATTAATTAATATATCTTGTAGATTTTTAATATTGAATTTTTTCTATTTAGACATTACAAAGTCTTATGAAGGAACACAATTGTTATGGTCTAATTAACTGATTGTAGTGAGAAAGTCACAACTTTTGTATTTTAGTTTTTCATCCAAATTTAAATATTTTATATTAGTTTTTTCATATAAAATAAATTGAGTGTATTTATGAATCAACTAAAAATATTATTAGAAATCTCTATAGTATATTCTTAAAAATGTTTATACACTTTTTTATCAATTTGGACATTCAAGAGAGTTTTTTATTTTAATTTTTTTATACATATAAATGTGTACATTGTATTTGTTTAAAATCACATGTAAATTTTAAGAAAAATTAAAATAGTTTATAGCGCTAAAAATAGAGTTCAAATAATTATTTACCACGCGTTTAAGAAAAACCAGTCACACATGTAATAAAATATTTTAACCTTATTTTCAAGAATATAAACTATTTAAAAAATAAATAAAATTTATAGGTGATCCTAAATAAATATAATATATATAATCATGAAAACAAATTTGACTAAAAAATTTTATAAATCAAATTTATAGGGGTGTACCAAAAGAGTTCTTTCAAGTTGTATACTTATAATTAGTCAATATTAATTTATGTCTCAAATACAAATATATATATATACATATATATTCTATAATATTTTTACTGCATTCTCAAAAAGCAGTATCCCTCACTTGTTTTAAGCAGGGCCGACCCTGAGTGTCGGCGGGCTAGGCGTGCGCCTCAGGCCCCCGAATGCTCAGGATCCCAAAATTGTGAAAAAAAAAATATTAATATATAAATAAAATATTAAATATGAAGAAAATATGATAAAAATTGTTTGGTGTAGTGGTAAAAGGTCTTACTTTAAAATAAGAGGTCATGGGATCAATTCCCAACTCCTATTTTATAATTTTTATTAAAAAAATATTTAATGTGTAGTTATGAGGGATTGAACTTTGGATCTCTTAAGTTTTTTTAAAAACTTTACCATTACACTAAGCACTAAATCTATTATTTTATTATAGTTAAACTATATATAGGGGCCCCAAAATTTAATTTCGCATTAAGCCCCATATACCTTACGACTGGCCCTGGTTTTGAGCAAGCAATTTGTTATAATTTGAACTTCTTAATGGGGCATTTGGTATGGTGTTAGATATGGTGGGAATGAGAATGTCAACTCAACTCATATTTAATAAATTAAAAGTTAATGACCCAAAAATTTATGTTTCCAAGTAGATTTTATTTTTTATGTTTATTTGATGGCAGTGTTAATTACCTTCTAACAAACACACAAATTTGTGTAATTACCTTCAAGTAAACTCAATTCCAATTTTCTCTTAACATTTGAAACACATCCTTAACCTATGTTGCCTCTAACTTAAGCTACCATCTCTAAATCAAGTCACCTATCAAACACACAATAATAGATTTATAAAGAACTTACTTGGAAAAATTCTAGACCAGCTTATCGAAAATCTATAAGCATCCATTCCCATCTCCTTAAGGTATTGTATATCTTCCTGTTCAAAGTTATTGAAAATTGATATTTTTTTATTTTATAGTAATTAATTATATAAGGATATGTACTTGATTATAATTTATATTAATTATTTTAAAAAAAAAATATGTGTACTTACATTATAACGGTGGTACTGATCCACAGCAACATCAGCATTAGTACGATCACTTATCATACCTTAAATTGGAACAAAAGAATAAGTCATTGTGAAGAATTATATAAAAGTAATAAAATCTATATCTAAAGATTGTACGCAAAATGATTGATATAAAGTGTAGAAATAATTTAGGAATAGTGGATATGTAAATATAGACAATCAAATAATAAATTATTTCTACTTATGTATGGTTGAGTCACTTGAGTGTATAGTATAAAAATTTATTTATTCCACAAAATAAAAGTATGAGATTTTATTTAAAAAACTTAATTTGTAGTTATTGAACTTTTTAAATATTTTTAAAGAGAAACAAATTAAAAGAGAAGAAACCAAAGGATAATTTCTTATTGAATGAGTGGCATCAAAGGATGCTATATATTACACTTTGAATAGAGAAAAACAACTCTAACTACTAACTGAAAGTTACAGCTAGCAATCACAGCTTAGCCAACAATCATAACAGAAAATTGGCAGTAACTCACTAATTGTCTCAACAAGCCCCTCAAACTCAAGATTGTAGCATCTTCAATTTTTATTTTATCTCTAAATACATTCAACTTTACACTAGAAATTGCATTTTTTTAGTCTACCTGCAATTTGACCAATTAAAAGTTTTAAGTTTGTAAGCAGAATAAATCTAATATTTATTTTTAGCAGTATAAGTACTCAATGTTTGTAAAACTGTAATTGTTCTCTAATTTTGTTAGTACAGACTCTGTTATTGTCTTAAACATGATACATATAAGGCTCGAATTCTAGATCATTGGGTCTAGATAGAAACATGTAGTATTAGTTACTTCTAAATATTCTTTTAATAAATTCAAAACGGAGTTTGTACTGACAAAACTGGAAGAAAAATACAGTTTTACAAATATTGGGTACTTATGCCGCTAAAAATAAATATTAAATTTATGCCGCTTACAAACTTAAAACTTTGGGTGCTTATGCCGCTATTTACCCTAAATATTAACAATTTGGGTGGACAATAAAATAAAAATGTCACTTGGAACATATTTGTTACTATTTAAAATAGTTTATTTGAAAAATTTATAGTAAACCCTAAAAAGATTGTTTTGGTATATTTTTTATTTGTTTTGGCATTTAGTGAAGTTTTTTAGTTTTTTTTTTTTTTCTATATATTGTACTTATTTAAGGCAATCTGTAAATTTTTCAAAAAATATTAAATAATTTACAGTGCTAAAAATAAAGCTCGAACAATTATTTACGACGCATATAAGAAAAAGAGTTACGTGGGCGTGCAACAAAATAGTTTAATTTTTTTTTTATACGATGAACTATTCATAAGTTTTTAATAAATTAAAGTATTTTTAAATAATTACAACGTATATAATTATTAAAAAAAAGATTAAAAACTTTACTGAATGCGGAAACAAAAAAAAATAAGTGTACCATAAGAACCCTTTTAAGAGGTATACTATATAGAATTGCTGTATTTTATTTTATAACTATATAAACTGATATTTTTAATATCTATGAGCATCTGTATTGAAAATATTAAAGGCATTATTATATCTAGCACCACTATAATGCTCTCGAACATAAATTTTTATCAATCCAGATTTCGAACAAACAGATGGAGTTAGTTAAGAGTGGTTAGTAATTTTTGTAATTATTATTGAATTAAAATATATTTTATATTAACATCAATAATCATACAAAATATTTAGAGAAAATTCTATAGTGCTCTTTCAAAGGGGTGCACCACTCTTAAAATAGAGTTTAAATAATTTGTTACAAGGATTATTTTTTTTTAATTTTATTTAAATGCTTATGAAATAAATTGTTTGAGCAGCTTTCCATATTGTAAATTATTTTAAATTTTATAAGATGTCTTAAATAACTATATAACGTATAAATCATTAAAAAAAAATTATACTAAATTTTTTTAAAATGTCAAAACAATAAAGGATACATCAGTGAACACTTTTTTAGGGGTGCATATATCTTATGATGATATTGAACATTATTAGTATCCAAATAACATTTCTCTTTTAATTATTGCAGAATTAATGTTCTATGTGCATAAGTTCTTGTTGTCTCTGTATGCTAATATTTAAAATTGGAGCAAGTATAAAATAAAATGTAACCAGGAGTGTGTGAAAAAGTGTCCCATATAGAAAGGCCCCTTCCCTCTTCTTTCACTGCTCCTTCATACTGAAATAAAAATTAACCATTTAGACCAATCATATTTTGTTCAAGGCGAATTGAGAAAACTATATATTTTACACCAGTAGTAATATCAACTTTGGATGAGCAAAGCCACAATCACAATTAACAAAACTAAGAAATAAAAAATGTGAAACATATCTCTCTCACTAAGCATATAATATATATACAAC
The DNA here is from genome assembly GCF_029168945.1 of Cannabis sativa. NCBI lineage: Eukaryota > Viridiplantae > Streptophyta > Magnoliopsida > Rosales > Cannabaceae > Cannabis > Cannabis sativa. Next base: position 30,173,250 of record NC_083608.1, on the reverse strand, counting down.
AAAAATTGTCCACCACACACACTCTTCAGAAACTTCTCTAATTAATTCATTATTTTGATAAGAGTACAATTGTTATATTCCTATTTAATTAAATCCACTTTCCCAAATATAATTCGTTTTTGGTTTGACAAACCATTGGGATAGATACTAAACAAATAACAATTCCAATAAAAAAAAAAAGTTATATTTTGTTAGTTGTTAAGCATCTCCTAAATTATTTTATTACACCACAATGTCAATATTTACTGATGTGAAGATGAATACGTTGTTATTATTATTATTTCAATAAAAGTACAAACCTGAAAAGCAGAGGAAGCCGTTCCAAAAACAAAATCCTTTGGAAAACTTGCTCGGTTAAGGTCCGAAAAGCAAAGTTGGAACAAACCAAAAACCACTATTAAAGTGACCAAAGCTTTTCTTTTTCTCCTTTCTAACATCGTAAAATTATTCATAGATTTTGATGCAGACTGGCAAGAAAATATTTAGTATATATTTATAGTTGGGTACAGAAAAATTGTGGGTTTGATAAATTATAATAATCATTACAAAAAGAAAAGTGAGCGGAAGCCTTGAGAGAAAGAAATGAAAAAAATAAATAAATAATCGTTGTGTTGTAGAAATGTTTTCTTTGTTAATTTGTTTTTTGTTATTATTTTTATAATGAGGTTGCTTTGATTTTATCTTTATATTGTTTTACTTTTCTTTGTTATCTCCTTGTATTTAGAGATTAAATATTAGAGGATTCGAACATTCCTCTATGAAATGAAAAGTTAGAACACAACAGACGCCCCACGCGTAGAAAAAGAGAGAGACTTTGGATTGAACGGAGAGGAAATGCTTCGTTTTTATAGATAAACGAAGCAAGCTCCCAATTATATATGTGAAGCTTCCAAGAAAAGTTTGTTTCAAATGTTAATAATGTACATGCGCCTCTCTTCGTCCTCTCCTCGCCGGCAACTCCATCCCATCTTCCATATACAACCTATTAGCACGGGCGGAGCTAGGATCAAATAGTAGGCTATCAAGCAATATATAAAATTGAAGAAAATGTTATGATTTTTAATTTTTAATTTTCATAAATATTAATATCAATCAATATATATATGTATATATATTATCTCAATTTTTGCACTCTAGCGTGGCATCACACGCTGGTGACACGTGGAATTGACTCCCCATATTTACCCGAAGGAGATATTCCGAACAAAACACCACTTATACCTGCACGGACGAAGTCCTCCTGGCCGAGCAGTGGGCAATTCAAATAGCATATCAACACTTAGCAACTTCAGCACTTGTATCATGAAGCACAAAAGTAATCCCTATAAATCTGGGATCGTATCACAGAGATATGGCAAGCTGTCCAAATCCCTGAATCAGTGTACTCTATATATGTAATGTGTAATCTTACCAATTATAAACATTGTAAACAAAAGGGAAACCTTCTTTTAAGCTCATAGCCCTATAAATAGTGATATATTATCACTGGGCAAAGGGTCAAAAGAATTATCTAAGAGAGTATACTCAGAGATTTCATTGTAAGATCTCTAAGAGAAGAATCATTATATTCTTTGTTCTTAAGTCAATACAAATCAAGAGGAGTAGGCTATTACCGAATTGCTCGGGGCTGAATCTCTTTAAAAACTTTGTGTTCTTTATTTATCTTTTCATATTATATCTATATTATATCACTTATCGCTTACAATTAAGACTCATTTTCGTTGGCTAAAAGCGAGGTCAACAAAGTTGTTGAAAACTAGCTTGGGAAGTAAACACGGCACAAGTACGGCAATAGCGAGTATAATCTCAACTAAAGAAGACAATCCTAGTGGTTCAAACACGAAAAGAAAAGATGATTTGAAAGAATCATCTAAAAATAAAAAGAAACAGAAAAAGCACGACAAGTATGTTTCGATTTATTCAGTATACACTGAGTTGAATGAAACTCGTGAAAACATATTTCTTGCAAATGAAAATAGGATTACATTTCGCAAACCTGAACCCATGAGGCATGTGAGACATAAGCGTGACTCAATAAAATATTGCCGATTTCACAAAGACTTAGGGCATACTACTGAAGAATGTCGACAATTGAAAGATGAGATAAAGAGTCTGATCTCGCGTGGATATTTCAGACAATATGTAAGACATCAAGGAAACGAGCCAAACCAGCCAAACAACCCTAATAACCAAAATAACCATAAAATGCAACCTCCCCCTATTGAGGGCGAGGATATACTGGTCATTTTGGGACAGCTGCATCTTGCTGAAAACAGTAATAATGCCCAAAAAAGATATATCAATGAAATAAAGAATGGACAATCGGCATTTGCTCCAGAACCACTGAAAAAAAAAAAGCAAAATCAAATGAACCTCTGATTATCTTCTTGAAGGAAGATACAAAACATGTGCAGTACCCGCATGTTGATCCTCTCGTTGTAACATTTTAGCTCGCCAACAAGAGAGTGAAGAGAGTATTAGTGGACAATGGGAGCTCAGTCAACATCCTGTACAAGGATACATTGAAGAAAATGACGTTAGAGAATGCGAAGTTGAAGCCTTGCATGGTAAGCTTGTGTGGATTCACAGGTGATAGTGTCGACAGCCAAGGCATCATCAAACTTCCATTGATTGTAGGAGAGCCACCATTATCAGCGACACTGATGCAAGAAGTCTTAGTTGTTGATCTTTCATCTGTTTACAATGTATTGATGGGTCGTCCTACATTAATTGGACAAGGGGCAGTAAGCTCTATCAAACACTTGTGCCTAAAGTTTCCAATGCAAGCGGGAGTAGGAGTAGTCTGAGGCGACCAATTATTGTTTCGGGAGTGTTATCGCATAGAACTTCAAAATAGGAGAGCTTATCATCAATTGATGGTAATCATAACGGAAGAAGGCGAGAAGGAAGATGATGATCTAGATCCCAAAATCCAAGACAAAAATAACCAGCTCAAACCTTTTGAAGAGCTGGAAGAGGTTATTTTAGATCCATATAATCCCGCAAAATGTGTATACATTGGGAAGAATTTGGATGAAAAACTAAAATAGCAATTAATTGATTTTTTAAAGGCAAACCAGGATCACTTTTCCTGGAGCAACTCAGATATGATAGGGATAAACCCTAATATCATTTGTCATCATTTAAACATCGACCCCAGCTACCTAGCAAAAAGATAAAAATGACGGTCGTTAGATTCCGAGAGACAAGGGGCACTTAAAGAAGAGGTTGATAAATTGTTGACTAATGACTTTATACGTGAGGCCTTTTATCCCATGTGGATTTCAAACCCAATTCTTATCCCAAAACCAAACGACACTTGAAGGACTTGTATTGATTTTTCAAACTTGAATAAAGCATGTCCTAAAGATTGTTTCCCACTACCCAGGATTGACCAGTTAGTGGATGCAACAGCAGGACACGAGCTGATTACTTTTATGGATGCATATTATGGATATAACCAAATTAAAATGCATATTCCTGACAGGAAACATACAAGTTTTGTAACAAACATGAGATTTTATTGTAATAAAGTCATGCCATTTGGTTTAAAAAATTCTGGAGCGACGTATCAATGACTCGTGAATGGCATGTTTGAGAACCAGATTGGATGAAATATGGAAGTATACGTCGATGATATGCTGGTAAAGTCGATAAAGGGTAAAGATCACACGAAGGATCTCGCTAAATGCTTTGATATACTTAGAAAGTATAATATGAACCTTAATCCAAAGAAATGTTCTTTTGGGGTTTCTTTGGGAAAATTTCTCAGCTTCATAGTAAATGCGAGAGGAATTGAAGCCAACCTAGAAAAAATTAAGGCCCTAATCGAGATGCCCTCAACAACAAAACCAAAAGAAGTTCAAGCTTTGACGGGGAGAATGGCGGCATTAAATAAGTCAACGAACAAATGCCTTTCATTTTTTAATATTTTTGCGAGGCAATAAAAGATTTGAATGGATAGAAGAATGCGAGGAAGCTTTTAAAGGCATAAAGAAGTATTTATCAACGCCTCCAATTTTATCCAAAACAATAACTGGAGAAACTTTATATCTTTATCTAGCTTTCCCAGAGCATGCCATTAGTGCGGCCTTAGTGCAAGAAGGGAGAAAACACCAACAACCTGTTCACTATGGTAGTAAAAGGTTACTGGGGGCAGAATCGAGATATCCCCCTCTTAAAAAACCTGCATTATGCCTAATTCATGCATCTCGAAAATTACGATCATATTTCAAGACACGTCAAATTAAAGTCCTAACAAATCAACCACTAAAATAAGTTTTATCAAAACCTGATGCTTCAGGAAGATTGATAAAGTGGTCGACTAAATAGGGACAATTTGATGTAACCTACCACCCGAGAGCATCAATCAAAGGTCAAGCTTTGGCCGACTTCCTAATTGAAGGTATAAACTTTAAAGAAGACCCAGTTGTTGAGCACGAAGCGAAAACTTGAAAGTTATATGTAGATGAGGCTTCAAACGAGAATGGCTCAGGGGCAGGAGTCATAATGATGTCGTCTAACAAATTCAAATTCCACTATCCATTAAGATTCCAATTTGATACTTTAAACAACAAGGCAGAATATGAACCCTTGTTGGTAGGTTTGAGAATAGTTAAGGCATTAAAAATCAAGAATCTTACATGCTTTAGTGACTCACAACTGATTGTAAATCAAGTCTTGGGAGAATATCAAGCAAAGGAATTAAAAATGGAAAAATATTTAGAGAAGGTTTGGAAGAACATGGAAAAGTTTGATTATTTTAAAATTAAATAAATTCCAAGAGAACAAAACTCTAAGGCTAATGCATTATCAAAACTAGCATCCAAATATGATCTTGACAAGTTGAATTTAGTACCAGTTGAAGTCTTGAGCGACCCAAGTATATGTGAAGAGGAAGAAGTCGAGATGATAGATACTTCACCAACATGGATGACACCTATAGTCAAGTATCTACTCAACGGAGAACTTCCTATAGACAAAACTGAGGTATGCAAACTTTTGTATTCAATACCTCGCTATACAATAGTTGAGGGCAAATTATACAGGAGGGGTTGTTCCATGCCTCTCTTGTGGTGTGTGTTACCAGCAGAAGCCAATGAAATAATTAAAGAAATTTATGAAGGCTTCTGTGGAGACCATGTCGGTTGGCAAAGCCTATCAAAGAAAATTATTCGTCAAGGATACTAGGCCAACAATTAACAAAGACACACATGAATTTGTTAAGAGATGCGACAAATACCAGAGGTTTTCACATATACCTCGCATACCACCAACAGTGTTGACAATGATGACCTCGCCATACCCATTTTCCATACCCCGAAGGTGGTCAACGACCGTGTCACACCCTTAGGAGACCCTCGTTGTTAGTGACTATTTCAAATGTTCAAATCTCATGAAAGGCTCAAAGACAGTTGTCAACCCACAAAAATAGCAAGATATTATCATAAAAATCAGACTTCAACTACCTCTAAAAATTAAGGAGACGGTTGAGGTAGCTCCGCGTTGGTCGCGTCTCCTGAAGCGAGAAGCACCGACCCTTACCCCTATATAAGGGGTCATCCATGACCTGGGAAGGGGATCGACAATTTTGAGCACTTAGAAAAAATAAACACTTTTTCATTCCTTGCAATCAAGAACCTGTTCTTGACTTTTGCAACTCAGATTGATAAAACACAAGGGGAGTAGGCTATTACCGACATCTGGGGTCGAACCTCTTTAAATTTTGGTGTCTTTTCTTTACATTTATTGCGAATCTCAGTGTCATTAACTACATTTATTACTGTAATTTCGGTTTAGATCTCTTTTATATGACTCCGCGTCGGTTGGCTAAAAATCCAGTCAATAATTATATTTTATAATTTTAAAGATATTTTTTAATTACATTTTCATAAAATATCCTAAAAAAACATCAAAATAACATGTAAAAGGTATAAAAGAAATGTAAATCAAGATGAAAACAATATAATATAAGAATAATTAGCAATTTTCCCCTTGAATTTTCGACAATATTAATTTTGGCCCTTAAGATATACGGCTTGATAAGAATCCTCCCTGAATTATTACATTTACAGAAATTTAGTCCTTCTCTTAGGTTCTGTCCTATTATTCTATTTAAATGATGACGTGTCTTTGTGAATTAGCAACTTTGCCCCTTAAACTTTGATAATTATCAAATTGTACCCCCTCAAAATAAAAACTGGAAAGATTCAATATTTTTTTTTAGTAAATTTTAACAAATTAATTTAGATCTTAATAAAAATTATTTTGAATGATTAAGAAAATTAAAAAATAAATTAAAATTTTAAAAATAATTACGCAGTATAAAAAATTATTTATTTTTTATTAGAAAATTCATTTAGACATTAAAAAATATATTAAAATTTAATTTGTAAAAATATATTAAAAACTAATTTTTTTCAAGAACAAACTCGAATATATTTTGTCTTTATCAAAAAAATATAGATTTATTTAAGTAAACATAACATTTTTTTAGTTTAATTTATAACATTTTTCAAAATAATTTTATATTTTTATTGAATTTTTTAATTATTTTTTTATTTGTTAAGGTATGAGTTTATTAATATAAATAAGTTTGATTTTTTCTTCAAAAAAATGTTAGTTCATTCAAATTATTTATTAGATTCTCAGTTTGATATTTTAACATACGTGTTGATAAATAAAATAAAGTTTAAAAATATTTTTTAAGTAAAATTAATATTTTTTAATTAATTTAATATTTTTTTTTTCAATTTTTTATTATTTTTTTGAATTAATAGAATATTATTATTTCAGTAAAAAAGATAGAATATTATAATTTTTAAAAATTAATTATTTATATAAAAGAGGTAAAATATTGTATTGGTCAAAGTCCAGGGGATAAACTACTAATTTTTAACAGTAAAAGAAACGTAACCTTACAGAAAAAGCATGATTATGTAAAAATTTTAACAAGCTGTATATTTTAGGGAGCAAATTCAGATAGTTACAAAAATTCAAGGATCAAAAATACTAAAGAAATAAAAAATAAATAAATAAAAAGAGTGTCTGCCCATGTTCATGCTCTGTGGCAGTTATTTACAGTTTTTCTCAACTTCACCTATTTCTTCCCCAACTTCCCCTGTTTCTCCACCATCTCCACCAATTCTCAACTTCCGTTTTTCATTAGTATATATTGCTTTCTTCATTTTATCCTATCGTTTTTCTCATAGTTCCAATGAATCCACTACTAAACAAAATGAAAATAACCATGTCTCTCACAAAAAATGAAAGTGCAATCTTAGCCATTACTGATGATGTTCCGAAATCATTCCCTCACAAGAATTTGTCCTGGTTGCTCGTATTCTCACTAACAAGAAAGTTTGGCTTTCCACTCTTCAAAGGCAAATGGCAAAGCATTGGGATGGAAGATTCAAAGTAAACATTAAAGAGCACCATTCAGATCTTTTCTTGCTTTATTTTGGGTGTTAAGGTGATCTTCTTCGTGCACTGGAAAAGGAGCCGTGGGATTTCCAAAACCACCACATCGTTCTTCTTCAACCTACCTTGCTGCAGAATGTTACACCTGAGATCATGATTTATTCTCCTTTCTGGGTTCAAGCATACAGACTGTCGTTCTTGAGTAAATCAAGATCCCTTGCAAAAGCTTTGGCCTCCATTCTTGGTGAATTCTTGGTTGTGCATGATGACTCCTTAAACAAAGGCTGGGGTCTTTTTCTGAGATTCAGAATTAAAATGGACATAACAAAACCTCTTCTCCGTGGAAGGATGATTACTCTTCCTAGAATCAAGGATGAGTTCTGGGTGGAATTTCGTTATGAGCGATTGCCTGAAGACTGTATGGAGTGTGGAGTTATTGGACATCTTTATCAAAAGTGCCCTGTTTTTTTGGAAAAAGTGGATCATGGAATAGAACCAGACCTTGCTTACAGCCTAGAACTGAAAGGATCAAGACTGCCTACGTCTTCCTATGACCGGTATCTTACTGATTTTCCTAAAGGCAATGCGTGGCCACTACTCACAAGATTAGCTCGTACATCAATCACTCATGCCCTCCCCAAGCTTCAATCGATTCCCCAACCTCAACCATACCCTTTATTAGTGGGTGAATCCTCCACTTCTGCAGTAGTCCCACTTCAGGGTAATCAAACTCAAAACATTGCAAATGTTGCGGATCACACAATTAGTACTGTTGCTAATTCTCACTTGGTTCATAGTGTTACTTCTCCATCATTTACTCCACCAGTTCTTAACAATGCCTCCTTCACTATGTCCACTGCCACTAACCGAAATAAAGACATAATACACCAACCATCTGTTGAACATGGTTCGAATTCAAAAGGGAAAGGAATTCTTACTTCTTGTACCAGCAATGATTCACTTAAAATAAATGTCTATACACCAGACATTGTGGAAAATCCATCTACTGATATGCATAAATCTATTCCTATGATTTTTGCCACTTACCCTCCACACACTACCCAAATTCAGACTATAACACAACACAAGTCACTGTCGACTACTGTTGTTACCACTATAGCAAAATTGATTGGTACTACTGGTTTGAACAAAACTCAATCTGATGTCTATGGACAAGAAAATGAACAACCTAACCGTGTTTTCAAACGATAATTCGACTCTAAATCCATGAGACAAACACTCAAACGGTGTAGGGCCAACAATTCTGACAATGTATCTTCACTGGATGAAGAAGCTGATCTCAATCAGTCTATTTCTACAGACAAGGTGGATTTGACTAATTCTCAAGACTTTTCAGCAGAGATTGCTAAGCAATCTCGCGGTTTGCCATGAAAATCATAAGTTGGAATGCTCGGGGGTTGGGGAACCCGAGTGCATTCCGTCGTCTTCATTTGCTTGTTAAAGAGCAAACTCCTCATGTTTTGTTTCTTATGGAAACAAAGGTTACTGTCAATTCTCTTGTACGTTTTAAGCAATCTTTACATTTCAATAATGGATTAGAGTATCCTAGAGTTGGTTTGAAAGGTGGAATTATGTTACTTTGGAAGGATAATGTTGATGTAAAACTCTTATCAATGAATATAAACCATTTTGATTGTTACATGCTGTGTGATTTGGGTCCAAAGTTTCATTTCTCTGTTGTGTATGGCTGTCCAGAATCAGAAAACAAAAAACCTTGACACTTATTAATCCGCTGCATGATGTCTCCCCTCTTAAGCCTTGGATGTTGGTTGGTGATCTAAATGAGATTTTTTTTCTCACACGCATAAAAATGGGGGGCCCCTTAGGGGTGACAATCACATGAGTGCTTTTCAAACTACTCTTGACCAATGTAATTTGCACGAATTGCCTTTCCATGGGGATGATTTTACTTGGGCAAAAAATAGGAAAAATCCAGCTGCCTTGAAAGGGAGACTAGATTGGTGTTTTGTGAATAAAGTTTGGTTGGATAATTTAAGTTCACCTAAAATCAGCCACCTTGATTACTATGGATCTGATCACAGAGCCATTTTAGTTGACATCAACTTCTCAAACCAGATGCCACTTGAAAAAAGACGATCTTGTTTTTGTTTTGAAAGACTTTGGTTAAACAATCCTGAAAGTTCGGACATTATTATATCTGTCTTCAACAATGTGCTCACAACCTTCAGCGATGGCGCATAGGAAAATTTGGCAGCATGAAGAGAGATATTAAGGAAGCACAATCAACAGTTAAACGTCTACATAATGTTGTCCAACCTGGTCCTGATCATTCTCAATATGTGTTCTCGGCTGAAGCTATTTTAGATGAACTGTTAGCCAATGAAGAATAATATTGGCAGCAGAGATCAAGGGTTGATTGGCTTAAATCGGGAGATGGAAACACCAAATTTTTCCATGCCAAAGCCTCGGCTAGGAAATCTAATAACCATATCAGCAAGTTACAAACCAAAAGTGGAGTATATGTTCATTCTCGTGAAGAAATTGCTGGTGTTGTTACTTAGTATTTCACACAACTTTTCACTGTTGCTGCGGATGACCATTGGGCACTATCACATATTTTGTCAACAATTCCTACTACAATAACAGATGACCATAATGCCTACTTGCTCCAAGATTTTTCTAAGGATGATGTTCTTATGGCTTTGAAATCAATGGGAGGGGATAAAATTCTGGGATTAGATGGTATGTTTGCCATGTTCTACCAACATAACTGGGATATTGTTGGCTCTTTGGTTATAGAAGTTGTTTTGGAAGTCTTAAATAATGGTGCTAACCCTGCTGCCTTTAATAAGACCCTAATTACCTTAATTCCAAAGATCAAAAAGCCAAAGACTATGAAGGATTTTAGGCCTATTAGTTTGTGCAATGTTGTTTACAAGTTGGTTTCCAAGTGCATTGTTGTTCTGCTTAAGAATGTGCTTCACCATGTCATCTCAGAGACTCAAAGTGCTTTCCTTCCACATAGACTGATTACAGATAATGTCTTGGTAGCTTTTGAAATGATTCATAGCTTAAAGCACGGAAGGAGAGGCTCTAAGGGATATGCAGCTTTAAAATTGGACATGAGTAAAGCCTTCGATCGTGTTGAATGGTCATACATTGCTGCGGTTATGGGGAAAATGGGCTTCAATATTAGATGGATTTCTATTATCATGACGTGTTTACACTCTACTTCTTTTTCATTTCTCATAAATGGAGAAGTAACTGGCTCGGTTATTCCCTAGAGGAGGCTCCGTCAAGGTGATCCATTATCTCCGTACTTATTCTTAATATGCTCTGAAGGTCTCTCACGTCTCTTACAATATGAGGAATCCATTGGACGCCTCAAAGGCTTAGTTGTTGCCCGAAGTGCACCATCAGTTTCACACCTTTTATTTCCAGATGATAGCTTGCTTTTTTGTCAAGCCAATGACAGGTCTTGTGTTGCAATTAAAAGAGCATTAGACATCTATCATCGTGCCTCAGGACAGTTGCTTAACGAAGACAAATCGGTTATGTCCTTCTCTCATAATACTCTTGAGCATGTTCAACACTCTTTGAGTAACATTCGTGGTATGCCAATTAGTGAATGTCATGAAAAATATTTAGGCCTCCCAGCCTACTCCGAGCAAGATAAAAAACATTTGTTTGCGGATATTAAGGATAAAATCTGGAATTTATTGCATGCTTGGAATGACAAGTTATTCTCAATTGGTGGGAAATCCATTCCCACATATGCTATGAGTTGCTTTAAGCTTTCAAAGAGTTTCTGTAATCAACTTGACAGGATGATGGCACAATTTTGGTGGGGTTCTTCTGCTGATAAGAAAAAAAACACATTGGAAAAAATAGAAATTCCTTTGCAAAACTAAGATGGAAGGGGGTATGGGTTTTTGTTCTTATGTTCATTTTAACCAAGCTTTACTAGCAAAGCAAGCTTGGCAGATATTCCAAAATCCAACCTCATTGCTGTCTAGAATCTTGAAGGCTTAGTATTTCTCAACATCTGATTTCATGACAGCAAGGAAAGGAGGCTTTTCGTCCATGACTTGGTAAGGTATTTATTGGGGTCGAGAACTACTTACACAGGGACTAAGGCTTAAGGTTGGCAATGGCAGACAGATTAGATGTGCATCTGATCCATGGATTCTTGGTACTTCTATTTTTACACCTACTTTTTATTCAGGACATCCACATAATATGGTTTCCAACTACATAACAGCTGTAACAGATTAGAATTTAGACTTGTTACAAAGGGACTTTTCATGTGTGGATGTTCCTAACATCTTGAAAATCCCTTTGTCTTTCTCTACTACTACTGATTTATGGATTTGGAACAATACTACTTCGGGTGAATACACTGTCCAAAGTGGCTACCACTTTGCTTGTTCCTTGGAAAACCAACACCGTGCTACATCATCAACATCAGAACAGTCATGGTGGAAAGCATTTTGGGGTTTAAATTTGCCATCCAAAGTAAGGATCTTTGCCTGGAGGGTCATTCAACATTCAATCCCTGTGGCTGCAGCTTTGTTTCAAAGGACAATTATCACCTCTGCTGCTTGTAGCCTATGCTCTAATGCTTGGAAATCTATAGGGCATGCCATGTTCAGTTGTAAACATGCTAAAACTGTTTGGAGACATTCAAATTTTAGTTATGATTACCAGGCAGCTAGTAGGATGAAAGAGGGGGATTTTTTTATGTATCTGTCAAATATTCACACCAAATCAGATATGGAAAAAATTATATGCACTATGTGGTCAATTTGGTCGGACAGAAATAACATCATACATAATAAATCTCCCTAACAACCAGCAGCAATATATGCTAAATCTTTAGCATATCTCAACAACTTTCAGCAAGTAACTTCTACTGACAGTGCTCCTCCAATTAATTCCCCTGTTGCAGCTCATCAACCATGGAGATCTCCTCCTTGTGGACAACTAAAGATGAATGTGGATGTTGCAGTAGACACATCACATAATCGAACAGGGTTTGGAGCAATAGTTCGTGATTCGAATGGTTTGGGTGTGGCTGCAATTTCAAAATCAATTGCTGGTAACTTAAAGTCACACGAGATGGAGGCAAAAGCTCTGTGTCATGGCCTTCAATGGGCTCGAAATTTGCAGCTTCAAATTAGTTTTGTGGAAACTGATTCTGTGATGGTTGTGAATTCTATTACTGGTTTAGCATCTAAGAATTTAGATTTTAAGGATTTAATTTTTTTATGTTAAAAGTCAATTATCCTTTTTCCCTAATATTTGTGTATCTCATGTTCGTCGAGATGCAAATCAAGCCGCTCATGGCTTAGCTAAGTAAGCTTTAGCGTTGGATAATGATTGTACGTAGTGTGAGGGTTTTCCTCCTACCATTCACTCTGTTATTGTAAATGACTCTTTAAATTTATATAATCAAACTTTTTCTCCAAAAAAAAAAAAAAAGGTAAAACATACTAATTATTCATAATACATAATGTTATTATGAAAATAATATAATAACAGCTGTCCGTATTTTTGTGAAGAAAAAGAAAAACTTAAACCCCAATGGCAGTAGTCCAAATCGTTTTACAGTATCCGGAGGAAGAAAAACACAATCGGAAATGGAGGACGACGAAGAAAATCCACCACTTGCAGTTGAAATTGACCCATCCACAGAGCCTTATACCAAAGACCGACCCTTAAACGAAGACGCAGAGGTCTCCGTCGGGGTTACCGTCATCACTGGCTATTTGGGTGCTGGTAAATCCACTGTAAGCTAAAACTCGACTCCCACTCCGTTTTTCCCTATGCTCATTTACTCGTTGTTTTTATAAAATATTGATTTCTTCTTCTGGTCTTTTTTGAAATCTCAGCTCGTTAATTATATATTGAACTCCAACCATGGAAAAAAGATTGCTGTGATTTTGAATGAGTTTGGTGAGGAAATCGGTGTGGAAAGAGCAATGATTAATGAAGGTGATGGAGGAGCACTTATTGAAGAATGGATTGAGCTTGCAAATGGGTGTGTTTGCTGTACTGTCAAACATAGTTTGGTTCAAGCTCTGGAGCAACTTGTCCAGAGGAAGGAAAGGTATTGAAAAACTTAAACCTTATTGTATAGACATGGAGATTGTTTTGACATTTGTGGATTTTTTCTTTTAGGCCTTAATTGATTACATGAATGAATACATAAGAGTGAAAGCAATACCTTTTTTTACTGCTATACCTACACTACTCTTCCCATTTCATTTAATTTCATAGCTCGACCTGGGTATCTTGTTAATTGTCATGCATGCAAGGGTACTCATTGTTATTATTGCATTGTTTGTAGAATCGATCATATATTGCTGGAGACTACTGGATTAGCAAATCCGGCTCCTCTTGCATCTGTTCTGTGGTTGGACGATCAGCTGGAATCCTCGGTCAAGCTTGACTCAATTATCACTGTAAGTTCTGGTGTAGCTTCTATTTTGAAATTTATGAAAAGTAGTATTACATGTGGGTCCATAACTTGATTTTACCAACTTAACACATTACATGTAGCGTGAGATGCTCTCGGTTAAATTTTCTTTCTTCATTTGATGCAGCTTTATTTACAGTAATTGCCACCATAGACTAATTGAAGTGCTTGGGAGGTTGTGTTTGGGTGGTGACAAAAATAAATAACAATTTTCATATCTTATTAATTTTTGTTTCATAATTGTATAGGTTGTTGATGCCAAAAACCTCAGGTTTCAGCTGAATGAGCGACACGGTTCATCTTCATTTGCTGAAGCATTTTCTCAAATTGCATTTGCGGTACTCGTCATATTATTTCATTAAAAGCAAATGGTCTTCTAGTTTTGCATATGATTATCATAATGACCAACTCTGTATGCCTCTGGTAGTGTATTATTTGCATCTTAGCTATTTCTGTTTCTCCACAACAGTACTACGTCGTGGATCTAATACTCTTATAAAGAATTATAGGTGTAAGCCTGCTTATTCTGGAGTCTTATTAGTTTTGTTGCTCTTTGTAGGATGTTGTAATTCTTAACAAAGTTGATTTGGTTTCTCCAGAGGGGTCTGGGGGTGTTTTGGATGAACTGGAGAAGGAGATACACAATATTAACGCACTTGCTTGTATCATCCCTACAGTTCGCTGTCAAGTTGATCTGTCCAAGATTTTGGACTGCCGGGCCTATGATGCTACAGTTAGTTTTTATATTTCAATCTGCTAACTAAATTATTCATCTCCAGTTCTCAAAAAACTAATTTTGCTAAGTTTGCCTTCTCAGCACAACACCCGATTAGAAGGACTGCTGGATGGAAGTCATGCTCTATCAACCCAAAGTCTGCATGATAGTGGGGTGCGAACCTTATGCATTTCTGAGCACCAACAAGTTGATATTGATAAGGTTTTTTTTTCTTAAAATAACTTGATTGTGACACACACTATTCTGTGTATAAATATGTTTATTGCTCCACAAAATATTGATTCCTTAAGTAAATTACTAGCTTATCCACACTATTTTGTGCATAAGAAGCGCATCCATGTCCTAAAAAAGTACAATATAATTTATTGAGGATTTATGTGTATATAGGTATAATGTGTTACTTACCTCTACTAAATCTCAGCATTATTATGTCATGGCACGTTTTACTTATTGGTGCCTTATGAAAAAATGACATTGAAGGTTCGCCTGTGGATTGAGGAGATTCTTTGGGATAAGAAATATGGAATGGATGTATATCGTTGCAAAGGGGTTTTGAGTGTCAAAAATTCCGATCAGCTTCACACTTTGCAGGTAAATATTCATATTGAATGCCACCACTGCATTTGCAGAGAAATATCTCATGTCTCTCAATATTCTGTATGTAAAATTATTCTTTTGGTGGTCTGTCTTTTGTTGTACCTTATAATATTTGGCTGGTGCTGCAATGATTTGGTGGCAGAGGGTCATTCTTAAATGTCTTTTCATTGCATTCTACACATAACATGATTGGGTAAATAATTAGAACACTTGAGGCAGTATGATGAGAATTGAGAACACCAATACTGAAGATCAATGCTTTTTTGGCCATGCTTCATTAATTTATGAAGATTTGGATTGTCATAGGCTAACTTTTAGGTCACCGGTAGTAAGATTATATTACTGTTAGACCCTTGGTACACCTATGCTAGGAGAAGTAACGGGTCTCAATAGAATTAATTGGCTGGGTGGTCAGTTTTCTCTAGTTTATTTATTGTGTGTTTATTGTTTTGGCTTTTGGTTTGGCTTTGTGAGTGTTATATATTTGTGTTGAGTGGTTTAGTGTGTCTATGCTTGATCTGGTTATTGATTTCAGCATCAATTGGAGAGACCCCAGGCTCTCGAAACCTGTGGCAGCTTGTTTGTTTAATATCAATATCAGATTTCCCTTCAATCTTAGATCAGTATATTCCTATTATTATAATTTTATACTCCATACTTAGAATAACCTGCCAGGCAGCTCGGGTCGTATCAATTACATGAGTTGATTCTTTGCTAACAACATATTAGGAGAAGACAAATTGGATGTGAAGTTATGCTTTTCTTTCTTATTTACTATTGGAATAAGGGAAGATGAGAATTGGATAGGATAAAATCACCTAAAGTTTTTCAAAGGGATTAAAATGTCCCCTAGTTGGATTAGTATTTTATTTTTATTTTTATAGTTATTATTATTTCTAGTTTCATAGACTATTGTTAAGAGGCACCCATGGTTTTTATTGCACTCATAAAGCGCCATCTCATGTCCGGTTAGACACCTTAAAGTGCTAAAATATAAGTCAGTTTCATAACAAAATCACTTGATAAAAGTTATCTAAATCTAAATCTAGTTCAATCCAATGCCCATCAAAATATGGCCTTTCTTGTGTGTATTATTGGTATATAATATATTAGGCATGAAATGATGATTATTTTAAATGCAGGCTGTGAAGGAAATATATGAGATTGTTCCCGCTCGTGATTGGAAGAATGAAGAAACTCGGATAAACAAGATAGTTTTTATAGGTATTGATCAGCTCATGCTGTTTTCTTTAGCTATCCCTCTCTTGCAATCCAGTCTTGGTTTTTTATTCGTTATTCAGTTTACTTTTGATATATTTTTGCAGGTCATAATTTGAATGAAAGTGTTCTTGCCGATTCTTTTAGAGATTCTGCAACTTGTTAATCCATGAAACTGGAGAAGTTTTATCTAGAGATAGAATTTTTTAGAATTTTGTTCAGTAGATTTATAATTTAGAAAATTACAAATTTTATGGAATTTTATACTATCTGTTCAAATAATGTTTTTTTTTTTTTTAAAGTTATTTTATTTGAAAAGATTCACTATAATATTAGAAGAATCGTGGAGATAATCTTATTCGGTCAAGCCTCTTTTTTCTTCTTCTTTTTTTTAATCAAAGCTTTTTTTTTTTTTTAAATCAATCAAAGCTTTCTTTTTGTTGTGAGGTTTATAGATATATTCAGTTTTTTAAATAAAAATTATTTTAGTAACTTTCATTTCTATCTTAATAATAATTTACTCAAATTTTATAAATTATCCGGACTAAAATGATTTTACTATTGTTATGTTATTTATGAACGGTGTGAGCATACAAGGATAAAATAATGTATTGTATTAATTATTAACTTGAATTATAATATTTATAAAGAATTTGGAGTCAACACTAATCTCTGAGCTAGACTCGGAATCAACAAGTAGTTGGTGTTGGAGTTGAGTTTATTGAAAATATATTATAATTTTATATAATCTATTAATACAAGTCAATACTAAATATAGTATTGTATTGAAATAATACTAATACAATTTAACACAATATAATACGACGTACCAAACAAGCCATTAATGTGTAAGAGTTTTTGGCGGCTAAATTTTTCCAACTATCGTTTCACTTGCACTTAACCCTCCAAGCTAAAGTTTTAGCGGTAAAACTTTCTAAACTACTAAACTGTTAGCAAATTTAAGGTGTCATTTGGTTAACTGCCATCATGCATGGACTGTTTATGTGTACACTCTTGTATACATGAGACATTTATATTGATCCACCCAATATTATTGTTTCAAAATTTATTTTAAAATTAAATAAAATTATAAAAAATAATAAATAGAATATTAAAAAAGAAAAAATATCATAAATTTTGAAATATTTTTTAATAATGTTGAAATAATAATATTAGATGTACTAATATACACGTGCCACATGTATAAAAATGTATACATAAACAATCCATGTTGACAGTTAATTGTAAAAAATAAATGTCACCTTAAATTTGTTAACAGTTCAGCCGTTTGGAGGGCTTTACTACCAACATTTGAGCTTAAAAAGTTCAGTGCAAGTAGAACGATAGTTGAGAGGGTTTAGTTGCAAAAAAAACTCATCTGTAAAATAATAATAGCAATTGTAATGTAAAATAGCAAAAACAATACAGAAAAATGTAATAATTAGAATAATAAAAGAGATATTTTTCTCCAAACTATAATATATACCATTTCAACATCCTATGATGATTCAACTTGTTTTACATTGGCCATTGCAAAAAGTCGGGCAAAGTGTAGATTCGCAGCTAAGGACTTTCTGTAACTTTATTTTGTTTTGGCCATCACCTTATGCCTGGACTGGACGGGAGGATTTAGTTGTACACTTCACAATAGAGATAGAGATTTCTACTAGTACAGAGTTTTTCTTTGAAGGCTCTGGATGACCTTCTGGCAGTGTGTCTAAGACGTTCGTCGGACCTTGTATGTCCACGAAGCGAGCAGGTAATGTCTCCAGCCTCTATTTACTTCTCAAATGAACCAGCTGTATCCTTATCCACTAATTTAGTCGGGGTAATGATGATATTGTACCACGGGCTCTAGGGACTTCGATGAGTCACATGTAACCTCCACTCATCAATGTCAATGAATTATCACACGACGAAGATGAAGCATCATGGAGTCTGGGCTGGTTCTCGTAAAGAAGATGAAGAAAATCGTTATCCATCCGGTGGTTACATCCCCAGTAATCAACATAATTCATCTACAAAAGCGGGAAGACAAAGAGGTAAGAACTTAGAGCTATGATTTTCTTTTGCAACGACAAAACACGTCTGATATGCCGACCAGACAGATTCAAACGAAAAAGGATAAAATTTCATTCCAAAAATAAAATTCGCAAATCAAAGGTTTAAAGAAAGGAAATAAACTTGGAAAATTCCCAAAAACTTCAAACAAACAATTTCGAATAGTTTCTAGCAAAAATAATAGAAAATCGATGGAAATTTGGGAAGCTAAAAGCCATAAGCATATTCTCCCTAGTTTCTCCTAATCTCAATCGACAAAGAACAACCTCAAAAAATCCATATTTCACAGAATCAATTAAAAAATAATGCATGTATTTAAAGAATATAGAAGAGAAGAAAGAGGACTTACTCACGGTTTAGAAGCTCTTGAATGCACTTGGATGACTTTTGTAAATCAAGCTCCAAGCAAGAATTCTTCAAAGATTTTAGAGAGAAAAAAAAATGTTGAGCTATGATTTTCTTTGAGAATAAAACTAGTTGAAAGAGTATAAAATAATTTTTAAACCCTTATATAGGTGGTTAGAATGGCGGTTAGTAATTTGGAATTTAAATTTTGGATTTTTCTTAAAAAAGTGTAATCATCACATATTAAGGAGTACATACGTCAAGCACGCATGTCGAGTACATACGTCAAGCACGCATGCCAATCAAGGTTCATTTTTCAAGACAAGACATTAAATTCCCAAATATTGAAAAATTAATCATATTTTCACTCCTTTCATTGCATCAAATTGGATCAAGACATGGCACGAAGAACGAACATGTGTGACGTGGCATTATCTGGATGACATGGAGAATATTTTATGATCTAGACGGGCAATGCATTCCATGATGTGTCGTTCAAGCTTATTTATCATTCATAAACAACTTGTTTGAAGAATAAGATAGAATATTCGAACAAGGTATATATTACACTGTTCGACCAGCATCGATTTTGCAGCCAACTTAAGGTAAATGTGGTTGGATATCTTCTGAAATACTCTCCATAAATGTTTAAGCATTTAAATCTCAATTATATCCCTAATTTTGTGGAATAGATTGACATCGACAAAAAACAAAAGAAAACATTCCTAGTTTTTTTTTTTTTTTAATTTGATCTGTTTTAGAAAAGTGAACAAAATTTCCCATTTATCTGTTATTTGTTTTGAGAAACATATATAATTTATGTAATTCTTCCATATAAATAGTGGAACTATTTCATTATTCAGGGATTGAGAATCGATGATTCAAGAGAGCTCTTACGGGGTAAATTTGTAAGTTTTCGAGAGAAATCAAGAACTTCCTTCTTCTATTATCACTATCACGTGATTGAATTTTTATAAATCTCTGTGTTCTTATTGCTTAATTACATATCATTATTATTAATTATTATCTATCATTCTAATCACTTTAATTGACTCAACGTGGTTAGTTGACAAAAAACAAAATCAATAATTTGTGTACTAATATTTTCAATTTAATTTTCTTTAAAATTGAAGCTCTTATTTATCATCACTTATAATGCGGGTAATAGAACAAAAAAAAACTCAATGAAATTAGATAAGGGACGAGAGATTAGCGAAAGCAGACTTTATAATTATACTAGGCAGAAGTTACGTGCAATGCACGTATATTTAGTTATATGTTTAATTTAAAAAAATTAATTAAAAATACAAAGAAAAAAGACCTTGGAAATACTTCCTTCTTGGTCATAAGATGTCCTTTGTTCAAACAAAGAAAAAAGTTCATATGGAGAAATGACTATCAGAACCAAAATATTTTTGGAGACACGTAAAAGAATTTTACCATGACACAACATAAAAAGTTTTAAAAATTCAATCTTTTATTGTATTTGCTAAATAATAAATTTTATTTTAAGCATTTAAAAGAAAAAGAAAAATGGAGCAGATGAAAATAAAAAATTGTAAGAGAAATGATATACAAATTCACTATGACCAATTAAAGAATATACTATAAGCTCTGCAATCTGAATCAAAGAAAATATAACATTGTGTAAATAAATATACATTTTATGTATAAATATAAATAGAGAGGGATCTATTTAGAAAATAAAATCTAAACAGATGATAAAAATAAATACACAAGCAGGAAGTCAATTAACAACAACAATAACAATAATAATACAATCAACAACTTACTCATTATAGGTGCAATAACAAAACCATCGTCAAGGCTCCAAATTATTATATTTATAATACGAGGAGTAAGAAGTATTCTCTAACAGGGACCTTCTCGTGGAAGTTGAGGTATTAGTAGTGGTGGAACTTTGAAGCAAAATTTCAAATAAAGTTCATAATGAAATCTTATATCTTATTCCGAGGCAAAGAAAATATAAAATTTAGGGGTTGAGTTCATAAAAAATCACACACGATATTAATTATGCTAATTACACTAATAATTTATGAAAAATTCTTTATATAAATTTATATATATTTATACAGAGATAAAGTGGCATAAGCTTAAAAAAACAGATGAATACCTTCTTTGCATCTTTCTCATAAAGATCATAAAAAAAAAAAATCAAAGTAATCTGTCCCTAGTAATCAGATAAAGTGATATGCCAACATAGGAATACGAATACATAATACAAATTTGTTTAAACTTGATTTTATTGCATAATTTTTTTTTCCTAACAAATCAAAATTAAATATAAGAAGCCACTTGTAAAAATCCTCACCGAATCCTTATTAAAAAAACATCCATAAATAAATAAATAATAATTGCAAAACAAAAGTGAGAAAAAAAAAAATTGAAAAGAAAGAAGGAAGAAGAGGAAACAGATCGTTATTATGGTTTTTGTTTACCTTTGACATCGTACTTATCTATCTAATGTTACAAGACATAGAGAGAGAGAGATTCATATTGAAGCCAAAGTTGAACGCCATTAGTTCTATCAAGAACAAAAAAGAGACCTTTCAACAACTGATTCACCAAACTCCATTGGTCAAATCCCCTCTTCTTTCCCTCTTTAGGGAACTTCTCTTGGAAGGTAGTGATGGCGGCAGTTACGGCGGTCACAGCGGGAGGTGGCGACGTATGGAAGGTTCATGCTGCCATGCCGCTGATTCAGCTCTTCAATGAAGGTTACCATGTAATTACCAAAGTAGCCCTCAACGTTGGAGTCAATCAGCTCGTCTTTTGCGTCTACCGTGACCTCCTTGCTCTTTCGATTCTAGCTCTCGTCACCTATTTCAGAGAAAAGTAACACTTTCTTTCTTTTTCGTTTTGTTTTCTTTTTTAATTTGTTTTCTGGCTTCAGAAAGTTAACGGAGGGTTGTTTTATTTTTATTTTATTATTTTATAAATAATATTTTATTATTTTATTAAATAAAAATAAAAAGTCATCCATAAATTTCTCATAAACCAAGAATTCAGTTATATAAGCACACTTTATATAGAATAGATGTATATGAAATTTATCATCACTTATAACTTGCTCATAAACTATAGATGGAATAAGAGTAACAATCTCGCCAACCTCGTGTAATTAACCATCTCATTCTTTATTCCCAGATTTATGTAAAATACAAAAACAAATGTTTATTACTTTTAATAATAAGTTGATCATTAAAGTAAAATTGTTATTTACATACCTCATTCCTCAATCTCTCATCCAATTATCTCATATAAAAACACATTATTAATAGTTTCCAATTAATCTTAAAGGCAATAATGATTTCTTAATTATAAACAATTTTTAATTAATATAATGACGATGAAATTAAAAAATTTATAAACTTATATAATAATTAAGAGTAATTCTATTAAATAATTTTGAAAACAAAACGGAGATTAATATCCATTGTAAATCAGACAAAGTAAATCTATTAATTAATAGGTATTTTTATTAATGGTGCCAAGCCAATACTACTACTAATATCTAATATTTAATGTTTTGTATGATGATTATTGAATAATTAGCGGAGTGATAACATGCAATCGGGAACTAATTGAGAGCGACAAACGGGACAAGTAAGACTCCTTTGAAGCCAAGCAACAATACAGTTTTTATGAAAAATATGTGCACAATGAGGTATCCGCAACACCTCCGATCCTACTTGAAACTCGTCCAAACACACAGTACAAGTACCTCCCTCTCCATCCACAGTGCACCGATCAAGATACTTTACTATTCTATTATTATACTTGAGAATACACCTTCTACATTCACACATCCAAGTATATATGGACCTATCAATCTTCACGGTTACAGGAATAACAATTAATCTTCCCTCCTCAACTACTACTCTACCTTCGTCCATCAACTTCTGACAGTGAATAGCAAGACTTTCTATAATTCTGATTTTGATAGTTGGATATTCGTCAAGTCCAATACTGGACAGAGTGGATTCTAAAAGCAAGTAGGATGTGGTGAAACTAGTCAAGATTGTGGATTGATTTATGAGTGGGGCTGTCGCTTCAACTGGTTCATTGATTTTGAAGTGGGATATTATTCTTCTGTCGGAGGAGTTGTTCTTACATATATGGCCATGGCCGTAGCCGATGATATGCTTTGTTTGGTAGATGAAATTGATCTTGAACTGAATATTGGTATCACTGTTACTGTCACCCCTACTGTGCTTCTGCTCGATAGCGCTGTGTGTTGTTTGCATCAAAATTTCAAAACAATTACCATGATAAACCATCGCCATAATTTTTGCTAATACTAATTAATTTTTTTGACACTAATTATATTTATACACTATCTCCAGATTTCAAATTTTAAATCTTTATCCTTTTTTTAAACTCAAAATTGTGTAAATCATTTAACGAATTTATCATTTAAAGTCAAATTATATTATTATTTAGTTAATTAACATCACAACTAAAAGAAATCTGTTCACAATATAAAAAAATTATATTGCTAAAAAAATACTATAATGTACATAAGAAGAAAAAAAAAATATTATTAAAATCAATACAGAATAATTAAAAAAATATATAATATAAATTCTCTAAAATTTAATCTTGGTATAATGCTTTTAAATAAAAATATAGATATTTTTTAGATATGTATAATAAATTTAAATTAAATTATAATGTTAAAAAATATTTTATATTATATAGTCATATTTAATATAAAATAAAAGATAAGAGAGATAAGTTGTCAATTTAAATTTAAATTGTAATATTTTTTTTTTTAAAAAAAAAAAAACAACACTTTTAATTATATAATCACATTTAATATAACATAAATATAATTACTGTTTATGTTAAAAATTAACTCAACAACAAATTTGTATTTTAACATCCAATTATTTACACTAGAATTAATTGAGTCACTAAGTATAACTCTGATAGTTTACATAATATTTCCTAAGTTCACAATAATTCTCTTCTTCACTTCTTGATCTTAAGCTAGAAAGTATGTCATAGGTATTCCGGCAGGCTGGTCTGAAATCTGTCATCATTTTCTAACGATGGGGGTTTCCTATTTATGGGTAATAGATGTTGAGTGGACTCACTCTTCTCATTCATTTGCGTATGCTCATTAAGCTTCTCTTCCTTAGCTTATTCAAGCTTGGTCCGTTCTTCTTACTTTATTTTTAATGAAACGACGTGTTTTATGTTGTTCCTACCACATCACTTTGTTAGTTCTGATGTTGTTATAAAAGTAAAATTACTTTTATACCTCTTAAATTATTTTTAACCCTTACAATTTCAAATTTAGAGCATTATATATACTAGGTTAATATTACGTACAATGAACATATGTTTAATTATATTCTTAATTTTTATTTTGGTATCTATATTTTTAGTTGTATAAATTATTGTTTTTTATGTTGTTCATTAAACAACATCATTTATAATTAAAAAATAGTTAATTTAAGTGCCATTTATAAAAAGAAAATATAATAATATTTAAAATTTGTTTTTAATTAATTTTAGTATAACTGTAACACTTTTAATTTTATAATACTTTCATTTTTTTTAGAAATAACATACACTTTTTTTTTATAATAATATTAATAATAAAATTTATTTTTTAGTAACGGCAATAGGTAACAGTGTCACAATAGTAATTATTTTAAAAAATAAACATATTTTATTTTATTGTTTAAAAAGAAAACAATAATATAAAGATATTTTTTAAAAATATTTGTGAATTGGGTTAAAAAAAATGATAATATAAATATATTTTTTAGATATATGTGTGCAATGAGTTTAAATTTGTATTGCAATGTTTAAAAAAAAAAATATAAACACATTTAATATAAAGATAAAAAAAGATATTTGCAGTGAGTTTTTTTTTTAAAAAAAAATAGAAAAACAAAAAGAAAATAACACTTTCTTTTCTATAGACACATTTAATATGCTATATAATTAACTATATATTAGTAAGATTTTCTTAAAATTGAATTAGAGTTGCTATTACCTAATTATTAATTTAAATGATAATAATAATAATTAAATTTAATACCATTCAATTATATTTTTAAAAAATTATTCTACTTTTAAATTTATTTATATGAACATATATCTAATTAAGTTTATTAGAGTAATAAGTTTAGATATTTTAAATAATATAACTAATAAATTTGTTATAAAATATGATTAATTAATTGAATTAACATTTAATTTAAATTTAAATTCATCTGAAAAAAATTTAAGTTTCAATTAAGATTTATATTAAAAAATTAATTATCTAATTTTAAATAATTATTTAAGCTATATTTTAATAAATAAATGATTAATTTAATGATACTAGTTTTTAATAGAAATAATTTTCTTTAAATACCACATTTAATGGAAGAGAGACGTAAACATAAATATATAGGAGGTTCATTTGGTCCATATGAATGGTGAAGTAGTGCTTTCGTACGTGTTAGTTTTTTGTTATGGAGATAAAGATGACGTATGATGAGAGCAACAGTGAGTTGAAGAATATTAAATTCTAAGTGCAGTTCTAGCTTCCAAAAAAGTGTATCAACGTGTGTACGATAAAAGGCCTCCTAGTTGGTCTACAGCATATTCCTTCTCCAAGATGCTCCGCGCGATTGAAGGCATGGAAACTACTCTGGTTTGGATCCTCCGCGCGATTGAAGGCATGGAAACTACTCTGGTTTGGATCCCTCGGACTGAGAATTCTGGGGCGCACACTCTGGCTAAGTGGGCTCTTGTAATGGATTTGTGAACTTTTGGGAAATTACTCCTAGCGTTTTTAATGTTTCTCTTTTCTAATTAATGTATTGGGGAGATGCTTCCTCCTGTGAGCATCGCTTTCTTTGTTTTATGAAGTTTGAAGTTTAGCAAAAAAAAAAAAAAAACGTGTACGATAATGGGTGTATGACAAGGATAACCAACACAATCGTACACAAAATTTCACAGCTGGCAACTTCAATGTTTCTACGATCCACCGCCGCAATCCCCAATTAGTAATCGTACACAAAATTACCAACTACTGCCAAGGGCTGATTCCCCATTGCAATTATCATTCGGCTTCCAATATCCACAATAGTAGTACTAGCCCTTCTCATATCGTTAACGAACATATGGCTTTATAGTATATATTTTTTGTCTCTATACTATAATATACTTGACATTATTTGTTTTGTAGCTTATTAAATTTTTTCCAAATTAAAAAAAAAATATTACAACCAATTAAAATTAACTTTATCATTTAAGAAAATAATTATTTTAAAGAAAATAATTATTTTAAAGAAAAGTAGCGGCATAAGTACCCAAAGTTTCAAGTTTGTAAGTGGCATAATCTCAATATTTATTTTTAGCGGCATAAGTATCCAATGTTTGTAAAACTGTAATTTTTCTCTAATTTCGTCAATACAAACTCTGTTATTTCTTGAACAGGCTACATATAAGTTCTAGATTCTTGATCATTGGGCCTAGACAGAAACATGTAGTACAATTTACCTCCAAATATTCATTTAATAAGTTCAAAACGGAGTCAGTACTGACAAAACTTGAGGAAAATTACAGTTTTACAAACATTGGGTATTTATGACGCTAAAAATAAATATTGGGTTTATGCCGCTTACAAACTTAAAACTTTGGATACTTATCCCGCTATTTACCCTTATTTTAATTATTTTTTTGACCAAATAAAAACCTTCCACGTATTTTTTGAATGGGAATGGATAATTTATTAGCAAACCAAATCCGCAATTACAAAAGATTTAAGAGTACTAGGAAGAGTACTCTCCGAAAAATTACGACCAAACCAATAACAAGAGTCACGAGCCAAATAGTGGGCGACCTTGTTAGCAGATCGCTTAACATGACAAATAAAAACATTAGACAAAAGAGAAAGAATAACTCTGCAGTCTTGAACAATAACTCCAAATAAAGAAGGCATATCAAGCTGACAATGCAAAGCTTGGACAGCCGTGAGACAATCAGTCTCAATGGTGATACACTCCGACAAATTAAACGCCTTTATCCAGTTTAAGGCCTCTTTGATGCTTATCATTTCAGCAAAGGGTGCACTTGAAAGGCCATTCGAATAGGAGGAAGAGACAAAAATGACAGCTCCATTCGAGTCTCGAACAATGAAACATGTCCCGTAGGAATCGTCAGCTTTGAATGTTGCACCATCGACATTAATCTTGATCATTCCTTCTGGTGGTTTTGTCCAATAATCGCTGCTGCTACTATTATTTGAGCTTAGGAGCAGCGGCTCAAAGCGACAACTTTGAGCAAATTTCCATTGACCAAGAACTTGATGTGTCATAGAAACAACTTCAGCAGCCGTACTTGTTTTATTGTTCCAAACAATGTTGTTGCAGGCTTTCCAAATAGACCAACTGATCATTAAAACTTCTTCAATAGCATCACCTTTGTGTCGATTCCACACTGCAGAAAACCAGTCAAGAAAACTGGTAGCAGTCGAAGGGGGAATTGTCACCGCTGATATGTTCCAACAAGACTTTGAGAATGGACAATCGGGGAACAAATGAAGGGTAGTCTCAGCTGTAGAGTTGCAGAATAAACAATGGCTCTGAACTAGAACACGCTTAATCTGAAGTTTAACACGGGTTGCCAAGCAATCTGTTAAGACTCGCCAAGCAAAGTGGAGGACTTTAGGAGGGACTTTAATCTTCCAAAAATTCTTCCACAAGTTCGAACTATCATCCATAAACCAGTTACCCTTCATAACTTGCAGGTGCTTATAGCACTTTTCACCTAGTAGAAACCAGTTGGTTCTTTGCTCCAATACCAAACATCTTCGATGGAATTGCTATTAAGTGGGATATGGAGTATGATCTGTGCTTCTCTTGAGTTGAAAAGATCGTATATCACTTCAGAGTCCCATTCTTTAAGATCAGTCTTCATTAGTTGATAGACTTTGCAAGTCTGCAGAGAAAGATGATCAGAGTTGACATAAGGAGACGTATCTGATGGGAGCCAAGGAGTAGTGAGGACATTAGTTTCTAGACCCGAACCAATACGAATTCTAGCACCTGCTTTGATTAGTTCTTGTGACTCAAAGATGCTCTTCCAAATGAAGCTTGGGTTGCTTCCAAGTGAGGAAGTAAGGAAATTTCCTTGAGGATAATATCTCGCTTTCTACACACGTCCCAAAAGAGTATGATCATTAAGAAGAAGGCGCCAGCCTTGTTTGCCGAGTAAGGAAAGATTGTAATCATGAAGGCTACAAAATCCCATTCCTCCATCGTTTTTACTCTTCGTAAGCCTCTTCCAACTCATCCAGGTGATGCCACGGGTGTCTTGAGAAGTAGTATTCCACTAATATTTAGACATCATACTCTCCAGAGCAGAGCAAGTGTCTAAAGGCAGCAAAAAAACCGACATGGCATAGCTAGGAAGAGCCTGAGCAACTGTTTTAAGTAACACTTCTCGGCCAGCCTTTGAAAGGAGTCTACCCTCCCAACTCTGAATTCGCTTCTGCATTTTGTCTTTAAGAAATCCCATTATTGCATTCTTGTTTCTCCCCATTGTACAAGGAAATCCCAAGTATGTACTATTGTCAGGAGCAATCTCCATGTGAAGTATTGAGCAAATTCGGTCTTTAACTTCAGCATTAGTGTTTGAGCTGAAGAAGATGGATGATTTACCAAAGTTGACTTGTTGCCCCGAAGCCGTCTCAAAGAGTTGAAGTAATCTCATAACATTAGATGCTTCTCTGTCATTAGCTCTGCAATAAATGTAACTATCGTCTGTGAATAGCATGTGAGATATGGTTGGAGCCCCGTTTGCTACTTTACAACCTTTAATAAAACCATTGCTCTCAAAACGTTTCAGCAGTGAAGAAAAACCTTCAGCAAAAATTAAGAACGGGTAGGAGGAAAGTGGGTCACCTTAACGAATACCACGGTTTGGACAAATTGGACCAAGAATCTTACCACCATGGAACACATTATACTCCACCATGCTGAGAGTTTCTAGGATTAAGTTGGCAAAATAACTAGCAAACCCCGTACAAAGCATCATAACGTGAACAAAATCCCACTCAACACGATCATAAGCTTTGCTCAAATCAAGCTTCAAAGCCATAAAACTATCTCTGCCTTTACGTTTACGCTTCAAGTAATGCATAACCTCAAAAGCAATCATAATGTTATCTGAAATAAGACGACCCGGGATAAAGGCCGACTGATTCTCAGAGATAATATGATGAAGCACAACCTTTAGACGATTAGCAATTACTTTAGAGATTACTTTGTAAAGGACATTACATAGTGAGATTGGGCAGAGATCACTCTGTTGGGTTTTGTGCTTTAAATAAAACTCATTTCAATATAATCAGATTTACTTATTAATAAAGATCAGAAATAACATTTTATGTTGCATGGTTCACATGATTTATTTCATGATTATATATATAATGTATGAATTCTATTTAAGTCTAGAACATATGAATTTGTTAATGATTATAGTGTTGTCAGCACAGTGGAATATAATCTTAATTATATGTTCGAAAGTTTATTCCCTGATTTGTCAGTTCACTAGTTCACTGGATTTAGACTGGCATGATATAATCAGCGATAGGTATTCTTACACCTTGGATAAGTGTTATGTCCTTTCCAGGGCATTGGCAAAGTTTACCAGTATCGGATGTATGGAGTATACATCGAAAGGGACCGATATTGAACTTTGATTAGATTTGTTAAAATTTACCATAATATCTATTCAATTCAATATCACTTGTTGATCCTAGATCAAATGATCTTAATCCTGATATGGTTAGGTTCGATCTCAAGAGTATTAAACATGTTCTTTGATTTGTTAGTTAAGCCTACTTTTGGGTCAGGGTGATACGTACATTTTGGGAACATGATAATATAATTGAGTGGGAGCGCTAACATAAATATGGAGTCTATAACTTCTATAGGAATTTAGAAGTGAAACGATGATATCCTTCGAGCTTGGCTAAACAGAGATAAATGGTTGAGATCTCATTTCACTTCGCTGAAATATCATTTATACGGAGCTAAGTGTTTTAAGGATAAAATACATTGAAAGTGTAACGGTAATTTAGTTCATATTCAATGTAGATCATCTATTAGAGGGTCATTGATCAAATTAGGATTATAACAATGGATAACTAATAGCGTATCTATATCGTGAAACATATAGAGCGTTCTATATGACTGAGAGTGCAATTCCAAGTTCTAAGTGTGGATTCAATAAGGAATTAATAAGTTAGGGAATTTACTTGGTAAATTTGGTTCGACTTATTGGTAATAAATAATAGGAAAATTCTACAATGCACCCCCTTAAAAGGGATGTATTGATGCACCCTTAACTTGTTTCGACATCCAGAAGAATTTTTTAGTCTAATTTTTTTTCATATTCATGTACGTTATATCTATTTAAGATATCCTACAAAATTTTGAGAAATTCGGAATAATTTACAGTATATAAAACAATGTTCAAACAGTCTAATTTACACGCGTGTAAAATAAAATAGTCACGCGTACAACACACTGTTTGAACGTAGTTTTTGGCATGTTAAACTTTTTTGAATTTTTTAAAATTTTGCAAGATTTCTTAAATAACTATAACGTATATGACCATGAAAAAAAAATTGACTAAAAAATTATTTCGGATGCTAAAACAGATAGGGGTGCATTAATATGTCCATTTTAAGGGGGTGCATTGTAGAATTTTCCTATTATTTATTACCGTTACTAAAACATATATTTTTATTATTATTCTTTTTTAAGAAAATAAAAAAAAGTATGATATTTAGAAAAAGAAAAAAGATATTATGAAATTAAAAATATTAAAATTAAATTAATATTATAATTAATAATAAATTTTAAATATTATTATGATAATTTTTATAAATATCACTTAAATTAAATATTTTTTAATTAAAAATGATGTTTAATTAACCTACTATATATATTTATGATGTCACTAGCCACGTTGGGCCTAATTATGTATTTTTAAGTTTTTTTTCTTCTTTTAAATGAAGCAGTTTAATGCAGAAGTTTAGCTACACCTGAATGTGGGTGACCAACTGGTCCTACCTGATTAATTTCTTAAATAAGTTGGAGCCATTATGTTATGTGTGGACCAAGTAATCTCTGGTTCTTTCGAAGCTAATCTTCTTTTTTATTAAATACTAATTAAGGATAAACATTTTCATTCATGGCCCCCTTCTTAAGGAAAAAGTACACATCTAAAGCAAACCTATGATAATGACAACTGACAAGCATTTCAATGCCAACTGACAAGAGTGGAATTATTGACGCTGAGAGACTAATAATTTTTTTTTTTTTTTTTGAATAACTGAGAGACTAATAATTAAAAATAAAAGTAAAGAAAAACTTAGACAAAACATAATATTACAGCTTACATTTCGTGGCCATTCACATTAATTCTTTGCTCGATTGCAGATTCTTACAAATGCATGAAGTTCAATATCAAATACAAAAGGAAAAAAAAAAACTAAAAACATATATGTAAATAAACAAAAAATTGCCCAAAAAAAATATTGGATGAATGAATAGAGCGCTAGAAACGCTGTGACAAATACAAAAAAAAAAAAAAAAAAAAAAAAAAAGAAGAAACTTGCAGTTACTTTTCTGCCAAACTTGGTACACTCTACATGGCTCAAATTCTCCCGGTAAGTTGATACATTCCTTCCCAGCATGGAAAACAGAGTAGCCAGCAGCAGCAGCAGCAGCACGTCATATCAATCCAATTGCATTGTATTCTCCTTTAACTCATACAGCTATAGTTATGGCTGCCAACATATCTTCTCATCTCTTCCACTTAGCTTAATCAACTCTCTTGGATACTAGGCAATTCGGTAACAGTTTACAAGTGTTAACCAGACGACAAAAAAAGAATTGTACACGTCCAGAATGGTGTCAGGGCCTACTAAAGGTTGAACCCAATTATTTTCTCAGGAATGGCTTTTGGCAAACAAGTAGCCTTTGGTCACTGCCATTCTGAAGATCGATCACCCTTGCCTCCCATCGGATTTGCGCGGCAAGCGTGCGTGCCATCTCTATCGTTCCAACCTTATCAGAAAGTACAACCCATCCCTGGAGCAAATCAAAACTCATGCTATTATTATATCTATCAATAATGTAGCAAGCTATTAAATCAGAGCAACAGCAAAATATCCTAGGAGATTGTCCAATCCGAACAACATGAAATGTATGTTCAGATCTCGAGAAACGTTCCAGCCTCACCAGCTATATACATATAAATTAAATATACAAGTACTTGCCTCAGGGCGCAAAATACGATCCATCTCCAAAAGTAAGTCCCTCATGGTGCACCTCTCTGAAGACATATGTGAAAGTAGCCCACTTGCATGAAGCATATCGTATGTTCGGGGATATGTAGGGAAAGGATCACACCTACACAACAAAATATGCATTAAATCTAAGAGACTAACATCAAGCTATGTACCACAACTAGTAAGCATCCATTTATTTGACCAACATCTTTAGAAGAAAACATTGGAGTATAGAAGTTTTGTAAAAATATTCACAAACAAAAAATAGCAATTTCAAAATGGCAACTTTGAAATGGAGACATTTAAAATGACCTAAATTTTGTCAAGTGTATTGATGCCAAAAGCTGGTTCCATCTCATGAAAAGTTTTATGATATGACGCAGGCCCATCAAAACAAATCCTTGATGAGTACCATTAATTTACAAGTCACACTAAAGAAACTACGACCAAAACTTACCAATCATGCAACACACCGGCAAAACCTTGTTCTAAAATGAGAGGAAGTGTATTTTGAGCTCTGACTGGCACAACATTCATAACCCACACTGATTTCCTTTCCTCTAAAAATGCAGAATTTAAACCTCCATAATGAGCATTCATATCCATCACATTGCGTATCATGTTAAATGGAGGTAAAGGGTCTTCATCTCCCGGTCTCTTTGGGTGATCTGAGAAAATCAAGGGTGTAAGCAAAGACCAATAATTTTTTAGAGCTGTTCTCCAGACCTGGGAATCCTCAAAGAAATCATCGGGCTGAACTCCTGAAAGGACAAAAGATTGTCACTTTATAAAATAGGTAAACTTAAGAAGTCCAATCAAAAAATCGTTGTAACGACACTTACCATGAACTTCAAGCTCAGTGGAGCTCAATTGGGAACTAGAAGACCTGTTCTGAATTGGAATCCACCGTTTGATGGAGGTTCCACTAATACATGATACAAGGGGTCGATAATAAGACAAAGTCTCATGGCCTTCTTTACAAAGTGGTATAGCACCCTGCTTGCTACAATAAATAAATAAAAAAAATTATATAAATAAGAAATTACTAAGATTCTGCAGATAATTCAGCAAAAGAGAAATATAAATAGAGTACTGCAGGAAATTGAAAAGATAATGCGATTAGAAAAAATATTAAGAGATAGACTTCCCCGGGAAGAAAAAAAGAATATCCTCACCGATTCATATAGCAATTAGCATCGGAAGTTTTCTGCCAAATAAAAGTTTCATCTTGCTGAGCTAGAAGGATCCAACAGATATCCTCGGTCAATTCTTCTATTGGTGTTAACATGTTTCTTTTCTTGGTACTAGATGAACTTCCATATGGCTTGCTTGTAGGCGATGTTAAAACAAAGTAGCCACCTGGCTTGAGTACTCGGTCAACTTCTAGAAGTAACATCCCATCTGATTCATGAATTACTAACAGTAAGTTCATGCAGGCTATTATTGGAAGAAAGAAGACTGAACCATTACATTTAATAAGTCAAAAATATAACTTGATTTTTTCCTAAAAAATTGAAGAAGAAGAAGAAGAAGAAGGCAGAACCCCCTTGGCTACCATTACAACAACCACCTTTTAATGCATGCTCATAAAACATTTCCCAAAGGAAAGAGAGGAAGAAACTCATATGAAATTAAATTTCAAATATTTTGAATACTTTTATGACACCCATCTAATATGATTACATTTCATAAAGATAATCCAAGAATCATATTGTTGTTTGGTACCATTAGAAGGCACTGTCCTGAAACTAAAATGCATGATTACTAATCAAGCAAAACAACAACTTCAGAACTTCACATACACATTCGCACCCTAACAAATAGTATTTGTAGGAAATCAACTTTTATCATTTGATAAAAATCTAGTGACCATAATTTATTTTGAAGTTTTACAAACCATAAATGCTACCATTTAATATTCCTAGAATTGCTGATGCAAAAGAAAATTCCTAGAATTGCCGTCGTTAGATTAAAATCAAAGGATAAAATTGATTTACACATATATATTAAAAAAAAAAAAACTCCAGTAACGGTTCACATATTAAACATACTTTTGTAATTGTAGCCTCTCCAAAAAGAAAACCTGCCAATATCTTAAGAAATTACCTTTTTGGTCCCAAAGAATACCACACTGAGCGCAATGAACCATATCAAATGACAATGATGGATATGGAAGCTGTCTAGCAATGAAGTTGCCAATCATTGCTGGGAGACCTCTCTCTAAGGCCAACTGAACTTGGCTTCCAGTTGCCTCATATGCCGCAATGCAAACAGGCATTACTTTCAGAGACAGTAAATGAGCTCCAAAGCTACCAAAACCACAACCAATATCTAGTACAGTACGCACCTGTAATTTTAGAAGATTCAATGTAAATCTAGTGCTCTCTATTTATTATAATAAATATAAACACACAAATATCCACATCAGAATGTGTATATTAATTAGTAAAAACATGTGATGTATAGTTAACTTAAGCAACATGACAGCTCTTATTTGGATGCAGACCACTTAGATTGAAATGGACAAGTAACTGATAAACTCTATCTGAAACCCATAATCACTTCTGCATGATACAAATATGAGTTACAAAGTAACAACAAAATTCAGCGATCTTGTATGATACAAATATGACTTACACCAGCTTGGATAAACTCATAATCACTTCCTAATCCTATCATTTCTGCAATTTGACGAGAATAATCCTTTACACCATCAAAGATCAAACCATCCTCTGAATGAAACGCAATTTGGTTCTCTTCCAGCAACATCAACCTGGACAATTTTTCTCAAGTTAGACAACAAGTTTAGCACATTTCTCAAGAAACTAAATCTACATACATGATTAAAAGGAGATACCAGAATTACATACTCCTACACTTTTCAATGTAATAATTTTACCTTTTGGTCATGCTTCCAGATGAAAGAAACTGGTCTTTGGTTATCTTCACATTCCCACTCCATATCACATCCCTACCAGCCGGCCATCTCAGAGGAATCTTGTAGTCCTTGGGAGGACGAATCAGACATTGCTCTCCTTCCTTTGATAATTCACAATGCCGATCAAACTCCTCTCCATCTTTGTACCCGGCCAACAAATTTGCTGAAACATTATAACAAGGCACATTATTTTCTCTTTCTTTACCACAAAGGTCTATCTCTCTTTGGCGAGTAGGCGCCAAAAAGAGAGACCTCAGCTCCAGATAGTCAACTGCTGCCTGCTCCTTGAGCCTTCTATAGTTTATATAAATGTCAGGAACCGCAATAGGAGTTGCAGAATCAAAGGCACCCGAAGAAGATGATCCTAACACTGCAATTAACGCAAGAACTGAAACCAGGCACAATAGTAACCAGCTCAGGGGCGGTCTAGGACCCAGAATGACAGATACTTTGTTGAACCAGGGACTTCTCATATCCAAATCGATCGTCCAATCCCGTCTCAAAATCAAATTTCAGCAAAAACGCCAGTAAATCTCCGAGAACAGAGAAAAACACAACCAATCATTACACAAATACGTCTGTGTATGTTACCATGGATCTCAACAACTCCTACAAGCATCGAAACAGTACACACTTCCTTCCAAACAACATGTGCAGATCTTCTTCCTTCAATTTTAACATTAAACTCACAGTTTCATATATATACCCATCAGATACATAACAAGAAACACAAAGCTTAGATGACAATGTACAATCTTTAGTACCGAATTATGGATCAGCAATCCCAAGAAAACAAAACAGCACGGAATACTTCGTCAGAGTAACGCTTCATTCAACCGATTGAGCAGAATCTCTGGCTGTCAAAATCCAGAAACGACAATCTCCAAAAAAGAAAAGGTAACCAACCAACACCAACCTGTAAAAAAGTCCAAGATCCACCAATCAGTGAAGTTGCCAAGAAAACCTGCAACAATGAATATAATCTCCAGATTCTACATATAAAGATCCCAAAATTCACAATGCACGTCATCATTATTCAAATTTTACAACACTAAGAACCCAGATCTTAAACCAAAAACTAAAACAAGAACAACACAAAAGAATACTCCTATATGCAGATCCAATTTATGAAAACCAATCACAATGAAACAAAAAGCTCAGAAACACAGAAACAAAACTTACAGAGAAGAAGATAACTCTAGGGTTTGTAGGAGCGAAACCACATTTGTTATGGAGTGAGAGATTCAAAGAACTGATGAGTAGGAAGAAGAAGAAGAAAGAGAGGAGAATGAGAATGATTTTTGGAGTGAAATTGAAATCCAAATTTATCGGATTCTCGTTTCTGTTGTGTCTCTGCTGCTTTGTTGTAATATAATTAATTATTTATTTATATATGTGATCGAAATCAAATCAGATCCAGTCCAGGGGCTCGTAATTTTAGACAAATTAAAAATTAAAAAAAAAAAGAAAACAAAAACAAAAACAAACAAACTCTACGGCTTGGCTCGTATAATTATAAAAATTTTGTGTTTGCGTAAAAATTAATTAAGAGAATAATTAAATTAAATTAAATTAAAAGTAAAGTGTGAATGAGTGAGAGTGAGAGCATAATTGTAAAGTAAAAAATTTATTGTGTTCTGAACCCGGTTTTAATACTGTCGTTTCTTCATTTTAACCTTTTTCGAATTTTTCTTTCAAACAAATAAAACAATGCTAGAGTTTCATAAGAAAAAAAATGATGCTAGAGTGACGGCGGCATTCACGTTTGAACCGTCACAGTCTGACAGACCCAAAAATTGGTTTTTCTTTTCTAGCCGTCCAACCAAAATAAATTACATTGATTAATTAAGGCCACTAGATGCAAGAATAATGAATGATCATTTGAACTTTAATTTCTTTCTTTTTCGTTTTTTTTTTTACTGCTCGACGGAACGATGCTCATGAAATAAGTTATTTTAGAAAATATAATGGTTTTTATTAACAAATAAGTTAATAACTAACCTTAATTTATATTGATATATCGTGATTCATTAATAAAAGTTTGCAAGTACATCTGGGGCAATCAATCTTTTTTAACCCTACTAATTATTTTCTCAACTGAAATTTGACTACAAAAATCATTAGACATGTTTCGGCTTGCAAAAAGAATTATACTTGTTTTGTTTGATTTGAGGGGGAATATGGTGTTGCTGGTCATCTTACTGAACAACTAACTCTTGCTGAATTTTAGTATGAGAAAATGTTAGATTAAAATTATATTTGTGGGCAGATATGTATAATGTATAAGTGTGATATAAAATGAAGTAGCTAATTATGTAATGGGTATTAAAAAAAGTATTAAATTATGATAAAAATGATGTGTAGATATCATATATTGATTTATAATTTGTTGATGGATTAAATTATAAGATAAATGTTAAAGGGCAACAGTGGTGTCTAGCACCCTCCTACGTGTCAATACTGTTATTGGTTCAATTATGTATCGGATCTCATATAATTTAATATAATAGCTTTTAGGGAGTATCGCTAGCCAATCGCAACGCGACATGTCGAGAAAGTGCTAGGCACCACTCAAAACTCATTATATAAAGGAAATTTGATTTTTTATGCTTACATTTGGTTAAAAAAAATTTCCTAAACAAATAATAACTAATATTTGTAGGATATGACAGCTTTTATGATATTCCTAAAATACTCTCTATTTAAATCACCCTCATTTACACAATTGGACCCCACATCGAACACAATCGAACCCCATATCGGACCCATCGGACCCATCGAACCATATCTGCTACCAATTTTTTTTTTATATTTTTATAAATAAAAAAAAATAGCTGCTACCATATCAGGTGACCATCGGACCACCATCGGACCCCATCGGACCAGATCTGCTACCAATTTTTTTTATATGTTTGTGTACATAAAAAATGTAACATCAGGTGACCATCGGACCACCATCGGACCCCATCGGACCAGATCTGCTACCAATTTTTTTTTATATGTTTGTGTACATAAAAAATGTAACATCAGGTGACCATCGGACCACCATCGGACCCCATCGGACTAGCAATTTTATTTATTTTTTATGTTTTTGTACTAAAAAAATTTGTGGGTCCAACGGGTTCGATGGGGTCCGATGCATGTGCTGAAATGTGAGAGAGATGGGGTTGAGTTATGAGAGGGGTATTTTTGGGTTTTAGATAAATTGGTCATATATTTTCAATGGTAATATGTATTAGTTTAGGGATAAAATATTAAGTATATGTAAGTATAAAAAATCAAATTTCCCTTATATAATGAACTACTAGGTGAATGTACATGTCGAGCCACGTATTGCTAATTTCATTTAAGATTTTAGTCTTTTTAAGATTTTAAATATATTTTATTTTTAAAGATTACAAATTTTTTTCTTGAAAAAATTAAATATTTATATTTGAAATATCTTTATATTTGAAAAAATTAAAGATAGAAATGAGATTTCTGCTAAACCATGACACTTGAATCATCAGGGGGAATTAACACCAACCAATAAGAAAGAAAAAAAACAGAGAACGGTTTCAAGGTGGAGTATTGTGTTTAATATATGAGTTTGCACGATCAGATTTAGAACAATTACAAATAATGAGAAAGTAGATACAGAATTAAATCTAATCAAATTTAAATTTAAATGGTATATGATTAAGATATTTTTAATTAATCTATTTAATATTTAATAATTATTTAGTAAAAAAAAATATCTACAAACATCATAGTGAAAAAAATAATAACAATAAAAAAAATAGTTATCCTTATATGATAGAAAAATAGAAAAAAATTTATCATCAATTAAAATTAATAATTATACCTGTATAATTAATAGGTTAAAAAAAAAGAATAATGACCTATATTATAGATAGATTTATAGATTATAGAGTGCAAACACTTGGACTAATTTGATGACTCTCTATTGCCAAAAATTTATTCACATTAGAATAGAAAAGAAATTAATAAAGCAATTAAAAAGAATAACATCACATTATGCATCGGAATCAAAAAAATAAAGATTTTTTAAAAAAATAAATAAAAAAAAAATTATTAATATTCTCCCTATATAGGTTTGTTAGAGAGATATGTGGCTAAGATGATTTTTTTAATTTAAAAATAGATTATTAATATTTAAAAGATTGTTTAATTTTTTGGGTTTAATTATTGGGTTTATTTGTTAACGGGAGATCAAACCTAATCGTTAAATTTAACAGAATATTCTTTTATTTTTTAAGTATATTCTGTTAAACCAAGAAATGCCGTTAGATAGGCACTTTTAATATATAAAGATAAGTAGGTAGTTGTTGACGCATGAACCTAGACAGAGATTCTCTAACCACACCTGTGGTATATTATTTAATATAATAATATGTAAATTAAAATATGGTAATATATGTTATTATGTGAATAATATGTATCACCTTTATATATAATAAAATAAAAATTAAACATGCATGATCTAAAATAAAATGATATACTATACAATAAAACTTATATATTATATAACAAAAAATATTTATCTTACAATCGAAATATATATGTAATAACAACAAATAAAAATAAAAATATATAGGATGCTAATAAAATTATATATCATGTCAACAAAAGTATAAAAGAAAATATAACTTAAATATTATTTCAAAAAAATGATATACCGTATAGCAAAAAATACATATATCATTCACCAAAATATATAATAATAATAATGTATTATTAATGTATATGTATACGCTAACTAAATTATATATTACAATTAAAATATATATACTATGATAACAAAATTATATAGGACCATTGTATATAAGAAAATAGAAACTAATTAAATATTATTTAAAATAAATATATATCATACCATTAAAATATATAAAAATAATAATTAAATATATGTAGCATGTCAATAAAATTATATACATATATTGAAATATTTGTATTGTGCTAATAAAACTATATACCACTATTATTCATAGCAAAATAAAAAATAAATATCATCTAAAAATAATATACTATACAACAAAATATAAATATACTGTATAATAAAATCCATATACCAACAACCTACAACAACTCATAAAAAATTAAAAAAAAATGGACATAACTTTCAAATAAAAAAGATTTTAACAAAATTAATATAAATATACTGTAATCTTTAAGTAATTTGCTTCTAATTTAAAAAAACTGATTTTTTATGTGACAAAAGGTAATATAAATAATAAATAATCTAAAAAACAAGAGAATATTTTGTTACAAATTTTAA
Source organism: Cannabis sativa (assembly GCF_029168945.1). Classification (NCBI taxonomy): domain Eukaryota; kingdom Viridiplantae; phylum Streptophyta; class Magnoliopsida; order Rosales; family Cannabaceae; genus Cannabis; species Cannabis sativa. Next base: position 30,132,865 of record NC_083608.1, on the reverse strand, counting down.
AATGAATACATTTACTAACATAGTCATGATTTGAGTTCATTTACTATAATTTTCCCTCAAAATATTCCAAGAAGAATGGGGAATTTTCATAAATATGGGAATTGAGGGTATAGTTTATTTTTTTATGGCATAAATAAATAACACTATAGGGTTATGGATTTTTTTTTTTTGTTTTATATTTATATGGATTTTTTTATGCCATATTTTTGTAAAAAAAAAGTGAAAATTCCATATTTGTAAAACAACAATAAGTTTTACCGGGAAAGTCACCGAAAAAATCACTATCCCCGGAAAAGTCACTGTCGCCGGTAAAGTCACTAGAAAAGTTACCATAAGTAAATATCTTAGATTTAACTAAAAGTACAAACGGTTCTATGAATGAAAATTAATAACTCAAACCGATTATAATTTAAATATAACCGATTCTGTAATATAATAAATAAATATAAATGACATAAAATAACTCAAACCAGTTATAATTAAAATAGAACCGGTTCTATAATAGTGTTATAATGAATAAAAATAAATAACACAAAATAACTCAAAACAGTTATAGCTAAAATAGATCTGGTTATATAACATAATGAATATAAACGAGTAACACGTAATAACTCAAACCAGTTACAATTAAAAACAAAGAGGTTCCTAAAACACTGAAATATAAATTAAAAACAAAACTAGTTTCACAATAAAATACTTCATAACACATAATATCTCATAAAACCGGTTATAATTTTTTTTAATAAAAAGTGGGGATCAAATGTCTCGGATATAATAAAAATAGAACCGGTTCTGAATAAAAATAAATAACGCAAAATAACGCAAACCGGTTATAATTAAAATATAACCGATTCTGTAACATAATGAATAAAAATAAATAACACAACATAACTTAAACCAGTTATAATAAAATAGAACCGGTTCTATAATAGTGTTATAATGAATAAAAACCAATAACATAAAATAACTCAGAACCGGTTATATAACATAATGAATACAAACAAATAATACACAATAATTCAAACCGATTACAATTAAAAAATAAAAGAAAAATCAGTTCCTAAAACACTGAAACATAAATTAAAAATAAAACTAATTCTACAATAAAAAACCTCATAACACATAATACCTCATAAAACCGATTATAATTTTTTCAAAAAAAAAATGGAGATCAATTTCGAAAAATATTGAGGCATAAATGTAAAAAGAATTAGTTCCATGACAAAATAAATAAACACAAATAATAACACACAATAACTCAAATATAATATAAAGAAATTGTTTCTATTTATCAACTAGTTAAAAATTTAAGACAAAAAAACTAGTTCTATAAAGCAACTAAGATAAAAACTCACTCACAAAAACCAATTAAATAAAATAGCTTAAACAAAAACATACATTCAACATGCTCCAACCCACCAAATAATTACACACATACCATATCTACCTCAAAAATACTCATTCATTATGTCTATATAACCGATTCTATTTTAGTTATAACCGGTTTGAGTTATTTCGTGTTAATGTTTTTATTCATTATAACATTGTTATAAAACCGGTTCTAATTTAATTATAATTAGTTTGAGTTATTTTGTTTTATTTGTTTTTATTCTTTATGTTACAGAACCGGTTATATTTCAATTATAACCGGTTTGAGTTATTTTGTGTAATTTATTTTCATTCATTATGTTATAGAATCGGTTATAATTTAATTATAATTAGTTTGAGTTATTTTATTTTATTTATTTATATTCTTTGTGTTACAAAAACCAGTTATATTTCAATTATAACCGATACTATTCTGGTGACTTTTTCAGTAATTTTTCTAGCGACGGTGACTTTTTCTGACGATGGTGACTTTTCCAAGGCCAATGACTTTTTTGGCGCCAATGATTTTTCCAGCGCCTGCAACTTTTCCAGTAAAACTTATTATTGTTTACAAATATGAGATTTCTATCTTTTTTTTTTTACAAAAATATAACATAAAAAAACCTATATAAATGTAAAAAAACAAAAAACAAAAAAACCCATTAGCCCTTAACTTTATTTATTTATGCCATAAAAAAGTCAACTCTTATAATTTTCCATAGTGTAATTTCCACAAGAAGAAAAATGAGGAAATTACACTCTATACCCTTTTTATATGCACACACCTATTTTACAATTAAATTTCATAAATAACGTTGCTCATTATTAATACCGTAATACACCTTTTAATTTGATCATGAGCTTGTGGTTTTTTTTCTTTCAGCCTAAGTGTTACATTCCTATTATTTTTTTATTTTTGTTTTCTCTTTTCATGTGTCTTTTTCTCTCTCTATCTTTATCTTTATCAATTTTACTTTTTTTCTTATAACTTTAAAAATAATTTTTGGTTATATCATTAATTTGTTGAGCTCAAAAATAGTATCATTGCCACCTACTTTTTAATGTAATCATTTTAAAATATAAAAAGTATATATATTTTTTTCACCATTTTCAAAATTAAAATAACTATTTAATTACTTACATTATCAATTATATACTCATTAATTACATTTTACCATTGTATAATTATAAAATTATAAAAATTATAAACAAGTAACCAATTAGTATTATGTTAATTTAAATATCATCAGTTACCATCAAAAACTCCGACATCACAATATTTTTTATTAGCATCATCAGCAACTGAAAGTTTTTTTTTTTTTTATATCAATAAAAATGCATATTAATAAAATAATGAATCATTTTTATGTTGTGTGGGAAAGTAACTTCATAGTTACTTCTATGTTTTATTTTCGGTATCATAAGTAGCTAAATAGTTACTTTTAATTGTGGTGACGATGAGCAAATATATATTTTTCTTTTTTCATTTAGTTAACCAAAAAGTAACTGTTGCCCCTGAATTTGCCCAAAATACGTGGACCAGTCGAAAAGGGACACGTGGATCAGATAACTTGTAAATATTTGATAAGTCTTTGTGCGCCACAAGGAAGCACCCTGGGTATGGGTCCCGGAGGATGCACCCAGAGTACAAGGTACTCCCGGAAGCTCGCATAGCATGAAGCCTCTCCGGGATGTGTCAGGCCTCTCCTGAGTAATCAAGTCGCATTTAATGCCGCATGGGAGGAAGCGTGTTGGGACTGTAACACGCAATAAAGTCTCGACTAAGACAACCCCCAAACAAAGAAGTTGCCGCAAAGATTGATCATTTAAGTCTAGCGACGGCTACTTTGCGAAGAGTCACGTCAATCACAAGGCAAAAAGGACATTCCTCATAAAAACCCTACAGCGCCTAGGGATTTGACCATGCATCACCCATGGTATATTCATTGGGAATACCCAACTTTATGGATACTTACAGATACATTTGTAAGAACAATCCTAGGGATCACCCCACCAAAACACTATAAATACCCCCTCAAAGCTCATTTAATGGGGTCGAGAATCTTGGGTTGCATAAGAGCAAGAAGAGAAAATACTCACCAAGAACATTCTCTGTATTTATGAGAAGAACATTCTCTCAAGTGTGGAATCTGTATTAAAGAGATCCATTAATAACAAAGACTCGTGGACTAAGGCTCATTAACGCCCCAACCACGTAAAAATCCTCATCTCGCTTTCTTACAGCTCACTACTATAATCATATTTTAATAGTTGCCGAAAATCTCGGTCAACATTTTGGTGCTTTCATTGAGAGCTGAGGAAAGCTGCTACATAACAAGCATTTGACTTCACAAGAATGGTGGAGACAAGAAGTACACGTCATCCTCGCCCTCTGGAAGATGCTCAAGATCCAAATGAGGAAGATGTGGCCTCAAGAGCGGCAGAGGAGTCCGAGGAAGAAGAAGAAGAAATAGTCCCCGACGAGAACTACGAGGAAAACCTCGACGAGTATGCCTACGACGGAGGAAGTTACTCAGAGCTGGTGCTCCTCAGACAAAAAGCTATCGATCATGAAGCCGAGATCGAAGCGCAGAAAGCGCAAAACCAAAAAATGCAGGAAGTGATGCTAGCCATGCAGAAAGCCATGGAGGCAGCTGGTATTCACGTGCACCCCAAGGAAATGGCCGCTGGGCTCGACGGAGAGCCAGCGACGTCTTCGCCTAATTCCCAGTAGCAAAAACCTAGGGAACCTAGCCCTATAAGGCACCCTGCTGAGGAAAATCAAACAAAAAACCCTACTTCTACCCCTGGGCGAAAGAAAAAGGTGCAGGATCCGCGAAGGGTCCGCTCAGATTTCCCTAAAGGGAAAGGTCCGCAGAGGGGCAAGCCCCAAAGAGGGAGTCTTGGCCCTCAGGATCGAGGGGACCGGAAAAGCGTTTCTGTGCACCAGGAACCAGGGGATAGAGGAAGGAGAGGACAGAGATGTCCTCCCATTGATCTGAGAAATCAAATCAATGGGAATCAAGGTGACCTCCTGGATCACCTTGACCAAAAAAGATACAGGCCCGTGGTTTCCTCGGGTACGTTAAACGAAGGGATTATGGCGGAACTTGCCATACTTCGAAAAGACATTGCTCGAGTCTCCCGGAGGTAGAAGGGAGACGACTCCGACTCGGACAGCGAGGATCGGGAGCCGTGTGCCAAGCATATCCTGGAGGCGGAGCTCCCTAAAAACTTCAAGATGCCCGAAATGGCAGCATATACTGGGAACTCCGATCCCAGTGACCACCTATCACGGTTCAACCGTGTCATGACAGTCATGCGGGTCAGCAATGACGCCAAATGCCTGTGCTTCCCCCTCACTCTGAGTGGATCAGCGGAGGAATGGTTCAAAAAGCTGGAACCAGGATCCGTGGGTTGTTGGAACAAACTCCAAACCAACTTCCGGAGACAGTTTGTCGCCGCCAGAAAGGTTAACTTGGAGGTTAGTGCCTTGACCAACATCAAGCAACTGCCCACCGAGACCTTGAAGAATTACATCAAGAGGTTCCGAGAGGAAGCCTCGAAGACCAAGAAGGTTGATGACGGACAACAGCTTACACTTCTCCAAGCAGGAATCCGCACTGGGACTCCCTTCTGGAATGAATTGCAGCAAGAAGGTGCTGCTAGCCTCCAGGACTTCCAGAAAAGGGTCCAGAAGTATATTAACCTCGAAGAAGCCCAGATCGTGGCTTATGGAGGCTATTATCCCACCGGGATAGCGGGATACATGCCAGAGTGTCGCCTCGGCATCGCCCCGACCGCGACTCCACAAGTGAGTGGCATACAGTTCTCTGCTACTCCCGGGTACAGCCAGGGCCAAGCTTTGGCACCAGCATCTTCCCATTACGGCAGTCCGTCTGGGGTGAATGGACGAGCTCCTTCACAGGCTGCCCCAACTGCTAGCTTAACAGGCCCTACCCAGGGGTCAAGGAGCAAAAGGTCCTCCAAGGGCAGCACCCGAACGGGAGAGAAGCGCCAGAAGAAGGGGTACACACCCCAATATACTCAGTATACAGAGCTCACGGACTCCCGGGAACGTGTGTACTTTGCCACTAGGCAGAATACGCACTACCGGAGACCACAGCCATTGTACAAAGACAGCTCCCGGAGAGATCCGAGTAAAAGATGCGAGTACCACAACGACATTGGTCATAGCACCAATGAATGTAAGAATCTCAAAGACGAGATTGAAAATCTAATCCGCTTGGGCCACCTCTATGAGTGGATCAAAAATAGGTTGCCCCACCTTAATCCAGGGCAGGTGGCCGGGGGTATGCCTCCGGGAACACCAGGGGGTACAGCAGGAGTATTGCCTCCAGCTGCTCCCGCAGGTGACACCCAGCATATTCCCGGGCTACCGCCCCGGCCTAATGGGCGGGTAGCCATGATCTCCGGAGGTCCCCATATCGGAGGAAACACTCGCAAGGAGCGAAAACGATATGCTGAGGCCGCGAAACACAATGAGGTGTGGGAGGTTACTCAACTCCCAGCTCAAAGGCCTCGGCTAATGGACCAACCCATAACATTCACGGAAGAAGACGCCAAGACGGTGCGTTTTCCTCACCACGACCCGCTGGTCATAGAGACCCCCATCGCAAATAAAGTGGTGGCTAGGGTCTTGATTGACAATGGGAGTTCCGTGAACCTGCTCTTCAAAGAAGCCTTCACTGCGATAGGATTAACCGACCGGGACCTCTCGCCTAGTGGGTCGCAGCTCACGGGGTTTAACGAGACGACGCTAATCCCAATGGGAAAAGTAAGGCTCCCGGTTACCCTGTGTCCGGATACCCCCCAGAGCACATTTAAATATTGCACCTTCGTGGTGGTAGACTGTCCAACAGCCTACAACGCGATCCTTGGTCGGCCAGCCCTAGTGGACTTTGGTGCAATTACTTCAATCCGACACTTGTGCCTAAAATTCCCTACCCAGGAAGCCGGAGTCGGAACTGTGAGGGGAAATCAAGGAGAAGCCAGGCAGTGTTACAATGTTGCCACCCGCCTACCTGTACTTATGGTCCGGGAGTCTCCTGAGATAGAGAAGGCTGAAGAGGATGAGTTGGATCCTCGCATAGGATCTGAAAGGGTCGTGGAACCAATGGAGGACGTCGAAGAAATACCAGTGTGTGACGACGACTCCACCAAAGTACTCCGGATAGGGAAGAGTCTGGATCCGGAGGAAAAAAACAAAATAATAAAAACACTGAAGGGCGCCATCGACATCTTTGCTTGGCGCCAAGAAGACATGACCGGCATAAGCCCTCATGTCATCACCCATGTACTCAATGTCAACCCGGACATGCCCCCTGTACAGCAAAAGAGACGCCCGCTCGACTCGGTGAAAGCCGAGGCCTTAGAGAAAGAGGTGGACAAGCTTTTGTCCAGTGGCATGATCCGCGACGTGTACTATCCGGAATGGCTGGCCAATCCGGTCCTGGTGCCCAAGCCGAACGGGACTTGGCGAGTTTGTATAGATTTCACAGATCTAAACAAAGCCTGCCCAAAGGACTGCTTCCCGCTACCCAGGATCGACCAGATGGTAGACGCCACGTCCGGATTTAAACCGCCGTCTTTCATGGATGCCTATGCCGGGTACAACCAAATAAAAATGCATACAGCACTGTCAGAGTGCACTAGCTTCAGGACCGATAAGGGGGTATACTGCTACCTAGTCATGCCTTTCGGACTGAAAAATGCCGGAGCAACCTATCAAAGAATGGTTAACCGGATGTTTAAAAGCCTCCTGGGACGAAACATGGAGGTATATGTAGACGACATGCTCGTCAAATCCAAAGCATGCAATAGCCATGCAAGCGACTTAGAAGAATGTTTCGAAGTCGTCCGGAGATACGGTATGAAGCTCAACCCGAAAAAATGCACCTTTGGGGTCAAGTCAGGAAAATTCCTGGGCTTCATAGTCAGCCAAAGGGGGATCGAAGCAAACCCGGAGAAAATCCAAGCTCTCCTGGACATGCCATCCCCAAGAAGCATAAAGACGTGCAGAGCTTGACCAGAAAGGTAGCCGCACTGAGCCGCTTTATCTCACGATCCACGGACAAGTGCATACCCTTCTTCAACGTACTGAAGAAATGCCAAAAGTTCGAATGGTCGGATGAATGCGAGGAGGCATTCAAGAGGTTAAAAGACCACATGGCCAAACCTCCTATCCTATCAAAACCCGTCCTTGGAGAAGACTTGTTCCTTTACTTGGCCGTCTCCGAGCACGCGGTTAGCGCTGCCCTGGTCCGGGAGGAAGAAAAAATTCAGCACCCCGTGTACTATGTCAGTAAGCGCATGATAGGGGCCGAGACAAGGTACCCGGTCATTGAAAAATTAGTATTCTGCCTCCTGATGGCATCAAGGAAGCTGAGGCCATACTTCCAAGCCCATCCGATCAAAATCTTGACCAATCACCCGCTCCGGCAAGTTCTCCAGAAGCCTGAAGCATCCGGAAGACTCCTCAAGTGGGCAATGGAGCTAAGTCAATTCGACTTACACTACGTACCCCGGATTTCCATAAAAGGCCAAGCCTTGGCAGACTTCATTACTGAATGCAATGAAGCCGAGGCAACAGCTAATACACCGGTACCACCAATCCCCACCTGGAGGGTGTTTGTAGACGGAGCTTCTAATGAAAACGGTTCAGGAGCCGGAGTGGCTATGATATCACCAACTGGACTGCGGCTCCAGGCAGCACTCCGATTTAACTTCACAGCTTCAAACAATGAAGCCGAATATGAAGCTTTGATAGCAGGACTGAAATTGGCAAAAGCTGTAGGAGCCAAAAGAGTGGAAGTCTACAGTGACTCTCAACTGGTTGTAAACCAAGTATCCGGAGAATACCAAACTCGCGGCGAGAGGATGGCCGCGTACGTCACAATAGTCCGAGAACTGCTCCACGAGTTCACGGACTATAAAATAGAAAGAATCCCCCGAGAAAAGAACGCTCACGCGGACTGTCTGGCTAAGTTAGCCTCAGACAGCGAAATCGAAGAGCTGAGGGTAGTACCAGTGGAACGCTTGGCAGAGCCAAGCATCAAAATAAAAGAGACCACACTAACGGTTGGGCAAGAACCCAGCTGGATGGTCCCCATCATAAAATACATAACCACAGGTGAGTTGCCCCAAGAGAGGGCACTGTCTCGAAAGATTCAGTATCAGGCTCATCGTTATGTAATGATGGACCAAATTCTCTACCGGAGAGGACTCAGCATGCCTTATTTAAGGTGTGTATCGGACCCTGAAGCTAGACAAATCATGCTAGAGGTCCATGAAGGGTTCTGTGGAGATCATACGGGAGGACCCAGCCTCTCAAAGAAAATATTGAGGCAGGGGTACTTCTGGCCAACAATGAAAAAAGATTGTATAGACTATGTCCAAAAGTGTGACTCGTGCCAAAGGTACGCGAACATACCGAGAGCTCCTCCAAACGAGATCACCCTGATGACCAGCCCCTGGCCCTTCGCGGTCTGGCGAATAGATCTCATCGGGTCTCTACCTACGGGGAAATGAGGGATAAAGTATGCAATAGTAGCAGTAGACTACTTCACCAAATGGACAGAGGCTGAGCCTATGAAGACAATAACTGCTAAGAAGGCATTGGACTTTGTTATCAAAAACATAGTGTGTCGATACGACTTGCCTCACAAAATAGTCTCAGACAATGGAAAGCAATTTGATTGCGAGGAATTTACCGACTTCTGCAACCAACACGGAGTAGTGAAAAGCTTCTCCGCGGTAGCCAGGCCTCAAACAAACGGCCAGGCGGAAGCGGTCAATAAAATCCTAAAGGTCACCTTGAAAAAGAAGCTGCTGGCCTGTAAAAATAACTGGCCTGAAGAATTACCAAGGGTATTATGGGCCTACCGGACGACCCCCAGAACCACAACCGGCCACTCGCCCTTCTCAATGGCGTACGGTTGCGAAGCAATGGTCCCGGTAGGAACATTATTCCCATCCCACAGGAGGACGACTTACGATCCTGCCACTAATCAGGCACTGCTCCAAGAAGCTTTGGATCAAGTCGAGGAACTCCGGGATGAGTCTCAAATACGGATGGCTGCTTATCAAAAGAAGGTGACCAAGTATTTTAACTCCAAGGTTAAAAACAGAAAATTCGCTATTGGGGATATGGTCCTAAGAAGGGTTTTCCCAGCCACCCAAGAACCCGGAGTGGGGGTACTTGGACCAAATTGGGAAGGACCATATGAGATCGAGGACGAGATCGGTTCCGGCACTTATAAACTAAAAAGAATGGACAGAACCACCGTCCCAAGAGCCTGGAACGCCGATCACCTCAGGAAATATTACCAGTAGCGAAATAAAACTTAGAGTTTGTTCAAAGGGTTTGTACCGTCCAAATGTATACCTCCTCTATTAAATAAAACTGAGTGCCTTAAAAACAAAGTTTCTATGCCACTCAGGGGGGTACTAGGGTATACCGCACGGACGAACAGAAAAGCAAACTAAGTAAAATATCCTGACCCAAAGGGCAGGTCAGAAAGTATGCACAAAAATAAAAAGCATAAGTATAAAAATCCTGATCCAAAGGACAGGTTAAAAAACATAAGTGTGACAAAAAAAAAGATCGCATAAAAAATATCCTAGCCCAAAGGGCAGGTCATATACATATAAATGGCCCGGGGACAGGCCTTAAAAATATAATTGTCTCCCCTTCAAATAAAAGCAGCTACCTATATATATATTGTTCTAAGGCAGCAGCAAATATGTACAAAAAAAAAAAGAGTTATAAAAGAAACGGGTGGAATCTTGGTCAGTTGTACGGCAGCTCAGTCAGCCCGCGGAGGAAGGCGAGGTCCAATACGTGCCTCTAGCACGGCGTCAAGCTTTTTCTTCTTTTCCCGAAATTTGGCAATCATTTCCCCGGGTTTGGGATAAAAAGTAAGCTTGATATTTTGATCATTGGTGGACCAAGCCATGTAGACACCATCGTCGAAGCGCTTCGGACACCGGGCGCAGGAAACGGGAGAGAGGAGCTCGGCCCTTTTGGCCTTCCTGATGGATTGTTCTTTGTAATCCCTAAGCTCCTTCAACTCCGCAGCTAGAGCGGCCTTGGACTCAATGTTCGCCTGGTGAGTTTCCTCTAAAGATCTCACCTTGGCGACCATTTCATCCAAAGCCTCCCTGGCCTTCCGGAGATCTCGCCTGGCCTTGTCAGCGGCATCGGTTTGAGCCCTTAGTGCCTCCTGGTGTTGGGCCTCCATCCTGTCCCTCCGCTGGGCCTCGTCCCGGATCATGGCCTCCGCCTGGGCCTCCCTCCGTTTGGCCTCCTCTTCCTTGGCCTTGGCAGCCGCCTCCTGGCGCTCGGCAGCCTCCTGATAGATCTGCCTCTCCGCTGTGAGGTCCTGAAGGACCTTCCTGACATCGTTCATGTCCCCAAAGTCGGACAGAACGAAGCCATGATTTATGATGTTCTTGGAGAGGCGGCTAGCCTCAGCAGCAAGCTGAACCATAATGCAAGGATAAGAAGGAGAAGTTTCTCAAAGAAAAAATAAAATATAAACGATAAAAGGAAAAGCAAAAATTGTGAAGTACTTACCACCGTAAGAGAATGACTGAGGTCCTGGACCTGGAAGATGGAGTTCAGGGAAGCGCAAGTGGCAAACCGCTTAGGCGCGCATCGGGTGAGCTGAGAAGCGAACTCGCCGGTCATCTCCGCGGCAAAAGGAGCCAAGGTGGGCCCTAGGAAGCGGCGGAACCAGTCCGATAAGGGGTCCAGATTAAGGTCCCACAGATCCTGGTAATCCGGGTGGTTGATGCTCGCCTCAACCTCCGCCCGCAGAATCCTCCTAAGGGCTTCCACTTCGGCGTACCCCCGGGAGTACTCATCCATAACATAGTTATGCTTGGCTATTCGAAGCTCCTGCCTCACCTCGTCCCCCGGAATCGGGGTAAGCACGATGTTGGGAGGAGCAGGATTTTCCTCCATGGGGGAGACCCCGCCGTCCAGACCATGAGCAGGAGTGTCGGCCCTCCGAGGCTTCTTGGGCTCATCCTGGGCAATCATCTTGCCCTTGCGCTTACGAATCAGAGCCACCTCGGGCTCCTCTTCGCCCTCCTCAGCTTCCTCCGGAAGGGCTCGAGGCTCTCCCACACCCTCAGCGGCTTCCTTCGAGAAGTCCCATCCCTTCCCTTGGCCTTCTCCCGGAAGCACCTCCTCGTCATCCACTAAGTCAATAGTGTCGGGGGGAGCGCTGGAAGAAACCTTCAAGGAAGGGGCCGGGGGAGAAGAGGTAAAGGCCGGAGGAGCCACGGGAGTATGAACTCCGGCAAGCTGGTCTAGAATGGCATCCATGGAGATACCTGATTCACAAAATAAGCAAGTGTTAGAAGTCCGTGAGGAACCACTTATACAAGATACAACAAATAAGCTACTCCTACCCGAACTTCCTAATTCGGCCCTAGCAAAGTCCTGAACTTTAATGCTGGCAGCGTCATCTCCGAGATAACTGTCCGAGGGCCAGAACCAGCTGGACGTTATGTAAGCTGAAGGACCTAAGGGAATAGGTTCCGGAGGGCCGGAGCCCATCCGGGACCGACCTAGGTAATCTCCTAAGTTCGAAAAATAAAATTCCTTCAAACGATCCCCCCACCGGGTCGATGGCATCCTAAATCTACGAAGACGCTCGTCGAACCCTACGGGTCTACGACTGGTGTATTCATCAACGGAAGGAACATAACGAATTATCAAGGGAGACTTACCGCCGGCACCAGAGGTGCTAGCACCAGGAGCCCCCGAGTTTGGTTCGGGGACCGAAGGCTGTGGCCGGGAAGTTTGTTTCTCTGAAGAATCTTCAATACGAAGGGGCCTCCGGCCAGGACGATCCCCAATCTCTTCTTGAAGAATCTTGTCAAAAAATTTAGCCTCGGACTTCCCGGCAATTGCTTGACTCCTTCGCACCACCGGACTCCCCACGCGAAGTCCTCTCCCCGAGGCAGCCTGGGCCTGAGAGTATGCTTTCTCCTGGGCCTTCCGGTAGAGATAATCTTGATATTTTTTCTCTGCCGTGGCAATGAGCTCATCCTGGAAGGCCTTCTCCGCAACCGGCGCCCTCACATTGGGACAAATGACTCGCGAGAGGTTGGAGTCCTCCACGGATTGGTGAGGAAGGATAAGTTTGGCATTCCTACAATTCTCCGTGGTGACTAAGCCCCTAACGTCGAGATCGGCGCGGTCGTAAGAAGCAAAGGCTTGGGCCCTTCGGAGGAAAGTCTGAGTAGGGGGCGTCCGTTGGTAAGGTGGGATCCGCACCCATTCCGTGAGGAGCTCCGGGTGGTCCACGGCCCTGAACCCGGAGGAGAAGAAAAAGCGATGGCGATACTCCTTAACGTGAGTCTGCCTATTATACGGAACCACCCCCTCGTTAGCAGGATGGATCCGGAACCCATAGAAACCGTCCTTAAGTTTGTCCCCTTTCTTGGGGACGGATACAAGTTCATAAAAATATAAAATTTTCGCCGGGCTGGGAGATCCCCATCCGCGGGCGGTATAAAAAATAAATAAGCATGAAAGCAGGCGGTAAGCTTGAGGAATGAGTTGGTATGGCGCAAGGCCGACAAATACAAGGAAATTAACAAAATAATCTTGAAGCGGGAGCATGGCACCGGCCATCAAATGAGTCTGACTCCAAGCCCCGAAGCCGTCATAATTGTGATTAGGCGTCTCCGAGTCGCGAGGAGGCCGGTGATAGGTCCCTGAAGTGGAGGGTTTTATCCCAGCAACTTCTATAATATTCTCCAGCTGGTGAGGACAAGTTAGGGTGGATCGAAGCTCAGCCGCTTCCCACCCGGTCGCTCGGGATTTGTACCCCTCCTGGGCAACAGGCCCCAGGGAAACCTCCTCCAACGTGGACGTGCTTTTCCCACTCTTCTTCGAAGATTTCGAACCAGAAGCAGACATTTTGTGTTCTGTGAAAAACAAAAAGGGAAAAAGAAAATTCCAGCAGTTAGGTCCCATACCAAACCCTAAGTCAAGAAAAAGGGAGTGGGGGTCCCCTAACCGCTGGAAAGAGGCCCCCTCCGGACACGTGTCACATGGGAAACCCTAGAAAGATCCCCTGAACAAGTGTCGGGTGCAGTGAAATCGCAGAAAGTGGTTTTACAGAATAAAAAGAAAAAAGAAAAAAAAAACCATTCTATGCCCTAAGCAACTGTTGAACGAAGAACACATGGCTCTCTTCAACAAAAATACGCATTACAACAGAGACATGATAATGGCGATCCTACAACTAAAGCAGTAGACATAAAACAGAACACTTGAAGAACTTAAACACTCGCACACCCAGAAATCTCAAAGTACGAACCCAGAAAAACGAACGAAGCAAGTAAAAGCATGTTATTATCTAAGGATGCAAGAAACTTACAGTAAGTCGTTGAACTGGGGGTCCTGAAAGTGGTCGAGTAAAAGTTGAGAAGAACTGGTGAAAGCAAACACTGGAAAAGTGGAAGAAATGTCTAAGTGCTAAGACAGTTCGTGCTGTTTTGAAGAATTTTCTCTCTGGGAAATTCGAACAAAAATGGCAAGGAATGGAAAGTAACCAAAATGAAGGAAAGATGGTGGCTTTTATAGGCAAAAGTGCATGAGGAACAGGCGTCACCACCTACCAATCGTACGGTGGGGGAGACGCACGATTCGAATTCCCGAAAATCAACGGATCAGATCAAGCTGCCATAAAGGCGGTGGAAACGTTTGAGTATCCGTCTGACACCATTAATGCGCCGCATCAATCAAAGGGCGTGAAACGAATCGACCTCTGCAAAAAGCGAATCGCAGCATTTAATGCCATCATTAGACGCACCCTCACGCGCCCCAAGCTCGTGTCAAGAAACCGAGGAGGCGGCCAGAGACATCCCTGCAAAAAGCGAATCGCTGCATTAAATGTCATCATTAAATGTGCCCTCACGCGCTCTGGGCTCGAGCCAGGGAAACGAGGAGTCAACCGGAGGCACTTGAGCAAGCCTTGGTTTATTTTTCCAAGTAAACAAGGCTTGGGGGGTAAATGTTGCCCCTGAATTCGCCCAAAATACGTGGACCAGTCGAAAAGGGACACGTGGATCAGATAACTTGTAAATATTTGATAAGTCTTTGTGCGCCACAAGGAAGCACCCTGGGTATGGGTCCCGGAGGATGCACCCGGAGTACAAGGTACTCCCGGAAGCTCGCATAGCATGAAGCCTCTCCGGGATGTGTCAGGCCTCTCCTGAGTAATCAAGTCGCATTTAATGCCGCATGGGAGGAAGCGTGTTGGGACTGTAACACGCAATAAAGTCTGACGGCACAACCCCCAAACAGCAGTGCTGCAGTAATGATCATTTAAGTCTAGCGATGGCTACTTTGCGAAGAGTCACGTCAATCACAAGGCAAAAAGGACATTCCTCATAAAAACCCTACAGCGCCTAGGGATTTGACCATGCATCACCCATGGTATATTCATTGGGAATACCCAACTTTATGGATACTTACAGATACATTTGTAAGAACAATCCTAGGGATCACCCCACCAAAACACTATAAATACCCCCTCAAAGCTCATTTAATGGGGTCGAGAATCTTGGGTTGCATAAGAGCAAGAAGAGAGAATACTCACCAAGAACATTCTCTGTATTTATGAGAAGAACATTCTCTCAAGTGTGGAATCTGTATTAAAGAGATCCATTAATAACAAAGACTCGTGGACTAAGGCTCATTAACGCCCCAACCACGTAAAAATCCTCATCTCGCTTTCTTACAGCTCACTACTATAATCATATTTTAATAGTTGCCGAAAATCTCGGTCAACAGTAACCAAATTCGTAAAATTATTTTCTGACCATATCATTGCTTGCTTAAGTTAAAAAAATATCATTGTGATCTACTCTTTAATGTGATCATTTTAAGATGTGTGAACATATATTTTTTCCTTATTTCAAAAATAAAATAAACTATTGAGGTACCTATGATACCAATTACATACTGATTAGTTACCATTAAATTATATTAATATATTAAAGAAAACTTAATTTGTAATTAGTTTCTACTCTTTCTACACTAAAATAAACTTGAAGGTTACTCAAATATATATATATATATATATACATATATATTTGACAAAGTGATTAGAATTACTCATGAATTTACGACGCAGACGTTTGCCACCGGCGCTGGATCCTTCTTGAACCAGGATAGCTCATCGTCTAACCGCAGAGTATGTTTTGCCAAGCCACGGGCCGCTATATTGTCAGAGCGAACCACATGGGACAAAACTGCTCCAGAAAATTTAGACAATAAAACTATAACATCTTCAAACAACGCTCCTAACTCGTTGAAATACATCTTCCTGTTGTTGATGGCCGTCATCAAAGCTAACAAATCTGGATAAACTGAAAAAAAATATCAGAAAACCAGAAAAAAAATTTATAATTAGAAAATTATCAAGCTAATCAAAATCAATCACACACCGAAACTAAACAACTAGATCCCCCTATAAAATTACTAGAACTAGCTAAAGGGAATACCCTTTGGCTAGTAGCAACAACAATTAAGCCTCTTACTAAGACCCTAAGACCTAAAAAAGATTTTGATATGTAATCTAGTAACAACAATTAAGCCCTGCAATGCTCCCATAACTAAGTAACTTAAGATGTATACAATTAAGTTTTAGAGGAAACAAAAAATGTATCTCAAATTTTATACCGATTAGTTACTATTCTGCAACTTTTATTTAGTTAACAAATCAAATTTATTTTTAAAAATAAAAATGCTTATATAATTATACTAAATAAAACTATTTCATATATATGCTTACTTGTTATATTATATGAAATATAATTAGTTTCTACGATAAATTTAAAAGGTAATTAAAAATGTAATTTTAAACGATTTAACAATTTAAATATTTAAATATTTTACTAATATTTTTTTTTAAAAAAGATTTTACTAGTGAGTTATGTGAGTTTTTTTTTTTCTTTACTTTATTGTGACTTATTAGTTTATTAAATAGACTTGAAGGTAACATAAATATTTTTATAAAAGAAAAATAAAAAAGTAATGTAAAAGTATTTAAACAACAAAACAATGTAATATAATCTAAAAATAAACATATAGATTTGAAAGTAACAAAAATGTATATAAAGTAAATGGTATATAAAAATGGTAGCTTATTATATTACATGATAACTCATTAGTTTCAAAAATAAATTTTAAGGTTACCCAAATATATTTTACATAATAAGATACCATAATACAACTTAAAATAAATATTTGATTATTAAGATATTTACAAATAAATTTTAGAGGTAACTAAATTGTATCTCAAACTATATGATATAAAAATAAATTTATTTTTAATGTAGAAGTAATTAATTAGTTTCTTATCGACATTATAAGTAACCAAAAGGTTACTTTTGAAAACACATGAATTTTTTTTTTAAAAAAACAGAATTTGGGATTATTTCGTTTCAGACATATTAATTTGGAATTGAGGTATTTTTTGATGATGTGTCAAGGTATTATTGTAATTGAGATTTGTTAAGGGATTTTTGTGATTAGTTTGTATTTTAAGTATATTATTGAAAAAATCCCTTATTTTTACCTTTTTTTAAAGTTTATTATTTTTATCTTTTTTTTAAACATTGTACCAATTTTGCCCCTGTCACTTCAAGATACTCTCCATGTGACTCTCTTATGTCAGGGTATTTTAGGTACAATACATATAAAAAGAGGTATATTTCAATCAAATATAAAATTAGAGGTAAATTTGATTATTTGATTAATAAAAGTGATATTTTTCAACTTATCCCAATAAAAAGACCATTTGCTCCCCAATAACGGAGCCCAACCCAAAGCAGAAGCCCAGCATTGAATTACTGAGGTGAGAAGAGCAGGGGGAGATCGAAGAGAGAGAGAGAGAGAGAGAGAGAGAGAAGTCGGGAAGAGATTTTCAATGGCGCAGCAAGCAGTGCAGAAGAACACACTGTACGTAGGAGGACTGGCGGAGGAGGTCAACGAGTCCATACTCCACGCCGCTTTCATACCCTTCGGTGACATTAAAGACGTAAAGACCCCTCTCGACCAAGCCACCCAAAAACATCGTTCTTTTGGCTTCGTCACCTTCCTCGAGCGAGAGGACGCCGCCGCCGCCATGGATAATATGGATGGTGCTGAGCTCTATGGCCGAGTCCTCACCGTCAATTATGCCCTCCCTGAGCGCATCAAGGGTGGTGAACAGGGTTGGGCCGCTCAGCCTAGTAAGAAACCACTATCTTTCCCCTTTTATTCTAAAACCCTTTTTGCTTGACTCAATTTTTAGGTTAAGTACTTTGGATTGGTTGAGTTTGCTAATTTTTTGGTGATGGAATTTTTTCGGTGATTAAATTTGTGGTTTGGTTTGTACTGCGTATGCGTAATTTGTTGAATTCCTCATTCAAGAATTTGGGGTTTAGGGTTTTAGATCGAGTGTGCACTTTACATCCAAGATTGTTCCTTTTCTAGTTCTATTTCTCCCTAGTTCCACGAGATTACTTGTTTGATAGTGTAGTCGTATAGCCGTATGGGTTGGTAGTTTTCTGCGTTATTATACGAAGTAGCTTACCTAAACATTAGATCAATGCAGTAGCCCTTGATACTGATAGGCGAAGAAAGATTGTTTATTATAGCTCGAACAAAAAAAGGTCTTTTGGGTCTCTAGCATTGTTTTTAACAACAATGTATGATTTGCTTTGCTAGGAATATAGAAAGAACCTATGGCATTACTGAATCAGCAGTTCAATCAACTAGCTTTTGGTAGCTAAAAAGTGTTACATTTTCTGCCCCAAAGAAAAGAAATTGGCAATTTGAGTCTTCTAATTCATTGCATATTTACTTCATATATTTTAAGCATCGTTGCATAATGCATAACTGAGAATATAGGAAGGAAAAATCAGATGAATGCATAGCTGAAGACAGTTAACTTTTTAAATGGGGTAGATTGGGCCTTCTAGTTCATTTACCAGTTATGACTTTCTTGCATGTCAATAACTTAGAATGTATGGTTGCCTTTACCACACTCGTTCTTACGTTTTGATTTCTTGTTTTACATGAATAACGTGCCTTCTGTTTTCTTTTAAAAGTTTGGGCGGATGCGGACACTTGGTTTGAGCGTCAACAACAAGAAGAGGAAATGCTACGTATTCAGGCAGAAAACCGGGCTGCGATGCAGGAGGCAGAAGATTTGCACAGAAAGAAATTGGCTCAAGAGCGAGAAGGGGAAATAGAAGAAACAGAAAGCAGGGATGATCCCATGGCCATGGCAGAGGCAGAAGTTTTGAAACAGAATAACTAAACTAACTGCTATCAATTTAATATGATTACACTCTGGAGAAGTTTTTTATTAGTAAATTTGCCTGCTAATTTCTTTTTTTCTTTTTTGGTCGGGAAGATGATGAAGCCAACTCATTTTAGTTTTAAAAGTAACCACTGGTGAGGTTATTTGGCATGATATGGCGATGAACTCTGGTAAACTTTTGGGAATATAATCATAGACAATATCAGGAAAGCCCAGCTGAGCGCTGTAGTCTTATATTTCCATTTGCTTAGAATGAACACACGGAATGTGAGAAAAGGTCTTATCATTTCCAATTGTTGTGAAAGGAATACAATTTCTATAGAGCGTGACATGTAACATAATATCAGAAACAGGTCGCCAATGTGAACCTCTTCGTACTCTTGCGTGTACAGTATTTGAAATTCAAATTTGTAATTCTCTTTATCTACCTCTCTACTTTTCCAATTCATTTTTTTATTATGTAGGCGGACCTGCATACGCATTTGTAGTATACCACATTAACTGTGAAGAAAATTCGACTTTTTCTCAGTAAAATGTAAAATACAATACACAAAATTAGGACTAAACATTGGGTGGGTTGACAGTGGTTCGGATTGAAAAAATTGTACCTGGCCTGTGCACGTGTTGCGGGTTGGCGGGTTTTGGATTCACAGGTTAGCAGGTTTGGGTTGAGCAAATTGATCGGGTTAACGGGTTGACTCAGACAACTCGGCCATTTTTTTTTTTTTTTTACACTCATCTAATTATCTATAAACATATAACTAAACTTAAGCACTTATCATCTTTCAAAAAAAAAAAAAAAAACCTTAAGCACTTACTAAGTATATATAAATATAGGGATAATTACTTAAGACACTATTTTAACAACAAAATGTAACATACAAATAACAAAAAATTAACATGAATATAACATAAAAAGACTGTATTTTCTGTAAATAAAATTAAAAAAATCGTAAAAATATTTATAATTTCGTGAAACTTTATTTTTGTAATTTTTTTGTTATTTTTTGTGTATTTATGAAATAATCCCAAAATAAAGAAACCATTAAATTTAATGAAATATTTAAACATATAAACTTTTAACACATAAAAGAAGTGTATATATATTATACTATCTATATATATATATATATATATTTTTTTTTTTTTTTTGTTGAGGAATAGAAATATTATTATATTTGAGGTCTAATGTATGTTGAGTGTAAACTTTTATTATTAATAATGTTTATGTAAGAGTAAAAAAAAACTGGGTTCATAGGCGGGTTCGGGTCCAACCCGAAACCCAGTCACTTGAAAAATTGAACCTGAAACCCGCTCAAAAAGTTTGGTCGGGTTAGGTCTGAGCAGGTTGGTTGAGTTCGGGTCAAACCCGATAAAAATGTTTAGCCCTACACAAAAAAATACACTTTGATTGTCAAATGCCAACTTTGACAAAAAAGTCTCAGTCCAGTAATAGACGTCCCTGTTATAATTCAGCAATGCAAAATCCTCTCCGAAAATCTGATATGGAAATATGTGGAGAATAAGATGCATGTTTTTTGCATTAGAAAAAAATTGCACTTTCTTCTCCTAATCTTACACAACCAGTTTTTCCTTCTCAAAATTGCATCACATAACTTCACAGCATCTAAGTTATCTTTCACGTTATGTACTCTCACAATGTTTGCAGGTTCTCAGTCAACTGCAGCAGAGCGAGAATATATTTCGCCTTAAAAACTTCTTCCTAGAAGGTCACGAAACTAAGGCTAAGCTTTTCTTTGCAATTTCTGTTCGGATGTTTCCCAGTTCTATAAGAATATCCAAATTTTGTTCAGTATTCTTTAAGAATCTAATGCCAGGGTCAATGATTATCCTCTAAGTTGGTATACCAGATACTTCAGCATTTCTTAGCCTTAAGTACAGTTCAGATGCAACCTGGTTATAAACATTATCATATTGCAAGTTTTCACTACCATAGTTGATGGGTCCCCACTCATGTGCATTGCAGTATAAGGTACCTTAAGATCTGCAACAACCTTAAACATGTTGGAGTCTAGCCCAAAAGATACATCCTTGACAATATGAGCTCCTTTGCCAACTGCTTCTAAAGCAACTTCTGAGTAGAAAGTATCCAGAGACAAGTTTTCCTTCTATTTTAGGCATTTGAAGAATGGCTCTAAAACAGGGATTAATCTGGACGTTTCTTCTTCAGGTCATATCAGAGTAGTCATTGGGTGGGTAGATTGATGTCAATCATATCTGCATCTTCGGTAATCATCAAGCGGACTTAGAGATTGCATCCCCAATAGATTGAAACTTTCCACCATCACTAAAACTATCTGGCATTAGATTAAGGATACCTATGATTGAGGTTTTCTGTGAACAGTCCCACAAAATATTATTAATGGGCAAAACCCTCTTCATACATTCTTTCCCAATTAGAGAATTACCACCAAGTTTCAAAAAGATCATTAGCATGAAGTGTCAGCAAACAACTGTATCGTTCTCAACAGTTAATTCCAACAAATCGAACACTGGGGCTATTACAAATGGCCTTTCCCAAATTCTTTCATGTGTGATGGTAAGAATATCAGAATTGAACCTAAACTTTTCATAGAACAATATGTCTAAATCAATTGGCCTTGGTCCATACCTTATACCACCAATACGACCCACGTCCGTTTCAATTTTTTTGAGTGTTCCCAATAGCTCGATTATTATATGACTTCACTATAAGTTTAGAAGAATTTAGATTAGCCTTTGTAACCCTTACCAAAATTAATATGTTGTGAAAACTAGATATATTTCGTCGGTATAAATATTGTGAAAACAAGTTTACTTTGCTAATTACTATTATATATTTTCTTTTAATTTTATATAGATTGCTTAGAAGGAAAAGTAGGATGAACTATCGTCATCATATAAAAAATGATTGAAAGAAAAAAAAATAGTTGAGTATATTAGAACAAATTGACTCCAATTTCGAGCTAACTTCGGACAAAATTTTGCATGTCTACACCGCAGGTGCAAGAGAAGTTCCATGCTCTTCTTCTCCATTTTCCATAACACCATGACACTTTCTCTCAAACCCATCGTCTTTTTCTTCCTTCTCTCTACCCTATTCTTCTCCATAACCCAACAGGTCTCGATCTCTCTCAACACGACCACCCTTTCCAAATCCGGGGACTCCGTTCTAATCCAATGGTCCGGGGTCGACAACCCCTCCAAGCTCGATTGGCTCGGAATCTACTCGCCACCAAGCTCCGAACACCGCAATTTCGTCGGATACGTTTTTCTGTCCAAATCTCCGTCGTGGCAATCCGGGTCAGGTAGCGTCTCGATCCCTTTGGTCAATCTCCGATCCAACTACTCGTTCCGGATATTTCGATGGACCGAGTCAGAGATCAACCCCAAGAAGCGGGACCATGACCAGAATCCTCTTCCGGGGACGAAACACCTGTTGGCGAGCTCACAGGAGCTCGGGTTTCAGCAGGGTCGTGGGCCGGAGCAGATCCATTTGGCGTATACTGACCGGGAGGAAGAAATGCGGGTCATGTTCGTGACGGAAGACGGGGACGAGAGGAGAGTCAGGTATGGGGAGAGAGAAGGTGAGCTTGGTGACGTGGCGGTGGCACGTGTGGGAAGGTATGAGAGGGAGGACATGTGTGACTCCCCTGCAAATGCCAGCGTGGGATGGAGAGATCCTGGGTTTATCCATGACGGGGTTATGAAGAATTTGAAGAAAGGAGTCAAGTATTATTATCAGGTAATCTCTACTACGAATGGTTTTCTTAATTTCTTGGTTGTTGTTTCAGTTTATCATAAGTACAAAAGTCTTTCTTGTTTAGATTAAAACTCACTGTGACATCTTTGTTATGATTGTATTATGTTCATTACCTGGAATTTAATAATTGTGTTAGCAATTTAGTTAAAGAAGAATTAGGATGTTCTGGTTTTAGCGTTTCTTTCTGGGTAATGTTAGTGACCCACCTCAATTGCCAATACTAGGATATATGGAAGTCTTTTGATTTGTAATGATTAGTTAGTGACCATTTAAAACTTAAAAGATTTATTTACTTAATGTTCTGTCCCATAAACTTACCAACAGGTTGGTAGTGATTCTAAAGGTTGGAGTGCAACTCACAGCTTTGTGTCACGTAATGGGGACTCGGATGAAACCATAGCTTTCATGTTTGGTGATATGGGAACGGCAGCACCTTACTCAACCTTTATCCGTACTCAAGATGAGAGCATCTCCACTATTAAGTGGATCCTTAGGGACATTGAAGCTCTTGGTGATAAGCCTGCTTTCATCTCACACATTGGAGATCTCAGCTATGCAAGAGGCTACTCTTGGATTTGGGACCAGTTCTTCAATCAGATTGAACCAGTTGCATCTAAACTTCCATATCATGTTTGCATTGGAAATCACGAGTATGACTGGCCTCAACAACCTTGGAAACCTGATTGGTCCTGGTCGGTGTATGGAAAAGATGGAGGTGGTGAATGTGGGGTACCCTACAGCCTGAAGTTTAACATGCCCGGGAACTCTTCAGAGCAGACTGGAACCCGAGCTCCGGCCACTAGGAATCTATTCTATTCATTTGATATGGGATCTGTTCATTTCGTTTATATATCAACTGAGACCAATTTTCTTCCGGGAAGCAAACAATATGAGTTCATCAAGCGTGATTTGGAGTTTGTAAATCGAACAAAGACCCCGTTTGTGGTTTTCCAAGGGCACAGGCCAATGTACACTACAAGCAATGAAATTAGAGATGGTCCGATGAGGGAGAGAATGCAAAAGCACTTGGAGCCTTTGCTAGTGAATAACAATGTAACTCTTGCATTGTGGGGTCACGTCCATCGGTATGAAAGGTTTTGTCCACTGAATAACTTCACTTGTGGAAGTTTAGGCATAGCAGGCGAGAAATGGAAGGCATACCCTGTTCATGTTGTGATTGGCATGGCCGGACAAGACTGGCAACCTATTTGGAAACCTCGAGATGACCACCAAGATGTCCCAATCTTCCCACAGCCTATTCGGTCTATGTACCGTGGGGGTGAGTTTGGGTACACAAGGTTGGTTGCCACGAAGGAGAAGCTCACTCTTTCATACATTGGAAACCATGATGGTATAGAACATGATAAGGTTGAGATTCTAGCATCAGGACAAGTTCTCAATGGTGGAGTTAGTACATATAATGAACACAATGATCTAAACAATGATGAAACCACTCGTAAAGGTAAAGTTGAATCCAATTTCTCTGTGTTTGTCAAGGGAGCTAGTATTTTAGTTCTCGGGGCTTTTATAGGCTATGTTCTTGGTTTCATTTCACATGTAAGGAAAGGGAATGTTGCGGGAAACAGTTGGACTCCTGTAAAGAGCGAGGAGACTTGAAGTGGATGCTACGAGTGAATCAAATCACTGAGTTAACCTTATACATAGGATTTGATTTCTCCAGTATTATAGACCTATTTGTAATTGGAGAGCTATATCTAGTGTTGTGTATTGAGGCTCTGCTACTGTTTAGACTTGGCAGACTTGATTCTGGGGATGGAGTTATATGACCAGAATTTGCTTGTGCAAAGATTGGACCCTCTATGTGCACTTTCGACGTTCTTTTTGACATAAATAACACATGATATACAAGGCATGGTCTAGTGAATATATTACACTTGAAAATTGAAACATGTAATTTCGTAAATGTATTATTTGTACCATTCGAATAAACACAGCTGTATCCTGTATTGTATCTCTGCATCTTTCCTTCAAAGCCTCGATATCAGTTTTGCATAAAAAAAAAAACCCGATTTGTAACTTTTTCTTTTCAATAATCTTTTGTCATCTCTGCTGTAATGTAAGTTATGTTGTAATCAAGGCCGGGTCCGGTCCTATCTTGAGGCGAAATGGGTCATAGAAAAAAAAAAAAGAAAATTGGGCCATTACTATAAAGATAAATAATATATTTTTTTTTTTTTTTTTTAAAATATATCTATTTTTTAAAATATATATATATATATTTTTTTTTTATTTGGGCACCTAAAATGTGTGGGCCCTAGGCGCGGGCTTAGTTCACCTATGCCTAGGGCCGATTATAATATAAGGCTTAACGCAAGAGATATCTCGCATGTTTGACAAGCATGATTATTATTAAGATAGTAATTCTCTTACATTTAAAGTAAGGGTGTTCAATAAAATTTACAAATTGCCCAACCCGAATAAACTGCCAAAACCAAACCGAATAAATCGACAAAAATTACAATCCAAAATAATACAATGAAAATCCAAACCGCCCAGTGAATATATTGGGTGGTTTACAAATTATTCTAAACCGTCCAATTAACCCGAATAAACCAAATTAAACCGATTTATATATTTTTTTTTCAATAAAAGTGTATATCTTATGTTATATAAATTACATTTATTAGTTAAACTATTTTGTATTTAAAGTTTGGACATTTTAATTTTTAACTTAAAACTTAGATTTTATAGTTAATAAGTTTTAGTGTATTTGGATATAGAAATTAAAGTTTAAAATCTATACCATATCATCATTTTTTTTTTATTATTTTATTCAGTTATTTTATGTTTACTCAATTATATTTATCTTATATTAAAGTTTTTAAAATTAATTTAAACTATAACATTTTTTAGCTTGAAATATAAATAATACATTTTTATTTTTTAAAACTTAATTACTTGAATTCTAAAAAACCAACAATAACAATTATATATAAAAAAAGAACGGTTTGGGCGGGTTAACCCGACTAAACCGACAAAATCATTGGACGGGTTGAACTTTTTCTAAATTTTTATTGGGCAAATTACGATTAAATATTTGCAACCCGATATTTATACTGGATTAATAAAAATATGCTATAACCCGACCAACAACGTACACCCCTAATTTAAAAAACTTGATTAACTAAAGGATAAAAGAACCATCAATTTGCTAAGAGCACTTCCAATATTTATTGAATATTGTGCTCCTTAGTTATAATAGCTAAGCAAACTTAATTTTTAAACTCCAATGTCATATATTTTGACTCTATTATAGCTCAAAGAATAAGGAGCTGGATGTGAGGAGCTCTTTTTTATAGGAAATTTGATAATTCATGCTTAAAAATTGTTGATGGTCTTTTTGTATGCTACTGTAACGCCCCGATATTTTGCCTTATTTTACAAAAATACTATTTTCATGCATAATTTGAAAAGATAAAAAAAAATAATTTAAATACAACAGTGGATTTTTAAAAAAAAATCAAAATGCAACAGAGAAGGATCCTTCATTTGTAAAACAAGATACAGTAAGTAAATAATTTTAAATAATGCATTTCCACTGTGTTAGATTTATCAACTGCTTAAAATAAAACTAAGGCACCACTGGCGTTCTAGATCGTTTGTCCGCCCGTAGCCGCTCACAGTATACGTACCAGAACTGATGCAACAGAGAAGGATCCTTCATTTGTAAAACAAGATACAGTAAGTAAATAATTTTAAATAATGCATTTCCACTGTGTTAGATTTATCAACTGCTTAAAATAAAACTAAGGCACCACTGGCGTTCTAGATCGTTTGTCCGCCCGTAGCCGCTCACAGTATACGTACTTAGGCGACCACACTCTCACTATACATACTTCCCTGTCTAATACCTGTAGGGGGAAAGTAAGGGGGGTGAGCTAAAAGCTCAGTAAGGAAATGCTTATCAAACAATACCATATAATATCACACATACCATTAATGTATTTATTAAGTTTTAGCAATATCATACATGCTCTTTTATAACTATAACCAAATAACTGTACATATAGAAACCTTTATCATACAAGTCTATACTATTTGTTCACACCGTACACATATACAGAGATCATAACTCCAATATCATACTCATAACATAATCATATCAATACTATAGATAATAATAACAT
Organism: Cannabis sativa; assembly: GCF_029168945.1. Classification (NCBI taxonomy): domain Eukaryota; kingdom Viridiplantae; phylum Streptophyta; class Magnoliopsida; order Rosales; family Cannabaceae; genus Cannabis; species Cannabis sativa. The sequence goes on along the minus strand of NC_083608.1, from coordinate 30,106,226 downwards.
TATCACAACATTGGCATATCATAGCCATTACTTACATAACCCGGGCCTAGCCTGACCCTACAATATCCTGGGCCTAATCTGCCCATATAATAACATGGGCCTATGCAGCCCTACCATTGTTATAGGATAGGGTATCTCTATATTCAACAGTAACATCACTGTATCATACCCACCATAACAATCTCATACACGACTCAGTAAAATGTAGGGTAGGGTATCTCTACATTCAACGGCCTTATCCCGTATCATACCCCACCATGGTCCCTCACTTTACCTGAGACGTTAGCATACAACATATAACATACAACATAAACCATACACCATACAACATACAACATGCAAGATACAAATACATCATACAACATGCAAGATACAAATACATCATACAACATGCAAGATACAAATACATCATACAACATACAACCTAAAACATACAAATACAACATACAACATATACAAGTCATACAACCATAATCTATGTATCAATTCACAACCTCATATTGTGTCCATACCACACATTCTCAGTACCATATACATATTCATAATAACAAATCATAAATCATATTTCAATACATAAAGATTAAATTTATGCAGATAAACACATACAAAACTATCTAATTTCCTTACCTCAAATCCCGCTGCTTAAACTTGTTATCTCGTCACTACTACCTATAATAACACATGGGTCAAGGCCCTAACATTAAAATTCACACTCTTACAGTACAGCAGAAAGAATACTATTTTTGACCAATAACTACACGAATTCAGTAAAAGTTTCCTTCATAAAAATTATAGGAAATTTAATTATCTTTCCAACGATATATAGATCATTAAAAATGGATTAAAACTGAGGGAGTTATGATAGTTTTACTGAAACTATTTCTGAGAAGGAATATGGAGTAACGAATCACAGGAGACATCGAAAATACAAAGTTTTGATACTGAAATATTCCAAATCAGAGAATACTCTCTTCATAAAAGTTTTAGAAAATCAAATTCCCTTTCTAATGACACTAAAATCTTTAAAATCGGAGTTATAACGTAAGAGATATAGATATTATACCGAAACAGTTTTCTAGAAATCCTGAAACAAATGGATTTCGAACTACAGCAATAAAACAATAATTTTGACTTAGAATAATCAATAATTAGTGAATGGTTTCTTCATAAAACATTTGGAAAATTGAATTATCTCTTCAACAGTACCAAGATCGCTAGAATCGGATCATTATTCAGAGAGATATTCGGATTTTACTGAAACAACTTATATAGAAAATATGAAAAACGATTTACAACAAACAGCGTAAAAATACTAATTTTTGACATAGATAAATTTCGATTCTGTAAAATCTTTCTTCATAAGAATTATAGGAAATTTAATAAGCTTTCTATAGACACCAAGATTGCGAGAATCAGATGAGTATTTAAAGAGATATGACAGTTTTACTGAGACATGTTTCATTCTGAAAAATAAGAAAAGGAGACCTACGAAAATTCTCCTATTGTGATCAATAAATAAGTTAATGTAGAGTTTCTTACCTCAAATACATCAAGCTACTTGGATCGATAGACATAAGATGATGGTGATCAAAGATGAGAGTGAAGAGTGGTATAGATTTGGCTAAGGATGTAATGGAAAGATGACTTGAAAATTTTTAGGGTTAGTCTTGCTCAAATAGGTGGGAAGAATAGAACGATATAATTTTAGGGTTAATGAAACCTATACTATTCTGAATCTTATTAGCTAATAATATTAACATAATAACAATAATAATATGATAAATTATTAAATAAACAAATATCTAACTTTTAAATTTAAATTGTAAGCTCTCAATCTCGTAACTTTAGGGCTTAGTTTTGACCTAGAAAAATTACGAATTCTGATATAGTTATTTCTACAAAATTTATAGATCTTTAAATTATCTTTCCAACGCCACTGAAATCACCTCAATCCGAGCTCTAGAACTCCAGATATGATCATTTTAGTAAAACAGTTTTTAATCCTGCGAATTTATCCAAACCTACGAATTTTTAACATTAATTAATTAAACTCACTAAATATATTATAAAACCCTAATGGACCTTCATATTGGGCTTTAATTAAACGATTACTTACTCTGTAAAAATACCATAATATTTTACTTTCGTAGTTAATACAACTTTAACTCTCTCTAGAAAATTGGTACAACTACTCTAAGCAATAATATCAACTCACTAACAACACAAAGAAACAAGATAATTATCCTCGCTCAATTAATATCCAAAAAAAAAAAAAATTAAATACTATTTTAATCTGGATATTACATTCTACCCTCCTTAAAAGAAATTTCGTCCTCGAAATTTAACTTACCAACACTCGGGGTGTTGAGTCGTCATGTCTTTCACCACTTACTGCATTACCTCATTATCTACCATATATATATGGACCCAATAAACATGCATTTAACCTATGTCTTATCGGTCAATCCATAACACATAAAATATACACAACTTAATTAAGTATTATTATTTCTCTATACATTACTTTAAATACCAAAATATACTCCATCATAATAACTTACATATACATGCTTTGAATACATAAGTTTTGCAATCACATGCTCGTAATATATGAAAAGTTTTTCTTTCTCTTATGACCATCCTTACATGCCATTAAGAGTGAAATTATTTATTCTTCTATGAGCATCCTTACATGCCATTAAGAGTGAAATTATTTATTCTTCTATGAGCATCCTTACATGCCATTTAGAGTCACAGTATTTATTCTCTAAATGAACATCCTTACATGTCACTTGAGAACACATTAAACAATACAAAATAACAAACACAAAGAGTAGGGTAAAAGATCTTATGCAAACTTCTCTTTAATTATTCCCATTCTCTCGTTGAATGTTATTACAGACTAAAATCTTACTCTCTCTCTGTCTTTTTTTTTTTTTCCACTGTAAAGCTACGGTGTCATTCTTGCAGTTTCATAGTTGTTACTCATCGATAGATACTTTTTCCATGGCACTTGGAAATAAACATGGAATCTCTTTAAAAGGTCTTCTATGTATAAATATTTAACTATCTATCCGACCACCTTTTTGTCTAACGTTCACTTCTTAATTTCTTTTATCCATGCATTCGTTGCACTTGTCATGACTTCCCATTTTCCAAGATAATCGTCTTTGGATCCTTTTGTTGTCTGATTTTTGTATCACTCTATTGTATTTTCTTTGCTAATCTCTCTTATGGTGCTTGGTCCTCCATTACCCCCTTCAATCAAGTTGACTTGATTATGAGATTAGCTAGTTTTCTATACTAACTTTTATCTACTTTGGTATTACATCGATATAGTGATGAAGTTTAAATCTGTAATGCCGATAGATTCTGATAGTTATGTTCAATGATTGCTTCTTCTAATATACCAGCCATCTGAGGTATCACATAACTTCATACTTATCATAGCATTGATTATTCCAGCCATATTCATATCCTATATATATTGTAGCCTTCTTTAATTCACCAAAAAAAAAAATATCTCAACTTTTTAATTGTACCTCTAAATCTTCCAAATCTCTTAAACATACATTCCAATACTGATTATTTACTTAAGACTATAACATATATGTATTAAAACATAGAAAGCACACTAATAACCCCTTTAAAATAAGTTCAATCCTACCATAGCTTATCGTAGCCCAACTATTTATTATTTGTTGACTTTTAACAATAAGTCAACCATACCAATCTCATAATGTATTGATCATCCAAGTTATCAGGGTAAGGATACTATATATATAATTTGCAAACTATGCCGAATGACCTTACTCTGTCCATCACTATTATACCTCCTATACCCCTACTTGTATTTGATTTATTACTGGAGACTCACTATTTATAATTCCTTAGTCAGGAATTTTTATTCTTACTTCCCATACTACCTTTAAGCACAAGTCAATAATTTGTTCAAGCGTCTCATTTTACATCCAAACGCCACCAAATTATCAATACCTATCTTGTTTTTTTTCTTCTTCTAACTTTGCACTTTCAATTGGACAAGACTTAGTAGTGTGCAATAAGTTAGTTATTGTCAGCTTGAGAGAGTCCTTCCAAAGATCTCTATTACTGGCTTTTTAGATTGAGAAAAATATCTAATATTTTTCCCTTTTTTTTGCTCTTAACAATTTTAGCTTTTGACAAATCCATAGTCATTTTCTTCTCGGGCACTATAGGGCCTAGAAACACCATCTCTTTTCGGCGGGGGCTGGACTTTGTGAGTTTTCCTCTTAGTTTCTCATTAGATGACACTCCAACATACTTATACTATTGCCCATAATATAAGTCGTAATTGGATTGTAGTATCCATTGCTTACGTTGTGCCTTGAATTCCTTTATGTTGCATGAGTGTATTTTCTAATCCCAACACTTATCAAAAACTTGTATAGTCCTTGACATGCCATGACATTCTTCAATATATGTTACTTTGGTCCTAATTGTGTCTCACTTTTCTCCTGTCTCTAAGTGAGGCTTTCCTAACATTTTCTCATTGAGCTATACTCCACACCATTGTTGTTGCATCAGTGAGTATTTGGAATCTAGGGATGTCACCCTTGAATGCTAATTCCTCCTCTTTCTCAAGTTTTGAATTTGCGATCTACTCTCTATAGTTGTTTGTTGTACACCCGCCACAAAGCTGCATCCACAATCTCTTAGTTGTGTAGTTGTGATCAATTCCGAGTAGTCACCCTCTTAGTTGTCTCTCATTCATGTTGTACCCAAATTGTTAGCCGTGCCTGGACCTTTTTTGTCTTTCTCCTTTGAAAATGTCTCTGTCGAAGCCATACACAATTTTCTCTATTATCTCCTCCACCAAGTAGATGACCTTGAGTTTAAAGTTTACAACTTTCCTTCGGTAATCTAATATTTGTTGATGCTCGCTTATCTCTTAGTGTTTAAGATACCTTCATAAGTTATTACCTCTAGTAATTTTATCATGTCTCTTTCTAACTTCTCATTTTGGATTCTATTCAGCACACTACACTCCTTTCTATATGATGGCATCGTCCTCTCCTGACTCATTTCTATAACATACTTATCTCCAATGTCTTTGCATACAGTACTCATACTTCTTACCATCTAACTTAAGAGTGTGTAACTTATAGAATATCCAACAAGATAGTACCTTCTCCTTAAAGATCTATTATTTCATCCTTCTTAATAAGTAGGTTTCGTAAATTATACTGTCCCAGTCTGGTATAACGTCTACTATTCTAAGTCATCCCTACTTCCTATATGTTGGGCTTCCATTCATGGCTAGGTGTAGAGACCGCTTCTTCAACCATTCATAGATAGGTGAAAATATATGCGTCGGTACTTAGTTGGCTATTGGTACATTTCATTATGTGCTTCAAGTTCCACTACTAGTGTTGGTGATATTTTGCTGAGCCTGTGAAAACTCTTCAACAAATTGCCTTAGTCATGCTCGTAGTCCTTCCAATACCTCTATTAGATCGTTAGCCTTAACTATTATTGGGTTTTCTAGAACATCAACCATCTGTGGGTCAGCGGAACACACATCCTTAGCCCCCACCTCTATTGGTCGTTCTTTTCACATTGATTCTAACTGATCTTCTAGTTTCATGTGTGAGCTCTTACAAGAAAGGTTAATTTAATAGAAACAAAAGAGTTCAATTATAGGGAGAGAAGATTCCATGAATATATCTAAACTTAATGTTGTCAAGCTTAACTAGTAATATTCTATTTATCAAACAAAATCTTATGAATTCCTAATATAATTTATTCTAAATTTTCAAGAAAGGAACACTGTCCTTCCTAGTTTCAATTCAAGACAATAAAGAAAAATAAAACCTATTCATATTCTTCATAAAAAGTGTAATCAATCATAACAGGTAATATACTCTTAATTTCTCTAAGCACCCACTACAGATGAGCCACTAATTCTAGGAAACATATTTTAACAAAAATCTATGTATCACATATAAAACTATTAATGGCAATACCAAGAAAATTAAAACTAACACTTACATAATAGTGAGAGGGATCTTTTTCAGTCTTCTGTATGTATACCGTGAGTATCCTTCGGGCTAACGGACGATCGGCTCTGATACCAACTGTAACGCCCCGATATTTTGCCTTATTTTACAAAAATACTATTTTCATGCATAATTTGAAAAGATAAAAAAAAATAATTTAAATACAACAGTGGATTTTTAAAAAAAAATCAAAATGCAACAGAGAAGGATCCTTCATTTGTAAAACAAGATACAGTAAGTAAATAATTTTAAATAATGCATTTCCACTGTGTTAGATTTATCAACTGCTTAAAATAAAACTAAGGCACCACTGGCGTTCTAGATCGTTTGTCCGCCCGTAGCCGCTCACAGTATACGTACGAACCGACCCCGCTCACTATACATACTTCCCCGTCTAATACCCGTAGGGGAAAGTAAGGGGGTGAGCTAAAAGCTCAGTAAGGAAATGCTTATCAAACAATACCATATAATATCACACATACCATTAATGTATTTATTAAGTTTTAGCAATATCATACATGCTCTTTTATAACTATAACCAAATAACTGTACATATAGAAACCTTTATCATACAAGTCTATACTATTTGTTCACACCGTACACATATACAGAGATCATAACTCCAATATCATACTCATAACATAATCATATCAATACTATAGATAATAATAACATTATCACAACATTGGCATATCATAGCCATTACTTACATAACCCGGGCCTAGCCTGACCCTACAATATCCTGGGCCTAATCTGCCCATATAATAACATGGGCCTATGCAGCCCTACCATTGTTATAGGATAGGGTATCTCTATATTCAACAGTAACATCACTGTATCATACCCACCATAACAATCTCATACACGACTCAGTAAAATGTAGGGTAGGGTATCTCTACATTCAACGGCCTTATCCCGTATCATACCCCACCATGGTCCCTCACTTTACCTGAGACGTTAGCATACAACATATAACATACAACATAAACCATACACCATACAACATACAACATGCAAGATACAAATACATCATACAACATGCAAGATACAAATACATCATACAACATGCAAGATACAAATACATCATACAACATACAACCTAAAACATACAAATACAACATACAACATATACAAGTCATACAACCATAATCTATGTATCAATTCACAACCTCATATTGTGTCCATACCACACATTCTCAGTACCATATACATATTCATAATAACAAATCATAAATCATATTTCAATACATAAAGATTAAATTTATGCAGATAAACACATACAAAACTATCTAATTTCCTTACCTCAAATCCCGCTGCTTAAACTTGTTATCTCGTCACTACTACCTATAATAACACATGGGTCAAGGCCCTAACATTAAAATTCACACTCTTACAGTACAGCAGAAAGAATACTATTTTTGACCAATAACTACACGAATTCAGTAAAAGTTTCCTTCATAAAAATTATAGGAAATTTAATTATCTTTCCAACGATATATAGATCATTAAAAATGGATTAAAACTGAGGGAGTTATGATAGTTTTACTGAAACTATTTCTGAGAAGGAATATGGAGTAACGAATCACAGGAGACATCGAAAATACAAAGTTTTGATACTGAAATATTCCAAATCAGAGAATACTCTCTTCATAAAAGTTTTAGAAAATCAAATTCCCTTTCTAATGACACTAAAATCTTTAAAATCGGAGTTATAACGTAAGAGATATAGATATTATACCGAAACAGTTTTCTAGAAATCCTGAAACAAATGGATTTCGAACTACAGCAATAAAACAATAATTTTGACTTAGAATAATCAATAATTAGTGAATGGTTTCTTCATAAAACATTTGGAAAATTGAATTATCTCTTCAACAGTACCAAGATCGCTAGAATCGGATCATTATTCAGAGAGATATTCGGATTTTACTGAAACAACTTATATAGAAAATATGAAAAACGATTTACAACAAACAGCGTAAAAATACTAATTTTTGACATAGATAAATTTCGATTCTGTAAAATCTTTCTTCATAAGAATTATAGGAAATTTAATAAGCTTTCTATAGACACCAAGATTGCGAGAATCAGATGAGTATTTAAAGAGATATGACAGTTTTACTGAGACATGTTTCATTCTGAAAAATAAGAAAAGGAGACCTACGAAAATTCTCCTATTGTGATCAATAAATAAGTTAATGTAGAGTTTCTTACCTCAAATACATCAAGCTACTTGGATCGATAGACATAAGATGATGGTGATCAAAGATGAGAGTGAAGAGTGGTATAGATTTGGCTAAGGATGTAATGGAAAGATGACTTGAAAATTTTTAGGGTTAGTCTTGCTCAAATAGGTGGGAAGAATAGAACGATATAATTTTAGGGTTAATGAAACCTATACTATTCTGAATCTTATTAGCTAATAATATTAACATAATAACAATAATAATATGATAAATTATTAAATAAACAAATATCTAACTTTTAAATTTAAATTGTAAGCTCTCAATCTCGTAACTTTAGGGCTTAGTTTTGACCTAGAAAAATTACGAATTCTGATATAGTTATTTCTACAAAATTTATAGATCTTTAAATTATCTTTCCAACGCCACTGAAATCACCTCAATCCGAGCTCTAGAACTCCAGATATGATCATTTTAGTAAAACAGTTTTTAATCCTGCGAATTTATCCAAACCTACGAATTTTTAACATTAATTAATTAAACTCACTAAATATATTATAAAACCCTAATGGACCTTCATATTGGGCTTTAATTAAACGATTACTTACTCTGTAAAAATACCATAATATTTTACTTTCGTAGTTAATACAACTTTAACTCTCTCTAGAAAATTGGTACAACTACTCTAAGCAATAATATCAACTCACTAACAACACAAAGAAACAAGATAATTATCCTCGCTCAATTAATATCCAAAAAAAAAAAAAATTAAATACTATTTTAATCTGGATATTACAGCTACATTAAAATATATATGAATTTAATACTTTAAAATTAATTAAATCCCAAAATACCCTCCTCATACTTTCCCTCTTTCTCTCGACCCTCTCTCCCTCCCTCTCTAACTCTCACCAAACACAACCGATACCCACGACCACAGATTCAGACCTAGACCAAACCCATGACCACCGCACCATCTCCGGCAAAACCCACTCCGAAGACAAAACGTAAGACAAAACCAAGGAGGATATTGCGAAACCATAAAAAGAAATTGTGAAATCCAAAACCCCAAAATCTATGAGCTCAACCATCCCAAAACTCCCGAAATCCCTACCCATCGTTGGAGTTCTCAACTCGCTTGTTTTCGTTTTTTTTTTTTTAATTTTTGACAATTTTGCGAAACATCCCTAAATATCGCAAAATTATGAAACATCGCTAAATGTCTCCAATTCATAACATCGCTAAACATATCTCTAAATATCGCAAAATCATACTCTAGTTTTCACGATGATTAGCGATGTGTTGTGCATTTTTTAGTCTCATATCACAAACTAGGAAACGGCCTGCGCTTCGCGTGTGATATAAGAATAATGTTGGATTTAACTCTATGTAGTGTTATATTTTAGTTAATATGTTTTTATATTTCGTGTCAAATGTGTCAATCTATTTTTAAACTGTGTGTAATTTTCTCAACCCTAACTCGAAGCATAAAAAACATATTATGTTCGTGTTAACCTACTTTGACTTATTTTGTTATTACTGGAGTTCAGAAAAATGTAGATTTATCCATTGAAAAACTTATTATACTATATATATATATGGTTTTTATATATCATAAAAAAAATTAAATTTTTTAAAATATTTTCAATTTCTTTTTTAAAAAAAGTAATTAAATTATTTTTTTTTAACTTAATATTGAATTACTAAGGTGTCGTTTGGTAACACTTTTATTTTTAATTTTTTAATCATAAAAATGAAAGTAGAGTTTTTGTTTTTAAAAATTTTATTTTTGAAAAATAAAAATGCATTCTATAACTACCTTTATTTTTCAATTTTAAAAACAGAAAATAAAATTGTGTTATGTAAAGTTTATTTTTATTTTATTTTTTGATTTTATTTAAGTCGGGTTTGGGTTCGGGGTTGGGTCCAGGTAGGGTGCTAGGTTCGGCACCAAGGCTAGGGTCGGGTTTGAGTTTGGTCAGAGTCCATAACATTGATTAAAAAAATCTGTTTAAAAAAATAATGAAAGTGATTTTTTTTTTTGTTTTCAAAATTTTGATTTTCAATTAAAAAATTGAAAAGTGAAAACAATTTTATAGAACATGTTTTTGAAAAATATTTTCACTTTTTCAATTTTAAAAACAGAAAAATGATTAAAAAAGTGTTACCAAACGGCACCTAAATATCTATTTTATTTAAAAAAAATGTGTCAAAAATGTCAAGTTCGCATTAAAGCAGGTCGTGTTGACTTATTTTTGTTTTCGACCCGCGCCTAATTTTTCTAACCCTAACTTGTAATTTGTGGTGTTTGTGTTCATGTGGCCGTGTTGAAATCCAGTTTTGCCACCTCTACCTCTATGAGAAAAGAATTAAAATAGTAGAGAAAATTAATTATCAAATTAATAAGAATAGTTTAGCATATGTAGTTTAGAATATTAATTTTTTTAATAATCACAACTTCTGTTAAAATATTTAGTATGTACATATATACTTATGTAAATGTAGTGGATATTTATATACGGAATACTTCTCAATGGGTATTACCTATTGTTATACCTAAAATTCAGCTGACACTTTAGAGGATGGCACGTGTCAACCTTGAATAATACAAATCAACGAATATAATGGTAATTATATTAAAGGATATTAAAACAGAATAACTCATCAAATGCGGAGTTGATAGAGTATATCTATAACTCACTGACTGTAAAGTCTTAAGCGAGACAAGGATGTACGAACTATTGATTCATGCATTGACGAGAAACTATTTCGCGTCAAAAGATACAATCATAATGATGACATCAATAATGCATAGCAAGGCACCAACCTGTATAAAAAGGTGCTGACAAGACATGTTGACTGTTAGAACACTTAGCATATAATATACATTGTACTAACTAAGTATCACAGCTGGAAGAACCTAAGTGACAGATAGCGATGCATCCATCTCGCTATAGGAAGGCATACTCATGGTATCTTCATTAATCAACTCCAGACATCTTTCAATGAGATCCACTGCTCCGTCGAGTCAGCTCTCCCAGATAGAAGCTGACATTCAAATGATGTTGACTACTGAAGTTCACCTTGTCATCAAGAATTGCCATTGACAGATGGAGCGTTATGTCTTTAATCACATAAACAACGAGATTTACATTATCAATCTCAAAAAGACATGGGAAAAGCTCCAACTCACAGCCAGGATTATTGTTGGTATTCAAGTTCCCAGCGAGATGCCCCAACGAGATACACTTTGCAGCATATCTAAATCCACGTCAGCGTTGACCCAGTAAAAGCGGATAAATCACAACTGTAATTTCAAATAATAACCGCATTATTTTCTGTGGTGCGTAATTAAGGCCCACGATTTCAGGGAAATATGATTGTAGGATTTGAATCTGATTGTAATTAACTGCCACCCTATGTTACTATATATAGGTGCACAATGTACTGAAAAAGGGACGAAAAATCCTTGAGAGAAAAGAACCCTAGTCTGTATCAGAATAATCTGAATAAGATTGACTCATGGACTATGCAGAATTTTAACTACAAAACCACGTAAAAAGCTTTGTGTTATTTTTTCTTCTTTTACTTTCTATTATTTCTGTGCAAAACTTATCACGAAATAAGCTTATTATCGTTAACGAAAATCTGCGTCAACAGTTTGGTGCTTTCATTGAGAGCCTACGTGAAAAAAGCTTAGAAAAAACCCTCCTAACCAAAAGGAAAATCTTTCTCCATGGCTGATAAGAGAGAAAATGTTGATACTCATCCAGAAGAGACTACTCACCGTCCTGGAAAAGAGCCAATGGGCTCACGGAGGCCTCCCAATTCATGATCTACACTGTCCACACGTTCAAGAAGGACGCAACATGAAGGTGGCCAAAACACAGAATCTACACGGTCCACACGTTCAAGAAGGACCAAACGTGAAGGCAGCCAGAACCCAAAAACTGGGAATGACGTACCAAACACAAGCATTGGTGGTGCTGAACCCATGGATGACGGTGCCTATGATCCCACGAGATACATACCGATTGTTGAGTTGGAAAATTGTCATCTCAGGTGCTGCCTGGAGGAGGCAAATCGACAAAACACTAAGTTGGAATGGGAGGCAGCCGCAGCCAGGGCCGCATAGGAAAAAACTGCGCAAAACCAACCTGGTCCTGGAGTGAGGAGACCACGAGGCAGACCTCGCGGCTCACAAACTAGAAGGCAAGAGACGACTTAGGAGGACCCTTAGAACGGTCAAGAAGAACAACCTGGGGAAACTGAGGGCCCCCTAAAAATGAACAACCAAATGATCAACTGGAACCTTATCACAGAAATGAGAATAGAAGGCGATCCAGGACTAGGGAACATGAAATCCCTAGTGAGAGCGAGGGAAATCCTGGGACTCAACCTAGGACAGGTGGGTTGCCACCAAGGCATCGTCAACGTCCTTCTCCAACCAACAGGGAAGGGGTATGTACAAACCCCAGTAGGGGGCATGCAACAACCCATACCCAAGGGAGAAGGCCGGTACGTGATGAGGCGAGTGCCAGCTCGGGACGCACAAGAACCTGTAGTCGATCAACGCGAGGAGAGGACAAAACTAGTTCCAGTACTGATTAAGAGAGTACAGGCACAAGTAGAACTGAAAGTTACTCAAGGACGGGGTCCTTGAGCAAGACGAGGTCCATGAGTAGGACGGGGTCTGTGAGTAACTATAACCAGCAACAACCGGATCTTCGTAATCACTTGAACCAGAAAAAACCTGACCTTCGCCAATAACTCAGTCAAAAGCAAGAGAATCCTATCCAATTGCGAATTGATGAGTTGGAGGACAAATTTAGGAGGTATCAAGTTGGGAAATATGGAAAACAATCTGGATATGACTCGGACGAGGAACTCTAGCCTTTCCATCCAGACATTATGAATACTGAATTCCCTCAGGGATTCAAGAACTTTTGTGCGGAAGTCGAAGTTTTCCTCATAAAAATTAAACACGACTCTTGCATGAACGTACTTTTTTGTGCGTGAAGAATCACTGGGGGTACAACACGTCTTCAACCCTCATTCTCGAAAGAAAAGGACTGCTTGAACTCTATCATAATCTCAGTGATGTTTCACCCTTTGCTCTTTATAAGCGAAGTCATCGTTGAATTTTTATGCAACTTTAGCCTTTCCTCGTGGAAGCCAAAGTTTGCCTTTTAAAAATTCAACATGACTCTTGCATGCACGTAGTTTTTGTGCGTGAAAGATCACTATGGGTACAAAACGTCTTCAACCCTCCCTTCCAGAAGAGAAAGATTGCTTGAAGTCTGTCACACGCCCATTTCACCCTTTGGTCTTCTTAAGAAAAGTCATGGCTTAAATTTTTACGTAACTTTAACCTTCCCTCGTGGAAGATGAAGTTTTCCTTATAAAAATTCAACATGACTTTCGCATGCACGTACTTTTTTATGCGTGAAAGATTACTGGGGGTACGACACGTCTTTAACCCTCCTTCTCGGAAGAGAAGGACTGCTTGAAGTCTGTCACACGCCCAGTGATGTTTCAACCTTTGGTCTTTTTAAGCAAAGTCATCGGTTGAATTTTTATGCAACTTTAGCCTTCCCTTGCGGAAGCTAAAATTTGCCTAATAAAAATTCAACATGACTCTTGCATGCACGTAGTTTTTCATACATGAAAGATCACTGGGGGTACGACACGTCTTCAACCCTCTTTCTCAGAAGAGAAGGACTGTTTGAAGTGTGTTACACGCCCAGTGATGTTTCACCCATCGATATTTTTAAGCAAAGTTATCGCTTGAATTTTTACGCAACTTAAGCCTTCCCTCGCAGAAGCTGAAGTTATTCAACATGACTCTCGCATGCACGTACTTTTTTTGTGCGTGAAAGATCACTGGGGGTACGATGCCTCTTCAACCCTCCTTCCCGGAAGAGAAAGGCTACTTGAAGTCTGTCACACGCCAAGTAATGTTTCACCCTTTTGGTTTTCAAAGAAAAGTTATCACTTGAATTTTCATGCAACTTTAGCCTTCCCTCACAGAAGCTGAAGTTTGTCTCATTAAAATTCAGCATGACTCTCGCATGCACAAACATTTTTGTGCGTGAAAGATCACTGGGGGTATGACACGTCTTTGACCCTCCTTCCCAAAGAGAATGATTGCTTGAAGTCTTGCACACACCCAGTAATGTTTCACCCTTTGGGTTCTTAAAGCAATGTCATCGCTTGAATTTTTATGCAACTTTAGCCTGCCTCACGAATTTGAAGTTTTCCTCATTAAAATTCAGCATGACTCTCGCATGCAGTACTTTTTTGTGCGTGAAAGATCACTGGGGGTACGACACATCTTCAACCCTCCTTCCCAGAAGAGAAGAACTACTTGAAGTCTATCATAGGCCCGGTGATGTTTAACCATTTGGGTTTTTTAAAGCAAAGTCATCATCCTTTGGCATGCCTGTGCATCATTCCCATCTCTGCCTCCAAGTGCTCTCTTAAGGCCTTCTTTATCTCTCTCTCCCTCTGCATAGCGTAGGGATCGAGAGGGACAGTTTTTGTGGGGAATGTGAACCCCACGGGAGGAATTTTCAGAAGGGTGGTAGGATGATACGAGCGAAGCCAACCTGTACTAGCAACAAAATCTTTTCTTTGCCTTTTTCTTCCAAGATCGATATCTCCTATGACCCTTGAAGAACTAGTTTTTTCCATAGTGGGCCTAAATGTACCGACAAAGGACACCGTAATGTCAAGAGGTTCAGTGCTATGTAAGACCCCAAGGTTCTTTTCTTAACAAAGGTCATGCAAATAGGGCCAACATTCTCAGAAATATCTCAACTCCTAAAAAACTCTAAATAAAATGAACTACGCTAAAGAGCACTTACCGGTCAATGGGTGGAGGTATTATGAGTAATGGCTACGGTGTGCCGTGCCCAGCGATGCACACATCTCAAAATGATGCAATTAGGAAAGTCTCAAAAGATAGGAGAAGGGATGAAGCCAAATGTTCAAGTTTTGATACGACAGATAGAGAAAATGTGAAATTTGAAAAAATGATGGTTGCTATGAATATTTATTGAGTACCACGAAAAGGTGTCTTCCACGAGGTGCGAACAGTTCGAATCACTCACTGAGGGGTGACCTGAGTGTTGGGTGAATGAGAAGTTAAGAAGATGTATCAGCTCCCAACGTTTAACTTCCATCATTGCATGCTTTGTGAAATGTTCTCAGTAAATGAAGAGTCTGCTTAGACAGATTGCCGCCGTTTTGGCGCCTCCCCAGACACGCAACCATCACGTGCACGAATTTCAAATGTCAGCATTTAAAGTTCTATTACTACGAAGAAGAAATAATACCTTCTGCCGAGTGACACTTCGGCTAGAGACTACGTGCATGACGTAATAAGAAGCTCAGATTTATTCCACGTGTCTAGAATCAATCACAAGGAAACACTGTAATCTCCTAGATCGCGTTACATCCCAAAAGCTTGGGGGTAAATTGTTGGGTTTTATGCCCTAAATAAAACTCCTTTCAATATAATCAGATTTACTTATTAATAAAGATCAGAAATAACATTTAATATTGCATGGTTCACATGATTTATTTCATGATTATTTACATAATGTATGAATTCTATTTAAGTCCAGAACATATCAATTTGTTAATGATTATAGTGTTCCTTGATTTGTCAGTTCACTGGATTTAGACTGACATGATAATCATGGATAGGTATTCTTACACCTTGGACTAGTGTTATGTCATTTCCAGGACATTGGCAAAGTTTACCAGCATCGGATGTATGGAGTATACATCGGAAGGGACCGATATTGAACTTTGATTAGATATATTAAAATTTACCGTAATATCTATTCAATTCAATATCACCTGTTGATCCTAGATCAAATGATCTTAATCCTGATATGTTTAGGTTCGATCTCAAGAGTATTATACATGTTCTTTGATTTGTTAGTTAAGCCTACTTTTGGGTCAGGGTGATACGTACATTTTGGGAACATGATAGTATAATTGAGTGGGAGCGCTAACATAAATATGGAATCTATAACTTCTATAGGGATTTAGAAGTGAAACGATGATATCCTTCGAGCTTGGCTAAACAGAGATAAATGGCGGAGATCTCATTTCACTTCGCTGAAATATCATTTTTACGGAGCTAAGTGTTTTAAGGATAAAATACATTGAAGGTGTAACGGTAACTTAGTGCCTTTTCAATGTAGATCATCTATTAGAAGATCATTGATCAAATTAGGATTATAACAATGGATAACTAATGACGTATCTATATCGTGGAACATATAGAGCATTCTATATACTGAGAGTGCAATTCTAAGTTCTATGCGTGGATTCAACGAAGAATTAATAAGTCAGTGAATTTAAGATATAAATTCTTGATCTACTTATTGGAAGCTCGGATATATAGAACCATGGTCCCCATACTAGTTGAGACCATACTGCTTGTAAGACTCAGTTAATTGATTTTGATTAATCAATTATAATTCTAAAGTTAGACTATGTCTACTTTGTGAATTTTCACTAAGTAAGGGCGAAATTGTAAAGAAAAGAGATTCTAGGTTTATTCATTAATTAAGAGACTTTGTATGTCTAATTAATAAATATATTAAATGATAATATTATTTAATAATTAATTTTAGTTGTTAAATAATTAGAATTGACATTTAAATGGTTGAATTTGAAAATTGGCGTTTTTGAGAAAATGAGATGCAAAAATGATAAAACAGCAAAATTGCATAAGTGAGGCCCATTATCCAAGGCCCATGGCCAGCCACACTTATAGGGTTTTATCATTTATTTTTTCATTATTTTAATGCCAAATAATTCTAACTTAAACCTAGGTGGTTGCCTATAAATAGATAGTGATGACTCTCATTCACACTTAATTTCTATCAGATGAAAACTGAGCCTCCTATTCTTTTCTCTAGGCCGAACCACTTCTATCTTCTTTTCTTCTCTAAATTTTGAAATCCTTGAGTGAATGAGTGACTGCCCACACACATCAAGTGGTATCTCAATCATAGTGTGTAAGACTGTGGAAAATCAACCAACTAGAAGGAGAATCAGCATCAAAGGAATGAGAGAAGGAGATCCAGGTTCAGATATTGATAATGCTCTGCTACAGAAAGGAATCAATGGCTAGATATCTGAACGGAAGGAGTCATTATATTCCGCTGCACCCAATGTAAGGTTTACTAAACTTTATATGTGTTTATTTCATTGTTTTAGAATTCATATTAGGATGTTAATGAAACATACTTGTTAGTAAATCTAGTGTTGGAAATTATTTTACCAGGATCTAGATTTACTAACAAGTATGTTGGATTAACAACCTAATATGAATTCTAAAACAATAAAAATAAACACATATAAAGTTAGAAAACCTTACAGTGGGTGCAGCAGAATAATATGACTCCTTCCGTTCAGATCTCTAGCCCTTGATTCCTTTCTGTAGCAGAGCATCACCAAGATCTGAACCTGGATCTTCTTTTCTCCTTCTTTGATGCAGAAATTCCATAGTCTTCCATACTATGATTGAGATACCACTTGATGTGTGTGGGCACTACTCATCTCACAAGGATTTCGAAATTTCTCTCTATTTTTCTCTCTCAATTTCGTGGCTTTTCATAGGCTTATTATGATGATCAAGAGAAGAGAACAAGGGCTGCTATATATAGGGAGAAGGGAGAGCACAACTTTCCAAATAAACAGTTTCCTGTTTTACTGTGTAATTGATTAACTGCCTTATTTAGTGTGATTCACCACTTTCCTATTATAGCTAGGCTTTGATTAGCAATTACATGACAATTAAAAAATAAAAATAATAATTGGGAAACACAAAGGAAGTGCTCGGCCATAGAGGGAATATGGGCCTCACTTGGATTTTGCAGTTTCCTCAATTTTATTTCAATTTCTTCAAAAATGCCATTTTTCCAATTCTAATCATTTAAATGCCAAAACTAATTATTTAATAACTAAAATAGATTATTAAATAATATTGTCATTTAAAATAATTATTAATTAGACATACAAAGTCTCTTAATTAATAATTAAACCTAGAAACCCTTTTCTTTACAATTTCATCCTTAAACTGTGAGAATTCATAAAGTAGACATAGCCTAACTTTTAGAATTATAATTGATTAATTAAAATCAATTAACTGAGTCTTACAAGCAGTATGGTCTCAACTAGTATGGGGACCATGGGTCTATATAACCGAGCTTCCAATAAGTCGAACCGAATTTACCAAGTAAATTCCCTAACTTATTAATTCCTCATTGAATCCACACTTAGAACTTGGAATTGCACTCTCAGTCATATAGAAACGCTCTATATGTTCCACGATATAGACACGTCATTAGTTATGCATTGTTATAACCCTAATGTGATCAATGATCCTCTATATAGATGATTTACACTGTACAAGGATTAAATTACCGTAACACCCTACAATGTATTTTATCCTTAAAACACTTAACCCTGTATAAATGATATTTCACCTAAGTGAAATGAGATCTCCACCATTTATCTTCGTTTGGTTAAGCTCGAAGGAAATCATCCTTTACTTCTATTTGCCAAATAGAAGCTATAGATTCCATATTTATGTTAGCGCTCCCACTCAATTGCACTACCGTGTTCCCAAAATGTACGTATTGCCCAGACTAAAGATTAGGCTTAACTAACAAATCAAAGAACACGAATAACACTCTTGAAATTGAGCCTAACCATATCAGGATTTCGATCATGTGATCTAGGATCAACTTATGATATTGAATTGAATAGATGTTTACGGTAAGTTTCAAAATCTAATTCAAAGTTCAATATCGGTCCATTCCAATGCATACTCCATGCATCCGATACTGGTAAACTTTGCCAATGTCCTGGAAAGGACATAACACTTTTCCAAGGTGTAAGAATACCTATCGCTGATTATACCATGTCAGTCTAAATCCAGTGTTCTGACAAATCAGGGAATCAACTTTTGAACATATAATAAAGATTACATTCCACTGTGCTGACAACACTATAATCTTTAACCAACTCATATGTTCTGGACTTAAAAAGAATTCATACATTATATACATATAATCATGAAATAAATCATGTGAACCATGCAACATAAAATGTTATTTTTGATCTTTATTAATACGTAAATCTGATTATATGAAATGAGTTTTATTTAGGGCATAAAACCCAACATCTAGATCCTGGTAAAATATATCCAACATAAATGTTGTCTAGATTTTTTTGTAAGCTTGACACGTGTATCCTAAAAGGCTAAATGATAAGTAGCCTGTTGACTCTCTTGACCACTGTCCCATGAAGGAGGAAGCATTAGATCACGAAAAGGGCCATCATGAAAGGAAGTCCCCTGTAGGCGAACAGTGTGGGAAACTTCCGAGAAGGGAACTCAATCTCAACACAGGAGTTGAAGCCAACTTTTCTCGGAAGACTAAAGTCGAGTGCTCCCGTAAAGGTTGTGGATTTCTCACTAAATTCCCGAAGGTCTCTTAGAATGCGATTAGCTGAGCTATAACCTCGTCTCGCAGAGGCTCTACCTGTACATGTAAGACTATGAACTTAGTAGCTAGGCTTTTTAAAGTACAACATTAGGGTTTATCCTCCATGATACACCATAGTAAAGAGCATGCACGTCCAATCGTACCCGCCTAAGTTATCCGACGACCACTGACAAGGGAAATTCAAAAAGGAAAACCCTGGGATGACACATGTATGATGCCTAGCCTGTACAATCTGACACCCTTAAATGCCAGATGGTGAAAAAGACACCTACCAAACCAACCGTTGGATCTCGTCCAAAGGCGATCAACTCAAGCTAGCGCATGGAGGGAAGCTGACCTATAAATACCCCTCCATTTCATAGGATAGGGAGAAACTTGGAAGATAAAATGGACTAAAATGAACGTTTACCGGCCAATGAGCCTAATAAAATGGACTCATGGTCTAAGGATAGTTAACGCCTGAACCACATAAAGATCTCATATTAGTTATTTATTTTGTTATTTTTTTTCTTACGTCCTAAATATTTGGTTTCTGAAAATCTCAATAAACGTTTTGGTGCTTTCATTGAGAACTGAAGAAGGATAGAAACATGCACGGTATCCATTGTTGCAAATCCATAGAAGGAAGGCTGCCCGATTGCCTGCTAGGGTCTGGCCTGAGGTCAGGGGTGTGTTAGTCAGAGGTGTCGTTGAAAACCTACTCCTATGTTTAGACGAAAAAAGTACAGAAGGTGAACGCATATGGTCTTAAAACATTCGCAGTGTCCATGCACGTTTGTAACAGTTTAAATCTGGACAACCAACTCTCTGAGGAGATGGCTAACCATCGGTACCCTTAAGCTAAAGTCCCCCAATGTCTAATGAGGCATGGCCACATAGACACGATGAGGTGCAAGAGGTGTTGGGATGAGGTGAAGAAGCTAAGACCGGTTGCGATTACAATGAATAACTTACGAAGGGTTATCAGATATAACAATCTCATCCAGCTCACAACTCTGGTTCCTCAACCTTTAATCTCGGTGTCGGTACTGACGCAAGGGCCAAATCAATTTCTAATAACTACTTCCAATGCATTTTTGCTGAGCCGTGAAGTTTATCAAAAACTGACATTATAGAATCCTGTAGTGATGACGGCTGGGAGTTTACCTTCAATATCACCAACATCTACTAGGTTTTTGGATAGGCCTAGTTGTGGTACTGCTGGTAGGAAGTGTGTTGTTAAGGGAAATCACTTCTGGTGAAGGTTATTGATAGGGATTCCTATCATTTCGATGTAAGCATAACCCCTAAGGCTACATCGAAGAAAGTAACTCGAGACATTATAAGCCAGTTAGGAAATCTCTACCGGAGTAACACTCACCCTACTAAAACTCCGAGTCTTTTCCTTGAGAACTACCTGGTGCCTTGGAGTCCTCTTGAGTGACAGACTGCGCAAGAGATCCTAGGGCATACTGGGTTGTGCGCATCCCCTGAACCTTCCCTGAGCATGGATGGTGCGTGCACATAGTTTTTCTTACATGAAAGATGACTTGGGGTATGACACGTCTTCAACCCTCCTTCCCAAAAGAGAAGGACTGTTGAAGTCTGTCACACACCCACTGATGTTTCACCCTTTGCTGTTTTTAAACGAAGTCATCGCTTGAATTTTTACGCAACATTAACCTTCCCTCGCGGAAGCCAATGTTTACCTTCCAAAAATTCAACATGACTCTCGCATGCACGTACTTTTTTGTGTGTGAAAGATCACTGGGGGTACGGCACGTCATCAACCCTCCTTGCCGAAAGAGAAGGACTGCTTGAAGTCTGTCACACGCCTAGTGATGTTTCACCCTTTGGGTTTTTGAAGCAAAGTCATAACTTGTATTTTTATGCAACTTTAGCCTTCCCTTGCGGAAGGCAAAGTTGGCCTCATAAAAATTCAGCATGACTCTCGCATGTACTTACTTTTTCGTGCGTGAAAGATAACTGGGAGTACGACCTATAGGGTGTGCAAATAAATATTTCTAATGAGATATTTACATATATATATCTATATATTTGTACATAATGAATTATTATACAAAGTTTGCATAGACATGAAATTGATTGAAATAAGGCTTAAATATTTAAAAAATATAATCATAATTTGATTCTAGCTTGGAATATATTTTATGAGAGTTTATAGGCGTCACATAAATGTTGCAACAAAAGTTTATTTATTTGAAGCTCCTAATATAGTTAGAATTTAAAATATGCCTTATTTAAAATTCTAAAAGAATTTTATACATGTTTTAAGTGATATAAATTTTAAGTTGTGCACACTATATGACAAAATTTTTTGTATAAAGTAAAGACATGTAAGTAAATTATTAGTTAAAAAATATGTATGATTATTTATGTAATATAAATTCGTAAATTATACGTTGTGATAGACTCTTGAAGAGTTTTTGATTATATTATAAATGATTGAAGCACAAACTTTTATTTCTTTTATATATTGAGAAATATTCAATGTATATAGTTTGTTTATTAGTAGAGAAGTCCTGAAGTACTTCATATGCATCAAGAATTATAGATATATGACCATTTGATATGAAAATTAATATCATAGAACAAGATGGAACAAATATATGGTTTTGGGGTACCATCATTGTCACAAATAAAAATTTATATTATCATTAATGTGTAATGTTCATATTACTTAAAATTTTAAATTTTTGTATGAATAACATTATATATACACATGCATTAATGATTAAATAAGTTAGATAAATATTGATGTTTGAGAAACCCCTCATCCATAATTTAGAAGTTCACACATACTCTGGAAGCGTCAGAAAATATATGATCATAATTGTTATTTTAAAAGTGATAATAATAATCTTATGAGATATATTATCACCAAATAATTATAAATCATATGTGCATGAAGGGAAGACATATTCATGTTGCACTCTTTTTCTTTTAGTTCAGGTTTTGTTCCACTGGGTTTTCCAGGCAAGGTTCTTAACGAGGCAACTTGCAAATAATTATAAATATGAAATATATATTGCACTCTATTTTTCCTTAGCTTAGGTTTTATCCCATTGTGTTTTCTTGACAATGTTTTTAACGAGACAACTTTAAATCAAGTTAACATACTTGTACTTTATGAAGCAAGTAGAGAATGTGTGGAAGTGAGATTATTGACATAGCATAATCAGAAAATATATGGATTGCACTCTATAAAGAAGTATGAACACAAGCAGTACTCTATGAAGATAATATTGTTGGAATATATTTTACCAGAATCTAGATTTACTAACAAGTATGTTTTTAACATCCTAATATGAATTTCTAAAACGATTAAAATAAACACATAAAAGGTATGAGAAACCTAACAGTGGTTGCAGCGGAATTAAATGACTCATTCCGCTCAGATCTTTAACCCTTGTATCGATTCTGTAGCAGAGTATCACCAAGATCTGAGCCTGATTCTCCTTCTTGTTGTTTGGATTCTTCACAGTCTTACATACTATGATTGAGGACTCACTTGTTATGTGTGGGCATGCACTCAATCACTAATGGCTGAATTTTGTTTTGTGAAGAAAGGCTAAGGTATTTTTGAATTAGAGGAAGAAGAAGGAAGAGGTCTCATAAACCTAGAGAGAAAACTAGGTTTTTAGCTTTGGAGGGATTAGTTGGATGATGAGACCATAGCCTTCCTTTTATACTAATTTCCATTAGGGTTAGAGTTGAATTATTTGGAATTAAAAATTGATAAAAATAGAGTAAAAAAATGACACTTAGTGGCCGGCCACATAGTGGGCCCCACACTAGTTTGGTTTCTGCTATTTTTCTCAACTATTTTATCTATTTTTTCACAAATACCACTTTTTGCAACTTCAGCCCTATAAATGCCAAAACTATTTATTTAATAATTAAAATAATTATCAAATAAAATTGTCATTTATAATATTCATTAATTAGACTCCACAAAGTCTCTTAATTAATAAATTAACCGTAAAATATAATTTCTTCACAATCAAGCCATATCTTAGTGAAATATTCATAAACTAGACATAGTCTAATTTTAGAATTATAATTGATTAATTAAAATCAATTAATTGAGTCTTACAAGCAGTTTGTCTCAACTAGTATGGGACCATGGGCCTATATAACCGAGCTTCCAATAAGCATATCTAGAATTTACCAAGTAAATTCTCTAACTTATTAATTCCTCGTTGAACCACTATAGAACTTAGAATTGCACTCTCAGTTACATAGAACGCTCTATATGTTCCACGATATATATATATGTACGCTATTAATTATGCATTGTTATAATCCCAATAATCAATGATCCTTTATAGATGATTTACATTGCATAGGGACAAAATTACCGTTACACCCTTTCAATGTATTTTATCCTTAAAACACTTAGCCACTTATAAATGATATTCCAGTGAACTAATATTGTATTACCCGGAATTAAGAAAAGGATTAGCAAAACCTTAATTAGATAATTATGAGTTAATTGAGGAATTATATTATTATATAGTTCAATATATGTGAAATTATATGAAATGTAACATGTTAAAGACCCCGTTGGTGAGCCAGGGGCATTTTGGTAATTATGACCCAAGAAGGGTAAATTGTTGAGATTAATTTAATTACGTGCTTAATAGAACTATATTATTATATAGTATGCCTGGGTTGTATTTTCAGGTGTGTTCTGACAGGTTGGCGCGGTATAGTCACACCCGGGAATTCGGGCCGAACCGGGTTCGGGCCCGAAATGTAAATTGAATTGATTATTTGGTATTTTATTTGACATGTGATAATCAAAAATTTATTTGGCAATATATGAGTGTGAAATGGCATTTATGCCCTTGAAAATGAATATGTATGTTTTATAGCCCTAAGGGCAAAAAGGTCATTTGACCATTTGTGAGTTATGTTGAATTTAATTAATTTTGAGAGAAAAGGAATTATTTTTCTGGTTTTATCTCTCTCTCACCCGAACCCTCTCTTTCTCTAAAGCCCATTTGATTTTCAAAGTTGATTGTTGAGAAATCACTTAAAGTTGGGTGTGAATTGGAGCTTTGGAATTGTGGATTCTTGAGCTTGGAGCTAGGTAAATTCTTGTTGAGTTTATGTAAAGATTGTTGGTGAATTCTCTTGCTGAATTTTAGGTTGGAAAAGCTTGGTTAAGTAATTGTAATCTTGGTATGCATGTGTTAGGTTGTTCTTGATGCATGTTAGGTGATTTGGTGTTAATCTTGTGAAATTAAGCTTCTATTTATTGTTTGAATTATTGTTGAGCTTGGGCTGAGATTTTATGGTATTCTTAGGTTGGAATTTCATGTGTAAGTAATGTTTTAATGGCTGGAAAACCGTTTGAATAGTTGAAGAGAAAGCTCTTGTTCTTGAGCTTGAGATTTGCTTAGTTTGAGCATGATATTGTTGTGTTTCTCAATATGAAATTGTGGTATTATTGTGGGGTTTTGGATGCCTAAAGTATGTTATTTGAGCACCTTATAATTTCTAGTGATCCCAATTGTTAATTTGTATGCTTGGTTGAGAAATTGGTGTGAAAGATTGAGTTTGGAAGCTGAAAATTCGAAGAAGGGCTGCTGGTTTCTGGGTTCTGCACCCAGATGCCGCGGCATGCTCTTGAGCATGCCGCGACCCGCCCCTCTTGGTGGAACCTGGGTTTTGTCCCAGGTGCCGTGGCATGGTCTGGGGCATGCCGCGGCCCACCCTCGTGTTTTTGGGCAGTTTTGAGTTGATTTTCAAAAGTTCGTAACTTTTGATTTCGAATTCCGATTTGGGAGTTCCTTATATCATTGGAAAGCTCGTTCCGAGCTCTGTATGATTATCTGAATTGTAAATGCCATGCTTGAATTTTATTGAGTTAAAAGTCAGGGGTTAACCCTAAGTATGAATTATCCCGGATTTGTGTGACTAGGATTACCGGCACCTGATCAGGAGCACCCGGGGATTCAGAATCTCCTTCTATAGCTGGACAACAGGTAAGACAGTAGTTTGCACGTAGAGTATGCACAGTTGCGCTTATGTGAATATGATATATGTGAGTTATTGTAACCGGGATTAGGGTTATTACCCTAATAGGAACGGTTTGTTAGCCTAGGGTTATTACTCTAGTGGAATATGTGTATAAATGCCATGCCATGTTAATTGAAATGAAAATTTAAGGATTATGCGCTCAAGGCATAATCAGGTTGGACTCGGTACACATAACCGAGATGAACCACTTCTAAGGCCTTAACGTATTTAGACGTGTGAGGGCAACACGTGGGTCTACGTCACGTAGATTTAATTAGATGTGTGAGCGCAACACATAGGTCTACGCCACGTAGACATAAATGGGCATGTTGATATAGTGATCAGGTCTGTGCTATACAGACATATATGTGAATGAGCATATTATATTTGTTATGATTTATACTATCTTGCTGGGCTTGGCTCACGGGTGCTCTACTGTGTAGGAAAGGGTAAGGCATTAGCTGATCAGCCATGAGTTTCTAGAGCAGAAGAAGAATGTACATGTTCACGCCACTTCAGACCAAGCGGGTTATGGGTCTAACAGTGTTGACTTTTGTATTCTGTTTTGCCGCTTAGGTCGGCTAGTAAGAAAGAACTTGTAATAAGTTGTAAATATTTTTGGGTAAATTTCCTAACTGGCTTATAATGTCTCGAGTTGACAACTCTATTCAATGGATGATGCTTTGACTCTCGCCTAAATGGGACACTGTATCAGTTTATTGAAAGACCTTGGAAAATAAACTATGTTAGATTTAGTATTTCTATAACATATGTCATTACTTGTTATTTTCTGAACTGTGTATGAATTTATGAACCAAAACCTTACTTCTGTTTTATTGATGTGTTGTAGTGTCATTATGAATAACCCTCACCCCGATCCTCTCCTAGTTAATATCTTAGCAAAATAACTCTATAGTGTGAAAATGCATCCTGGTGGTTGCATAAACTCGCACCTGTTGATGATGAATCTGAAGTTCCAAAAGGAAAATCTACTAGGAATTGATTTATCAAGAGAACAATGGGTCCAACTCATCCTTAATAGTCTTCCTCCGGAGTATAATGAATTTTTTATCTCTTACATGATCAACAATTCCCACTCCTCCGACATGGACAAGCTCGAAGCAGAATTACGAGCCCATGAACGGAATCTGATTGCAATAGGTCCCACTGGGTTTGCAATTCATAATCAGAGGAAAAGGACTAGGTATGAAGGATCTGGCAAAGCTGCTTCTTCAAGTACAATTATCAGACATAATCTTCTATGTTCGAATTGTAATGAAAAGGGACATCATGAAGAACGATGTCCCAGGCTTCTAAACAATTCAAACGAAGGTAATGCTTTTGTCTTTGAATCATGTGTTTTAGAGAACAACAAATCCGTCTGGATTGTTGATTCTGGGTCTACTAACCATGTATGTTCTTCACTGCAGTTTCTTGAAACTTTGGAAAATCTGCTTCCAGGAGAGTTAAAGCTTAAAGTTGGCAATGGCGAATTATTGTCGGTCAAAGCTAGAGGAAAAGCCCGCATCAAGTTTCAACAAAGATTTTTAATTTTAGAAAATATTTTATTTATTCCAAACTTTAGTAGAAACTTGATTAGTGTCTCATGTTTGCAAACACAATCTTATATATTGAATTTTTCGAGTACAAGAAATCTGAAACGTTTGAAAAGTTTTCTTTACCTAATGCAAAAGAAATCTGAAACGTTTGAAAAGTTTCAAGAATTTCATGCTTTGGCCCAAAACCAATTAGGTAAATCATTAAAGATCTTGCGAACTGATAGGGGTGGAGAATATATGGATATGCAGTTCAAAGATCATTTAATTGAACTTGGAATTGAATCCCAATACACTGCCCCAAGCACTCCACAACAAAATGGAGTTGCAGAAAGAAGAAATCGCACTCTTTTGGAAATGGTTCGGTCTATGCTGAGTTATTCAACTCTGTCTACGTCCTTCTGGGGATATGCTATTCAGATGGCAAATGACATTTTAAATTTTGTTCCATCTAAAGCAGTCCCTAAGACACCCGTCAAACTTTGGAATGGTCGTACACCTAGTTTACGCCACTACAGAATTTGGGGGTGCCCTGCTCATGTCTTAAGAAAGAAAGAAGGCAAACTTGAATCACGTACTGAAGTATGCATGTTTGTCGGAAATTCTAAAGAGACTAGGGGT
Organism: Cannabis sativa; assembly: GCF_029168945.1. Classification (NCBI taxonomy): domain Eukaryota; kingdom Viridiplantae; phylum Streptophyta; class Magnoliopsida; order Rosales; family Cannabaceae; genus Cannabis; species Cannabis sativa. Next base: position 30,078,267 of record NC_083608.1, on the reverse strand, counting down.
GGACTATTTTATAGTCACAAGGATAACAAAGTGTTTGTTTCTACAAATGCTACTTTCCTTGAAGAGAACTATATTAAAGACTACAAACCGAAAATGAAAGTTGTTCTAGAGGAATTGCTATCAGATTTAAGTCCTTCCAATGTTCCGTCCCCCTCCACACGTGAAGAGGACAATCCCACTCCCTCAGTTGAACCAACTGAGAAATCTACTACTAAAGTTTCTATTCAGAAGATCACCGCACCTCGTCGTAATGGGAGGGTTTCAACAAAACTAGCTCGTTATGGCTTGGATGGTGAAATCAATATGGTCGTAGGTGACGGTACTGATGACGATCAATTAACCTATAAACAGGCAATGGGTAGTCCGCAACGGAAACGATGGTCGGCCGGCATGGATTCAGAAATGGATTCCATGAAAAAGAACAGTCTGGGAATATGTAGACGCACCTGACGACTATCATCCGATAGGATGCAAGTGGGTTTACAAGAAGAAAAGAGGAGCTGGAGGTGAAGTCGAAACTTTTAAAGCTAGACTTGTAGCCAAGGGTTATACCCAAAGAGAAGGCGTGGACTATGAGGAAACTTTTAGTCCTGTTGCCATGCTCAAATCCATCCGAATTCTTCTCTCCATAGCTGTTGCTTTTGATTATGAAATCTGGCAAATGGATGTCAAGACTGCCTTCCTTAATGGGGTACTTGAAGAAACCATCTATATGGAGCAACCAGAAGGTTATGTTCTTCACAGGCGGGGAAAAGAAAGTTTGCAAATTAAATAGGTCTATCTATGGACTTAAGCAAGCTTCTCGCTCATGGAACAAAAGGTTTGATGAAATCATCAAAACCTACGGCTTTCTTCAGAATGAAGATGAACCTTGTGTTTACCAACTCAAGGAAGACCAAATAGTAATATTCCTTGTCCTTTATGTTGATGACATTTTGATTATTAGAAACAATGTCAAGAAAATGACTCACATCAAGGAATGACTCAACACTCAATTCGATATAAAAGATTTGGGTGAAGCAGCCTATGTTCCTGGTATTCAGATTATCAGAAACTGGAAGAACAGATCTCTTGCTCTCTCTCAAACAACCTACATAGACAAAGTCTTAGAGAGATTCTCCATGAATAACACCAATGGGGCAAACATGCCTTCTAGATATGGTATTTGTCTATCTAAGGAACAGTCTCCGACTGATCCTCAAGAGATAGAGGACATGGCAAAAATTCCCTATGCCTCTGCAGTTGGAAGTCTAATGTATGCAATGCTATGCACTAGACCTGACATCTGTTATGCGGTGGGAATCGTGAGCAAGTATCAGTCTAATCCAGGACATGAACATTGGAATGCAGTTAAGTATATTCTGAAATACTTAAAGAGTACAAGGAATCTTGTGGTAGTCTACAAGGGTGGTGCTTTAAATCCCATAGGCTACACTGATTCAGATTTCCAGGCAAGTCTAGAAGACAAGAAATCTACATCTGGGATGGTGTTTACTCTTGGGGGTGGAGCAGTGGTTTGGAGAAGTGCAAAACAAACCGCGATATCGGACTCAACTATGGAAGCTGAATACATAGCAGCAGGCGAAGCTGCTAAAGAACTTGTGTAACGCCCTGTCCAACAGGGATGCCACGTGTATGCAATTTAATAAAATACTTATATAGATACTATATTATACCAAAAGCGTGGGTAATTAATTTTTTTTGTAATTAAAATCAAGCATGTAAAAACTTCTTTATAGCAGAAGATAAGTAACAAGAACTATGGGGACCCCCTGTTTTCAAAATATTACAAACTAGTTTATTAGTACTTTTACATTATAAACTTTGTAATCCCAAAATACTATAAAAAAAAAACATCCTGTTCACTGGGCCGAAACACTGCGGCTGATATGTACATTGCTACTACGACCCCGAACTCATGGCTGCTCAACCTTTGCTTTCCCCTTACCTGCACCATAAAGCACCCGTGAGTCACAGAGACTCAGCAAGAAAAGTAAACAAAATAATAACTGGACAATGATTATCAATTTAATCTCATGTCATCATGTTTACACATTACATAATATCATAAAGTACCCATTTACACATTACACATTACACAACCTTGGTACTTTATAAAGTACCCCTTTACCACTCGTTAACCACGAGCTGTATATGTCACTATCGTTGCCCGATGAAGCAAACGATAAGTAAGAAACCTAACCGCGGTTTCAAGAGTAATTACTCATAACGGTATTAAGCGTTACCAACCCTAGGTCATAACCTAGGCTCAACAAATATTTAATCAAAGTCTTGATAATAATCAAGGCCATAACCTTTCAAGCATTAATATTTAACCACATACGGTGCTTACCACTTTTCTTACCTTAGTTCTGAACTCAAGCGTACGGGCCAACTCGAGTGGAAAACAAGCTAGGCGATCCTGGTCCTATGTCATGACAACCAAAACTCAATAAAAACCTTAATCAAATTTTTGATAATCAACTCTAATTCTCACAATCGAACACACCCTACTTTTCCCCGGATCAAACTAGCTTAACCGTCTCTAAAACACCCTGAATTCCACTCCGAAAGACACCCCGAATCAGATCGGACTTGAGGAGAAAAACCCAAAATCCCCCTTTCCTGGGAAAAACGGTCGGCCGTTTTTAAGGCACCCACAAAAACGGCCTGCCTTTTTTTCCTGGCAGCCATGGTAATTTCTCGTTTTTCACCCCAAAAACCAATCAAACCTCCACCAAACCTGCTCAAACCTTCCAAAACAGTATAATAACATAAATATAACATATCCCAAGCTTCAAATTACAATAGTTCAATCTCTAACTCAAATTCATATACTCAAGTGAAAGAAAATCAATTTCTTTAGCTTCTTCAAACACAACACAATCTCAACAGCCATGAAATCAAATAAAACATTCACAAACAAACCTAATTCAACTAAGAAATCATGCTCAGAACTCATCTAAGCCTACAGCCATGAACACCCATAAAGAACTAATAAAAACCTAGCTTAAAACCTAGGAAATCAGCAAGAACATAAGGAGGAACTTACCTCAAGGTTCTAGGTTGGCTTGGGGGTTGAGTTCAACTCTGAAATGGTGGATTTGCTGAGGAAAAGAAGTCTCCTAATGGCTGGCTCAAGCTTGCCCGAGAGAGGGAATGAGAGGAGTTGAAGATGATGAAGTTACTTAGCCTCCAAGTAACTTAAATAATAAGATTTTCTCTTCTTTTTCTTTCTTTTCTATTTCTATTTATTTTTTTTTTTAAAAAAAGTCTCAGCCCCTAAATAAAAAAATAAAAAGGAATAAAAGTATAATTATTTAAAGAATAATTAAATTACCCACGACACTAAAAAAAAAAATCTCTAAAATAACCTAAGGGAATTTTGGTAATTTCACTAATCCCCCAACTCGACATTCTAATAATATTGTAACCTAATCCAGAATATTCTCAAAATAATTCTTCCATTAACGTCGTGACATTACTAACCACATCGCTTAATTTCCACAATTACCGGGCCCGAAAAAAAATATTCTATTTCAAAATTGACATCTTCGGTACTCACATATCCCAATATAATCTCCGTAATTAATAAATTACGCTATTTATTTCATTGAGTAAATTCTCAATAATTACCCTAAGCAAGATCATAATCTTACTTCGTTACCAAAATAATTACATATTTAATAAAATATGTCTATTTATATATTATTTATTTTTCGGGATATTACAACTATCCCCCCTTATAGGAATTTCGTCCTCGAAATTTACCTGAAAAACTCGGGATACAACTCCCGCATCTGTGACTCTAACTCCCAAGTCGCTTCTTCAGCCTTGCTGTTCCGCCACAGCACTTTAACTAGCGGAATAATCTTGTTCCGCAACAACTTTTCTTTCCTGTCCAAAATCTACACCGGTTGTTCTTTATATGAAAGGTTAGTTTGAAGCTCAATGTCTTCATAACTTAAGACATGAGTTGTATCAGATACATATTTCTGAAGCATCGAGACATGGAATACGTTATGAACCCCAGATAAAGAAGGAGGTAGAGCTAACCGATAAGCTACCTGACCTACTTTCTCAAGAATCTCAAACAGAACAATAAAGTTGGGACTCAATTTTCCTTTCTTTCCGAACCTTTGAATTCCTTTCATTGGGGATACCCGAAGGAAAGCAAAATCCCCAATCTGGAATTCAACATCTCTATGCTTTGGATCTGCGTAGCTTTTCTGTCTACTTTGTGAAGCAAGCATACGAGCTCGAATCTTTTCAATAGCCTCACTCGTTCTTCGGATAACCTCAGGTCCAAGATACCTACGTTCGCCAGCTTCATCCCAGTGAATAGGTGAACGACATTTCCTTCCATAAACCATCTCATACGGAGCCATGCCAATGGTACTCTGATAACTATTGTTGTAAGAAAATTCAATCAGAGGTAGGTACTTGTTCCAAGAACCTTCAAAATCCATTACACATGCTCTCAGCATATCCTCAAGTATCTGGATAGTCCTATCAAATTGACCATCGGTTTGAGGATGAAAAGCTGTACTAAATTTTAATTTAGTACCCATTGCTTGCTGTAAGCTTCCCCAGAATTTGGATGTAAATTTTGGATCTCGATCAGAAACTATTGACTTTGGGGCACCGTGAAGCCGAACTATCTCCTTGATATATAAATCAGCATATTGATCCACTGTATACGTTGTCCTCACCTTGAGAAAGTGAGCAGACTTCATATATTGATCCACTATCACCCAAATAGAATCATAATACCCTACTGTTCTTGGGAATCCCACTACAAAATCCATGGTGATGTCTTCCCAATTCCATTCAGGAATCTTTAGAGGCTGAAGCAAACCTGCCGGCCTCTGGTGTTCTGCTTTAATTTGTATACAGGTTAAGCATCTTGACACATATTCAACAATATCCCTCTTCATACCCGGCCACCAGTATAAAGCTTTCACATCATGATACATCTTGGTTGTTCCCGGGTGTAAGGAGTATGGTGTAGTATGAGATTCATCAAGAATCTCCTGTCTGATTTCTTTATCAACCGGTACACAAATTCTGTTCTTGTATCGCAACAACCCATCAAATAAACACAAAAAGTCTTTTGCCAATCCGACCTCTAACTTCTCCTTATGCCTCTATAGCTCAAGATCACTTTGTTAAGCTACTCTAATTCTTTCCAATAAATCAGATTGCAGGGTAATGTTGGCAAGTTTTCCAATTACAAATTCAATTCCTGCTCTAGTCATATCCTCAGCCAGCTCTGCTGAAATTTTCTTTAGTTCACAAACTTGCCCTGGTCCTTTTTGACTCAGAGTCTGCGCTACCACATTTGCTTTGCCAGGGTGGTAGAGAATTTCACAATCATAATCGTTGATAGCCTAATCCTCGTTACTGATGGAAATTATTTTACCAGGATCTTAGATCTACTCACAAGTATGTTGATTAACACCCTAAATATGAACTTTCTAAAACGAGCAGTTCGTTAATAGCCTAATCCTCGTTACTGATGGAAATTATTTTACCAGGATCTTAGATCTACTCACAAGTATGTTGATTAACACCCTAAATATGAACTTTCTAAAACGATGAAATAAACACATATAAAGTATTAGAAACCTTACATTAGGTGCAGCGGAATAAAATGACTCCTTCCGTTCAGATATCTAGCCCTTGGTTCCTTTTTGTAGCAGAGCATTATCAATATCTGAACCTGGCTCTCTTTCTCTGATTCTTTAGTGTTGAAACTCCTTCTTATTGAAAGTCTTTCTTCACGATCTTCCTCACTATGATTGAGGTATCACTTGCTGTGTGTGGGCACTACTCTAATCACTAAGAATTTCGAAATTGAATAGGGAAGAAAGAGAAGAAGGTGGCAGCTAGGTATAGAGAGAGAATGCTCAGGTTTTTCTCTGAAGGAAAAAGTAGAAAGTTAAGTGTAAATTTCCTGAAGCCTTCACTATCTATTTATAGCATTCCACTAGGGTTAGGTTTGAATTATTTGGCATTAAAATAATGAAAATATCAGAGGTAAATTCCTATAAAAGTGGTCGGCCATGCAATGTGGATTTGGGCCTCACTTTTTGCACTTTTTGCAGTTTTATCATTTCTGCATCTGATTTTCTCAAAAACGCCAATTTTCTAATTCAACCATTTAAATGACAATTCTAACTATTTAATAATTATAAATAATTATTAAATAATATTGTCATTTATCATATTTATTAATTGAACCATAGAAAGTATCATAATTAACAAATATGCCCCTAAAACTCTTTCTTTACGATTTCGCCCTTACTTAGTGAAAAATTCACAAATAGACATAGTCTAAATTGAGAATTATAATTGATTAATCAAAACCAATTATATGAGTCTTACAAGCAATATTATCTCAACTAGTGGGGAGACCATGGGTCTATATAACCGAGCTTCCAATAAGAAGATCAAGAATTTATAACCTAAATTCACTGACTTATTAATTCTTCATTGAATCCACGCATAGAACTTAGAATTGCACTCTCAGTATATAGAATGCTCTATATGTTCCACCATATAGACACATCATTAGTTATCCATTATTATAATCCTAATTTGATCAATGATCCTCTATATGAATGATCTACACTGTAAATGGATTAGATTACCGTTACACCCTACAATGTATTTAATCCTTAAAACACTTGACCCCGTATAAATGATATTTCAGCTTATGTGAAATGAGTACTCCACCATTTATTTTTGTTTGGTCAAGCTCGAAGGAGATTATCCTTTACTTACTATTCGCCAGATAGAAGCTATAGATTCCATGTTTATGTTAGCGCTCCCACTCAAGTGCACTACCGTGTTCCCAAAATCTACGTATCACCCTGACCTAAACGTAGGCTTAACTAACATATCAAAGAAAACGAATAGCCTCCTGAGATTGAGCCTAATCATAACAGGATTAAGATCATTTGATCTAGGATCAACTAGGCGATATTGACTTGAATAGATTTTACGGTAAGTTTAATAAATCTAAGTCAAAGTTCATTATCGGTCCCTTCTGATGCATACTCCATGCATCCAACCTGAGCTTTATTTTAACCAATGCTTTGGAAAGAACATAGCATTTCTCCAAATACAAGTAAACTCTGTTGTAGATTATCATATCAGTAATACCCTGTGTTTGATAAATCTAGGAAACTTTATTCACATGGTCATGTTTACTTTCCAAAGTGTTGACAACACAATAAACATGATCAAGTATGTGAAAAGGGTTTTAGATGAATTCATACATTATGTACATATAATCATGAAATAAATCATGTGAACCATGCAACATTAAATGTTATTTCTGATCTATATTAATAAGTAAATCTGATTATATTGAAATGAGTTTTATTTAGGGCGTAAAACCCAACAGTTACTTGTATTGACTTAAGATCAAGGAGAAAGATTCCTTTTCGTATAGCTCTTACAACAGTATCTCTGAATGTATAATTTATAGATAATATATTTAGGGTATAGTCTTAGCTCAACTGCTTTTCAATCGATCTCTTGCCCAGTGAATATGCATCACTATTTATAGGGCTAGCAAGCTTGTGGAGGAAGAGTTTCCCCTCTCGTTACAATGCGTATAAACAGAAAGATTGTGGGATCAATGCTGAATGCAAGGATCGTGGGATTGAGGCTGAATACACTGATAGTGGGATTGTGCTGACGACTCACGATGCAAAAGCTGAATTCGCTAAGTGTTGGTCGCTCTGCACGGTTTGCTGAATAATTTGCTCTGGGCAGGCCAGCGAGGCATCCTGCTCGAACTATGCTTCCCGAGCAGATGTTCCAAGTGTATTCCACGTGTCACCATTCATGTGATGCCACGTCATAGTGCAAAAAATTGGGATAACAATGGGTATCAGGGAAGGCCTCCCCTAAAATTTATAAGAGATGTCCTCGTCGGACCTATCACTTACAAAGACCTATCTGTTGGGTTTTGTGCCCTAAATAAAACCCATTTCAATATAATCAGATTTACTTATTAATAAAGATCAGAAATAACATTTTATGTTGCATGGTTCACATGATTTATTTCATGAATATATATATAATGTATGAATTCTATTTAAGTCCAGAACATATGAATTTGTTAAAGATTATAGTGTTATTAGCACAGTGGAATATAATCTTAATTATATGTTCGAAAGTTTATTCCCTGATTTGTCAGAACACTCAATTTAGACTGACATGGTATAATCAGTGATAGGTATTCTTACACCTTGGAAAAGTGTTATGTCCTTTCCGGGAAATTGGCAAAGTTTACCAGTATCGGATGTATGGAGTATACATCGGAAGGGATCGATATTGAACTTTGATTAGATATATTAGAATTTATTGTAATATCTATTCAATTCAATATCACCTGTTGATCCTAGATCAAATGATCTTAGATCAAATGATCTTAATCCTGATATGATTAGGTTCAATCTCAAGAGTGTTATTCGTGTTCTTTGATTTGTTAGTTAAGCCTACTTTTGGGTCAGGGTGATACGTACATTTTGGGAACACGGTAGTGCAATTGAGTGGGAGCGCTAACATAAATATGGAATCTATTGCTTCTATCTGGCGAATAGAAAGTAAAGGATGATTTCCTTCGAGCTTAACCAAACGAAAATAAATGGTGGAGTACTCATTTCACTTAGCTAAAATATCATTTATACATGGTTAAGTGTTTTAAGGATAAAATACATTGTAGGGTGTTACGGTAATTTAATCCCTTTACAGTTTAAATCATCTATATAGAGGATCATTGATCAAATTAGGATTATAACAATAGATAACTAATGACGTATCTATATCGTGGAACATATAGAGCGTTCTATATGACTGAGAGTGCAATTCCAAGTTCTAAGAGTGGATTCAATAAGGAATTAATAAGTTAGGGAATTTACTTGGTAAATTCGGTTCGACTTATTGGAAGCTCGGTTATATAGACCCATGGTCCCCATACTAGTTGAGACCATACTGCTGGTAAGACTCAGTTAATTGATTTTAATTAATCAATTATAATTCTAAAGTTAGACTATGTCTACTTTATGAATTTTCACTAAGCAAGGGCGAAATTGTAAAGAAAAGAGATTCTAGGTTTATTTATTAATTAAGATACTTTATATTTCTAAATTAATAAATATATTAAATGACAATATTATTTAATAATTATTTTTAAGTTATTAAATAATTAGAATTGGCATTTGAATGGTTAAATTGGAAAATTTGCATTTTTGAGAAAATGGGAATGAAAAATAACAAAATGAGAAAGTTGCAAAGTGTGGCCCAATTTCCTTATATGGGCCGCCCACTATGCATAGGCTTTTACCATTTTATTTTTTCATTATTTTAATGCCACACAATTCTAACCTAAACCTAGAGGGCATTCTATAAATAGAAAGTGTTGGCTTCAGGAAACTCATAACTTTGCACATTGTTTCCTTCAGAGAAAAGCCAAGCCGCCCCTTCTCTCTCTTTTCTTCTCTTCTAATTTCGAAATTCTCTTGAGTGATAGAGCAGTGCCCACACACATCAAGTGGTACCTCAATCATAGTATGTAAGACTGTGGAAAATCAGCATCAAAGAAGGAGAGAAAGAGATCCAGATTCAGATCTTGATAATGCTCTGCTACAGAAAGGAATCAAGGGCTAGAGATCTGAATGGAAGGAGTCATTATATTCCGCTGCACCCAATGTAAGGTTTTCTTAAACTCTTATGTGTTTATTTCATTGTTTTAGATCATATTAGGATATTAATGAAACATACTTGGTAGTAAATCTAGATCCTGGTAAAATATTTCCAACAAGTTCACCTTTTTGGCCGTCCAGAGGTACAACACTAAGGGGTTGGCCAACCAAAGGTTGGCCAAGTAGGGGAGTTATTGTCCCAAGGATCCCTGGTCAGCCCCCCAAGTCGCCAGTTGCCAAGGTCTGGCTATTCTCGCTACTAGGTATTTGTGGGAAGACTTATTCTCCTTCGGATTGGGAAAGGTCTGTCATGGTTCCAAAGGAACTTGGTTGGATTATTTGTGTGTATACCCTCCCCGATCTGTTGACTTATCTCTCGTGGAGAGGATCTCTGATGAGATTTGACCTCTTTCGATAGTTCTTTCATTGAACTACCTTATTAGGTCGCTAGCTTCTTTGTTAAGGTGATCTAACTACGCCTGGTGAGATTGGAGGATGTACTCTTGGTCATCCATCAATCTCAGAAATTTGCGTCACTGTTGTGCGAATGCATTGCGTCACTGTGGAAAATCAGCATCAAAGAAGGAGAGAAAGAGATCCAGAATCAGATCTTGATAATGCTCTGCTACATAAAGGAATCAAGGGCTAGAGATCTGAATGGAAGGAGTTATTATATTCCGCTGCACCCAATGTAAGGTTTTCTTAAACTCTTTGTTGGAAATTATTTTACCAGGATCTTAGATCTACTCACAAGTATGTTTATTAACATCCTAAATAAGAACTTTCTAAAACGATAAATTAAACACGTATAAAGTTTAAGAAACCTTACATTGGGTGCACCGGAATAATATGACTCCTTCCGTTCAGATATCTAGCCCTTGATTCCTTTCTGTAGCAGAGCATTATCAATATCTGAACCAGGATCTCTTTCTCTAAATCTTTGATGCTGAAACTCCTTTGCTGATGATCTTTCTTCACGATCTTCCTCACTATGATTGAGGTATCACTTGATGTGTGTGGGCACTACTCTAATCACTAAGGATTTTGAAATTCAAAGGAAGAGAAAGAAGAAGTGGCAGCTAAAGATAGGGAGAGAGAAGGCTCAATTTTCTAAATCAGAAGAAGTGTTTTTCCTGAAGCCTTCACTATCTATTTATAGCATTCCACTAGGGTTAGGTTTGAATTATTTGGCATTAAAATAATGAAAAAATCAACTTAAAATACCTACAATAGGTGGTCGGCCACACTCTTAGTGGATTGGGCCTTGCTTTTTGCAATTTTGCAATTTTAACACCTTTTGTATCTGATTTTCTCAAAAATGCCAATTTCTTAATTCAACCATTTAAATGCCAATTCTAACTATTTAATAACTATAAATAATTATTAAATAATATTGTCATTTATCATATTTATTAATTGAACCATACAAAGTATCATAATTAACAAATATGCCCCTATAAACTCTTTCTTTACAATTTCGCCCTTACTTAGTGAAAATTTCACAAATAGACATAGTCTAATTTGAGAATTATAATTGATTAATCAAAACCAATTACATGAGTCTTACAAGCAATATTATCTCAACAAGTGCGGGAACCATGGGTCTATATAACCGAGCTTGCAATAAGTAGATCAAGAATTTAGCACTAAAATTCACTAACTTATTAATTCTTCGTTGAATCCACGCATAGAACTTAGAATTGCACTCTCAGTATATAGAATGCTCTATATGTTCCACCATATAGACACATCATTAGTTATCCATTGTTATAATCCTAATGTGATCAATTATCCTCTATATGAATGATCTACACAGTAAAGGGATTAAATTACCGTAACACCCTACTATGTATTTTATCCTTAAAACACTTGACCCCGTATAAATGATATTTCAGCTTATGTGAAATGAGATCTCCACCATTTATTTTCGTTTGGTCAAGCTCGAAGGAGATCATTCTTTGCTTACTATTCGCCAGATAGAAGCTATAGATTCCATGTTTATGCTAGCGCTCCCACTCAATTGCACTACCGTGTTCCCAAAATGTACGTATCACCCTGACCTAAAAGTAGGCTTAACTAACAAATCAAAGAACACGAATAGCCTTTCAAGATTGAGCCTAATCATAACAGGATTAAGATCATTTGATCTAGGATCAACTTGGCGATATTGACTTGAATAGATTTTACGGTAAGTTTAATTAAATCTAAGTCAAAGTTCAATATCGGTCCCTTCCGATGCATACTCCATGCATCCAACCTGAGCTTTACTTTAACCAATGCTCTGGAAAGAACATAGCACTTCTCCAAATGCAAGTAAACTCTGTTGTAGATTATCATATCAGTAAAACCCTATGTCTGATAAATCTAGGAAAACTTTATTCACATAGTCATGTTTACTTTCCAATGTGTTGACGACACAATAAACAGGATCAAGTATGTGAAAAGGGTTTCAGATGAATTTATACATTATGTACATATAATCATGAAATAAATCATGTGAACCATGCAACATTAAATGTTATTTCTGATCTATATTAATAAGTAAATCTGATTATATTGAAATGAGTTTTATTTAGGGCATAAAACCCAACAAACTCCCACTTGCACTAATATAAAACAAAAAGTGCGTTTCAAATAATCTCAACACCTTGATATACAAATTAAGTGTAGTAGTAGTAAACTCCTCGTAATAGGATCTGAAAGGTTGAATTAACCACAACCTTTTCTCCACTATTACTCTTCCTTTAATCACAAAATCATTGATAATGTGAAATTTCGGGTAATGCTTTGCTAATCCTTTTCTTAATTCCGGAGTTGTTCAGGTAAATTTCTATAAGGAGGGGGTAATTGTAATACCCAGAATTAAGAAAAGGATTAGCAAAACCCTAATTAGATAATTATGAGTTAATTGAGGAATTATATTATTATATAGTTCAATATATGTGAAATTATATGAAATGTAACATGTTAAAGACCCCGTTGGTGAGCCAGGGGCATTTTTGTAATTATGACCAGAGAAGGGTAAATTGTTGAGATTAATTTAATTACGTGCTTCATAGAACTATATTATTATATAGTATGCCTGGGTTGTCTTTTCAGGTGTGTTCTGACAGGTTGGCGCGGTATAGTCACACCCGGGAATTTCGGGCCGAACTGGGTTCAGGCCCAAAATATAAATTGAATTGATTCTTTGGCATTTTATTTGACATGTGATAATCTGAAATTTATTTGGCAATATTTGAGTGTGAAATGGCATTTATGCCCTTGAAAATGAATATGTATGTTTTATAGCCCTAAGGGCAAAAAGGTCATTTGACCATTTGTGAGTTATGTTGAATTTAATGAATTTTGAGAGAAAATGAATTATTTTTCTGGTTTTATCACTCTCTCACCCGAACCCTCTCTTTCTCTAAAGCCCATTTGATTTTCAAAGTTGATTGTTGAGAAATTGCTTGAAGTTGGGTGTGAATTGGAGCTTTGGAATTGTGGATTCTTGAGCTTGGAGCTAGGTAAATTCTTATTGAGTTTATGTAAAGATTGTTGGTGAATTCTCTTGCTGAATTTTAGGTTGGAAAAGCTTGGTTAAGTAATTGTAATCTTGGTATGCATGTGTTAGGTTGTTCTTGATGCATGTTAGGTGATTTGGTGTTAATCTTGTGAAATTAAGCTTCTATTTATTGTTTGAATTGTTGTTGAGCTTGAGCTGAGATTTTATGGTATTCTTAGGTTGGAATTTCATGTGTAAGTAATGTTTTAATGGCTGGAAAACTATTTGAATAGTTGAAGAGAAAGCTCTCGTTCTTGAGCTTGAGATTTGCTTAGTTTGGGCATGATATTGTTGTGTTTCTCAATATGAAATTGTGGTATTTTTGAGGGGTTTTGGATGCCTAAAGCATTTTATTTGAGCACCTTATAATTGCTAGTGATCCCAATTGTTAATTTCTATGCTTGGTTGAGAAATTGGTGTGAACGATTGAGTTTGGAAGCTGAAAATTCGAAGAAGGGCTGCTGGTTTCTGGGTTCTGCACCCAGATGCCGCGGCCTGCTCTGGAGCATGCCGCGACCCGCCCCTCTTGGTGGAACCCAGGTTTTGTCCCAGGTGCCGCGACATGGTCTGGGGCATGCCGCGGCCCGCCCTCGTGTTTTTGGGCAGTTTTGAGTTGATTTTCAAAAGTTCGTAACTTTTGATTTCGAATTTCGATTTGGGAGTTCCTTATATCGTTGGAAAGCTCGTTCTGAGCTCTGTATGATTATCTGAATTGTAAATGCCATGCTTGAATTTTATTGAGTTAAAAGTCAGGGGTTAACCCTAAGTATGAATTATCCCGGATTTGTGTGACTAGGATTACCGGCACCTGATCAGGAGCACCCGGGGATTCGGAATCTCCTTCTATAGCTGGACAACAGGTAAGACAGTAGTTTGCACGTAGAGTATGTACAGTGGCGCTTATGTGAATATGATATATGTGAGTTATTGTAACCGGGATTATGGTTATTACCCTAATAGGAACGATTTGTTAGCCTAGGGTTATTACTCTAGTGGAATATGTGTATAAATGCCATGCCATGTTAATTGAAATGAAAATTTAAGGATTATGCGCTCAAGGCATAATCAGGTTGGACTCGGTACACATAACCGAGATGAACCACTTCTAAGGCCTTAACGTATTTAGACGTGTGAGAGCAACACGTGGGTCTACGTCACGTAGATTTAATTAGATGTGTGAGCGCAACACATAGGTCTATGCCACGTAGACATAAATGGGCATGTTGATATAGTGATCAGGTCTGTGCTATACAGACATATATGTGAATGAGCATATTATATTTGTTATGATTTATACTATCTTGCTGGGCTTGGCTCACGGGTGCTCTACTGTGCAGGAAAGGGTCAGGCATTAACTGATTAGCCATGAGTTTCTAGAGCAGACGAAGAATGTACATGTTCACGCCACTTCAGACCAAGCGGGTTATGGGTCTAACAGTGTTGACTTTTGTATTCTGTTTTGCCGCTTAGGTCGGCTAGTAAGAAAGAACTTGTAATAAGTTGTAAATATTTTTGGGATCCCAACTATTTTGAAAAGTTTAAATATATTACAAGTTTATTTTCAGTCCGTTTAATATAAAAGTTCAAATTCTGCGCTATTTTAATTAGTAATCTCGATTAGGGGATTAGGGTTTCATAAGCATTTTTTTTGGGTAGCGCGCCTAATTATTTAGGGCGTTACAAATATAATCACTAAACTGAGCGCTCTATCATTTATCTCTATTTAGCCAAGCTCGAAGAAAATCATCGTTTCACTTCTATGTCTAGATAGAATCTATAGATTCCGTATCTATGATTAGCGCTCTCACTTAATTGTACTACCATGTTCCCAAAATGTACGTATCACCCAGACCAAAAGGTAGGCTTAAATAACAAATCAAAGAACACAAATAACACTCTTGAGATCGAACCTAACCATGTCAGGATTAAGATCTTTTGATCTAGGATCAACTTGGTGATATTGAATTGAATAAATATTACGGTAAGATTATCATATCTAGTTCAAATTCAATATTGGTCCCTTCTGATGCATACTCCATACATCCAACCTAAGCTTACTTTAACCAATGCCTTGAAAGGACATAACACTTATCCACGGTCCAAGTAAACTACGTTGTAGATTATCATATCAGTTAAACCCTGTGTACTGATAAATCTAGGAATACATTTAATCACACAATCTTGATTACTTTCCACTGTGTTGGCAACACAATAAATAAGAATATCAATGTGATAAGGGTTTGGATGAATTTATTAATCAAATAAGTAAATAAATGATCTCATGAACCAAATAACACATTAAACAAGTAATGGAATTAAATCTATTTCTTTATTGATAATTGAATAGAAAAGATTACATTGAAATTGAGTTTTATTTAGGACACAAAGCCCAACAAATATTACTTGCATTGCTCAACTAAAAGGAGGATGTAAAGTCTTTTTTTGGCAATTTATATGCCAAAATATTTTTTATTTACGGTGAGATTTCTTTGCATTATTAACCGATTTTCTCACCTTGATTTTTTTAGTTTTTATTGCTCTTTTCCATGTTAGGAAAGATTGTATTTTCAGCTGAACTTTTCTTCTATGGAAACTTCTTGTAAGAGAAGCAGTGCTCTTATGGAAAGTTGGTTTTTAAAGGAAACTTTGATTATTGCTATATTCCTTATTGAATTCGATTATGTCTTGATACAATCAGATTATACAGACTGTTTATGGCAGGAATTAAGACCCAATACAAAATCAGACTCGTTTATGGCAAGTTTCCTTTTTTAGTCTTATTTGTTGCGTCAGAATCCGTTCTGATGCTACAAATCAAGTTTATCTTAGGAAAGTTTTGTACAACTGTAGATTCGACCTTGTGGCTGTCTTTAGGGTTTCTATGTTCAATAAATAGAACCTAGAGAGCAGCCATTCAATTAAGCTCTTCTAGTTTTCATTTTTTGCATTTTTCTTATTTGTGAGAAGAGAGTTTTCTTTTTGTGAGAACCTAGTTGTTCATCTAGGTTCTAGTGTTTTTCATATCTATTCTTACTCTGTCATAGAGTTCGTTAGAATGACTTGATTGAAAAAGAGAGTGGTCTTCGGGAGAAGACTTGTTCAAGCTTTACTTCGGAAGGAAGTAAGCACGCACACTTTAAAGACGAAGGGAGTTTGAGGTTTAGAGGTGTTTCAAAAGTCAGATTCATAAAGTGCATTACAAAGGATTGCGTCAATAATTTAGAGAGAATCTAAACTTGTTTAAGTCAATTGTCTTTGTAATTGTTGATACTTTATTCATTGATTACATTCTTTGGGTGTGGCCTCGTGGACTAAGAGTGTTCGAAAGAACACTGATACCACGTATAAATCTCTTGTGTCAAGTGTTTTAATTTTCTACAATTATTTTTATATTCTGCCAGTTTTGTTTTGTCGCTGCAAAACTGGTCTCTGCAGTAATAGAATTACATTATGCTTCTGCAGATGTATACAGTTTTATATTTTTGTATATATTATTGACATTTGCAAAACCCAATTTTTCAATTGGTATCAGAGCGGGACACTAAACTCTTAGTGTGATCTTTTTAACGTTTTTGTGTAAAATGTCATTTTTTGCAGAAGGAAGTTCGATTTCTAGACCACCCTTGCCCAATGATTCTTATTATTCTTATTGAAAAGTTAGAATGAGGGCTTTCATCAAATCTCAAGATGAGAGAGCTTTGAGGATGGTTCTATCAGGTTGGTCTTCTCAAGTTGAGATAGATCCTGAAGGTAATTCTAAAATAAAATCTAAACTGGAATGGTCTATTGTTAGTCTAAAATTAGTCTAAGTTTCGGGTCATATTTTCGGTTAGTTTTCACTCTTTGTTTCTAGTTTTAGGGCTATATTACGCTTGATTCTTTGGTTTCAGGTCCTCGGGCATTTAAAGAAAGTATGTTCAAGAATTGAGGAAAAGTTGTGAAAGAATCGAGAAGAAAATCCAAGATTGGTGTCGCTGCCTGTTCCAGTCGCGACGGGGAATTTGCCAGTCGCGACGGGAACTGGCAGAGAGATTTTCAAGGAGTCAAAGGTTACTCCCATCGCGACGGGAGCTTTGCCAGTCGCGACGGGGACCCCAGTGACGAGATTTTTGGGCAGTTTCGTAATTTCACGAATTTTTAAGTTGAGAGTTGGTTTAAATAGTGAGAGTTCGTGAAAATTAGGGATTATTCAGAATTAGAACCCTAGAAACAAAGGAGGAGGCTACAAGAGCGGCTTGTGGCGACCCGGATTAATTGCTTCAACTATTTCTTTTTCTTCTCTTTAATTTTTCTATGTTATTTTCTGTTTCAATGTTAATTATGGATTTGATTATGGATGTTTTGAACTAAACTCCTATTTAGGGAGAATGATGAATGTTGTTTAAGTTTTTCCTAGTTAATGAATAATTGCCATTCCTCCATCTTGATTGTGAACACTATTCATATTTGTGTTTAATTTCCATGTGCAAGATTGATCACCTTTTACATGTTTTATGATCTCAATTCGAAATCTGAAAAGTGAGAATTGAGAATGCTAAAATTGGATAGTCTAGGTTTTGATGTGAAACGAAAGTATTTACATAGCCTTTGTGACATTTAGATTATTGCTTAATGCTGATTTCATGTTAGTTTAATTAAGAGATTAATTAGAGAGCATGAGATTTAGAACCTAGAAGATCTGAAAAGAGCTAGGTTAATTTATAATCTGTCATTCACTTCAAGAGAAGGATAGCAATTAGACATTAACATTGGTAACTTAACAACATGATTCGTCTCCCTATTCTCTCATCTTGATTAATATTCACTTGTTCCTTTAAGTTTCTTGAATTTCTTTCCTCCTTTCTCAATCATAAATACTTTTGATTTGCCAAATAGAATTATAAGTATAGTTTAGTAGTAATTAATCCAATTCCCTGTGGTTCGACCTCACTTGCGTGAGTATACTACTTGATTGCGTGCACTTGCGTAGTAATTAATAATTTTCGCAACAAGTTTTTGGCGCCGTTGCCGGGGAATTGTTTAAAGATTAATATTACACAAAATTATACTAACTTCTACTTTGGTATATTTTCTCTTGCTGATTTTCTAACCTTTCTCTTGCAAAAAAAAAAAAACTGTTCTTATCTATTTCAGGTATTTTGAGTGCATGCGCCGCCAAGGGCAAGCAGTTATACTACCCATCGACCCTGAAATTGAGAAAACTTGTAGGAGAAACCGAAGGAACAAGAGGCAAGAAGGAGTTTCAGCAACTGCTGAAACAACAGAAATCATGGCTGCTAATGTGAATGCGAATGCTGCAAATAACGGCAATAATGGTGGTGCCGTGGAAGACCAAGCTAATGGCCGTAGCTCGAGAGATTACATTTTCCCTACTCTGACGGGAGTGCAGTCATGTATCAGGCCACCGGCAGTGGATGCGAATAACTTTGAGATCAAACCTGCCATACTTCAAATGGGTGCAGTCTTCAGTTCAGTTTGGTGGCCTCCCTTCTGAAGATCCTAATCTGCATCTCTCGAACTTCATGGAACTTTGTGAGACTTTTAAAGTCAATGGAGTTAGTGATGATGCCATTCGTTTGAGACTGTTTCCATTCTCACTTAGAGAAAGATCCAAGAGTTGGTTAATCTCCTTGCCACCAAATTCCATAGCAACATGGACAGACTTAGCAACTAAATTTTTGTCTAAGTTCTTTCCCCCAGCAAAGTCTGCTAAGCTGCGAGGAGAGATCAACAATTTCTGTCAACAAGAGAATGAGTCTCTCTATGAGTCTTGGGAGAGGTTCAAGGACTTAATCAGAAAGTGTCCTCATCGTGGTATTGAGAAGTGAATGCTGGTTCATAATTTCTATAACGGGTTGGTTGGTAACACTAGAACCCTGATAGATGCAGCAGCTGGTGGAGCCTTTATGAGAAAGAGTGCTAATGCGGCTTATGATCTATTGGAGGAGATGGCTCTAAACAATCAGCAGTGGCCAACTGAAAGGAGTCAAACTAAGAAGGTAGCTGGTGTGCTAGAGGTTGATGCCATTACAAAGCTGACAGCTCAGGTTGAGGCCCTAACAAAGCTGATCGCAGTGCAAGCCAAACAAGCTCAAGTGGTTTGTGAGATATGTGGAGGTCCCCATCACTTTTCTGAGTGTCAGGCAGATGTGGATGATTTGCCAATGGATCAAGCAAAAGCCATTGGAAACTATTCCCAAAACAATAATTATAGGCACAACCAATAGGGGTTCTACCAGCAGAGAAACCAGCCCAACAAAACCAACAACAGCTGCGACAACAAAGTTCTAGTGGAGGCTCCACTATCCAAGCTGATTTATTGCTCCAATTCATGATGGAAACTAGAGCCTCTATTAAAACTCTATAAACTCAAATGGAACAATTGGCTACTCAAGTGGAAAAACAAGCTCAAGGAAATTTGCCTAGCACTAATGATGCAAAAGGAAAAGAGCAATGCAAAGCAATTTCCTTAAGGAGTGGAAAGAAATATGATGGGCCTGAGATGATACAACTAGTGGATGAAGAGATTAAAGTTCAAACAACACCAACTCAAGCATCGTCAGATAAGAAGATTACTGATAGTCCAGCACCACCACAGCAGTCTCCACCAATCAGTATTGATCATCATGTGAAAATACCCTATCCTCGGGAGACTCCGAAAGACCAATCTAGACAAGCAGTTCACAAAATTTCTAGAGGTCTTTAAAAGACTACACATCAACATTCCTTTTGCTGAAGCCTTGGAACAAATGCCCCGTTATGTGAAGTTCATGAAGGAGATATTGTCTAAGAAGAGAAAATTGGAGGACTATGAAACAGTGGCATTAACTGAGGAGTGTAGCGCCATTTTGCAAAAGAAACTACCGCCCAAGCTTAAAGATTCGGGTAGTTTCAATATTCCATGCTCTATAGGGGGTTCAGTGGAAACTAAAGCTCTATGTGATCTGGGAGCAAGCATTAATCTAATGCCCTTGTCTGTCTTCAAAAGGCTAGGATTGGGAAAAGCAAAGCCCACAACAGTGACTTTACAACTAGCGGATCGTTCTTTGACTCATCCTCGTGGGATAATTGAAGATGTACTGGTGAAGGTTGGTAAGTTTATCTTCCCTGCTGATTTCCTAATTCTTGATATGGAGGAAGATTCAACTATTCCCATTATTTTGGGAAGACCATTCTTAGCCACAGGCCGAGCATTAATAGATGTTCAAAAGGGAGAGTTAAAGTTGAGAGTGCAAGATGAAGAGGTCAATTTTAATGTTTTTGCCCCAACCGACATTCCTACCTGTTGTAAGATTGAGATGGTGAAGGGTTCTTTTGTTAAAGCTGATAAGAAGAAAGCAAAGCCTAAAGAGCAACTTCGAACGATTCGGCGTCATTGGAAAAGATTGATGTGTGGTAGTTCTGAAGGTGAGCTTACTCTTGTGCGAAACTCTGAAATCAACACGATTGGTGGTAAATTTCCTTCATTTAGTACGAGGGCTCTTTTGGATGAAAAGGGTCCGCCCAACCCCTTATGATGTGGGTTCAGGTAAGTCCTTCTCACCTTGAGTATAATAGCACATTGGGGACAATGTCATATTTAGTTTGGGGGGAGAGACTTAAATTTTTTAAATTCTGCACTTTAATTTCTGCATTTTAATTATCTTTTAGTTTTTTTTGTTTTAGTTAAGGAATGGCAATAAGCTTGACGATAGTTGTATACTGCTGATTAGTGTGATGTGATCTGAAATTGTAAAATAACTGTGTGCTTGATTCTGCTAACTCTTTGGATTAGTTTGGATGCTTAGAAACATGTGTTTATCTAAAAATACTCAATCTGTGAAAATTGTTATAATTGTTTTACGATGGTTTGTGGTAAGATTAACAGGATAGCTTAGAACTTGCATGTTTAATTCTTTTGAGACGAAATCCTTGATAGTGTTCAATTGGAATATGACTTAGGCATTTGTTGGATAGTTCGAGCCTTTCAAGCCTACCGTAATAATGTGTATCCCTAGTTAACCTTTTGAGCCTAAACCCGTTATGTTTTTCACCCATCGATTTGAAAAATTGCAACCACACTATTAATTTTTCTTCACCATGTTATCCATGATATCATAAGCTACATAATTAGTTTGGGGGAGGAGAAACATTTAGTGTGAGGAAATAGTGAGAGGGAGAAAAACTTGTAAGATTGAGAAGAGCAAAAAAAAAAAAAAAATTGTGTAATTCAATGTCACTGAAAAAAAATGGAATATGATGAAAAAAAAAATACAATAAAAAGTAAAAATATGTGTGAAAGAAAAAAAAAGAAAAAAATTTCAGTGATGTTGAAAAATAATAGAAATGTCTTCTATCAATCTTGGTAAATTGAGGGAATATTATGAGATCTTAGAAAAAGAAAAGCAAGAAGCTTGTGGGTTCTGTTTGTGTGCTTATGATATCTTTAGCCAAAATTGTCTTTTGCCTATCCCTGAATATCTGAGCCATATTACCTAAAGCCTTGAAAAGACCTAACGATTCCAAAGAATACTGTCAACATTAGTGGAGAAAGGTAAGCATGCAAGCTTATGAGTTATTAGGCTGTGGAACTGTTGGAAAGAGTAAAACTTTTATAACAATGTTTCACATTTGAATAAATTCTTGCAGTTGTACATAGTGTTATAAATTGAGCATCTGAGTTAATTGTTAGAGTTAGTAGGATCGAAATTCTAGTTTATGCAAGGAAGAAAACAGAGCATGAGTCAGCAGCGTAGTGATTATCTGACAGCGTAGTTAGTTTTTTTTTTAACCTTACTCGGGGGCGAGTAAGAATCTAGTTTGGGGGAATTTGTTAGGCTAAAATTAGTCTAAGTTTCGGGTCATATTTTCAGTTAGTTTTCACTCTTTGTTTCTAGTTTTAGGGCTATATTACGCTTGATTCTTTGGTTTCAGGTCCTCGGGCATTTAAAGAAAGTATGTTCAAGAATTGAGGAAAAGTTGTGAAAGAATCGAGAAGAAAATCCAAGATTGGTGTCGGCACTGTTCTGTCGCGACGGGGAATTTTCGGTCGCGACGGGAGCGCGAGAGAGATTTTCAAGGAGTCAAAGTTTACTCCCGTCGCGACGGGGAACATGCCAGTCGCGACGGGAACTGGCAGAGAGGATCTTGAAGTTTCAAAGTTTAATCCCGTTGCGACGGGAGCTTTGCCAGTCGCGACGGGGACCCCAGTGACGGGATTTTTGGGCAGTTTCGTAATTTCACGAATTTTTAAGTTGAGACTTGGTTTAAATAGTGAGAGTTCGTGAAAATTAGAGATTATTCAGAATTAGAACCCTAGAAACAAAGGAGGAGGCTAGAAGAGCGGCTTGTGGCGACCCAGATCAATTGCTTCAACTAGTTCTTTCTCTTCTCTTTAATTTTTCTATGCTATTTTCTGTTTCAATGTTAATTATGGATTTGATTATGGATGTTTTGAACTAAACTCCTATTTAGGGAGAATGATGAATGTTGTTTAAGTTTTTCCTAGTTAATGAATAATTGCCATTCCTCCATCTTGATTATGAACACTATTCATATTTGTGTTTAATTTCCATGTGCAAGATTGATCACCTTTTACATGTTTTATGATCTCAATTCGAAATCTGAAAAGTGAGAATTGAGAATGCTAAAATTGGATGGTCTAGGTTTTGATGTGAAACGAAAGTATTTACATAGCCTTTGTGACATTTAGATTATTGCTTAATGCTGATTTCATGTTAGTTTAATTAAGAGATTAATTAGAGAGCATGAGATTTAGAACCTAGAAGATCTGAAAAGAGCTAGGTTAATTTATAATCTGTCATTCACTTCAAGAGAAGGATAGCAATTAGACATTAACATTGGTAACTTAACAACATGATTCGTCTCCCTATTCTCTCATCTTGATTAATATTCACTTGTTCCTTTAAGTTTCTTGAATTTCTTTCCTCCTTTCTCAATCATAAATACTTTTGATTTGCCAAATAGAATTATAAGTATAGTTTAGTAGTAATTAATCCAATTCCCTGTGGTTCGACCTCACTTGCGTGAGTATACTACTTGATTGCGTGCACTTGCGTAGTAATTAATAATTTTCGCAACATCTATTGAAGATGATAAACTTTCTGCCTACAATAGCAAAGCCTTGCATGCTATATTTAATGGTGTAGGTGAAGGTTATATTAAACTTATATCATCTTGTGAATCTACTAAGAAAGCTTGGCAGATCCTTCAAACTCAGTTTGAAGGAACATTTGATGTTAAGCGCTCTAGATTTATCATGCTTCAAACTAAATTTGATGAGCTTAGGATGTTAGATAATGAAACCCTAACTGAATTCTATGATAGGCGATCTAATATAGCTAATGAATATTTTGCTCTTGGTGAAAAGCTTGATGATTCTATTCTTGTGAGAAAAATTGTTAGAGTTCTTCCTGAGAGGTTCGATACTAAACTTTTGGCAATGGAGGAAGCTAAAGATTTTAGCACAATGAAGGTGGAAGAATTAATGGGTTCCTTGCGTACTTTTTAATTGAATCAACAAATCAAACAAAAGAACAAACCCAAATCCATTGCTGATAAAGGTAAAAGTATCACTTTAAAAGTTGCTGACAATGAAAATTCTGATAGTGAATGTGATGATTAAATTGCTTTATTAACCAAGAATTTTTAAAAATATATGAAAAAGATGGGTAATAAAAAGAATAACTCGAATTTTTCAAAATGAAATACTTCTTTTAAACCTTCTGTGTCTAACAAAAAAGGAATTCAGTGCAGGGAATGTGAAGGATTTGGGCATATTCAATCTGAGTGTGCAAACACTTTGAAAAAGAATAAGAAAAGTTTCAATGTCACGTGGAGTGATGAAGAAAATTCTGAGAATGTTGCCCTAACTTCTGTTTTTACTAATATGTTGTGTGATTCACAGGTAAAAGCCAGACTGGTATGTTTGAATAATACCACTGAACAAGAAGAATATGATTCTGATGACTTTGAAATATGCGAATGTGAAAAGTCTCTTTCTGAATCTTACAAAGTCATGTATGAAAAGTGGATTCAAGTTACTTCTGAAAATAGAGTGTTGATTAAAATGAATAAAAAATTGTCTCATCAAATTGAAATTTTGGAGTTAAAAATAAAAGAATATAAGACAGATTTTTGTGTTAAAGATGAAAAAAATCACTCTTTTAAAGAAGGAACTTGAACTTTTTTGGAAAAATGTTCAAATGCTTAATCCCGGATCTTCTATTTTTGAAAAAGCTCAGAATGCAGGTCAAAGAGGTTTTGCAGGCATCAGATCAAATGATATAGAAAGTTCTGGAATCACGAGGTTTGCAAAATCTAGTGTTCCAACGAATCTTCCTGATGCTGCAAATGTGAAGTCTGCTGCAACAGATTCAAATTCTGTTGTTGCAGAAGCTGTTTCTGCTGACGTAAAATATCCAGGATTTGCAAAAAGAGTAAGATCTGAGGTAAAAAGATTTGTTCTTGCTTGTCATTTTTGTGGTAGAAAAGGACATATCAGACCTAAATGTTTCACTTTGCAAAATATGTTTAAAACAAATTATTTTGTCAATTTGGGAAAATCTCAAAAGAAACATAGAGGTTTGAAACAAAAATGGATTAAGAAAAAGTGTCTAGCTAGTTTTTCTGATAAAAGTGCTGCATCTCAAATGTGGTATTTTGATAGTGGTTGCTCTAGACATATGACAGGTGACAAGGATTTTTTGATTAACATTCGACCTATGCAGTGTGGGGAAGTCAGCTTTGGCAATGGCTTAGCTGGAAAATTCGTTGGTATGAGAACTCTCAATTTTGAAGGGTTAACGAGATTGAAAAATGTGATGTTAGTTGAAGGGCTAAGGGCTAATTTACTTAACATTAGTCAAATTTGTGACCAAGGGTATTCTGTCTCATTTGACAGTGATCATTGTTATGTACTTAATGATGATAATTAATGTATTTTGCAAGGATTTCGATCCAATGATAATTGTTATAACCTAACTCCTGTGTTCACTTGTCATTCAGCCATCAACAGCACCACGGATTTGTGGCATGCCAAACTTGGACATATTAATTATAAAAATCTGAAAAAATTGTCAAATGTAGGTATTGTTCGAGGTCTACCCAAGCTTGGTAAGAAAAATGTTGGTAAGTGTGAAACATGTCAACTTGGTAAATAATTAAAAATCACTCACAAACGTGTGTCTGATATCAATGCCTCAAAAGTATTGGAATTTCTTTACATGGATCTTATGGGTCCAATTCAAGTTGAAAGTCTAAATGGTAAGCAATATATTTTTGTGTGTATTGATGATTTCTCTCATTTTACTTGGGTAGATTTTTTAAGAGAAAAGTCTGACACTTTTCATGCTTTTAAAAATCTTTGTTTGAGATTAAGAGTTGAAAAAGGATGTAATATTGGGAAAATTGTTCGAATTCGGAGTGATCATGGCAAGGAGTTTGAGAACTCAGTTTATGATGACTTTTGTAAGTCTACAAGTATAACTCATGAATTTTTAGCTCCCAAAACTCCTTAACAAAATAGAGTTGTTGAGAGGAAGAATCGAACATTGCAATAGATGACAAGAAAGTGATGTTGAATAGCAAGAAGCTGACAAAGTGATTATGGGCAGAAGCTATTAACACAACTTGCTATATAATAAACAGAGTTTTTATTCGTCCAGGTACTTCAAAAACATCCTATGAAATTTGGAAAGGTAAGCGTCCCAATGTAAGTCATTTTCATGCATTTGGATGTGTTTGTTATGTTTCTATAGATCGTGAGCATATTGGTAATTTGATGTTAAAAGTGATGTGGGTGTTTTCATTAGATATTCTTTAAACAGTAGAGCTTATCGTGTTTACAACATGAGAACTCAAACTGTTTTGGAATCAACTAATGTGGTTGTCGATGATTTTAAAGATTTTTCAGAATTTTCCACAGAAGCCGAGATAGATAGCTTTATGGATACTCCACCAGAAGCAGTAAAAGTAGATTCTGTTGCAGCAGAACTCAATTCTAATGACGCAAATGACGAATTTGCTGCTGCAACTGATACAGGAAAATCAGAACAACCTATCTCAACTCATCCAAACATCATCACTGATTCTATCCAGAAGGAACCAAGCACCAAAGTTAAATTGAATCATCCCAAAGATCTTATTCTTGGAAATCTTGAAGAAAGCATGGTAACCCAAAGAAGGTATGTTAATTTAATTAGCTTTCTTTGTTTTGTCTCAAAATTTAAACTGAAAAATGTGAAGGAAGCCATGATTTTTGAGGAATGGCTCAATGCAATGCAAGAAGAACTCAATCAATTTGTTCGCAACAAGGTTTAGATTTTGGTTCGAAGACCAAAAGGTATCAATGTGATCGGAACAAAGTGGTTTTTAAAAATAAAAGTGATGAATTCGGTACAATTGTGAGGAACAAGGCTCGATTGGTGGCACAAGGGTACACATAGGTAGAAGGTATTGATTTTGATGAAACTTTTTCTCTTGTTGCAAGATTAGAATCTATTCGTTTACTCTTGTGCATTGCTTGTATTCTTGATATTAAACTGTTCCAAATGGATGTGAAATCTGCCTTCTTGAATGGCATTTTGAGTGAGGAAGTTTATGTTGAGCAACCAAAAGGATTTGAAGATCCTCAGTTTCCAGACCATGTGTACAAACTTGAAAAAGCTTTGTATGGTCTGAAACAAGCTCCTCGTGCCTAGTATGAAAGGTTAAGTCAATTTTTAATTTCTCATGAATATCAAAGAGGTAGTGTGGATAAAAGTCTTTTTATCAAGCATATAAAATCGGATTTTACCATTGCCCAAATCTATGTTGATGATATAGTTTTTGGATCTACATCTAACCATGAAGTGCATGTATTTGTTGATCAAATGAAAAATGAGTTTGAAATGAGCATGGTTGTGAGCTTACTTTCTTTTTGGGTCTTCAAGTCAGACAGATGGAAGGAGGTACATTTGTATCACAAAGTAAGTATGCCAAGAACATTATCAAAAAGTTTGGCCTTGAGTCGGCTAAACAGGTAAGTACTCCTACGAGCACCACTTTAAAATTAACAAAAGATGAGAATGGAGTAAAGGTTGACACTACTCTTTATCATAGTATGATTGGTAGTCTATTGTATTTGACTGCTAGTCGTCTTGATATTAGTTATAGTGTGGGAGTTTGTGCTAGAGATCAAAGTAATCCTATAGAATCTCATGTATCTGTTGTAAAAAGGATTATTTGATATGTTAATAGTACTCTCGATTTTAGAATCTCGTATTCTAAAGATACTAATTCTAACTTAGCTTGTTTTAGTGATGCAGATTGGGCAGGCAATGCTGATGATCGTAAAAGTACAAGTGGAGGTTGTTTCTTTCTTGGAAACAATTTGGTTTCTTGACACAGTAAGAAAAAAACTCTATTTCCTTGTCCACCGCCGAGGCTGAGTACATTGTTGCTGGTAGTTTTTGTGCTCAATTGTTATGGTTGAAACAAATATTGATTGACTATGGATTTGAATTGGGTGTTTTAACTATTTTTTGTGATAACACTAGTGCCATAAATTTTTCCAAAAATCCTGCTCAACATTCTAGAATAAAACACATTGATATAAGGCATCACTTTATCAGGGAACTTGTTAATATGTTGATACTGAGAAATAATTAGCTGATATTTTCACCAAGGCCCTAGACTCAAGTCGCTTTGACTCCCTCAATAAATGTTTGGGAGTTTGCATTTTCTAATCTCTCTCGTTCTTTTTTTTGTACAATATTAATGAGTTACTCTTTGCTTGCATCTAATCTTCTTTCATTCTAATTTGACAAATCATGTATATGCTTTTGGTTTATAATTAGTTAGGATCTCGTTCTTATCATACTTTTGAGGTTGAGTTAAAAGATTCATGTTACTTTTTATGTGTGATTGGATTACATAATGTTCTTCTACAAAGTTGAGCGTGTCTTGTTTCAGTTACTTGTCAGGCCCTTTGCTGGAATAGAGCTACCCATACTGAGGTATGAAAACCATCTTTTGAGTAAGCTGGAACTTTGTAATTAAGAGTTATGAAGAGGATGCACTACCATAGAGAAGGGCTACCTTTAGTATGGTGTGATAGCATCCAGTTGCGGGATCAAATTTAAAAAGGCAAAAAAGAAAAATCATGCCAAGGACAATGATCCTATTTTCACAGCACACACTTATGTCTGACAAGTGTGTACAAGTTTGTAAGTCTCCTCTACTAAATAAAAAAAAATCATGGTTCACATGATCTGTAACTTGCATATCTTTTTCCTCAACATCTGTTAAGTATGGTTGGTTCTTGAGATACTAATTAGTTATTCTCTTAAAAAGCATAACTTGTATTTTTGTCAGTTGTTATGAAATTTGATTAGCTGCTTGCTCTAGAATACCTTATATTTATTGTGCATATATATATATATATTTTTTTTATTTAATTCGATTTTTCCAAAAAAAAAAGAGGGAGGCGTTTGTAACTTGGCTTGTGGGCTAAGAAAATTTTGTGCTTAGTTTGGTAAGTATCAACATTTAATCTAAATTGATTTATTTTGATATGTTACCTTTTAAAGTTTGATATCACATTCATTGTTTTTTGTCTTTGATCTTGAAGGATTTTCTTAATTTGCCTATTTTTGAAAAGTATCTTGGTCATTCTAGTTTTCTTTTATTTTTTTTTTAAAAATATATATTTTTCGGAAAAGAGTGGGGCAGTTTTCTTCGGTGTTCGTGGGCTGGTGGTTATTCAGAATTTGAAATTGGTTTCCTTTTTTGCTCCACTCTCCCATGTTTATTTAAACCATTTTTCTTTTGTCATTTATTCTCACCACCTACCTGATTCCTATTGCTTTGTTTTTCTGCTTCTTTGTTCTTCTTTCTATCTTTCAGATTCAAATGGCCAAGACAAAGAACCTAGGGCAACGAAAAAGGATGGAGAATCCGATCCTGCCCCCTCGAATGCTCCTCCTGCTGGTGCAACTGCATCAAACCCAAGGGATTCATTGCTTCCTCAGTGTGAATCTCAGCCTGTGAAGCCCAAGCCGAAACGAATTCCCAAACAAGTTGCTCGAAAATCTGTGCGACCCCACAGACCGTGCACTTCATCATCTTCATCATCGAAGGGGTCTCCTCCTAGTGCAACTACATCGCCTCCTGTTGCATCAGTGAAGGGTGTTGCTGCATCAACACCAACAGGTCCCTCCTCTCGCACCCGTGCCCAGCAAGCGTCTCTCGAGAAGGAACTTCGCACTAAATGAAGCCAACAGACCAGCTTCTCCTGCCAAGAAGCTGAAATTGAATCCCCCCTTGGCTTCTTCAAGTTCTGAAGAGGAAGAATCAATGGAGGTCCCATCTGATGATTCCGAGACAAAATCCATGTCTATCCCTTCTGAAAAGAAGCTTCAAGAAGACTTTGGAGTCTCCTCTGACAGTGAGGAAACTGATCTCAAACCCGAGCCTCCATTGACCAAATCTGCTCCAGCACCTCCTTGTGCATCTTCAGCAGGAAAAGCCTCTGCTGCTGCCAAAGGCAAGCATCCTATGTATTGTTCATCTCCTGGTAATATCTCTCCTTCTCAAGCTACAATTCCAGATTTTATTATTGTGATAATCAACAAGATTGGAATCTTTATGCTACCCGAAAGTTTGAAAGTGAGAGAAATTATGATTTGCATGCTCATAGGGTGTATGATATTGTTAAGTTTGTTCAATACCATCAATGGGAAAATACTCTCACTGGTTTTCAAGGGTATATTGAAAGTATTGTCAAAAAATTTTATGCCAGTTTGTCTAATGATTTGCTTGATGAGAGCTCTGAATTTTTTGGTAAAGTCTATGTCGGGGGCATTGGTTTTCTTTTACTATCAAGGACATTGATGTGGCTTTGCAACTACCCGAAGGTGTGTCCAATGCTACCATGTCTATGGATCGCCATTTGATGCTCACTGAACTCACTGGTGCACGGGTTGAATGGAAATCTGGGCAGAGTCTTCGAATTACACATCTCACTTATGCTCATGCATCACTCATGAGGTTTTCACTTAGCAATTGGCTTCCCAATTCCAATAAAACTATGGTATCTTAAGATTTGGCATCCTTTCTCTTTCGTATCACCTCGGGGGCATCCATTGATCTAGCTTCTTCAATCTTGGACCTGATTGCTTCATTTTGGAGAGGTAAAAAGCGTACTCATAAGCTTGTGTTCCCTAACTTAATCTATAAAATTTATCCTCTCAGAAAGATGTGACCTACTCTCATGAAACACTTGAGCCTCCCCTTACTGGAAGCATCTGCCAACCCTCAGAGTATTTTGATGGAGCTTTTCCCAAGCGTCCTAAAGCTGGTAATACTGCTGCTGCTGCTGCTGCAAGTTCGAGTTCTGCTCATGCAGATGTCCAGGAGGTCAAGCATGAGGTTCAACAGGTGAACAATCATCTTGCTGTCATGGAGGAGGTTCAGGAAGAGATGCCCAAGCAGCTGTCCTCATTGATCAAGCTCTATGGGGCATAAGTTTCTCTTTATTTTTTATATTTTTGTTGGACATATTTCTATATTTTCATGTTTTTTTGTCTTTGGCCCTTAGATAAACAAAAAGGGGGAGTAATAGTTTGTTTTTAATTTCTTGTTTCCCAACTCTAAACCCTTTTTCCAGGGGGAGTTGAATTTGGTACTTGTGATTACTTTGGATCAAAAGTTAGTTTGTTATTTTGATTTTAGATTGTGTTACTCAGGGGGAGTTTTCGTTTGTTCTTGCTAACTTTGATTTTCAGGTACTTCTTTGTTAAAAAATATTTTGATTCTCTAAAGTGCCAAAGGGGAAGATTGCAAAGTCTTTTTGTGGCAATTTAGATGCCAAAATATTTTTTATTTATGGTGAGATTTCTTTGCATTCTTAACCGATTTTCTCACATTGATTTTTTTATTTTTATTGCTCTTTTCTATGTTAGGAAAGATTGTATTTTCAGCTGAATTTTTCTTGTATGGAAATTTCTTGTAAGAGAAGCAATTCTCTTATGGAAAGTTGGTTTTTAAAGGAAACTTTGATTGTTGCTGTTGGGTTTTATGCCCTAAATAAAACTCTTTACAATCTGATTAGTTATCAATATAAGAAATTTGAAGTGATTTATGTTTGCATGAATTTTACATGTTAATGGTTTAATATGTTTATTACATTTACATACAAAATCAGTTAAATCCAGATCATATGTTAATTCACAATTACAGTATCGTCAACACAGTGGAATGTGATTGTGATCATATGAATCAAAAGACTAAGTCCCTGTTTCATCAGTGTTTTGGATTTACACTAATGTGATAATCAGCGATGATGTGTACTTACACTTGGAGTAAGTGTTATGTTCTTTCCAGGACATTAGTAAAGTATACTAGTTTCGAATGTATGGATTATACATTGGACTGGACCGATATTGCAACTTAGTTAAGATATTACAAACTTACCGTTATATCTTTCCAAGTCAATATCAGTAGTTGATCTTAAGATTAAAAGAATCTAAATCCTGATATGCTTAGGCTTAACTCAGGAGTACTATTCATGTTCTTTGATTTATTAGTTAAGCCTACTTTTGGGTCAGGGTGATACGTATATTTTGGGAACAAGATAGTATGATTGAGTGGGAGTGCTGAACATAAATATGGAATCTATAGCTTCTACTGGTGTATAGAAGTTAAGTGATGATTCCCTTCGAGCTTAGCTAAATAGAAGTAAATGGATGAGCTCTTGTTTAAGTGACTAATTCTTAGATCACTAAACATCATTTACAGGTAGCTAAGTGTTTTAAGGGGCAAAATACATTGAGGGGTGAGAACGGTAAAATTATCCCATCTCGATGTAAATCATCTATATAGAGGATCTTTGATCACAATAAGATTATAACAATGGTTAAATGAGATAGCATATCTATATCGTGGAACATATAATATGCTCTATATAAGTCTAAGAGTACAATTCTAAGTTCTAAGAGTGGATTCAACGAAGAATTAATAAGTAGGAATTTACCTAGTAAATTTGGTTCACTTATTGGAAGCTCAGCATATAGATCCATGGTCCCCATTCTAGTTGAGACTATACTGCTTGTAAGACTCAATAATTGATTTGTGATTAATCAATTATAATTCTAAAGTTAGACTATATCTAATTTGTGAATTTTCACTAAGCAGGGACGAAATTGTAAAGAAAAGAGATTCTAGGTTCATTTATTTACTAATAGACTTTATATGTCTAATTAATAATTAAATTAAATGACAATATTATTTAATAATCTATTTTAGTTATTAAATAATTAGTTTTGGCATTTAAAAGGTTAGAATTGGAAAACTGGCGTTTTTGAGAAAATAGAAATAAAATTTGTGAAAACTGCAAAATCCAAGTGGGGCCCATTACACACCACGGCCGGCCACTTAAAGTGGATTTTCAAATTGATATTTTCATTATTTTAATGCCAAATAATTCCTAACCTAAACCTAGTAGTTGCCTATAAATAGAAAGTGATGGCTCAGTCAAAATCATAACTTTCAATAACCTTTTCTGTCAGAAAATTCTCTCTTCAGAAAACTGAGCCTTCCCTTTCTCTTCTTTGGCCGAACCTATTCTCTCTCTCTTTTCCTCTTCATAAATTTTGAACTTTAGTGATAGAGTAAGTGTCCACACACAGCAAGTGGTAACTCAATCATAGATTGGAAGACTGTGAAGAATCACATACACAAAGAGAAGGACATTCGGGCTCAGATCTTGATAATACTCTGCAACAGAAAGGATACAATGGTTAGAGATCTGAGTGGAAGGAGACATTAATTCCGCTGCAACCAATGTAAGGTTTTCTTAACTTTATATGTGTTTATTTATCGTTTTAGAACGTTCATATTTAGGGTGTTAAACAACATACTTGTGAGTAGATCTAAGATCCTGGTAAAATAAATTCCAACAGTTGCTATATTCCTTATTAAATTCGATTATGTCTTGATACAATCAGATTATACAGACTGTTTATGGCAGGAATTAAGACCCAATACAAAATCAGACTCGTTTATGGAAAATCAAGTTTATCTTAGGAAAGTTTTGTACAGCTGTAGATTCGACCATGTGGCTGTCTCTAGGGTTTCTATGTTCTATAAATAGAACCTAGAGAGCAGCCATTCGAATAAGCTCTTCTAGTTTTCATTTTTTGTACTTTTCTTATTTGTGAGAAGAGAGTTTTCTTTTTGTGAGAACCTAGTTGTTCATCTAGGTTCTAGTGTTTTTCATATCTGTTCTTACTCTATCTTAGAGTTTGTTAGAACGACTTGATTAAACAAGAGAGTGGTCTTCGGGAGCAGACTTGTTCAAGCCTTACTTCAGGAGGAAGTAAGCACGCACACTTCAAAGACGAAGGGAGTTCGCTGTTTGGAGGTGTTTCAAAAGTCAAATTCATAAAGTGCATTACAAAAGATTGCGACAATAATTTAGAGGAAGTCTATACTTGTTTAAGTCAATTGCCTTTGTAATTGTTGAGACTTTATTAATTGATTTCATTCTCTGGGCGTGGCCCCGTGGACTAGGAGTGTTCGAAAGAACACTGATACCACGTACAAATCTCTTGTGTCAAGTGTTTTAATTTTCTGCAATTATTTTTATATTCTATCTGTTCTGTTTTGTCGCTGCAAATCTGGTCTCTACAGTAACATAATTACATTCTACTTCTGTAGACGTATACAATTTTATATTTTCATATATATTATTGACATTTGCAAAAACTCAGTTTTTCAGAGGATACACCGAAGGAGATAGAATTAAAATACATTTCACCAAAGTATATTTAATACATTTCAAGAGAATGCATATTGGTGTTCAACAAATTCAATAAAGTGTCAATCTTGCAGACTTATTCACAAAGTCATTACCAACATCTATATTTGAGAAGATAGTTCACGAGATTAGAATTTGTTGATTAAAAGATCTCCACGAATGCCTAATTGATGGAGACTTAATTTACACTGTACTCTTTTTCTTTTAACTAAGTTTTTTCAACAAGGTTTTAAATGAGACAAATTTTAATGACAACCAAGGGGGAGTGTTATAAAATATTATATATGGATATCCACATCACTAAATTTATTATCACAATTAATGCTTGATTGTATTTTCCTTTATTACATTAATTTAGTTTTCCATTCTTTTAGTCAATATTTTTGTATAAATAGGGATTCACGCAATTGGAATACAACTTAGAAATTCTCATTCAGTTTCTCTTTCTCACTTCATCTTCTTTTCTTCTTATATATTTTATATTATTTTATAACAATAATAAAAATTTTATTTTTGTAAAATATGTCTTACAAAATAACTATTATATATTATAATTTAACTCATGATGACAATATGGTGAATTTAAGCATTTTGATAAAATCTTATCATTCTATTTCTAAACAATTTTAATAAATAACATGTTATAAATATTAATTCTAATTATTTTTATTTATTTAGTTACATTGCTTTATCAATTTATTTTAATTCTGAATACTAAATAGTAATTGTGCGGGTTTGTTTAAGGGATGAGAAATAGAGAGAACATAATTTTAAGTAATGAAAAATTTATCTTGTTTTATTATATTGCATACTTTGCAGAAAAGGAGAAGAAAAATACAACTTGGAACAATCAAAAGAGAGAAAAGAAGTTACAATGTAATTACACCTTTTGCGGTGCTTGGTAAACTGTGTATGCACATTGATTATATGGCCGGTCAGAGAGTGAGACAACTGGGCCTAGGCCCCAGGCCCCACTATTTTTGAGGCTCCCGAAAAATTAAATTGATATATATATATAACATATAATTTTTAGTTCAACAAATATGAAAAAAAAAAAAAAGTTGTAGCACAAATGGTAAGTAAGGAAGCATAAAATTGTTGATGTATTACTGTAAAAAAATTGGAGAAAATATTATATTTAACATATATTTTTTTTTTATGAAATTACTCTAATATATAATCTATAATAGCATTTTAAGGTACAAACTGGAAACAAAAAATTGTCATAATTTTTGGTATACTATTATTTTTTTTAATTATTATTTTTATAAAAGTGCTTAAATATATAGCACTCTAATAGAAATATTATTAATAATTAAATATTATATGGAGATAAAATAATTAAAATGAATATCGTGTGAAAATTTAAATAATATTTATTTTAAATTTTATAAAAGAAAAAAATCTCATTTCAACTCAACACCTTGAAACGGCCTGGTTGATTGGCACCTTACTTTCCAATCAAACGGCGTGCACGTTGATTGGCACCTTTTACTCGAGAGTTGAGTTCATCCACATCATCGGAGACATGGTCAAGAGCTTTGTTTTGCCTGCAATTTCCCATCATTAGTTGGCCCTGTATCCAAGAGAGACTAGTAGTAACTATAAAGAATATGATATGGTGAGATGATACGGACCTGTTAAGTTCACTTCCCATGTCTACAGCCATGTTCTTCAAGTCACCCAAAATGTTGCTTAAATCCGACAGAGCATCATCTTGCTTTGTCTTCTCAACCTGATAATTCTAACCCATTACTATGTAAACTCACTCACCAAAAACACAACCCCATATTCTTTTTTATTTCTGAATCTAACATACACAAAATATAATCCATGAAGACCAACCTCAACTTTCTGCAGGGCACCTGTTGTTTCAGATTGTGGTGCCTTTGTTGTTGACTTATTTCCTGTTGGTACAGGCGCTAAACCTAAGTTTTGCCTTTGCTCCAAGTTGTTTTCACTCCTTTTGGAAGCCTTGTCTGTTGAGCCAGTATTGTAAATTAAAAATACAAAGCTGACCCAATACTGAAAATTTTATGGAAAATATATGATCTCAAAGTTATACTATGGAAAGATAGTCACCGGCTGTTGTAAGAGGCCCGGTAATGTCTCGAGTCTTCTTTGGTTTCCATGGCTTAGAAAACATGCCCCCAAGATTGTTTAAAAGCTTTTCACCCTGTTTTTTTTTTTTGTTCCAGTCACATATGGTCAAAACCAACAATGGGAAAATCACAAAGTACGAATAAAAAGTACGAAACTGTAAATGATCAGAAAATATTAGTGGATGGTAGCTTTTGCATCACAAACAATGAATAGCAAAAAGCTTAAGGTCACTTTCTGATAATCTCACTGCATTGTAAAGTTGACCATTCACCTCATGCAGAATCTTGATAGGAATAATAAATTCCACATCAAACACTTGCCATAATCACAAAATGGACTCACCCGACTCAAATCTCTGTCAATATCAACAGCCATCATATGAGTCCGGTTGATTTGCTCACCCTGCTGGTTCAACATATCAAGTGTCCTAGTAGCATCCTCCCTAATATCTTCTGCTATCTTTAAACAATTGTTAACACTCTTTGTCGTCTCCTCAGCTTTATACACAGCATATTTCTCTAGTTCTTGAACACTTTGGTTCTCTATTCCACCCGAATCCCGAAAATCGTTCCTGTACCTATCGCCATCTCCATAATCTGGCACAAATAGCATTGGTTCAGAGGAAGTTCTTCTCGCAGGTTTTACTATGTTCTGTTTGGCATTCTCGGTGTCTGAATCATATGGGTTTGCAGTTGAAGCTGAAAATCCAGGATCTACTGATTTCTGCTTAGAAATCTTATTAGCCGGTAGTTTCATAAACCCAAACATTTTCACCAGAATTGCTTTGATTATCAATGGGAAAGACCAAATCAACAATGGTACCTGGAACCGCAAGCCAATCGTTAAAGTTGGATTTTTTCTGTTTCTTTAATCAAAAAAACATTATTCAAATACAAAATTGTTCAAACTGGACCAACCAAAGTTAAATGGTAATGGGACTATGGGCTTTATGTATCTTAATATTTTGTCAGGCAACAATATACAAAAGTCCCGTAGAAATATAATGTTTCAAAGAATAAAAGTAGAGTCAAAATAAGAGAACTTACCCCAATAACAAAGATTCAGAAAGGATATGAAGAAAGATTAGAACAGATATTTTGAAAATCTTACGTACACATACCAATACAATTCTCAATTAAGAGGAAACAATGAGATGAAAAAAAGATGGGAAGAAAAAAAAATGGGAGTCGCCGCGAAAAAAAACAAAAAAACTGTATGGCTCCTTTGAAAACCATCATCTGAGTTCATTCAATTTATGACCGTTAGCTTCCTTTAATCAGGTTAGGAATGAAATGTAAGGTAGTAATTTTTTTTTTTTTTTTGTTTACCTTAATTTAATGAAAGGAAAACTTTATGGGTCAGCATAAATTTAGGAGAAAAAGAAGAGAACACTTCTCTCATTTTCCTAATGAAATTTTTTAAATTTCTACTTTTGTAAATTCTTTGAAATTCCCTATCCTATTTTCACTGCTGCTGTAAACTGTTAATTTATAATAATAGTGAAACTTTCTAAAAAAAAAAAAAAAGAAGACAATTTTGTCTCTATTTTATTAAGTTCTTACCAATCTCAAGATCAACAAATATGGCACTAATTAGTTCAAAAAAAAAAAAAAAAATATGGCACTAATAATTTTAATGGTGCATTTCAACTTAGCGAAAGAGAGAAACTTCAAGCTCAAATAAATTTATTAACTAGAAAATTGAATGTTTTGAAAGCTAACTATGAGGATACATATGAAATTTATGCTGAACCTTATTTTAACTATGACGTAGTTGATAATAAGAATGGTAATCATAATTTGAAATTTCTTTTTGACTGTAGTTGGAAGTCTGAGTACAACTACAATTACAATGCACAAATTGATTGGAATTTTGTTGAAAAAGCTTATAAGTTTTGTCATTCATCTCAATTTAGCAATAGCAAATCTTTTGAGGAAAATAGTTCAACATTGTATGCTAGTCTGGAGAATGAAAGAATGATGAATGAAAACCAAAATATTTTGCCCACTCAATTAGTAGAGGAAGATATGGAATTCAATGAAATTTTTTAAATAATGTTCTTCCTCCACAAATTGAAATAATACCATCACCCTCGACCCCAATCTCTTGCAATCTCGATGAGGATGACGCGATTACTATTTAGAGTGATAATATTTCTCATCTTGAAATTCTTCCAATCATTCCAAATATCATTCTAAATGAAAACAAGTGTTATCATACTGATGTAATAAAAACAGTTGTGGAGGAAATTTGTAAAATTTTCTCAAGTAACTAAGCATACCACTTCCTCCACGACATTGAGAACGAATATTTTCTTTATCTTGAAAATGTCACAAATGCATCAATTTTTGAGACAAAGGATAAAAGAAAGATCATTTTTGATACTGGATAGTACAAATATGTAGTTGGTAGACTTACTTGAGGAAATCACTTCTGTCTACCAATGACTAATCATGTTTTATCTTTATGTTTTTAGTAAGTTTATTTACGTAATTTTATCTTTTCAATTTTTGTGTTTTTCTTTTCTATGTTTGTTTTGCGTTACATTATCAGGTTATATCCGCTCTCACCCCGTGCATATCGTCAATCAGGTGTACTCTTTTTCCCATCTTTTTCATTTCATATTTTGTGACATTGAGGATACTGTCTAATTTTGAGTTGGGGGTGGTGAGCTCTGGTGAGCGTTCATTTGGAAAATTTTAATTATTTTGTTGAATTTTTAAGTCAAATTTTTTCAAAATTATCCGAGCATGATTGTAAAATTGCGGTTTGAGTCAAATTTTTGCTATGTTTTGTTATCAAGTTGTGATTTTCAGAGTTATTTTATGCACTTTCCAAATTTGTGAAGAAATTATTGTTAACACAAATAGTTGAGAAAAATTTTGAGTGTAAAGTTTTTCATTTTTTTTGTGAGTTGTGAGAGTTGAGAAAATAACTTTTTGAACTTTTATTGGTCATTTGAGTTGGCAAAGTTAAACTTTTAGAATTTCAAACATGACATTTACTCAAGGGATTAATTTCTTTTGTAATAAAGAGCCTTTATTTTATTTTTTTGTAATCTCCCTACTACAAACCCCCCCCCCCCCCCTTAGAGGCGGTTTTTAAGCCCTTTCAGCGTCGGTTTTGGCGAAATTCGCTACTGACGCTAAAAGATTTTGAGGAACCGACGCCATATATACCCCTATGGTGTTAGTTATTAACTAGGAACCGACGCCATAGGGGTATATATGGCGTCGGTTCCTAGATAATAACCGACGCCTTAGGTGGCATAGGAACCAACGCCAAAAATGAGCAGTTTTTCAATTTTTTTAAATTTAGTTATATAATTTATTTTAATTATATATTTATTAATTTATATATTATTTTATTTAATTTAAATTACATATTTATTTTTTAAAATGTAAATCAAATATTATTTAAATTAATTTTAAAATTGGCTAAAATACATAATTTCATTTCATAAAAGTAATTAAATATTACACAAACATTAATGTAAAATTAGTCCAAAATATTAATATGTTAATAAATCTAACTACAAGTTAATCTAAAAAAAATACATAATGAAGAAAAATTCTTGGGCCTTTCAACCTCAATCGTCATCGCGAATCAGCGCCATCAATCGTTCCATCCACTTTCACTGTAATGGTAACAATTCAGTTTTTGGATTGTATTGCTTCTTACCCCCAAACTGTTAAAAAAATTAAAAATTTATATTAGTTGATACATATGTATATTGTATATTTGTTATTATAATAAATACTATAATCAATAATTAAAACTTACAGCTTTTTGATCTTGTATGTAACGGTTGGGGTTTGCACGTGCGACAATGTCAATCATATATTTCAAAACATAAAAACCACATTCTTGGCTTTTAGGTTGTCTTGGACAATTTGCTTGTGAAATTCCTTGCCACGGGCCAAGATACTCATGTGCGTCCCCTATATATCTGAATGCACTGTTTTGAAAAATTATATTAGCATTTCAATTCATTAGTTAATTTAAATTTGTTACATAAGAAGTCATTAAATTATTACCTTCCGATCATTTGAGTAATTTCTTCGGGAATTGGGCGGCCACGTACATGGTCTAAATGGATAATTATCTTTGGCATAACCACCTCTAGCGTCCAATGCGCACTAGAAAATTATATTGGAATATAAGTAAGATAGTATAAAAATAATTTGAAGTCATAATATAGAAATGAACAATTAGCACTAAAGAATTAAATAGAGTTTACCCGATATTCCAAGCAATAAAGAACATTTGGTGGTTGTTATTCATCAATGATAACCAATCAGCCAATCGTCTTGCCGCATTGTCAAAAGACTGACTCTTTATGATTTGCAGGTTCCTGATCCTTCTCTTGCAAAGCGGGCATTATGATGTCTTTTGTTATCCTATTCTTGAAGTCTATCATTAACTTTCCAGCTAGGATGAGACAATCATGTTTTAAGGAATCCGGCACAATGAACCCCATCTAGTTTGAAGGAAAACAAACACGGTTAGAGTGAACATTTGAATTAATAAAAAAACAAATCAAAATTCTAAAAAATAAATGCTTACTTGTATGTCTTTCTAAACTTTATTTTGCAGAGTTGGGTTGACTTCTTTCCAATTTTTATAGGACAACCCTATCGTCTGCCAGAATCTGACTCCTAGAGTTGATACGAGCTTGGCATAGTTTTTCCTGCAGTATTGTCCTTTATCATTAACCTCAAGGGCTAATCGTTTGCCCTGATCCATTAGTTTAGATATTTCATTCATTTTCGTTTGCCGTCGTGTAGGTATTACTCTTGGACACTCTGCCTCTGGGCCTGAATCAGATCCTGAACTCGAGTTGGCCATATCTACACCATTAACAAATAAATTTTAAAGTTAGCTATATATATAACAAGTAATGTATACGAAATATTAAATGCATAAACAAATTGTTAAGTATTGAGCATAAACAACCACAATATAAAGTAAGCTATATATCAAGTTACCAATTAGATACGTTTTCATTTCTTTTTTTGTTTATGTTTGCCTGAATCACAATTGACCCATATTCCCTCATTGATATCGTTTCTAATGTATTCAACGTCGTCTTCTCAAGGTTACGATCAATTCCCATAACTTTCTCATGAATTGGTTGTCCAGCAATGAAGTCATCATAACATAAGTCAGCATTCTCCTCATCCTCTTCAGTCTCTAAGAACCTCCTCTCTGGTGTCGATAAAACAATAGACCATTTATCATTAGCCGGATCAGAAATGTAAAAAACTTGAACTGCTTGGCTAGCCATGATGAATGGATCATTCTTGCTTCCTCTCTTACTTAAATCAACCAAAGTAAAACCAAGCTCGTCAGTTTTTACTCCAACATTGTTGTCAAAGGCATGTACCACATCACTTTTTGAGGGATAAGTTTCCTATTCTCCTTACTCTTGTTTACTTTATGGCGGGATAAACCGCAAGTCAGGCAATAATTCATGTCTGCATATTCCTTACGATATAAAATGCAATGGTTCGGACATGTATGAATTTTTTTCATACTTCAATCCTATAGAATTTAACGTTTTTTTTTTCCTTATGATAAGTACTGGGTGTAGGTATGGGCTCGTCTGATTAGGCGATGCGATATATTGGTTCCAGGTTATGGCACGGGCTCACTTGATTAGGTGATGCAATTATATGATATATGGGTGCAAGTTTTTAGTACAGGCTCACCTGATTAGGTGATTTAGTTATGCGATATATGGTGCTAGGCTATGACATGGGCTTGCCTAATTAGGCAACGCAATACAAGTTTATCAGATCAAAGCATCAACTTTCATGCTTAGGCAATGTGATGTAATGAAGATGGTTACTTTATGAAGTAACATAATATAATTTATATTTTTAAATGAATATGATTCCTATTAATTGTATAATGGTTTTGTATTACTAGATATCTGTATACTGATGCTTATTCATGGCAGTTGCGTGTAGTGATTTTGATTCCATCTTATGAATAATGTGTAACGGTTTGATTTTGATTGTGTATAAATGAAAATATTTGAATAATAAATTATATGATTATTAGTATTGTTTTTCTTCATCAGTCCTTGTGACTCACATGTGCTATGTGGTCCAAGTAAGGGCAAGGAGAAGTTAGAGCTGCCATTCGGTGACTACCTTCTCCACCAATGTACATATTGGCCCCACCGGCCTGTGTGCCGAGTTGTTAGGAGTTATTTTGGACTGGCTGTATCTGGTGCATTTTGAATTGTGTTTTGAATTGCTATTGTCTATAAATCTTTTTATAACAGCGATCCCCGGAACACCTTTTTACTGTTGTTATAATGTCCGTTTTTAGTCTTTTATTTTATTCAAGTTTTTAATATTCTCACAATTTTTAATAATTAATTAATATTTTAGTATTAATGTAGTTTATAAAATCACACATGTGGTGTCCTTATGGAATAGGGCATTACAATACCACACAAGTTACAAGCTTTTACCTTATAATTTCTAATGTGACTCTATGAAAATTATAATAGTGAGAATAATGTAAGGCATATCTCAAATGAATGAGATGAGAAATAGACTTGATGTCTTGTATAGTGCAGGTGGCATTTGGGAGAGAGAGAATACCAGTTTTCTAAGGTTTCCAAAGTTAAAACTTAGAACTCGGGACTTGGCCCCTAGCACTTAGAACTTTGGCTTTTGGTCTAGCCTAATGCTCTTAATATAGATGAGAGCTTACAAAAGATCTAGTTTAAGATAGATTAATAAAACTCAGGAAATGGATGCAAGTTAAAATGAGTGGAGATGGATAAGATTCAAGTTGACAATAAGATGGAAATTTTGCAAGCATAAGTGAACAAAATCGACGAGGAATTCTAAGAGGATAGTGAAGGGAGTGATGAAAATTTGATTTAAATAGCGAATGGATGAAAACAAGAAATACAAGTAGGAACGATAAAGAAGCATCTAATTTTTGATAACCCACCATGAGCTTACCTTGGAGGTAAGCATGCTTAACTTGGGGTAATCTCAAGATGGGAAATCTTCTGGGGAGTCATCTCGGAAAGCGTACGAGTGAGGACAAAGTACGCTAGAAAGATTCACATTAGGATGCAAAATTGTTAGTCGTTCCCAAGATTATCAAGAGGAAGGAATGTGTTAATAAGTAAAGATTTACAAGGTATCAAGATAAGAATATGTTAATAAGTTGAAATAAGAAGTGCTCTAATTAAATATCTCTCAGAAACGAATACTTAAATTGTTAATAAGTTATGTCAATAGATTTGATTAAGAGGTCCCATAGGAAGAATAGAAAGACACAATTATAAACTATGTATTGTGGGATCTTATGGTTTCGACCAAGTAGTAATGGTTGGACATACCGAGTTAATATATTGTCTACTAGTGCAGACAATTTATACGATAAATGTGGATATGGAATTCATACGAATCAATAGTCTAATCTTGTGAAATCTCAAAGTTGGTATCTTTGGCTATAAAGTTAAGAATTAATAAAGGTTAGCGAGAACTATGGGGATTAAAGTGAAAATAGTACAATGTTTTATTCTTGAAAGGTGGCTAATCTGGGAGGATCAATAGAATATTAGAAATATGTTGTGAGCATATTTGATAAAGGTTAGATTATCTTGGAATAATCTTTTCCCCTGACGAAGTGTTTGTCTAAAAGTGATGATTATATGTACCATTGGTTAGGTACTTTAATAAGTGTGGTACGAGAGAGATGTTGGACGCCTATTCACTGGAGTAAAACAGGTATTAAAAGAACATGATGGACTAAAAAGTTCCAAGGAACCTATAAAATCATTGAGTGAGTTCAAGATATATACTTGCTTCTTGAGTACACAGAAAAGCTACACTGATTTAAAGCGTAGGGATATTAAATTTCATGTGAGAAAGTCACCATTTCTTTGAGTATCACCTATGACAGGGGCGTGTAGAATTGGAAAAAAATAGAAGATTAAACCTTAGATACATCAATCTTTTTTAGATATTGGATTGGATTGAATTTGATTGGATCAATTTATATATAAAACGTAACAATATATAGGTTAGAAGTTATAAACAGAAAACATACGAATCTCTCATCCTCCGATGAAACCCTCTCTCCCTATATTTTTTTTTTTTCAATTTTCAACCTGAAACCTAACGATCTAAGCTCTGGTAGTAGCGAGATAGCGAATTCTCAGAGCGAGAAAGCTTATGATAAGGTTTAATTCCATTTTATGTTTAAAATAAT
The DNA here is from genome assembly GCF_029168945.1 of Cannabis sativa. Taxonomy (NCBI): domain Eukaryota; kingdom Viridiplantae; phylum Streptophyta; class Magnoliopsida; order Rosales; family Cannabaceae; genus Cannabis; species Cannabis sativa. The sequence goes on along the minus strand of NC_083608.1, from coordinate 30,033,854 downwards.
TGGTTTCGTATAGGGATTTTGTGAATTAGAATAGTTATGAAGGTTTTAATCTTATAGAATTGTTATCGGGTAGTCATGGGACTAGTTCCAATATTTTCTTAATGACTTTGAGGTGATTTTGAGTTAGAAATTGAGTTTAGAACTTTTTAAAGCTTAGGTTCGAGCTTTAATGGCGTTTTCTGTTTAAGGGCTTAATCTTAATTTTTGTTATGTAAGGATTGTTGTATATATGGTATATATGTGTCCTGTGAAGTTTGGAATGATTTGGATAGGTTTTGGGAGCGTTCAGTGAGTGCGAAATTTGAGATTTTCGTGCCCAAAAACAGTCAGCTATTTTTACCAAAATGGCTTGTCGTTTTTAGAAATTCCAGGGAGATCTGAAATCGTATTTTTATTATAACTTTTCACTCGGGTGTCCATTTTGGACGTTCTATATATCGCTTTGAAGCTTGCAACGAGCTCTACTATATGGAGTATGTGTTAGAGCCAAAATATAAGTTTTATTTTAGTGTTTTTGAACTACAAGATTTGGTAGGAAACCTTAGGTTGTCTTTTGTAACTATTAAGCAGTATTTTGAGATAAACACTTATTAGTTTATTATTATTATGGCATAGGGCCTGTAATCATCGATCGTACTTCAAGAAGATCGGCCAACATACCTTAACTAGAACTAGAGGTAAAAAAAGTATAATGTACCACATGGCATGACAGGTTCTAAAATTATCGATTGTCTGATTATATAATGATAATGTGATGATACCATGGACATAATATATGGGCTCACCTGATTAGGTGATGTGATATACCTAGAGACGTACTGGGCGCAGGTACGAGCGTTAATGACATATGATAAGTACTGAGCGTAGGTATGGGCTCACCTAATTAGGTGATCCGATATACCTGGCAACATACCGGGCGTCAGTGACATATGATGAGTACCGAGTGTAGGTACGGGCTCACCTGATTAGGTGATGCAATATTCCTGGCTACGTATCGAGCGTAGGTACAGGCATCAGTGATATGAAAACCCCTAGTTATGGCATAGATTGCAACTATTGTTAAGTTTCTTCCTGACGACGTATCATGCATAGGTACGGGCGTCAGTGAGATATGATAAGTATCGGGCGTAGGTACGAGCTCATCTGATTAGACGATGCGATATATTGGTGTCAGGTTGTGGCATGGGCTCACCTGATGAGGTAGTGCAATGATATTATATATGATATTGTATTATGACACGAACTTGCCTAAATCAGGAAATGTAAATTAATGAGCATATCTATTTCTATGCATATGGCTGGTTATATTATTTACTGTGGAATATTATGGTTATGATATTATATATGATATTGCATTATAACACGGGCTTGCCTGATTAGGCAATGCAAATATATGAGTATATCTATTTCGATGCATATGGTTAGTTATATTATCTATTGTTGAATGTTATGGTTTAATCATTTTATGATAATGAAATGTATAATTAGTTATTTAATGTACCTCTATTTATTACTTTTCTTGCTGAGTCTATGTGACTCTTCGGTACTCTGTGGTGCTGGTAAGGGCAAGGGAAAGTTAGAGCAGCCATGAGAAGACGGTCTCTCCAGTAATGTACATATTGACCTCATCGGCCTAGCTACTGGGTTGCTAGGAGTTGTTTTGGGTTGTATCCACCACGTGTTTGGTTTTATGTTTTTGAGGTGTCATCATATATATATTTCTTTTGTAAAACTTTTTATAATAGGGATCCCCAAAACTTACTTTTTATGTCGTTATAATGTCTGTTTTTAGTATTTTATTTAAGTTAAGTTTTTAATATTATCACGGCTTTTAATAATTAGTTAATCTATTATTATTAAACTAGTTTATAAAACCACACACGTGGTGTCCCTATGGAATAGGGCATTACATGATCTGACCAGTTGGGGTGGCCAAGTTTGTGGTGCCTACCGGGTTGGCAGGGTTGGCCACATCCATCTAATTTATGGAGATTCTAGTTGTGGCTGGAACATGAACATCAGGATCAACAGTCATAGGGTCTTGAGGAAGATCTGATGAGACAAGTTGTAGTCGGAGTTCTCCTTGAGTTAACCATGGTGTTATATCAGATAAATTGACAACTCACTCTTAATAAAAGCACTAAACCGTTAACCTCAGATTTGGCCAACCGATAGCAGAGTCGTATTTATTATTGATGCTTACCATGTGTACACAATAGGAATAGGAAAATAAAAGAGACACAATATTTTTATAAAGGTTTGCCCCCCTTAGTTAGTAGGTAATGACCTACTCCCCTTTTGGTTGTATTAATACCAGAGATAATACCACTCAGACCACAAGTGTTGTGGATTCTGAAGTGGCTCTCAAAAGATTACAATATGAGAATCCAGTAGGCAAATCTCAAGTGAGAGAGAGGCCTTTGGGCGCGTAGAAGAGAGAGACAGGTAGAGCTAGGATTTTAGACTTAGATCTTAAGAGCTTTAGGGAGCTTAGAGACTTAGAGAAACTAGGGTTAGGTTAATGCTCTTTATATAGGAGAGCTTACAAGAGATTAATAACCAAATATCCCTCAAAAATAAGAAATATCAAGTATTTGTTACATACTTAAATAATAGATATTAAATAGGGTAATTATCCCCCAAGAATAGGGGAATAACTGATATTACTCCCCTACTTTCGTTGGTCATTGAAGCCCGAATCGTAGCTTAGCTTGTTGTCTTGGATGAAGGCTACACACCAAGAGCCTGCCAACCTGCAGGTTGTACGCTAAGTGCCTGCCAGCCTGCAGGCTGCACCAAGTGCCTAGTAGGATGTAAGCTGGCTGGCCAAGTGCCTGCCAGGGTCAGGCATTCAAGTTCCTGCCAAGGTTTGGTAGTTCAAGTGCATGCGAGGGTTTTGGCAAGTGTTAGCTAGCCTTAGTAGGAGTTGGTTAGCCTTTGTATGTGTTGGAAACCTTACTGGGTGTTGGCAAGCCTTTGTACAACTTTCCTCGCAAAGGTCAGGCTACCTTGATCAAACATGTCCTTTTTTTGGTCTGACAGTTACCTTTGGCCAGCTAGCTTGTGCTCAAACCTTAGCCGACCATACAAGCTTCTCCTAGCTGGCTTATGTACTCCCTTGGTCGGCCAAACATGGTTGTGCAGCTTCTTGATGGTTTGCTTAACTCTTTTTGCTCATTGCTTGACAGTTTTACCATACCTGGTAAGGAGACTTTGTCATGCTATTGACAAGGTTGTATTCCACGCATCCTCAATCTTGGCTTAAGTGGACATGCCACATCAGGTGGACAAAATTTATGATAACAAGGTTCCTTGAAGGTATTAATCCCCCTGTATAGGTATCTAAAAGGGGAAATTAATTCATTTAAAATTCAAAATATGGATTTCCCCCAAAAGTGAATGTTAGCACTCATTATAAAAGTATAGACATGACGCCTGCAGTATCACTCAACCGTTAATGCGTAACTCGAGGTACAACTTTCAAGAGGCATTTAATGCCCCAAACACCGAAGAGACCCTCGATCAAGTCACATCAGATCAACATTGACAGCTAGACGCGCATCACCCATTCGGACAATTTTCTAGCCAAATGAAGTCCACGTGCGACCATGAAGGTCCCACGCAGACTTGGGAGACAAATATTACCCTAATTTTATCACTATGATGTGGCACTTGACTGGTAACACGTGTATAATATTTCATAACCTAGGCTGATAGTTATAATCTTAGTAGCCCATGAAGATTGATATGAAGCTCAAGTCATACCTGAATGACAGGATGTTTGAAAAGGTCAGTGATGGACATCCAACTAGCTTGATCACATGAATAACTCCCATGCACCAACCAGGGGGTGCGAATTGCCAAATTCAGAGATGAACATCGTTATTTTCATGCTTGCATGTCACGAAGACAATCCCTATATTTGTGGGATAAATTCAGAGAATAAAGGCAATAAGCCTAGATTTCCCAATCTCTTTATTGTAATTATGGAAACATACTAAATTCCCATTTTATTTGTTATAGATTAAGGGAAACTATTCTTCATGTAATTAACCTCTATAAATAGTGGTTTAATCTCACTATTCAGGAACATGAAATTATTTAGAGAGAAAACGCTCAAGAGTGAAACCTCGATCTAAGAGTGAATTACTCATAGATTATTGTAAGAGATTTCGAGAGAAATTAGAGCATTCTTGCTCACTCTTCTCACAAGTCAATAGAACTAAAAAGGGAGTAGGATAATACCAAACATAAGGGGTCAAACCTCTATAAATCTGGTGTTTTTCTTACTTTATGCTCTTTGATTTCTATTATTTATTTATCCTTATCGCTTTAATTAAGACTCACTGTCATTGGCCAAAAGCGAGATCAACACTGATTTTTTTTGTGGCAAAGCTATATAATTCTCACTTTTGTTATGTTATTTACCCTTTTGTTAGTAAATTTCTACTAATGCTAAGGCGGATTATCTATGTGTACCCAAGTGTACATATTTTATGTTTTTATTGGTCTACCTAATTTTTAATATTTAAATAAAATTAAAATAATTTTTAACTTTTTAAAAATAATTAAAAATTTAAAAAAGAATTATAAAATTATATAAAAAAAATTCTTTTCTTTCTTTCTTTTTCTTCTCATGGAATCGTTGTCTCTTTTTTTTTCTTTCTTTTTCTTCTCTTGGAACCATCAGACCCCCCTCCCCCTCGGGTTCTTCTTCTTCCTCCTTCCTTCTTCTACCACCTCCTCCAAAGATTTCTCAGATCATGCGTGCCTCATCTGCAGAGAAGAGAGATAGATAGAGTGAAGAAAAAATGTTATAGGGAGAGAGAGAGAGAGAGAGAGAGAGAGAGAGAGAGATCCAGGATTTTTATGGGGTGGAGATTGTGATTTCGTGGTCATATCCAGCCACCGTGGGCGGGATTCGACCGTTTTCCTAGTCATTCACCTGAACCGAGAGAGAGGAACAAAAAGAAAGAGGGGGACGTGTCAGAGAGAAAGTGTGAGCTAGGGACGAGGATCATGATTTTTTATGATCATATTTGATCATCGTGGCTGAGATTCAATCGTATGACTGGTCGTTCGCTGACCTTCCGCTTGGACCGAGAGAGAGGGGGAGGCGACTGGGATAGATGAGATGAGCTAGGGATTTTTGAGTTATAAATATTTGTATTTGTAATTTTATTATTTATCTTTTTAAAAAAATATTTTTATATTTTAAAATGATTTGGACCACTTATATACTGTCATTGTACACTTGTGTATACATCAGCAGTACACGTTGGAGTACCATTTTAACAGAAGTATAAATAGCATAACAAAAGTGAGGGGTCAAGTGTCACAACATATAGTTCAAATAATTTTGCCGTCAATATCTTTTTTTATTTTTAGGGAACAACTAAATTAGGATGTAACTTTAATTCTGAACCGCCAATTTCATATTCCGTTGATAGATCACAATCTCAAAATTCATCTAACATTTTTTTAACCATGAAAGAATAATTTGTTGATCTTGCTCAATGTTGAATTAATAACTATTCCATTCATAGTTAACGAATTACCCTTTGAAGGTAAAAGAAAGTACATTTAGTACTTGGATGGCAAGGGTAAGTATTAATTAATTATTTATTTGCTTTCTCTGTCAAAATTACTAATCTTTTTCAAATGGTCAAAATTAGAACTTGGATATCAACTTTATCTAATTTTGACAGAGAAACACAAATAATAAATCTATTCACTCAAATGTCCTTATCTTGAAATGGATAGGGGGTGTAATGTAGTTTTCAGTTATTAATTTAAAATGGTTGAGAGTAGGTGAAGAATGTAATAATTTGATTTTAAAAGATGGTGTGATGTCAAACTCTCTCCAGTTGGACAACAAATTTTATTTTTGGGGGTACAAGTAACATGTTTTTATTTGCATTGTAGAATTAAGATAGTATTACTATTACATTTTAAGCTCAACATATTTAAGATGGAATAACGTTGGTCCACCACAAGCCTACAAAATTGTTCTGTTTAGTTTCCACGCGCAGCCTACCTTTGCTTTTTATTTGCTAATAAAGTAAATAGGGGAAAAAAAGTAACCAAACTCATTTTATTATGTGATACAAGAACATTAACACAAATGATAAATATCTCTGATCTATTAGCCCCCTCCCAAATGTTGTGATGCAATAAATCGTGGTCATTTTATCATGTGTATATTATATTTTGAGATTATTATCAGTGACTACCACTAACAAGTATAGGGAGAAGAAAAGCTTTTCTATTTTTATTAACCTCTCTAGTTACAAAAAGGATGGTCACACTTCTCCAACTTCCTACAGAAAAAGATGAGAAGAGAAAGAGAAAAGGAAGACTAAGGGAAAAAAAAAAAAGATTTTAACCCATAAACAAAATAACAAAATAAGGGAACTAATGAAAAAGAAAATGAAGCAAAAGCATCAAATCCCTCCACTAAATACAAACATACATTTGGGCATGTAGAGGTCGAACCTACCTAGTCAGAAAATTGAAAACCCTCAAGTTTTGAGGCAGCTGGCTTATCCAAAAACCACACCAGCTTCCCTTTTGTTGGCTGCACCATCCTTGCAGGTACCACTATGCAATCTGGTCCAACATCATCAATTGCCAAATGTGCAGCTTCCGCTTTGTTTTCGCCAGTCACAACTATAGCCACATTGGATGCTGAGTTGATGACCGGTAGAGTGAAAGTGATCCTCTCGGGTGGAGGTTTTGGGGAGTCTGTAATGAAAGTTACCCATTCATTATTCTCATCGAGCACTGAATGATTAGGGAAGAGAGATGCAACATGACCATCCGAGCCCATTCCCAGAAGAACAAGGTCAAACTTGGGACAGTCACTCGTATCAGACACACCAATTACACGAGACTTCACCAACTGACGAATAACAAACTCATACTCACTCGCAGCCTCCTCTGCTGAAACAGAATCATTGATAGAATTCACATGACTTGGAACAATTGGCACCTGCAATGGAAAGCAGGTTAGAGTAAAGATGATGGTGACACCATTAAACAAAATACTATATGACTTAAGAAAAAATTAATATTTGTTAGAATTTTTACTAATGCTTATTTAGCTCTAATATAATTTAACACACAAGCCCTATTTCTGATCCTTCCTTTTAATTACTTTATCATTGCAGGGCTCCTCTGATTCGAGATATGACAAACATGCAAAATTAAAAATGACTTGTTCATTGCTTTACAAACAGAAAGAAGAAAACAGCAATTTTGACATTTGAGTTGGTCGAAAACGGATGAACACTCATCATTCCCCTTAGCCAAAAATAATATAAATCAAAGGTAGGGTCACTTGTTTTAACTTTTGATGGGACACCTAAGAATTACACTCTACTAGTGTGAAGCCTAATAAATTAGCTATTTCTGTCATGTTGCTGGGTTCCACATTAGTTCAACTGCTCCAATTCAATGGGTCTAAAAAAAGGTTATCTACCTGATCTAAACTATACTAGTCCATAACCACAAAATTTAATCCTCACCATAATGGTTTTATATTATTGCATATTGACATTCTGCTCTTGTCACTCAATTAGTTTGATTATGTAGGAAAATTGAGTTTATAAGTTAAGACAGCACAAAAAAAAAAAAAGGGTCAAGCCTGCAACTTTCAAATAAGTAATAACTAAATGATTAGAAACTAAGTCACGTTGAGTCTATTTTAATTCTATTCACTTAAAAACAAATTAATTGCTTCTTCAAAAGTCCCAAGAATGCTTTAATGCTTTGTCAGCAACTTCAACCTATTTAAATCAAGCAAACGGAAAGTACACTCACTCTCCCATGAATCAAACCCAATCCATGAAGTTTTTCAGGAGTGGATATAGTGGTTCATAAAGCTCATACCTAACAACTTTACTGCTATCAGTCTCAGATAAATTTGTCATATCATGTAGACAGACATTCAACCACACACATACACAACTAAATTCATACCTCACCAACCAATTTACCATTATAAATATTGTCATCTAAGATGAAATGATTTTGTGAAAAAACAGTCTTATTTTGCTAATGAAAGAGGGTCTACATGTAAAAGAATCAAAAGTTGAAAACGAAATTTACAGCTAACCCAAAGTAAATTACATCACAATAGAACTCGGTGAAGTAAAATCTCTAAAGGGAAGTTCTGAAGTTGCTATCTGGTATTTGTTGGAAAGTAGCTATCTGATTTGCTTAATCTTGAATAAATTTACAGGACAAGAGTAGATATACTGTTGACATGATTCTTTCCTCTTTCACAAAAAATAACAAAATTTGAATACCTTCCAAAGTGAAATGGTCTGCAATACAATATTTTCTAGCAAAACATGGTTGATGAGAGATTTGGTGAGAAAATCATATCTTAAGTCACTTAACCTCTTTATCAAGAATGTAGAATGGGAATAGAGATCTCAGCCAATTTGGGCTAGCTTATTGACATTACCAACTAAATCCCATATGTAACAACACCTAAACCAGCTAGTTCTCTTTGAAGAGTAATGAGGTCATCCTCTCTTCTTTTTTTTTATACCAAGTTTTGCACTTAAAGAGAGATAGAAAACTGAAGAGGAAAAAATAAGAAGAAGAAGAAGAAGATGAAGAAGAAGAAGGAAGAAACCTTGGAGAAAAGACCATCCTTGGCAAGTTTATAATTGCTATCAACATGGTTTTTGGCCACAACACGCTCATCAGCCCATAATATATACCATTTGGTCCAGTCTACAGTCTTGTTATAAGGAGCTTCACAGAGTTTTCTGTTTTCCATCACAAATTTAAACGAAAACACCAAAATCACAAAAACAAATTAAATCAAAGTAGGAAATGGAAGGCATTGATTGAATATTGATACCCCATTAAGCCAATGAGAGAACCACCAGATAAGGCCACAGCAAAGACACCCCTCTCCTTCACTGACGTCTCTGATAATTCAGCTATATAGTCTGCCAAATCAGTCCCAAGCTCATCCAGATTTTCATGAATCCTCAACTCCTTATCTTTATTACCCCCTAAAAGAGCCATATTTTACACAACTTCACACTAGTACAAACAAACAAATAATCAATCAACCAATTTTTTATAGATGTAACCATCAAGTTTTGGTATAAATCTTTCAATTACAAAATTGAATAAGATATGAAGAAGTAAAGGAGTATTATTGGCAAGTATATTCACAAGAAATAGTTGAGTACAAAACATAGAATGGTCATGCTATTTCATCTTGTAGGCGTTGAACAATATTAGGGACCTATATTCTGGAGAATTTATTACTCTCCCGGTGAAGATTACAATTTCAAATCGATGAAATAAAAATAACTTCTTTTTTTTATTTATTTTTTTGAAATAAATTCATAAAAGTCACTGTAAAAATGGTCTTATTTCGAAGAAAGACCCCAACACAACAAAATACAAAGGTTGATCATAAACTAGAATCAAAACCAAACAACCATATTCAAGTTGAGAGTTTCAAATCAAAAGAAGAGAAACACAGATCGTGAAACAATCTCAATTTGCATTCCATCAAAGGGTGAAGTTTACAAAGACACACCCACACATACCAAGAAAAAGAAAAAAACCCCATGCAGCTTAAGACTATTGACAAAAGTGCTGTAACAAGAAAAACAATAAATAAGGGAAAAAAAAAAGGATGGTGATTCTTACAAAGAAGAAGGCAAGAGGAAGAGGAGAGAGAGGTGGCAGAGAGATACTGAGGAAGATGAAAGATGGGTATCAACACGAAATTGGTATGTATTATATATATAATATATCAAATATATCTCTAATCCATTTCAATAGATTATTATATGAACTTCACTATAAGTTTAGAAGAATTTACCTTCTGGGCTTCCACGTGCATCCAATGATCGTGACAAAACACACAGCACAAAATACTCTCTCTCTCTCTCTATCTTTCTCTATCTCTCTCCTCTTAAAGTAAACGGATAGAACTAGATAGAGAAAAACTAATTATTTGTTTAATAATCATTAAAAGAAAAACATATTTAACTCCAAGACTTTTTTTTAAGAAAAAAAAAATCTACAACATCCCTTTGCTATTTCATCTTGTTCAAAATCTCTTAAATGAGAGGAAGAGAGAAAACTTAATAGGCTAATTAATGGGAGCATTTTGTTACTCACTCTGAGTTAAAAATAATTAGTAAATTAATATTTTTTTATTAGAAGTAAGTAAATTATTATTATGATCTATTTTTTTTTTTTTTTGATGAAAATTATTATGATGTGTTTGTATACACTTTTTTTTTCTTCTTTTTGGAAAACAAAGAATTCAGGGGGAAATAAAGTCGTGATAGACCAGCCAAACACCTGTCCAAATTTGCTACTGACAATTGTGCAATTGGGTGGAGCTTTTTTTGTCTTACAAGTCCAGTAGTACAGATTAATGTTACTGAATAAGGTAGTGGGATTTCTTTTTCTAAATCATAATATACATTAAATAACTTGGAAGTGCATAAATATAACTTTTCTCTCACACTCTCTCATATAAAAATTAAAATCTTGCTGTGTTCATTTAAGTTTTGATTTTTTTTCTTTCTGGTTGTCTCCCCAAAACCAGCTACGTCTACACTTTTCATATGTTTTTCTTCATTTATTGTGTCTTACCTTTACCCCAATCTCACCTTTCTTGATTCCACATATTCGTCCACTAAGAGAGGCTGTACTGTGTAAATATGCAGACTCACTGAGACACAATTGTACATTTGCCAAGGCAATGAATTGAATAGATCCATTGATATATTACATTCTATTATATTCAATATTTTAAAGAAATTTTTACATGAAAAATCCTTTTTACTCACTTTATTACATAATTACCCTCACACGCCTATTACTACATTTATACTTACAAACTTATTTTTATTACACATTTACCACTTACTCATCATACCATGCATACACGTGTTCTATCCCCATGCATCATCAATCAAATCATACTCTCTTCCCTCTCTTTTTTCATTTTGTTTTCATTTCATTTTCTATTCTTCATTTCTGTTCTCTAAGTTCATTTTGAATTCAAGTAACCTCCATTAACCACCCATAATTTATCACGTTTTTCCCTCTTATTTTTGGTTTATCCACGAATTTTCAACTTCCTTTTAGCCCACGATTTAGCAACTGTTTTTCGCTCTCTGTTTCATTTTTTTTCAATCTTATTTATACCATGGCAATCACTCGGTCATCTTCATCCCCTTCTCCAGTTCTCAAAAAGAAATCAAAAATGGGCAAGAAATCTTTGGCCAACAAATCCAAGGGTAAACGCCCAATCATTGATGATTTTGATTCTGATTTTGAAGCTCCCATGCCGAAGCGTGTGAAACCCACTTCTTCGAAGAAATCGAAGCTGAATTTGGAGGAGTCCTCGCTTCCAGAAATTTCTGGGAAAAAATTTCAAAAATCTATTACACATTCTGAAGATCGGACTGAGGTTGGTTTTTAGTTTTATTTTCGTTTCCCCCTTTTCTTCCATTTCTGCTTTACCCAGATTTTTGGCGTTTTCATGTTCATTTTGCTTTGTGTGATTTTAGGGTTTCATTTGCGCATTTTGTTTCATGTTTTTAAATTTTTTAGTTATTTATTGTTGCTTTTGATCTTTCCATTTGATTCTGGTCTGGGTGTTGTTCTTTAATTTTGTTTTGTTTTCTTTATTTTTAGTGTTTTTTTGTGCTTACAGGTTATGTGTTTTGTTTTCGTTTTTGGTGTTTTCAATCATTCTTCGTTAGTTTCTTTTCAGTTTTTTAATAGTTTGTTACTGGTATGTTTTGATGTGTTTTCGATTTTCATTAGGTTTAGTTGTTTGCTGTTATATTTTAGATTTCAAAACGATTTTCAAATCTTTGCTCTATATTTTTCTATAGTTGTATATGTTTTTTAGTTTGTTTGTTGTTTTAATATAGTTTTGTTGTTCTTTTTATACTGCATTTTTCGATTTCTTTTAGGGTTAGTTGTTTACTGTTTTTTATGTTTCCAAACGATTTAAGGTCTTTCTTGTTATTTTTCGTGTAGTTGTTTGCCATTGATAGTTTGTTTTTAGTTTGTTTGTAGTTGTATTACAGTTTTCATACTGTTTAACTCAGGATTTATAATTTATATTGGCCCTTTTTTGTTATGTTGCAGGTTTGGGACTGTAAATTTAGTCCTTCTGATTTTTACAGATCTAAGTGTGTGTGCACCAGTGTGTATTCTGTGATAAATAATATTAAAAACACTTTATCTGTTAATTTGATTTCTTTGTTTCGTCAAACTCAGTTTGGGCATTTGATGGATATGTCTGAGATTGTTTTTCACCCACAAGTCGTTCATAGTTTACTACTAAGGGAAGTTTTACAGCCTAATCCTAAGGAGTTTTGGGCTAAGGTTGCTGGCCGTTGCATACGGTTTAGTGCCGAAGAATTTTACCTTATTTCTGGTTTAGATTGTTTCGGTGATTGCAACAAGTTGTTGTTTTCACAGGAAACAAATCAATTGGTAGAAACATGTTTCCGTGGTGTAAAAACTATTGACAACAAAGCCATTGAGGATGCTTTTTTGGGTAGTCGGTGGGGTTTGGATGAGTCTATTGGTTTGAAAATGGCTGTTTTGTATTTCATTCAGTGTTTTCTTCTTAGCAATACTCCTGACAAAGAAGTGTCTAGGTTTGTTCTAGATGTAGTTGATAGCGGTCGGTGGGATGAGTATTGTTGGGGTAGGGAATCATTTGAATTGACAATTGACTCATTCAAAGGTAGGATTGAGCATGGGATCATTATGAAAAATAGAAAGGCAGAGAAGGGAGGCCAATATGATGGCTGGTATAGGGCATTGGGATGTCCTTGAGTTTTTACTGTTTGGTTTTATGAATGCTGTCCTGCAATGTTGAACTCTTTCTGTAAGAGAGTTTCATCTTCTATTCCCAGGATTCTGAACTGGAGCAACACCATCGTCACCAAAAATCCAACCCTTCGAGACTTGAAGGGCAAGATTTTTGATTTACCTTTGGAGAAGGTACTTTACGGTTTCTTTCTTGTTTTTTTCCGTTTCTTTTCGCTTAATATATGTTGTTGTTTTTTGGTTTTTCCAATTGTTTTAATTTTTTTTCATATTATGTTTAATTATGCCGTTCGATTGAAGATAAAAAACATGCGTCCTGCGATGAAGAGAGGCGGCGGCTTCAACTTGACGCGTCTATTTCTCGATGAATCTATTGATGAACGTGGTGTAGCGAAGCAATCCTTCGAGGGTGGCTCATCTTCAAAGAAGTCGATTCGGCGGATATTGATTGGATGAAATCTAAGCTGGAGATGCTCAGTTCGAATCAATCATCATTGGCCGAGGACTTCATTTCGTTGAGGTGTTTTGTTGATTTTAATTTCAAATCCGTAATGACTGTAATTAAGGATATCCAAGAGAAGGTTAATGCCATTCATCGTCGTCCTTCTGACGAGGTATTTATTCTTATTTTATTGTTTAAGTTTTTTTATATTTTTTTTTGTATAGTTTCTTTACTGTTTTATTTAAGTTTCATTTATGTTGGCTGATACAGGGAAAGTCATCGGATGAATTAGTAACTCAAGATTCTGATGATGATCCTGATGATGATGATGATGATGATGATGCCGAGGATGATGACAAGCAATTGCCACGATCCGTAAAATATTGATTCCGACTCCGACGATGGTGGTGAGTTGGTTAAAGTTGGTGGGGATGCCGATGATGCCGACAAGGCCGTTCTTGCCGTCCCTTCGCCGATGTGAATCCTTCGAGGATGTTGGAGGGAGTGATAAAAATGTTAAGGATGTTGAGAAGCCGAAGGGCGATGAGTCTCGATTGAAGGGGGACGATTTCTTTGATGGATTGAGCCGGACTTGTAATAGATGATGATCAAGTTGTGTTGGGTGGCTTGGAGGCCGTTGCTAAAATCAATGTAAGTTTACTTTTAATTGTTTTCAAAAAAACTAGGTTTCTTTTTGGTTGCTCATTAGTTTCTAGTATGTTTTGCAAGCTGTTTTAATGCATTCTTTATTTTTTAGGTCCCCGCACCCAATCCGTATGTTGTTGGTGAAAAGTCGGATGCCCTTCATACCGATGAAGAAACCGAGGATACCGTCTCGATACACCTCGTTGGATAAGAGGAAGCGTGCTCCGCCTTGAAATCTCCATTTGTTGATTTCGGGTCCGTCGATGTCGGGAGCACTCCAATGGAGCTTATGTCCTCGTGTTCTCGGTCTGCGGGGATGATAGGGATTTCAAAATGGTGACTTATGTGAAGGGCCTTTATGCTCTTAATGATGCTTTTGCTGATCCCGTATCTACCGAGATTGAGGCAAAATTTGACTCTTGGATTGGTGAAGGATTGCTTAAACATCCCAGGTGACTGTTTTTTATTAAATCTCGTTTTTGTATTATTTTTTTTTCCAGCTTTATTCCCGTTTTAATGCCGTTTTTTTGCCGTTTTTTTTGTTGTTGTAGGCATTATAATTGTTATGAATACGGCGCAAAGAAATTTACCCCGGTTTTAGGCTAGGTGTTGATTATGTTGAGGATAAAACTTAGTTTTACCATTTGGCCACATGCGACATGTTTATGAACGACTCGGTAAAGTTTCCAATTTATATTGTACTTATGGTAGTTTGTTTTTAGTTTCTTTATAAATGTTTTTTAGTTTTGATACTACATTTCAGTTTTTTACAGTTGTTAAACCTTTTCATTTGTGTTTCTGTGTTGTTTTTTTTTCTCAGCATATGAACACCATATTCTATTACCTTCGAAAAAAAGGTAAGTATTCTTCCGCTGTGACGTTGAATTTCGCAACCACTGATTGTCTTTTTGATGATTCCATCCAAGCATTGTACCACAAATTTAACAAGGCCAAGTCAATGAAGACTAAGATGTCACACATTCACGCTGCCCACCCAATTGCGCATTACATCCGAGGTATGCGCATTCCCTGTTCCAAGCCTTGGTATGAAGCCGATCACGTGCTTTTCATCATCAATTTAAGAAGGGAAAGTCATTGGGTTTTGGGCGTCTTGACGTGCACGAAAGGACGTTATTTACGTACAATTCTTTGAGAACCGCGAAGATGAATGCCGCAGCTAGGAATGCGATGAAGGCTTATTCCGTGTTGCTGCCTTTGTTTTTCGATTTACTTGGGTTCTGGAAGAATAGAGCACAAGTTCCTGCCTCAGTTTCTGACCCTACAGCTCCATTCAGAATCGTGGAGCTTAGTGGTCTTGCGTCTCAGCAGAAGAAGTGAGTGTTTCTTTTAAGTTTCTTTTATGTTGTTTTTTAGTTTCTAATCTGTTTATTTTTTCTCTATGTTTTTTAACAAAGTGATTGTGGAGCATATGTTGCCGCCTTTGCTGAATTCTTTATACACGGAAAGGATGTCCCGCAGACTTTGACATCGAAGTTTATCGAACCCGACTTGCTGCACTTTTCTACTCGTACGGACAAAGGAAAATTGACGAAAGTATTGACAGCGAGGATGAGAAGCAATCCAAGTCTTCTAAGGCATCTAAATTGAAGAAATAGGAACTTTTAATTTGGTGGCTCTATTATGTTATTTGTTGAATCTATTTACTTGACAAGTTTTAGTGTTGTTGTGTGTTTAAAACTATGTAGCTGGTTTAAAACTTTTAGGATATTTGACATTCACTCCTTATAATATCTTTATTGTATAGGTTTGTATTTCCCAAAGTTGTGTGTTTTTTTAATTGTTCAAGTTCTTATATACGGTCGCACAACTATGGAGAAACTATTAACCAACTAAATACAAACTATGTTTTCATTTTTCCTAAATAAGTGCTATGAATGTATATTTATTCTTCGTATTCCGTTAACTATTTTCCCTTGTTCAAGTTATGTTTTATCAATTATTGACTGATCGCCTTTAAAACTCGTAAAGAATAAGTCATTCCGTACTTAATATTTTACAAAGGGTCGCAATCGTAACAAAACGATTTTGAAACTATTAAAAAACTCGTTTCAAATTTCATAAAAATGAAATCCCATGTATTTAGAGCATCACAGATCAACCTGTTTGAATTTGCACACAAAATTAAACAATTCAAATATTTCATATGTATCTATTTTATTGCTTGATTGTTGCATGTCTTTCGATTGTGTCCGTGTTGTCCACATTTGCCGCACCTGTTATGTTTTTTTGTATCCCATTCGTATAAAAACCTTCGTTTCCTTGGTCTTCCGCATCTTATTTTTTGGTTTGGTGGCGTAACAATGATATCTTTTATGTTTTGTGGCACATCCCAAGTTGTGTGATTGTGTACGGATATGTTGAGCCGCCGTATGTTTCAAGCCATGTTCGCGTGGTGTAATAACCCGAACGTAGTTGTAAACATTCAAGTTCATCTCTTTTATAACGAAGCGCATGAGCACACGGTAACTCATCAAGTTGGAATCGTTGCAACCGCATGTTTTCTCTTTGAGGTTGATGACCCATGATCCGGTTAGTTCAATGACTTCGAACATGGTCTCGTTTATTGGTTTTACTGCGGATTAAGTGTAAAGCTCGTTAATATGTATGACAACGAAAAACAAACTATAAAGAAACTAAAATGCAACTAAAATATTTAACATGTCATTACATTTTCTCGTCAATGATTCCACAAAGTTGTCGACTAATTTCTTTTCTCGCCGTAGGTGTTAAAAATGTTGTTGTTTTCTCGTGCTTTTTTCCCCGTTTGTGTATGTCCATTGTTGAATCAATGCTCTCAATGACTCCATCGTTGTTGTGATTGGTAGCTCTCTAGTCGCCAAGTTTGCCGCATTTAGAGATTCGGCAATGTTTGAAGTCATAGTTGAATACCTGTTGTTTTTGCAAAGTGGTATCTTGACCATTTGTGGTATCCAACTTGTTGTAAATATGGTCTTACACGGATGTCCAAGCCGTCCAACTCGCTCATATGGTATTCAAATTTCCTCTCGTGTATGCTGCGTGCGGCGAAGAATGGTTTATCCAAATTTTGCTTGCATTCTTCTTGAAGGTTGCTTTTAGGTTGCTTAATGTGGTATACACAATAGCAATGTGTGATTTCGGAAATACTTGACAAGCCGCCTTACTTATGCTCTCATGTCTATCCGAGATCAAGCATTGTTCCTCTCTAATCCCATATGTTTCTCTCACTTTTGTGAAAAACCATTGCCATGAGTTGTTGTTTTCTCGAATCCACAATGTAAAAGCTAGTGGAAAAATGTGCCCATTTGCATCCCGTGTACAAGCGAGAGAGCGAGTGTACCTCCATATGTTGATTTAAGGAAAGTTCCGTCAACAACTATTATAGGTAATTTGCATTTCTTCCATCCTTTTATTGATGCATCCAGTGCGACAAACAAGTACTTGAAGCTGTTGTCATCCTCTGTTTCCATGTGCACTATTGTTCCGGGATTAGTTTTTTGCAACATGTGCAAAAAACCGGGCAGCGACCTGTATGATTCGTTGGCTTTTCCTCGTAATTCTTCTTGCGCGTGCTCTTTGCTTCTCCATGCTTTCATGTAGTTCATTCTGACCCCATACTTGTGTTTCATTTCTCCTCTGATGTCTTGTGGCGTTTGAGTTGTTTTTATGTTGGTGAACCGTGGCTTGATGTAGTTTCCAATCAATTTCGTTGTAGCTTGTCTCTTGTCGGCAAATCTGATGTTTAGATCACAAGTGTGTATCACCTTTCTGTCGTACTTTCGAATGATGAATGACTTTGTTGGCCCGTTTCTGGATGCTGTTAGTGCCCACTTGCATTTTGGATCCAAACAACAAATCTTGTATGTTCTTGCACATGATTTTTTAACTCTGAATTGGAAGTTGTTCCTAATTGCATAGAAACCAAGCACGCTCTGCAGTGTTTCTTTGTCTTTGTATATTTGTGCTTCTTCTATTTCTGGATGATGCGGATCTGTGATTAGTAGTTCGTCATAATCTGTGATTTCGGTTCCTTTTTCTCGTTGTTTTCCAGTTGCTCAACCATTTCCTCTGCCACAAGTTTTGCATAGTCCATGAAGTCAAAACTTTCTTCCCCAAATTCCGGTACTCTTGCTTCAATTATATGTTGTTGATTTGTTGAGTCTTCTGTTGTTGCTGCATTGTATTCGATTGGTTGGAAGGCGCTTCTATGTGTAATTAATGAATTGTCATTTCCAAAGAATGTTGCATCGATGGTTGTTGTTGGGTTGTTGATGACATTCACACACATTGGGTATGTTGTGAAGTCGGGGTCTTTCAGTTTGAGTTGTATGTAGAAATGCAGGCTTTGATCATCCTTTATCCTCAATGGTTGGTATCCTTCCTTCACTTGATATTTCAGTTGCAAAGCAGTGTTTTCTTGGTTGCATTCCAGGGTATCTTTGAGTTTCTGTTGCAAATCTTCATAGTTACAATTGGCAGAAATGTAGTGTCCACTGGCTTCATAATTTTCATAATTCATTCGATCATCGAATTTTCCATTGTAGAAGACTAGGAATGGAATGTCTTTCCTTTCCTGTGTTTTTGCAATGGTTATTAGTCCGAGGCAACGAATTTTAAAACTGGTTTTATTATGTTATGAAATAGAGTACAAACTTACTACTATCTCTGTTCCTTTGTTCAAGCATTGTATTTCCTGTCCAGATTCCTGATTTTGCCATTTTTTTGGTAGTTAATAAACTACAAAGAAACGAGAATAAAACTATTAAGAAACTTCATTTAAATTTTGGGAAACTAACCATTTCTCAAACTGTTCTGTACTCTATCTTTTCCACAATAAATTCCTGCAAAAAACGTAATGAAACTATTATTAAATGATTATGCAACTGTAAACCAACTGAAAAACCACAATTATATCCCCAAAATTACATAGTTATTACGCATTGTCATTTTTCATCATGTTTATTCGAATCAGATCGATTTACAGCTATTATAAAACTAATTTGCTACCATTAACATATATCTTACCTTGTATATATGCTAGCTCTTGGTACTTGTCATATAACACTTCTTCATGATTTCGAAACCATTTTCAAACGATAATGCAACTGTAAGCCAACGCAAAAAAAAAATAAAAAAAAGTTATTAGTATCCCTTGTTTCCTTAATCATAATCAGTTCTTGTTTATTGGTTTTTACCATATGTATTGCCTGTTGCACACCATTGAATCAACCAGAATGCAACTAAAAATGCTGTGTATCATTGTTGAAAAAAAAATTCAGTTCATACCTTTTTTTTGGATTTGAGGGGGAGCTCCAGATCTGTTCAATACAGATTTACATTGCTTCAATCTGAATTTTCGACGATCGTTTGAGTGATATTGCACTATAAAAACCGAAATCAAATGTTGAAATTCAGTTTCTCCACGGTTGTCCTGCTCTTTTTTTAAAAAAAATTTCTGTTTAGATCGTTGGATTTGTTCGTTTCCTATTGAAATTCGACGGGATTTACAGTTGTTTTACGTTCGATCTGGTTTCATTCTGGTTGCGTGGCCGACTGCATCGATGGAGCTTCATTCATCCTCTCCGTTTGTGACGTGCGGCTGAAGGTAAGGGCAAGTGGTATTTTTGTAATATTTTCATTTTGGGCTGTACAAATGTTCATTGGGCCGGCCCACAGTATTGTTGTAATATTTTTCCATTTTTAGAATATTCCTATTTTTTTCCCTATTTTAAAAGCAAAAAAGAGATGGTTGAGGAAAGAGGACTAATGTCTTTCTCGGTATTAAAAATCACACCTTTACTTTGTTATAAATTTATTTATTTAGGCCATAATTATATGGATAGGGTAAATAGCTATAAGTACCCAAAGTTTTGAGTTTGTAAGCGGCATAAACCCAATAATTTTTTTTAGTGGCATAAGTACCCAATGTTTGTAAAATTATAATTTTTCTCTATTTTCGTCATTACAGACTCCGTTTTAAATTTATTAAAAAAGATTTTGAAGTAACTGATACTATATATTTTTAGTCCAGACCAAATAATCTAAAATTTGGGTCTTATATGTGTCCTGTTTAAGATAATAACAAAGTTTGTACTGATGAAACTGGATGAAAATTACAGTTTTATAAACATTGGGTACTTATGCTACTAAAAAAAATTATTGGGTTTATGCCGCTTACAAACTTAAAACTTTGGGTACTTATGCCACTATATACCCTCATATATAATATGTATTGAGTTATTATATAAATAATTAAATTTATGTAAAGTTTATAGTTTAAAGAGATAATCACTACGGACCAGAATTTTTATTTTGTGGGAGCTTATTTATTATTAAAAAATATTTATACCTATATTATAATCACTCTTATTAGATTTATTTAATTTTGTGGGAGCCTTTTTTACTATTTTAATCTATAATTCCATCCACTATGACAACATAATTTGTTGCATGTTATGAGGCATCCAACCATGATATACGATTGAGGAACTTTGTCACCGGGCTGCTCATTGTGAATGGAATTGAAAGACCACTTAAGTTGTATTGTGACAATAAATTAGCTGTATTGTATACAAACAAAACATTAGGAGCTCGACGAAGTCAAAATATATTGACATTAAGTTCCTTGTTGTAAAAGAAAGAATACAAAGTGGACAGATTTGTATAAAACACTTTGGTAAAAACTCCATGATTGCACCCCCTTACTAAGGGTTTTCCATCCAAGGTCTTTTATGAGCACACTGTTCGTATGGGTATTTTAGAGTACGAGGATATCTAGATTCAGTGAAAGTTTATCTTCATTATTCTTTGTATTTTTATTTGTTATATGAAACTTGTGTATTTAGATTTTTTTTCTAATCATAAATTATGTTATTCAGTTTATTTTACTTTGTACATTAAGCTAAAATTTTGATCTCTATAAAGCAAAGTACGACAAATTAAAAATTAACATGAATAGATCACTGTGCATGTAATTTCCATACCATATTATTATAATTGATCTATGTCATTTACCTTTGTCAACATATATGACCGTTGATGGGTTTAGTTGTGATTGATACAATAAAAATCGCATTGATCCTATGTTGATATAGTTAGTAGATGAGATTGCACATGCCTACAGTTATGATGATAAATTTATGAGCTCAATAACGTTAACACATTTATATGCATACATATGTGGCCCAGTAGAAGATTGTTAGAAATTTATTTATTTAAGGTCATAATTGTATATATAAAATGTGTGTGAGGTCATCATATAAATGAGTTCAAGATATGTGGTCTATTTTAGAATAAAACTTATGACTTAAAAGCATGATTGTCATGATTTTAATATGTGGATACTATAAGGACAATTTTTAATTTGCTGAGGAGCTAAATAAAAATAGTCAATAAATATTACTAACTGTTTTGACAGTTAGTAATACAATAGGTAATGGTCCTCAATTTACAGTATCATATATTTTCATTCTCTTGAAATCCCATCATCAAGAGACAAAGATTCCAAAAAAAAAAAAGATTTCACTACAAAATTAGAAGATTATACCATTTCAAAATCAATTTTATGGATTCGGGTATGCTTCTGTTAATCTTTGTTTTATTATTTAATTTCTCATAATTAGAGCTAAATACAATTTATGTTTTCCAACACCACTTATAAGTTTTCCAACATTACTTAGTCCTTGTACCTTATAAGAAAAATTATGTAGTGGTTGCTATAGCTTTTTCTTTTCTTCAATCTATTTTTGGTTTGTCTAAAATAAAGTTTGTTCTTTCTCTTTCTTGTAAAATGAGTTTATGCCATTTTAATCTTAGGAGCTGTTCCTTTAATTATAGAAAGCATACTTATTACTTTATGTCACCTTTCTTTGTAATTTGTATAGAAGATATCATGTCACCCATCATTTTTTTTATTTTCTCCAACCTCCACCGCCACCAAAGATAAATATACTTAAATTATTATTATTATTGTTAAACCAAAATGATGAATACAGTGTATAAATATATAATCACATTAAGAGAAGTTTGGAATCTCTAGCTATCAAAATCAAGGGAGAGTGTCCAAAGAAGGGATTGTTGATTTTCAATTATTTATTTCTTTTTGTTATTAAGGCCACACAACAAAGAGACTAAAGCCCCATATAGTGACAAACCACAGTTTCAAGAATCTTAGCATTATCAAGCCAGAAATACCAATGGGGTCTTATATTGTTTACTACTTTTGGTGAAAACCAGAGAAGCAGTAGCTATGGACCATTGCTTGTTTTCCTTTGCTTACATCACCACCTTTTGTTTAATTTTATTAAAAATAAAAATAAAAAAGTACACCTCTTATCATTCTCCTGAATGATCCCACATTCACATTCAACTAATTCTTGAGACTAACATCTCAACTTTATCACTTTAAAATAACAAAATTTAGACAGAAAACTTTTTTATTTTTTAAATGAAGAGTAATCTTTTTTAAATTAGAGCATTGCTCCAAACAACACACAACAAATTGAAGGAAAAATTACCCTCATGAAAATGCCGATTACATAATATCAAGATTGTCTAGTGAGTAACTCGATTAGCAAATCGTATAATAAAATATAAAGATATATTATTGTGAAACTTAAATATGTCAATTTCTTCTAAGTAGATTTTAGGAATAAAACTTGTCTAAAATTGTAGAAAGAAAATCAATAAACACATGGAATTTACAAGCTTCATCCGACCTTAAAAATGCATTCTAGGCGATTAGTGCTTGAGTTCTCCTGATCAGGATAATAATTTTTCCTATGAATCAATCAATCTACAGTATCCAAATCTGACTACAATTTCTAAATAGTAATCCAAAAATTAATTCATACAAAGATTACCCTACAAACTTGATCACCAATCAAGTTTAATCGTCTAAGTTTCCTTAGACTTTTAAAGCCAAGATCTCTTTGCTTTCTCACAGCTAAAATCCTTTCAATAACTTAATTTGAACTCCCTTCAGATAGAAACAAATCATTGATTCTCCTTTAGCTCTTGAAGATCCAACAAAGAATGACTTGCAAATAAACCAAAAAACACAAAGAAAAAGCTATACTCTAATAGAAAAAAAAATAACAAGAGAAAAACTTTCAAAGAAGAAGAGTTAGTTAGAAAACAGTTAATCACAAATTATATACTAACAATTCTACTAAAACAATCTTAACAGCTGAATAACTAACTAAAGACAGCGGCCCATTATTCATATGCCAACTAATGCTAACCTGTCAAAAATAAGCAAACACCAAACCCAAAACAACCAAAAATCCGAATGAGACTAACAACCAGTTAAATGACCAAGCACACATAATTTGCCAAACATGACAAACTGGATCTTACAATCTCCCCCTTGACAAATCATACATAACGAAATTATCAAAGAGACAAGACAAAATAAAAGAACAAAAAAACACCACAGCCAAAAAGAAACAAAAAAAAAAAAAAACTGAAAAAACAAAGTTCCAACAAGAAATTCTTAATACCAATAGAATAGAATAAAAGATTCACAACTAATCACAAAAAAATTACACTTAGTTATTGGTATGCCTAACAACTGTAAACGACAAAACAACAGACTAAAACTACAAGATATTAACAATGATAACTAACTCCCCCTCGGTGAGCATGATTAAGCACCATCTTCCAGTGAATCGACAACATCAGACACAGACTCCCCCTGGACAGTGGTTACATTTGCTGTAGCAACGGGAATTAAATCAAACCCCCTAGACAGGAGTAGTAGGAAATAAAGTCAATTCAGTGGACATGGGAGCGTGCTTTGGAAGCTATTATGAGGAACCAGACTCAAACTGAGCAGCATCTGGAGATGGCATAGACTCCAAGGACTTAAGAACCTTAGACATAGCATTGAGCACATTGATGACCCCTTATTCAAACCTTTTGTGGTGCTGTTGATTTGTAGCATAAGAATGAGCCACGCCTTGAACCACAGAATATAATTGCACCTGCCAGCTAGTAGAGGATAAACTTGAAAGAGTAACTGAAGGCATAGCAGACAAAAAGGGAACCTTAGATGGACCAGAATTGCCCAGTGGCATGTCAATCACAGATAGAGGAATATGCGTATTGAAAATTGATTGAAATGATTTTTCATTAGAGGGAACATGCATAGTAACATCCTGATCAAGTGTGATTGGATGACCTCTCATAACCAAATGTTGCACCACACTAGGATAAGACAAAGTATGCTTATCCCCTTTAGCTTTAGCACAATCCACCATTTTAGTGTACATCAAGGTAGGAAAATCAATGGAGACACCAGTGCCAAGAGCGAAAAGAAACTGACCAATATTATAATTCACGTGGACACATGGGAATTGGCCAACCAATTTGACATGAAAATTTTATGAAGAACCCGATATGTAAAGACCGCTTAGTTTAATTTGGAAATTAGCAGTTAATTATGATTAATTATGAAATTATTTATAGATATTTAAATAATTATTTATGTTGTTATATTCGATTCCTGAATGCATTTTTATGTCATATAGTGAATTTCATAATTTTGCATTTCCGGTGCCCGGTAACATGGAACTCGGTGTTTGGCTCAGTAGAATCACAACTTAACGTGTTAGTATATTGGGGCAGTTTATTAGACATTGGGAATGTCGGGATTAGTCGAGAATTTAAAATTTTCCAAAATACCCTTTTAGTACCCTTTATGTTATTTTAGTGTGGAGGGGCAAAATGGTCATTTTGTCCCAATGATATTTTGTCCTTTAGTGGACTTTATGTTGTGAAAATATGTGATTATGTTGGTTTATTATTTGTTGTGTTGGTTGAAATGAGTTAATAAACTATTACTTTATCCACTTTTTCAAAAAAATAAGAAATTGAAAAAAGAAACATCTCTCTCTATCTCTTCAAACTCTCTCTCTCTCGTTTTTCCCTTAAGAACCCAGCTAGGGTTGGTGATTTTGCTGCTTCATCTAAGGATTTCAATCTAGTTCTTTGTGATCTTTAATCTAGGTAAGGTTCTTAGCTCTTTCCTTCTTATTTTCTTGATTTGTAAGAAAAGAAATCATGCATGTAATGGAGTTTAGTTGTTGTTGTGGCTGTGGTTGTTTGTTGTTGATTTCTGAAGTTAGAATATGATTTATTATGTTGTTTGTTCCTTAGGGTCTAAATAGCAGGTCTGGAAGTTTTGGTGTAATTTGGGGTTGATTGGAATGAGTTATGAATTTTTGATCGTTTCCTACTCTGATCCGGAATTCCGGTTCAGCAACCGATCTACCGGTTGGGTTCCAAGAATTCCTAGAACCGGAATTCTGGTTGTAGAACCAGTCTACCAGTTGGGTCATTTTTGGGAACCCTAGTTTTTCCCATTTTTATGTTGTTTAGGGTATTGCCATGCTTTTGATCGATAGGAAAACTTCTAGTTTCTAGTTTAAGTCCCTGGGAAGTGATTTAGCATATCACTTATCAGTGTTGTGGTTATTATGGTTTAGGAGCCTGTAAATCGCCGTGCAGTTCGTTCCACTCAGGTTGACCGGCACACCTGAATTCGGAATCGATGTAAGATTAGTATAACAGTATGCATATGTATTACATGTTTAGCGTGCATGTTAGGAAGCCTGTTAGATTACATTAGATATGTATGTTGGCTTTGTACCATCCAACCATATCACATCGGTTAGGCTAGAGTATGACTAGCAGTTGGATTATGACCAGTGTACCGAGTATAGGCTGATTCTAGGGTTGGTGGTACTGTACTGTTTGACCGTATCACATCGGTAAGGCTAGAGTATGACTAGCAGCTGGAGTATGACCAGTGTACCGAGTATAGACTGATACTGTAACACATCGGTAAGGCTAGAGTATAACTAGCAGCTGGAGTATGACCAGTGTACCGAGTATAGGCTGTTACTTTGTCAAAAGTACCGTCGTACGAACATTCAGGACTCAGTATCGTGTGGGACACGGCAGTTAGGGTTGTGGTCAGGGGTATGGGCGTCTGATCATAACCCGGGATTTATGTATGATTATGATTATGCTTTTCTTACTGAGTCTGTTGACTCATAGTGCTATGTTTATGTGTAGGTAAGGGCAAGGCCAAAGCTGAGTAACCGTGAGAACGAGCCGATGAAGATTGTACATGTCGAGGCGGTTAGGCCTGGAGCGTACGATCCTCGAGACAGCATTGCTTTTGTAGTTAGTCGCTGGGCGACAAGTATTTTGTAATAGACAGTAAACTTTTTATAAAGTATTTTGTAAATGGGATCCCAAAGTATTTTGTATGAATTATTATATAAGTTTAATTAAAAGCAAAAATTTTAATTAATCACGATTTCCATAAACCTCGTTGATTAGCAACAAGCTGCACAGTACGTTTAAAAATCATGTAATACGCCTATGCTAGTTAGGATGTTACATGATAGAACTCAAAGAGCATAGTAACAGGAAGTTCCTTTCCATTCCACACAAAGTCAGGTCTACTAGTGATTCCAGCCTTAATTTCTTTAAAAGATGGTTTATATTTATTAGTGAAGGTGAGTTTAGCTAATTGAGGTGGTTTCAAGACAAGACTAATGGTAGACGGGGCACAATGAAACCAAGTACCCCGAATGCAAGCCTGATACATGTATTTATTTTTCTCATTGATAATATACTCATCCAAATTAGCATAAAACTAAAAAGATCAGCTAGTTGAGCATTTGTGGATATATGAGAAATAGTTTAAAGTTTGGACTCAACTATTTTTCTAATAAAATGATATCGTATTTCAATATATTTGGTCCAAGAATGTTGTACATGATTTTTTGACATGTTAATAGCACTTTTGCTATCATAGAAAAGAACAAGAGACTCTTGAGGAAAACCATAGTCGATATGCATTTTGTTTAGCTAGATAAATTGAGTGCAACAGCTTCCTGCAGCTATATATTCTGCCTCAGCAGTGGAAAGAGATATAGAGTTCTATTTCATTCTTATTCACGACACAAGATTGTTTCTAATGTAGAAACAACCTCCAAAGGTACTCTTCCTAACATCCAAACTGCTAGCCCAGACAGAGTCATTGTACTCCATAAGAGACATGTTAGTATCTCTTGAATACCACATACCAAACTCAACAGTGCCTGACAAATATTTGAAGGTGCATTTTACAACAGTAACATGAGACTGTTTGGGAGTGGCCTGATATCTAGCACACAAGCCAACACTAAAATATGTATTAGGAAAACTGGTTGTGAGATACAATAAACTCCCTATCATACCTCTATACAAGGTTGGATCTACATGTTTCCCATACTCATCCTTGCTAAGCTTAGTTGAAGGACTCAAGGGTGTAGGGCATGCTTAGTTTTATATAATCCAAACTTGTCAAGTATTTTCTTAAGGGTAATTTGCAGCATAACCTCCTTAATTGGTGAGATTTTTGCAACTAACCCCCAATTCTAAAATTTTTGTGGTAAAACCTCCTAAATTCAAGTTTTGTTACCACTAAGCCTTTTCCATCCATTTTTTGGTGTTAAGTGACAGGTTGGAATGTCTACGTGTACACAGTGTACACGTGGCACAGTTTAATTAGTCCACGTAATAAATATTTAAAATTAAAATAAAAAATTAATTATTGTAAAAATAAAAAAAAATTATTTTTCTTTAAAAATTAAAAAAAAAATAAAATTAAAAAATTTATTTTTATATTCTTTTTCTTTTTATATTTCTTTTTCCTTCTTCTTCTTCTTTTATCCTCACGCCTCAATGCATTCAAGAATCAACTATGGGGTTTGGGTGCTCTGATTTGAATCTCTGGCAAGAAGCCCTATCTGCTTACCCTTCCCGCATACAATCTCTCAACAAACCCGATTTGGTTTCGTTAGATGACTATTACTGCAACGAACTCCCACCTCTCCTCCACCAAAAAAAACCTAATCCTTACATCACCACCTCTGAGCTCTCAAAGCTCATGCAATGGAAACTTACCTGTGGAAAATGGAGGTACTATCTTTCCCTCTTTCTCTATTTCTATAGGTATACTATATACATATATATATATAAAGTTGTGTGTATAAATCAAATTCATAGGCCGCGTCTGTTGGATTTTGTTTTGGGTTTGGACGACGACCTGGTAAAATCAGCATCAGAAAAGGGGTTTCAATCTCTCCCCAATGTATCGAAAGCTCTATCTGAGCTTACCGTGCTCAAAGGCGTGGGTCCAGCCACGGCTTCTGCAATCCTTGCAGCTTACACCCTTGATGTTGCGCCATTCATGTCAGATGGTTGTGCGTGGAGCTGGGAATGGGGAGAGTCGGCTAGGGTTTCTGAAGATGGGGACGATGGAGGGTGATGATGGGGTTATGGGCTCAAGTCATGTGAAGATGGGGACGATGATGGGGCTAATTTTGGGGAGTCGGCTAGGGTTTCAAAGATGAAGAAGTTAGAGAGAGAAGAAGGAGGAGGCGTGAGGATAGAAGAAGAAGAAGAAGAAGAAGAAGAAGAAGAAGAAGAAGAAAGAAAAGAGAAAGAAAAGAAAAAGAAAAAGAACAAAAATATAAAAATAAATTTTTTTAATTTTTTAAGAAAAAGAAATTTTTTATTTTTTTATTTTTAAAATAATGAATTTTTTATTTTAATTTTAAATATTTATTACGTGGACTAATTAAATTGTGCCACGTATACACTGTATACACGTAGACATTCCAACCTGTCACTTAACACAAAAAAAAAAATGGATGGAAATGGCTAAGTGCTAACAAAACTTGGGTTTAGGAGGTTTTACCACCAAAATTTTAGAATTGAGGGTTAGTTGTAAAAACCTCGCCACTTAAGGAGGTTATACCGCAAATTACCCTTTTCTTAATATATTTGGACTGAGAAATGAAAATACCTTGATCCATTTGCTTAATATGTAACTCCAGAAAGAATCTAAGATCCTCTACTAAACTCATTTCAAACTCACTTCTCATGAGATCAACAAATTTTATAACTTCCTTATCACATGTTGACCCCAAATATAATATTTTCTACATAAATTTGAGCAACAAAAATACCAGGATGAAAATGTTTAATGAGCAGGGTGTTATCAGTATTACCTCAGGTGAAATCATGTGAAATAAGAAATGAAGTGAATCTATCATACCATGCTCTCGAAGCTTGTTTGAGTCCATATAGAGCCTTTTAAAGTTTGTACACAAGATCTAGAAATTATGGATCACCAAATCTTTGAGGTTGTTTCACATAAACCTCCTCTTGTAGAATACCGTTGAGAAAGGCACTCTTGACATCCATTTGGTGTAATCTATGTTGAAATTATTTACCAGGATCTTAGATTTACTAACAAGTATGTTGTTTAAACATCCTAAATATGAACTTCTAAAACGATATTAAATAAACACATATAAAGTATAAGAAACCATATAGTGGTTGCAGCGGAATTTAATGTCTCCTTCCACTCAGATTTCTAACCCTTGTATCCTTTTTGTCGCAGAGTATCACCAAGATCTGAGCCCGAATGTCCTTCTCTTGAATCTGGATTCTTCACAATCTTCCACACTATGATTGAGGTACCACTTGATGTGTGTGGGCACTCACTCTATCACTCAAGGGTTCGGTTTCAGAAGTGAAGAAGAAGAAGAGGGGGTGGCGACTAGGTTAAGGAAGAAGGCACTCAGTTTTTCTCTGAAGGAATAAGATGCATCCACTTTTTCTGAAACCATCACTACCTATTTATAGTCAACCTCCTAGGGTTAGGTTAGAATTATTTGGCATTAAAATAATGAAAAAATAAATGATAAAAAACAACTTAAGTGGCCGGCCTAGGTATAGGATATTGGGCCCCACTTTTGCAATTTTGCTGTTTTATCATTTCTACATCTCATTTTCTCGAAAACTGCAATTTTCCAATTTAACCATTTAAATACCAATTCTAATTATTTAATAACTAAAAATTAATTATTAAATAATAATGTCATTTAATATATTTATTAATTAGACTAGCCAAAGTCTCTTAACTAACAAATAAGCCCTAAAAACTCTTTCTTCACAATTTATGCCCTTGTTAGTGAAAATTCATAAACTAGACATAGTCTAATTTTAGAATTATAATTGATTAATAAAAATCAATTAACTGAGTCTTACAAGTAGTATTGTCTCAACTAGTATGGCGACCATGGGCCTATATATCCGAGCTTCCAATAAGGAGACCAAGAACTTACCAAGTAAATTCACTGACTTATTAATTCCTTGTTGCATCCACGCATAGAACTTAGAATGGCACTCTATGTGTTCCACCATATAGATACGCTATCAATTATCCATCGTTATAATCCCAATAATCAATGATCCTCTATAGATGATCTACATTGTTTAGGGATTAAATTACCGTTACACCCTTCAATGTATTTTATCCTTAAAACACTTAGCCCCGTATAAATGATATTTCAGTGAACTGAAATGAGTACTCAACCATTTATCTCTGTTTAGCCAAGCTCGAAGGAAATTATCATTTCACTTCTATTTGCTAGATAGAAGCTATAGATTCCATATCTATATTTAGCGCTCCCACTCAATTGCACTACCATGTTCCCAAAATGTACGTATCACCCTGACCCAAAAGTAGGATTAACTAACAAATCAAAGAACATGTGTAATACTCCTTAGATCGAACCTAACCATATCAGGATTAAGATCATTTGATCTAGGATCAACTAGGTGATATTGAATTGAATATATATTACGGTAAGTTTAATATATCTGATTCAGAGTTCAATATCGGTCCCTTCCGATGCATACTCCATGCACCTAACCCAAGCTATACTTTAACCAATGCCCTGGAAAAAACATAGCACTTATCCAAGGTGCAAGTAAACTATGTTGTAGATTGTCATATTAGTTAAACCCTGTGTACTGATAAATCTAGGAATACATATTTAATCACATAATCTTGATTACTTTCTACTGTGTTGACGACACAATAACCAAGAACATAAATGTGATAAGGGTTTGGATGAATTTATAAATCAAATAAACAAGTAAATGATAACATGAACCATATGACACACAAATGAGTGAAAAATACTTTTGTTTCTTTATTGATGTTGAATAATAGAGATTACATTGAAATGGAGTTTTATTTAGGGCATAAAACCCAACAATTTGATCTTTAAAAAATATGCCACTGTTAGAAGAAGTTTGATAGACTCTATTTTGGCAACTGGTGCAAACATTTCTTCAAAATCAACCCCTTCAACCTGATTGTAACCATGTGTAACCAAGTGAGCCTTGTTGCGAATGACAGTGCCAAAATCATCTGTTATTTTATTAAAAATCCATGTAGTACCAATGATATTGACACCATCAGGTCGAGAAACCATGATCCACTCCCGGTTCCTCTTGAATTGTCCCATTTCATCTTCCATGGAATTATTTCGAAATTCATCAAGAAGGGCCTCGGTCACATTCTTTGGTTCAAAAATTGACACATAGCAGGCAAAAGCAATAGCATTCATAATTTTTTGTCGAGTAACCATGGTAACATTCAATTCTCCAATAACCACGGTAGGAGGGTGTGCTTTTTGAATCCAAGAAGGAGGTCCTTTCTTGTACAAATAAGCATGTGAATAACTAGGAGGAGTTGCACTAGTGACTTCAGTATCAACAACTATTTTTGGAGGCATTCCAGAGGTCTTAGATTAATCTGATTAAGCTTCAAATGCTATTGCATTTGAACTTGTAGGAACTACTTGAGGATGGCTCACTTGAACTTCTATGGGAAGGGCGGGTTCAAGGAGTTCTTCACCAGTAGGAGTCGCCTCATATACTTCTAAGTCATCAAAATGTACATTGCTGGATTCTATTATTGTGCCAATTCTCTTATTGAATACTCGATAGGCTTGACTATTAATTGAGTATCCCAGTAGAATTTCTTCATACTAAAAATGTCAAACTTTCCAAGACGATCTCTGTCATTCAGAATATAACATATACACCTAAAGATACGTAGACGACTTAGACTTGGGGTTTGACCTTTCTACAATTCATATGCAGTTTGAGTAGTCCCAGACCCTAAGTGTACTCAGTTGCAAATGTAACAAGTAGTATTAACTAACTTTGCCCAAAATGGAGTGGCAACTGTTGGAAATTATTTTACCAGGATCTTAGATCTACTCACAAGTATGTTGATTAACACCCTACATATGAACTTTCTAAAACGATGAAATAAACACATATAAAGTTTAGTAAACCTTACTTGGGTGCAGCAGAATAATATGACTCCTTCTGTTCAGATATCTAGCCCTTGATTCCTTTCTATAGCAGAGCATTATCAATATCTGAACATGGATCTCTTTCTCTGAATCTTCGATGCTGAAACTCCTTTTGCTGAAAGTCTTTCTTCACGATCTTCCTCACTA
This sequence comes from Cannabis sativa, assembly GCF_029168945.1. Taxonomy (NCBI): domain Eukaryota; kingdom Viridiplantae; phylum Streptophyta; class Magnoliopsida; order Rosales; family Cannabaceae; genus Cannabis; species Cannabis sativa. The sequence continues at coordinate 30,001,529 of NC_083608.1, read as the reverse complement.
TGATTGAGGTATCACTTGCTGTGTGTGGGCACTACTCTAACACTAAGAATTTCAAAATTCAAGAGGGAAGAGAGAGAAGAAGTGGCGGCTAAAGATAGGGAGAGAGAAAGGCTCAGGTTTTTCTCTGAAGGAAAAAGTAGAAAATTTTAGTGTAAATTTCCTGAAGCCTTCACTATCTATTTATAGCATTCCACTAGGGTTATGTTTGAATTATTTGGCATTAAAATAATGAAAATATCAGAGAGAAATTCCCTACAAAAGTGGCCGGCCCTATACAAGTGGATTTGGGCCTCACTTTTGTAATTTTGCAGTTTTATCTTTTTCTGCATCTGATTTTCTCAAAAACGCCAATTTTCAAATTCAACCATTTAAATGTCAATTCTAATTATTTAATAACTATAAATAATTATTAAATAATTTTGTCATTTATCATATTTATTAATTGAACCATACAAAGTATCATAATTAACAAATATGCCCCTAAAACTTTTTCTTTACAATTTCGCCCTTACTTAGTGAAAAATTCACAAATAGACATAGTCTTATTTGAGAATTATAATTGATTAATCAAAACCAATTATATGAGTCTTACAAGCAATATTATCTCAACTAGTGCGGGGACCATGAGTCTATATAACCGAGCTTCCAATAAGTAGATCAAGAATTTATTACTAAAATTTACTAACTTATTAATTCTTTGTTGAATCCACGCATAGAACTTAGAATTGCACTCTCAGTATATAGAATGCTCTATATGTTCCACCATATAGACACGTCATTAGTTATCCATTGTTATGATCCTAATTTGATCAATGATCCTCTATATGAATGATCTACACTGTAAAGGGATTAGATTACTGTTACACCCTACAATGTATTTAATCCTTAAAACATTTAACCCCGTATAAATGATATTTCAGCGTATGTGAAATGAGATCTCCACCCTTTATTTTCGTTTGGTCAAGCTCGAAGGAGATCATCCTTTCCTTACTATTCGCCAGATAGAAGCTATAGATTCCATGTTTATGTTAACGCTCCCTTTCAATTGCACTACCGTGTTCCCAAAATGTACGTATCACCCTGACCTAAAAGTAGGCTTAACTAACAAATCAAAGAACACGAATAGCCTCTTGAGATTAAGCATAATCATAACAGGATTAAGATCATTTGATCTAGGATCAACTAGGTGATATTGACTTGAATAGATATTACGGTAAGTTTAATAAATCTAAGTCAAAGTTCAATATCGGTCCATTCCGATGCATACTCCATGCAACCAATTAACCTGAGCTTTACTTTAACCAATGCCTTGGAAAGAACATAGCATTTCTCCAAATGCAAGTAAACTCTGTTGTAGATTATCATATCAGTAAAACCCTATGTCTGATAAATCTAGGAAACTTTATTCACATAGTCATGTTTACTTTCCAATGTGTTGACGGCACAATAAACAGGATCAAGTATGTGAAAAGGGTTTCAGATGAATTTATACATTATTTACATATAATCATGAAATAAATCATGTGAACCATGCAACATTAAATGTTATTTATGATCTATATTAATAAGTAAATCTAATTATATTGAAATGAGTTTTATTTAGGGCATAAAACCCAACAGCAACATCTTAAGCGCACAACATGACACGAGCCATTTCTTGTAGAGTTTGATTTTTTTGCTCCACTACCCCATTCCCTGAGGAGTTTTAAGGGCAGAGAATTCATGACTAATCCCCAATTTATCACAAAATTGAGAAAATATTAAATTTTTGAATTCCTTCCATGATCACTTCTAATTTAAAACACTTTTCCAATAGAAGAATTCTACTCAGTTTATAGTCTTAGCACAGAGATGAAAATGCACCAAAAGTGTCTGACTTTTCTTTCAAAAAATTCACCCATGTCAATCGAGAGAAATCATCCACACAAACCATCACATATCTTCTTTTAGCAATACTTTTAGTTTGCATAGGCCCCATTAAGTCGACATGAATTAGTTATAGCACACGAGATGTCAGTAGTGCATTGATATGAGGATGAGAAGACTGAGTTTATTTTCCTTGTTGGCATGGTCCATAGAGTCTATCTCTGCTCATTTTTAATTCAGGAATCCCACAAACATGTTTTGGTTTGAAAATTCTTTTAAGATCCCTGAAATTTAGATGTCCCAATTTACAATGTCACAAGTCGAGTTTTTAAAGTAAAATGCAATGACATCTCGCTTGACTACTAAGAGTATAACAATGATCAAAAATTCTATTGCCAATCAATACTGCACTACTAGATGAAGATACCAAGCATTGTGTTTTGGTGAATCATACATCATAATCAGCATCACATAGTTGCCCAATACTTATCATTTTTGCTTTTAGTCCCTAAACAAACAGCACACCAATCAAAGGGAATTCTCTTGAAAGTTTCAAATCTCCATAAACCATTATTTTCCCTTTATTTCATCCTCCAAATGTAATCGAGCTCTCTTGATTTTCTTTGAAATTACTTAAACAATCATGAGAACCAATCATGTGCCTCAAACAACCACTTTCAAAGTACCAATGATTTGCTTCCATAGCAGACAGAGAAGTATGAGCAACAAGTGCCAAATCCTATGACTTAGGAACCCAATTTCTACCTAGAGCTCCTCCAAAATGATTAAGAGAATTTTCTTCTAATGAGTGCCGATAATCATGTTCCTCAAGGAAGTGTCTAGTTTGTAACACTTAGGTCTGATATACCCTCTTCTATTGCAAAAAGACACACAAGAATAAATCTTTCTTGGGACTGAATGCTTTTGCTCACCTCATGTCTCTTTTTTTCCATTGGTTTTACTCACAGGTTCAACAAGGACCTTTTTGGCCTGACTTCGCAAGCTGTTCTCAAAAGCAGCTACAAAGTTGAGTTTTCCCCCAGCTTGTGAAGATGAGGATGTTGGAATTTATTTTACCAGGATCTTAGATCTACTCACAAGTATGTTGATTAACACCCTAAATATGAACTTTCTAAAACGATGAAATAAACACATATAAAGTTTAGGAAACCTTACATTGGGTGCAGCGAAATAATATGACTCCTTCCGTTCAGATATCTAGCCCTTGATTCCTTTCTGTAGCAGAGCATTATCAATATCTGAACCTGGATCTCTTTCTCTGAATCTTTGATGTTGAAACCTCCTTCTTGCTGAAAGTCTTTCTTCACGATCTTCCTCACTATGATTGAGGTATCACTTGCTGTGTGTGGGCACTACTCATACACTAAGGATTTCGAAATTCAAGAGGAAGAGAGAGAGAGTGGGTTCAGCCAAAGATAGGGAGAGAGAAGGCTCAGGTTTTTCTGATTCAGAAAGTGTCAGAAGAAAAGTGTAGAAATTTAGTGTAAATTTCCTGAAGCCTTCACTATCTATTTATAGCATTCCACTAGTGTTAGGTTTGAATTATTTGGCATTAAAATAATGAAAATATCAGAGGGAAAAACCCTACAAAAGTGGCCGGCCATGCAAGGTGGATTTGGGCCTCACTTTTTGCAATTTTGCAGTTTTATCTATTCTGCATCTGATTTTCTCAAAAACGCCAATTTTCTAATTCAACCATTTAAATGTCAATTCTAACTATTTAATAACTATAAATAATTATTAAATAATATTGTCATTTATCATATTTATTAATTGAACCATACAAAGTATCATAATTAACAAATATACCCCTATAAACTCTTTCTTTACAATTTCGCCCTTACTTAGTGAAAAATTCACAAATAGACATAGTCTAATTTGAGAATTATAATTGATTAATCAAAACCAATTATATGAGTCTTACAAGCAATATTATCTCAACTAGTGGGGGGACCATGGGTCTATATAACCGAGCTTCCAATAAGTAGATCAAGAATTTAGGACTAAAATTCACTGACTTATTAATTCTTCGTTGAATCCACGCATAGAACTTAGAATTGCACTCTCAGTATATAGAATGCTCTATATGTTCCACCATATAGACACATCATTAGTTATCTATTGTTATAATCCTAATGTGATCAATGATCCTCTATATGAATGATCTACACTGTAAAGGGATTAGATTACCGTTACACCCTACAATGTATTTATTCCTTAAAACACTTGACCCCGTATAAATGATATTTCAGCTTATGTGAAATGAGTACTCCACCATTTATGTTCGTTTGGTCAAGCTCGAAGGAGATCATCCTTTGCTTACTATTCGCCAGATAGAAGCTATAGATTCCATGTTTATGATAGCGCTCCCACTCAATTGCACTACCGTGTTCCCAAAATGTACGTATCACCCTGACCTAAAAGTAGGCTTAACTAACAAATCAAAGAACACGAATAGCCTCTCGAGATTGAGCCTAATCATATCAGGATTAAGATCATTTGATCTAGGATCAACTAGGCGATATTGACTTGAATAGATATTACGGTAAGTTTAACAAATCTAAGTCAAAGTTCAATATCGGTCCCTTCCGATGCATACTCCATGCATCCAACCTGAGCTTTACTTTAACCAATGCTCTGGAAAGAACATATCACTTCTCCAAATGCAAGTAAACTCTGTTGTAGATTATCATATCAGTAAAACCCTATGTCTGATAAATCTAGGAAACTTTATTCACATAGTCATGTTTACTTTCCAATGTGTTGACGGCACAATAAATAGGATCAAGTATGTGAAAAGGGTTTCAGATGAATTTATACATTATGTACATATAATCATGAAATAAATCATGTGAACCATGCAACATTAAATGTTATTTCTGATCTATATTAATAAGTAAATCTGATTATATTGAAATGAGTTTTATTTAGGGCATAAAACCCAACAAACTCCCACTTGCACTAATATAAAACAAAAAGTGTGTTTCAAATAATGTCAACACCTTGATATACAAATCAAGTGTAGTAGTAGTAAACTCCTCGTAATAGGATCTGAAAGGTTGAATTAACCACAACCTTTTCTCCACTATTACTCTTCCTTCAATCACAAAATCATTGATAATGTGAAATTCCTCTCTATATGTCTACTCTCTTGGGATACTGGATTCTATACTTTTGGCAACTACTTCTTGGTTATTCAGGAAGTAACACAAGTAGTTAAGGCAATTTGGAATGGTGCCAAAAATGTATAGAACTTTCTTTAGACTGAATAAGTACCTTTCCTGCAACCTTAACATTCAGTCCCTCTCTGGTAGACCTAGAGACTTCAGATAGGTTTTTACACTTCTCCAAAATCACTATTCCACCCCCAGAGTAACCACCATCTTATCAGAAAGATTTACTAGCACAAAGGCAAATTTCGAAATCTGATGTGGTGTAGTCTAAGAGTTTTAAACACACTCTTATAGACTAACATATAGTTCCTCTTCTTAATCTTAGGATTTACTTGATTGTCTTCCAATGTTCTTCTCCTGGATTAATCTGATACCTACTCATTACTCCCACTCAACAGCAGGTGTCTGGTCTAAGGCATACAAAAGCATATCTAAGACCTCTCACTGTTGATATAAGAAATTCTTTCATGGCTTTATCTTTTCTGGAATAGTTGAAACATTTCCTTAGATAAATAAAATCTATGTCTAAGAAGTTGTGAAGCTTCTATAGATTGCCATTAGAAAGAAAAATGCTTCAGCATCCTACTAAAGTAAGTTGCTTGCATTAGAGTAAGTAATTACCAGGTATACCACAAGCCATAGGTTTAGATAAACTTAAACCTATAATACTAGGAACAGGAAGTTTGTTAAGTCCATTGAATAGACTTATAAACGAAAATTTCCTTTTATATCCTTGTAATAGAGAACTTTAGGTTATTCCATGTGAATGGATTAAACCATAGTTCTATTGGCTTTCTTCTTAGTTTCTTATCTTGACAATCCATTACTTGTTTAAACTCACAATGGATTTTGATCACTAGTGTCTCCCAAGTCATAAGAAGGTGAGTTCCTAGAAACTCTCCCACTACGATAAGGTACCGTGAATTATGTCGAAGAAAACTAAATGGTATTGATCTCTTCGGTTGTGACAAGACAACAGAGGCAGTGGGATCATCATATATCAAATAAGATGATAGAACACTTTTGGAATCAAGAATTAAATATCTCCTTTATTTGCTACTTGTTTTCAGACTTAGTCATTATCTTAGAAAAGTAGTATTTGTTTGAACAAACACTTTCTTATCTACTGACAATGGGATGGTCCAACCCTAATCACTTAGAATAGCTAACAAACCATGGTTAACAGTTCTAGCTTTTCTTAAGATTATGATTAGGTCATCCATGAATCTAGTAATGATTTACATTAAGTATACGACCATTACATCATTCTGAAATTGTATTACCATAGAAGGATTTAGGCAACGACTAGTAACTAATCATCAACATGCAACTCGAAATTTCTGGGGAGGTAAGTTTGGATATAATTCAAAAATCAATTTAATGATCTTTGAACTGCATATCTACTAACTATTTCTCCACCCCTATCAGTTCGCAAGATCTTTAACCACTTACCTTAATGGTTTTAACCATTGCTAGAAATTAATGAAATTTTTAAACATTTCAAATTTCTTTGCTTAAGGTGTAATCCAGAGTTATCGTTTTAAGAATACAACAAAAAACTCATATCCACCCCTGAATGTACATCCATCTGCGAATGAGATGAACTACTTTCAGTGGATATAGGCATATTAACTCTTTCCAGAGATTGATCTTGTCAAATCCACTATGAACAAGATACAAATGCCATGGATTAAAAAAATGTGGTAGTGTCTTTTGATGACATAGGTTTAGTTACATCAAAGAATTCTTAGAATAGTGCATGTGGATCCTGGTCACAGAATACCTAACTCATATTCCATACAGTTTGAATCCATTAATAGAAGATGGATATTAAACACTTGGAAAGTGTAACTGTATTGCTTCCTGGAAATAGAAATATAAGAAAATTTCTGTTTGGATTCTAAAATTAAAGTCAAAGACTTAAATTCAACCAAATATAATGAGTAATTCTTTCTTGGACCACCACTACTAATTTAATTCTAAGTCTGATTTGCCCATACAAGCAGGATATTTCTAAGATTGAGGATTTATATCAATTGGGAATAGAATTTCGGGATTATAATCATATGCAGCATTTAATTTCTTAAGAGAAAATATAATGACATGAAATGATTTATAGACCATTCATCCAATGATATGTTTTGAAGCTAATTCGAAATGAATAAGCTAAGAGGAATTAGGATAATTTCGTTTATAAATAAGAATCCAACGATGCTTCGATTAGTGAAAGACAAAGTAATCTTATTTATGTAATCTTCTTGTTTCATATTGTAAAAATACTAGTCTAAGGTGTCATCAATTGATGAACAGCTAGATGTTGCATATACAATATTTATCTTACGAGATCTTACACTATTATGTATGTCTAATGGTGAAAATCCATTAGGGATTTATCTCATTAGATAAACAAACATGTTAGACCAACAATGAAGATTCAAAATTAAACTACAATTTAATAACAGAAATTAACATGGTTCAATATAAATTCATACACAATTCAGAAATTATTAAACATATAGCAAGTAGGAATGACCAGTGAAAATACTAAAACATACAATCCTAAATAATTTCCAAGGTTTTCAACAAACTGATACAAAGGTCCCTAAGTAGGCGAGAGTCAAAGTATCATTCATTGAATAGAGTTGTCAGTTCATCTAAAATAGAAACCATTCTAGCAACCTTTTATTCGATCAAAATAAGAATCCAACGTTGTCTCGGTAGGCGAGAGTCAAGGTTATTCTCATTTTATGAGCTTCCACCATTGTTTCATGTTTCATAAGTTTATCTCTAAGTAGTCACTGTAGGGGAGAGTCTAATAGAGACGAAAACTTACAAAACACTTATCAAATAAGATTTTACGGTGTTAAATGCGTTCAACGAATAACCATCCATAGGGGGACGAAGTCTAGCGTCTCGAGGTTATATTGAAAACATTTAACTTTTGTAAGACCAACAATGGAGATCGAATATCTTAATAATAATCAAGCTCATTATTTAAAGTGAGTTGTATTTTCTTTGATTCTCTTTATTTAATCTATTTATTTTAAATATATATTTATTTAATTAAAATTTCCAATTTAGAATAAAAAATTCTAAATATAAATTTTAATTTAATATTTATAAATTTTACTTAGATGGATAAGAAAATAACATGAATTATTTCCATCTTAGTAATAATTTCCAATAAATATTTAGAAAAATATTCAATTTAAGTTGTTACAAAATTAATTTAAATTAATTTACAACTCAAATTTAATTTTCTATAAATATATATTGCATTTCGAAAAATTAAAGTATTTAAGAATACAATTTTCGAAAAATGCATGTTAAAATAAAAAATTAATCCTGGAAAAATTATTCTAATTTAATGTTGGCCCAAAATTAATTAATAAAATTAATTTACAACAAAAAAATATAATTTTCCTATTTAATTAAATATATAAGAAAAATTTTAAATATTTAAGTATGATGATGAAAATCAACTTAAATATTAATTTTCTATTTAATTAAATACACTAGAAAAATACTTCAAGCAAAAATATCATCTATCTAGATTTTTCCTTTGACTAATTAATTCAATTTCTAATAATATACTTTAATTCAATTTATTTTAAGTTAATCATTAAATGAAAAAATCATTGATTTAAGTTGGTCCAAAATTAAAATAAATAATTTACAACTTTAATCTATTTTTCAAATAAAATTCGAAATTCCAGCATTTAAAAAATGCAATTTCGAAATTTGATTAATAAAATAAAGAAAAAATATATTTTGAAAATTATTTAAATTTAGTTGAAAAAATAAATTTCAACTAAAAATAATTTTCTATTTAATTAAGTGTCATGAAAAAGAAATATTTAAGTATCATGATGAAAATCAACTTAGATATTTAATTTTCAAATTAATTAAATGTATTAAATTCAAGAAATAAATAATTAAGTGTAGAGAAGGCTTAATTATTAATATCTAGTTTAATACTAGGAAAAAATATACTTAAAATAAATTGTACCAAAATTAATTATGAAATAAATAATTAAGTGTAGAGAAGGCTTAATTATTAATATCTAGTTTAATACTAGGAAAAAATATACTTAAAATAAATTGTACCAAAATTAATTATTTAAATAATTAATTTCACAATTTATAATATTTTCCTATTTAATATTAGAAATAATAAGTAGTCTAGAAATAACTATCTAGAAAATATCTTATTTGACTAAGTATCTTTTCCACAAAATTTGAAAAAATATCTAATTTAAGTTGTATTAGAAAAATCTAGAACTTAAATATTTTCAAATTTAAATTTAATTAAATATCAAAAATTAAGTTGTAACCACTTAATTTGAAAATATTCCATTTTAAGTTAATATTCGAAAAGATATTAACTTAAAAAATATCTAAAATGTTCCATTTTAAGTTAATATTCGAAAAGATATTAACTTAAAAAAATATCTAAAGAATCTTAATAACCAATGCCTAAAATTCCTCAATTTAATTTTGAAATTTTAAATCCAAAAGATATTCAGATTTAAGTTGGTTAGTTGTAGATAACTAAATATCAACTTAAATAGGAATATTTAATGAAAAATTTTAAATTAAGCTTCAGAAAGAATCTAGATGGTTATAATTCTATATTTAATTAAATACAAGAAAATACATATAGTTTAGCTTAGAATAAAGAATTCTTTAAACTATAATTTTCTTAAATTAATTTCAAAATAAATGAAATTAATTATGTTGCTAATCAATTTTATTAGGTTAAACTAGTTTAATTAACCTAGTACAGTTGTTCAAATCAGGCAAATGGGCCTTCACAATTGGGGTGGTTCATGTGAGGGGGTCGGGTTCGCATGTCGTACCCACTACTATGGCTCCCAACTCTCACACAAGGCCCAAAAGAGAGGAATTTAACCTTAATAAGAACAACTGTTATTAATTGAATAGGCCCAAAAACTAAATGGGCCTAAATAAATTCTATCAAGAACTATGATAATTTATTTTAGCAACAGCAACCTATATGCATCTATAATAAAATTAAACACATAGGCTCACACAGGCACACTTTGGATGGGTCCTATCATGTTGCTAGGTCATACACAGATGAAAGAAGATTGTAAATATACCTGTTACAAATTATTATCTTGACCAAGGGAGCCATCAGATCATTAGATCTGGCAAAAGGTAACCATGGCTATTTGCAATCAAGTAATAATAGGTTTTGAAAACTTACAAACAAGCTAAAACACATACTCCTGCAACAAGGTTAGCTGGATAGTTGGATGTAGGATTTATTTAATTTTAAATTAAATAATTAATTTCGAAATTTTTAATTAAATAAAAAAAATATTTTCGAAAATTTAAAAAAAATTTGAAATATTCGAAATTTTTTTAAAAAAATTTAAATTTAAAATTAAACCTACAATTTTGAAAAATTAGGTTTCAACCAACCTAAATATCATTTCAAAATTTGCTAACTACTTTTAAAATTTAAATGTTATTATAAAAATAAAAATTAAATAAAAAATTAAAAAAGATAAATGAATATCTTTTTCAGATTTTAAATGTAATTTAAATAAATAAAATAACAAAATTTAAAAGTTAGCAAAATATCTTACATCTATTTAAAATTACATGATTATAATTATCTTATTTTAAATTTAAATAAGGTCAAAATATCTAAAAAAGATTTAATTTAAAAAATATATATAAAATCTGACCTTAAATTTAAAAATAAGATAAGATATAATCAAATTTAAAAATAAGATAGATTTTTAAGCAAGAAGATAGATACTAATTCTATTCAAATTCAAATTACACTAATATCTTGAATTAAATTTAAAAAATATTAAATTAATTCAAAATGATAATTATAATTGAATTAGAATAGTAATAGTATATATACAAAACTATACACAAAATCGGAAATTAATTCCATGAAAAAGCATGAAAAATCAAAGAAAAACGAAAAAATTGTGAGCTGTACGGACAGTTTTCGCGATCGCAGGAAAATTTCAGCACAGCTCCGATTTTTTTCGAATCTTCAAAAAATCATAACTAATTCAAATAAAATCGAAATTGAGTTCTGTAAAAGGCTAACTTGCTTAATTTTTTCCATACTATCCAATAAAATAATTCCAGAAACAGAATCGCAATTATTTTTCACGGAAATTTACAAACATCAATCAATCATCAAATAACACTCAATACAACATGATACCATCCAAAAACAAACAAACAATCGTTTTAAAGTCCAAATTTCTTGCAAGTAAATCAATTACCATGGCTCTGAGGCCAGTTGTTAGAATTTATTTTACCACGATCTTAGATCTACTCACAAGTATGTTGATTAACACCCTAAATATGAACTTTCTAAAACGATGAAATAAACACATATAAAGTTTAGGAAACCTTACATTGGGTGCAACGGAATAATATGACTCCTTCCGTTCAGATATCTAGCCCTTGATTCCTTTCTGTAGCAGAGCATTATCAATATCTGAACCTGGATCTCTTTCTCTGAATCTTTGATGCTGAAACCTCCTTCTTGCTGAAAGTCTTTCTTCACGATCTTCTTCACTATGATTGAGGTATCACTTGCTGTGTGTGGGCACTACTCATACACTAAGGATTTCAAAATTCAAGAGGAAGAGAGAGAGAGAGTGGGTTCGGCCAAAGATAGGGAGAGAGAAGGCTCAGGTTTTTCTGATTCAGAAAGTGTCAGAAGAAAAGTGTAGAAATTTAGTGTAAATTTCCTGAAGCCTTCACTATCTATTTATAGCATTCCACTAGTGTTAGGTTTGAATTATTTGGCATTAAAATAATGAAAATATCAGAGGGAAAAACCCTACAAAAGTGGCCGGCCATGCAAGGTGGATTTGGGCCTCACTTTTTGCAATTTTGCAGTTTTATCTTTTCTGCATCTGATTTTCTCAAAAACGCCAATTTTCTAATTCAACCATTTAAATGCCAATTCTAACGATTTAATAACTATAAATAATTATTAAATAATATTGTCATTTATCATATTTATTAATTGAACCATACAAAGTATCATAATTAACAAATATGCCCCTATAAACTCTTTCTTTACAATTTCGCCCTTACTTAGTAAAAAATTCACAAATAGACATAGTCTAATTTGAGAATTATAATTGATTAATTAAAACCAATTATATGAGTCTTACAAGCAATATTATCTCAACTAGTGGGGGGACCATGGGTCTATATAACCGAGCTTCCAATAAGTAGATCAAGAATTTAGGACTAAAATTCACTGACTTATTAATTCTTCGTTGAATCCACACATAGAACTTAGAATTGCAATCTCAGTATATAGAATGCTCTATATGTTCCACCATATAGACACATCATTAGTTATCCATTGTTATAATCCTAATGTGATCAATGATCCTCTATATGGATGATCTACACTGTAAAGGGATAAGATTACCGTTACACCCTACAATGTATTTATTCCTTAAAACACTTGACCCCGTATAAATGATATTTCAGCTTATGTGAAATGAGTACTCCACCATTTATGTTCGTTTGGTCAAGCTCGAAGGAGATCATCCTTTGCTTACTATTCGTCAGATAGAAGCTATAGATTCCATGTTTATGATAGCACTCCCACTCAATTGCACTACCGTGTTCCCAAAATGTACGTATCACCCTGACCTAAAAGTAGGCTTAACTAACAAATCAAAGAACACGAATAGCCTCTCGAGATTGAGCCTAATCATATCAGGATTAAGATCATTTGATCTAGGATCAACTAGGCGATATTGACTTGAATAGATATTACGGTAAGTTTAACAAATCTAAGTCAAAGTTCAATATCGGTCCCTTCCGATGCATACTCCATGCATCCAACCTGAGCTTTACTTTAACCAATGCTCTAGAAAGAACATAGCACTTCTCCAAATGCAAGTAAACTCTGTTGTAGATTATCATATCAGTAAAACCCTATGTCTGATAAATCTAGGAAACTTTATTCACATAGTCATGTTTACTTTCCAATGTGTTGACGGCACAATAAACAGGATCAAGTATGTGAAAAGGGTTTCAGATGAATTTATACATTATGTACATATAATCATGAAATAAATCATGTGAACCATGCAACATTAAATGTTATTTCTGATCTATATTAATAAGTAAATCTGATTATATTGAAATGAGTTTTATTTAGGGCATAAAACCCAACAGAGGATTCCTCAATCGACAAATCTTGTCCCTATTTATATAGCATTTTGTATCCTATAGATGTACGATTCCCATAAAGTTTTTACTCTGAATAGCTTGATTTAAGGCAGCAGTTCTTGGGGGTAAGAAAGTCAGCGACAGTTTTATTCTAACTAATTAAGTTGTTAACTTGTAGATTTCACAATCCTTGGAACACAAGTCTAGAATGAACCTTTTAATTTTTCTTCCAGTTCCATTTTACTAGCATCCAACTCCTTTAACTCTTTTGTCTATATAACTCCACTGAGCAAACATCTCCTCATAAGCTCTATTTTTCTCTACACTAACAGAATCTGAACCAGAGATAGATTCCTCAACTTTTGATATTTCAAATGAGCATTCTTTAACCATGAAAGACACCATGTACTTATCATCTTTAGAACCATCACTACCTTCTTCCTCATCACTATCACTCGATATCACAGTAAGAGCCTTCTTCTTTTTTAACATGTTAGCACACTCTCCCTGTATATGACCGTATCCTTCACATTCAAGACATTGAATTCCTCTGCCCTTCTTCTCACTTGTTCGAGCAAATTTTTTGACACTAAACTGATTCTTATTTTTTAACATTTTCTTTTCCAGAAAATGAGTTTTTCTTAAAGCTCTTCTTTAGGAATTGGGCATAGTTTTTCGCAAGTAAGGCAAAGTTTTCATCAACTAAGTACTCAGCTGATTCAGTCGGTTTGCTAGTCTTTTCTTTATGAAAAAAAGAAACCCCCATTTCACTCGTGTCCCTTTCATATTCCTTTTTTATTACCCTTAGACCATCTTTGTAAAGTCATCTCATAATTCTATAGAGAACCAATGAGTTCATCGAGGTCAAGAGCTTCAATGTCGCGTCTCTCCTCAATCGAAGTTACTTTGGACATGAATTTTTAGGTAGGACCCCAAGAACCTTTCTCACAAGTTTCTTATTTGATTACACCTTACCAAGAGCATAAGACTCATTTGAAATATCGCACAGCTTGGCGTGAAACTCTTCCACTGATTCATCTTCTTCCATTGACAGGTTTTTAAAGGGTTTAGCCAAAGCTCTCAACCTAGATTTCTTGTTACCTCAGTGCCTTCATTCTTGATTTTCAACTTCTCCCATGTCTCCTTAAAAATCTCATAATTTGAGATAAGCTTTAAATGATTGGTTGAAACTGTTGGAATTTATTTTACCAGGATCTTAGATCTACTCACAAGTATGTTGTTTAACACCCTAAATATGAACTTTCTAAAACGATAAATAAAAACATATAAAGTTAAGAAAACCTTACATTGATGCAGCGGAATTAATGTCTCCTTCCACTCAGATCTCTAACCCTTGTATCCTTTCTGTTGCAGAGTATTATCAAGATTTGAGCCCGAATGTCCTTCTCTTTGTGTGTGATCCTTCACAGTCTTCCAATCTATGATTGAGTTAACACTTGTTGTGTGTGGGCACTTATTCTATCACTAAGGTTTGAAATATAGAAGAGGAAAAGAGAAAGGGAATTTCGGCTATAGAAGAGAAAGGGAAGGCTCAGTTTTTCTGAAGAGAAAATTTTCTGACAGAAAAGGTTATTCAAAGTTATGATTTTGACTAAGCCATCACTTTCTATTTATAGGAAACTACTAGGTTTAGGTTAGGAATTATTTGGCATTAAAATAATGAAAATATCAATTTGAAAATCCACTTTAAGTGGACGGCCATGGTGTGTATAATGGGCCCCACTTGGTTTTGCAGTTTTCACAAATTTTATTTCTATTTTCTCAAAAACGCCAATTTTTCAATTCTAACCATTTAAATGCCAAAACTAATTATTTAATAACTAAAATAGATTATTAAATAATATTGTCATTTAATTTAATTATTAATTAGACATATAAAGTATATTAATAAATAAATAAACCTAGAATCTCTTTTCTTTACAATTTCGCCCCTGCTTAGTGAAAATTCACAAATTAGACATAGTCTAACTTTAGAATTATAATTGATTAATCACAAATCAATTATTGAGTCTTACAAGCAGTATATTCTCAACTAGAATGGGGACCATGGATCTATATGTTGAGCTTCCAATAAGTGAACTGAATTTACTAAGTAAATTCCTACTTATTAATTCTTCGTTGAATCCACTCTTAGAACTTAATATTGCACTCTCAGACTTATATAGATCATATTATATGTTCCACGATATAGATATGCTATCTCATTTAACCATTGTTATAATCTTATTGTGATCAAAGATCCTCTATATAGATGATTTACATCGAGATGGGATAATTTTACCGTTCTCGCCCCTCAATGTATTTTGCCCCTTAAAACACTTAGCTACCTGTAAATGATGTTTAGTGATCTAAGAATTAGTCACTTAAACAAGAGCTCATCCATTTACTTCTATTTGCTAAGCTCGAAGGGAATCATCACTTGACTTCTATACACCAGTAGAAGCTATAGATTCCATATTTATGTTCAGCACTCCCACTCAATCATACTATCATGTTCCCAAAATATACGTATCACCCTGACCCAAAAGTAGGCTTAACTAATAAATCAAAGAACATGAATAACACTCCTGAGTTGAGCCTAAGCATATCAGGATTTAGATTCTTTTAATCTTAAGATCAACTATTGATATTGACTTGGAAAGATATAACGGTAAGTTTATAATATCTTAACTGAGTTACAATATCGGTCCAGTCCAATGTATACTCCATACATTCGAAACTAGTATACTTTACTAATGTCCTGGAAAGAACATAACACTTACTCCAAGTGTAAGTACACATTATCGCTGATTATCACATTAGTGTAAATCCAAAACACTGATGAAACAGGGACTTAGTCTTTTGATTCATATGATCACAATCACATTCCACTGTGTTGACGATACTGTAATTGTGAATAAACATATGATCTGGACTTAACTAATTTTGTGTGTAAATGTAATAAACATATTAAACCATTAGCATGTAAAATTCATACAAACATAAATCACTTCAAATTTCTTATATTGATAACTAATCAGATTATAAAGGATTTTATTTAGGGCACAAAACCCAACAGAAACTACATTGAAAAGAGCATGAAGAGCCTTAGAGTTAAGTTTGCCTTTTCCATTTCTTCAGTACTCCAATCATTGGTTTGTTTAATCTTTTATCCCTTCTCATCAATTATAGAGGGAGGAGACCATCCCTCAGAAACACCATCCAAACTCTTTCATCAACCGCTTTCAAGAACACCCTTATCTTGGTTTTCTAGTAAGGATAGTTAGCTCCTTCAAGCATAGGAGGATGCGAGATGGAATCTCCTTCCCAAAATAACTCCATTTCCTATTAATCTGCAATCATACACACAGATTGAGAAACAAGCGTAATACTTCGAGATGAGACTCGAAGCCGATTAGTTTTCCAAAAAATCAAGAACACCGAAACAACAAAACATAAGAAATGAGCAAGATCTAAAACAAAAGACACATGACTACTTAAATTGACACGACGCACCAAGATCTCAATCTCAATAACAAGATAGGTTCTGATACCAAATGTGAAACCTAAATATCTTAATTTCTTCTAAGTATATTTTAGAAATAAAACTTGTCTAAAATTACAAAAAGAAAATTAGTAAACACATGGAATTTACAAGCTTCATCTGACCCTAGAAATGCATTCTAAGCGACTAGTGCTTAGGTTCCCTTGAACTAGGGTAATAACTTTCATTATGAATCAATCAATCTACAATATCCATTTCTGGTTACAATTTCCAAATAGTAATCGAAAATCAATTCATACAAAGACTACCCTACAAACTTAATCACCGATCAAGTCTAACCATCTAAGTTCCTTTAGACATTTAAAGCCAAGATCCCCTTCTTTCCTCACAATTGATATTCCTTCAACAACTTAATTTGAACTCTCTTCAGAGAGAAATAGATCATTGATTCTCCTTTAGCTCTTGAAGATCTAATAAAGAATAACCTACAAATAAACCAAGAAACACAAAGAAAAAGTTCTACCCTAGTAGACCAAAAATACAAGAGAAAGTCTTTCAAAGAAGAAGAGTTAGTTAGAAAATAGTTAATCATTAATTATATACTAACAACTCTACTAAAGCAATCTAAACAACTCAACAACTAACTAAAGACAGCGACCCATTATTCATATGCCAACTAATGCTGACCTGCCAGAAATAAGCAAACATCGAACCCAAAACAACAAAAAGCTAGATGAACTAACAACCAATTAGATGACCAATCACACATAATTTTCCAAACATGACAAACTGGAACTTACATTTTCTTTGAAAACTCAACAACAATTGACAGTCAATAATAAAACCAAAAGTAGAAAACAAATCAATATTACTTATAATGGCTTGAACAACCAATAAGCGAGTTTTCACCATAATCTTCATGAATGACTGAGATTTAAGCCAACTCACCACCTCCTTAATCCTAAGAGCCTCAGCCACCACTGATTCAATAATGTCACTACGAGGATGAGTAGCAACTACCAACATCTGTTCCGTCGAGTCCCAAACCACAAAGCGAATGTTGGGATTTTATGCCCTAAAAAAACCTATTTCAATCTAATCTTATTTGTAATCAATAGAAGATTAAAAGTAATTTATGTTTACATGTATTTTTCATGCTTATGGTTTGATATACAATTTCTATTAAATCTAGAATATATTGTAACTCACAATTATAGTGATGTCAACACAATGAAAGGTAATTGTGATTATATGCTTCAAAATTTTATGTCCCATGATTCATCAGTGCACTGGATTTATACTGATAGGATAATCAGCGATAAAGTTTACTTACACCTTGAATAAGTGTTATGTCATTTCTAGGCATTGGTAAAGTATCCTACTATCAGATGTATGGAGTACATTGGACTAGACCAATATTGAACTTGGTAAAGATATTATAAACTTACTGTTATATCTTTCTAAGTCAGTATCACCAAGTTGATCTTAGATCAAAAGATCTTAATCTTGGTATGGTTAGGTTCGATCTCAAGAGTGTTATTTATGTTCTTAGAGTTGTTCGTTAAAGCTGGCCAATTGATTTGGGCCAAGACATACATCTTGGGAACATGATAGTACAATTGAGTGGGAGTGCTAATCATAAAAATAGAATCTATAGCTTCTATCTAGACATAGAAGTGAAATGATAATTTCCTTCGAGCTTGGCTTAATAGAGATAAATGGAAGAGCTCTTATTTTAGAAATTATATTAGTTTACTGAAATATCATTTATAGGAAGCTAAGTACTTTAAGGATAAAATACATTAAGGGGTAGAACGGTAAATTTGTTCCTACTCGATGTAAATCATCTATAGAATATCTTTGATTATTTGGATTAGAACGATGGATAATTAATAGCGTATCTATATCTTGGAATATATAGAGCGTTCTATATAATTCAGAGTACAATTTTGAATCTATAGTGGCACAAAGAGGAATTAATAAGTTAGAAAATTTACTTGGTAAATTCTAGATCTACTTATTGGAAGCTTGATTATATAGGCCCATGGTCCCTACACTAGTTGAGATAATACTGCTTGTAGACTCAGTTAATTAGTTTTGATTAATCAATTATAATTCTAAGATTAGACTCTATTTTATTTATGAATGTTCACTAAGCAACAACTTAATTGTGAAGAAAAGACGTTTTAGGGTTTATTTATCAATTAATAGACTTTATTAAGTCTAATTAATAAATAAGTTAAATAGTAATTTTATTTGATGATTAATTTTAATTATTAAATAAATAATTTTGACATTTAAAGGATTAAAATTGGAAAATATGGCATTAGTGAAAAAAAAAAAAAAAGAAGATAAATTATTGAATAAAATGACAAAATTATAACTAGTGAGGCCCACATCCTATGCTCGGCCACTTAACGACAAATTTAGCTATTTATTTATCAACTTTTTAATTTCATATAATTCAAACCTAATTCTAGAAGGATTCCTATAAATAGATAGTGATAGACTCTTAACCTGAAAAGAGAGACATTGATAACATAAACCTCTCAGTCAACTTTGTCAAATTAAGAAAGAGCCATCTCTCTCTCTATTTCGAATCCCTCCCTCTCTTTCTCTTCATAAATGTCGTCCATTATAGTGATAGAGTACATGCCCACTCATATCAAGTCAAGTACTCAATCATAGTACGGAAGAGTGTGAAGATTCCAACACTTGAAGGAGATTCAGGCCCAAATCTTGTTATTACTCTACGACAGAAAGGAACAAGGGTTAGAGATCTGAGTGGAAGAAGACATATTATTTCACTGCCACTAATGTAAAGTTTTCTTAACTTTATATGTGTTTATTTCTATTATTTTAGGAATTCATGTTTAGGGTTTTAGATTATAGGATATAATCAACATACATGTTAGTAAATCCAGATTCTGGTAAAATAACTTTCAACAGCCAAAGCCATAGCTAATGGTTTCTGAACAAATTGTTGCGTCAACATTGATCTTGACACTGTTATCAATTGGCTTGATCCATCGCTCAGCACCATTGCCCACAAACAAGAGGTTCAATGAGGGAATACTCCCCACTCTCCCTCAACTTTTATCGACGAGACTGTAATGCAACCGATACCACTTCAGCAACCGACCACCCCTTCTGCTCCCAAACCGTATCATCATGAGTTCCACAAATAGCTCAACAAACCATAGCTACTGTAGCTACTCTAGACTGTAATATGAAAACTTCATGTTTGATAGTGACTATTTAGTAAGAAAAGTGAACAATAATTACTATAAGAACACACTAAAATTTCAAAATAGAATAATAATGAAAAAAATAAAAGCTAGTGATTCTTCAGTTAATTGTTGCCCCATTGATCAAGTATATTCTTTTATAAGTGGTCTTTGTGGTCTGATTCTTTAATGGAATTCGATCTCTTGATCTTCAAGCTCACTAGATTTCCTCAATTTTGGACTTTTGTCTGTCTAGCAATTATTGTAATGTTGAATTTTAGAAGTAAAATTGACTAGACCATCATCAACTTTTCTTTTTCTTTTTCTTTAAAAACTTACCTATAGTCAATTATAAAGATCACATATTCTTTTCCCATGGAACCAAATTATTCTTTTCCCTTTTGGTGCTAGTGGAACTCTAATGAGAAGTCTAATAGACTTGAAAAGATGTTCTTATAACCAGTTCAGTTTGATTCTTAATTATAATCTTTTGGACCACAAAATAAACCTTTTTTTTCTAGACCAAAACTCAGTAGAAACATTATTAAATAAATATATCTGCCTTCCAACATCCCAACATGGCTTCATTTTAAAATGGAGTACTTTGAGTTTGAGCTACTGAACCAACCTCATATACTTCTGCTCTTTTTCTAATTTCTTATTTCATTTCTTCTTCTTCTTCTTTTTCTGTTTACAATATTTTATTTTAGTCACATGCACATAAACAGTTATTCACTACAAAACATCTTATTTTCTCCAATGGAGTTGAAGAAAATGATCTTTTTCGGTGGTCCTTATTTATGAATTGGGAATATGTAAGCTTGAGGACAAATAATGAATTTATCAAAAGACAATTATAGTGAATTAGAGGGGATATTTCTGATTGTGACTAATCAGGCATCTTTTAATATATTAATAAATAAATATTTGATGTAGGTATAATGGAAAACATAAAAAACAAAACTAAGCCTAGAGCATCTTTCCTAAATCATATATCTAGTAAGAAAAAATGTAAATAATGAAAAAACATAAGTTATATATGAGAGGTTCGAATTGGCTTATGAAATGATTGATAACCTCCCACTCAAGATTTCTTTTGTGGCAAAAAAAAATAAAAAAATTGTTAATATAAATTGGATGAAATAATATAAAGCAAAGAAGTAGGTGAGGGATGGAAAATTCTGTTCTTTCAACCACCAAACTTACCCTTTCTTGTAGCACATGGCAGCTTTGATTACATATCATATTCTTGTCTTGAATGAATTGTATTTTAAATTCTAATAAAACCCTTTAAGCATGCTCTGGTATTCTCTTGGCTGCTATTACTTGAAGCTCCAAAATAAGGCCAAATTGCCTCGATAATTATAGGTTTATGGTAGTAGGAGAAACTGTGCCAACTGGCAAGAATTCCAAAAATAGACCCAATTTCAAGTGTCTAGAATTTTTTCTTTTTCAAATCTATTATTAATGTTAAGGTCTGAATGATTAAAAAAAAAAATCACAATAGGAATGTGGACTCAACCAACTCGTAGAGGAAATCAATCAACTAACCAACATTTATGATCATTAAGTGTTTGATTATAAGTGTCATGGCTGTTAGGTCTAAGAGCCCATCAACATGAAGTTGAAGAAGAAGAAGAAGAAGAAAGAAGAGGATACCTATTGCCCTTCCATATTCTTTTTTCTTATTATTATTATATGAAAGAGCACTTGTCATATTGCAGAAAATAGTCAGTTTTTTTTTCCAATGATTTGCTTTGTAACGAGTAATAATTTATGTGTGGGACAATGAAGTTAATTTATCTACTTTTGGTCTAACAGGTTATGCAGTTAAAAAGCTTTATTTTTGTTTTCTCCAAATTGTAGTATTGTAACTAAGATCCAAACTCTCTTTCATAATATTTTATGCTTTTAACTCATTCTGCTTTTTCTTTGCATTATGTAAATCAAATGTTCTAGTGTACAGTATTTTTTCATTATTAGCATCATCTATGAAACCCCCAATGTTATTTGGAACTGTTCAAAACGTCACTATTATCTCAGCAATCTCGTTTTCCAAGTCAACATCTTCACTGGGGAAAAAAATTGATGGTTACATTTATTTGAATTCAACAGTCCAGTTTTTCAAAAGGATATATTGCTACCACCAATTTTTTTAATCTAATTTTTAAAATAACTAAAATCTTCTCTTTTTTATTTGAATAATTTAGGCCCAACTTTTTATATTTTAAAGATAATTTTTGGCATAAATATTTAAGTTTAAGTTGTTTATAAATATTTAACTTTAATTTTTCATGATAAAAATACTTAAGTCATATTCTTAAAACTTCCATAGTTATATAGCCAATAGATATCAAATTAAATTTTTATTTTTTATTTAAAAATTAATTTAAATATACCAATAAAAAAATAGTACATATATAATAATGGAAAATTCTATAATGCACCCCCTTAAAATGGATATATTGATGCACCCTTATCTGTTTTAGCATCTGAAATAATTTTTTAGTCAAATTTTTTCTCATGGTCATGTATGTTATAGTTATTTAAGACATCCTGCAAAATTTTAAGAAATTTGGAAAAGTTTAACACGACGAAAATTATGTTCAAACAGTATGTTGCACGCGTGACTATTTTATTTTATACGCGTGTAAAATAGACTGTTTGAACATTGTTTTCTATATTGTAAATTATTCCGAATTTTTCAAAATTTTGTAGGATATCTTAAATAGCTATAAGGTACATGAATATGAAAAAAAATTAGACTAAAAAATTTTTCTGGATGCCGAAACAAGTTAAGGGTACATCAATGCATCCCTTTTAAGGGGTGCATTGTAGAATCACCCTATAATAATTTGACTTTTAAAAGTCAGGAACCTACAAAAATTATAGAAATATAACATAGGAAAATTCTACAATGCACACCCTTAAAATGGATATATTGATGCACCCCTATCTGTTTTAGCATCCGAAATAATTTTTTAGTCAAATTTTTTCTCATGGTCATGTACATTATAGTTATTTAAGACATCCTGCAAAATTTTAAGAAATTTGAAAAAGTTTAACATGCCGAAAATTATGTTCAAACAGTGTGTTGTACGCGTGACTATTTTATTTTATACGCGTGTAAAATAGACTGTTTGAACATTGTTTTCTATATTGTAAATTATTCCGAATTTTTCAAAATTTTGTAGGACATCTTAAATAGTTATAACGTACATGAATATGAAAAAAAATTAGACTAAAAAATTTTTCTGAATGCCGAAATAAGTTAAGGGTGCACCAGTACATCTCTTTTAAGGGGGTGCATTGTAGAATCACCCACTATAACATATGTACTAGGGTGATTCTACAATGCACCCTCTTAAAAGGGATGTACTGATGCATCCTTGACTTGTTTCGGCATCCAGAAGAATTTTTTAGTCTATTTTTTTCCATATTCATGTACGTTATAGCTATTTAAGATAACCTACAAAATTTTGAGAAATTTAGAATAATTTACAATATAAAAAACAATGTTCAAACAGTCTATTTTACACGCGTATAAAATAAAATAGTCACTCGTGCAACACACTGTTTGAACGTATTTTTCGGTGTGCTAAACTTTTCTAAATTTTTTAAAATTTTACAGGATGTCTTAAATAACTATAACGTACATCACCATGAGAAAAAATTTGACTAAAAAATTATTTCGGGTGCTAAAATAGATAAGGGTGCATCAATGTATCCATTTTAAGGGGGTGCATTGTAGAATTTTCCTATGTATTATTATCATAAAAAATTAAACTTATGTATTTATCTGCAACTGAAAGTTAAAATTAAGTATTTATGTCGCAAATTACTCTATTTTAATTTGTAGATCCTTAATTATTGATCTTTTCTAGTGGCAATATCCTCTAATTTATGCCAACTACTTAAAATAAATTTTATAATATTTAAATAATTAAAATTACAATACTACTTTGGTGTCATTAAATTTATTAAAAAAATAATTAAAGTTATTTCGACTAATAAAAATATTCTACGTGTACATACAGTAGCAGTATTTGGCATTTAAAAGTAAATTTGAAATCAGGCCTCAAATTTACAAATAAAAGTTAAATTAAAGGAATATTGCTAAAATAATAATGATAATTGTATATAAATTGCAACATGTTGATCTCGCTTTTAGCCAACGATAATGAGCCAATTAAAGCAATTAAAAATAATTAATAATAATGATCAAGCAAATAGAACACAAAAATTGTTATAGTGGTTCAGTCCCATGATGGTGGTAATATCCTATTTCCATTTTTCTTGTATTGACTTGTGAGAAGAGAGCAAGGATTTCTTGATCTTCTTTGAAAGCTCTTACAATGGTTTTAGTAGCGTAACTGTTCTATGGAATGAATGATTTCGGATCCCTGAATAGTGAAATAATTTCACTATTTATAGGGAATAATTACATTAGTTTAGTTTTCCAAAACAAATAAGAAAATTTAATTACTTTCCTAAATCAAGAGAAATAAAAAGGAAAACTAGGTGGATTTCCTTCTTTCTCTTGTCAGCGTGAATCTATCCCACAAAATAGAGATTTGATCGAGATTTGCATTGCTTGAACATTTAGAGAATACCCTTAAAGATATTCTAGTTGCATTTACTCTAATTGGTCTGTGCGAGCTAACTGCAAAATAGATGTTGGTAGGTCGGTATAATGTTCCTTGTCTAAATATTTCAGCTTCTTCTTCAAACTAGTCATTTATGATATAAATAACTCTTGACGGTACACCATGAAGTGAACTACCCGCCCAAGTTACGAAATTCTCTCCACATATCACCCAGATGGATGCCACATCATTTTGTACAAAAATTGGGATAACATTTTCCCCCTAAGTCCGCATGAGAACTTCTTGCTCGCACGTGGACTTATTTGGCCACCAAGCTGGTCAGATAAGTGACACGTGTTTGGTCTTTGTATTGCTCTTGATCCGATGTGACTGAATGAAGATTCGATTCTCTTCAATATTTGGTGCATTTATTGTTGCCTTGAGATTTGGAGCTCGATTATCGCATTAAGTACAGTTTCCGTATACTGCATGTCGTTGTACGTACTTTCCAACATATATGATGATTATACTTTTTTGAAGGAAAAATCAAAATTTGAACTTTAAATTACCATATTACTCCTCTAACTGCCTATATAATAGTTAAAAAATTATTTTATACTCTTTTAGCCATTTTCACTCTCAAAGAAAATTAGTGCAACATTTATTTTCTCTCTGAAATCTTCGAAGAACTCTCTAACCGAAGCTCGATCTTTAGCATTCATTCAAGCACATTCAAGAATACATGCATTATTATTTTAAATTTCTCTGTGAAATCTTGAATTTTGAAACGCTTCTTCAATGATTCGAGACTAGAAATTTTAGGGCTTTTGATTTTTGATGTTAATACACGCCCATGACATATATATTTTCAAATTTTTAGCTTTTCCTCACTGTTTTTCTAGGAACTATTATAAATTCTCCATTCAGAATTTTTGGATATTTTCCAAGTTCTTCATCATTCATTAAACCTCTCAATTTAGGAATTTCATTATTAGAATGAAATTTATTCCTTTTTTCTTTTAAATTGGCCTGGTCAGCATATTTGATATGTTTTTTTTTCGAAAAATTTATATTTCTATCCGGTTCTTACCTCTTTGTCTTCATTCTTTTGTAGATGAATCCTGATGAATACTAGGGAGGTAACCATCGGATTGAAAGTGACCTTTTTCATCTTCTTTCGAGACCTAACCTAGGCTTCATTCAGACTCATCTTCATCGAGTGAAAATTGATCCACTTCGAGCTTTGATGAATGGGAGGTTACGAGTGACTTGTCAGAATCCCCTGAATCTTTGGTGCAGTATAATTATTATCCCGACTAGAAAAATGCAAAAGGATATGGCCTGTTCATTTAGACATTTAACAGAGGCTAGAGGTGCACTTTCTTACTACTTGGACGTATAAGGTCCGGGCTGACGTCCCTGACACATTGCCAAAAGGCCGTCTAGAGCCTTTCATAAAGCAATATGCACTAACATAAATTTATATCACTATCGCGAGGCATACTTCCAAACCAAACTTGCCGCCCAGGAATAAAGTAATAGCAAAAACCAAGGAAACCTTTAGGAAAGCTTCAGATAAGGACCCACACTTTGCTCGACTATTTGCGATGGTCAATGTGGAATGATCTGAACCTTCTAGGGAGGATGCTGAAACAAATGTTGGGGACATTGATGTCCAAGAGGTTGAGGACCAGAGCGAGGTCAATGCATCCACTCCTCCTTTCAGCGATGGAGATGAGGTAGCAGAAGAAAAGGAAGAAGCTCCTTGGGTTCTTTCATTTGGAGGATATAATGAGGTCGGAGAGCCTGTTTCCGATTTTGGAGATGTCTTGGTTTTGGGTCAAGACTATGTTAAGAAGGAGTACGAGGAGGCCCGTCCTATGAGGACTAGCGAGAGAAGGGTTCCTCAGTGGGTCTCCCCTCTGTCCAACCTTACATACAAGAGGTTAAAGAACCTCCATGACAAAGGTCTTCTTGGCAGAGTCAAAGATTTTCTACCTACTCACTTTGCAACCATACTTTAGGAAGATCGCGAACTATTATAAGATTTTCCCGACCTAATTCACCTCGAAGGGAATCAAGTACTTGGCCACATTATTTGTGTTGTATACTCAACAAGGATGGGGCTAGCCTTATGCCCACGACACCAATTGACTCTTTTATTTGAAGTCAAGCCCAAAATAGAACAAGTCAGGCTACTTTTATTTTTCTCAAAATGAGTATCAATGGCTAAGCGGTATGACACAAAAAGACATCTCAAAGATTGGTAGCTTCCTCCAAGACTACTATATTTTGAAGGAGATGACTGTTAACCATCTTTCATTTCAGTTGGCTGAATCTTATTTTTGTCCCCCTTTCACTTTGGGGTTAAGTTCAAGAGAGCAGACAATTCTTCAACTTTCAGCATTTGCTTGGAACATCTCTCTCCTGACTACCACTAAAAATCTCCTTGAGTATGGACTTTATCCATTAGAAGAGGTACAAGAAAATGATCAAGTAGCTAAGGATCTTACTCTTGAGCAAGAAGTTCCATAGAAGAAGAAGAAGAAGAAGAAGAAGAAGGAGGAGAAGGAGAAGGAGAAGGAGAAGGAGAAGGAGAAGGAGAAGGAGAAGAAGAAGGAGAAGAAGAAGCAGCAGAAGAAGGAGAAGGAGGAGAAGGAGAAGAAGGAGAAGAAGAAGAAGAAGAAGCAGGAGAAGGAGAAGATGGAGGAGAAGAAGGAGAATGAGAAGAAGGAGAAGGAGGAGAAGAAGAAGAAGGAGAAGGAGGAGAAGAAGGAGAAGAAGGAGAAGGAGAAGGAGAAGGAGAAGAAGAAGAAGAAGAAGAAGAAGAAGTTAACAAAGCCAAGTAAAGGGCCAGTCGAATGGACTATTAAAATTAGGGACAATACTGAGGTAGTTGCTCATCCTATTGTACAGGCAGTCATTAGCAAAGGAATAGTCAAGGTGCAAGATGATGGAGACTCTTAGTATGAGATGCTCCATCTTTACTTGTTTGGGAGGGTGCAACTACTGAAATTCAGGGTATCAATTATTTTATCTAGCTTTGTTTCTCTTTTAACTTGTTTAAATATTTACCAAGTATTTTCTTCTATGCAACTATGTCAAACAAGTTGAAAGAGATGCTGAAGAGGAAGGTCGGTGATAGTTCCAGCCAGAAGTCACATGTTAAGCAGCTGATAACTCTAAGATTTACAGTTATTTTAGTATCTTTAAACTAGAGTTTTAAACTAAATAGTAGAGTAATTAGTGTCTATTTTATGTAATTGTGTTTAGTTTGTTGTGTCTTTGTAGTAAATAGAAATGTGTGTGTGCTATTAAGTGTTATAGAGACTTATGTTACTGTTTTTGTGTGTATTAAGCAGAAAAAAGGCTGAAATAGGTGTTGGGGAGTGTTTGGAACAAGAAGAAAAAGAAGCAGGAAAATGCATGTTGCTGACTGTCATTGCTGTAGCAATTAGCACGTAAAAATTGGCAAGCCCAGTAAGAGAATCGTGCCAGAAATTCCAGCTGGCTTTAATGAGGAATAAAGGATGCTTATGTGGTGAAAATGTGTACAATGAGTCAGTTTATGTGGAAAAAAAACAAGTGGACAATGACTTGGATTTCCAATTAGGGTAAACTTTAGTACATTTACCTAAATGGGGGGCAGCCGAGAATAGAGATTGGAGGAAATAAATAGAGAATAGAATGACTGCTGCAACTTTTAGAGACTAAGAGCAGTACGAATTTTCAAAAAAAAAAGTACAGAGAAAAAAGAACGAGAATACAAAGAAGAGAAGAAGAAGACTAAGAAGAAGGAGAAGAAGGCAACCTCAATAGAGAAGATTTGAGCTCACCAACTCATTTCTTTTGCTCTCCTCTTCAATTTTTGTATTATTTTCTACTCTCTAATATTCTCTTTAGCTTCATGACTTTGTTATTTTCTTGTTTTATGTTGTTAATTTCAAACATGAACTAAGATCTTTGATATTTGGGTGGTTATGAACCCTTTGTATGAACTAGTGCTTTGATTTGCAATGGTTGAAGTAATCCTATCTTTATTCAATAAAATGTGATGAAATGTTGATTGAATGTTAATTTTTGGTCAGATTTAACATTTAGTAAGCTAGATCTTACTTGGAAAAGTAAGACCTAGTTGAACACATTTAATTGATGATTGATTTTAACCTATCTTTTAAGCATTAATTAGTAGTGGAATAGGCATATTTTGCTACCTTGCATAACTAAAGATTTGATGCTACCTTGGACTGTTTGTGACATGATTTAGTGTAGGAATGCATTATTGAGGTTATGAATGGTATATTGCAGGTTTTGGGAAAAGCTTGCGGATTTTTGTGAAATGTGTTAACTCTGATAGGATTGTTAAGTCATTGTTAACTCATTGTTGTATCAACTGAAACATACCAGGGGGAAATTACCACCCAAGTCTATTTTCTAAATCTGAAATTTTCACAACTTTAATCACTCTTGGCTTCTTAATTTTAGTTTATTTAGCATAAAATATTATTTCTAAAGTCTAGAATTAAGGTTAAGAATTTTTCTCTTGAATTGATTAGTTATTTTGCTTTATTTTTACTTAGAATTTTTGAATTGCTTTTAGTTGATCTTGTATTATTGTGTAAAAGTCCCTGTGGATACGAACTTTGATTACTTATCTTTGTATTACTTGTTTGTGATTGTGTACACTTGTGCAATTATAAATCAATATAATTTTCGCAACAAGTTTTTGGCGTCGTTGCAGGGGATTTTAAGTTCTAAATTCTGTTTTATCAACTAATTGAAATTTTATTTTTGTTATTTTTGATCTTGCTAGTTTGATCTTTGAAATCTCATGTATCTATAGTGTATCAACCAGAAAGAGGACTTTGAACTTGCTCCTATTGACTCCGAGATAGAACGCACATTTCGAAGAAGGAAAAGGGTTCAAAAGGCTAAGGGCCGAGACATCATGGCTGAGAATCTTGATGATGATGGGATTGCCCAACAGATTGGCAGATGATCGAGTAAGGGCTATACGGGAATATGCTGCCCCCATGTTTAATGAGCTCAACCAGGCATTGTGAGGCCTGAGATACAAGCACCACAGTTTGAGCTCAAGCCAGTGATGTTTCAAATGCTCCAAACCGTGGGGCAATTCAGCGGGATGCCAACTGAGGATCCTCACCTCCATCTCTGTTCATTCTTGGAGGTGAGTGATTCTTTTAAGATCCAAGGAGTGAGTGAAGAGGTGCTAACGCTGAAGCTATTCCCATTCTCACTATAAGACCGAGCTAGATCATGGCTCAATACTTTGCCCCCTGATTCCGTCACCAATAAGAATGATCTTGATGAAAAGTTTCTGTGGAAATACTTTCCTCCTACTAGAAATGCAAAATTCAGATGTGAGATCATGTCTTTTCAGCAACTTGAAGATGAATCTACAAGTGATGCGTGGGAAAGGTTTAAGGAACTTTTGCAAAAGTGTCCACATCATGGCATTCCACATTGTATACAGATGGAGACCTTTTATAATGGCCTAAATGCAGCTTCTTGAATGGTGTTAGATGCATCGGCCAATGGTGCTATTTTGTCCAAGTCTTACAATGAAGCGTTTGAGATTTTGGAGACCATTGCAAGTAACAACTACAAATGGCCCAACACAAGAGCTTCAACAAGTAGAAAAGTGGCGGGGGTCCTTGAAGTAGATGGAATAACAGCTTTGACAGCTCAAATGGCTTCCATGACGAATGTTTTAAAGAATTTGAGCATTGGGAACTCTAAGAATATTTAGCCAGTTGCTTCCATTCAAAGTGAGGATGTCTCATGTGTGTTTTGTGGAGAAGGACATGTGTTTGAGAAGTGTCCTTCTAATCCAGAGTCCATTTGTTACATGGAATATCAGAATTTTAACAGAAACAATGGGGCATTCTCAAATCCTAATCTAACTTGGGGGGTCAAGGAGCAAGCTCAAGCACCGCACTAGCCCAAGGAAGACAAGCATATCCACCGAGTTTTTCACAACAGCTGCGACATTCACAACATGCTCTAAACTCCCAATCGAGTTCTTTGGAGAGTTTAATGCACGATTATATAGCTAAAAATGATGCAGTGATACAAAGTCAGGCAACCTCTCTTCGTAACCTTGAGTTGTAGCTGGGACATTTAGCTAATGAATTAAAAGCTAGGTCGCAAGGTTCTTTGTTTAGTGACACGGAAAATCCAAGGAGAGATGGGAAAGAACAATGTAAAGCCATTCAGCTAAGGAGTGGCAAGAATCTGAAAAGTTCTGAGGAGGAAATAAAGGGTAGTGGCGAGCCCACTTCAATCCAAGTCGACAAAAAATTGAGTAACAAAACTGCCCAGGAAGTTACTGAAACTGGCGCAGTTGATACAGCAAAGTGTCAGCAACCTGTGAGTCAGCAATCCGCACCAGTAAATTTTGGTCCTAAACTACCCCTTCCATTTCCTCATAGATTTCGGAAACAGTAGGATGATGGGCAATTCAGGAAGTTTTTGGATGTGTTAAAGCAGCTCCATATCAATATTCCCTTGGTAGAAGCGCGAGAGAAAATGTCGAATTATGTCAAGTTCTTAAAAGATATTTTGATAAAGAAAAAAGAGGTTAGGGGAGTTTGAAACTGTAGCTCTCACCGAAGGATGCATCGCCATGTTAAAAAGCAAGATCCCACCGAAGCTGAAGGATCTTGGTAGTTTTATAATCCCTTGTTCTATTGGGGGACGGGATGTTGGAAGAGCCTTATGTGATTTGGGTGCAAGCATCAACCTCATGCCTATGTCAATCTTTAACAAGTTGGGTATTGGTGAAGCACGGCCTACAACAGTTACATTGCAGTTTGCTGACAGGGCCATGGCTCATCTGGAAGGCAAAATAAAAGATGTTCTAGTACAGGTTGACAAGTTCATTTTTCCTGCCGACTTCATCATCCTAGACTATGAAGCTGATAGAGAAGTGCCTATTATATTGGGTCGGCCATTCCTTGCTACCGGGAGAACTCTAATTGATGTTCAAAATGGGGAGCTCACTATGAGGGTGAATGATCAAAAAGTCACCTTTAATGTGTTCAATGCAATGAGATTTTCGGATGAGATAGAAGAATGCTCCTATCTAAGATTAACTCTATTGTGGCTGAAAGAATTCACACGGAAGTTTGGAAAGATGAGAAGTTGATAAGTTCTCTTGAAGAGCTTGAAGATTTGAGTGAAGATGAAGAAATCAAAGTTGCTTGGGTGGAGCCAATGCAACTTGTCCCCAAAATCAAGAGGCCCCTTTGAATCTTTGGAGTTGAAGGAAAGTAATTTCAAGCCTCCAAAACCCTCCATCCAAGAACCACCGAAGTTAGAGTTGAAATCCTTGCCAAGTCATCTAAAATATTCTTATTTGGGGGAGAATGAAACGCTGCTAGTTACTGTAGCAGCAAACTTGGAAGTTGAAGATGAAGGTGCCTTGCTAGAAGTGTTAAAGAAGCATAAGAAAGCAATTGGGTGGACTATGGTTGACATAAGAGGCATTAGCCCAACGATTTACACGCACAAGATACTCTTAGAAGTTGGTTGTAGTAATTTTGTTGAGCATCAGCGAAGGTTGAATCCTATCATGAAGAAAGTGGTGCAAAAAGAAGTGATCAAGTGGCTAGATTATGGTATTGTTTACCCAATCTCGGATAGTTTATGGGTTAGTCATGTTCAATGTGTGCCTAAGAAAGGAAGAGTCATGGTGGTAGCTAATGAGAACAATGAGTTCCTACTTGAACTGTGACTGGTTGGAGGGTGTGCATGGACTATCAGAAGCTAAACAATGCTATTCGGAAGGATCATTTCCCGCTACCATAAACTGACCAAATATTGGATCGTTTGGCAGGAAAAGAGTTTTATTGCTTTCTTGATGAATATTCGTGTTACAATCAAATTTCTATAACATCGGAAGACCAAGAAAAAACCACATTCACTTGTCCATATGGCACCTTTGCCTTTAGGAGAATGCCATTTGGATTATGCAATGCTCCTGCTACTTTCCAAAGGTGTATGGTGGCTATTTTCTCGGATATGGCTGAGAGTATTTTGGAGATATTCATGGATGATTTCTCTATTTACGGGGACTAATTTGGGGGTTTTTCGAAGAATTTGGAAAAGGTGTTAAAAAGATGTGAAGTAACCAACTTGTTGCTAAATTAGGAGAAATGACATTTCATGGTGCAAGAGGGCATTATTTTGGGTCACAAGGTGTCTAGAAAGGGGATAGAAGTTGACAAGGCAAAGTTGTAAGTCATTGAGAAGTTACCAGCCCCTACCACAGTAAAAGGCATAAGAAGCTTCCTTGGACACGCGGGTTTTTACAGGCGCTTCATTAAAGACTTTTCTAAGGTGTCTAAACCCTTGTGTAGCTTGCTAGAACAAAATAGGCCATTTGAGTTCACTGCTGAATGTAATGAAGCATTTTTGAAGTTGAAGACAGCTCTTGTTACAGCCCCCGTGATTGTAGCACCCGATTAGTCGCTGCCCTTTGAACGCATGTGTGACGCCAGCGATTTTTCCATTGGAGTTGTTCTTGGGCAGCAGAAAAACAAGGTCCTTCACTCTATTTATTATGCAAGTAAAATGCTTGTTGATGCCCAAATTAATTACACCACTACTGAGAAAGAGTTGCTGGCTGTGGTTTTTGCCTTTGAAAAATTCAGATCGTATCTTGTGGGGACCAAGGTCATTGTGTATAATGATCCCTCGGCAATCAAGTATTTGATAGCCAAGAAAGATTCTAAACAGAGGCTCATACGTTGGGTTTTGTTGCTACTAGAGTTCGAGGGACAATTACAAATTCAACACTCATTCCCAGACGAACAACTGTTGGTGGTGGAGCAAGCACGGGTACCATGGTTTGTGAATATTGTAAACTTCTTAGTTGGAGGTGCCAATCCACCTAATTTTACCAAACAACAGCTAAAAAAGTTCCTTCATGATAGCAGATTTAATTTTTGGGATGAGCCATACTTGTACAAACAATGTTCGGATCATATAATGTGAAGATCTGTGCCTGAAAATGAAGTTAAAAGCATCTTGGAGCATTGTCATTCAGCCCCATATGGTGGCCATTTTGGTGGACAACGTACGGCTGCCAAATTATTTCAATCAGGTTATTATTAGCCCTCAATATTCAAGGATGCCCATGATTTTACTCAAAGATGTGATCGCTGCCAGCGAGTGGGAAATATTTCAGCAAGGAATAATGCCACTAAATTGCATTTTGGAGGTTGAATTGTTTGACGTTTGGGGCATTGACTTCGTGGGGCCTTTCCTTCAATCTTTTGGAAATCTTTACATATTGGTGGCTGTAGATTATGTGTCCAAATGGGTGGAGGTAATAGCTAGTCCAACAAATGATGCTAAGGTGGTAGTGAAATTGTTGCATAAAAATGTCTTCACAAGATTCGGGACGCCAAGAGCATTGATTAGTGATGAAGGGACTTACTTTGTGAACAAAGTCTTGGCTGCCCTTTTAGCCAAGTATAATGTGAAGCACAAAATATCCATAGCTTATCACCCACGGACCAACGGACAAGCGGAGATTTCAAATAAAGAAATCAAGGGAATTCTTAAAAAAGTTGTGGATCCCAACAGAAAAGATTGGTCCCAGCGGTTAGATGACTCACTTTGGGCCTACCGTACAGCGTTTAAAACTCCTCTTGTCATGTCTCCTTATCGCCTAGTTTATGGGAAGGCATGCCATCTTCCAGTGGAGTTGGAACACAAGGCATTTTGGGCACTAAAGAACCTGAATTCGGATCTTTCAGCTGCTGGAGAGGCCCGAAAATCGCAACTAAATGAGCTAGATGAGCTGCGATTGTTTTCCTATGAAAATGCAAAGCTATACAAGGAAAAAATGAAGAAGTGGCATGATAGTAGAATCAAAGAAAGAGTTTTTGAGAAATTACAACAAGTATTGTTGTTTAACTCAAGATTAAAGCTATTTTTGGGAAAGGTGTCTCATTGAGAGAGCATGTGGTTTGCATGATAGGCTCAACTGTGAGATTGAATAGAGCATCAGATTCTATAGGTTTTGCTCAAAGCTTTTGTAGTTTCTTTCTTCTCAATTGCCTAAAAAAACCTAGAAATTGACTTTCTTTGGTTTCTGAAAAGGGTGTTGTATTGAAAGAGGCTACCTATATGACTAGACCAGTAGATCTAAGCGTAAACATAGTATAAAAGAGTAAGTTGAAATACATATTACAGTTCCTGAAAGATACACACACTCTCCTCTTTCCTCCCCCTAATCACATCATGTTACTAAATTTTAAGTCAAAGAAAAAACTAGAACAAAATCGAAACGATTCCCAACAACATTACAATCAATACAAGGAAATATCAAAAGTAGAATAAATTACAAATACGAAAAATTGATAACTCACCTACAGCAAAATGGCAGTACCTTAGCTTTTTTCGGGTTGTACGGAGAAGAATCGAGCAGCGAATGGACTGCTAATAGAGGGCGACACACCTGGTCTATGAAAGGGAAAAGGGAATGATGACAATGATAAATTAGGGAAAGAGATACACACACATACCAGAAGAATTAGAGAGAGGGAGAGAGAGAGAGAGAGAGAGAGAGAGAGAGAGAGTACCAAATGAATATCAAAGATTAATATGCTAGAGAAGATGAAGTTGCTCTTCACTGAAAATGAATCTGAGAGATCGATCTGCCAGAGAACACGAAGTTGCTCTTCACCGAGAAATCCAGGCCAAATCGGCCAAAGAAGATGATTGAAAATCAGTGAAGATGGTTGAACGGGAAAATGAAGAATTTTGGGTGAGAGGGAGAGTACTGGCTAATACAGCCACACCCTCCAAAATAATACAATACTTTTGGAAATATTTTACCAGGATCTAGATTTACTAACAAGTATGTTTCATTAACATCCTAATATGAATTTCTAAAACAATGAAATAAACACATAAGGATTTAAGGAAACCTTACATTGGGTGCAGCGGAATATAATGACTCCTCCCATTCAGATCTCTAGCCCTTGATTCCTTTCTGTAGCAGAGCATTATCAAGATCTGAACCTGGATCTCCTTCTCTCCTTCCTTGAGCCCGATTCTCCTTCTTGTTGATTGGATTCTTCACAGTCTTCCACATTGATTAAGATACCACTTGATGTGTGTGGGCACTCACTCTATCACTCAAGGGTATGAAAAATTGAAGAAGAAAAGAGGAAAGATGGTTTCGGCCTAAGGAATAGAATAGGAGGCTCAATTTTCTAGAAGACAAGAATTTTCATCAAACTGTTAAGTGTGAGCCATCACTATATATTTATAGGTAGCCACTAGGTTTAGGTTAGATTTATTTGGCATTAAAATAATGAAAAGAATAAATGGTAAATTGCATTACAAGTGGTCGGCCTTGTGTATTGGATTGGGCCCCACTTTGCAATTTTTCCATTTTGTCATTTTTCCATCCCATTTTCTCAAAAACGCCAATTTTCCAATTTAACCACTTAAATGCCAATTCTAATTATTTAATAACTTAAAATTAATTATTAAATAATATTGTCATTTAATATATTTATTAATTAGACTAATCAAGTCTCTTAATTAATAAATAAAACCTAGAATCTCTTTTCTTCACAATTTTGCCCTTGCTTAGTGAAAATTCATAAACTATACATAGTCTAATTTTAGAATTATAATTGATTAATCAAAATCAATTAACTGAGTCTTACAAGCAGTATGGTCTCAACTAGTATGGGGACCATGGGCCTATATAATAGAGCTTCTAATAAGCAGATCAAGAATTTACCAAGTAAATCTACTAACTTATTAATTCCTTGTTGCATCCACGCATAGAACTTGGAATTGCACTCTCAGTCATATAGAACGCTCTATATGTTCCACAATATAGATATGCTATAAATTATCCATTGTTATAATCTCAATAATCAATGATCCTCTATAGATGATCTACATTGCATAGGGATAAAATTACTGTTACACCCTTTCAATGTATTTTATCCTTAAAACACTTGTCACCTATAAATGATATTTTAGTGAATTAATATAAACACTAAAATGAGATCTCAATCATTTATCTCTATTTATCAAGCTCGAAGGAAATCATCGTTTCACTTCTAAATACCTATAGAAGCTATAGATTTCATATCTATGTTTAGCGTTCCCACTCAATTGTACTACCGTGTTCCAATGTACGTATCACCCTAACCAAAAAGTAGGCTTAACTAACAAATTAAAGAACACAAATAACACTCTTGAGATCGAACCTAATCATGTCAGTATTAAGATCATTTGATCTAGGATCAACTAGGTGATATTGAATTGAATAGATAATACGGTAAATTTATCATATCTAATCAAAATTTAATATTGGTCCCTTCCAGTGTATACTTCATACATCCAATACTGGTAAACTTTGCCAATGCCCTGGAAAGGACATAACACTTATCCAAGGTGTAAGTATACCTATCGCTGATTATCATGTCAGTCTAAATCCAGTGAACTGACAAACCAGGGAATTAAACTTTCGAACATATAATCAAGATTATATTCCAGTGTCCTGACAACACTATAATCATTAACAAAAACATATATTCTGGACTTAATAGAATTTATAATCATGAAATAAATCATGTGAACCATGCAACATAAAGTGATTTCTGATCTTTACTAAGTAAATCTGATTATATTGAAATGGGTTTTATTTAGGGCACAAAACCCAACAAATACAACCTTATACACTCTTTTTATTCGGTATATAATAATACAGGTTAGATTGTATTAAAAATTAGGGATGTAGAATACAAGGTCCCACCCAAACATGGTAATCTTATAATTAAATACAATGCGAAGCCCTTATACAGGGATCCAAACGATCCCATAAAGTTTAATAAAATCTCCAGAATTCAGAAATTATAACTCTAATGCCCATTTTTAGAAAATAAAGCCCACAACATAAATATTCACATATAATCATAAGAACAGGTAAGTAATGCTAATTTCCCTACTAATCCATATTTTAATCATGCGGTCATTATAATTGCCATATATACTACAATGTCTTTTCTCTAAAATCTTAATTACAATTTTTAACCAGATTTTCTGTACACCTGCCTCAAAGTTCAATTTTAAAGTTCAAAGGGAAATAAATAATATGACTTACAAATGACCCCAATACTTAGACTCTACAAAATATGCTCAACTTAATCCAAACAAATTCATAAACCAATTTTTTAATATGCTTGTATCATTTAAACTTCTCTACTAATCTCAACAACAAATGCTTTGGAATCAAAAGGACTTTAAAAGGTTATAACATTAGGCTTAGGTAAAGGTAGATGAAAATATCATTTAGGTTCAACTATACCATAAGATTTTTACATTCTAAGCACCTAACTTTTACTACAGAACTATCTTATTCTCCTAACTTTTTTCTTTTTTTTAAGAAAAGAATTGCAATATATTAAAAACAATCTCTCTCAATAATTTTAAGCTTTCTCAAAACACGGTACCCTAATTATAATTTTCCCCCAAACTTATTTCAAAGCTCATGATATAGTTAGGACAAAGGAAAATAATAAATAGGTCAAAATATGTTGGCTTGAATGGCACAAACGTTCCAAAGAAATTTCCTAAATTATTTTTCAAAACATAAGTCATCAAGGATTTCACCTCAAAGGCCAAACAATGCAAGTTCTATCGAATTCAAACTATCATGCCTCTATTGTATTTGTGAAACATATTAAAAATTTCTCATCAGAACTTTTTAAATTAAACTTGAAAATAATTGCAACAAGCACACAGTTATTAGCAATTTTCATTTTACAAGAAAAAATAATGCAATATAGACAAAAACAATGGCTTAACAAACAAACACTAACAAAATCAGAAATAACTAAAAAAAATTAAAAAAATTGTAAGTCCCTCTACTGCCAAACTAAAAATTTAGATTGTCCCTAATGTGACTATAAAAATAGAGAGAAAAAACTTACTTGAGATACGTGCCACATCAGTATGGCAAAGCTGTTGGTGGTGGTAGCCATTGGTACTATATGTACTGTGTCAGATCGGTGAAAAAGTTCTCCATGGTGGGGCTCACCATTAGCCTTTGAACTAGCTCATTTAGGTGATCCACCTGAATTCTCTCATCCTTGTTTACTACAGGTCGCTTGGCCTTTTTAAGACTCTGAACAGAATGGGGTTGTTTCTTTGTCTTCTTCTTTCTCCTTTTTACTCTCAGACCATCATCCACCACATTAACTCTACAACAAGTGGGAATATCATTTGCTGCAAAAACATTAAATATTTCCTCTTCATTTTGCACTCGCAACTTCAATTCTCTCTTTTGTATATCGATCATCGCTCTCCCTATGGCTAAGAATGGCCTCCCTAGTATAATTGGGATATTTTCATCTTCCTCCATGTCAAGAATAATGAAATCAGTAGGAAAGATGAATTTACCTGCCTTGACCAAGACATCCTCAATCATTCCCCTAGGATGCGTAACAGAGTGATTTTCCATTTGTAACGAGACAGTTGTAGGAAGAATTTCTCTTAATTTCAGCTTTGAAAGACTGATAGAGGCATTAAATTCACACTAGCCCCCAAATCACACAAGGCCTTTGTTTTAACTAAGCCTCTTATAAAGCATGGAATATTAAAACTACCTGGATCTTTAAGCTTTGGGGATAGTTTCTTTTGAAGGATAGTATTGCACTCCTCAGTAAGTGCTACAGTCTCATAGTCTTCCAATCTCTTTATCTTTGATAAGATTTCCTTTATGAACTTCACATAACCTGAAAAAATTTTCAAGTACCTCGACAAAAGGTATGTTAATGTGAAGCTTCTAGAAAATATCAAGAAACTTCAAAAATTGCTTATCAAGTTTCTTCTTTTAAAGTCGTTGAAGAGATTGAATTTTGATGTGGTGGTCATAATTAATTGGCGGCTGCTTTTTCTCAAGGTTCTCAGTTGTCTTATCTTCCTCTAAACCATCATTCTCAATCTTGATCTTTGGTGCAGGAATAGGTTTCTTGACTGGCTCTTCTAACTCTTTCCAACTTCTTAGAGTGATTGCACTACAGTTTTCTTTAGGATTTACCTCTGTATTGCTTAGAAAGTTCTCTTAAGGTCTCTCATGCAGTATATTAGACAGTTTCCCCACTTCTGTTTCAAGATTTTTTTATGGATGCTTTAGTCTCAGTCATGAACTGAGTTTGTATGTAATGACCGCATTTATAATATGGATTAGTAAAGCAATTAGCACTAATTAGTGATATTTTTATAGTTATTTATGAATTTATTTAATTATGGGTCCCATTATCAAAAGTGGATATTAGAGTTATAATTTTTCAATTCTGAAAATTTTATTAAACTCTAGGTGTATTATTTGAATTAAATATGAATTATATTATTTTTGTAATTTTTGCTCGGTGACAACGAAAAATGTGATGGATAACTATTTTAATCACATGGGTAAGTCTATAACCTTTTCTTAGTGGGATTTATGTTGGAGAAAAATAGAATACCGGGTTTGAGCGGTGTTATGAATTTTGACCATTTTACCCCTAGACTTTAAAATGCCTAAGTTTTAACTTGAGGGGTATTTTCATAATTTTTCAAGGTGACTTAGGTGGCTGCTTGGTTGTGAGGCAGCTATCCATTTGGGTCATTTTCAGCCAACATTAGGTTTAATTAATTAACCTTTTAGAGAAAAACAAAGAAAAATAAGAAAAAACCAAAAAAAAATCAAAATACTCTCTCTTCGAACCAGCAAGAACAAGGGGATTTGCTGCTGATTTTTGTGTTTTTAACAAGTTATTCAAGTGGGAATCAAGCCAAGGTAATCCTAGAATCCTCAGACTTGTGTTTTTGAAGCTTTAAGTTTGGTTGAGTATGTAATTTTTAGTTATAGGGGTTGTTAGGGTTTGCTTCTGTTATATTTTGATTTCTAAGTTTAATTTAAGCTAGAAATAAGTTCTTGTTGCTGGTTTTGTTGATTGTGGTGGTGGATGATCAAGTTTGAGTTTGACAACTCAAACTTGAGTCATCAATGGCATATTTTAATTTAGTGTGTTTTTCAGACATCTGTTGGTTGGAAAATATTGTGTAAGCTCATTTTAGGTATTCTGGAAGGTTTGGTGGCATTTGAATAAGTTTTAAACAAGTTGGTAGTTCTTTAGGGAAACCTGGTACAAACCGGTTAACCAGTTTGCCATGTCCTATAAAACCGGTTAACCGATTTTGGAAGATTCCCCGAACAACTCATTTTCTCAATCCTTGCCCATTTCAGTGCCTTAGTTGGGTATTCCCTGTTTTTTAGGTTATTGTAGTTCCTATTAATATTAACAGAACCTTAAGTTGTAGGTTCGAATTTCTCGAATTAGGGTTTTGACATGTGATTTACCCGGTTATGTTATGTGATTAGGGCATCCATCAAGCACGAGACTTTCCGTTCAGGTCGGCCAACTCACTTGAGTTCGAAAAGGAGGTAAGAAATTTGTATAATATGTGATATGAGAATGCGAATGTATGTATGTGATAATGTATATGCATGCTTGTTATGAGTGTTACACTACCAACACTTGTACGGAAATGGTACAGAGTGCATTGGTATAGTGTATATTGTTAAGAATACATTATGGTGTTACCAGCACAAGTACGGAAAAGTACAGGGTGTGTGTGGTATATCACTCAGTGGTACTCAGGGTACGAAACAAACCTACCAACACTCGTGCAATCAGGTACGTAGTTACAGTGGTTGTACCCTAGTATGGAACGTTCTTACTCATCTGTTAAGCCTTGTAAATAGGTGTATGGGCGCCTAGATACAAGTCGTTATTATGTGATATGTTATATGTTTTTCTTACTGAGTCTGTTGACTCACAGTTCTACTTTCATGTGTAGGTAAAGGAAAGGCGAAAGCTAAACAAGAGTGAGCTTGAGCTGGGATGGGATTGTACATGTCATGGCGGCGCGACCTGGAGTTTTCGGTCTCAGGACATCTGGGGTTCCATTTTGAAGTTGATGTGTGACCTGACATATGTATTTTGGAATATTTTGTAAAAAGGTTTAGAAACGGGATCCTGACTTTTATAAATAATTATGTAAAGTTTATAAAGTTTCATAATTAATATTAAGGTTTTAATTTGACACGATTTTCGAGAAAATTATTTGATAGCAAAGATAGCACTACAATTGAAAAATCATTGTAGCGTGCCTTAGCATTAGGGCATTACATTGTATACTTGTGAGAGTAAGCAAAGCAGTTTGTAGATCAATTGTTGAAGCAGGTGGAGCTTCAGAATTTTGCTACTGAGAAGTGAAAGCTTGGTTCTAAAACTGAGGTTGATGCCCTGGATTATTTGTCCAACCATTATTAAATGAGTTGAAGAAGGATTTGTTGAATTTCCTCTGAAAATTGGCTATGGCTTGCACTTGAGCAGGAGTGGCCACAACATCTTTAGTTGATTCACACTTGTCAAAAGTGTGTGTTCCTCCACAAATCTCACACCCAGTTGAGGCTTGAACAACTTTGGCAACTTCCATTGTCTTCTACAATTGCTTAGTGAGAGTAGTTACCTGGGCTATCAAAGCAGCAATGACATCCAATTCATGAATACCACCTTTCTTCTTTCTAGTTGCTCTTTCATCAAACACTTGGTGATTGTTCATTGCCATGTCTTTAATTAATTCAAAAGCGACAGTTGCACTTTTGTTCATGAATGTGTTTCTAGATGCAGCATCAATAGTGGTCCTAGTAGTAGGATATAAATCATTATAAAAGTTTTGAACCACCATGCACTGCTTCATACCATGGTGAGGGCATCTTCTCAATAGATCTTTAAATCGCTCCAAAGCTTCAACAAAGACTTACCATTATTCTGACAAAAGTTATTTATTTCTCCCCTCAATTTAGCAGCTTTTGAATGAGGGAAAAATTTAAATAAGAACTTTTGAGTCAAATCTTGCCAAGAAAAAATTGAATTTTGTTGTAGAGAATTCTGCCAGCTTTTTGCTCTTTCCTTAGGGAGAATGGAAAAAGCCTTAGTTTGATAGCATCATCACTCACTCCATTGTATTTAAAAGTGCCACAAAGCTCCAGAAAATTAGCCGAGTGTGAGGATCTTCAGAAGGCAATCCACTAAATTGGAGAATGGACTGCACCATATGTAAAATAGTTGGCTTGATCTCAAAGTTGTTGGCCTCCACTACTGGTGGTCTTATACAGTTATGTACTCTCGTCAAAGTAGGGAGTACATAGTCTCTCAGGCTCCTTTCAACATTAGGGTGAGTCTGGTCTCCTTGCATAACTCTAGGAATTAGATCATTCCCTCCATTATGTGCCATTTTCTATGATTTTTTTGCTTCTCTCTTGTTCTTTTGGTTTTGCTTGCAGGATTTCTCAATCTCAGGATCCAAAGGAACAGGGCTCTTTGCACCTCTTTTACTGCGCATATAATAAATCCACCTGAGATAGGCAAAAATCTCAACAAAATAGGTTAGAAACAAGAGAAAAAAATACTAAATTAGAATAAAAATTAACTAAACTTATATTGATAAATTCAATCCCCCACAACAACGCCAAAAACTTTGTTCGGTAAAATTTGACACCCAAGTATATGCAATCGAAATAAGTAATATAATGATAAATAAAGTATCGTTCTCACGAGGATTGATTATCAATTACCAATCAATTAATTCTTTAGTTCTATTTAATGAATAATAATTGTTGGATAAAAGTAAATAAATCAATGTTATTATCAAAATTTAGAAAAATAATAATAATAAAGATAAGATTATTATGATCCTCAACTATCCTTTATTTTACCTCATAATGTAATTACCCAATTTCTCTTTTTATTATTCAATTGATAAGTTGAGTTAAGAAGTTTATAATCTGGTTAAGGCTTATAAGCCCAATTTATATGAAAACTTCTTATATTCTTATGATAAGTTTAATCACAAAAATAGCATTAAGCATAGCAACTAGTAAAAAAAATTATACATATAATCTAGATACTCTCGTTCTAAATTGATTTGCATCCATAACAATCATAGCATATTTAAATCTTATTTTTTTTTTCAGAATTTTGATTTAAATTCATAAATAACAAGTAAGGCTGATCAGTTAATAATTGTAAAATTAAAACAAATTGCATGAAATTAAATAAAGAGAAGAAGAAGAAATTAAACAATCACATTAATCCATAAAATAAACTCAAGTGGTTCACATAATAATTCTTAAGAGAAATTAGCTACTAAAAGACATTCTAAAACAAAAAAAAAAAATTAACTAAAGACATAAAAGATAGAGCTGAAGAGATAGAATACTGTTGGAGTCCTCTACTAGTGCCTTCTACTCCTTGCTCTCCTTCTACACTCAAAATTTCTCTCATTTTTTGAATGGTGTCAAAAGCTAGCCATCATCTCCCATTTTACAGCACAAATTTTGAGTTGCCCAAAAAAACTACAAGGTCGCATCCTTACAAGCTAGTTTCCCAAAATTTGTTTCTTCGATAATTCTTTGTTCCAGTTTCCATTTTTTTTCAGCGAACACAGGTAAGGTCGCGGCCTTGTAGGCCAAGTTTCTTTTTTTCTTTGATTTTCTACCTTAATTTTGGAAATTGACCTCTATTGCCCTTTGACCACGAAATTAAGAGCTAAAAGTATCATTTTTGACCCATTTTAAGAAATAGGAAATTACTCCAAGTTAAAAGAAGTTTCTTTTCTTCATAATATTTTCTCACTTTTTCTCATAAAAGACTTGCGGAACACCTAAATTACAGAAATTGAAGATCTTCAAATATTTTTCCTAAAACACACAAAAATAAAAACCAAGCCTAATTCTACACAATAAAATAATAAAAATACTAAAACACACACTAAAATTGACTATAAAAGTGCATAAAAACAAACCTAACACTAGCCACTTGCATTAAGCGACTGTATTTGGACAGATGGGTCCTAGGGTCGGACTTGCCTTAATACAATTCCATTTGTGGCATCTTTAAGTTTTCAGGTAGTAGA
This sequence comes from Cannabis sativa, assembly GCF_029168945.1. NCBI lineage: Eukaryota > Viridiplantae > Streptophyta > Magnoliopsida > Rosales > Cannabaceae > Cannabis > Cannabis sativa. The sequence continues at coordinate 29,956,921 of NC_083608.1, read as the reverse complement.
GCTTCAATAATCCGCCTAACGCATGGTTTTGGATCTTCATCTTTCGAGTTAGAAATTTCTCCACTATGCGTCTGCACTAATCTTTTCAAAGCGGTCCTAGGGTCTGTCTTGCCTTCATACAATTCCATTTGTGGCATCTTTAAGTTTTCAGGTAGTGGAGCTTCAATTATCCGCCTGACGCATGGTTTCGGATCTTCATCTTCCGAGTTAGAAATTTCTCCATTATGCTTCTGCACTAATCTTTTCAAAGCGGCTATCTCTTCTTCCAAATGTTTTCTGTCGTTGTTCGGAAGCTCACGTCCATGGATCTTATCATTGATTTGGTTCCGTAGGTTATTTCCACGAGGCCTCACCTTTTCTCCCTTGCCTTTTTCACGTTTGGCATCCAGGCGTCTACAGAGTTTGTTTCATTTCTCTAAGGAAATCCTTAGGGGTTTGTACTATTTAAATTTTCTGCACTCCATGGTTCTTGATTTCTTTTTCGCTTTGACTTAATGTTCATAGTGTATTGTCTTTGTTTTTGTTCTAAAAGAAAGTTTCAAACTCAAGAGAATTGTAGTTAATTATTTTTATTGATAATAATTTTAGTGTGATGTTTTCATAAAGGTTTATTTCAAGAAAAAAATTTCACTTCTCCTAAAAATATTTGAGTTCTTCCAACAGTATTATGTAGGGGTGTTCATAAAATAGTTGATTTAATCCAATCCGTACGATTTAATCAATCTAATCCGCAAAGTGCGGATATCCGCACTTGTGCAGATTGGATGTTGATTGACATGTAAAAGTTAACTGATCAAATCCAATCCACATATATTTATAAAAAAAAAAAAATTATATATACAAATAACATTTTAATGTAAAGAAAATAGTAATTTAAAAGTCTAATACATATAATACAATTATATGACAAAACTTAATAAATTAAATGTATATTTTATTCTTATCTTTTATATTCTAAATACAATTTAAAATATAATTAAATATTTTTTATACATACAATTTTTTTTCTTCCTTTGAATTTGTTATTTTATTTATTTTAATATGTTATTGGAAACATAAAATAACTATAATTTGTTTTATTTTGTTGCAAGTTATGTGAAAAAAAAAATATTTTTTTCATAAATATTAAAAAGTAACCAATCCAAAATAGTCGATCCAATCCGCACTTTTCCGAATTGGATTGGATTAGATTTGAGCTATTGTGGGGATTGGATTGGATCCAAAAAATAAAATTTGCACTTAGTGCGGATCGGATGCACTATGAGCAAAATAGTGCGGATTTGATTGGATGAACACCCCTAGTATTATGTAAGCTGCTATTTCTGAAATTTAAATAAAAATATAATAAAAATTGTATGTTCAAGCTCTATTGGATTAATAGAGTTACCAATCTCAATGCGTGAAAATCGTCTCTGAGTATGTTGATATTATATAATTAGGAGTTATGTATAGAATACGCTATTGAAAAAGACTACTATTGAGGTAGTGTGACAGCGTCTCCATTAGTTACATATACTCAGAATAAGGTTTTTTGACAATTTGGGCAATATTCTCTTGCTACTCTTTCACACACAAATGCTTGGTACAATTTTATTAAAAAAAAATCTAATAAACAGTAGTGTAGAAAATAGTGTTTTAGGAATAGTGATAGAATCAAGAGAAGCAATAAAAGAACAATATGAAGAGCAGCTTGATTATCACACCATAATTTTGCTAGAATAGAAGTCTCAAACCCGAATTCAGTCAAAAGCTGATAAATCCATATTACCTCACACACGGACTGGGCCATAGCTCTATATTCTGATTCAGCACTAGATCTAGATACAACATTTTGTTTCTTACTCTTCCAAGAGACCAGATTGCCACCAACAAATACACAATATCCTGAAGTGGATCGTCTATCTACCTTGGAGGCTGCCCAATCTGCATCAGAAAAACACTCAATCTGGGTATGTCCATGATCCTTGTAAACTATACCTCGTCCTGGTGCTCCTTTTAAGTAACATAAAATTTGTTCTAATGCTGCCCAATGATGAATTGTTGGGGAAGACATGAACTGACTGATAACACTAACTGGAAATGCAATATCTGGACGAGTCACAGTTAAATAATTCAACTTTCCAACTAACCTGCGATATTTCTCAGGATCTTCAAATGGTTTCCCATCACGTGTAAGATGCACAGCTGGATTCATTGGAGCATTGCAAGGTTTTGATCCCAATTTCCCTGTCTCAGTTAGCAAATCAAGTACATACTTTCTTTGAGACAGAAAAATACCTTGTTTACTCCGAGTAACTTCAATCCCCAAGAAATACTTGAGTTCCCCTAAATCTTTCGTGTTAAACTGGGTGTGAATGAAAGACTTAAGGGATGAGATGCCTTCAGTATCATTTCCAGTAATAACGATGTCATCAACATACACTACTAACAAAATGATACCAATAGTTGATATTTTATAAAACACAGAATGATCTGACTTACTTTTCAACAAACCAAACTTCTCAACAGCCTGACTAAATTTACCAAACCAAGCACGAGGGCTTTGTTTCAATCCATATAAAGATTTGCGAAGATGACAAACTCGCCCTAACTCCCCGAGCAACAAACCCGTGAGGTTGCTCCATATATACTTCTTCCTCAAGATCTCCATGAAGAAAAGCATTTTTAATATCAAGCTGATGCAAAGGCCAATGATGAGTAGCTGCCATGGAAATGAACAGTCGAACAGATGTGAGTTTAGCAACAGGAGAAAAAGTATCACAATAGTCCACTCCATAGGTTTGAGCATAACCCTTGGCAACAAGACGGGCCTTTAAGCGAGCAACTGTGCCGTCTGGATTGAATTTAACCGTGAACACCCATTTACACCCGATGGCCTGTTTTCCGGAAGGTAAATCAACCAAGACCCAAGTACCATTCGCAACCAAAGCATTCATCTCTTCTATCATTGCAAAGAAGCCAACCAGGATGAGACATCGCTTCTCGAACAGTTTTAGGAATAGTGATAGAATCAAGAGAAGCAATAAAAGAACAAGAAGAAGAGGAGAGATGATTATAAGACACAAAAGAAGTAATAGGAAAAGTACATTGACGTTTACCTTTACGTAGTGCAATGGGAAGATCATCTGAGATGTCCAGATCTGATGACGAAGATGCAGGTGCAGGACATGAAACAAAGAGGTGGAGGAGGGGGCGCCCGGTGTACACTATAGGAGGCCGAGGGAGTGATGGAGGTGGTAGAGGTGGTGGAGGTGGTGGAGGTGTAGACATTGTGGGGGTGACGACCGAGGCGAGGTGAAGGAACAAGAGACCCGCTGTAACATGGAGCGGCGCATAGGATGTGACAGAATAAACCAACAAATCATCATCCTCCCCCTGACTAGTAGAAGTAGTGGAAGATGAAAAATAAGGTGTATTTTCTACAAAAGTAACATCAATAGAAACAAGATATTTGTTGAGATCAGGACAGTAACACCTATACTCTTTCTGAAGACGAGAATAACCAAGAAAGACACACTTTAGTGCCTTAGTGGTCTAATTTGGTGACGGATGGACGGACATCGCGAGCAAAACAAACACTACCAAATACTCGCGGAGCAACCGGAAATAATGACTTATTAGGAAAAAGAATTTTAAATGGAATTTCACCATTAAGAACGAGAAGAGGGCATGCGATTAATAAGAAAGCATGCCGTAAACCGCATCGGCCCAAAAAGGTTTAGGGACTTTCATTTGAAACAAGAGAGCACGTGCAAGCTTCAAGAAGATGTCCGTTTTTACGTTCGCAACACCATTCGAGGTGCCGTATCAACACAAGAAGTTTCATGAAGCATGCCATTAGAGGTCATATAAGATTGAAATTGAGCGTACATGTACTCTTTGGCATTATCACTTCTCAAAGTACGAATAGATACATTAAATTGAGTTTGAATCTCGACAAAAAGCACAGAATATAGAAAACAACTCGTAACGATTTTTCATTAAATATAACCAAGTTAACCGAGAATAATCATCCACAAAAGTAACAAAATACTGAATCCGAGTTGAGACAAAATAGGAGAAGGACCCCAAACATCGAATGAACTAACTCAAAAGGAACACTAGCACGTTTATTGACACGTGGACTCAAACTAACACGATGATGTTTGGCAAACCGACATGACTCACATTCTAACGAAGATAAACTACTATATTGGGGACACGGTTTCTTGAGCAAAGGAAGGGATGGATGACCTAAACGACAATGAGCCTCAAAAGCGGAAGCAACACTCGAACAAGCAATAGAGGTTGGCGGAAGTGGGTCAAGAACATACAAGCCACCGGCATTCATGTCCTTTACCAATAATCTTCTTCGTCATAAGATCCTGAAACAAACAATAATCAGGAAAGAATGAGATGCAACAAGTTAGATTACGAGTGAGTTGACTAACGTAAAGCAAATTAAAGGACAAATCGAGTAAATGTAAGATCGATGATAAAGATAGCATAGGTGTAGGAATAATAGTGCCGGATCCAAGAACGTACGCCGTTGACCCATCGGCTAAGGTGACAACGAAGTGGGACCGTGAGACCGAAAAGTGGAAAAGAGACGGAATTACTCCGTCATATGATCCGTGGCACCGAATCAATGACCCATTTCGAGGATTTGGAAAGAAGGCATGCATTAGAGTTACCCGAATCGCAATCGCAAGTGATGTAAGAAGATGAAGACTTAAGTGTTTCCCGATACCTTGAGAACTTGGCAAATTCATCGGCGAAATAAGGACCGATTTGTCGGATGCATCACTAGTGCTTGCAATATTGGCGAGTGTTGTTGTCGATTCTTAAATTGTAACTTCCTACACTCAAACTTGGTGTGGCTCGGTTTCTTACAATAATTGCACATGATGCTCCCTAATTTGGTGTGCGGTTATCGGGTCCTTGTGAATTACCTCCTTTAAATCCACTTGGAGTAGAGTTTCTTTCGGTGCGTAATTATTACGACTCACCAAGTGCGCTATTAAGAGGAGTTGAAGAGGTAGTCTCGTGCGAAGAACACGAGTAAACACATCTTGTAAAGAGGAGACATCGTAACCGTAGAGAACTTGTGACTTTGCAGAGTCAAATTCAGATGAGAGTCCTACAAGAAAACTCATAATAGCCATCTGTTCTCGTTGGCGCTGTTGAACTTTTACATCAGGACTAAAGGGTAATAGCACATTAAGTTCTTCATATGTTTTCTTGAAAGCCATAAAATAATTCATAAGAGACTTATCTTGTTTTTCCGCACGATAAAAAGCTTTGCAAACATCATATATGCGAGAGATGTTGTCTTTGCCAGAATACAAAAACTCCAAGTAACCCATTAGTTCTTTAACCAATTCACAATGATTAATCAAACTAATTACCTCATTATCGATAGAATTTCAAATTTGAAGGAACAAGCGAGCATCCTCACGGAGCCATATTTTCCTTGAATCGTTTGTTTCTTCAGGAGGATCGTCGATCAGTGATCATCTTTGTCAATACTCCTCAAATACAGTCGAATCGTCTTACTCCATTCCAAATAATTCGAACCAATCAACTTATGGTCCGTGATTTTAGACATCACGGGAACTACATCAGAAACAACGATTGACTTCGAATCTGATTTTATCTCTGCCATAATCTCGAAACCAAAAAAAATTGACAGAAAAAGGAAGAGAACAAACTCAAAGGAATAGATACCCAAACACAAAGAAGACAAAAGTATCAAACCACAAAATGCGAAGAACCGCCGAAAACCGAAGCAAGGAGGACGAGAAAGGAGCAGGAGTGGGACGGGCGTCGACCGACACCGGAGAAGACGCCGGACGCGCCCTCACGCGCCGGCGCGTGGGAAGGGTGGCAGCGGCGGACGACGGCGCGTGGGCCCCACGCGCGGTGAATCTGGACGCCGGACTTTTGGGTTTTGCAGTCCGGCGGCTGGGCAGTCTTCCTATGTGGGCGGTGAGAAAAAATGGTGACTCCAAATAGGGTTTTCGAAAAAACAACCCTAAACTCAAACCCTAATTTTTTTTTTCCAGAACCCTAATTTCGAATTTCGAATTTTGAATCACAATGGCTCTGATACCATGTAGAAAATAGTGAATCGAATTATATGTATATTTCATAGAATAGTACATATTTATATACAAAGCTAGGAGACTAGGAAATAGGAAACTACCAACAAAATAGGAAACTACTAAATACAAGTTACCCTAATTCTTTTACACCTAATATACAGCTAATTCTCTAACAAGTAGTAAGTAGTCTTATAAAATTATTACAAACTTTTTGAATTGCTTAAAATATTTTTGATGGCTGAGAATTCTTTAGTAATTTGTATGATTTTATTGCACTAGTTCTTTAGCTTGGTAAAACAATATTTGTATGTTTTTATGAGTTTGACTTGTTCTCATGAACAAAGATAAAGCAAGCATGATATTTATTTTGTTGGCAAAAATATATCAAGGTTTATTTTCTTTATAAACAAAATGTGACTAATTGTTGATGAGCTTTCTTAAAATTACTTCTATTTTTTTTTTTCATTGTTTTCTTAGACAATATTTATGCTCTACAATGTTGATTGGTGTCCTATGTTTTTTTTTTTTTTTTGAAAAATGCGTTTATAAATAAAATTGAAGTTAGACCTCATAGTCATTACAAAAGATATTAATAGGTATAGTAGATATCTCTACCATGCCCGTAACATTGTTGGCAAACGCCCATTTGGCCACATTATGAGCCGCGTAGTTACAGCTTCTAGCTATACAAGAGAAATTACAATTAGTCATAAAAGTAGAGAGGAGCTTGCAATGACGCACATAGTTCTCAATCCCCCAAATAGAGTCATCCCCTTTTAGGTTCTTAATAACAATCTCTGAATCACTCTCCACCAAAACAAAAGGATGATGCAATGAGACCGCCGTCTCCATGGCTAAAAGACAGGCCGCAGCTTCTCCAGCGAGTGGGTCAAAGAAGTGTAGCCTTTTAACTGCCACCCACAATGCTGATTCGTTATGGTCTCTCGCAATCGCCACAGCACATATAGTGTCACCTCCAACTTTGACATCGCAGTTGATTTTAACCCAATCTTCCAGTGGCGGAGACCAAACCTGAGTCCCAACAGACTGTGGAGGGGAAAGAAGACAAGAGTCATAATCTGTGTAAGAAGAAGAAATAGAGTCAATATAGTGTTTAATGTTACCCATTGATTTATTATGTACCTTGTCGTTACGGGCCCTCCAAATCGTATCTACCACAATCGAGGCATAGAGGAACAGCTCATTAGTATCAACTCCTCTGGATTTAAGATTCCAAAGAAAAGTAACCCAGTCCCACATTCGGGCTCCTGAATCCAGAACAGGCATAACCCCCCAAGGAGAAGATCGCCAAAGGTGGAAGGCAAAGTTACAATACAAGAACAAGTGTTATGTGGTCTCCTCAGCCTCCCCACAAATAGGGCGGGAAACCTCCTCAAAACCCATTCTCTTAGCAAGAGGGTCTCGTAAGGGTAGAGCATTAGAAAGGATACTCCACCAATGGACCTTGTGTCGCTCCAAAATCTTTGAGTTCTAAAGTTTGTTCCATAGTGCCAGAGCAATGTTGCACTAGGGATCCCGGTCAAGGGCTTGAATAAGATAGGCAGACTTGGTTGAAAACAGACCATTTGATTCTTTTGTCTAGACCCATCTATCCCTTCCCTGGCCACTCGGAATACCGCCTCTTAAGATGTTACTAACAGTTTCCTGGTCAAAAAGGTTGTGGAGCTTGGGTGTGTCCCAATTTCCGTCAGGTAGAAGTAGATCCGACACTTTCTCTAAGCCCCGCTGTTGACGATAATTGGACTTAGGGTAAAATTCCATACCATGGATAACCCAAGGGTCATCCCAAATACTTGTCTCTCTCCCATCGGATATTAGCTTGCACGCCCCTTTTCTTAAAATCTCTTTTCATCGCACCACATTTCTCCAAAACCAAGAATCAGAGCTCTTAACCTCACAGTCAAAAAACTGTTTACCCTTAAGGTATTTAGATCTGAGAACATTACAGCACGGCGACTTTTCCTCAGTAAGCAGAGCCCAACCCCACTTGGCCAGCAATGCCTGGTTCATCTCCACAGTCTTTCTAAAGCCAAGCCCCCCACAGGACTTGGGAAGGCACAACTGGTCCCAAGCTTTAAGACAGATGCCTCTATTACCTTGTCCACAGCCCCACCAGAAGTCCCTCACCATACCATCAATCCTAGATGCAAGCTTTTTAGAAAGCTTTGTCGTCTGCATCGTGTAAACAGGCAAAGCAAGCCCCGCCGATTTGATCAACGTAGCACGACCAGCCTTTGATAACGATTTTAATTTCCACCCATGGTGTCCTATGTTATTTAGTGTTTTGTTGCTCTTCTTTTTCGGTTTCACTATATATAATAAAAGGACATAAATTGAAAAATTAAATAAATCATAAAACAAATTTTAATTTTATTGTAATAATATTAACTCGCGGACTAAAATTTATTAACATCCCAATCACATAAAAACTGCGGTGTTATATTTTTAGCTTTTACAAATATATTTGATTTCTGAAAATTTGTGATAGCAAAGTGGAAAAGGAATTTCATTAGATAATATCTGATATTGCTTATGTATGCTTGAACAAGAAAGGTCAGCCTGAAATAGCTATAGCTAGCCAGACTTCGATTGAATTCAATCAAGTCCTTGCTTCATTGGCTGTTTCAATACGTTAAAACTTACTTTCTTGTCTTTGCTTTGCTTTTTCCTTTTTTTGGGTGAATGCTACAATCTGTCAAATCAAATAGGCCAACTATATGTGTTGTTTTCTTGTAAGAGGTTAACCCAATTCATGGCTTCGGTTTGGGATAGCCAAACGCAACAAAACATGTACTACTACCACCTCCAAGAAATTGACCCCTTAATGAACAGTAACCTTAATTATCTAGCCAATGGAGTTAAGTAACCCCATTGAGCGTTTTATCTCATGATTTTATAGAAAATGGAAAGAAAGAAATGTCTAAATCACATTAACCAAAGATGAAACAATCCCTGTTGTTCTTTTGTGGTCCACTTATCTATAATGAGGCTACTCCATTACTTTTGGGGCCTGCCAAAGATGGACATATTCTCCTTTTTCAATGACGTACCTCTCTCTCTCATTCTTGGCTGATTGATTCAGCTCATCATATAATCTACCATTCATTTTTTTCAAGCTTTTATTTTTCCTCTTCTACTTCATAATGTCATCATAACTGGGATTGTTTGATAATGTTGATGGGTTTGTTATGTTTTCATAGATAAAAAGAAAAGAAAGATTCCTTTTCCTTTTGAAGCCTGTCATTGTAATCTAGAGCCTGCATATAATATATATATATATATATATATATAGAGAGAGAGAGAGACAGAGAGAGAGAGAGACTGAAACCCGACAATCAACCACCTCATTGAGACAAACTGTAGCTATCCTAACTCTTTTAACTTCTTCTAAAATACCTTTGTTCAATTCCGGATTACTATCTATTTTTACAACCTTTTCTCATCTCGCATTTAATGTTTTACTTTTTCTGTTTACCTTTATCTCATTCCATTTTTGGTCTTCCATTTAAAATGGAAGGAGAAATCCTGGAACATGCTGACAAAATAATTCACTGATTCTAAGTTCTAACTAATTAGATTGAGACTTCATATAAAGAGGGGGGACCTCAATTACGTGATTGGAATCACTTGCGAAATTCCAGACTCCTCCCAATGCAAGAAAGCTAGTAAATGTCTTCACTTAACTTGTTGGAGCTGACCATGAAAAGCAATAAACTCATTAAATAATTTGTGAAAAAGAAAAAGTACCTTCCATTAGATCAAGAATAGGAGAAGAAACTTCACTTCATCTTTGTGTTGGAAGAAAATCTCTATGTATGATCAGAGAAATTGCTCTAGTACTTGAGCAAAATACATGAGAAACTAAGTGGCCATTCAAGGCCATCTGCACATGATTAGAATCCGAAATTGAAACAGAAGCTAGAAAGAATAATGGAAAAAAGAAAATCAAAGTTATTTAGAAAGGAACTCATTAACTAATGATGAGAGACATAGACACCAAATGGAATAAGATATGGAATATCCATTAAAATAAGGAAAGTCTTAAACATGGTATGAGGTTCTGCAAATCCATTGAATTGATATAGGTCCTTGAAAGCATAATTTCATCAGCTTAGCTACAAAACTCCAAGTAGGAGACCAAATGCAGCAGAGAAAAAACTGGCAATTGGCACCCAATTTTTTTTACTTCCTACAGCTACAGCAAAAAAAAAAAAAAACTAGCTTTGTAATTTCTATAAGACATGATAAAGTTTAAATTTCAGTACTCAATGTACAAAGATATGCTTTTATGCATCCCAAATGGCAACTTCAATCTCCAATCCTTCTGTTTACGACTTAAAGGTCGACCTTTGCTAAGAGGGTCTCTATTTTCCTTGACATCAGCCAACTTCCATATGCAAGTCTCCATGTCAAGGGACTCCAGCAAAAATGTACCATTTTTTTCTGAGCAATTAGACTCTTCACCCCCTACGTAGCAGACTCGCATCGGCATATCCTTGAACCGATCAAGATCATCCGGCACCTTTAATAATCTCTCTGCACCAGGAGATGATACCTTCAAAAGATAACTTGTCCTATAATTTGTGATTCAATATATTTTTAACCAGTAATACTAAAAGAAACTACCACGCCACACAACACTATGAAAAAGCTATTTGTCATTTAATTACCTCTAAAGCTAAGTCATTAGGTATTTGTCCACTTTCTCCAACTTCGTCTAGTCTCTTCTTATATTCCTGACTGTAGCCTTCAAGCTCCTCCATGCTGGGACATCCATATCTTATGAAGCACAAAATAATATATTACCACACATGAACCCAAGTCAATAATATACGTAATTTAAAAGTTTGTATCCTTTTCCATGGTTTTAAAATTGGTCAAAGCGTGCCAAGACAGTTCAAAACAAAATCTGAGGCTACACCTCTGCTGTTACAATTAACGCATACGCCTCACGTTGATGTGGTGCCCTTGAGGCGCTTACCTCTGAGGTGCAAGCCTCAGCTTAACTGTGTTAGGACTGTTCTATTGTGGGTTCATTTAGGCTTTTAATGACTTAAATGGGCTTATGATAAGCCTAAGGGGTTCCTCGTGTATCAGAGAAGAATTAAAGGAAATAATTAATTCTTCTCTATTTTGTTATTGGGCTTTTAATTAGTTCTTTTATTTGTTTTATTTTTTGAGTCCAATTGTAATCCTAAGTGGCTAATGTCTAAAAAGACCAATGCATATAAATAGAAGGGTAGCTAGTTCATTTAGGGGAGCTGAGAAATTAAGTCAATAAGACTTGAGTGGAGAGATCTCACCCTTTCGAAAGGTGGAAGTAGGAGAGTGGAGCCTTTCGAAAAGCTCCAAACCTTTGTAATTGTGCTACCAAACTCAACAAAGTCAAACTTACTGGATTCAAATTCTTAAATAATATCATAGATAGAAAATTCTAAGGGAAATCTATCAAATTAGTGCGGTGAGCTGCGGACACCATGTCGAAGAAACTAGGAGACAAGAGCACATTGGATTCCACCGTCGACGATGAAATTGCGGCGTTGAAGACGGAAGTGTTGGGAATTACAAACGCTATCAAGGAATCGATCATCGAATCGATGCTCGAGATGGGGCGCCCAATGCAAATGATGCAGCAACAGTTCCAGCAATTTTTGGAAGCTCAAGATCACGCAAGAATGGTCCAAGAACCAGTGATGGACAATCACGAATTCTTCAAGAACCACCTAAAACACACACCAACTTCTAGCCATCAAGATATTTATGCTGCGAAGATTCTAGACACCATAATGGGGATAAAAAGTAGTCCACAACGGCTATTACAGGCATGAACAGCGATTAAAGAAACTAAAAATACCAAATTTTGACGGGAACAATCCAAATGGATGGGTCATGCAAGCTGAACGATTTTTCACGTGCCATCATTATGATGAAGACAAGAAGATCGAGGCAGCGTTTATTTCTCTATCAGGAGATGCCTTGCTCTGGTATCAATATTAGAATAAGAAGAGAACAATTCTGAGTTGGGAAGACCTGAAGAGGTTGGTGTTGAAGCATTTTAGGGACAGCCAAATAAGATCCCTTTACGACCAGTTTCTTTTAGTCAAACAGGAAGGATCAGTGGGGGAATTTAAGAAGAGTTTCATTTGACTCTTGGCTCCATTGGACAACATCCCACCGAAATTCAATTGAGTACCTTCTTCAATGGCTTATAGCCAATAATAAAGGCAGAATTAAGGGTCCAACGTCCCCGAAACGTGGATGAGGCAATGGAAATTGCTCAGGACTTAGAAGAGAAATTGCAAAGTACTTCTTTTTTGTGCCCTAAAACAGGGAACATTGGACGCACGACTGATCAGGGGCCAAGTCCCAGTACGAGTTCAAACAGTATCAAGACTCCTCCTAGTCGTGTCCAAGGTGAGGTGAGACACCTTACTGATGCTCAGATACAGCAAAAAAGAGAGAGAGGTTTGTGTTTCCGCTGTGATGATAAATGGGCTCCAGGCCACTGGTGCAAGCAAAGAGAACTCATGTTTTAATGATACCAAAGGCAACCGACGAAGCACCATTGGAGCAAGGCTCCGAAGACCTGGAACAAGACACACCAAAGCTAGAGTCAACAGAAGTTATCAAAACTGTCAAAATATCAGAACAATCAGTGGTTGAGTTGACTTCGAATAAAACTTTAAAACTCAAAAGGCCATATTGAATCACAGGAGGTCGTGATTCTCATAGATCCCAGGGCAACCCATAACTTCATTTCCAAGGAAGTGCTAGTGCAACTCAAAATTCCAAAGGCTTCTACCAATATTTATGGTGTGATTATGAGCAATGGAGAATCAATCAATAATGAAGGATTGTGCAAAAATCTCCATGTTCACTTTCTAGGCATCGATGTAAAGGACAATTTTTGCCAATTAAATTGGGAAGTATTGATGTGATTTTAGGGATACAGTGGCTGGCCACCTTAGGTATGACCCACACCAATTGGAAACTCCAAACAATTGAGTTCCAATTGGGAAACCATACAATCCCTGTAAAGGGGGATCCAGCCCTTGGTCGACGCTTGACTACACTGGAAAATATGTGTAAAATGTTGCTGGCTACAAAAAATGGAGTCTTGGTGGAGTTAAATAGGGTGGAAACAGACCAACCATCGAATCCTACGGAGTGCCCTCCATACTTACAACCCACCCTCCACAAATACGCATCCTTTTTTGAGGAACCCACGGGTTTGCCCCCTACACGGCAACATGAGCACGCCATTACACTACAACCTGGTACAGCCCCCATAGGTGTGCGTCCATATCCGTACCCACATTACCCAAAAGGTGAAATTGAGGAATTCATCCAAACAATGCTCTCAACAGAAATTATCCAGCCGAGTAACAGCCCTTTATCAAGCCCTGTCCTCTTAGTGAAGACGAAAGATAGGTCTTGGCGTTTTTGTGTTCATTACCGGGCCCTCAATCGTGCTACTATACCAGGTTATCATCAAATACGAATGAAGGAGGATGTGCACAAGACCACCTTTCGCACCCATGATGGCCGCTATGAGTTTTGGGTCATGCCATTTGGTTTAACAAATGCTCCAGCCACTTTTCAATCCTTAATGAACGACAATTTTCGCCCCCATCTAAGGAAGCGGGTCTTGATATTCTTCGATGACATACTAATTTATAGCAAGACTGAATCGGAGCATGTGCACCACTTGACTGAAGTTTTCAGCATTCTTTCTCAACAAAAGCTCGATGTTAACAAGAAAAAGTATGCCTTTGGGCAGCAGGAGATTGTATACCTCGGCCACATCATTTCTCAGAAGGGAGTGGCGACCGACCCCGACAAGATTAAAGCTATGGTTAATTGGCCGACACTCACCACTATCAAACAACTTCGGGGGTTCTCGGTCTTACGGGGTATTACAAAAAATTTGTGGCAAAATATGGTTGCATTGCCCAACCCCTCACTAACTAGCTCCAAAAAGACCAATTAGGCTAGAATTCCATGGCTAAAAATGCCTTCCAGGCCCTAGAAATAGCTATGGTATCGGTCCCTATTCTCACTTTACCTAATTTTTCCAAGACTTTTGTGGTGGAAAGAGATGCATCAAGTCATGGATTAGGGGCAGTTCTTTTGCAAGATAACAAGCCTATAGCCTACTTCAGCCAAAACCTTGGGACACAAGCACGAAAAAAAAAGCAATCTATGAGAAGGAATTGATGGCTATTGTTTATGCTGTAGCAAAGTAAAGAGCTTACTTAATAGGCAGGAATTTCGTGGTCCGGACCAACCAGCAAAGTTTAAAATATTTGTTAGAACAAAGGTTCATTGGGTCTGAATATTAAAAGTGGGTTTCCAAATTGATGGGCCTAAATTTTGATATCGAATATAAGTGTGAGGCGAGTAACCGAGTGGCTGATGCTCTTTCCCGTCAATCCATCCCTAAACTTCAACAATTGATAGTTGTTGCGGAGTGGAGTTTATGGCCCAAACTAGAAAAAGAGATCGTTGCAGATCCCTTGTTGGGTAAGGTCAGTAGTGATATTCAGCAAGGACAGCTTCATCATGGTTTCAGCTTGCTCCAGGGCATGCTATATTACGAAAACAGACTCGTCATTCCAAAAAAATCAAACCTTTTGAATCAAATTCTACAAGAGTATCATTGCACTCCAGCAAGGGGACATGCGGGTGAGCTAAAGACTTACAAACGCTTACAAGCAGAGCTATTTTGCGAAGGCATGAGAACTGTACACAACTTTGTCCAGTGATGCACCATATGCCAGCAAAACAAGTACCTTACTACTACACCCGCTCACTTAATTCAACCTATACCGCTACCCGCTCAGGTGTGGGACGACATCTCCATGGACTTTATCGAAGGCTTGCCAAAATCAGGTGGATGAGATACCATCTTGGTGGTGATTGACAAATTATCCAAGTATGCCCCTTTTTTGAAGTTACGACATCCCTTTACACCGAACACAGTCGTTGAATGCTTCATGGCTGAAATAGTTCGACTCCATGGTCTTCCACAGTCAATAATTTCTAACCGAGATTGAATTTTCCTTAGCAACTTCTGGAAACAATTATTCAAACTCCAAGGCACTCAACTCAAACGCAGCACCACATGCCATCCCCAAACAGATGGTTAAACTGAGGTACTAAACAAAACTTTGGAAACTTACTTGCGGTGTTTCACTTATGAGAACCCCAAGGAGTGGTTCAAATGGCTCGCATGGTCAGAATTCTGGTACAACACCTCCTACCACACCTCCCTTAAGTGCACTCTTTTTCAAAGCACTTTATGGGCGTGAACCCCCACCACTGCTACCCTATAAAAGAGGGACTGCCATAGTTTCAGCCATGGATAACTTGTTGGAGTCTTGTGATGCCATACTTGATGACCTCCAAATGCATCTGCTAAGGGCACAACAATAAATGCAGAAACATGCTAATCATGAACGCCATGACATGGAATTCCAAACCGGCGATAAAGTGTACCTCACGATCAGGCCGTACCGACAAAAGTCCCTAGCACGACGTACCAACGAAAAACTATCAGCTCAATTCTATGGTCCCTATACGGTTATCCAAGAAGTGGGAAAAGTCACTTACCAGCTCCAGTTGCCCAATGATGCCACCATTCACCCCGTGTTTCATGTGTCGCAGCTCCGCCATGCTGTTGGTGATAACCATTCCTCCCCAACCCTTCCCCCTCCAACTCAAGTCGGATTTAGAACTCGGTGTCCTGCCAAAGGCTATTTTGCAACAACGCGTCAAGACCTCAGAACCCACCAACACTGAAGTTCTCATCAAATGGCAATCGCTACCGAAGTTTGCTGCTACTTGGGAAGACTTCCAAACTATCTTTGAACAGCTTCTTAATTTTCACCTCGAGGACAAGGTGAAGATCTTAGGGAGGTAATGATAAGCCTAAGGGCCTCCTCGTGTATCAAAGAAGAATTAAAAGGAATAATTAATTCTTCTCTCTTCTGTTATTGGACTTTTAATTAGTTCTTTTATTTGTTTTATTTTTTGGGCCCAGTTGTAATCCTAGGTGGCTAATGTCTAAAAAGACCAATGCATATAAATAGAAGGGTAGCTAGTTCATTTGGGGGGAGCTGAGAAATTAAGTCAATAAGACTTGAGTGGAGAGATTTCACCCTCTCGAAAGGTGGAAGTAGGAGAGTGGAGCCTCTCGAAAAGCTCCAAATCTTTGTAATTCTGCTACCAAATTCAATAAAGTTAAACTTACTAGATTCAAACTCTAGAGTAATATCATAGATAGAAAATTCTAACTAAGGAAAATCTATCAGCTTAGTTTGGCCTGCAGATTTTTAATAAATTAAATAGGCAAGATAAATGAAAACCTAAAAATACTACTTCTCCAATTCAAGTCAGGTCCTAGGCTAGTGATGCTTGTTTTAGAGCGGTAGATCATTTTATTTCTTTTCCTTTCATTTTGTGTTCTTATGTTGCTGATTTTTCTTCTTTTATTTGTTTTTAGTTGATTAATTTAAGTTGTGATGAGTAGAAGCGAAAAATGATGACTTCTAGGTTTAATAATTTTAGTTTATGTTTGATAGACTTATGAGTAGGAATTTTATGACTTCGATATGAACTTTATAACTAGGAATTAGTTTAGTTTATGTTTGATAGATTTATGACTAGAAATTTTATGACTTTGATATGAATTTTATAACTAGGAATTAGTTTAGTATATATGTTGTTTGTTATTGTCCTTTTCCCATTGGAATAAGATAAAAATAATCTTACACACAAAAGGCTTCAGCTAAACAATGATATGGGAGGAACTTTGAATGTTTAGATTGATAGAAACCTAATAACTTAAAAATAAAATTATTATACAGCTACTAACACTAACAGAGTTGAAACTCTTGAAAGCAAATCACAAAAAGGAGCAGAAAATTACTTGCTCGATAGTTTATCCAGCCTCACGTATACATATCCACGAGGAGTGGTCTTGAAAGCAAAGAGTTTCATGTCATCACCGAATTGTGACAAGACCTCATTGGCAATGGAGTAAACCCTGTCACCCCAAGGCACATCATGGAATACAACCCCTCCACCATCTCCTCCATCTCCAACCTACATATTAGCATCATAAAACATTATCAGCAGCATAGCTTCTAGGCTGATTCATCATATAAGAATCATAATTCATTACCTTAGGCTCAGTCACATCCTCATCTTCCCATTCTTCATCTGTAGCAGAACCCTCTTCCCATGAGTCCAATCCATCTTTGGGGTCGCTCTCTTTATTAGCTTCACCTGCAAGTAAATAAAAGGTGCATAAGGTGCTTCCCCCCCATTCTGCATTTGCCTATTATATACATATGGGATTCATACCAAATTCCCAGAATCAAATTTCAATGGCAGTGTCATTGTTAAGGGCACAAAGAACATCATATATGTAGGAAAGGATACGCACATAAAAAAAAATATAAAAAATAAAGCAAAAAATGATGTACCTTGAAAAGGGTCATGATTGGTATCCTTAATACTCTGGGAAGAAGTGGTTCTCAGAAAACGAAGAGTGGCACAAGAAGAAACTACGGAAGTGGGTTTGCAAGAAAAACAAATCAACGGTATCAAAGAATAAGAAGGGTTGAGAAGGGAAGAGAGCTGAAGTGGGGGAACGGTATTAAAATAAGAGATGGTTGTGGAAGAAAATGGAGAAGAATTATTGATAGTGGAAGTGAATAGTCGTAATAGATTTTTAAACATGGTTATCGTTTCTGTCTCAGTCTGGGCAATGGCCAATGGCCTTGGTTTCGACTTTCGTTTCGAGCTGTGGCGGTGGCGGCGGCGGCTTACAGCAGTGGGCGTCGCATCTCCCCTAACTCCTCCAGAATCCAATCCAGTCGAACCAGGTTTCTTTCTAAAGTGTTTGTTTTGTAACAGAAGACACCTTTCCGAAGCAGTTCAATTCATTAGGAAAGAAACTACTTTTCTTTACAGTTTACTCCCCCATGGGCCATGGCTCACTCTTTCAGCCCTAACTTTTCCGGTCACTACGATCAACAGATTTCTAAAGATAAAAAGTCCAATTTGTTTTTTAAAAATACCATGTTAAATTTTCAGACAAAAAAAAAAGATTTTTTTTTAATAGTGCACATTTTTCTATGTTATTTTTATTTTTTACCAGCTCTCTATTGTTTGTTAAAAATTTATCTCTATTTTTATTTTTATAAGTTGTTATTTAACGGAATTTTTGGTTTAATAGATTTTGTTAATTTACCTTTTTTTTTTTTTTTTGTAATTTAACTTCTTTTTCTTCTATACAAAGTTAACAGCATTACTTCACCTTAATTTAAAAGAATTAAATAAAACATAATAGCAATGAAACCAAACTCTTCATTTGTGGCTCTTCATCCTGTTTACTCGTTCACGTCGATGTAGTTTTCTAAATTTGAGAACGAACATGGCTCAACTATGAGTATTGTAATTCTTCGTTTAGCTAGTGAAGGGAGTTATTGTCTGATTAAGAATCTTTCTCTTAACTGTTTATGATTTTGTATTTTGTTTGGTGGGGTTACATAATTTATTGATTCTTTATATTCTTTACTAATACAAATTTTGGTATTGTTTGTTGTGACTAATAAGAACCTTTTAGGCTCTAAAATTATTAATTTCTCCGGATATTGTTCTTTGTAATTTTATTGTTTTTCATCTTTTTTGAATCATTCGAGTTTAAAAAAAAAAAATGATTTTTATGAGTAAAAATTAATGAATTTAGTGTTTTAAAGGCTAGGTGATGTTAGTAGATGAAATGACGCGCCAAAACAATGTTTTCTTATAATTTCGGAAGTTCATGAAGAGTCAAAACGCATGAGGTGTCGCTGTAGCGAAGGTTGAGTGCTCATTGTAGCAAGCAAAAAGAAAAAAAAATAAAAAATAAATAAAGAAACAGGAGTTGTCGCCGCGGCAACAGGAAGGCTTTGCCGCAGCGAGGACACTGTCACTGCGGCGAAGGGTCCTACTCGTTGCGGCGAGGAGGCGGTTACTGGGCAAATTCAAATTTTATCTTTTTTTTAAAGGAGATATTTTTTTTAGTGAAATATTTTTCAAGCATTATAAATAGGACTTTTAAGGTACGAATTTTAAAATTTTTTAGCTACGAAATTGAGATAGAAACTCAAAGAGAGAGCAAAGGAAAGATGGAGATTGCGACTTCGAGTGTTCTTCATCATAGTTCTTTTTCTTCTCCTTAAACTCTTACTATTTTATTATGATTTTGATTATAATGTCTAGGTCCAAGTAGTTTCCTTTTAGTTAAGAGTTATTTCAAAGAAGACGTGAGTTTTTAATTTCATTGATGAATGTTAATTCTAATTTCCATTATATCAAATGGTTTCTATTCTTCTATGTTCAATATCATGATAATTGTTTTAATTTTGTATAGATAATCACTAGATTAGGTTTTATTTTAATCTATTGTCATCTTAGGATTATTATTCACCTAATAGTCTAGGATTCTAAGCGTTTGTGATAAATTGTAATTTGCTAATATTGTCAAAGGTATTTTAATTGTGATGAAGGATAGAATCTAGGTTAAATGAATTACATGCTTCATTAATTTATTGCCTAAATTAGTCTATTTCCATAAATCTTAAAGCTTTATCTAAGTTAAATAAATTGCATGTTTTGTGGATTTACTACTTAGATAAAAGAGTTAATTATTGAGCGATTCGCCTTGATTACATGTAATATGGTGATTGGGATAATTTGATCGCTTCAGTTTTATTTGCGGGATTAATAATTTGATTGGAAAACTAAAATTACATTCATTAATAGAATTTAAGAATGATTGTTGAGGGTAGAGAATAACCTTTAACTATTTATCTCATATCGTAGAATCACATTTAATTTGTTTTTATTTTTATTTATGTTATTTTATTCTCATCATCAAACCCCCCCCCCCCCTTTTATAATTCTTGATACTAATTTTTGAATAATTGAATAAACATAGTCATCATGGAATCGACCTGTATTTACCGTTATACTGAAGTAACTAGTAATATAGAAATAAAAATAATTAGTAAATTTGTTATGGTTTACGACACGCATCAAATTTTGGGGCCGTTACCGGAGACTATTTTTTTATTTTATTATTCATATTTAATTTTTTCTTTACTAACTTGTTTTCACTTTGACAATCTCAGGTGTACAAGTCTAGTGCAGACGATATTCAAGAGCGACTATCAAGGGTAAAACAATATCTTAAGTCATCGTCTGCTTTTCGATCATCAAAGAATATCACCGACAACCCAATTTTTCATCCTCTTAGTCCTGTCAAAGAGCCACTATCAACTGATCCTGAGTCTGATTTTGACGACTCGATTAATTCTCACAGAACCTTGGCTCAAAATAGGACGTTGAAGGAGTTGGCCGCGTTAGATCTTGACCAACAACCACTGTGCATTCATTATCCACATTTGGATGTTAACTTCGAACTGAAATCAGGCCTCATCCACTTACTGCCAGCTTTTCATGGGTTGCCTGGTGAAGACCCTAACAATCATTTGAAGGAGTTTCATATTATATGCACTAGTATGAAACCTTCTTCGGTGACTCAAGAATAAATCAAGTTGTGGGTTTTTCCTTTCTCCTTGAAAGATTCTGCTAAGGAGTGGTTGTATTATTTACTACCTAGTACTAGTGAGACATGGAATGGCATGAAGACTGTTTTCTTGGAGTGTTACTTTTTAGCCTCTAAAGTTCGAAGTATCAAAAAAGAAATTTATGGAATTAGGTAAGTTACTAGAGAGCCACTTTATGAATATTAGGAACGGTTTAAGAGGTTATGTGCTAGTTGCCATCATCACTAAATAAGTGAACAACTCCTTATCCAATACTTTTATGAAGGCTTGTTACCATTAGATATGAGTATGATTGATGCAACTAGTGGAGGTGCATTGGTAGATAAGACCCCTGCAGAAGCCAGAACTCTAATCTTAAACATGGCTGCCAATTCACAACAATTTGGCATTTGTCGAGACCTTGCTCCAACATCACGACAGGTTAATGAAGTGAGCAAACCCATTGAGAACCAGCTTAGTCAGCAAATAGCTCAATTAACCTCCGTGGTACAACAACTTGCTTTAGGCCAACAGGTGAGGCATGTGAAATTTGTCAGATTGTGAAACATACTACTGATACTGTCCAACACTATTTGAAGAGGAGACTGAAGATGTGAACGTAATGGGTAATTTTCCTGGTCAATTAAGCCATCTCTATGACCCACACTCACGAACTTATACACCTAATTGGAGGAATCATCAGAATCTTTGCTACGACAATCAACAAAATGTCCAGTAATCTTTACCTGCCAAACCTGATTTCAATTATCAATAACGGCCGCAATAGAATTTTGTACCAAGACAAAATCAAGCACCACAAGGTACCCCACTAGCAAAACCCAATCTTTCCACTGAAGATCTTATTAATGCCATGGCTACTAGTTCTTTTAGGTTCTAGCAAATAACTGAAGCCACATTGAAAACTTTAGAGAATTAAGTGGGCCAACTCTCAGAATCGTATAATCGATTGGAAGCTCAACTGTTAAATAAACTACCCTCCCTGTAAAGACCGCTTAACTTTAATTTGAAAATTAGCAGATAATTAGAGTTTAATTATGATACTTGCATATTAGTTTGGATTTACTTATTTACGGAGATTTATTTGAATTCAGAATGCGTTTTATATGTTATATATGGAATTTCATAATTTTCCATGTTTTGTGCCCTGCAACATTGGAGCGCGGTATTTGGCTATTAGAATCACATCTTAGTATTTTTAGTATAGCGGGGGAATATAGTTAGACATTGAGAATGTCAGGAATAGTCAAGATTTTAGATAATTGACTAAAATACCCCTAAGTGTGACCTTTTATGATTTTTAGTGTGGGAAGGGCAAAATGGTCATTTTGCTTATATGTGTTTTGTCTTTTAGTGAAGATTAATTAATTTAAATAATCTGATTTTATTTATGTTTTAAGTTGATAAAATAATTAATTAAAAACCTATTTAGTTTTATTTCATTTTGCAAAAAATACAAAAATTGAAAAAAAAAAAAAAAAAAAAGTAAGAAACTCTCTCTCTCTCGAAATCCCTAGAACCAGCTAGGGTTCTATTATTGTTCATCAAATTCTTGTGATTTCCAGCAGCTCTAAGTAAATCCAAGTCAAGGTAAAGCCTCTAGCAACCTCCTCCTTAGTTTCTTAAGTTTCAAGTTATGAGTTTTTGCATGATTTGGGTTTTAAGGTGTTGTGGTTGCTGTTATTGTTTATTTTTGTTTTTAGAGTTTGAATTATGTTTAGATATGTTGATTTAAGCTTGTTTTGAGGGTTGTTTGGTTAGTTGAGCAAGCTTTGAGTTTTAGAACTCAAGCTTAGCTCTTTAATGGTGATTTTTGATTTTGAGCTTGTGTGGTTGTGTTATTGCTTGGAATATGTCTATTGGGGTATAATATGCAAGTCTGGAAGGTTTGGAATCGATTTGGTTAGGTTTTGGATTTTTTGAGGTTTTCTGGTGTACACCGGTTAATGGCCGGTTTTATAAGACCTGTAAAACCGGTTAACCAAATTTCGCTGCTGGGTTCCCCAAAAAAATTCGTGCTGTCGATTCGTGTTAGTTTCAAAGCTTTGATTGGTTAATTCCCTATTAGTTTAGGGTATTGCCATGTTAAGTTACAGTAGATAGGTTTTTGGTTTAAAACCTAAGTCTCTGGTTGTGATTTAGCGTGTCACTTATCTATGTTATAATCGATGTGATTTAGGGGCCTGTAATTTGCTGAGTAGTTGTTCCACTCAGGTTGGCCGGCACACCTAAATTCGAAAATAAAGTAAGATTAGTATAATGTTATGCATATGTAATTACTGTTGGGTTTTATGCCCTAAATAAAACTCATTTCAATATAATCAGATTTACTTATTAATATAGATCAGAAATAACATTTAATGTTGCATGGTTCACATGATTTATTTCATGATTATATGTATATAATGTATAAATTCATCTGAAACCCTTTTCACATACTTGATCCTGTTTATTGTGCTGTCAACACATTGGAAAGTAAACATGACTATGTGAATAAAGTTTCCTAGATTTATCAGACATAGGGTTTTACTGATATGATAATCTACAACAGAGTTTACTTGCATTTGGAGAAACGCTATGTTCTTTCCAGAGCATTGGTTAAAGTAAAGCTCTGGTTGGATGCATGGAGTATGCATCGGAAGGGACTGATATTTAACTTTGACTTAGATTTATTAAACTTACGGTAATATCTATTCAAGTCAATATCGCCTAGTTGATCCTAGATCAAATGATCTTAATCCTGTTATGATTAGGCTCAATCTCGAGAGGCTATTCGTGTTCTTTGATTTGTTAGTTAAGCCTACTTTTGGGTCAGGGTGATACGTACATTTTGGGAACACGGTAGTGCAATTGAGTGGGAGCGCTAACATAAACATGGAATCTATAGCTTCTATCTGGCAAATAGTAAGTAAAGGATGATCTCCTTCGAGCTTGACCAAACGAAAATAAATGGTGGAGATCTCATTTCACATAAGCTGAAATATCATTTATACGGGGTTAAGTGTTTTAAGGATTAAATACATTGTAGGGTGTAACGGTAATCTAATCCCTTTACAATGTAGATCATTCATATAGAGGATCATTGATCAAATTAGGATTATAACAATGGATAACTAATGATGTGTCTATATGGTTGTTAGGCTATTTTTAGCCTAAGTTTTGGGTCACATTTTATAGTTATTTTTCTTCTTTATTATTGTTTTTGGAATAGAATTACGCTTGTTTTCTTTGGTTTCAGGTTTCAACACTTGGAATGTATAAATTGGACAAATTTCGGAAAACAGTGATCTATAAAATAGAGAAAATTTTAAAAGAGAATAAAGCTGAAACTTCAAGCCTAAATTCGACTATGTTTTGATCATATTTTGGAAAAAGTCAAAACATAAAAGTTTTAGATCTCTTTCTTATCTTTCCAACGCATCTTAAATCAGCCCATTTGGAGTTTGTATGAGAAAGTTATGCCCATTTTACTGAAACAGATCGAAGCAGAAAATTCCATCTCGCCGCGGCGAGACCACTTTTGGCCGCGGCGAGCGTCCGTACGGTCAGGGGTATTTTTGTCCGACGAACCCTAAAAATTAGATATAAATAGAAAACTGCGATTGGAAGTCAAGGGAAGCAATTTGGAACCCTAAAATACAGCAGAGAGCGGCAGGTAGAGCACAGAGATTCAAGTGACGATCCGAAATTCATCCACCAACAGTTCTTTTCTTTATTCCTCCTTAATTTATTTATGTTGAATATTGCTTTAGGAATGGTTATGGATTTGTTTCTGAACTAAATTTCCCATTTAGGGAGGATGATGTTTGTTGTTTAATGTTTGGCCTAGTTAATGTTTAATTACCATTCCTCCATTCTTGTTTGTGAAATTATCTTAATTTGTGTTTAACTTCATGTTTAAGATTGATCACCTTGTGCATGCTTTATGATCTCAATTCGAAATCTGAAAAGTGAGAATTGAGAATGCTAAAATTAGGATAATCGATGTTCTATGTGAAACGAGAGTATTTACATGACTTATGTGACGAATAGATTATTACTTAATGCTGATTTCATGTTAGTTTAATTAAGGAATTAATTAGATAACATGTAATTTAGAATCTAGAAGATCTGAAAAGAGCTAGGTTATTTCATAATCTGTCATTCACTTCAAGAACAGGATAGTAATTAAGCATTAACGATTTGGGTAAACAACAACAGGATTCTCCTCCCTATCTTCTCATCTTGCTTAAACTTCAACTGTGTTTTACGTTTTCTGAATTACTTTACTGTTCTTAAATCATAATTGTTTTCGATATTGCCAAATAGAATTATAAGTATAGTTTAGTGGTATTTAATCCAATTCCCTGTGGGATCGACCTCACCTGTGTGAGTTTTACTACTTGATTGCGTATACTTGCGTAGTGTTTATAATTATAGCAACAATGGTGGAATATATAGAGCATTCTATATACTGAGAGTGCAATTCTAAGTTCTATACGTGGATTCAACGAAGAATTAATAAGTTAGTGAATTTTATTATTAAATTATTGATACGCTTATTGGAAGCTCGGTTATATAGACCCATGGTCCCCCCACTAGTTGAGATAATATTGCTTGTAAGACTCATATAATTGGTTTTGATTAATCAATTATAATTCTCAATTTAGACTATGTCTATTTGTGAATTTTTCACTAAGTAAGGGCGAAATTGTAAAGAAAGAGTTTTAGGGGCATATTTGTTAATTATGATACTTTGTATGGTTCAATTAATAAATATGATAAATGACAATATTATTTAATAATTATTTATAGTTATTAAATAGTTAGAATTGGCATTTAAATGGTTGAATTTGAAAATTGGCGTTTTTGAGAAAATCAGATGCAGAAAAGATAAAACTGCAAAATTGCAAAAAGTGAGGCCCAAATCCACATTGTATGGCCGACCACTTTTGTAGGGTTTTTCCTCTGATATTTTCATTATTTTAATGCCAAATAATTCAAACCTAACCCTAGTGGAATGCTATAAATAGATAGTGAAGGCTTCAGGAAATTTACACTAAATTTACACACTTTTCTTCTGACTTTTCATTCAGAAAAAACTGAGCCTTTCTCTCTCGCTATCTTTGGCCGACCACTCCCTCTCTCTCTTCCTCATTGAGATTTCGAAATTCTTAGTGTTAGAGTAGTGCCCACACACAACAAGTGATACCTTAATCATAGTGAGGAAGATCGTGAAGAAAGACTTTCAGCAAGAAGGAGTTTCAGCACTAAAGAATCAGAGAAAGAGATCCAGGTTCAGATATTGATAATGTTCTGCTACAGAAAGGAATCAAGGGCTAGATATCTGAACGGAAGGAGTCATTATATTCCGCTGCACCCAATGTAAGGTTTACTAAACTTTATATGTGTTTATTTCATCGTTTTAGAAAGTTCATATTTAGGGTGTTAATAAACATACTTGTGAGTAGATCTAAGATCCTGGTAAAATAATTTCCAACAATTACATGTTTAGCATACATGTTGTTTATGCTTGTTATAGTACATTGATAGTAGTAATAGTATACTTAGAGTTGCACTGATTACTGATAAATGTATGTTGGCTGAAATACTGATCGATGATGTCACATCAATATGGCTAGAGTATGACTGGTATATTGAGTATAGACTGATATTTTGGTCGATAGTATTGTCTTATGAACGTTCTAGACTTAGTACTGTGTGGGACACGAGGATAGGGTTATGATTGGGTGTATGGACGCCTGATTATAACCCGGGATATTATTATGTTTTATGTTATGCTTATCTTACTGAGTTTGTTGACTCACAGTGTTATTTTCATGTGTAGGTAAGGGCAAGGCTAAGGCTGAGCAGCCGTGAGAGCGAGCAGATGAAGATTGTACATGCGGGGGTGATTAGGCTTGGAGCGTACGATCTTTGGGACATCAGGGCTTTTGTTCTGTAGTCGCTAGGCGACAAATTTCTGTATATGAATATTAAACTTTTGTAAATGTATTTTGTAAACGGGATCCCAAAATTTTATAAGTATGATACTTTATGTTTTTAATTAAATAAGTAAAATTTTAATTAATCACGCTTTTCGATAATCTCGTTGATTAGCAACGAACTGCACAGTGCGTTAAAAATCACGCTAACATGCCTAAACTAGTTAGGGTGTTACAATTTGGTATCAGAGCCACGAGGTTGTCTTCCGAAGATCATCACGACATGTACAATCTGTTGGGAATATTTTACCAAGATCTAGATTTTACTAACAAGTATGTTGATTAACATCCTAAATATGAATTCTCTAAAACAATGAAATAAACACAAAAGGGATTAGAAAACCTTACATTGATTGCAGCGGAATATAATGACTCCTTCCGTTCAAGATCTCTAGCCCTTGTTCCTTTCTGTAGCAGAGCATTATCAAGATCTGAACCTGAATCTCTTTCTCTCCTTCGGGTTTGGTTACCACCGTCTTTACTCACTATGATTAAGTACTTGACTTGCTATGTGTGGGCACGACACTCATTCACTCAATGTGTTTCGTATGTGGAAGAACAATGAAGGAGGTGAGAAATCACTAAGGAATGAACTCTCTCATCAAGGTTGGTTGAATAGTCAAGATGACATTAGTTTAACAAAGTGTCAAGTGTATGAGATGAGAGTATCATGTTCCTTTTATAGTGTTTCAACTAGGGCTTAAGGTTAAATTATATGGATTAAAAAAGAATAAAATATTGGACAAAAAATCACACTAAGCCATACACTTAAAGGACCAAACTCTAGTTAGATTTTCGCCACTTTATTTCAACCACTTATTCTTCTTTTTAATAATACCATATTTTCCATTTCAATCCTATAAATGCCAACACTATTTATTCTACTACAATCAATGTAACGTTTTCTAAACTCGTATGTGTTTAATTTCATTGTTTTAGAGATATTCATATTTAGGATGTTAATCAACATACTTGTTAGCGAATCTAGATCCTAGTAAAATATTCCCAACAATAATTTCTTCTTGAACGTGTTGTTCTGGAAGTATGGGGTCTTTGAGAACCCATTGGTTCTTTCCCAGGGTGATGAGTAGTTTCCTCAGAACGACTTCCATCGTTTTGATTATTATCAGCCATGGATAGATTTTTATTTGTAAGGAGGGATTTTTCTTAGTTTTATCACGTAGGCTCTAAATGAAAGCAACAAACGATTAACGCAGATTTTTGTTAACCAATAATAAGCCTTTTCATAATAAATATAACACATAAATAATAAGAAAATATAAAATAAATTGTATATGAGTAACACCAGATATTTTTACGTAGTTTTGCAGTTAAATCTGCATACTCCACGAGTCTATCTTATTCAAGATGTTTTCTGAGTATCAGATACAGTTTACAATTGATCGTATATATTTTTCTCTCTCAAATTCTTCCGTCCCTTTTTCTGTGGGATCTGCCCCTATTTATAGAAATATAGGTTGGCAGTTATTCATATTTAATTCAAAAATAACTGTGTAATGAAACGTGGTCAATTCCCACGTTTCATTTAAAACATATGTTGGATAATACTTGATAACCGCTTAACTGCTTGTTATTCTTATCATTCGATGGTCAATACTAATTTGGACAATAGCATCTCGCTTGAATCGTCGATGATTAATGTTGATTTGGACAATTGTATCTTGCATATTTCCAAGTTATTATCCTTGAATACTATAATGTAGAAAAAATACTAAGTGTTGGCAGATGATTCACCTCGTCAAGTTTCTTAAGAATAGCGAGGTGGATGTCTCGCTATATATAACCCGAGGTACTTTAGGTAACTGAATTCACTCCTTTGAATAAATGAATTATCTTCTTGGACTTGTGTATTTCGAGGTAGGCATATGTCTCGTCAATATAGGTTTTAATAGGCCTTCTATCCTTGTCTCGCTTAAGACTGCATTAGTCAGCGAGTTATGAATATTTTCTATTAATCTTTTATTAAACAATTTATTCCTTTCCTTTGCATTAAATGATATAATTTTATTATATTAGGATGTTCATATTCCATTGTTCGACATGTGTCACCCTCTGAAGTGAAGCCAAATTTTGGGTATAACAGCTTCAACGAACAAGTCAAAGAACATAAATAACACTCTTGAGATTGAACCTAACCATATCAGGATTAAGATCTTTTGATCTAAGATCAACCAGTGATATTGAATTGGAAAGATACAACGGTAAGATTATAATATATTTAGCAAGATTAATATCGGTCCCAGTCTAATGTATACTCAATACATCCGATACTAGCATACTTTGCCAATGTTCTGGAGAGAACATAACACTTATCCAAGGTGTAAGTAAGCTTTATCGTTGATTATCACATCAGTGTAAATCCAGTGCACTGATGAATCATGGAACATAATCTTTTGAAGCATATAATCACAATTACCTTCCACTGTGTTGACATCACTGTAATTGTGAATAACTATATGTTCTGGATTTAGCAGAAATTGTATATTAAACCATAAACATGAATGATATCTGTAAACATAAATGACTTCTAATCTTCTATTGATAACAATAAGATTATATTGAAATGAGTTTTATTTAGGGCATAAAATCTCAACACCTGAAGCATCAGGCCGACCACTTAAGTGAACCACTAAGACTAAGTCAATATAAGACTAAGTCAATATAAGGCCACCTGTCAACCAAGCATGGTGTAACACCCTAACTAGCATAGGCGTGTTAGCGTGATTTTTAACGTAATGTGCAGCTCGTTGCTAATCAACGAGGTTATTGAAAATCGTGAATAATTAAAATTTGCTTATTTAAATAAAGACTTAAAGTATTACATATATAAAATTTCGGGATCCCGTTTACAAAATACTTTTTAAAAGCTTGCTATACATATAAACAAAAGTTTGTTGCTCAGCGACTATACATCAAAAGCCTCGTAGTCCCAAAGATCGTACGCTCCAGGCCTAACTGCCCCGACATGTACAATCTTCATCTGCTCGCTCTCACGGTTGCTCAACTTTAGCATTGCCCTTACCTACACATAGAAATAGCAACTGCGAGTCAATAGATTCAGTAAGAAAAGCATCACATAAACCATACTAATATCCCAGGTTATAATCAGGCGCCCATACACCTAACCTTAACCCTAACTGAGTCAGGAACGTTCACGACAAAGTATGACTAACTGCGAATTCAGCCTATACTCATTACTCTACCCGTACTGATGTGGTAGTAGATAACTCATACTATCTGATAGCCTAGCATATATCTGATTGCATCTCGGTGCAACTCTATGTACACCTCATTGTTGCCCTGATATGCTAATCTGATGGCTATAGATTTGCCTAACATATATCTGTTGGTATCTCGGTGCAACTCTATCCGATACCCTAATATGTTATTCTGACGACAACTAACATGGACGGTAAACATGTATAAACATATGCATAACATTATACTAATCTTACCTCAATTTCGAATTCAAGTGTGCTGGTCAACCTGAGTGGAACAACTGCTCGGCGAATTATAGGCTTCTAAATCACATCGATAACAACATGAATAAGTGACCCACTAATATCACAACCGGGACTTAGGTTTAAAACCAAAAACCTATTTACAGCAACTTAATATGGCAATATCCCAAACTAGCAGGGAATCAACCAACCAGAAACCTGAAACTGACCCGAAACGACAAGCTGAAAAATGGGTTTTCCCTGCTGCAAAATTCGGGTAACCGGTTTTACAAGCAGTGTAAAACCAACCAACAAAATCTCATACTCTAACCAAATCGTTTCCAAACTAAATCAAACTTTCCAGACCTGCATATTATACCCCAATAAACATTTTCCAAGTGATAAAACAACTACCCATACACAGAAACGGATTTCACCATTAAGGCTTCAAGATTGAGTTCTAAAACTCAAAGCTCATTTAAACTTACCAACAACTCTTTATTCATGCTTAAAACAACATACAAAACCATAATCTAACACCAGAAACATGATTCAAACACCAACAACTAACACAGCAGCTACTAACTCAAAATCATGCAAAATTCATTTCTAAAAATTCAAGAAAACTAAACTAGGAATTGCTAGAAACTTACCTTGGATTGGATTCACACTAAGACTTGCTGCAACTTGCTTGAATTGTGAAGAAAAATCATACAACCCTAGTTGGTGCTAGGGATTTCGAGAGAAAGAGAGAGAGAGAGCTTGAAAGAGTATAGTTTTTTTCTTCTTTTCTTTTCTAATTGATAAAATGAAATAAAATCTTATTCTTTTCTAATTGATAAAATGAAATAAAATCTTATTAACTAAGGATAATATCAGCATAAAACTTAACTTAAAAATCAGATTTAATTAACCTAATTAAACCCATATAAGACAAAAACTCTAATAGGCAAAAATACCATTTTGCCCCACCCATACTAAAAGTCATAAATGGTCACTTAGGGGTATTTTGGGAAATTCTAAAATCCTGACTATTCCCGACATTTTCAATGTCTAAAATATTATTCCGCTATACTAAAAAATACTAAGATGTGATTCCAATAGCCATACACCGCGTTCTAAAGTTGCCGGGTACAAAATATGCAAAATTATGAAATTTCTATATGTGACATAAAAATGCATTCTGAATTCAAATAAATCATCATAAATAATTGATTCCATATTAATAAATAATCTTCATAATAAAGCCCTAATTATCTGCGAATTTCCAAATTAAAGCTAAGCAGTCTTTGTAATTATCCCCCCTTAAATGGATTTCGTACTCGAAATCTAACCCGAACAACTCTGGATATTGAGCTCTCATGTCTGATTCTAACTCCCAGGTGGCTTCTTCCACCTTGCTATTTCTCCAGAGTACTTTGACCAGAGCTATGGTTTGGTTCCGAAGAACCTTATCCTTTCTGTCAAGGATCTGAATTGGTTGTTCTTAATAAGACATATTTGGTTGCAGCTCAAGATTCTCATAGCTAAGTACATGAGCAGGGTCTGAAACGTATTTTCTCAACATAGAGACATGAAATACGTTATGAACTGCTGAAAGAGCTGGAGGCAAAGCTAATCGGTATGCCACTTGCCCAACCTTCTCAAGAATCTCGAAAGGTCCTCTTTTCCCGAAACGTTTGATTCTTTTCATTGGAGATACTCGTAAGAAGACGTGATCCCCTACTTGGTACTCAACATCTCTGCGTTTCGGATCTGCATAACTCTTTTGTCTACTCTGAGAGGCAAGCATTCTAATTTTAATTTTCTCAATTGCCTCATTGGTCCGATGCACTGATTCATAGATTATTTATTTTTTATTTTTTTTAAAAAAACTTAAAATGGATATTATTCTTTGATTTTTTTTTTTTTTTTTGAGAAAAAGTCTGTTATCATAAATTAAGAAGAGTCTTTTACAACAACAGAGAAAATGGTAGAGGGAATATCCTCGTACCACATACAATCATTATCTAGCGCTAATGCATGTTTAGCCAAGCCATGAGCAGCTTGGTTCGCATCTCTACGAACATGAGATATTATAATTTTTGTATTTTTATTTTAAAAATAATAAATGATAGACACAATTTTTTTTAATTTTTTCTTAAATTTATATTTTTATTTTTTAAATTTAAAAAATAAAAGTAGTTATAGAATAATTTTTTTTTGTTTTTTTATTATTTTTTTTGAAAAAACTTAAACAGAAGATAAATATTTTTAATTTTTATAGATAAAGTGGATGAAGTGGTGCCTGTATACAAGTTTTTTTTAGAGAAACTACATGGTGTGTGTACAAGCTTTACTTGCTGTTATGTAAAATGGATATTAATTTTAGTAGTATCTAAAAATAAATTAAACAATAAAAACTTTAAAATAGGAATAGTAACGGGGAAGAAGTAAAAATAGGATATATAGGGGTGGAAATTAAAATAATTTACAGTTTAATTATTCAAAAATGAATATAATGGCGGTATATAATAACGCATAGATATACCTTTGTATCTCCCTCTTTCCAAACCGTCTCTTTCTCTCTCAGTAGAAGCTGTAGTTACTCTCTCTCTCTGGTTCGGAGTTTGGGTCCAGATCTGATCCCATCAGCCAGGTATGTATTCATACTCTTAACCTAACCCTAGATCTTACTCTCTCTTTGTGTAATTAGGGTTTCGTACAAGAGATTATGCTGTCAATTTCATATGATCCTTCATCTGTCCCTATCGCCTATTTTGAAAAAATAAAATCAAAAATAAAAAACAAAATCGATGGTTGTATGAACTGATGTTTTCTGTGAATTATTTTGTGGGGTTTTCTCTTGTGAAATTATAGGAATGATTGAATCGCATGCATTTTTGTATCTTAGATCTGTTAGAGTTCTTCGCATTTGCGGTGCACTTACTAGTGGTTGATTGCGACTTTCCTTTGAGATTTACTGTCTTTTGTTCTCGGATTCTGTCCTGGGTATAAAAAATTGAAGGTTTTCTGCATCTTCTGTATAGTGAGCTTACTTTCTTTACATGTTTGCTTAGGCATTAAGCTGTCTTATAGAGTGTAATCCATGAATAAGAATGATTTATTCATTACGTTTTTTTCTGGATCCTGATTAAAGATATTAGTTCCAGTGTCTGTGCCTCTGATGGGTGTTGTTTGTTGTTGCTGTGATGCTCTCATAAGTCATATCTGTAATTGTCTTGATAACGCTTTGGATTTAAAGTGAAGCAATTAAGAGAACTTCCTTAATCATAATAATTTAGTGTCTTCTACCTAGTCGTTGATGGTTTAGGGACAAATCAGTCCGGTATCATGGAGTGTAGCATTGTTATTGTATTATTTGACTATAGCAAGA
Source organism: Cannabis sativa (assembly GCF_029168945.1). Taxonomy (NCBI): domain Eukaryota; kingdom Viridiplantae; phylum Streptophyta; class Magnoliopsida; order Rosales; family Cannabaceae; genus Cannabis; species Cannabis sativa. The sequence continues at coordinate 29,923,378 of NC_083608.1, read as the reverse complement.
AAGTATTTAAACATATATGGTACTGGTAATCATGACAATGGGGACAACAACGACATGGTTGTTGTGAATTTTGAGAATGCTTCTTTGTTGGTCGCTAAATCATGGTTTATTTCAAGCGTTGCTTAAGAAATGGGTTGGATGTGTTTGATAATTAGTGCTTCTTTGAGAAATTCATTCTGGATTAAACTACATACCTTTTTTTCCATTTTCATCTATTGTAACCCAGAGATCAGAGGATACTATCTTAGAAGAAGACATGGGTCGTGGAAATAGCAGCGGTGGTGGCCAAAGTTCCTTGGGTTATCTTTTTGGTAGTGGAGAGGCTCCCAGTCCCAACAAACCAGCCACAAACAAAGCTCCAGCTGCACCAAGTGAAGCACCTGCTGTGACTACTGTGGCTGCTGCCAAACCTGCTCCTGCTCCTGCTCCTCAACCTCCTGTGGATATTACTAAGCAGATCCCAGCTGGTATTCACAGCACATCTACCAACAACTACATGCGGGCTGATGGCCAGAACACCGGCAACTTTATCACGGTATGTTTTGCCTTCCATGCCCACCATTTAGCTCTAATGAGCTGGTTATAAATATTCTGAATTCCTTTGGACTGCTTAAGTCATCTATTATATACGTGTTTCTTGAAAGGAATTATTAATATGGATTGAGTGGATCTTATTTGAATCAAAGCATTAAGTCTAAACATTTTTTTTATCAAACAGCATTAAGTCTGTACTTGAACATGTAAATTTTTTTTGCTTTAGAAAAATAATCATGTTATAGTAATAAGCACTTGTAGGCCACATCCGGTTTTTTGTGAAATCTTTCAAGATGTTAATGGGTTTCAAATTCCACTGAGATATTATTGTAAGCTATCACAACATGTAAGCGGACTAGGGAGTTGTCCTCCCTTTTTTAAGATGAATAAAAAACATGTGTGTGTGTGTGTGTGTTGTGTGTGTATATATACAATTAATTTATCCTGTGTGTTTTACCCGTATGATTTAACTTGGATTATAACAACGTTTCTCAATGTTCTTTTGATCTATTGGTTGTTGGTGCAGGATCGACCCTCAACTAAGGTCCATGCTGCCCCTGGTGGTGGATCTTCTCTGGGTTACCTCTTTGGTGACGGTGGTGGTAACTAAGGATACTGCATCTTGACAATGGAAACTGTTACATTGATTTTTGTGGAATCATCTACTTTAGATGAGGTGTCGTTTTCAACTTTTATTTTTTATATTTTATATAAATGGATAAAATCTGTCTGAACTTGTAATGTAATATAATCGTGGTGGTGGTTGTTGGGATTGTTCAATCAAATGAGCACTCTGCTGTAGAGATGATGCTTGCTTGAGACATTTTCGACACAGCTATATTAGTTGTGGACAAAGTGACATTTTCGAGTGCATGTTCTTTGTTCACAATCTCTGTTTAGTATGTTATGTTTGGCAGTGAAATAATATCTCCTGCCTAATGCAATTTTTCATTTTCATCTCTTTCCTTTTCTTGCTGCACAGTTATTTGTCACGACTTCTGTTTGATATTAATTATTGAAGCAATGAAACAAAAGATGTCAATTATTGGGACAATGAAACAAAAAAGTAAAGGAGGTGTGTAAGTGTCCACTTTTTTTTTTTCTTATTTGCCAGGAATATAAAGCTACTTGTAAGTAAAGTATCATTTATGTGGAGTTTGGTTGAAGGTTATGGAATGTTGGTTGAAGGTTAGGGAATGGAAATTAAACAATTTTTGTTTTATTTTTTTGGTTTCATTTTAAAGTATTAGAATGTTATTCTAATAGAGTGTTTTTTTTTAATCATTTTAATAAAATGATTATTTTTTATTTAAAATAGAAAGAATGATAATTTCAATACAAGATAAAATAATATTTTTTTATTTAATTTTTATACATTTTAAATTTAATATTTTATTATGTTGTTTACTAAACTGTGAAAAAAAATTTCACCGTAATCGGAATGCTAAAATTTGACTAAATTATCATTATTAAAAAATGTACTTATTTTTCATTTATAGTTTTTATAGTTTTTAGGACGTATTGTCTTTTAATTTTGTAATTAATAAAACTAAAATAGAAATAAAGTAAGTTAGCAAAAAGTAAGTTATTTCTTTTAAAAATTAGAGGAGAATCTTTTTCTTTTTTTGCTCTCTAATTTTAGTAGGCTCCAGTAACTTATCCCATTGCAAAGTTTAGTAAAACAAATAAATGAGAATCAATATCAAATTCTCATTCCGTTTAAGTCCGTTTAAGTAAACATTAAAGTATTGAAATATTATTCTAATAGAGTGTCTTTTCTATCATTTTGGTTAGGGGTGTTCATCTAATTCAATCTGTACTATTTTGCTCATAGTGCATCCAATCTGCACTATTTTTTGGATCTAATCCAATCTGCACAATAGCTCAAATCCAATCTAATCCAATCTGTAAAAGTGTAGACTGGATCGGTCATTTTGGATTGGTTACTTTTTATTATTAAATTATTTAATATTTATAAAAAAAAAAATTTTTCTTTCATATTACTAGCAACAAAATAAAATAAATTATTATTATTTTATGTCTTCAACAACATATTAAAATAAATAAAATAACAAATAACAAATTTAAAGGAAGAAAAAAGATTGTATGTATAAAGAAATGTTTAATTTTGTGAATGGAATATACATTTGATCTGTTAAGTTTTGAAATATAATTATATTATATATATTAGACTTTTACATTACTATTTTGAAATATAATTGTGAATGAAATATACATTTGATTTGTTAAGTTTTGAAATATAATTGTATTATATTATATGTATTATATGTACACTTATGAGATGGCTTCAGGGCAAAAGATTAATTTCAACAAGTCGTCTGTTTGCTACAACAACAACACCAACACTTATCATTGAAATCTGCCAAATGCTTGATATATATGAGGCGAATGAGAATGACACTTATTTGGGACTCCCTTATTCGGTTGGTAGGAATAAGAGTGCTATTCTTGGTTTTCTGAAAGACAAAATAAGAAAGAGAATTCAGGGATGGGAATGACGAATTTTATCTCGAGCAAGGAAGGAAGTGTTGCTGAAGTCGGTTGCGCAATCAATTCCCAGCTATGCTATGAGTGTTTTTTTGTTACCTTTGGATACTTGTAAGGATTTATAGTGTCTTATGGCAAAATTTTGGTGGCAATCTGATTCTATTCGGAAACAGGTGTTAGTTGGATGAGTTGGGATTGTTCGAGCTGTCATAAACATGCTAGAGGCCTTGGCTTCCGAAGCTTGCGAGATTTTAACTTGGCTCTTCTTGGAAAGCAATGTTGGCGTTTGCTAGTCAATGATCGCTCCTTGGTGAGTAAAGTTTTCAAAGCAGATATTATGCTCATGGTTCTTTCTTTTCGGCTGAGTTGGGAGAAAACCCAAGCTTCATATGGAGGAGTATTTTTGAAGGTAAGGGACTGTTACAAGCAGGTGTCACTCGAACCATTGGTACAAGTGATCAAATCTCTGTATTAAGGGACCCTTGGTTTCCTCACCGCACCAATAATTTTGTCTCTTCAACTCATCCTGCTCTTCAAAATTAGTATGTTAGCAGCCTTTCTAAAACAGACGGCCGTGCCTGGGACGAGGAGATTATTAGAGATCTCTTTAATGTTCGAGATCAGGAGCTGATTCTATCTATTCAACTAAGTGCAACTGCTACAAATGACTGTTGGAGTTAGAAATATGAAAACCTCGGCCAGTACTTGGTCAAGAGTGCTTATAAATATTTGTAAGAAATGAAAGGGGCCTGGCCTAATGATGGTGTTTCGGGTTTTTGGAAGGAGCTGTGGAATCTGAAGGTTCCACCAAAAGCAAGTAATTTTCTATGGAGGGTAGCTTCGGGTTCGCTTCCTACTTGTTTTCAGCTGAAGAAAAGGCATGTTCCTGTTAATTCTATATGTCCTTTGTGTAATGCTTCAGATGAAACGATCTACCATGCTTTGGTGGGGTGTGATTTTGCTCGTGCGTGCTGGCATAAAACTATGGTGGACGTGGGCAGCACTTTGAATGACACATTCTGCAATTGGCTGCTGGTTTTGTTCAGCCGTGGTAGGCAGGGAGAGATGGAAGAAGCCACGGTTGTTAGCTGGTCAATTTGGTGTGCCCGTAACGACTTTGTTTGGCAACAAAGGAGCCGTATTGCTGCGAATGTGGTTGCTTCAGCAAGAACTCTGCTTGATCAATACAAATCCGCTCAAAAAAGAAAAGGGTCTTTCTTTGTCTTCGTTGATTGATGGGGACTGTGTGCTTGAGCGTTGGACTGCACCTGCTATAAATAAGATCAAAGGTAATGTTGATGGCGCTTTGTTTGAGTGAGAAGGCCGGTTTGGTTTTGGTTGTGTGGCTCGAGATTCCAACGGTAATTTGGTAGAAGTTTACAGGATGGGATAGATGGGGCGGGTGCAACTTGAAATAGCTGAAATTGTAGGCATCAAAGAAGCTTTAAGCTGGATTGACCGTCATTCGTGGGGACAAGTGATTTTGGAAACTGATAGTTTAGTTTGTGTTCAAGCCGTGCAAAGCCAAATTACTTTGTCATCCTCTTTTGGTCTTTTAGTCCATGATGTTCATACTCTTCTCTTATCCTTAAATAATGTTGAGTTATGTTTTGTCAAACGATCTGCAAACAAGCTGGCTCATGTTTTAGCCAGGGATTGTTGTTTCTCTACAGGTCGTGACTCGTGTGCTTCAGTTGGAGGATTGTTCCAACAAAGTGCATTCTATTGTTATTAACGATTGCTTGTTAATAAAGTTGCTAAGTTTTATTCAAAAAAAAAAAAAAATTAATTGTATATACAATTTTTTAATTTTTCTTTTATAAATATGTATGGATTGGATTGGATCAGTTACTTTGATATGTCAATCAATATTCAATTCGCACAAGTGTGGATTCTAAATTTTTCAATCCAATCCGCACAAGTGTGGATGTCCGCACTTTGCGAATTGAATTAAATTGGATCGACTATTTTATGAACACTCCTAATTTTAGTGAAACAACTATTTCATAGTGAAATGAAAAGAAAAATCATTCAAATATTTTGTAAAAAAAATTAGTATTTTTATTATTTCTTATTTTACGTTTTAAATTTAATTCAATTATATTCTTATTCTTATGTTTTTCATTACTTCCAGGCCACTTAAGTTTTAAGAGTTCTGTTTATCAAAAACTAAGTTCCAAGAGTTCTATCATAGAAGCATAGATTAGGGGTGGACATCATCCAATCCAATCCAATTGAACCGAACTGATCCAATCCAATCCAATTACAAAAGGGAAATTTGCATTTACAAACGTAAATTGTATTTTATTATTAATAATAACGTAGCAATCTCATTCAATACATTTTGTACCGTAATTAATATTATTGTACCGTTTTTTAATTGATAAACTGACAACTACTTTTTTTGTCTTTTGTCTTTTCTTTTTTATTTGAAGGTAGGTTTTATAATTATATAGAAAAAGTTAAAATAAAAAAAAAATATTTTTTTTTTCTCTTATTTCCAACTTTAAAATAAAATTTTAACCACGTTGCTAGTTGTTTGGCCTCAAAAATAATATCATTGCGACTTACTTTTCAATGTGATCATTTCAAGATATGGGAAGCATATATTTTTTCACCTTTTCAAAATCAAAGTAACTATTTAGTTGTTTACCATATCAATTATATAGTCATTAGTTACATTTCAACAATATATAATTATAAAAATATAACTTTTTTAAACGATTAACCTATTGGTATTGCGTTAGTTTACTAACTAAAATATCATCAGTCGCCACTAAAAATCTAACATTACAACGCTTTTTATTGGCATCGTAAACAATTATTATTATTTTTTTTCCTGATAAAAAAGTGCATATTAATAAATGAATGAATTATTTTTGTGTTGTGTGTGGAAAGGTAACTTCCTAGTTACTTTACATTTTAGGTATCATAATTAACTAAATAGTTACCTTTTACTATAGTAACGATAGAAAAATATCTATATTACGTATTAAATTAACCACAATAAAGAATAGTTTCTTTTTCTATTTAATTAACCAAAAAATAACCAAATTTTATAAATAAAAAAAATTTAATATGCAAACTAAATTCATGAGTTACTAAAACATACTTTCTTATTCATATTCAAAAATTATTATATGATAACTAATTAGTTTCTACAATAAATTAAGGTTATCAAAATGTATCTTAAATAATATTAGGATACTGTGATGTAACTTTAAAATAACTAATTAGTTATTAATTTGGATGTCTAAATATTTTACTAATAAATTATGTGATTTATTTTACTTTATTGTAACACGTTAGTTTTTTCAATAAGATTGAAGGTAACATAAATGTTACACAAAAATAACATAAAACTATATATCTTAAATAATGTAATATAAACTAATAATAACATATAGTTTTAAAAGTAACTAATCTAAAAGTCAAGTTATCTATATGAGATATTTTTATTTTAAAATGTATAGATCGTTTTATGAAAAGTAACCAATTGGTATCTTATCGAAATAATAATCAGTTGGTCCAAAAAAAATGTGTCTTGTTTGTAATGTTTTAAAAGTTATTTGTAACTTCATTCTTTATTTAATTAATCAAAATGCATATATAATTTACATTTAAAAAATATGGGTGGCTTAAACATGTATGATATTTTCTTTAAAATACAATTTACTAAAATGGTAGTTTACTCCATGACAACTTATTATATTTTCGAAAATAAACTTGAAGGTTACTCAAATGTATTAATATAACTTAAATAATTAATTGTTTATTAAGGTGTATACATATAAATTTTAGAGCTAGCTAAAATGTATCTCAAATTATATAATATAAAAATAATATTTTTTTATGAAAATTAATTTATTGGTTTCTTATCAACATCATAAGTAACCAAAATGTTACTTTTGAAACGTAGGAAAAAAAAAATCAGGATTAGTTTCATTTCAGGTATATTAGTTTGAAATTAAGTTAAGTAATTGAGATTTGTTAAGTTATTATTTCTGTAATTAGATTACATTTTACGTATATTTTATTAAAAAAAATCCCTTTCTTTTTTCATTTAGTTAATCTAAAAGTAACTAGATTTTAAAACTATTTTTCTGACCATATCGTCGCTCACTTAAAATAAAAAAAAAATATTTTCGTGATATACTCTTTAATGTGATTATTTTAAGATATGAGAACATATATTTTTTTTTTATTATTTCAAAAATAAAAGAAAAACTATTGAGGTAGCCATGATACCAATCATATACTCATTGGTTACTATTAAATTATATTATATATTAAAGAAAATTTAATTTGTAATTAGTTTCTACTCTTTCTACAATAAAATAAACTTGAAGGTTACTCAAATGTATTTTGAATAATAAAATATTATAATATTACATAAAAATAACTAACTTATTATTAGGATATATACAAATAAGTTTTAGAAGAAACCAAAAATGTATATCAAATTATATACTATTTAGTTACTGTAGTGGCCAAAAATTGCTCTAAGCCCAACGAAAAAGGCCCAACGATCGAAGTACTTACGAAGCCCACTTATAAGTCAGAAACAAGGAACCCGTAAGCCCAATGGCTCACATGGGCCACGCCCAATCCATGCCTTTTGGGTCATACCCATATTCGAATGTCCAACCCACAATAAAGCTTGATTCTAAAGTGTAATGTTAGGGTTGACGCGTGGGGGAAGAAGAACGTTAAGTTTCCCAACTAACCCACGAGAATAGCGATCTTCCCTAGCATAGCGGAGCAAGAATATCAACCCTCTAAGTGATACACTAAGGGGAGGACGCTGATCGAGGAGCGAACCAAAAAGATGACGCTCATCCCTGGAGAAGTGGGGGGAAGACCGTTTCTCTAGGGACGAACCACGTTTCAAGAGGTAGCCGTTTTCCTAAGATAATAAATAGGCCCACACTGGGACTGAAAAAGGAAAAAAATAGAGACGAATATTCACTCTCTCTCTCTCTCTATAGTTTTACTACCAAACTTATTATTTCTCTACGATCTGACATACTCTTTCTCATTCCGGTGAGCGAGGTTTGACCGCGGATCACCACATAACCATAAACACAGGAAGTATTTATTTACATTTCTTGTTTTCTTTTCTACTTCGCACTATAAATTTACTGACTTGACCGTCGGAGTGCCTTCGGCCGGCACCACCCCGGTGTCCCAAGGTTTTACGGTCATCCTTTGTCTTTGTTCCGCAGGTTGTCGGTGCCCACAAACGCTCATTCCGATCATTGTAGATTTTAGCATCTACAATTTGGCGCCCACCGTGGGGCCCTGACAAACTGACTGTGAGCAAGGCGATCTATCATCACCACACTTCAAATGGCAGAAGAAGGAGAGTTTGTTGCCCAAGAACAACCCAATGTCAATGAACAGCTTGCCACAATAATGGCCCAGATGCGCGAGATGGCTGAACGAACTGGAGTTCTGGAGCGAGAAAATGCAACCTTTAAGGAGGAGAACGCAGCATTTAGGAGTGAAAATGCCACAATAAAATCACAAATGGAGTCACTGAAGGCTACCATGACGACTCCCAGTGTTGCTCAAAGTCGGTTCCGAGTTCCAATTGCACCAATGGCATCACTAGACTCAACTCCTATAAGAACAGAGACCCAAGTCTCTGATCAACAACCACTTGGAGGAACATCGACTCCAACGTTAGGAAGTCATTCTGTCGTAGGAGGTTCTCAACCTCAACAATCTGAATATACTGATATGCAAACAGATGGGACAAACTCTGGAGGTCTAACGACCAACAATGTTGCCTCCGACCTGCCTACGGTCAGTCTTCCTACAACCAGTACGCCTACGGTCGGCCTTCACCGCAGCGGCTCCGCCTACGGTCGGCCTTCACCTGACGGCCACCGCCTACGGTCGGCCTTCACCTGGCGGCACCGCCTACGGTCGGCCTTCCCGCACCGGCCTTTGCCTATAGTCAGCCCCCCATCAACTAGCAATTTGGGGATTGGCACTACAACATCTGTTCCCCAAAAATGTCTCCTCTTGAAGGACTCCCACCATCACAAGTAACTGCCACACAGGCTATGCTAAACTCTAACCTGAATCCATCTTCTGTTGATGCAGGTCATACCACCATTCATACTCTAACTCAGGAGGATTTGATTGAACGAGCAATCGCTCGGAGGTTCGAAGGGATGGAAGCAATGATCCAACGTATCCCAGGGGTTCCAACACCAATAAAGAAAAGTTTGCCTAGCAGTTTTGCTGACTCACCTTTTGTTGACGCCATTGCATTGGTCGAGATGCCAAAGAAGTTTGTGTTCCCATTAATGAGGATGTACGACGGAACAAGCGATCCAAACGATCATATAGCCAGTTATAAACAAAGGATGTTCACTGCCGCCATCCCTCGCGAGTTGCGCGAGGCATGCATGTGTAAGGGGTTTGGGTCTAGCTTGGCTGGCCCAGCCCTCCAATGGTACACGAATTTACCCAATAATTCGATCTCTTCTTTTGCTTTGTTAACGGATGTTTTTGTAGAACAATTTGCGAGCAACAGGAAATTGGAGAAACTCTCAGATGACCTATACCGCATCAAACAGAGGAGAGGCGAATCCTTACGAGACTATGTGGCAAGATTCAATGCTGAAAAAGTTTCCATCACAGCATGCAACGTGGACACAGCCATTACCGCCTTCCGTAAAGGCTGCGGGTAGAATCTGACCTTTACAAAGAACTCACAAAATATCCATGCAGGACAATGGAGGACGTGCTTGCCAAAGCTTGGGCGCAGATCAAGTGGGAGGAAGACGAATCCAATAGACAATCGACAACATCCTACTCTTACTCTCGCGACAGTAGAGTACCGAAGAGGGTAGAGCGACGACAGTCCTACCATTATTCAGAACCTTATCCAACCAACAGATCACGGTCATACAGAGATAGCGAGAACTCCACCCAATCACACAGACCAAGAGATTACATTGCAAAGACAACACTACCTCGGCGGATGAGGGAATCAGACAAGGGACCGATTCCTGAATACAACCTGAACATTAGCCCTGTCGAAATAGTTGCAGTAATGAAAGGAATGGGAAACCAAGTTAAGTGGCCTGAAAAGATAAAAAAACCAGCAGCAATGCGCGACACGACAAAGTGGTGTGAATTTCATAATGACCACGGACATACCACTCCAGAATGCATAGCATTAAGATATGAAGTGGCTGGACTCTTGCGCAAAGGTCAATTGCGAGATTTTTATCGGACAAGGGGAAGATGACCGTGACGGAAGCGGACAAGAGGCCAACAACACCACCGAGAACCACCTCGGCACACCGGACATGTAATGTCATCTCCGGAGGGTCAGAGGTCAGCGGCGTAACATACTCAGCTGCTAAGAGGCATGCACGTGAAATAATCGGGACAGAGGGTAGAGCAAAGAAACAACCAGCAGCCTATAACGGACAGATCATCAGCTTCGTGGACGACGAAGCTTCAGATTTGCTCAATCCTCACCATGATGCTTTAGTCATTTCTTTATTCATTTCGAATTGTTTTACTAAACGTATGCGATCGATAACGGTAGCTCTGCTAACATCTTATTTTTGAATGCTCTTAGGGAGATGGGGATCGACGAGGCCACCATCATCCGCAAATCCACAGTATTGGTTGGGTTCAGTGGAGAGCAAAAACACTCAGTCGGCGAGGTCACACTCCACGTTTATGCAGAAGGAGTCAACCTACAGACGAAGTTCATTGTAGTTGACTCTCCATCAGCTTATAATGCAATCTTGGGCCGACCGTGGATCCATTCCATGAAAGCTGTGCCATCCACATACCACCAAGTGATCAGGTTCCCAACCAAGTGGGGAGTGAAAGAAATATGGGGAGCCCAAAAAACTGCTCGAGATTGTTATCAAAACTCGCTAAAAGAGAAATCGACAACATTATAGCAACTACAGCAGTCTAGTCCAACCTTTGCACCGGATGAACCTAGTATGGAAGACCTAGATGACGTGTGCATTAGCAAGGAGTTCCCAGACCATAAAGTCCAGATTGGAACAAAGCTTACACCTGAGTTTCGAGCCAGGCTGATCGAATTCTTAATCAAACGCCATCACTGCTTTGAATGGTCCCATGAGGACATGACAGGTATTGATTCTAACATTATTGTTCACAAGTTGCAGGTTGACCCTGATTACCCACCGGTCCGACAAAAAAGACGTAAATTTGCACCTGATCGTAACAAGGTGATAAATGAAGAGATACAAAAACTAATCGACGTGGGATCAGTCAGAGAGGTTGATTATCCTGACTGGTTAGCAAACGTAGTAGTTGTGAAGAAGAAGAATGGAAAATGGAGGGTATGTATCGACTTTACAGATCTCAACAAGGCATGTCCGAAGGATTCTTTTCCACTTCCTCACATTGACATGATGGTAGACGCAACAGCTGGACATGAATTGTTGAGTTTCATGGATGCCTTCTCTGGTTATAACCAAATCTTAATGCATCCCAATGATCAAGAAAAAACATCATTCATAACTGAGCGAGGGACTTTTTGCTACAAAGTCATGCCGTTCGGACTAAAGAATGCAGGGGCCACGTACCAAAGGCTAGTCAATCGAATGTTTGCCGACATGCTTGGAAAGACGATGGAAGTTTACATTGACGACATGCTTGTCAAATCTTTAGCGACGAGAGAATCACCTCGATCACCTCAAGCAAGCATTCCAGGTATTAGAAAAATACAATATGAAACTTAATCCTACTAAATGCTCTTTTGGTGTCTCTTCAGGAAAATTCTTAGGTTACCTCGTCACAAAAAGAGGGATCGAAGCAAATCCAGACCAGATAAGATCAATCCAAAATATACAATCTCCAAAGTCAATCAAAGATATTCAACGTCTCAACGGAAGGATAGCAGCGCTCGGCTAGTTTCATTTCAAAGTCATCCGACCGCTGCCACTTATTCTTTTCAACTCTTAGAAAGACCAAAGACTTTGTGTGGACGGAGGAATGCGAAGAAGCGCTAAGACAACTCAAGAGCTATCTTAGCTCCCCTCCACTCCTAGCAAAGCCTAAGGATGGAGAAACACTGTACATGTATCTGGCAGTTTCAGAAGCAGCGGTCAGCGCTGCACTAGTTCGAGAAGATGAAGGAAAGCAACAACCTATTTACTATGTTTCGAAGACATTGCTAGATGTTGAAACAAGATACACTCAGCTGGAAAAATTGGCCTTAGCGCTTGTCACAGCAGGACGCAAGCTCAGGCCCTATTTCCAGTGTCATCCTATAGTGGTGCTAACCCAATACCCACTCCGTAGCATTCTACACAAACCGGAACTTTCTGGACGCATGACCAAATGGGCTGTTGAGCTCAGTGAATACGACATAACATATCAACCGAGGACAGCCATCAAGTCACAGGTATTGGCAGATTTTATTGCTGACTTTTCTTGTGTTGGACAGGTACAAGCTGAAAAGGAATTATTATGCTTAAACGAGCAAACCAACTCGACATGGATGCTAGCAGTAGATGGATCAAGCAATAGTAAAGGGAGTGGCCTAGGAATCGTCCTTGTCTCCCCTCAAGGAGATGTTATCCAGCGGGCGATCAGATGTGACTTCAAACTTACCAATAATGAGGCTGAATACGAGGCGTTGATCGCTGGGCTAGATCTATCCATTGAGTTGAATGCCAAAACCATTGAAGTCATGTCAGATTCTCAACTTATCGTAAACCAACTCAACGGGTCATACCAGGCCAAAGATTCAAAAATGGCATCTTATCTCCAGATTGTTCAAGACAAGATTTCAAGATTCACAAAATTCACCATTAACCAAGTGCCGAGACTAGAGAACAACCACGCCGACGCTCTTGCTAATCTCGGCTCATCCATTCAAATCAAAGATGGAGTCACCATTCCTGTGGTGATAATGCAATGGCCAGCGACATGGAAACCCAACGAAGATGTAAAAAATATGAATGAACAAGACAACTGGATGACGCCAATAATGCAGTACCTAGAGGATGGAACCCTACCGCATGACAAGAACGAGTCAAGAAAACTAAGAGCTAAAGTGGCCAGATTTACACTCTACAATGGGAAACTCTATAGACGATCATTCTCAGGGCCATTACTCAGATGTCTATTACCAGCTGAATCCAATTACATTCTCCAAGAGCTACATCAAGGTGAATGCGGAAACCACTCAGGCCATCGGAGTTTATGCAACAAAGCCCTAACAATAGGCTACTATTGGCCAACCATGCGAGTGGACTCCTATAATTTTGTTCAACAATGCGACAAGTGCCAAAGGTTTGCTCAAATATCTCATTTACCTCCAGAGAAGCTCCACTCTTCACTTACACCATGGCCATTTATGAGATGGGGGATGGACATTGTAGGCAAGATGCCAACTGCTCCAGGGCAGAGGGTATTCATGCTAGTCTTAACTGACTACTTCACCAAATGGGTAGAAGCTGAAGCCTTCGCACAAGTTAGAGATCGAGAGGTAAAAAACTTTATCTGGAAAAATATAATATGCAGGTTCGGAATTCCAAAGGAGATAGTTACGGACAACGGTTCACAGTTCATAAGCCAAGACTTCCAAAGCTTTTGTGCAGAATGGGGGATACAATTATCATTCTCAACACCACGATACCCTCGAAGCAAACGGACAAGCGGAATCAACCAACAAGACAATAGTCAACACACTCAAAAAACGTCTAGAGAAAGCCAAAGGGAGATGGGCGGATGAATTACCGGGGTACCGTGGTCCGACCGACAACAAAAAAGACCTCGACTGGAGAGACCCCATTTGCATTGACATATGGAACTGAAGCGGTCATCCCAGCAGAAATCGAAATACCAACCATCAGATATGAACACTCCACGGATGATCTAAATCAACAGACCATGAACACAGAACTTGATTTGTTAGACGAAAAGAGAGAACAAGCACTTATCAGAATAGCAGCATACCAGCAAAAGGTGGCCCAACATTTCAATAAGAACATTAGGGTCCGACAATTCAAGGACGGAGAATGGGTACTACGACGAGTGTTCCAAAACACGAAGGAAGAAGGAGCAGGCAAGTTAGGACCCAATTGGGAGGGGCCTTACCAAATTACAAAGATAGTTGGCCAAGGAGCATACAAACTTCGAGCAGCAGATGGAAGAAACATAGGAAATAGCTGGAATGCCATACACCTTAAGAAATACCATTTCTAATCACATGTATGGCGAAACAATGCCCCCCTTGTACACTGTCATTCTACATAGTGGATTTTCGCATGCTCCGCCCGTGGTTTTTTCCCGAAAGGGTTTCCACGTAAATACCTGTGTCAATTGTTTTTAGTGTTTGTTATATTTTGGAGCTCAAAAACGTAAAATAAAAGTAATAACAAGTGAGCCACGCTCAACCAGAATATTTACTTACAAAGTAAGTAATAGGAGCTACGCTCAACCCAATATTCACTTATAAAATAAGTGACATGAGCTACGCTCAACCCAACTATTCACTTAAAAAGTAAGTAATAGGAGCTACGCTCAACCCACTTTTTACTTATAAAATAGGTGACATGAGCTACGCTCATCCCAAATATTCACTTATAAAATAAGTGACATGAGCTACGCTCAACCCAACTATTCACTTACAAAGTAAGTAATAGGAGCTACGCTCATCCCAAATATTCACTTATAAAATAAGTGACATGAGCTACGCTCATCCCAAATATTCACTTACAAAATAAGTGACATGAGCTACGCTCATCCCAACTATTCACTTAAAAAGTAAGTAATAGGAGCTACGCTCAACCCACTTTTCACTTATAAAAGTAAGTAATATGAGCTACGCTCATCCCAAATATTCACTTATAAAATAAGTGACATGAGCTACGCTCATCCCAACAATTCACTTATAAAATAAGTGACATGAGCTACGCTCAACCCAATATTCACTTATAAAATAAGTGACATGAGCTACGCTCAACCCAACTTTTCACTTAAAAAGTAAGTAATAGGAGCTACGCTCAACCCACTTTTTACTTATAAAATAGGTGACATGAGCTACGCTCATCCCAAATATTCACTTATAAAATAAGTGACATGAGCTACGCTCAACCCAACTATTCACTTACAAAGTAAGTAATAGGAGCTACGCTCATCCCAAATATTCACTTATAAAATAAGTGACATGAGCTACGCTCATCCCAAATATTCACTTACAAAATAAGTGACATGAGCTACGCTCATCCCAACTATTCACTTAAAAAGTAAGTAATAGGAGCTACGCTCAACCCACTTTTCACTTATAAAAGTAAGTAATATGAGCTACGCTCATCCCAAATATTCACTTATAAAATAAGTGACATGAGCTACGCTCATCCCAACAATTCACTTATAAAATAAGTGACATGAGCTACGCTCAACCCAATATTCACTTATAAAATAAGTGACATGAGCTACGCTCAACCCAACTATTCACTTAAAAAGTAAGTAATAGGAGCTACGCTCAACCCACTTTTTACTTATAAAATAGGTGACATGAGCTACGCTCATCCCAAATATTCACTTATAAAATAAGTGACATGAGCTACGCTCAACCCAACTATTCACTTACAAAGTAAGTAATAGGAGCTACGCTCATCCCAAATATTCACTTATAAAATAAGTGACATGAGCTACGCTCATCCCAAATACTCACTTACAAAATAAGTGACATGAGCTACGCTCATCCCAACTATTCACTTAAAAAGTAAGTAATAGGAGCTACGCTCAACCCACTTTTCACTTATAAAAGTAAGTAATATGAGCTACGCTCATCCCAAATATTCACTTATAAAATAAGTGACATGAGCTACGCTCATCCCAACAATTCACTTATAAAATAAGTGACATGAGCTACGCTCAACCCAACTTTTCACTTATAAAATAGGTGACATGAGCTACGCTCATCCCAAATATTCACTTATAAAATAAGTGACATGAGCTACGCTCAACCCAACTATTCACTTACAAAGTAAGTAATAGGAGCTACGCTCAACCCAACTTTTCACTTATAAAATAAGTGATAAGAGCTACGCTCAACCCAACTTTTCACTTATAAAATAAGTGACATGAGCTACGCTCAACCCAACTATTCACTTACAAAGTAAGTAATAGGAGCTACGCTCAACCCAACTTTTCACTTATAAAATAAGTAACATGAGCTACACTCAACCCAACTATTCACTTACAAAGTAAGTAATAGGAGCTACGCTCAACCCACACTCAACCCAAGTATTCACTCACAAATTAAGTGATAAGGGCTGCGACCAACCCGTCTATTCGTCTATAAACTCAAGCCTTTAGAATTGCGTTCAATCGTAACTAAATATAAAATTTACTCAACAGTGTTACGGTCAGCCAAGTGCGATGTACTCAGTCAAGCTGTTCAAAAGTCTAAGTTTTAGTGACCCTCACTAAGACTTAGACTAGGGGATATAGTACATGGATCAATGCAAAATTTACATCAACCGAATAACATAAAACATCAGCAAAATGAAAAATGAAGAATATTAATACCAAATTAAGATAATAAGTCACACCACCGCAAAAGCAACGTTCATACATCAAAGCATCATAAAATTCAAAAGGGTCATCATTAAGAGGATGTCCGCACATCAAAAGGATCGTTAAGCATACATACTTAATGCCACAATGGCGATGTTCATACTTTAAACAAATTGGACCTAAAGTTTAAATAAAAGACCCACTATGGAGCAATGGTACCATCTTCAGCAATGGAGAACATCACATCGTCAATGCCACTCCCACCAGAAACAGAAGTATGAGCGTCGACACCCATACTAGGGACAGAGGTATGAGCATCAGCGCCTTCATCAAACACAGAGATATGAGCGTCAACATCCATTTCATTCTCTTGCTCAAGAGCCAAATATTCTTCATGAAGTGCAATAGCACCATCGACGTCCCATCCACGATGGAGCCCTTTCTTATACTGTATCATCAACTCCCCCCTTGTCTTGATGGCAGTCTTGAGTGAAATATCATCAACCTCCTGGTACAATGCGACATACTTAGCCTCCTCCTCCTTGAGTTTGGCACGCACACGCTCCAACTCAGTATTCAACGAGGAATAATCCTGTTTTAGCTTGTCATATGATGATTTGGTAGTCTCTCCTTCCAGTTTCAAGTTCTCCACTTCCTTTCTAAGTCTAGAATGCTCCTTGTTCAAAGCTCTGTTCTTTTGATCAAGCGAAATTGTGTCACGCCTTAAGTAGAGGGCTGCTTGAATAGCCTACAAAAAACAAGTTGAATTATACCACGAGTAACACACAAAAATAACTACATATGCGTACATACAAATTCTTTCCAAACTTACTTGGTAAATCGTAGAAACACCGTAATTCGCTCGCCCAGCAACTCCGATGCCCCTCAAACGCTCTTCATCTCTCGGATGAAGAAGAGCCTCAACATGACCTTCGATAGAAGCAGGGTCAGAGTAGGCCGAAATGTTGGAAGAGATGGACAGGTTGATCATACTCTCCTCAATAGACAACTCGTTGTCACCCCTTAGTGGAGAAGCCGCAACCACACCATTAGCTGTCAACTGAGAGCTACCGGTTCCATGTTCCTTAGCAGGAACTCGAGGTTTCACAACATGACTTGTGGTCTTCTTAGACCTCTTTCCAAGTAAATTAGTCTTACCCCTAGCGACAGCATCATCCGCTCCACAAACCTTGAAAGTCATCCTCTTATAATAACGGTCTGCAAGGAAACGTTCTTCTTCCGTTAAATGACGAATCAAAGAGAAGGGACCACTAACCTTCTCTAAAGCTCGGGTCAACAAAAGGATGGGGACGCGCTTGACAACGTTGAGTGAAAAAATACTACCTTCTTGACGTTGCGCACCTCTCCACAAATTTCCAACACAAGATTTATCCAAAACAAGAAGCTTGTTATGGGCTCTTTGATCGGAAGGAATAGAGAGCAAGTCGTTAACTCGAGCTTCGGACCAATACCCCCCTCGAGGACATCGAGTGAGCCCCTTACCTACAGTGACAAAGAGAAGTAATTAGTATTCATAAACAAATCAAGTATCAAATAAAAAAATGACAAAGAAACCAACACTCCTCACTCACTTAAGGTTCTCCATGAAGTAGGAACCTCATAATCACTCGTTCCAAACAGGTCACCTTTGACAAAACAATATTTCTTCCTCCAACCCCTCTTGTTGCTCGGAACCAGCTCCGTTACCCAAGCTTTTTTGTTCGCTCTAAGAGTGAATAGAAATCGACCCTTATCTGTATCGTGTTGTTTAAGATAATAACTTGACTGAAAATCTACAAGGTCAACCCTCTTACCCTTCACTCTAACTATGACTTCTATACCCAACAATAACCTCCAAGCATTTGGCATAAGTTGGCTAGGAGCTACCTCATAATAGTCCAATACTTCTTGTACAAATGGAGGGAAAGGGAATCGAAAGCCAATCCTAAAAGGAAATTCATACATACAAACCCAATCGCCACTATCCCAATCGGGACGCTCAGCGATAGTTGGAAGTCGCATTTGTATAGAAGAATGAATCTCATATTGATGTCGCATGCGTAGGATATCACCCTTAGTCATACTAGACCTCGGGTTGTCCCTCAAAAAGTGAAGGGACCGCCCGACATACTCATTCTTGTCACCCTCATAATCATGTACCATTATCGCATACTCAAGAGCTCGAGGCTCTCCATCAATCTTACATACATTCTCATCAAAAACTTCCCCCTCATCATCACTGTCAACCAAAGTGACTTGAGGTAATGGTTGAGCATTAGGAATATCTTCATCACTATCCAACATTGAATGAGATCCTCCTTCTGTAGAAGAAGGAACCCCAATCATTAATGGTGAAGTCGCACTTTCCCAAGATCCCATCTCACCACTCAACAAGAGTATGGTCACAAACACTAGACAAAATTTAATGATCTATGAAAACTCAAAACATATATATGCTATGATATCCAACGATCATACTACGCGTCATATAAAAACATTACATCCATGCTACGCATCATGCTTTTATTAAAATTTTAGTGGACGTATTATGCATCAAGCTCATACAAAATTCTACGGTCATACCACACCCACTATGCTCATCAAAAAATTCTTGTTACTTTTATACAAAATTTCTATGGTCATACTTTGAAAGTCATGGATAAGTTCAAAACACAAAAACCACATTATTTGTTACAAATTCGAATCAAAGCATACAAACACTACACACCTAAGATTATGAATAATACATTATTCCATGAACACCAAAAATACCAAGAACACCAATAATAAAATAATATTCTAAATAGTGAAGGAAAGACTAGAAATACTTACCAACAAGAGAGACTTCTTAGCCTTTCACCACACAAAGCTCTCCTCCACACCACTTGAAAATGAAAGATGACAAATGACAAATAAAAATTAGTGGTCCTACTTATATAGTACAATAACAAAGGAAGGAAAATAAGTAATACATTTCCTAAACCCACAATCAGCCCTATCCACGGGTTGCATTGGTTTTTTGATGAATGTATATATATACACACTCATGTGATCTTGCAAATCACTACAAATATAAACTGTCTACATCAACAAAAGTCACTTCAAGTGAAATGCAAAAAGAAAAGGCATTACATTACCTAATATTGGTACTATTAACATAAAATAAATATATATATGTGGAATGGTCAACTCAAGACTAGTGTAATAAACATTCACTCCCACATATACACATATATGTATATATGTAGTACTTATTTAGACCACCACACACTCATACGGTGGTGTTTTTCAATCACCAAAATATATTGTTTATTCACATTTCACATCAAGTTTAAGACATGAAGTGACAATGCACACTCATTTCATGTTTGTTGTGTGCTTTTTACTCCTTCCACTACACAATGATCTCATATCCTTATAAACCTTCTTCATAGCCTATAAAGGACGTGAATGACCACACCAGGTACCATTCTAAAATATAATTTTATATTTGTGTGTACATCTTTCATGATATATATATATATTCTTATATATGTGATGTACTAACCCAACATTATTTTTATTAGTAGTATAGAAACTACCACCTCACACTTAAATCCATACATGGGAACAACCTAAAACTAATTAAACTAAACATAGTACCTGCTCTACTACAAGATAGAGCCCATACCAATGAACAACTCCTTTACAAAACAAATTTAGTTGAATCTATTATGAGTCATGGAGTAGAAACACTTATTCATACTATGTATATACATATAGCCTCTTATTACTTGTCCACCCATATACTAAGTTTATACTCAACATATATTATCCAATCACACAGATCGTAAACATTAAAGAAAACTACTCTCTATGTACAATATGAATATATATACATGTGATTAAATTTACAAAGTATTTAAAACTAACATTGCTTCACACTCATAAAATCACAAGGGACAAAATCTCATATGAACCACTCAATCTATTGGCGCTCAGCCATACGCAAGGCATCGAACAAGAGTTTTTTAATGTTTTGCTCATTGGAAAACTAGATTCAATACTCATTCACTTATCTCCATTCGTTCCCTTGCTCGAATTGCCTCCAACTCTAATTAGCTACAATTTCACATTGAACAAGATGAGGCACCAACAAATTGAAGATAAACAACTACACACTTGCCTTGAAAGTCACTGATGTAACAAGCCCTCATCAAAACAAAATTACTTATAGATATATTCAGTCTAACTACTTCAACTTATGCCGGCCCAATCATTCTCGATCTAAAATCACGCTACAGGCACTCTGAGTCAATCATGCACACCTACGAGTAATGCTCTTTAACTTGAGTAAAACTCAACTTAAAGAGCAAGGGACAAACTGTAGTGGCCAAAAATTGCTCTAAGCCCAACGAAAAAGGCCCAACGATCGAAGTACTTACGAAGCCCACTTATAAGTCAGAAACAAGGAACCCGTAAGCCCAATGGCTCACATGGGCCACGCCCAATCCATGCCTTTTGGGTCATACCCATATTCGAATGTCCAACCCACAATAAAGCTTGATTCTAAAGTGTAATGTTAGGGTTGACGCGTGGGGGAAGAAGAACGTTAAGTTTCCCAACTAACCCACGAGAATAGCGATCTTCCCTAGCATAGCGGAGCAAGAATATCAACCCTCTAAGTGATACACTAAGGGGAGGACGCTGATCGAGGAGCGAACCAAAAAGATGACGCTCATCCCTGGAGAAGTGGGGGGAAGACCGTTTCTCTAGGGACGAACCACGTTTCAAGAGGTAGCCGTTTTCCTAAGATAATAAATAGGCCCACACTGGGACTGAAAAAGGAAAAAAATAGAGACGAATATTCACTCTCTCTCTCTCTATAGTTTTACTACCAAACTTATTATTTCTCTACGATCTGACATACTCTTTCTCATTCCGGTGAGCGAGGTTTGACCGCGGATCACCACATAACCATAAACACAGGAAGTATTTATTTACATTTCTTGTTTTCTTTTCTACTTCGCACTATAAATTTACTGACTTGACCGTCGGAGTGCCTTCGGCCGGCACCACCCCGGTGTCCCAAGGTTTTACGGTCATCCTTTGTCTTTGTTCCGCAGGTTGTCGGTGCCCACAAACGCTCATTCCGATCATTGTAGATTTTAGCATCTACAGTTACCATTCTATAACTTTTATTTAGTTAATAAATCGAATTTATTTTTAAAATTCAAAATACTTATATAATAATAATAATAAAAAAATATGAGTGACTAAATGTATATTACATAGTTTTAATTGAATATTACTATGAAGTATACTAAAATAAACTATTTCATATATATGCTTACTATTTTAAAAAGGTATATAAAATAATTGGTAAATAAAAATAGTAGCTTATTATATTATATGACAAACTCATTAGTTTCGAAAATAAATTTTAAAGTTACCTAAATGTATTTTAAATAATAAGATAGCATAATATAACTTAAAAATAGCTATTGATTATTAAGATGTTTACAAATAAGATTTTAAGTGTAATCAAATTGTATCTCAAATTATATAATTTAAAAATGAAGTTTTTTTTACGTAAAAGTAACTGATTAGTTTCTTATCAGCATCATAAGTAACCAAAGGTTACTTTTGAAAACCCAGGAAAATAATAAAAAAAAAACGAAATTTGGGATTAATTTCGTTTCAGGTATATTATTTTAGAATTAAGGTATTTTTTTTAATGACGTGGCAAGGTATTATTGTAATTGAGATTTATTAAGGTATTTTTGTAAATAATTTATATTTTAAGTATATTATTGAAAAGATCCCATTACAAAAAGTTGGATATCCAATTACAATTGGATTGGATGCTAAAAGTTGGATTCTAATTGGATTGGATTGGTTATTGGATGTCAATCTCAAAATCCAATTAAAAACCGATCCAATCCAATTACATTTATATATATTAAAAAATTATTTATTTAATAAAAAACATTGAAAAATATAATAAATATTTATTATATTTTTATTAGATTTTTTTTGTATATTGAATTTGTAACACTTGATTGTTTAGTGTATTTATTTTTATGATATTTTGTTCTATTTTATTAATTAGAAATGTTGTTGTTTTAATTATTAAAAATTTTCAGCTACAATACACTTGTAAGAATATTATGTTTATGAAGTATTAAACTTAAATAAAAAGTACTTACCAAAAAGAAAACTTAAATAAAAAATGATACATAGTTTTTTTACGTATTTTTGTTTATATAATAAGCTAATATTGAAATTTAGGTGTGTAATTGAATATCCAATTAAAAAACCGATCCAATCCAATTAGTAATTGGATTGGATTGGATCGGATTTTGAGGTCTAATTGGATTGGATCGGATGATGATTTTCCAAATCCAATTACTAATTGGATTGGATCGGATGAGGAAAAAAAGGTTGGATTGGATCGGATGCCCACCGAGTGCCTTTATATCTAGATTCTAGAGCTGAGGCCGTGCATGCAAATAATAATAAAACCAAAACCTTTAGAAAGAATAGATTAACTTCCGTAATGGCTTATATGTGGTTGCTGCTAAAGCAAGCTTTCCTTATTCATAGCTTTCTATACTTTCTAGGCGTGAGAAATTTTTTATTCAGCATAAGATTTGTTCTAAATTATGATGACAGCAACATGAGCTTCTAAACAAGGACAATGACACAAATAAAATGAAGATAGCAGTAGAGTTGTGAGAAATGGCATTGTTTTGAGTTTCTGATTGGGAAAAAAAGTTTCAACCATTATATAATTTGGTAAAGTAGTACTTTTTAGTATCATCAATATTAATAATGGTGCAAAATTATTTATATCCTTCAAAAGGACTATTATTTAGGCATACTTCTATCATTTATCAAGTTACTAATCCCAGCCCAATCACTCTAACCAGTAAACAGAGTCTTAGAACATCCAACCCTCGGCCAACCTAGTCAATTCGATATCATGTCTTTGTTGCTCAGGCTTGTTTTGGAACAGGGATTATGCCCCATTTTCTCCTTACCTCACCCAAATCCTCATGAAAGTGCTGCTCATAATACACACACATAAGATCGGTGGCCTGAGCACCAGCTCGAATGGCCCAAGGAAAGTAGTGCTGGAAGAATAGTTTTCTTTGCTTCTCATTGAATCTAGCTGTACCCCCAATGACAGACATTAAACACATTGGAAGGTACATTTGCTCAAACTCGATCACCTTGAGAGCTGACTCACCAATCAAATTGGTTGGAAGATCAAAAAGGGTGTGCCAGAAATCATGCACCTCTCGAGCTCGCATGGCAACATATGCCAGCTCATCTGTCTCCATGAACCGCACCGGTGGTCTGTCATCTGGGGAGAAGTTTCTTGATCCCATAAATTTTGCATAGGCTGCACCAAATGTGTTTTCTGGGAGGTCCCATGCATGCTCCACTTTTGAAGATATGACTCGCGGTTGCTCAAGAAGTATTGCCTGTAAATGAAACAGACAAGCATGATCGAAAGTCTGTAGTAAAACAGATAATAGACAGCAGAAAAAAGAACACAAAACCTGTAAGCTAAATACTTCACTGTATCCACTTTACAATTGCAAAATTTTCTCAGCAATGGAGAGATTTATATTGTAAAAGTCTCATTGTCAAAAGAAGATCAAATTATGCACAAATTGTGAACCGTAGATTAGTTTTACTGTGAAAACAAATTATTGTCAAGTCTATGTAACCACTCAAATAAATTTCTTCAGCATTGCTCTTAAGTTTAACTTCAATTAATCACCAAGTAATAAGAATTAAAATCTTAGGACTTCCAGTCTTCAGAGCATGACAAATATAACATGTTTGTGTTTGTTTATACAAATCAAAATCTTTTGGAAGTCCATACCTCCAACTAATTTGTATTGTATAAACACAAACCAAATGAAATAGAAGCCAGGGTAAACCCCAATGACAATACAAATTATGGACTATACAAGAAACTGAAGTGAATCACAGCAGAAATATCTGGTAAGTTAAATTCAAAAAGACAAACGAAAATAGATGTAGATAAAAGAGTTACCCTGCCTTCTGAGCTTCGCTTCATTCTTTCAAGAACTCTTTCAAAAGCAGGTTTCCCTGTTGTCTCGCCGAGAGCCGCAATAAGGTCTGCTCTCCGTGGGTCTAGCAATGCTCCCACTGCTGAACCAACTGCCACAGCTGCCTGCTGCCACCCATTGAGCCGAATTCGAGCACCTCTTATCATGGAGCACCTATATCTTCTTACCTATATAATAAATGCATATCTAAACAGAAACATGTCAAATACTAACAACAATGCTGAAGAGATGCAAATGAATAAACCATAACGGTTCACGACTTCACGAAACTTCTCTAAACTTCAATGAATTCAATGAAGTATTGTCCATTTTGATTCAAAACTTCTCTAAACAGGATATTAATTAAAAGGAATTCAATCAAGCATTGCCTAATTTGCTTCTACTATTAAAATACCGGATAAAATTTGAAACAACTACAAATTATCACTTTAATCAACAAGACAACATTGTTCCAGGCTTGTTTGTCACTATGAGTAGTTAAAACTATTACAATTTAACTTATGGTGTT
Source organism: Cannabis sativa (assembly GCF_029168945.1). Classification (NCBI taxonomy): domain Eukaryota; kingdom Viridiplantae; phylum Streptophyta; class Magnoliopsida; order Rosales; family Cannabaceae; genus Cannabis; species Cannabis sativa. The sequence goes on along the minus strand of NC_083608.1, from coordinate 29,898,193 downwards.
TCTAAGCAATTTAAATTGTACTGAAACACAGTACTGAAATAAAATATATGTAGGAACAAATACCATAGAAATGGGATTCACATGAAAGAAAAATTGAAGTTTATTTATTGAACCAAAATCAGAAAATTATGAAAGTTTCTTCAAATCTTTCCATCCAGATTAGACAAACCACGTATGATTCATAAATAACAAATATTCATATTATAACTTTTAAACGGTAATAATATACAGAATTTCTAAATCTTAGAAGTAAACAATATCATGTTTTTGTTAGCAAAAAAAAAAAAAATATGGGAAACCTAACTATTATTAAAAAAGAAGAAAAGGAGAAAAGAGAATTGGATAGTAGCTAAATCATATCCCACTAAAACGCCAATGTAGAAATCTATACAAAATAGAGAGAATCACTTGAAAAGAGTCAAAGAACCAGACAAAGTTTTCATTCCATCGTCTCTCTGTATTTAATCCTCAGTACCTGTTGTGAGTGAAGTAATTGTTTATCCGGCCAATGAGTGAAACGGAATTCCTTCTCTCCGATCAGTTAGTGAACTAGGTTGGTAATAATTCTAGGGTACCGCTGATGAGTTAGTGACAAAACCGAAGAAAGCAGAAAAGGCCGAAAGAGAGAGCCAAGAAGTTATGTGCTATGAGTTTGGAAGGATAAAATGAAAGCCACCTTGGCTTATAGGTGCGCTAACTCAAACAATACAACATACCCACAGGATTGCTATTACCCACACTACAAGCCCGTTTAGGTGGGATAAATAATCCCATACAGGTGAGATTTTTTTTTTTATCGTTTTTTTTTTAATTTTAATTTTATTAATATATTTTAAATTTAACTATTATTTAAAGGAAATAATTATCACACATTTATTTATACATTTTCTTTATCAAAAGCTTATTCATTAAAATGAGTGAAAATGTATAATTTTAAATTATTATACATAAGTTTTTAAAATTTAAAATATTATTAATTAAATAATAGTTACTTAAATTAATTCTAAGAAAAAAAATATGACAATAAAATTATATATTATTTTTAAATTACTAAAAAATTTATATAAATATTTTAAAAAATTAATATTTATATTAAATTAGTGTTTAAGATAAATAATTTTATATTATTCAAGTATTTTTATTTTACTATTTTATTATATATTTATCATATATTCTTAATTATATATGATGTATTATTTTTTTTGCTACGAATTATTTATTTTTATTTATTTATTATTATATATTTTAATTTTAATTTATTATTATATATTTTTATTTAATTTAAATTTAACTTTTTCTAAAAAGAAATAAATAAAATAGTCCAGTCCATTCTTAAACCAAACACAGGATTACTTTCAGCATAATCCAATCTTGTCCAGTCCAGTCCAATCTTTTTCAATCCAATCCAGTCCAATCCTGCGTACCAAACGGGCCCTACTAGAATTAGCCTTTGGTTAGCAACCATTCATAAAAATTATTATATATTAAATTATACTTAATTATACTAATACATTTATAGAATTTTTACTAGACACCAAATTTAACATTTTTTTTTATATTTTTTTATTTCAGTTAGTTTTTTAATTTTTTTTTTTTATAATATATTACTTTTTTTTTTTAAATTAAACTCTTATTAACAATAATCAGAGTTTAATACATCAATAGAAAATGATAAAAACTATCAATCCAAACTCGTTCACAATCCACCCTAAGTGCATGCACAACTAATTCATGAACGGAGACATGAACTAGGGATGCCTCAAAAAAACTGGGAAGTAAACTAGCCAAATCAGCTAAGAAAGTGATCAAATCATTACATCAAACAAAATGCTTAGAAAAAGCTGAGATCAAAACTAAACAACCAGACCCTAAAAATGAACAGAAAGCTCCAACAAATAAGAGAGACCAATCTAACCCTTCCATCAAAATAAATGTTCTTTGCTTGAATGACTGAAAATTTCCCTACAATAATAACAAAACAAAAAATGAGTTCTTACGAAATATCTTGTAAGATGAGGTAAACTAACTATAAGAAACAATCATAAAATAAACAAAGGAAAATAAAGCTTATCTCATGTAAGTAACTCCAAAAGTGACCTTGAAAACCTCCATAAATAAGCACCAAGTAAAACAAACAAAACAAAACAAAAAGTACCATACTATAACATAACATACACAAACATAAAAAATAATCTTAATAAACTTAAATTATTAATAATTAGTATATACTATAATTAATTAATTTAACAGTAATAAAAACTTCTAAAAATTTTGAAATTCGTATTAACACCATAAAAAATAACTAACTTTAAGATTTGCAAAAAGATTCTTAAAAATCACAATAAATTAAAAGGTAAAAGAAAAAGAAAATAATAATAATAATTGAAATTACAATTTAGTTTCTTACTTAGTTATTTTTAAGAAATTATAAAAAGTTAAAATAAACTATTGAATAATAAATTAGATTAAAAACTTTACTATGAAAAACTAGAGAAAACTTAGCTAATAATTTTTTTGAAATACTGATAATTGACTACAAATAATTGAGAGGAAGAGAATAATATAATAAAAATATTCTTTGTAAAGGATTTGATATTAGAGCTTTTTTCTCTCTGGAACTCTCTAGTAAGTATGCGAACCCGTTCTTCTCCTGGTGTGAGTCTGGTCCCTGTAATGAGGGTTTTGGTCCATCCAGATTGTCTCTGTGGTGGCTTTCTCTTTGATTTCATGTCTAATCGAGGTTATCCTCTAATAAATGAGACCATTAATTGCTCTAAGTATTATACTCCTCTTTCCAATCTCGTTTGTCCTACTCCGAGCATTTATTGCATTTCAATTCGTCTTCTTCTTCTAATTAATCCAACCTGTCATTTCTCTTCCACTTCTTCAAATCTTTGCATTAAAAACCATCCCTTCACCTTCTCTTTTGCCCTTGAAAGTCGTAAGATGGAGGCGGAGGAAGGATTTTTTGAAGCTCGTTAGATTTTTTTATCATTGGGGCTACCCCGACTAAGTTTAGGGTTATGATTAAGGGATTTTCGAGAGTCATCCTACGGGGTTATTGGTTCTACCTCTATAAAGCAAGATTAAGGTACATCACTATTTTCTCATCTCTTACTTGTTTTTTGTCCTTCGTTTTCTTTGCTGTCTAATTTGTCTTTTTTTAATATGGATGAATTTCTGAGTAGTGTTTCAAGTTCCCTTGTCCTTTCTACTGATGAAAATACCATATTTACCCATGATGCTAATCCCTCAAATGATTCTCCAGCCCCTATTAGTTTACTTCTCAAACTTCACACTGTCAAACCCTTTAATAGGCCTTCCCTCATGGAAACCCTCTCGGGTATCTGTTCATCGCAGTGTAGGTTTCATGTCTGTCTCTCTGAACATGCTGATGGTTTGTTCATGGTTACATTTGGGTGTGAAGGGGATAAGGGTAGAATCCTAGAAGGCCAACCTTGGCACTTTGCTCAAAGTATTACTATCTTTGCTGCCCCCTGAGAGCTCTTTTCCTATCACCCCTGATAATCTTTGTTATGTCCCTTTCTGGATACAAGTGTATGGCATTCATTTTATGTGCAAATCCCACGAGTTAGCTAGGTTTATTGCCTCTGAAGTAGGGGATCTAATTGAAGTTGACAGGGATACAGTTAGGGAGGGTGTAGGGCCTTATTTGAGACTTAGGATCCTCTTAGATGTCAATCTGCCTATTAGAAGCGATATCAATATTCGCTTTATCAGAATGGGGAGGGAGTTCATCAAGTGGCTTGATTTTTGCTTCTATTGTGGTCGCCTTGATCACACTAAGAGGTATTGTCATGCTTTCTTGCAGAAATGCGATGAAACTCTTTCTGAACCTCTCTGTCCTTTTACCATTTTATTGAGGGGTAAGGAGAAAATCTCTGATAAGAGTGTGTCTTTCCAATATCCACACCCACCTGCAATAACTTTGCTTGATATTCCTCCTGTTGACCTTAATATTCTTGCCAGGGGTTCTCTGGGGCCAACCATTAGATTCCTTCATTCTTTACTAACCAGGTTACTTCTGGTTTCCATTTTACCCCTTCCCACCAATCTGTTGTTGTCATGATCCCTACGCCCCTCAACCCCAATGTTGGTGGGATGATTCCACCTTTTGGTAGGTCGGGTATTAGTTCTTCCTCAAACCCTTCTTCTTTCACCTCCTATTCCACTGATTTCATTTTGGTTGCTGATAGAACAAACCTTGCTTGCTTTGAGTCTATGAGAGATGCCTTTCCCACTCAAATCAATACCCCTGCCCCAAGCTGTGGAGGTCTAGCTCTTGGTAGCAATACTATGGAGTTGGAAGTTGGTGCTCTTACAGGCCAGCCAGATCCTTCTGTGAAAGGAAAGAGTTTGGCCTCGGCTTCAGGGGTTAAACGCCCTTCCTTTCAAACCCATCAAGCTGTTGTTGGTGGCTCCTTGAGGTCTACCCTCAAGCGAGCTTGTGCTGGTGACAATGAAGATGGCTCATCTGCAACAACTTTGGAACCTGAACAGACAGGTGATGCGGAGCACACCCGCCCAGAAAAATTAGTTTATTAAGCTAGAATGCATGTGGTTTAGGGAGTACACGTGCATTCAGACGGCTCTCCCTTTTGGTGAAAGATCACAAACCTCTACTCCTTTTTTTGATGAAAACTCAGCTTCCTATCCATGTAGCGGACAAACTCAGGGTCAACCTTGGCTTTGACCATGCTTTTGAATTCCCTAGGAAGTATTTTGGAGGGGGACTTATGCTTTTGTGGAAGGATTGTGTAGATGTTAATATTTTAATTTTTTCATGTAATCATATAGACTATAATACAACTCTTAATGATAATGAAATATTTTATTTCACTGGCTTTTATGGTTTCCCTGCTGCTTCTCAATGTGTTTTTACTTGGAATCTTCTTGATGAAGTTTTTTATAATGCTCCTAATCTCCCTTGGCTCATTATGGGGGATTTTAATAGTTATCTTTTTCATAGTGATAAAATTGGAAGTAGTTATTTTGATAATAATATAGACAGTTTTTCTAACATAAGTTTCAACTGTTTCCCCTTCCTTTTATAGGTCACAAATATACTTGGTAAAATAATACTATTTCTGAAAGATTAGATTGGGCTATTGGGTCTGATTTGGTGTAATCTATTTCCTTATGCGGTTCTCTATCATTTGCCATTTTATGGTTCTGATCATAGAGCTCTTAAGGTCATGATTAATCACCATAGTGATTAATCATGACCTAAAAACATTTGTTGCATCCTTTTCACCAATAAACGGTTCCACTTTGAAAACATCTGGTTTGAGAACCCTGAGTTTTACACCACAATTAGAAATTCTTAGGACATAGGTACTCATGGGATGCATAATTCAGGAGTTTACTCTAGGTTCATTTCTTGTTAGAATGCTTGCATTTCTTCTCTTAAATCCTGGGGTAACTCTATTAGACATATTTTTAAGTCTAGGATTACAACTCTTTAACAGGAAATTGATAGGCTTCAATCTACTCTTCCTAGTGATAGGAATATTATCTCACATGTTAAACATCTTCAGTCCCAACTTGATGCTCTCTTATATAAGGAGGAAGTTTATTAGAGACAAAGGGCTAGGGTTCATTGGCTTAGGGCAAGAGATAGAAACACAACCTTCTTTCATCGTTTTGCTTCTCAAAGGAAGAGAAATAATACTATCAAGTTTCTTAGGGATGATAATGGTACTGTCTTTAGCAACCTTAAGGATATGAGTGATTTAATTATCTCTTACTTTGGGGATCTTTCCCATTGCAATGGTTTCGATATTGAGGTAGTCAACCACATTCTTAACTATTTAGGTCCCCCTCTTGAGGATTCTGAGGTTGATTTCTTAGGTTAGCCTTTTACTTTTGATGAAGTCCGCCAGGCTATTTTCTAGCTCTCTGGTGATAAAGCTCCGGGTCTTGATGGCCTTAATGCTTACTTTTATCGAAAGCACTGGGATACTGTTGGTACTGATTTTGTTTAGGCTGTCTTAGACTGTTTTAACAATGAGACTGATTTCTTTGAGATCAATTCCACTCTAATTGTCCTTATTCCTAAAAAGCAAAGGGCTAGCACTCTCAAAGATTATAGGCCCATAAGCCTTTACACCACTTTTTATAAGGTCCTTTCTAAAGTGTTAGCCAATAGGCTTAAAATGGTGCTTGATAAACTTATCTCTCATTTCAAAGTGCTTTTGTGGTTGGGAGAGTCATTTTTGATAATATTTTGATTGCTCAGGAGGTTATTCATGCTATCAACTCTCGAAAGCATGGTAAATGTGGTTGGGCTGCCTTAAAGCTTGATATGGCAAAGGCTTTTGATAGGGTCAACTGGCATTACTTGAAGAGCGTTACGCTTCATTTAATATCCCTGTCAATTTTGTTTCCCTTATTATGAAGTGTGTGACCACTTCTAGCCTTTCCCTTTCAATCAATGGGGTTGTCTAAGGGTCGATTAAACCTTCCTAAGGCCTTAGACAGGGAAATCCTTTATCCCCTTATCTCTTTCTTCTCTGTGCTGAAGGGTTATCCTCTCTCCTTCGTGCTCATCAAAATGAGGGTCTTCTCAAAAGGGAGTTTCCATATCTAGAAGGGCTCATTCTATTTCCCATCTCTTTTTCACTGATGACATCCTTTTTTTTTTTTGTTCTGCTAATAGGAACTCTTGTAGCTCTCTAAGGGATATTTTCCAGCTCTATTCCCATGCATCTAGTCAGGCCATTAACTTTTCCAAATCTTCCATTTTATTTTCTCCTAACACCCCTTAAGATATTAGAAACCTTTTTTTCACCACTTTTGACCTGGAAGATAGGCCTTTCATTAGCAAATATCTAGGTTTGCCTCATTGTCTTACTCGATCAAAATATCATTCTTTTGCTTTTTTTAGGGACAAAGTCCTTTCTGTTCTCACTAATTGGTCTGCTAAATTGTTTTCTAAGGCTAGTAAAAAGACACTTCTCAAGGCAGTGATTCAGGCTATTCTTGCATATACGATGACTTGTTTTAGACTGCCTGTTAAATTATGTAAAGGAGTTGAAGTTGCGATGGCTAGATTCTGGTGGGGTTCTTCTGGTAGTTCTAAGAAAATTCACTGGAAATCCTGGAAAATAGTATGTCAATCTAAGTATCTGGGAGGGTTGGGTTTTCGCTCTTTAATTCATTTTAATCAAGCTATGTTAGCAAATCAAGCTTGGAAAATTTTTAAAAACCCTAACTCTTTATTGTGCCAGATTCTTAAAGCTAGGTACTTCCCTAACTCCTCTCTTCTTGAAGGTATTCCTGGTCATAACCCCTCTTATGCCTGGAGGAGTATTCTGTGGGGGAGAGATCTGATGGCTTCTGGTCTTATTTGGAAGGTTGGGGATGGGGATAACATTCTAACCATTGAGGATCATTGACTTCCCAATAATAAATATATCTCTTATAAAGATGGCAGCTTACCTATTTCGTCTAAACTTTCTTATTTTATTTCTGACTCTGATCATTAGGATGTATTTAAATTAAGGAATCACTTTGACGAGTCTATTGTTCATGATATTCTAGAGGTTCCTGTTACTGGTTTGCCAGGTAAAGATGATGTTATTTGGTCAAGGGAGAGTTCTGGTTTTTTCAGTGTCAAGTCAGCCTATCAATTAGCTCTCTCTTCTCAAGATATCCCCTCTTCCTCCTCCTTTGTCAGTTCTAAGAAGTTTTGGAGTAAGATTTAGCACTCTAAAGTTCCTCCTAAAATTAAACATTTTGTTTGGAGGGTGGTGTCTCATGCTATTCCGGTTGCTTCCTCCCTTTTGGCTAGACATACTATTGATTCTCCACTTTGTCCTATTTGTAAAAACAGCCCTGAAACAGTTCATCATGCTTTGCTAGGGTGTTCCAAATTGAGAAAAGCTTGGAAATCTTCAAGGTTTGTGGATCATTATTATAAAATATAAACACCTTGATATTAGTAAATTTTTATTATGCTCTTTTGATGCTTTGGATAAGGATTATGTTAACATTCTGTTTTGTTTTTTATGGGCTTTTTGGAATCAAAGGAACAATCATCTTCATCATAACAATGTTATCCCAGCTTCTGAGATTTTTGATTGGTGTGTTAGTTACTTTTTCAAATACTTAGATGCACAATACACTAATCACTTAATCAGCATCCTAGTGCTTCAGTTCATTTGCAAAACAGAGTCTCGGATGCTTTGTAGGAGGGTTCTCTGCAGGTTTACACTGATGCTGCTCTTGATCATCATAACAAGAAGCATAGTTATGGTATTGTTGTCGTGGATGAGCTTGATAGAGTGAAAGCTGGCATAGCCAAGCCTTGTGTTGGAAGTGCTCCTGCTGCCATAGCTGAAGCCAAGGCAATTCATCATGCTATTCAATGGATTCAATTGCTTCATCTTCCAATAGATGTTCTAAAAACGGATTGTAAAACCATTGTTAATAAACTTAATTCTTGTAATTGGAATGTTAGTCCACTGAATGATATATTAATTAGTATTAAACACTTGTTATCCTTCGGTCCTAATCTTAAGGTTGTGCATGTGTATAGGGATTCTAATCAATTGGCTCATAAGATTACCAAACTAAGATTAGGACTAGATAATTAGTTGGTTTGGAATGGTCCTATACCTTCCATGTAGCTTGTTTGCTTTGTACTTTCATTGTCTATTCTAATGAAGCACAAGTTTTTCTCTCAATTTTTTTTATAATATATGTTTTTCATTTTTATATTTCAAAAAGTTCTTTATTTACAAAATTATTTTTTTTGATGTTGTTATCCTTCTTCCCCCATTTTCTCTCTGTTACATGCATGTCATCTCTCTCTCTCTCTCTCTCTCTCTCTCTCTCTCTCTCTCTCTCTCTCTCTCTCTCTCTCTCTCTCTCTCTCCATTTTCTGTTCATTTTTCTTTCTCTGTCCATCATCCACAATTAGATTTTTGAAACCGTCCCAACTTCTGCCCTAATCCAATGATTTCCCAACTTCCTATTTCAGTTACGACTTCCTCTCTTCCATAACACCTCTCTCTCTCTCTCTCTCTCTCTCTCTCTCTCTCTCTCTCTCTCTCTCTCTCTCTCTCTTCTTCTTCTTCTTCTTCTTCTTCTTCTTCTTCTTCTTCTTCTTCTTCTTCTTCTTCTTCTTCTTCATTTCTCAACTATTTTTGTTTTATTGTGTATAAGTGACCATCACTAGGCCAGGTTCGATGTCCCCTTCCCCTACTAAAAAAATATCTAAGAAACCTAAGAAAGCTCCTTTAAAGTCCACTAATTTGAAGGTTGGAGGTGAACCTAAAATGGATATGAAAAGTATTGCAAAGAAGGAAATGTATAATATCTCTTATGTTCCAGAGGCTTCTGGTTCTGAAAAAATACCACTTCCATCTAAGGTTGAAGCTCATAAGGCAAAGAGAATGAAGTCTTTGAAATTTGTTAAGGATGTAAGGCTTCGATGGTTGTTTTTATGTATTTTTTTAGTTATTTTTGTGTTGTTTAACTTATTTTTATAGTTAACAATTTTCTAAGTCTTTTTATAGTATATAAGAAAATGTTTCAAAAACTTCCAAGAATGTTGAAGCAACTGTGCATATATTAATGATTGAGAAATGTGTTTGATTTTAGTTGTATGCACTGAAGAGAAACATTTTTTTAAGAAATTTTGCTTTTATATTTTTGTAAACTTTTTTCTAGTTAATTTCACATGTATCTTGCATGGAATATTAAACATTATAATTTTATTTAATTTGTTTATGTCTTTTAGTATAGTGAAAAACAATTATTCTGTTAATTTTACATCAAGTATGGGTATAATTATTTTCTTTTTTCTTTTTTTTTTTAGAAAAAAGACAATAGTTGTTAATAGGTTTTTTTCACTGTTAATAACTATTTATCAAAGATATAAAAATATAAAAATAATTGTATAAATAATTTAAGGAATCTATTAATTTTAACCACTGAAATTTAACATTCAAATAATGTAAAAGCAACATGTTTAAAAAGTAATAAAATTAAACAGCCTTTTTACAATTTTAAAACAATTGTAAAATGCTATTACTAAATATAAGTAATTTTTCTTTAGATTTACAATCACTTTTTATCAATGCCTCCACTTGATTTAAAATCAACAAAATGCGTGTTTTCTTATTATTTTCCATGTCTGAATGTAAAAGATAAGATAAGTTTTTGTTTTGACATGTAAAAATCTATTCCTTTTGTTGAACAACCATTGTAGTGTATAAACAATTCATAACAAACTTTACAACAACATGAAAACAATTTGATTTTATTTTCAAGTTGAAATAAGATGTTGCAAAAATAATATAAAAGAAGCTTCACAATAACATGAAAACAACTTAATTATTCTTTTGTAGATATTGTGTATTTTTCAACCAAAACACAATATCAAACGATAAACAAATAATAATAGATTTTTCAATATTCAACATCTTCGGGTAGCTGCCGAAAACGATTGTGATTCTGTGTTGCTGAATGTGTTCACGCACAATGGATATCGTGTGAAATCAATTTTCTTATTAGTTAATAGCTTTATGTAAAATAACAGACTTTTGTCATCTTTGATTTGGAGTGGTTGACAACCTTCCGTTAGTTGATATTTTAGTTGTTTTTGAATTGTTTCACGATTACATTGTAGTTTTTCTATTATTATCTGCACTAGTTTAGCAAAGCGCAATCTCTTAATATTATTTCTCCAATTGATTCGTAATCAACTTAGTACATTAGTACTTGTTGTTATTCCAATGACTATTGCTCTGTACCGAAATTTGCAGAGATTCCATACTTAAAACTAGTGTATCAATTAATCATGACATAATCAGTAAATGACCTTAAATGTATCACTATTTTTTTAAGTGTGAATTATTTGCACTAATTTATTCAGATCTATCAATTTTACTTTGATCTACTTCAAAAACATTAAATAACAACCTAATTATGAAAGAAAACACTTAAAGAATTGGTACCTTATATTTTTTGATAGTATAGTATAAACAACTCATAATAAACTTTACTACAACTTGAAAATAACTTGGTTTAATATAGTATTTTCAAGTTGAAGATAAAATGTTGCAAAATAACGCAAACGAAATTTCACAACAACATGAAAATAACTTTTTTATTATTTTTTTTTATATTTTAAAATTTATGTTTCTACTTTCGTCTTTTCAATTTTTAATTTTAATGTTAAAAATTATGGAAAGATTAATCTTACTGAATAAACAATTTAATTATTTTTAGATGGGATGAGTCAAGATATTATAATACAATATATATTTTTCTTTTTCTCTTGTGGTCAACACAATTATTTCTTTATTTCATTATTTATTATTCTTAATAATAAAGTTACATCAATTTCTCATTATTTTTGTGTTGTTATTGTATTTTTCATACATCTTTTATTTTACGATCATGGACAACCAAAAGAAAACATGACAATAACGTTAAAACAACATAGTTTTATTTTGAAATTTTAAAACACACTCACTGTTCTCATTATACTACCCAAAAACTTCAATTCATTGTTTTCATTCCATATTTTCGAAAAATACCAAAAAATACTAAAATATATGAACTAAAACCACCAATATATGTAAATCAACTAAACAACAACAACTAATTAAGAAAATAATTAAAGCAAATATACTAATCAACATCAGATTTGTTTTTAATAAGAAAATCTAGAAAATTTGGCAAGTAATTAAGCATTTATGGAGATTTACCTCAATCGTGATCTTCTCTTGTTAACTTTTCATGGAGATCTCTATTGTTGGTCGTGTTGCCATGGCTGATCAGAAAAAGCTTCTTGTCAAAGTTCATGGTGGTCGGTAAAAGCTTTCTCGTTGGCATTCATGGTGATCGGCAAAAGTTTCTACATTATTGGTGGTGTTGTTTGAAGAAGCTACGTCGATTATGGAGTAGATCTTAGATTATTTGGGTGAGCTCATGATGATTTGAGATCTAAATATTTAGAAAAGTCATTTTGGGAAGGTCATTGTAGATACCGTATTTTTGAAAAAAAAAAACTTTGAATTTTTCTTTTTTTGTTTAATTTTTTACATGAGAGCAAAAAATTAAATTTTTACCAAAATAAAGCTATATGAGAAAATTTTCTCACATTTAATTATACCAATAATAATATTGCACTTCAAAAGATATTAGACATATCTTTTAGCATTTCTCTAAATAAAAATAGAGCTTTTTTCAAGTATATACAAAAAAGGCAACTAAATTATAAAAATACTGTGAACCAGCCCTTTAAACATTTATCCAGCCCACAAATCTTACCAAAAATCTTTAGTCACACGAACCAAAACTCTTACCAACGGAAGCTTCAATCGATCAACCCAAAAATACAGTCAAAATAAAACTCAAGCAGGCATAAAACTACCATTATTTCTGACGACTTCACCTGAGAAGAAGATAAGAATCAATCCAAACAAATTTTGTTTCGTATTGATGAAAGAAAGAGCAAAAAAAATGGTTCGAAACTAAAATTCAACCCTGAATTCCGGTTTAATTCGCAGAAAACTAATCCTCCTAATATCAATTTTTAGATTCATAATATGTAGATCTCTAACAAACAGATCTGGAGCTCCCGATCAATCTAAATCGGGTATATTTCGAAAAAAGAAAAAAAAAGTATTAATACTACAACTAATGTTTATATTGTTGCATTTACGTTGTTTTACAGATTTCTAATAGTGAATTTGTTAATATCAAATAACAAAAAGTATAAACTCGCATGCATCTACAACCACATACATCTACATATGGTTGTAGTTTTTTATGTTGCATTATAGTTGCATTATGATTTCATTAAGGTTTTGTTGACGATCAGAATTTGAAATATGAATGACTACAAATTGAAAACGTAATAATGGTGTTTATTAAATTTATAGGTGCTTCATTTGTCAGTATAAGAGAAATATCTTTAAAGAAACTTCAATAACATGGTTAGTTATATGTATATATTCAATTGGTTGAAATTTAAGTTAGTTTACATATGTCTAAGAGTTGTTTATCCATATATTACTAACAATGTACAATTGATTGTTGTTAAATGTTTTAGAAAAATAAACATAAAGTTTCTTCAAGAAAACCAGTTACAAAACCTTAGTTGCATTTTAGTTGCATAATAACTGAGCTACAACAATAATAATTTATAATAAATACAGGACTCAGAATTGGCAATACATGACTTGCATGTCGATAGTAGTAAGTTTCTTTTCTACTTCATACGAATATTATTATTTTTCTTTTTTTAAGTTTTTATGATAATTTGCTCTCAGCATATATAACAGTTGCATTACAGGTTTATTACAGTTTTCCACAAGTTGACTTACATAAATTAAAAATTTATAATTTCATAAAAAAGACAAAATTCCATTCCTCATCTTTTGCAATGGACAATTTGATGATGGAATGAATTATGCAAATTACGAAGCTAGTGGGCAATTCATCTCAATTAATTGTAAATATGATGAACTAATACACAAGCTGAAAGAAATGCTGGAATGCAACCAAGAAAACATTGACTTCCAACTGAAATACCAAGTGAAAGGATACCGACCGTTAAGATTAAAAGACGATCAAAGCCTATACTTCTACATACAACTAAAACTGAAGGAACCTAACTTCACAACATATCCATTGTGTGTGAATGTGATCAACAACAAAACAACAACAAACAATCCATCATTCTTGGAAATGAGTAACTCATTAGTTGCACAAACAAATGTAATTGCAACAAAACAATGGCAATACACCACCAACAGAAGAATCAACAACTCAACAACAAACAATGTAAGGAACAATGCCGGAAGATGGTGAAACAGTGTTTGACTTCATGGACTATGCAAAATTGGTGGCTGAGGAAATAGTTGAGCAACTTGAAAACAACCCAGATAGAGAGGCAGAAATCACTGATTATGACAAACTACTAATCACAGATTCGCAAGATCCTGAAATAGAAGAAGCACAAATATACAAGGACAAAGAAACACTTCAAAAGTGTGCTTAGTTTCTATGCAATTAGAAATAACTTCCAATACAAGGTAAAAAAGTCTTTCGCAAAAACATACAAAATTTGTTGCTTGGATCTAAAATGCAAGTGGGCACTAATGACATCTAGAAACGGACCGACCAAGTCTTTCATAATCCGTAAATATGACAGAAAGGTGATACACACTTGTGATCTAAACATAAGATGTGTAGACAAAAGACAGACTACAACAAAATTGATTTGAAACTACATCAAGCCAAGATTTACTAACATAAAAACTACTCAAACGCCAGAAGACATTAGAGGAGAAATGAAAATAAGTATGGCGTAAAAATAAACTACAAGAAAGCATGGAGAAGTAAAGAGCACGTGCATGAAGAATTACGCAGAAAAGAAAAAGAATCATACAACCTACTGCCAAGTTTTTTGCACATGCTACAGAAAACTAATCCAAGAACCATAGTACACATGAAAACTGAAGAAATTAATAGCTTCATGTACTTGTTTGTGGCAGTAGATGCTTCAATAAAGGGATGGAACAAGTGCAAATCCATAATCGTGGTTGATGGAACTTTACTAAAATCAATATATGGAGGGACATTGCTCTCAGCCTATACCCAAGATGCAAATGGACACATTTTCCCCCTAGCTTTTTCTATTGTGGATTCAAAAAAAATAACAACTCATGGCAATAGTTTTTTACAAAATTAAGGGAAGCATATGGGGTCAGAGAAGAATAGTACTTGATCTCAGACATACATGAGAGCATAATTAAGGCAGCTGCTAATGTATTTCCAGAAATAACTCATGGCTACTGTGTATACCACCTATTAAGCAACCTTTAAGAAGAATATAAGCAAACTCGATAAACTATTCTTTACAGTAGCAAAAGCATGCACAGATAAGAAATTTTAACCATATGAGTGAGCTTAACAGCTTGGACAAGCGTGTTAGACCCTATTTACAACAAGTTGGATACTACAAATGGTCAAGTTACCACAACAAACACAGCATGTATACAGCTATGACTTCTAGCATTACTGAATCTCTAAACTAAGCAAACTTAGCAGCTAGAGAATTACCAATCACTACACTAATGGAGTCATTAAGAGATTTGATACAACAATGGACATACACAAACAGGAAAAAAGCACAAAAAACCACAATAATCTTGACACCTACTGTAGAGAAGAAATTAATCAACAACTTTGTGAACGCATTGACAGAAAATGTAAGAATACATTAAACTTCAAGTAGCATAACAATTTCTTTGTAGTTTTTTTTTTTTTTCCAGTTTTGTTAACATTCAATACATTAATTATCCTTACCTAATCTACAGGTGAAACCAATAAACAACAACATGTTTGAAGTGGTACAACAAACAAGGTCATAGATAGTCAATTTAAAGGAAAAAAAATGCAATTGCAATAGATTCCCACCAGACAAACTCCCATGTGCTCATACTCTTGCTATGATGAAAGAGATGAACTTAAATGTCTACAATTACTGTTCACAATATTACACAACCAAAATAAGGTTTGAAACATATAGCGGGTCAATATATCCTGTACATAATCACACAATATGGGATGTACATCAAAACATCAAAGATATCATTGTTCTGCCACCAAACCAAAAAATGAGATCCTGAAGACCAAGAAAAAGAAAATTTATAGGTGAATGGGAAACAAAAAAATAGAATAGGTGCAATAATTGTGGCCAACAAGGTCACAACTGAAAGACATGCCACAACTAAGCAATTAAATAGAGACATGACATTTATTTAAATTGTTTAAATTTCTATGTGAACTCTTACAGCATAAAAAATTACTTTGATAGATTGTTATTACTTTCCAATACTAAAATGGTTTTTTTAAGATTGCATAACAGTTGCTAGACAGTTGTGAGCCATGTTAAAAATACATTGCTAATAAGATTTCTACTAAATTAGTTTTTTAAGAGTTAGATAATAGTTTTTTTAATGTTGTATGTGAAATTAAATATACTTAAAAGGTTCATTATAAGTTCATAACACATTTGGTGTTAAGATAAAGAAGATTTTACATACTGGAATGGTTAGTTTAAAATTACATAACAGGTGCTAAACAGTTGCCCTAACAACAAAAGTATTAAGAACCAAATTACAAAAAAAAAAGCATCAATTGTCTCAAAAAAAAATTACAATAAGTCATACATAAATTAAACTATAACATATAACCAGGAAAAATAAATAATAGAATCCATTAAAAAGTCTTATCATTTAACATTTAAAAATCAAACAAGTTCATAAATCAATTCCTCATCAGATGACCCTACTTCTTCCCTTTACCAGCATTCGAAGAATTGTTCTGCTTCTCATCCTCATTGTTTATATTTTTGTCATTTTTCTTTGACCATTGGCAAACAAGAGGGCAGCAAGGCGAGTGCGGTAAACTTTAATGTCAAAGTCATTAGGGATATCTTTGCTATTGATGAAGAACTCTGCAAAAGCAGCAACAAATGCGCCACAATCACTGTTTGACAAAAATAGAAAAACACAACAGTTAATCAACTATTATGCAACACACACAAAAAAAAAAACAAAAAGGAACAACACAAAAGAAATTCACTTTTTTCGCTGAATTAGAAGACTAGCGATCTCCACCACTATTAGTGAAGCTTTCAAATTAGAACCCAAATCAAGAACATTGGACCTATTCTTCCAAAATCCAAGAAGATCAAATAATAATGGGAGCACAATAAAATACGCCTTCATTGTATTCCTTCCAGCAGCATTCATTTCGGTAGTTCTCAAGGAATTAGAAAGAAATATAAGCCCCTCGTTCAAATCCAGACTCCCAAACACCCAATGGATCTCTTTCCTAAGATTTACAATGAACAAAATATAGTTGGCTTCATACCAAGGCTTAGAACAAGAAATTTATAAACTTTTGATATAATGGGCTATTGGGTGAGCAACATGATATGAGGCATCTTCCTTTTTAATGACTTCGCCTTGTAGAATTTTTGGTATAAAGACTGGATAGAATCATCAAAAGGCCGTCTGTTATAGCAAAATTCTCAGTTACAGCAGAAGAATACTTTCTTTTTTTTTTTTTTCTAAAATAATAGAAAATAGTATTCACGTGTTGAAACAATACAAATTAAAAAAAAATAGTAAGAACATGGACACACATTCCAAGATCATCAAAACAAATGTAAAATTGAAAAATAATCAACAAATAACTATATAAAAAATAAAAAATGTACAAATAGATTTAAAGATATTACCGAGTCATTAATAAACATGTCATAGTAAGAAAGATGATAAAACCAAGTTTATCTTCAATATAGTATACACTCAACTTGAAACTCAGAGAGAACTTTTTGGCACCATCCTCATAGACATTAAAGGGCCTATTTATAAAACAAATGAATATGGAAAAAACTTAATTCAAATAATTGCCAGCAAGAATCAATTACAAAAAATACAAAAATAGAATATACAAAATATCACCTAGGATATTTAAGCAATCCTTTGCTAATCTATTCGTCAAACTTTGCCTCAAGTTCAGGAGAAACGGGAACAAACAAAGAATCATCAAGAGCATAAAGGCCATTGACATTAGTAACGATCTTGAAATCTTGCTCATTTCCTGCAGATTGAGAACCTGAAGACATAAGCTCCATTGGAGTGGTCTTCAAATTAGATAACCCAAAATCAACAAAAAGAGATTTCAATGTTAAGGCACGCTTTCTCTTGTCAACAAGAGGAGTACAAGGAAGAGCGTCATCCTCTTCTTCTTTAGAAACATTGGCATTTGTTTTTTCAACTTCCTCATCAGGAAGGGAATGTGGAACCTGCAAAAAAGAAAAATAACAAGTAAACAACTCACATGTTAAAAACTAGAATAAAGCTCTATTGCAACTATAAATCAACTACTCTAAAACGCAATCTCAAAAAATTTAAAATATAAAAAAGCAACATACCTTGATTTTTGCGATTGCCTCCAAACCAACGAAAACAACTTGATCTTTATCAATCTCAAGTACGCTTAGGCCCTTGAAAAAAATTATCTCCCTTTAAATCAACTTCTTTGCCCTTGACATTATCAATATCCTTGGACTTATTGCCTTTACTACCTGCAACAACATTAGAAGCATCCTTATCATCAAACTCATCCTCATTATCAGCACCATCAGCACGATCTTCACCCAACTCATCACCACCATTAGACTCATTTTCAATATTCTCTGATTCTAGTAATCCTTTCTCATCATCATCATCAACATCATTAGAATTAGGGTCATCAATATTATCAGATGTCTTCACCTATTTAACAACAGTAAAACAACTAAAAAAACATGAAAGAAACCAACCCTAATATAACCAGGATTTAAGAAAGCCAAAACTATATATAAAAAAAATACCTCAACAGAAGGGCGGTCGTAAATGAAAATAACTTTTTTTTTTAATATCTTGAACAAAAGACAAGAAAGACTTGAAGTTAAGGTCAACAAAAGACCTCAACGCAATAAAATCATTGGTCAACGATTCCTGACTGGATATAACTTCTTCCAACTTATCTTTTAACATATCTAGATCGTTAGAATCAATTTTTTTTGGAATATGAACCAATCTCAAAGGTTGGTTTGAATGGAGCATGATCATCTATAGATTCATCCAAAAATAAGCCATCTAATTTGAGAGTTTTCCTTTATTCATCAGTATCGATCTGACCATGTCTAACAAGGTCCGACTTCTTCTCTCTACAACACCGTTCTGCTAAGGTGTTCCAGGTGTTGTAAGTTGGGACAAGATCCCTTCTTCCAACAAATAGTCTTTGAATTAAGAATCCAAATACTTACCGCCACGATTTGATTGAAGTGTCTATAATAATTTACCTAATTACTTTTCAGCCATAGCTTTGAAGTCCTTGAACTTTCCAAAAGTTTTAGACTTCTTGGCCATCAGGTAAGTATGACCGTTTTTAGAATAATCATCAATAAAAGTGACAAAGTACTCATAACCTTCTCGAGATTAAATATTAATAGGTCTGCACACATCAATGTGTAAGCTTAAGTTGTTCTTTGGCTCTATTGCCTTTTGTAGAAAAATGTATTTTTACCATCTTGCCTTCTAGATAAGATTTGCATACTAGAAGAGTTCTAACTTTTAGTTCTCTCAAAGGACCATCCTTTGTCAGCCAATTTATTCTATCTAGGCCAATGTGGCCTAAACGTAGATTCCATAGATACGTTTCATCATCATCAAACCTTTTGCCTCTTATTTGATTAAGGCAATGCTACTCTAAATAATTCATTATTTAAAATTAATTGCTCACTTGGCTTGAGCACATAATATATATTACTCTATTTTGCAGAAATAATAGGTGTACTATTCTTGGAAATAATAATCTCATTATTAATAAAACCATTATTGAAAAATTATTCATGCAAAAGAGATAAAGAAATAATGTTCTTGGTACATTCAGTAATAAAATAAACATTGTTCAGTAACAAAAATTTATTATTGAATTTCAAGTGGACTTTGACAACACCCTTGGTAGACACTTGTGCTATATTTTCCACGTGCATAGTCACCTCCCCATCAACCAGCGCCCTTGATGATTCAAGTATCTGCATAAAAGAATAAATATGATAAGTGGATCTAGAATCAACAAGCCATAAGGATTTATCATCCTCCACTAAGTTAGCTTCAAGAACAAATAAATCATATTTACCTTTCTTAACTCAAAGAGATACTTGTTACAATTTCTCTTCCAGTGTCCCATTACATCACAATAGAAACACTTGCCTTTAGCCTTCTTGTCCTTGGACTTTGGGCTAGCTTTGTTCTTCTTGGCCATAGGTGACTGTTGGGAATATTTTACCAGGATCTAGATTTACTAACAAGTATGTTTCATTAACATCCTAAATATGAATTCTCTAAAACAATGAAATAAACACATAAGGGTTTAAGAAAACCTTACATTGATTGCACCGAAATAATATGACTCCTTTCGCTCAAGATCTTTAGCCCTTGATTCCTTTCTGGAGCAGAGCATTATCAAGATCTGAACCTGGATCTCTTTCTCTCCTTCGGATTTGGTTACCACCGTCTTACTCACTATCATTGAGTACTTGACTTGCTATGTGTAGGCATGTCACTCACTCACTATAGGCCGAAATAGGTGAAGAACAATGAAGGAGATTTGAATCACTAAGGAAGAAACTCTCTCATCTAGGTTTGTTGAAGGCATTAATTTGACAAAGTGTCAAAAGTGTGGATGAGATGAGAGCATCATGTTCCTTTTATAGTGTTTCAACTAGGGCTTAGGGTTGAATTATATGGATTAAAAAAGAATAAAATATTGGGCAAAAATACACATATGGCCGTACACTTTAAAAGCTAATTTCTAGTTAGATTTTTGCCACTTTTTTTCAACCACTTATTCTTCTTTCTAATAATACTATATTTTCTAATTCAATCCTATAAATGCCAAAACTATTTATTTAATAATTATAATTAATTACTAAATAAAATTGTCATTTATGTAATTTATTAATTAGACCATACAAAGTCTCTTAATTAACAAATTGACCCCAAAACCTCTTTTCTTCACAATCAAGCCCTTGCTTAGTGAAAATTCATAAATAAGACATATTCTAATTTTAGAATTATAATTGATTAATTAAAATCAATTAACTGAGTCTGCAAATAGTATTATCTTAACTAGTGAGGGGGCCAAGGGCCTATATAACCGAGCTTTCAATAAGTAGATCTAGAAATCACCAAGTAAATTCTCAACTTATTAATTCCTCATTGAACCATTATAGAACTTGGAATTGAATACACTCTTAGTTATATAGAATGCTCTATATGTACCACGATATAGATACGTTATGATTATCCATTGTTACAATCCTAATAGTCAAGGATCCTCTATAGATGATCTACACTGAATAGGGACAAATTTACAATTTTACCCTTCAATGTATTTTATCCTTAAAACACTTAGCTACCTATAAATGATATTTCAGTAAACTAATATAATTACTGAAATGAGATCTTAATCATTTATCTCTATTCAGCCAAGCTCGAAGGAAATCATCGTTTCACTTCTAAGTCTAGATAAAAGCTATAGATTCCATATCTATGATTAGCGCTCCCACTCAATTGTACTATCATGTTCCCAAAATATACGTATCACCCAAACCAAAAGGTAGGCTTAACTAACAAATCAAAGAACACAAATAACACTCTTGAGATCGAACCTAACCATGTCGGGATTAAGATCCATAGACCTAAGATCAACCATTGATATTGACTTAGAAAGATATAACTGTAAGTTTATGATATCTTATCTAAGTTTAATATCGGTCCCTTCCAATGTATACTCCATACATCTGATACTGGTAAACTTTGTCAATGCCCTAGAAAAGGACATAAGACTTATCAAAGGTGTAAGTATACCTATCGTAGATTATCATGCCAGTCTAAATCCAATGAACTGAAAAATCATGGGAATTCAAATTTTGAACATATAATCATGATTATATTCCACTGTGCTGAAGACACTATGATCATGAGCAAATACATATGTTCTGGACTTAATAGAATTTATACATTAAACAATCACGAAATAAATCATGTGAACCGTGCAACATAAAGAGAATTCTGATCTTTATTAATTAGTAAATCTGATTATATTGAAATGGGCTTAATTTAGGGCACAAAACCCAACAAACTCCCACTTGCACTAATATAAAACAAAAAGTGCATTTCAATTAATCTCAACACCTTGATATCCAGATCAAGTGTAGTATGTAGTACTCTCTCCGTAATAGGATCTGAGAAGTTGTATTCAATACAACCTTTCCTCCACCATTACATTTCCTTAATCACGAAATCCTTGATATTGTGAAATTCCTTTCTATATGTCTACTCATCTAGGGATACTGGATTCTTTATTTTTTGGCAACTACTTCTGTGTTAGTCAGGAAGTAACACTAGTAGTTAATAAATTGTTGGTACAATGCCAAAAATGTATAGAACTTTCCATAGATTGAATAAGTATCTTTCCTGCAACTTTAACATTCAGTCTCTCTGGTAGATTTAGAGACTTCAGATAGGTTTGTACACTTCTCCAAAATTACTACCCCACCCCCAGAGTAATCAAAATCTCATCAGTAGACTTTCTAGCACTAAGGCAAGTCTAAAAAACCTGATTTGGTGTAGTCTACGAGTATTGAATACCACCCTTATCGACTAACATATAGTTCCTCTTCTTGATCTTAAGGTTTACTTGATTGTCTTCCAATGTTCCTTTCCTGGATTAATTTGATACCAACTCATTACTCCCACTCAACAGCAGGTGTCTGGTCTAATGTATTGCAAAGCATATCTGAGACCTCTCACTGTTGATTCAAGGAATTCTTTCATTGGCCTTTATCTTTTCTGGAATAGTTGAAACTTTTCCTTAGATAAATAAAATCTATATCTAGAAGTCGAGAAGCTTCTATAGATTTCCATTAGAAAAATGCTCCAGCAACTTACTAAAGTAAGTTGCTAGCACTAGAGTAATTAATTAACCAGGTATACCACAAGCCATAGGTTTAGATAATCTCAAACCTATAACACTAGGAACAGGAAGTTTTGTTAAGTCCATTGAATAGGCTTACTAACGAAATTTCTTTTCTTATCCTTGTAATAGAAACCTTTTGGTAACTCCATATGAATGGTTTTAACCATAGTTCTCTTGGCTTTGCTTCTTAGTTTCTTATACCGACAATCCATTACTTATTTAAACTAATAATGGATTTTATCACAAGTCTTCCAAGTCATAACAGGGTGAGTTCCTTGAAACCCTCTCACTACAACAAGGTACGATGACTTTCTGTCTAAGAACATAAATGGTATTGTCCTCTTCGGTTGTGTTAAGACAACAGAGGAAGTGGGGCCACCTTATTTCGAATAAGATGATAGAATACTTTTGGAATCAAGAAAAAAATATCTCCTCTACTTTGCTACTTTATTTTGAGACTTAGTCATATTCTTAGAAAAGTAGTATTTGTTGAAATAAATACTTTCTTATCTTAATGACCATAGGATGGTCCACCCCTAATCACTTAGAATAGCTATCAAACATGCAAACCTTGGTTAACAGTTTTAGCTTTTCTTAAGATCACGATTAGGTCATCCATGAATCTAGTAATTATTTACACTAAGTACACAACCATTTCATCATTCTACAATTTTCCTATCACTAGGGTATTTCCCTAGAAGGACTTAGGCAACTACTAGTAACTAATCATAGACCTTATACTATCATCAATATGCAAATCAAATTTCTGGGAAGGTAAGTTTGGATACAATTCGAAAATTCAACTTAATGATCTTTGAACTGCATATCCACCAAATATTTATCCACCCCTATCAGTTCGTAAGATCTTTAACCACTTACCTTAATATTTTTCAAAACTGCTAGAAATTCATGAATGAAATACTTATCATATAAATTCATAGAAATTTAAGAAGAGAGAGTTGAATGCCTTAGTGCTTCTAAACTCTTAAGTGCATGTGTCGAATGAATGAAAAGAGAGAGGTCCCTTTCACGTAGGGTTAAGGCCATTTATATAGTGTTAGGGTTTTAAATGACAGATAGAAAATGTCCTTAAAAAATATGGTAGTTACAATATGGTGAAGCTTTCCTATTTTCGTGGGCAGTTTAAGTCGTTCCGAAGTTGTAAGGGCTATTGAAGGTCTTCTAGAAGGCCCATGGAAAAAACCACAACCCATACAGGCTGTCAGGATTTGCATTACGAGTTGGTCGGCCAACCCTATCTAAAAGCTGCTCGGCTATCTTCATTCCATCTCTGGTCGGCCAGCTGATGACATGGCCAGGGTCTTGTCAAAACCTTATTTTTCAGCTTGTGTTATTCTTCCTTGATACCTTAAGACCTGATGGTCAGGAAGTTGCCTTGCATTAAGCTGTCTAGCCTTTTGTAGGCTGTGAGCTGTTCGATCTTCTACAAACTATAAGTTGTCTAGCCTTCTGCAGGTTGTAAGCTATCCAACCTTCTGCAGGCTATAAGTTATCTGGCTTGCTAGTCATCCTGCCAGGGTCTTGTCAATACTTGTGTATCTGTGTCTTTGCTCTTGACTTTGAAGCTGTATGGAATGTACCTGTCCGGTTGTAATGGTTTCTACCACGTGTCTACTAGTTTTGGCCACGTGAAGGTGCCACATCAGGTGGGCAGAAATTGGGATAACAAGCAATATCTCTGAGAACTAGTGACTAGCTTTGCCAGAACACAAAAATGGACTATGTGATGTCAAAATATCACTTAAGCATCAAAAAATACATCCTCGACACGTTTTTCCACTCACCCAGTGTCCATGTTGACATCACATGTTAACCTGGGTGCTGGGATGTCAACTTGGGCACTGGGCCTAGAATTGCCTTCAATAAAATAGTCATAATTCACTCAATATTGATCTGATTTATGTAATTCAACTTGTTTTTCGAAGCTATTTCAATGTTCTATAAAGTCATGTCTCACACTTCAATCGCAATTCTAAAGTTATCGACTCTAAATTTCATCCCAAGAGAGTTACGAGTTTAAGCTACAATTACCTGGAGGCTGGAGCGGGTCCCATTGTCGCGACCCAGACTTCGAAAATTGACGATCAACCTCAGAAGTTAATTTTCACAATTTGATCATCATCTACTGTCAAAAATAGCTAACTTATATTTTTTTTTCTTCATATTTTTTGGATTATTTTATTCCTATTTTCTAAGACCTCCTTCACCCATAAAAGGAGAGCTCCTCTAGCTCATTTTTCACATTGAGAAAAGTAGCCATAAGGTGAGAACATATCTCTCTAGTTTTTCTCTCTAGAAATTAGAGCATCCAGACTTATGTAATTCATCTCGTGAGAATAAAAAGTCAAAGTAGACATAACTTTATTACTGTCGTGATACAGGGAGGGAACTACTATAAATTTGTGTCTCTCTATTTATACTTAACATATATTTCATTCTCATTAATTTAGTAAGCGGGTGTAGTTTAAAAATCTTTGATTTCTGAGTGAACAAGCCCCCTGCCGGAGTGCTTTTCCTATCTTTAGCAATATATTAACTCTAGTTTGTAATTTTGATATCATAGACTTTAAATTTGTCCCTAAGAATGACAATGTTTTGGCCCATTTATTGGCGAATCGGGCTAGGAGGAATTGTATTTCCTGTTCTGGTTCTCTTAGGGAAGTAGCTCCTCATGTAGCTACTAACATTGTGGTTTAGATTTCCTTTTAATGGAGTTTTATTAAGCAAAAAAATAAAATAATAATAATAATAATACTAGCTCGAAACTTCAAAATCAACAAATCCGAACATGCACAATTAATGGCTCATTTCCAACTCACATCAAACTTCTACTATTTACAAAAATTCGAAAAGAAAAAAAAATCTACATCTAATTTAAGCTCTCAAAGTCTCACACCAATAAAATAATCAACCTAAACAGTGTACAAGCGACAATGAAAGTTCTGAATGATGCACCTTATTTAATAATAATCTACACATTGTGGCCTTTAAATATAAGCGCACTATAGCCTTGAAGGAATCAAGGCTCTTTGAGAATTGGTGTACTTTGGAAATAAGTTTTACTTTGGTAGAATCTGAGCTATCTCTACTAATATCTTATGTAAAGCTTGAGGCCTCGAGAAAAAAGGTGAATGATCAGAGCCCTTGATCCGAAAAACATGCTCTGGTGGATTCGAGTTTATCATAATCTCCTGTAGAGAAGGACTTATGGCATGATCTTCTTGTGTTACAATGTAAAACCTGCTAACCGAGCCATAATTCGCTTCGGAAAGAGAGAGTTTCTCCATGACTGGTGCAAAAGGAACAGGCCTCATTGATACCGAGGCCAATACAACATCCTGAAATTAGAATAGTCATGAAAAAACTTCATCAACAGAAGCTCCAAATCACAGTTATTCGATTTCGATTAAAACTAAGTGAGAAAGGCCTCATTATGAAGTGTTATGCCGCATACCTTAGAAGGACTTTGATTGAAGAAAAGATCTTTGACCAATTCTTTGTTGTGTTCTATAGCAGTAGGAGGCTGATCCTTCCCATTAGCGTACAAGAATATCTGTGCTTGTTGCATTAGATCATTTGCACCAAACTGCAAAATATTATAAAAGAGTTTATATCAATATATAATTTAGCCACAGTAAAGTTCACTTTGTATGAGTTAATAAACCATGAATTCATGCTAAGCTGACAATGCAAGCTAAAGACTACTACAATTGTTTAAAGAGGGCACCAATTGTTTTTTTCATTTGATATCTTTGGGGTCAGATTCTAAAACATGTAATGGAATTATTTGGTGTCAGAAGGGTGTTTTGACACAATAAACTAAGAAAAAGTGAAAGGAAGCACACACATTTATATATTTGAATAAAGAAGAAAACAACTTTAGACAAGGGTTTAGTTAAGTTTGTTGCATTTTTGTAGAGGTGCATACTTTTTCGAGTGAGTGTTAAGCTATACATTCTTTTCATATAAAACAATAGTTGTTACTTTATATATTCTTTTTCCTTATGAGTCAATAAGTACAGAAGAGAACCAACCTGTCGTGAAAACAAATCAAGGGTACTCTGCCCACTAGCCAACATTGTTGCGGCAATGAATATGGATTTTGCAACTTTAGATGAAAATAATTCCATTGCATAAGATATACAAGCACCCCCAAAATCATGTCCCACCAGAACTACCTGCACTTAATCAAAATAATATGTTAGTGTATAGGCACTCATGGAACTTGAAATGGATTAGTCTGAAGTTGAAGTTATGATAAACAAAGAATTCAAATATCAACTTTCTATTCAAGATGCTAATTGAATGTTGGTTGTGTGAAATTGATCAAAACAACCTTACAATGACCAAAAGAAGAAAGAAGACAAAGATTAGAGAGTGCAAACCTTCTTTCCATCCTCTAGTTTCTCAAGAATATTAGTTAATGGTTTTACATATTGTGCAAGACTTGTAATGCTGTTGGTATCAGATGATTGGACTCCAGAACCATTTAAGTCAACTGCATCAACTTTGAAGCCTTCTTCTTCTAATAGTGTCATGGTTTTATACCAACACCAGGCACCAAATCCACCTCCATGAACAAGAATAAAATGTTTGGTTTCTACACCCTCAACACTCTTCCGGTCCTATAAGCCCACAAAATGAAGTAAAATTCATTAGTTTAATGAAAGAAAAATGGGCACATTATAATCTACACAGTTATTCTAGACTGGAAAAAAATTCATTTATATAATTTTCCTGAGTGGTAGAGTACATTTCACTATGAAACTCTTATTAACCAAAAACCATCATCTAAAGAAGTGAACCATAGAAACATATAGCTTTAAGTCATTTGACCGAGTAAGATTAAAAGCAAATTAGAGGTAACTTAAACACCAAGTAAATAAAAACCCCAATTGCTACAGTGAGGTGTCTGAAACTCAACATTTGACCGAGTCGGTCAAACCAAAAACTAATCATGAAATGTATAGAGAGGAAGAGGAAAAAAAAATGAACTTCATAGAAAATGGAAAATTAAACCATCAAATGAAATGAAACCATTTCTGGCATACAATCATTCTATACTAAGAAACTCAAATAAACATACACATATATACATAGAGAGAGAGAGAGAGAGAGAGAGAGAGAGAGAGAGAGGGAAGTGAGCCGAACAGACCTGAGAAACGAGAAGCTCCTGAGGGTGAAGCAGAGTATCTGACCCAGAGCGTTGCCTAGAACTTGAGCTTTTAGCAAAGGCTTGCTTTCTTGGAGCCGGAGATGGATAGACGACAGAGGTTGAACGGTTCATAAGGGAGGCCGGAAGATCACCAGTGCCGTTTCTCTGGTGCTGCCGGAAAAGCAGAGCTGCCGCCATGGCCTGTTGTTGAAGGAGCAAATCATCTTCTCTATGCTCTGTTTTCTTATTAGTGGAACGGTTTCTTGTGATGAAGGAGTCGTGAGAAGGTGAAGAAGATGACTTTTTATTATTAGTAGGTCGACGCTGTAATAAGTTGTTCACCTCTCTCCGAGGAGCAAAACACCCCCATGAGTTTCCCATTTCTTCTTCTTTCTCAAGATTGATCAGTATCCACTACCAGACTAAGTCTGTATCTATATATAGTTATATTGTAAGTAAACTCTTCTGACAGAACCAGTAGTATATGTGGAAGAACAATATATTCTATTCTGACGGCGATCTTTTTTTAGTTTTTTTAATTTTTTTTTAAAAAAAAAAAGTTCTATGAAATAGTACATCCTTTCCTTCTCTGAATTTATTAAGTTTTACCATAAATTTTAAAATTTAAAGTCAAAATGGTTTTTTTTTTTTTTCCCATTGAATCTCATGCAAAACGAGTCATATTATATTTTATAAATGATGTTAATAGTGTCCCCCTCTTAATTGATGACATAATCCTTCATGATATTCTTATAATGGGAAGTTTGGTGAGCATGAAAAAGGAGACTTTCAACTAATACTATATAAGCCAGCCGTTTTGAAAAACTATAAATAAATAAAAAGCATTGCTTTCACGAGAAAAAGAAATAGTAATGTATTTTGTAATAATAACTAGTCTATATTATTTTTATTAAAGATAACAATTATTGATGGAATGTTAGTTTCAATTCAAGAATTGAACTTTAATATTAGGAGAAAGTAAAATAAGAGAAGTTTGACCATATCCAGGGTGAAGCAATATGTTTCATTGTTTTAGTGAAGGAGAAAGGTCTAATATATAAAAGTTAGATTAGGAAACGGCACTTGAAAAGGACTTGTTTAGATTTGGTCATGGGAAGCTTCGTAGCTTTCAAGTGCTGTAAGTATGGGCCGCAGTTTTTAACACGGCACGAGCACGACCAGACATGAAAAAATATGAATTTGGGCACGACACGGTATAATACTACAAATTAAATTAGTATGATACGAATAATCTATTTTAAATGCCAAACATGTTAAAAACTTTATATTTAATAATATTAACAATAGCAATTTTAATATTTATTAGGAAATATTTAAATTTTAATAGTTATAATAAATTTTTTAAATAATTTTATATGAAAAATTATATAAAAATAATTGAAACTATAAAACATATATAGCTTTAGTAATTATCTCGTCAATTATTAAAAAAAAAATAGAAAAATAGAGTACGAACTTGAGCCTTACAAGAAAACAGGTCGATTCGAGTAAAACACGACATAACACAGCCCGCACTTTTTATGGCACAGTACAATGTTTGTATTTTTTTTATGGCACGACACAAGACAGAACATATTTTCTTATGACACGACATGACATAATCTATATTTATAGCACGAAACATATGTCTAACACTTTTGATGAGATACTCTCCTCTCCTTCCATTATTATTATGTGGCGTGGCTTCTCTCTATATCTTACCTAGACACAAATTTAATGCACATCCACAGATGCAGAAAATTAGAGGAGAAGATTAGAAAATTAAAAAGAAAAAACAATACAATTTGTATTGCAGTTGGTCTTTTGTACTTGTTATTATTGCTATTGAGGTCACTTACTAGTTTGCTCTTTCATTTATGACTCGTTGAAACCATCCCAGTTGACAAAACTGGCCGACCCAAAAAATCACAATATGAATACAATATAAGTAGAGTAAAAATCAACTTAATTCACTCCCTGGAAAATATATATATATTATTGGGGACTTTAGGAAAGTTCAAATAGAAGTATGTGGATTGTAATTGATCACCACGTCTTAACTTCGTCTAAATTTGTATAGTTTAGGTCCAATTTGAGTGTAGGAAATTGGAGAGTAACAACAACATGCACAGCACACACATTGTGACGACAACAAGCTTTCTTGCTTTACACTTTGGGCTTAAATAATGAAAAACTTTACTCCACTATATTCATATAAAGTACTCGTTTTCCAAATTCAAGTTGAAGTTGAGGTCTTACAAAGGACCAAAAACTAATAAGTTAAAACATAAAACGGTTACTCTTTCTTGATTTCTACAAAACCCACCTTCTGTGAAAGGATGCCTTCTTCAAAACCACCTAAACAATAATAATAATAATGACTGTACATTTTATTATGTTATTTTTTGGAGATTGTAGTTAAATTGGTCAGAGCACTGTCCTATCAAGGCGAAAGCTGCAGGTTCGAGCCCTGTCAGTCCCGATAGATCCAAATCCAATAATGATATGTTTGTAATATAATAAGTCCCATTTTTCTACCCTTTCCAATAATAATAATAATAATAATAATAATAATAATGTTGCATTCTGAACTCAAACTTTTGAAAAGCAGTGGGAGCAAGGACATAAACGAGTTCGACACCAAACAAACTCGGTCCGTTGCAATGTTACTGCAGTGCAATGCGGCTGAAAGAAACTTGTGATGGCTTGTATCTGTTTGGACAGGATTGAGAAGCTTTCCACAATCCCATTGTGGCCAGTACTGCACCAGTAGTCAAATGAATGACTGGAATATAATATGAACACACATGATCATTATCAAAATTTCAAGTGAGATTCCATGGATTAGGTTCATAGTTCACAATAAGAATTTACCTGTTGGGTGTTGAGGTTACAGAAGCTCAACTCTGCATGGAATAAAATTGGGGAGCCAATTCAGTTAACCACAAGTAATCAATTCTAGTTATTTTGTGGATATACTTATGGTTAGTTTGGATTAGTTCGTTGTAGATTAAGCATTCTGGCTTTTTCTGGAACAACACAGAAGAAGGGTGGATCTGCACTATCTGACCACTTGCCAAAGCCCTGCCATTTTGTTAAACGTGAGGCCTTGTAAATGTTATAGAAAAATAAATAAATAAATAAATAAATACAAGACGTGGACAACCTTGGCCAATAAAGAACTTTAGTGGATGACCTTGTTTGCCTTTATTGAAAAATAAAGACTTTAAAGTTCCCAAAGAAACGGTAAGACAATCTGAAAAAGTAGAGAGAGAAAAGCTGATACCTATATGTTCCCTCGGGTTGCTTTAGAGCTGCATTGAGAAAGAATGAAGCAGCAAGACATCTGCGGAAGTTAAGTACGTCATCTCCACAAGAGACAATATGAAGACCCATTTGCTGAACATGTTCTCGGATTTGGCTGCCAGAGAAGACACATTAAGCCGAAAAATATATAATTAAAATGCACAGCTTGATCTAGGAGCCAGCCAGCTAAAAAATTATAAATATAAAAACCTTAATTAAACAAGGAATAAGCATACTAACTTGTGAATATCACGAGCATGTCTTAGGGAGCGATTATTAATAAAGTTTTCCTTGCACCATTTTCTTAGGATCTTGTCAGCTTTCTCTTTACCACACGTCAAGTTCTTCTCCATAAACTCATTAGCTGCTCGAAATACATTAATCAAAGTGATGTGATCTCCCTCAGGACTTGAAAAGCGTTTCATTGCAGCTCTTGCCTAGCCCATACAATAATATTAGACCATAATTTAATATAAAAACTTTAATAAGGAAAAAAATTCTTAAGAGGGATAAAGATTTGCTAATCAACAACAACTTGCTTTTGTAGTTTATTACTTTATTTAAAGAAGTATATGCCATTACTTACTAAATCAAATAGCCTAGAAAAATTGAGTTATCAGAATCATAGGCAGAATTGTTCTATTTAGGAAAATAAGGAAAACATGTATGAATAATATCTCATATGCACGCACCTCATCTAATTTGTCCCGGGGAGCATAAAATATAGATTCCACCGAAAGCATTGCAACGGTTATCAACATTTCTTGCAAGCACTTGAACTCACTGGCTATGATAAGGGCCTTTGAATAAACAGGATCTAAAGGAAGTTTCGACATTTGACGACCAACTGGATCAGAGAGTTTACATTCATCTGTTAAAGCACCTAGCAAAAACAACTGCTCCAATGATTTGACAATAGCTGACCTGCTTAAATATATCACTTTAGATCTTATGTATTCAAAAAATGATGATAAACAACGACTAACAGCACGAAATTACTTTACCAATCACCCAAACATCCCCCTCCATGCCAATATACATGAAAAAAAAATATACATCTTTACATATCTACAGACATGTACACATAAATTAAATTCCACAAAATTGTGTTCTATATTCTGTAAAGATTCATCAGAACTGATATTGTACTCCATAGGTCGTAGGCCATCAAAAATCAACTATAGACAAGTTCATCAAAATAAAAGATCCCTGGTTTTATTATGTTATCAATGGCATGGTTTAAGGATTAGATGGCAGACAAAACAGTTACTGCATATAATTCTCTGACAGAATTAAGGGATATGGCATCGCAAATATAGTTGAACTTATCCGCATACATCCATGATACACCAACACAAACAAAAGTATAGAATAATATGGTATGAAACAAAAGCATCAAGAACTGCACCTTGAAGGCTTTTCTATAAAGTCAAACCCAATGATATCATCCACACCCAGAGCCTTGAGTTGTAAAATTACATTAGCAAGGTTGCATCTCTTGATCTCTGGCTTCGTTGAGTTCTCAAGTTTCTCAAATTCACTCTCTGGGTAAAGACGAAAACACTTTCCAGGCCCTTCTCGCCCAGCACGTCCACTGTACCAATACATCATTGTTTGTCCAAAATTAATCACAGAAAAAGGATCTTAGCGGACTCCTCCAAGGCAAAACAAACAATTTTGATCTTAACTACATAGTTATATAGCACCAAAAAAAAAAAAGGGTTCCCAACAACGACTAATTTAAAGATACTAGATTCCACATTTTTATCCTACTAAAGATTGCAGCTTCTTCTGACATCAAGAAGTTAAAAAAAAACACAGCACATACACATGCGACATAGTCTCCAAACAACATAATAGAGATAGAGATAAAGGTGAAAATCTTCCAACAATGTGTGATTAGTTTCCAAATTAAAATAGTAATAAAAAAAGGAAAGGCTTTCAACCATATGATAAACAAAACCAATTCCTTGTATTGTACATACAGGAACTTTATAGATGTGACAGAATGTTGGGTTATAAACAGATTCAGAATATCAGTGTAAGTGTTGCATAATAAGCAATTTCAAACTAACTTATACTTTATTTGGCGACTGTCAAATGAACCCTACTAAGTGTAGTACACAATTAAATACCAAAGTATATTGCCCCTCAGCATTCATACCTCCTTTGAAGAGCCTGTGCCTTTGAAATCGGTACAACAGTCAAAGATTCCAATCCTTGCTTTGGATCATACGACCGTGCTTTTACCAATCCTGGATCTATAACATACTTAATTCCAGGAATAGTTACAGATGTCTCAGCAATATTTGTAGCCAGTATCACCTAAGAAAAATAAATAGGTAAAATGTCATGTAACATCAACCTAACAAGTAACAACAATCAGTGGGGAAAATAAGGGTATAGATTTACTTTTTAGAAAAATAGTAAGTCATATGTGATTGAGTTGCAAAAAAAAGTTAATAATTTCAGCAAAAAGCAGTAGATTAAGACATGTGACTACTTTGCAGTAACAGCATCAGCAGCAATAATGATAGTGAAGTACAAGGATGTTGACCAAAATGCCAACATAAAATTTCGCAAAAATCAAATAAACATCGAGATTTTCCAGTAACTCTTCTATGTAAAAATTTTAGGATATCAGGGTTTCAAAGTGAATACAATCCACAGTGAGGTTCATCTTTGTATTAAGTACCTTGCGATACCCTGCTGGAGTTGGTGCGAAAACTCGCATCTGCTGTTCTGATGGAAGAGATGAAAATATTGGCACAGTCACTAGTCTTTGATTGTTTTCAGGTAACTGTAAAACTCGCTCTTTGATAAGTCTCTCAACAGACTCAATCTCTTCTTGTCCAGTCAAAAATACAAGTATATCACCAAGGGCCTCCTCCAGATGAATCTAACAAGATGCAGCAATGCACAATAAGAAATTAACCCTTATTTAAAATCACGACGAGGCAAAAATATGATATAAATTGGAGGTCCTAAAACATCCAATGCAAACTTAAGCAATTTTTGTGCTAGAATCCATAAATGAATAGTTAAATACTTGAGTGTGAATGCATCAGGTTACGGAGTACGAAAAGAATAAGAATTTCAACTATTAACTATGTAATAATATGGGTTACATAAAACGTAGGTGCACAAATAAATTAGGCTTCTTAAAGCCAAAGCAAAATATGTTGTCAAATTGAATAGAACTTAGATGACCCAAATGCCATAGCAAAGAATGATAAGAACAAAAACCTGGAATACAGTAATTAAGGTGGCATCTAAATAATCTGGTTCTGGATGAAATGTATAAAATATCTCCACAGGAAACTGTCGCCCTTGGACATGAACAGCTTTCGCACCACCAAAATAATCAGAGAAGACACGTGCATCCAAACTGGCAGACATGACAATCAACTTCAGTGGAGGGAATTTCTTTCCTTGGTCATGCTTGAGAAAAATTGAAGATTGAACGTCATTTTCTTTCTCCAACACCATGCCATTTGTTTCAGTATTTAGTTGGCCATTTGATTTTGACCGCGCAATTTGAACATTTTTTAGAAGGCCTAGTAACACATCACTCTGGACAGTTCTCTCATGAGCTTCATCAACAATTATAACTGAATATCTACTGAGATATGGATCCAACAATGCTTCCCTGTAGATGCAACAGGAATCAATATCAGCTTACCAATGAAATCTGGAAAAGGCAAACAAGGGTAGCCTTGTAAGTTGATAGTCTCAAAATACATGTACACACTATTTACAATTTTTGCGTACTTAGTTTTACATTTTATACTATAGTTTCTGTTATTTAAAAAGACAACATATTAAATTTCTAATAATGCTTACAGATTGCAATCCAAAGAAAAGCAAATATAAATTTAGAAACTATTTTATAGATAAAGAATATTCTGATTTATATTGCTGAATTTTAGTGACTTCAACTACTTAGGAACTACAAATGATGATCTGTACACTCTACCTCAGCAATAGCCCATCAGTCATGTACTTGATCCTTGTTGAGCTAGAAGTCACATCCTCAAATCTGATCGAGTATCCAACCCTTTGACCCAACTCCACACCACATTCCTCAGCAACCCTTTTCGCAACGGTTACAGCAGCAACACGCCGAGGTTGAGTTATTCCAACAGATTTCCCTTCTTTACAAAATCCAGCATTGAACAGAAACTGGGGTATTTCTATAAAGCATGTCACAATATAGATTATTAGATTAAAAAGGGTAGTAACAAGCTAAACTACTCATTGGGTTGGGTCAGCTTTTTCCCCATTACAATGACTGGGAATCAAACATACATATATGTACGTGTGTGTGTGTGAAATGGAAGAATGACATACGGGTTGTTTTTCCACTTCCAGTTTCGCCAACAATGATTAAAATGTCATTCTTCCGAACTTCATCTATGAGTCGTCGTTCGACTGTCAATGAAAATTATTAACAATACAAAAAGTGATTAAATAAACTAATCGACATGAATATGAATGAGAAATATAAAAGATAAAGAGGAAGAGTTTCTGGGAAAAATACCGGTAGCAATAGGAAGAGACTTTCTATGCTGTAACAATTTTTGTCTCCTGCATTATTATAAAAGAAAAGTAAGTCCGTGGCAGAGTAACAGAGTAGTGGGTATTTGGAAGTTTACCTAGCAAAAGTATCAACTTTTCGATTGTCATTAGCAGAGTTTCCACTGAGTGTGGCCTTGTTAAGGCTTCCTTGAGCCATTGGAGGAAGCTCAACTACAAGGCAACGACAAAACAATATTCAAAATAGTGAGCAGTTTATCATTTTGTTAATAAAACACGGAGCTTTTTAAAAATTTATAATGATGTTGTAACTATAACAAACACAGCCCTTAAAAAACCCAGAAAAAAAATGCTCTCTTATATTTTTTAAGTGAAGGTTGAGAAAGAGATTGTAACAGGATATTGCAATTAGCAGTGCTCCGAATATCTAAGAAGTGAGTTTGGAAAGAAGACGGGAATGAATGAAGTCATGGTTTAGGTTTGAGGGTTTTCTTTTAGGGTGTCATTGGTTTTAAGTTCCTTTACTAAACAACCTCTTTTATATCAAAAGTGAGAAGAATGATTGGACCTTTTATAAGTTGAGGTATTCAACAGTATTGCGAAACAACTAGATAAATGCAAACAAAAACATGAAAATACCTAACAATTTCTAAATCAAAACAGATTCTCTATTATACTCAATGACCCGAAAACCAACTTCAATCATTAAAATCTGAAAAACTCAATTACATAAATCATCAGATACCGCGATGGTGTCGGCCCTATCACTCTTCACAGGCACAACCACATACGAAACAGAGTCACATATAGTTGGTTTTTTGGTACCTCAACAGCAAAGCATTGTGATTCCACATAAACGTACCTTGGAAATATCTTCTTTGGACTCCTTTGGTTCTAGTTCTTTAGTAACGCTTTCCTCTGCCAAACCCAGCTTCCAAACTCTTGCGAGGGAACATCATCATGTCTTCAGGGTTCGATTTCAAAGTGAGTACCTTGAGAGGCTTGACAAAAATCTTCAAATAGCAAACTCAGAGAAACTGAAGACTGGGAAATTTTTTGTCTCATAATTTCTTGCCATACTTTTTTTTTTTTTTTTTTTTTTTTTGAAAATAAGGCGTTAAATAAAGAAAATTACACCTCGAGATCATTATAAAAGATAGAAATAGGTATGCAAGATATCTCCATAACACCTGTAATATTCTGGGGAAGACACATCTAGCCACATTATGGGCAGCAAAATTACAAACATGGAAAATAAAAAAAAAAAAAGTTACAAGAAACAAAATAGTAGAGAGTTGATTACATAAAGATACATAATTATCAATATTCCAAATATAGTGAAATCCATTCAGTGCTTTGATAACCAAATCTGAATCGCTCTCCACTAGGACATAGTCGTGATTCTTGAGTCTCGCCATGTCCAAAGCAAGATGACACGCTGCCGCCTCACCAATCAGAGGGTCTCTGAAGTTAAGTATGGACGTAGCAGCCCACACAACCGATCATGTGTGATCCCTGGCCAGGGCTGCAATGCACATGGAGTCTCCACCAACCTTAACATCACAGTTGATTTTGATTTAGTCATCCGGCGGAGGCGTCTAAACAGGCGCAGCCATAGGAAGCACCGGGGGGAACAAGTAGGAGGCATAATCTGTATAACAATAAGAGATAGAATTAATTACAGTCACAATGTTACACTGAGTCAAGTTATGTACCTTATCATTGCGGGTTTTCTAAATCATGTCCACGACGATTGAAGCATAAAGAAACAGGTTGTCAGAATCATCCCCATTTAACTTTAAGTTCCAAAGGAATTTAACCCAATCCCAGACCCTACCATCAGAACCGTGGATCGGGTACACCCCCCAAGGTGAGGACCTCCAGATGTGATAAGCAAAGTTGCAATACAGGAAAAGGTGATCAATCGACTCCGCCTCCTCTCCACACAAATGGCAAGTCTCATCATCAATATGGATTCTCTTAGCCAGGGTATCTCAGATCGGCAGAGCATTCGAGAGAATACTCCACCAAAGGATTTTGTGTCTCTAAAGGACTTTAGAGTTCCAAAGTTTGTTCCACAAGGCCGGTGCCACCACACAGGCAGGGGCTCTCTCATACGCCTATATCAGATAAGCAGACTTAGTGGTGAATTTACTGCATCCCTCTTTAGTCCAAATCCACTTATCTCTCCCCTGACCACTAGGTCTACCCCCTTTCAGGATGTTCGTAATCGTGACAGAGTCAAATAGTGCCCTTAACAAGGAGATGTCCCAGTCCCCATCACTCAACAGCAGCTCCGCTACCTTCACTACCCTCCCAGGACAAGAAGAGGTGGGTTTCGGGTAGAAATCATTACCATGAATCACCCAGGCATCTGTCCAAACGTTCGTGTCTTCCCCATTCGAGATAAGCTTACAAGCGCCTTTTCTGAGGATAACTTTAGTCTTTACCACATTTTTCCAAAACAAAGAGTCAGAATTATTATAGGTAGCATCCAAAAAAAGGCTTACTTTTCAGGTATTTGGCTCTCAACACCCTGTAGCAAAGCGACTGATCCTCTGTAAGTAGGGCACATCCCCACTTTGCGCCTGGTTTAATTCCAAAGCTTTATGGAAACCGAGACCACCTCTAGCTTTAGGAAGGCAAAGGTGGTCCCACGCCTTTGGGTATAAACCACGGTTACCCTGTTCACAGCCCCACCAAAAATCCCTAACCATTCCGTCAATTTTCGAAGCAAGTTTCTTAGAGAGCTTGGTAGTTTGCATGGTGTACACTGGCAGAGCCAGACCCACAGACTTGATAAGCGTGGCCCGACCAACTTTAGACAGCAATTTTAACTTCGAAACAAGGTGTTCGAGGATGAAGTTGAAGTCTGCATCCTTGCGGTTAGATCTAAATAGCGGGAGCCCCAAGTAATTGATGTTCGTGGTAGTCAAGTTGAGCCCCAACTCCTGCATGATACCCCTTTTCATCCCCTCACTGGTATTATTGCTAAAGAATATAGAGGTTTTGAGTTTATTAACACGTTGGCCCGACCAATTACAAAATTTCTCAATGCAGCTCCAAAGACCTTTGGCTTCTGCAATTGTCGTTCTACCCACAAGAATAAGATCATCAGCAAAGAAAAGATGGGACAGAGTAGGGCCTTCTCTACTCAGCCTGATGCCTTTAATAGTTCCTTCTTCAAGTGCCTTCCCCAGGATCCGAGAAAGAATGTCAGCAGCCCATATAAAAAGATACGGGGACAGGGGGTCGCCTTGTCGTAACCCACACTCAGGAGTAAGACTGCTAATCCTTCCTCCATTAAGATGTATATTGAAAGTAGTAGTAGTAATACACTGGGAAACCCATTTCCTGAATAAGTCTGGAACCTTGAAACTGCTGAGAACATGATCAATAAAATTCCAGCTAAGTTTATCATACCCTTTCACTAGATCAATTTTGATTGCGAAGAGGCCTTCTCTACCCTTCTTGCGTTTGGACGAGTAAATGATTTCCTGGACCAAAACATTATTGTCATTTATGCTACGGCCTGGCACAAAAGTCGCCTGAGTAGGGAATATCAGTCTGGGAAGCACCGGACGAATTCTATTAGCCAGAATTTCGGAGATAACCTTGTAGACCACGTTGCAGAGTGAGATTGGTCTAAATTGTGAAACCTTCTTAGGGTTATCGACTTTAGGAATTAGGATCACATTTGTTGCATTGATGCCCCTATGCATGTGGTCGGAGATAAAAAAAAATCATCCACAGCATCGCAAAAATCGCTCCCAACTGAATTCCAATAATGCTTATAGAACAGCACCGACATACCATCAGGCCCCGGAGCTTTCAGGCTACCCATAGAGAACAAAGTCTGCCTAATTTCCTCGGCGTTCGGCACGACTACCAGATCCCTTTGCTCCTCGAGAGAAAGGTGGTTCGGGATCATGTAGTTTAAGATTTCTAAAGGACCATACCGAGTTTTTAAAAATGCTTCCCAAAAAATCCGACAATTCTCTTCCAATGTCAGATCCGCTACTCAACCACACCCCATCTTTGTTCAAGATTGTCTCAATCACATTTTTTCTATTTATGATTGTGGTCGTAGTGAAGAAGAACTTCGAGCACTTATCACCATCCTTGATCCAAGAAACCCAGGATCTTTGTTGCCAGTAAAGGGCTTTTTGTCTTAAAGCCTTGTTAAGAGACTTTCTGGTTTCCAACTCCTCGGCCCAAATCCTTGTCCCAGCTGGACAACCCTGAATAAGGTTCAGATGGCGTTCAAGCTGAGCAATGCGATTGTCTAATTTCCCAAATTGATTCCTACTCCACTTGCTAAGCGTCAGGCGAATGGTCCCCACCTTCTTGAAAATCCTCGTCGGGGCCCATCTATGGGACAATGAGCCCCAAGCACTCTCCACAACCAAGACACTACGAGGGTCCCTGGTCCACCAGGCTTCAAACCGGAAAGACTTTTAAGGTTTGGAATCCTAGTTCAGAGTACTGAT
This sequence comes from Cannabis sativa, assembly GCF_029168945.1. Classification (NCBI taxonomy): domain Eukaryota; kingdom Viridiplantae; phylum Streptophyta; class Magnoliopsida; order Rosales; family Cannabaceae; genus Cannabis; species Cannabis sativa. The sequence goes on along the minus strand of NC_083608.1, from coordinate 29,858,095 downwards.
GAAAAGGGGGTAGTGATCTGAGTTGCATGTGTGGATAGATTGAACAACCGCCTTCGGGAAGAGACCCAGCCACTAAACGTTGGTCAAATCCTTGTCAAGGGCCGATTTGACATGAGCATCGCCATCACGATGGTTATCCCGGGTGAGACAATTGCCTTTAACCGGCAGATCAATTAAGCCAGATCTATTGATCAAATCATAAATGAAAGGCAAGAATTGATCTCTCCCCCTTGAGCCCATCCTTTCAGAACTCTTCAACACAAAGTTAACGTCACCAAGGATCAACCAAGGCCCCCCGAAATTGAGACCAAGCTCCATCAATTTCGTCCAGAACGTATTCTTTTCATTGAAGTAGGGCGGTCCATAAACACACGACAACAACCAGGGATGATGCGCAGGGTCCGAGTACACAAAACTAGAGATATGATTCTTTGTTATACAGACCGTTTCAAATTCAAACCCAGCCTTCCAAGCCAGGAGGAGGCCACCTGCACCACCAATTGCATGAACAATAATATTAAAATAAAAGTGCAAGCTTTTTAGAGAACGTACCAAGTGAGCGGGGTCGCTTTTGAGTTCGGAAATGAATAAGAAGTCAGGCGAGCACAAACGAACTAGGGCTTTAACTTCTAGAACTGTAGAGGTCTGCCCCAACCCTCTACAGTTCCAAGCAACGCCTCTCATGGCGCCTATGGAGGAGGGTTGTCCATCTCCTCCACAGGGGTAATAATGTTGATAGGAAAACCCACCACCGAGCCCACATCTTCAATAATGACATGATCCTTCCTAGGAATAGCAATATCCATCATCCTGACCCTTGCCTTCCAAGCAGTGAGTCTCGAGGATTGACTGGCAGAGATTGGTTTGTCCACGTGATAGGAGTAACCAGCAGAGACGGCCACTCGAGAGCTCCCATCAACCAAAGATGGCTCCTCAAAATTACCAGAGCCAGGCAATTCACAAGACACATCCGGCTCACTGCCCCTGGGGCCAACACCACGAGGAAAATCCCTAACCACACATTTTACTATAGCTTCATATTCCATTTAGGCACGATCTTTAATGAGTAAGTCTCAACATCAAGTCTCCGCTTCTTCACCGATGTGGTTCTCTCATTAGTTTCAGAAGTCGGTTGAACACCAATGTCACATAGACCCGCTTTTCTTTTAATTGGGCCGTGAGAGGTGAACTCAGCCAGTTCTTGAAGATATCCTTCTTAAGCTTGGAAAAATATGGAAAGAGACCTCCTTTCATCAAGATGCTCAGAATAATCCTGTCCCAAAACAGAGAGCTTTGAATCGTTATCACCACCACTTTCGTTTCCAAGAATTACCACGGGAAGTTTTTGCTTCTCACAACTGAGTATCGGCCCAACACCAATAGGCCCATGCCCAACCATGTTCATTTCTTTGGTATTTGGCCCACTCCCGTGTTGGGATTTTATGCCCTAAATAAAACTCATTTCAACCTAATGTGATTTGTTATCAATAAAAGATTAGAAGTCATTTATGTTTACATGTAGTTTTCATGTTTATGGTTTAATGTGTACAAAATCTGTTAAGTCCAGAACATATAGTTATTCACAATTACAGTGATGTCAACACAGTGGAATGTAATTATGATTATATGCTTCAAAAGATAATGTCCCTGATTCATCAGTGCACTGGATTTACACTGATGTGATAATTAGTAATAAAGTATACTTACACCTTGGATAAGTGTTATGTTCTTTCCAGAACATTGGCAAAGTATGCTAGTTTCGGATGTATCGAGTATACATTGAACTGGGACCGATATTGATCTTGGTAAAGATATTATAATCTTACCGTTGTATCTTTCTAAGTCAATATCACTGGTTGATCTTAGATCAAAAGATCTTAACCGTGACATGCTTAGGTTCAATCTAAGGAGTGCTATTCATGATCTTTGGTTTGTTAGTTAAGCCTACTTTTTGGTCAGGATGATACGTACATTTTGGGAACATGATAGTACAATTGAGTGGGAGCGCTAAACATAGATATGGAATCTATAGCTTCTATCTGGACATAGAAGTGAAACGATGATTTCCTTCGAGCTTGGCTTAATAGATATAAATGGAAGAGCTCTTGTTTCAGTGATTATATTAGCTCACTGAAATATCATTTATAGGAAGCTAAGTGTTTTAAGGATAAAATACATTGAGGGGTGAAACGGTAAATTTATCCCTACTCGGTGTAAATCATCTATATAGGATCTTTGATTATTGGGATTAGAACGATGGTTAAATGTTTATAGCGTATCTATATCGTGGAACATATAGAGCGTTCTATATGACTGAGAGTGCAATTCCAAATTCGATGATGGATGCAATAAGGAATTAATAAGTCAGGGAATTTACTTGGTAAATTCTATATCTGCTTATTGGAAGCTCGGTTGTATAAGCCCATGGTCCCCATACTAGTTGAGACCATACTTCTTGTAAGACTCAGTTAATTGCTTTTAATTAATCAATTATAATTCTAAAATTAGACTATGACAAAAATACCCTCGGTAATCATTTAAAAAGCACTTTTCACTGAAAAGGACTTTTTAAGGGGCAATTGTTGTACCCTAAATTCGGCTGGTACTTTAGAAGATGACACGTATCAACCTTGGGGAATACGAATCAACAAATATAATAGCAATTATATTAAAAGATATTAAATGGAATAACTCATTAAATGCAGAGTCAATCAGGTATATTTATAACTCGTAAACTGCATAGTCTCTAGCGAGACAAGGATGTAAGAACTATTGACTCACGTATTAATGCGAAACCATTTCGTGTCAAAGGATATAACCATAAGGATGACATCGATAATACATAGCGAGGCATCAACCTTGCTATGTGTAGAAAGGTGTTGACGAGTCGAATAGGCTGTTAGAACACAGCGTATAATATACACTATACTAACTAAGTGTAGTAGCTGGAAGGACATGGATAACGAATAGCGAAATATCCATCTCGCCATAGGAAGGCATACTCTTGGTACCTTCACTAATCAGCTCAAGACATCTTTCAATGAGCTCCACTGCTCTGTTACGTCAGCTCTCTGAGAAAGAAGCTGACATTCAAATGATGTTGGCTACTGAAGTTCATCTTGTCACCAAGAACTGCGGTTGTCAGATGGAGTGTTATGTCTTCACGCGCAGACGGGATTTACATTATCAACCTTGAAAAGATATGAGAAAAGTTCCAGCTCGTTGTCAGGGTTATTGTTGTTAGTACTAAGCGAGATGCCCCGGCGAGATACACTTTGCAGTGTGTCTTAATTCACGTCAGTGTTGACCCTTTAAAAGCGGTTTAATCACAGCTGTATGATTTTCAAATAATAACTGCATTTATTTACGTTGAGCGTAATTAAGGCCCACAATTTTGGGAAAATATTGTTATAAGATTTGAATTTGAATGTAATTAACTGCCAACCTATGTTATTATGAATAGGGGCAGAATGTACAGAAAATGGGGACGAAAAATCCTTGAGAGAAAAATAAGAACCCTAGTTCTGTATCAGAAAAGTCTGAATAAGATTGACTTATGGACTATGCAGAGTTAATTGCAAAACCACATAAAAAACTTGGTGTTACTTTTACTTCTTTTATTTTTCAATATTTATTGTGCTAAACCTATCACGAAATTAGGCTCATTATCGTTAACGAAAACCTGCGTTAACACTTTTAACATAGAGATTATCAATGTCAATGTCTATGACTTACACACTCACTCAATTATGCTACCGAGTTCCCATGATGTAAGTATGAGCTAGTCTTTAGGGTAAGCTAGTAACGAACAAGTCAAAAAACTCAAATAACACAATTAGGCCCCACTAGTTCTCCCATGAAAATTTTTAATAAACAAATAATTAATCCCATTAATTAATTTCATCGCTTTAAGTAAACATGCTATTATAATATAAGTATTCTAAAAGCATAAATTTTTAAAAAAAAAAATCACGTGAATCCCCATTTTCACAAGTAATACCATTATTTGTGATGAAAATTATTTTATAGTTTATTATTTAAAATAAAAAGATAAATTTGTTAGAGGAATTACCCCATATACTATTTTTTTTAATTTTTTTTCAACAGTTTGAGTTACTCCGGTAGTTTCTATCTAGGTTGCTATATAGATTTTGATTGCGATTTAAGTTGCTATGTGGGTTTCTATATAGATATCCGTAAAAATGCAAAAATAAATAAATAAATAAATAAATAAATAAAGTATAAAATTAAAAAAAAAACAAAACAAAACAAAACAAAACAAAAAAACTCCAATTTATTATCAAGTAAATTGCATTTTCTATCAAAATGGTAGCCTAGTCAAATAAAAATACTCCAATTACTGTTATTAATTATGTAAACAAAATATTTTATAATTTGGTATTAAAAACTATTAGAAAAATTTATCATCAATTAAAATTATCATTTTCTATTAAGAACACTTTAGTCAAATTAAAATAATTCTTATTATCTTTATTAATTTTGTAAACTAATGTGAAAGAGATGTTCCTCTATGCTTCGACTGTGGTGAATACGATTTGACATATCCGTAATAATGAAGTACACAATAATAATTTAAATAGTATTAAATATTATATTAACTCTATTACTCATTGTTATGAAAATTATAGCTCCTCTTTGTTCCCTTCTCCTCTTGCTGGTGTTGCTCTCCTTTGATCCCCTCTTTTGGAAGACTGGATTAAGATTCATTGTGATGTGAAAGTAGGGAGTGAGTCAATGTGTGTTGCGACGTTGGCTTGAGATCACTTGGGAACTATTTTGTGGATTGGCTCCAACATGTTCGCTTTCTCCGATCCCATAGCCACCATCACTGATTGTCTCTCTAATCTAAATCAACACTAAGAAAAAATACCATGAGATCTAAATAAGAAACACAAGAAAAAGAAAACACAAAAAATAATTTAAATCTAATAAATCATCACAGAGACCTTTTTTTTTGCTGAAAGTTTATCCCAAACCCTCAGAAAACCATTTTTCTCTCATGCTCTCTCTTTATCTGAAACGAGATCTGAACCCAAACCGTCAACGATGAATCTGACCCATCAAAGCCTACACCGTTCAGACCTTCCGCCCTCTTCAAGCAACACCAAGACCCGGTGAACGAGAGACAATCGACATCGTGAGGATCTGCAACAACAAACGAGGAAGATGCAACACCTTCAAAGGAGCTGCGATTTCGTCTTCTCGTTTGATGAGATCCTGTTTTTGTGGTCACCTTCCATGAGAACGACTAGTAGGTCGTCGGAGAGAGAGAGCGGTTTATCAGTTTGTACGATGGTGGTGGGTTGCGAGTGCGTGATTTGAGTATTAAACGAGTTTATAGGTTCGTACGGTGGTGGTGGGTTGTGGGTTCGTACGATGGTGGTGGGTTATGGTGGCAATTGTGGTGATCTGTATATGATGAAGAAGAAAGAAGAGACCGGGGAGAGAGAGAAAGCGTGAAGTTAAAAAAAAAGGCTAAAATAAAAAAAGAAAAAGAAAAAAATTGTTTATTTTAAATAATTTTATTTTTATTTTAAGTAATTCATTTTTATTTTATTTTTAAATAGTTATTTATGCGGACCAATAATATTGTGTCATGTGTACACTATATTTATGTGGACAATTTTTATGTACACATGAACAGCCAATTTGGCACTTAACACCTAAAAATAGATGGAAATGATTACGTGCTAACAGAACATGGGTAAAAGACTAAAATTTTAAAATTTGAGGTAAGTTGCAATAAACTAAGCATTTATGGGAATTATACCGCAAATAACTCTTTTGATCAATTTCCCTTAGCTTCAATTCAAAAGTGAGCAGATAATGCGGTTCTTTGTTTATTTTATGGCATATGACATAGATAATCCCTCTAATGCCCATGTAAACAGTACAACTTCTTTAGACCAAAAAAAGAAAAAACACCAATTAAGAATTTAATAAAAGTATAAAAATAAACAGATGAACATAATGTCAAAAATTGCAAAATACCCATTTGGTGTAAAAATTTATTACCAGCACAATGTCTAGTGACACTAATTTCTCACTAATGTAAAACAAGCTTGTGGTGGAAAACAAAGCTTTGCCAATCAAACACTGGATCAAAACTTGAAGACAGACCAGGTTCATTACAAAACAAGCAGCTGCAGGTCATCCACTTTGGCAAACACCTGTCCTCACCACCCATAGCCAAAGGCGTAACAAAAATTGCCCCAAATTGAGCAAAATGATGAACAGAAAAGGAAAGAAATCTGTTGAATTTTTTTTTTTTTACGCGAGAAATCTGTTGAATTTGATTCACCATAGGATGGAATTAATTCAATACAGTTTTCGCATGAATCACTACACTACCTGCAGATGCTTGGTTTGCTGCACGGTTACTTCCAAAGTTCTTTCGATTTGATTCCCTTGCAATTCTTGTACCAAACTATATGTTCCATAAAGCACAAAGACTTGTTCACTTGAATACTCAAAGAGCGTTAAAACAAGAATATGAATAGTAAAAAGGCTTCAACTCTGTTAATAAGTACTTTAATCAAAAAAAAAAAAAAAAAAAAAACTTTGTTAATAAGTAAGCACACCTGAATGGCTCTTTTAGGCAGAGATGAAGCTTCGTGTAATCCAAGCAGTTGTGCAACCTTCAGAAAACATGATATGCAAAAACAATTAATGACTTGTCCTGGTCATGATCCTGGTATCCACTACTAGGATGAATCCTAACTCAAATAATGTAAGAAAGACGACGAAAATAGCACTTACCTCTCTCAAAATCTTCTTATCACCAACCCCGCTAGGTTGATTCAGGTCAGTAACTTCCCAAAGAGGGATATCCAGTAAAACTTTTATGACATCTTCATCCAAGAAAGGAAACCTTGCCTGATTAAAATTTAATATACTCATTATAAAACACACTAACCAAAGAAACAAAAACATATTGAATAGCTCTGTACCTCCTTGCCATTATCAGCAATGCATCTATCATCTCTTCCTAGGTTTCTTTTCCAAATTCTCTGCATATCCAACTTCATTTCCTCATTTAGTCCAAGCCAACTAATAAATATCAAACCACAAATAAGTAGGCTAGAAAAGCTACTACAATCCACTAAAGATATATTCTTTTTTTTTTAAAATCCACTTTAGATATTTTTAATACAATACAAATATGAAACCTAAAATCTATAAACTATTAGTCCACTTTCTAACAATAAAATGCTTGACAGAACATACTCTACATGAGAAAGCTTTACCTTCCATTTCTATATTTTGTTCTGTGCCTCCCATAGCCAGCACATTGCTCATCAGCACCTGAACCAACTAGGAGAATCCTAGCTTTCGACCTGTATCTAACACGTTCATAATTCTCATGCATCCATCCATCACCACCAGCAGCTAGCCATAAAGCTATTCCAATATTCAGATCCTGAAACATGTGATAGAATATAAGATTCCATCAAACAGAAATGTATAGAGGAAAGATGTTGTTCATGGTATGAACTTCGGACACTAAATTGATGATACAAAACATCAAAAGAAGGTAGAATATAAAATGTGCTTTTGGACATTTGGCATATTTTCTTAATAACATGCTTTGCTTACAAAATTAGAAACATACCATGAATGTGTTCGAAGGACTTATGAGAGACATAACATGCTTTGTTTCGAAGGTCAAGGTTGACAAATCAGAATCAATCTCGACAAGTTTCCACCTGCATTTAATGTCTCATGTGGTAAGAAACATGATAAAATTTCATGAGCAGATTAAGCCAGCGATGATTGAAACTAAACCATCAGAGATTAAGTAAATGAGAGATTCAATTTTGAAAAAGAAGAAAACAAAATTTGATGTTATCTCATTCACATCTCATGTTCAGAATGCACAAGCACCAAGAAACAATACGGGATTGTTCAAAATCAATGAGCATACTCATAATAAAATCATTGAAATTTCATTATATACACATGCAAGAAGAGAATCATCTAAGCAAACACACAAGAAAAGAGAGGTTCACAGTTGTGCAGCATGAAAGAGTTTGTCATGTACTTTCTTGAAGGTGCAATTCTTCTTAATTCGGCTACCCCAGCCTTAGCAGAAATCCTATCAGGTGCAGACTCCCCATCAAAACTCACATTAAGTAAGTCAATCTCATCTGTTTAAAAAAAAAAGAATCAAAGTCAGCCAGAAACAAATTACAATGAATGATCCACAACAAAACTTGTAACTTTTTTTTTTTGTTGTAAATTCTAAAGAAACAGAGAAGGCTGGGTTTTAATGAATTCATAATCATGGAAAATTGAAGTGGAAAATCACTTAACTTATACGTCAGTACTTACATCTAGGATCTAAGCACTCATTCAACAATGCTGCAAGTATCATGGAATCTAATCCACCAGAGAAGAGAACAGCCACTGGAATGAGTTGCTTTTCTACACCACACGGTTCTGACTAAGATGCAACCACAATCCAAACACTTCAATTAGAACCATAAGCAGTGAGAAAGCCAACAATTAATGCAAGAAAATACAATTTCTTTCCCAAGCATAGCCTTAGACCAAATACAAGAGTATGACAAAACTCAAGACTACGTGAGAGAAACAAACAAGATTGACAATAATCAAAATGCTAAATACAACCACCTACAGATGGGCAACTAAACTCAGGTTCTTTAAGGACTCAAAATAGATGCTTTCAGAAGATGATAGAAGCTACAAATGTGGGCAACCCATAAGTAAACAGATGATAAGCACAAAGTAAATCTCAATGATCATCAATTCACTGTTCACCACATGCAAAGCCACTATATTGCTAGTTCATTATGTGTACCTAAAGCAAAAAACATTCTTTAATAGCATTTTAATATACCTGAAATATTGTGTGCAAAGAAGAACGTCTCCTAACTGATTCTCTTAAAGAACAAAGCACAGTCTCTGCTGGAACCGAAATTGAAACTTGTATAGGTCCTACCAAACAAAAATGAAAGTTATAAACATGATGCATCATGCGAAAGAACCTATACTTATATATAATATTTTTATAATTGTTGTTATGATTAAATTACCAACCTGATTCAGGTGGAAATATATTTGAGTAGGCTGAATGCTTGCTATCTTGCATCACAACAGTCTTACAATGAGAAGTATGTGGCTCCATAGGTACAGGTTCAACACATGTTCTCTCCCATTTTATCAACTGCTCGAGTAGTGCATCAGTCCATTCGTGCTTTTTAACTTCAGCAACCAGGCAACTGTCAATATTGGAAGCATCTACACTCAAGCTATAGATACCGCATGGAAGTTCTTCCCAGAATCTAAGACTAGTAGTCCCATGGTCAATGTCTAAATCTGTGGTGGATTAATTACAAAATTTTCAGTCAAGCTGTAAAAGATATCGAACTAGTACACACTCACAAACAGACCCATGACTAAACAATCCGCCTTTATGTAAGATTTTTATCCCTCCTTCCACGTTCCACAAATTTGCAAAGGGAGACGAAAATAATAATTTGTCAGAATGAACTGCAAAATTTCCAAGGCCTTCAGGTTATCATATAAGTACTATACTTGTTCAAGACGACTTTAGTATGCTAACATCAATGCATATTGATAATTCAACACATTTTCCTAAGAAAATTGGTCAACTTTTAATTGTCATCCAAACAACTACTTCTACAGTTCTACTTCTTATATAAGAAAAAAATCAAGCAATAAATACCAGAATTCTTTTCAGCAGAAGAAAGGGGTGACACAGAAGAAAGCATAAACCGAGAATCCTCCACTGTCGGCCAGTGAACAAGCAGACTCCGTCTACCAAATGCATCTCGACCAAACCACAGAGTCCTTGAACTATCCTATACGTCAAATTACATACAGCACATTTCAGAAAACAGCAAGACGAATGCTGTATCGGATTCTAATCAAAATAAGCAGAAAAACTTACCAATTCTTAGAGTTACCTGCCAGTAGATAAGAGCCCAAGGTCCCCTAATTGTTGATAGAACGTCTTTGACAGAAGATTTCCCCCTTTGATCGCAATAGCATACTTTTTTATCCAAATGGGTATTGCAGGAGCAGCATTTCTCCAAAGCTTGCATTAGAACTGCCGCATCATTCTCGTCGCTACCAATGTGCACCCCACCAAATATCTCACCTTTCATGTCCACCAAAGAAACAGAGTCAAACTCAAATTCAAAGTAAAGAACAAGCTCAACAAATATGCATATATACAAATGTATACGAATATACCGTTGTAAACGAGGATATTTCCAGATGAATCTATCAAGGGCTGAACGATGGGACTTACTCCCCTGAGTTGCAAAGTGGCACCAAAGAAGTGTAACTCTGCAAAAGAATCGTGCCCAACTGTGAAACCACTTTGCTGCTTCTCCGTTCGACCATTAGCCAAGTCAAAGCTAAATCCTTCGTCGTCCCCACACTGCTCTTCTCCGTCAATAAAAGATACGATTTCAGGGTTTTCCGAAGACGAAATCCTTTGTTGAAGAAAGAGCTTCCGGGTACCCAGGCTATCAGGACCTCTCCTACGTAAAGCGGCTTCAAGATCATCAATATCAAAACCCAGTTGCTGCAACTATAAAAGATAGTTAGCCAATGCATGTGTATCATATATATATGTAAATTGAAATGGAAGATAGATTGAGAAGAGTGGAATGCTAACTTGATGAGAGTTAAGAGAGTGAGATGTGGAATGGTCAAGGTCAAACCGAATGCCCAAAATAATCAAAGCAATTCCACACATCTCTAACTTGTCTCTCAATCTCTGTCGGCGCCACCCCTAATTCTCACTGCTTTGGCCGCTGAGATTGAAGGAGATGAAAAATGTAAAAGAATGAACCAATATTTTTTTAGTTAAATTTATTGTATAAAAGATAGGACAAATTTCAGCTGCTTCCGTAGCATAGTGGTAGTGCGTTCGCTTCGTAAGCGAAAGGTCGCGAGTTCGATCCTCGCCGGGAGCTCTAATTTATTTTAAACTAGATAACATAGCTAAATATTTAAATATTGGTATAAATTTTAATTTATATTAAGTGTATATAATTTTTTAAAAATATTTTTAGTATATATTTATTATGAAATTTAAATTATATATCATAAATATTTTTAATTAATATCTATTAAATCAAGTTATGTAAATTGAAAAATAAAAAGAAAAGTTTAAAGTCATTATTACCGTATTTCACTAGTAATTCTCACTATATTCAAAGTCGTTTTCATCGCCGTATCTCACTTGTAGTCGTTACTACATTCAAAGCTATTATCATCAGTACCGCATCTCACTTATAGCCGCCAATATCAAACACGTTATAATCATTGTATCTCACTTTGTAGTTGTTACTATGTTCAAAGTCGTTATCGTCACCATATTTCACTTGTAGTCGTCACTACATTCAAAGTCACAATTCTCAATACCACATCTCACCTATAGTCGCTACTACATTTAATATCGATGTCATTAGCAAAGAATATTATTAAAATCAATAGAAGAAAGAAATTAATAAAATTGTTTGAATCAATTTTTTAATTATATGTATAAATATTAAAATAAATAAAATATTTTACTTTTACAAATATACTTATTTACATTTACATTTACTTATTTAGACAAATATATAATTTAATAAAATACATAAATAAAAAATTAATTAAAAACAAACATCAAAACTAAAAATAATTAAAAAAAATATACATATATTAAAAAACTAATTAAAATTAAATTCAAATTAGTTTAAGGTCTAAAGGCTTCGGACTAGCTATACCTTGGATCATGTCCTTAAGTTGGTCAAACTGTGCTTGCACAGAAGGATCTTTTGTTGTGGGGGCTTTATTGACTGACCCTTCTTGGGGAGGCAATAGATTCTAGAGAGATAGGGGTTGGCCGGATATACCCTGTGAAAGGGTATGGTGAAGGTCGGCCAGACCTGTGCTAAATTGTAGACCCTAGCCAGCCATTCCCAGGTACGAGAGCTAGCCTTAGCCGACCAAGCCTACACCTGGCTGTTGTGATTGGCTGCATTGGGCAGGGTCTGGCCGCTAATTACTCCCCCATGGCTGGCCAGACCTACAATGGGCAGGGTTTGGATGCACGTGATGCTTCCATGGTCGGCCTGACCGTCAAAGGGTAGGGTCTAGCTGCCCGTGACTCCGTAGTCAACTGATGTTGGTTGTGTGTTGATAGGGGTAGATCACACCAATTGTTGGAGTTTGGTGGATCTAGATGTCTAAAGTGATCGGTTTGACTTCTTGATCACTGTTATGGATGTTTCCACCCACTCTCGGTCCTTATCGGTTGAAGATTGACCTCTGGGCACCTCGCTCCTCTTGGGGAGGAAGTGTTGTACTCTGGCCAGCCAAGGGTGCTCCTGCTGATGGCAGGTCGTCCGTTGGTTGTACAATGGGGGGTGTTACTAAGCCAGAGATCCCTGACTGGCCCCCCATGCCGCTGGTTGTTAGCATCTGGTTGTTTTTGTCGTTTGACCTTTGAGGAAAGGTCTGCCCTCCCTCTAGCAAGGGAAGATCTGTCCTAGTTCCTGATGAACTGGGTTGATCACCATGTTAATAGACCCTCCCTGATATATCAATAAGTCTTCCTTGAAGTGGATCTCTGAGGAGATCCTGACCTCTTTTATCGGTTCTCTGGTTGAATTGTCTTATCAGATCGCTAGCCTCTTGGTTGCAGCGATCTAACTCTGCTTTGTGGGATCGAAGGATGTAATCCTGGTCATCCATCCATCTCAGTTGCGTCTCTGCTGAGAAAAAACATCGCAATCAGCAGCGCGTGGTTCTTCGGTTAGGCCTACATGGCCAATAGCTTCTCTAAATCTGGCTAACTCGAGATCTTCTCCTAAGTCCAGATAGGGCTTGCCAACTCCTGGGCCTATCTCTCCAGTGTAAAATCGAAGACGAAATCTAGTTATTGTTCTAGGGGGCTATCGCCCCTAGGTCCTTCCTTCAGTAGGAATCGCCAATGGTGGGTCTTCTCTTGGAGGCAGGGGCCTACCACTTGGATCTACCGGGATGCCTGTATCATTTTGGCCAGCTGTAGTGGCCAGACTTGTGGCGCTTGTTCTGGTGACAAGATTAACCACGTCTGCAGTGTTCATGGGAATTCCAATTGTGACTGGGACCTAAGTTTCTGGATCTAAAGTCTGTGGGTCTTGAGGGAGACCCAAAGATGCAGATGGTGCGACATGGATTCTTCTCGTATTAACCATAGTGTTTGATCAGATACGATATCCACGCTCTCAATAAAAGCACCAAATTATTCACCTCAAAAAGTGATCAACCAACAGCGGGGTTGTATAGATTTGATGCTTGCAACGTGTTGCACAAATAAGAATAAAAAGTAATAAATACATAAATTTTTTATAGAGGTTTGGTCCCCTTGTGATAGCGGGTAATGACTTACTCCCCTTTTAGTTGTATTAATACCGAGGGTTAATACTATCCAGATCACTATAGATGAGATTTGTTATAGCATCCTTAGGAATATAATGTATGAATCAAGAATGGAAAAACTCAAGTGATAGCGCTTGTATGGGCGTGTGAGAGAGGAGGTGAAGAAGAGAGAATTTGTCAGACTTAGGCTTAGAGCTTGGAGGCAAGTATAAGGCTTAACTGAGCTTAGGCTTTCTCGGTTAGAGTTAAAGCCTATATATAGGAGGCCTCAACCCTAGATTACAACTTGAAACCCTATATATTTGTATATTTTTCTAGTTAATTACAAAAGACCAAAATACCATTGAATCTAGATATTATTCAGCTATTCTGTTGGGCTTTTAGGGCCTAATTCGAAGCCCAAAGGATGTTGTCCTCGTCAAAAAGTGCACAAAAAACCATGTAGAACATGTCTTGGCCAGCCAAGCCTTTGTGGAGGACAAACTAGCTCACCAGCTCCTATGAAGGAGCTAGTCTGTCACTTGATGCCGGTTTCAGTGTCGGGGTCTCTGTTTGCTTAGGTGTTGACTTGGTCTTCTTATTGGTGAGTTGTACTGCCACGTAGCACTGATTTTGTCCATGTAAGCATGCCACGTCAGGATGACAAAAATCAGGATAACAGGTAGTTAGATAATATTAAAATTATTAAATCTAACAATATCCTAAAATATCTCAATTCAAAATAAATATCCAACTACCTTTTAAATTTCTAGCTTATTTAAATAAATTTTAATAAATTAAACAAAATAATAAGATAAAATGATATAATATCTTAATTTGAAAATTAAAATATTTCTAATATCACACTTCTAACCTTATAATTTAATAAATTAAACTAATAAAATAAACTAATTTTTTTTTTAAAAAAAAATAGATATTTATAGTTAGAATATTATCAATTTTAATATTAAAACAATAAAAATAATAGTATATAGCACGAATTTTAGGGTTTAAAAAATCCTAAAATATCTAAATTTTATTATTTTTAAATTTCTACAAAAATATTTAAGTATTTTAAATGTATTTATAAAGTTTATATGTCTAATAAGTCAAAAATGATAAAATATCGGGAAATTTGAATTTCTATGCTTACATTATCTTAAATTTTTTTTCCTAAACTTATACTTACCAAGATTTTTAATATATGACAACTTTATTGTTTTTCTTAAAATACCCTCCCCCAATTACATCAACTCCTCTCTTTCCATCTTTTCCCCTAAACGTAAAATGGACCCATCGGGCCCAAAGAATCGGACCCGTCGGGCCCATCGGCCCAAGGAATCGGGCCCCATCGGACAGGGCCATCGGGCCCATCGACCTCATCGGGCCCAAGGAATCGGGCCCCATCAGACCCCTATATCAAGCCATCGGGCCCATCGGGCCCATCTAGTTGTCATCTTCAACCTCCAGCCATGCCCCCATCGGACCCGACCATCGGACGGGCATTGGACCCCATCGGACCCGATTAAAAAAATTTCATTTTCGACAAATCTCTTCCTAATCTTCTTAAATCTAACCTTAACTAACAGATTTCACACAAAATTACAACATATTATTCTATTTCATGAATTTAAGCACAAAAAATTAAAGGAAAAAATTGAAAAAATCACTAAAAAAATTGAGGGGGGCGGTCGGCATGGGTGATATGGGTTGAGGGGGGCGGTCGGCCGTGGGTCACAAAGTCCGGTCGGCCGTGGGTGGTCTGTCGTGGGTGGGTGGTCTGCGTGTGTGGGTGAGGCACCGAGCGAGAGAGAAAGAGAGAAAGAGAGAAAGAGAGGCGAAAGAGAGAGAGGGCATCAGGTTTCAAATGGGGGGTATTGTGGGAATTAAGAAAATGTTATCCCATTTTACCAATATCCCCTATTTTAAGTTTAGGGAAAAAATTATCCCCTAATGCAAGCATAGAAATTCAAATTTCCCTAAAATATCTTTAGTAAAAAAAAATATTTATGCTATCATTTTTCTTCATTCATAATTTAAGCAATCAAAATAATAATTAAAATCTCAATTTTAAAATTGAATAATTATGCTTATGATATCTATAAAATATCTAGACTAATTTAAAATTTTATCATTATTTAAATTCTTTATAAGATAATTATCATATTATATGTAAAATAAATATATCAAATATGATAATATCTAATCTTATAATTTAAACAATAAATAAAATTAATAAAAAAAATTAAATTTTAAAATAACCATAATAGAAAATTTATATAAAAATCAATTTTTCAAATTCAAAGTCTCATAATTTAAAATTTTATCAAGATAATTATCATATTATATGTAAAATAAATATATCAAATATGATAATATCTAATCTTATAATTTAAACAATAAGTAAAATTAATAAAAAATAAATAAATTTTGAAATAACCATAATAGCAAATTTATATAAGAATCAATTTTCAAATTCAAAGTCTCATAATATATAAAATAAATTTAAATTAATAAAAAATAATTTTAATCTAATAATTAAATTTATATTTAAAAAATAAGATTCTACATAAAAATCTACCAAAATTTGAGTTTTATTTCATTAAAAAATAATTTTTAAAACTTAAAAATAATGAAAAATAGGAAAATTGGGCGCACATTCGGGGAAATTCTAATTCGATTTTTTCAAAACTTCAAAAAATCATATCTTTTTCAATTTTAATTCAAATTAAGTTCTGTAAAAGGATAATTTTCTTACTTTTTCACCAATTTTTCAAATAAAATAATTCTAGATCAAAAATCAAATTATTTTTCATAAAATAATTCATAATATCATAATCAATCATCAAATATCACATAAACTAACATGAACACATCCAAATTAATTAAATATTGTTTTAAATCCATATTTTATGAAATAAATCATTACCATAGCTCTGATACTAGTTGTTAGAACTTGTTTTACCAAGATCTAGATTTACAAACTTGTATGTTTGATTATAACTCTATAATCTAAAATTATAAATATGAATTTCCTAAAACAATGGAAAAACACATAAAAGTTTATAAAAAATATTACATTGATGGCAGCAGAATAATATGACTCCTTCTATTTAGATTTCTAACCCTTGATCCTTTCTATCGCAGACTATGATCAATATCTAAATCTGGATCTTATTCTATTGTTGGAATTCTATACAATCTTCCACAAAGGCCTGAGTATTGACTTGAATTGTGTAAGAAATTTCTCAACTCATTATAGGGTTCAAAAAATATGAAGAAGAAAGGAAGAGGATTTCAAACTCTAAGAGACTCTCACTTTATTTTCTAAGTTGTCTGACAAAGTGAAAACTAGGTTTTTTTTATTATTATTTTCAATAAGAGTATCTTATTCTATTTATAGGATTTCATCTAGGGTTGGATTTGGAATTATATGAAATTAAAAAAGATAAAATAATGACTCTTAATTGAACTCATTGGCCGAACCCTTGATGGGCCCTAAATGATTTTAATTTTGCCATTTTATTTAACAACTTATCTTTTCTTTCACCACCGAGTTGGAAGTTGACGCGGTTCAACCTGCGTAGTATGTTTAAGCAGTTGGCAAATGACATATTTTAACTCTAACTCTATTAATGTCTATCTATTTAATAATTATAATTAATTATCAAATAAATTTTTCATTTAACCTATTTATTAATTAGACCTTAGAAAGTCTTTTAATTAGCAAATAAATCCTAAATTCTTTCTTTCTTCTCAAATAAGCCCTTGCTTAGTGAAAACTCAAGAGCAAGACATAGTCTTATTTAGAATTCTAAATTATTAATTAAAACTAATTATTTGATTATACAAGACAATATTATCCCAGGCAATGTGGGGACCATGGGCCTATATAACCAAGCTCTTAATAAGTAGATCTAAAATTTACTAAGTAAATTTTTTATCTTATTAATTTCTCCTAACTCTACTATAGATATAGAATTGCACTCCTGATTACATAGAACGGTCTATATGTTCCAAATATATAGATATGAACTATCCATTATTTTAATTCAAATAACCAAAGATCCTCTATAGATAATTTACATCGAGTAAGGACAAATTTACCGTTCTACCCCTTAATGTATTTTATCCTTACAATACTTAGCTTCCTATAAATAATATTTTTGTAAACTAATAAAATTACTGAAATAAAAGTTTTTCTATTTATCTCTATTAAGCCAAGCTCAAAGGAAATTATCATTTCACTTCTATATAAATATAATATGCTATAGATTCCATATCTATGATTAGTGCTCCCACTCAATTACACTACCATGTTTCCAAGATGTAAGTATTTGGCTGATCCATTGATCAACTTTAACGAACAAGTCAATGAACATAAATAATACAGTTAAACTAGAACCTAACCAACTCAGGATTAAGATATATTGATCTAAGATCAACTAAGTGATATTGACTTAGAAAGATATAATGGTAAGTTTATGATATCTTTACCACTGTCAATATCGGTCTAGTCTGATGTATACTCTGTATATCCGATACTAGTATACTTTGCTAATACCCTAGAAAGGAAATTCTACTTATTCGAGTGTAAGTAAACTTTATCGCTGATTATCATGTCAGTGTAAATTCAGTGCACTGAGAAATAATGAGAATAAAGACTTTGAAGCATATAATCATGATCATTTTTTACTGTATAGACAACACTATAATCATGAATAACTATACGTTCAGGATTTAACAGAATTTACATATTAAACATATAATCATGAAAGTAATCATGTGAACCATGTAACATAAAAATATTTCTGATCTTTTATTAATTAGTGAATCTGATTATACTGAAATGAGTTTTATTTAGGGCATAAAATCCCAAACACTTCCACCAAATCTCCTTCCACCTTGTGAAGTTGAAGCGTAAGATCAGTGTTTTTCTTGGATTCAAATTCAAGCTTGGTGGAAAGCTCTTGTTTGGCCTTTATTGAAATATCTTGGAAGTTGGTAATGAGTGTAAGGTCCTTTTCCAAGTTGTGGATCCAGAAGCTTTTCTCTTTGATGTCCTTTTGCACCTCTTCCACCTTAAGGTTAGCAGCCTTCAGGTCACACTCAATGGTTTTGAGTTTTTCCTTAAGGCTGAGTTCATGAGTTTCCAAAGTTTCAACTCGCACGTTGGTCATATTGTAATGCTCCTCCTTATAAGATTTGATCGTGTCGTTAACAGCATACTAGAGCCTATCTTTAACTTGGCGATCCACGAGTTCCTTCACTTGGCTTTGGACCTCTTCCAATTTGGCCATAGTTTCCACCCTTTTTGTGTCTGAAGCCTCGCGTTCAGCTTGAACATTTTCTAGCTCCAAGGTCATTTTGGACACTACTTCTGAACAACACTCAGCCAATAAATTTTCCTAAAAAGAATAAAGAAAAAAAAAAGGAAGCCTTAGTAAAAGGTGCTGAGTAAAGTAAATGTTGAGAATAAGTAAGAATTCTTACTCCAGCAATTTGATGGCAAAGTGAATAGGCTAGGAAGGTTGGATCTTGACTAACTATTGGGGCTCACCTCTCTGGACCGAGTTGACAGTAGGTACAGTTGTTTGTTCAATCAGATCGGCCGCAAATAGACCCAATTAACTTCTAACCCTAGGCCGAAAATTCTCTAAAATTATTAAGCAGTCAGGGACTAGAGCATGGGCATTAGCATTTGAACCCTTATTAGACAGTTCAATATTGTGTCGAGAAGCAATCACATTGGTTCTCTGTCTAATTTCAATTGACTCCACTTTAAACTGCTTTCTGGAAGAGTTGATCTGCCTCCTCAAGTTGGACACATTATTCTTATGTCTGCTCAATTGGCCGACCAAGAAGGATAAGGTAGTTGGAGGAAGAGTTAGAGGAAACTGTTGGGTTTTATGCCCTAAATAAAACTCTTTTTCAATGTAATCTCTATTCTATTAAATATCAATAAAGAAACATAAGTATTTTGTCACTCATTTGTGTGTATTTTGGTTCATGTTATCATTTACTTGTCTAATTGATTTATAAATTCATCTAAACCCTTTTCACATTTATATTCTTGCTTATTGTGTCGTCAGCACAGTGGAAAGTAATCAAGATAATGTGATTGAATGTATATTCCTAGATTTATCAGAACACAGGGTTTAACTGATATGAAAATCTACAACATAGTTTACTTGCACCGTGGATAAGTGTTATGTTCTTTCCAGAGCATTGGTCAAAGTAAAGCTTGGGTTGGATGCATGTAGTATGCATCGGAAGGGACCGATATTGAACTTTGTTTTAGATATATTAAACTTACCGTAGTATCTATTCAATTCAATATCACCTAGTTGATCCTAGATCAAATGACCTTAATCCTGATATGTTTAGTTTCAATCTCAAAAGTATTACACATGTTCCTTAATTTGTTAGTTAAGCCTACTTTCGGGTCAGGGTGATACGTACTTTTTGGGAACATGGTAGTGCAATTGAGTGGGAGCATTAAACATAAAGATAGAGTCCATAGCTTCTATTTGGCAAATAGAAAGTGAAATGATGATTTCCTTCGAGCTCAGCTAAACAGAGATAAATGGTTGAGTACTCATTTCACTTAGCTGAAATATCATTTATACGGAGCTAAGTGTTTTAAGGATAAAATACTTTGAAAGGTGTTACGGTATTTTGGATCCCTATTCAATGTAAATCATCTATAGAGAGTCATTGATCAAATTAGGATTATAACAATAGATAATTAATAGCGTATCTATATGGTGGAATATATAGAGCGTTCTATATAACTGAGAGTGCAATTCTAAGTTCCAAGAGTGGATGCAACAAGGAATTAATAAGCTAGTGAATTTACTTGGTAAATTCTTGATCAGCTTATTGGAAGCTCGGATATATAGGCCCATGGTCCCCATACTAGTTGAGACAATACTGCTTGTAAGACTCAGTTAATTGATTATGATTAATCAATTATAATTCTAAAATTAGACTATGTCTAGTTTATGAATTTTCACTAAGCAAGGGCAAAATTGTGAAGAAAAAGTTTCTATGGTACATTTGTTAATTAAGAGACTTTAATTAGTCTAATTAATAAATATATTAAATGAAATTATTATTTAATAATTAATTTTTAGTTATTAAATAATTGGAATTGGCATTTAAATGGTTAAATTGGAAAATTGGCGTTTTTGAGAAAATCAGATGCAGAAATGATAAAACAGCAAAATTGCAAAAGTGGGGCCCATTATCCACATTCATGGCCGGCCACCCTTATAGGGTTTTATCATTAATTTTTTCATTATTTTAATGCCAAATAATTCTAACCCTACCCTAGTGGTTTGCTATAAATAGGTAGTGATGGCTTCAGAAAATATAACACATCTTTCTTCAGAAAAACTGAGTGCCTTCTCTCCCTAAACCTAGTCGCCACTTTAAGCCTTATTCTTCACCATAAGAATTCGAAACCCTTGAGTGATAGAGTAGTGCCCACACACATCAAGTGGTACCTCAATCATAGTGTGGAAGATCGTGAAGAATCCAAATTCAACAAGAAGGACATTCGGGCTTAGATCTTGATAATACTCTGCGACAGAAAGGATACAAGGGTTAGAGATCTGAGTGGAAGGAGACATTATATTCCGCTGCAACCACTGTAAGGTTTCTTATACTTTATATGTGTTTATTTATAATCGTTTTAGAAGTTCATATTTAGGATGTTAAATAACATACTTGTGAGTAGATCTAAGATCTTGGTAAAATAATTCCAACAGTAACAACATCTCCCTAGACGATGACAGGGCATCAAATCTTGAACTAGATCTAGGGTTTTGGGACATAGGAAATAAATTTCAGAAACTCTTTCTCATCTAATTTTGCCTTCTTCCCTTCCCTATCAGCATTTGAAGCAGACCTCTTTCTATTGAAGACCAACCCTTCACCCTAGTTCTCATCATTTTCAGTGATGACAATAATTTATGTCTATGGTGGAGGAACCTGCTGCAATTGCTCCATCTAAAGGGCAGGAGATGCGAAAGTCCCCTAGGCACGAACCTTTGGAGAAACCTCTAACACCTTGGTTAGGGGTGATGTCTCTTTGTTCCATGACCGGGAAGAGGCTCTAGTATTATTTTTTCCTTTGGCAGGCTTCGTAGCTTCCCTAACCTCCTCAGTGTGGATTTCTATGCTATTTAAAAAGTCGTTTAGAATGTCTATTTGAATGATCTGGGGGTTCTCTGCAAGCAAAACACAAAATTCAGACACATGGAAGCAATGGTAAATGCATGCAAATCAATAACAATAAACCAAACAAGACTCTAGATAAAACCATTGACACTATTGTAATTTTGATTCCCTTAAGCAAAGAATGAGATATCCTCTCAGCCTAAGAAGCTACCGTACTGGAAGAAACTTGAACACTTCATCAAGATGAAAAGATCTACTCTAACACATTGGGAAGGCTAAAGAAAATGATTTGGAGTTCCTACTATTTCATCTACCCTATCATAATAATGAATCATGGGGTATCTGAGATGGTCGAGTTCTAAGAAATAGGGATCAAATCCTCCCTGATCAATCTTTTCTTACTCTTCTAGATGTGGAGCACAAAATAGATGGAAGGAAGAGTTACATCTTTTGGATGTGCTAGCACCTAGAGCACCTCCATCTAGAATGGCTGGCTTGAAATAGATTTCTAGCTCCGTCTCTTCATCCATTGGTTCTAGATGTAATCAGGTCTAATCTTCCAGCCAGCATTTATCTTTTTTATGGCCTTCTTTATCTCATTCGTGTGATTTTTGCAATGACTTTTGTAACATCAATAGATTCATTATGGACTTTGAAAGCAATGTAGGCATCAAAGCTTTGATGAGGGATGATCAGGCTAACTTGCTGAAGGTTTTGCAGTGTTTACCAAACCTTCTACTTTCAAAGCCTCCAGGGAAAGACCTCTATACAAAGTCTCCTTTTCTAGAAGAAAATGAATTATTGATGAATGGGAGACAATGTCTAAAAAAAGATAAGAAAAAGAAGCTCCAATTAGACTCTATCGAAAGATGAAGGAAATTCGAAAGAAAGAAGAAAAAGTGGTGTCAATCGCCAGCAATGTTAGTCCAATGATTGAGTTCAAATTCTTTTCAGAGGGAAGCCAATGGTGAAGAACCAGTAGTCTCGCAAGTCATAGGTATATTTTAAGGTGTTGGTTGGGCAGATTACCTTAGATTGTTTCACCAACTTGTAGAAGTCGATCTTACTCTAGTTTTTTCACATGAGATTTGACTTTACTTGGTAAAAGTAAAGAATTTCTTATAGTCTTGGAACTTTCACTTTTAAATTTTTACACCAGATGAACCATCCCACCAGTAATCGTTGGATTTTATGCCCTAAATAAAACTCATTTCAATATAATCAGATTTACTTATTAATATAGATCAGAAATAACATTTAATGTTGCATAGTTCACATGATTTATTTCATGATTATATGTACATAATGTATAAATTCATATGAAACCCTTTTCACATACTTGATCCCGTTTATTATGTCGTCAACACATTGGAAAGTAAACATGACTATGTGAATAAAGTTTCCTAGATTTATCAAACACATGGTTTTACTGATATGATAATCTGCAACAGAGTTTACTTGCATTCGGAGAAATGCTATGTTCTTTCCAGAGCATTGGTTAAAGTAAAGCTCAGGTTGGATGCATGGAGTATGCATCGGAAGGGACCGATATTGAACTTTGACTTAGATTTATTAAACTTACCGTAATATCTATTCAAGTCAATATCGCCTAGTTGATCCTAGATCAAATGATCTTAATCCTGTTATGATTAGGCTCAATCTCAAGAGGCTATTCGTGTTCTTTGATTTGTTAGTTAAGCCTACTTTTAGGTCAAGGTGATACGTACATTTTGGGAACACGGTAGTGCAATTGAGTGGGAGCGCTAACATAAATATGGAATCTATAGCTTCTATCTGGCGAATAGTAAGTAAAGGATGATCTCCTTCGAGCTTGACCAAACGAAAATAAATGGTGGAGATCTCATTTCACATAAGCTGAAATATCATTTATACGGGGTTAAGTATTTTAAGGATAAAATACATTGTAGGGTGAAACGGTAATCTAATCCCTTTACAGTGTAGATCATTCATATAGAGGATCATTGATTAAATTAGGATTATAACAATGGATAACTAATGATGTGTCTGTTGGGTTTTATGCCCTAAATAAAACTCATTTCAATATAATCAGATTTACTTATTAATATAGATCAGAAATAACATTTAATGTTGCATGGTTCACATGATTTATTTCATGATTATATGTACATAATGTATAAATTCATCTGAAACCCTTTTCACATACTTGATCCTGTTTATTGTGCCGTCAACACATTGGAAAGTAAACATGACTATGTGAATAAAGTTTCCTAGATTTATCAGACATAGGGTTTTACTGATATGATAATCTACAACAGAGTTTACTTGCATTTGGAGAAGTGCTATGTTCTTTCCAGAGCATTGGTTAAAGTAAAGCTCAGGTTGGATGCATGGAGTATGCATCGGAAGGGACCGATATTGAACTTTGACTTAGATTTATTAAACTTACCGTAATATCTATTCAAGTCAATATCGCCTAGTTGATCCTAGATTAAATGATCTTAATCCTGATATGATTAGGCTCAATCTCGAGAGGCTATTCGTGCTCTTTGATTTGTTAGTTAAGCCTACTTTTAGGTCAGGGTGATACGTACATTTTGGGAACACGGTAGTGCAATTGAGTGGGAGTGCTATCATAAACATGGAATCTATAGTTTCTATCTGGCGAATAGTAAGCAAAGGATGATCTCCTTCAAGCTTGACCAAACGAACATAAATGGTGGAGTACTCATTTCACATAAGCTGAAATATCATTTATACGGGGTCAAGTGTTTTAAGGATAAAATACATTGTAGGGTGTAACGGTAATTTAATCCCTTTACAGTGTAGATCATTCATATAGAGGATCATTGATCGCATTAGGATTATAACAATGGATAACTAATGATGTGTCTATATGGTGGAACATATAGAGCATTCTATATACTGAGAGTGCAATTCTAAGTTCTATGCGTGGATTCAACGAAGAATTAATAAGTTAGTGAATTTTAGTGCTAAATTCTTGATCTACTTATTGGAAGCTCGGTTATATAGACCCATGGTCCCCCCACCAGTTGAGATAATATTGCTTGTAAGACTCATGTAATTGGTTTTGATTAATCAATTATAATTCTCAAATTAGACTATGTCTATTTGTGAAATTTTCACTAAGTAAGGGCGAAATTGTAAAGAAAGAGTTTTAGGGGCATATTTGTTAATTATGATACTTTGTATGGTTCAATTAATAAATATGATAAATGACAATATTATTTAATAATTATTTATAGTTATTAAATAGTTAGAATTGGCATTTAAATGGTTGAATTTGAATTGGCGTTTTTGAGAAAATCAGATGCAGAAAAGATAAAACTGCAAAATTGCAAAAAGTGAGGCCCAAATCCACTAGTATAGGGCCAGCCACTTTTGTAGGAAATTTAAACTGATATTTTCATTATTTTAATGCCAAATAATTCAAACCTAACCCTAGTGGAATGCTATAAATAGATAGTGAAGGCTTCAGGAAAATTACACTTAAATTTTCTATTTTTCCTTCAGAGAAAAACCTGAGCCTTTCTCTCTCCCTATCTTTAGCTGCCACTTCTTCTTTCTCTTCCCTCTTGAATTTCGAAATTCTTAGTGTATGAGTAGTGCCCACACACAGCAAGTGATACCTCAATCATAGTGAGGAAGATCGTGAAGAAAGACTTTTAGCAAGAAGGAGGTTTCAGCATCAAAGATTCAGAGAAAGAGATCCAAGTTCAGATATTGATAATGCTCTGCTACAGAAAGGAATCAAGGGCTAGATATCTGAACGGAAGGAGTCATTTAATTCCGCTGCACCCAATGTAAGGTTTCCTAAACTTTATATGTGTTTATTTCATCGTTTTAGAAAGTTCATATTTATGGTGTTAAGAAACATACTTGTGAGTAGATCTAAGATCCTGGTAAAATAATTTCCAACAACTGGCCTCAGAGCCATGGTAATTGATTTACTTGCAAGAAATTTGGACTTTAAAACGATTGTTTGTATGTTTTTTGGATGGTATCATGTTGTATTGAGTGTTATTTGATGATTGATTGATGTTTGTAAATTTTCGTGAAAAATAATTGCGATTCTGTTTCTGGAATTATTTTTATTGGATAGTATGGAAAAAATTAAGCAAGTTAGCCTTTTACAGAACTCAATTTCGATTTTATTTGAATTAGTTATGAATTTTTGAAGATTTGAAAAAATTGGAGCTGTGCTGAAATTTTCCTGCGATCGCGAAAACTGTCCGTACAGCTCACAATTTTTTCGTTTTTCTTCGATTTTTCATGCTTTTTCATGGAATTAACTTCCGATTTTTTGTGTAGTTCTATATATATACTATTACTATTCCTAATTCAATTCTAATTATCATTTTGAATTAATTTAATATTTTTTAAATTTAATTCAAGATATTAGTGTAATTTGAATTTGAATAGAATTAGTATCTATCTTCTTGCTTAAAAATCTATGTTATTTTAAAATTTGATTATATCTTATCTTATTTTAAATTTAAAATAAGATAATTATAATTATGTAATTTTTAAATGATATAAGATATTTTGCTAATTTTTTAAATTTTGTTATTTTATTTATTTAAATTACATTTAAAATTTGAAAAAGATATTCATTTATCTTTTCTAATTTTTTATTTAATTTTTATTTATAAAATAACATTTAAAATTTTAAAAGGAGTTAGCAAATTTTGAAATGATATTTAGGTTGGTTGAAACCTAATTTTTCAAAATTGTAGGTTTAATTTTAAATTTAATTTTTTTTTAAAAAAAAAATTCGAATATTTCAATTTTTTTTAATTTTTCGAAAATGATTTTTTTATTTAATTAAAAATTTCGAAATTATTTATTTATTTAAAATTAAATAAATCCTACATCCAACTATCCAGCTAACCTTGTTGCAGGAGTATGTGTTTTAGCTTGTGTGTAAGTTTTCAAAACCTATTATTACTTGATTACAAATAGTCATGGTTACTTTTTGCCAGATCTAATGATCTGATGGCTTCCTTGGTCAAGATAATAATTTGTAACAGGTATATTTACAATCTTTTTTCATCTGTGTATGACCTAGCAACATGATAGGACCCATCCAAATTGTGCCTGTGTGTTTAATTTTATTATAGATGCATATAGGTTGTTGTTGCTAAAATAAACTATCATAGTTCTTGATAGAATTTATTTAGGCCCATTTAGTTATTGGGCTTATTCAATTAATAACAGTTGTTCTTATTAAGGTTAAATTCCTCTCTTTTGGGCCTTGTGTGAGAGTTGGGAGCCATAGAAGTGGGTACGACATACTGAACCCAGCACCCCCTCACATGAACCACCCCAATTGTGAAGGCCCATTTGCCTGATTTGAATAACTGTACTAGGTTAATTAAACTAGTTTAACCTAATAAAATTGATTAGCAACATAATTAATTTCATTTATTTTGAAATTAATTTAAGAAAATTATAGTTTAAAGAATTCTTTATTCTAAGCTAAACTATATGTATTTTCTTGTATTTAATTAAATATAGAATTATAACCATCTAGATTCTTTCTGGAGCTTAATTTAAATTTTGCATTAAATATTCCTATTTAAGTTGATATTTAGTTATCTACAACTAACCAACTTAAATCTGAATATCTTTTGAATTTTAAATTTCAAAATTAAGTTGAAGAATTTTAGGCATTGGTTATTAAGATTCTTTAGATATTTTTTAAGTTAATATCTTTTCGAATATTAACTTAAAATGGAATATTTTAGATATTTTTTAGGTTAATATCTTTTCGAATATTAACTTAAAATGGAATATTTTCAAATTAAGTGGTTACAACTTAATTTTTGATATTTTAATTAAATTTAAATTTGAAAATATTTAAGTTCTAGATTTTTTCTAATACAACTTAAATTAGATATTTTTTCAAATTTTGTGGAAAAGATACTTAGTCAAATAAGATATTTTCTAGATAATTATTTCTAGACTACTTATTATTTCTAATATTAAATAGGAAATATTATACATTTGTGAAATTAATTATTTATTAATTAATTTTGGTACAATTTATTTTAAGTATATTTTTCCTAGTATTAAACTAGAGATTAATAATTAAGCCTTCTCTACACTTAATTATTTATTTCTTGAATTTAATACATTTAATTAATTTGAAAATTAAATATCTAAGTTGATTTTCATCATCATACTTAAATATTTCTTTTTCATGACACTTAATTAAATAGAAAATTATTTTTAGTTGAAATTTATTTTTTCAACTAAATTTAAATAATTTTCAAAATATATTTTTTCTTTATTTTATTAATCAAATTTCGAAATTGCATTTCTTAAATGCTGGAATTTCGAATTTTATTTGAAAAATAGATTAAAGTTGTAAATTATTTATTTTAATTTTGGACCAACTTAAATCAATAATTTTTTCATTTAATGATTAATTAAAATAAATTGAATTAAAGTATATTATTAGAAATTGAATTAATTAGTCAAAGGAAAATCTAGATAGATGATATTTTTGCTTGAAGTATTTTTCTAGTGTATTTAATTAAATAGAAAATTAATATTTAAGTTGATTTTCATCATCATACTTAAATATTTGAAAATTTTCTTATATATTTAATTAAATAGGAAAATTATATTTTTTGTTGTAAATTAATTTTATTAATTAATTTTGGGCCAACATTAAATTAGAATAATTTTTCCAGGATTAATTTTTTATTTTAACATGCATTTTCGAAAATTGTATCCTTGAATACTTTAATTTTTCGAAATGCAATATATATTTATAGAAAATAAAATTTGAGTTGTAAATTAATTTAAATTAATTTTGTAACAACTTAAATTGAATATTTTTCTAAATATTTATTGGAAATTATTACTAAGATGGAAGAAATACATGTTATTTTCATATCCATCTAAGTAAAATTTATAAATATTAAATTAAAATTTATATTTAGAATTTTTCATTCTAAATTGGAAATTTTAATTAAATAAATATATATTTAAAATAAATAGATTAAATAAAGAGAATCAAAGAAAATACAACTCTCTTTAAATAATGAGCTTTATTATTAAGACATTCGATCTCCATTGTGGGTTTTACACCGCGTTTGTTTTAGTGAGTAATCCTCCCTAATGGAGGAACGTTCATTAGCAATTTCGCACCGTTTAACCTCGCATGATAAGTAGTTTGTAAGTGTTTTGTATGGTATGGATCACCCTAATGGTGGCGACCATACTTGACTTGCAAATTATGAAACAATGGTGGAAGCTCATAAGATAGAATTGCCTTGACTCTCGCCTAAACGGGACAACGCTGAATTCCAATCTTGATCGAATAAAAGGTTGCTTGAATGTTTAACATTTTAGACGAGCTGGCAACTCTATTCAATAAATGATACTTTGACTCTCGCCTACCGGGACACTGTATCAGTTTGTTGAAAACCTTGGAAATTATTTAGGGTTGTATGTTTTAGTATTTTCACTAGTCATTCCTACTTGCTATATGTTTATAATTTCTGAATTGTGTATGAATTTATATTGAACCATGTTATTTTCTGTTATTAAGATGTAGATTAATTTCGAATCTTCATTGTTGGTCTAACATGTTTGTTTTTCTAATGAGATAAATCCCTAATGGATTTTCACCATTAGACATACAAAATAATGTTAGATCTCGAAAGATAAATATTGTATATGCGACATCTAGCTGTTCATCAATTGATGACACCTTAGACTAGTATTTTTACGATATGAAACAAGAAGATTGTATAAATAAGATTACTTTGACTTTCGCTAATCGAAGCATCGTTGGATTCTTATTTTAAACGAAATTATCCTAATTCCTCTTAGCTTATTCATTTCGAATTAGCTTTAAAAACATAGCATTGGATGAATGGTCTATAAATCATTTCATGTCATTTTATATGACGCATATGATTATAATCCCGAAATTCTATTCCCAATTGATATAAATCCTTAATCTTAGAAATCTCCTACTTGTATGGGCAAATCTGACTTAGAGTTTGTATTAGTAGTGGTGGTCCAAGAAAGAATTACTCATTATATTTGGTTGAATTTAAGTCTTTGACTTTAATTTTAGAATCCAAACAGAAATTTTCTTATATTTCTAATTCCAGATACAATACAGTTACACTTTCTCAAGTGTTTAATATCCATCTTTTATTAATGGATTCAAACTGTATGGAATAGGAGTTAGGTATTCTCAGACTGTGATCCACTTGCAGTATTCTAAGAACTCTTTGATGTAACTAAACCTATGTCATCAAAAGACACTACCACATTTTTTTTAATCTATGGCATTTGTATCTTGTTCATAGTGGATTTGACAAGATCAATCTCTGCAAAGAGTTAATATGCCTATATCCACTGAAAGTAGTTCATCTCATTCGCAGATGGATGTACATTCAGGGGTGGATATGAGTTTTTCGTTGTATTCTTAAAACGATCACTCTAGATTATACCTTATGCAAAGAAATTTGAAATGTTTGAAAAATTTCATTAATTTCTAGCAATGGTTAAAACCATTAAGGTAAGTGGTTAAAAATCTTGCGAACTGATAGGGGTGGAGAAATAGTTAGTAGATATGCAGTTCAAAGATCATTAAATTGATTTTTGAATTATATCCAAACTTACCTCCCCAGAAATTTCGAGTTGCATGTTGATGATTAGTTACTAGTCGTTGCCTAATTCCTTCTATGGTAATACAATTTCAGAATGATGTAATGGTTGTATACTTAATGTAAATCATTACTAGATTCATGGATGACCTAATCAAAATCTTAAGAAAAGCTAGAACTGTTAACCATGGTTTCTTAGCTATTCTAAGTGATTAGGGGTGGACCATCCCATTGTCAATAGATAAGAAAGTGTTTGTTCAAACAAATACTACTTTTCTAAGATAATGACTAAGTCTGAAAACAAGTAGCAAATAAAGGAGATATTTTTCTTGATTCCAAAAGTGTTCTATCATCTTATATAACATATGATGATCCCACTGCCTCTGTTATCTTGTCACAACCAAAAAGGTTAATACCATTTTCTTAGACATAATTCACGGTACCTTGTCGTAGTGGGAGAGTTTCTAGGAACTCACCTTCTTATGACTTGGGAGACACTAGTGATTAAAATCCATTGTGAGTTTAAACAAGTAATGGATTGTCAAGATAAGAAAGTAAGAAGAAAGCCAATAGAACTATGGTTTAATCCATTCACATGGAGTAACCTAAAGTTTTGTATTACAAGGACATAAAAGGAAATTTTCGTTTATAAGTCCATTCAATGGACTTAACAAAAGTTCCTGTTCCTAGTATTATAGGTTTGAGTTTATCTAAACCTATGGCTTGTGGTACACCTGGTAATTACTTACTCTAATGCAAGCAACTTACTTTAGTAAGATGCTGAAGCATTTTCTTTCTAATGGCAATCTGTAGAAGCTTCACAACTTCTTAGGCATAGATTTTATTTATCTAAGGAAAAGTCTAAATTATTCCAGAAAAGATAAAGCCGTGAAAGAATTTCTTATATCAACAGTGAGAGGTCTTAGATATGCTTTTGTATGCCTTAGACCAGACACCTGCTGTTGAGTGGGAGTAATGAGTAGGTATCAGATTAATCCAGGAGAAGAACATTGGAAGACAATCAAGTAAATCCTAAGATTAAGAAGAGGAACTATATGTTAGTCTATAAGGGTGTGTTTAAAACTCTTAGACTTACACCATATCAAATTTCGAAATTTGCCTTTGTGCTAGAAAATCTTTCTGATAAGATGGTGGTTACTCTGGGGGTGGAATAGTGATTTTGGAGAAGTGTAAAAACCTATCTGAAGTCTCTAGGTCTACCAGACTGGGACTGAATGTTAAAGCTGCAGGAAAGGTACTTATTCAGTCTAAGAAAAGTTCTATACATCTTTGGCACCATTCCAAATTGCCTAAACTACTAGTGTTAATTTCCTGATTAACCAAAAGTAGTTGCCAAAGGTATAGAATCCAGTATCCCAAGAGAGTAGACATATATAGAGGAATTTCACATTATCAATGATTTTGTGATTAAAGGAAGAGTAATGGTGGAGAAAAGGTTGTGGTTAATTCAACCTTTCAGATCCTATTACGAGGAGTTTACTACTACTACACTTGATTTGTATATCAAGGTGTTGAGATTATTTGAAACACACTTTTTGTTTTATATTAGTGCAAGTGGGAGTTTGTTGGGTTTTATGCCCTAAATAAAACTCATTTCAATATAATCAGATTTACTTATTAATATAGATCAGAAATAACATTTAATATTGCATGGTTCACATGATTTATTTCATGATTATATGTACATAATGTATAAATTCATCTGAAACCCTTTTCACATACTTGATCCTGTTTATTGTGTCGTCAACACATTGGAAAGTAAACATGACTATGTGAATAAAGTTTCCTAGATTTATCAGACATAGGGTTTTACTGATATGATAATCTACAACAGAGTTTACTTGCATTTGGAGAAGTGCTATGTTCTTTCCAGAGCATTGGTTAAAGTAAAGCTTAGGTTGGATGCATGGAGTATGCATCGGAAGGGATCGATATTGAACTTTGACTTAGATTTATTAAACTTACCGTAATATCTATTCAAGTCAATATCGCCTAGTTGATCCTAGATCAAATGATCTTAATCCTGATATGATTAGGCTCAATCTCGAGAGGCTATTCGTGTTCTTTGATTTGTTAGTTAAGCCTACTTTTAGGTCAGGGTGATACGTACATTTTGGGAACACGGTAGTGCAATTGAGTGGGAGTGCTATCATAAACATGGAATCTATAGCTTCTATCTGGCGAATAGTAAGCAAAGGATGATCTCCTTCGAGCTTGACCAAACGAACATAAATGGTGGAGTACTCATTTCACATAAGCTGAAATATCATTTATACGGGGTCAAGTGTTTTAAGGATAAAATACATTGTAGGGTGTAACGGTAATTTAATCCCTTTACAGTGTAGATCATTCATATAGAGGATCATTGATCGCATTAGGATTATAACAATGGATAACTAATGATGTGTCTATATGGTGGAACATATAGAGCATTCTATATACTGAGAGTGCAATTCTAAGTTCTATGCGTGGATTCAACGAAGAATTAATAAGTTAGTGAATTTTAGTGCTAAATTCTTGATCTACTTATTGGAAGCTCGGTTACATAGACCCATGGTCCCCCCACCAGTTGAGATAATATTGCTTGTAAGACTCATGTAATTGGTTTTGATTAATCAATTATAATTCTCAAATTAGACTATGTCTATTTGTGAATTTTTCACTAAGTAAGGGCGAAATTGTAAAGAAAGAGTTTTAGGGGCATATTTGTTAATTATGATACTTTGTATGGTTCAATTAATAAATATGATAAATGACAATATTATTTAATAATTATTTATAGTTATTAAATAGTTAGAATTGGCATTTAAATGGTTGAATTTGAAAATTGGCGTTTTTGAGAAAATAGAAATAAAATTTGTGAAAACTATAAAATCCAAGTAAGGCCCATTACACTCTATGGCCGGCCACTTGGGATGGTTTTTCAAACTGATATTTTCATTATTTTAATGCTAAATAATTCAAACCTAACCCTAGTGGAATGCTATAAATAGATAGTGAAGGCTTTAGGAAAATTACACTTCTCATTCAGAAAAACCTAAGCCTTCTCTCTCTATACCTGGCCGCCCAGTCTCTCTCTCTCTTCTTCCTTAAGATTTCGAAATACTTAGTGATTAGAGTAGTGCCCACACACAGCATGTGATACCTCAATCATAGTGAGGAAGATCGTGAAGAAAGACATTCAACAAGAAGGAGTTTCAGCACTAAAGAAGGAGAGAAAGAGATCCAAGTTCAGATATTGATAATGCTCTGCTACAGAAAGGAATCAAGGGCTAGATATCTGAACGGAAGGAGTCATTATATTCCGCTGCACCCAATGTAAGGTTTACTAAACTTTATATGTGTTTATTTCATCGTTTTAGAAAGTTCATATTTAGGGTGTTAATCAACATACTTGTGAGTAGATCTAAGATCCTGGTAAAATATTTTTCAACAGTAATTTATATGCCTGGAGATCAGCTAAAAGGGTTCTATAACCACCTCAACACAGAAACGTGCAACATAACTTTGGAGTGGAAGATGTGTGTAATGACTGCTTGATTTTATTATGGAAATTAGTAGATATTTAAGGGTTTATTTAATCTTTTTTCATTATGTGCCTCTTAGTAGATAATTAGGGGTTACTTTCAAAAATATGCCTTTAATTTTTATTTTCTCAACTTATGGAGATTTATTTAAATTCTAGGTGTATTGTGTATGTTATATATGAAAATTTACGTTTTTCATATTTATGCTCGATAATAGTAGAATGCGATGATTTGGCCAAGTAGAGTCACCTAGGTGATGTATCTTAGAATTAGCAGGAAATAGTTAGACACTTGGAATGTCAGGATTAATTGGGGTTATGATTTGGACCATTTTACTCCTAAGTTATTAGATTACTTCTTAGTGAAGTAAAGGGAAACGTAGTCTTTCTTGCCTTATGATTTATTATTTGGAGGTAAGTGAATTTTTGTAGTAAATCCTTTGATTATTTTTTTTTTATTGTAAGCTGAATAAAACAAAGAGTTATTGTGGATAAAAATTAGATACCTTCTCTCTCTTTTGTTCCTCTCTTTCTCGGCCAAAGAAAACCTAAGGGGAAAACCAGAAATTCTTCACCCTTTTTAGATCATAAATTCAAGAGGAATCCAATAGAAATCAAAGGAGTATCATAGCCTAGTCAAGTAACCTCTTCTCCTTTGTTTTCTTCAAGTAAAAGTTAAGATTTTAAGCAAAATTTTAGGGTTTTGTTTTTGTTCAGATTGGGATGAGTTGTGTTTGTTTTCTGGAGTTAATATGATGTTGTTTGAATTATTTTATGCTGGTTTTGTTAGTTATTGTTGAGTTTGACCAAGGTTTGAGCTTCAAGCTCAAGCTTGGTCCTCTAATGACAATTTTTTATTCTGAGCTTTGATGATGCTAATTCTTGTTGGTTTAGGTCTATTTTGTTGTTTTTAGGTATTCTGGAGCTCTATGTGTGATTTGGGGTAGATTTAAGTTAGAAATGAGATTTATTAAAATGTATAGTAGAAAACAACATGCCGTTTTTACATAAGCGTTCTACCGTTTTTAGCAGGCAAGACCCAAAAAAAACGGTCTGTCATTTTACGAAAACGACCTGCTTTTATTTGGGGTATTTTTCCTGAAGTCTAATTTTTCAGTGTCTCCTCAAAAATTAGGGCATTTCCACACTATTTATCGATAAGGAAATTTTAGTTTTTAGTCTAAGTCCCTGAAAAGTGATTTAGTGCATCAATTACCAGTTTATGTATATTGTGACTTAGGGGCCCTAAATCTTCGAGTAGCAGTTTCCACTAGGTTGATGGCACATCTGAATTTAGAATTGAGGTAAGATTAGTATAATGATATGCATATTTATAAGTTTAGCGTACATGTTTTATAGTTTCCTATTAGATAATATATCAGTATGAGCGGTATTAGTGTACATAAATCTGCACTGAATATCAATGGATATATGTTAGGAAGAATTTAAAGCCACTAGTTTAGCATATTAGTAAGAGCGGTATCGGTGTACATAGAGTTGCACTAGATACCGAAGGATATATGCTAGGCTTTGTTGTACGAACGCTTTAGACCTAGTACGCATTGGATGTGGGATAGGTTTGTGATTAGGTGTATGGGCGCCTGACTATAATTTAGTTATATGTTTATGTTTATGCTCTTTTTATTGAGTCTGTTGACTCACAAATATTGTTTACATATGTAGGTAAAGACAAAGCAAAGGCTGAGCAGCAGTGAGATCATGCTAGATGAAGATTGTATATATCGAGGCGGTTAGACCTGGAGTGTTCAAATCTTCGTGACAGTAGAGATTTATTTTGATAGTCACTAGGCGATAACTTTTGTAACTCTCGTATTTTGTAACTAAATGTAACTTTTTAAATGGGATCTCAGAATATGCATTTGTATATGTATGTTTTAAGTTTAAGTTATTTACAAAATTTTAATTATTCATGTTTTTAATAAACTCTTTGATTAGTAAAGAAGTGCACATTAATTACAAAATATGATAACGTGCCTAATCTAGTAGGGCGTCACAATGTGCAGCTACTTTCACATGTGCCCAGCTCCAGACACCAAATCCATCCGCGCACTTGAACGATGATTCTCTTAACAAAGAAAGCCTGTTCCAAAATAAGTGGAGGATATTTTTGAGGTGGGGCTCTTCTTTGTAGGCACACATCGACCCATAGTTTTTGAATTTATTAGTGTGTTAATCCATCTCCCATTGAGATGAATTATACACTACTTGTGGTGCTTCAATTCTTTATTGTTCAAGAATCTCCACCTCGTTAGCTTGAATCGCATCAACCATGATGGCAGCCGTAAAAGAATAAGGGAAAAAACCAAGCAGTTAATAAATAGATATAGCAAGGGTACATGAGAGTCTTTCTCTTAAACTGGTTGGAGAGGTCCCCCACCTCACCCCACATCCGGGAGCAAGATCCTTAGGGAACATTGCTTCCAGATTATCAGATCGTGAACATAGATTTTGACTGAAAGTGTATAAAACATTTCATCTAGAATCATAAGGGTTCCCGATAGAGGATTCAAGCTCAATAAAGTTCAAAGACACTTCACTGAATTTGAATACTCAACAGAAACTTATAAAACAAAAACAGAGTTCGCAAAACTTAATTTTTTTCTACAAGCAGTATAAGGATAAATTAACATTCCTATTTCAAGTAATGTTCAAGTTGCTCAAGAAAACCTAAATCCAAATTATGATCTACCACACTAGACATGCAAACATCAAAAAGAAAATCAAAATCGACTAGATATGCTATCATGCAATTTATTTGTCTTACATAAGACCTAATTGCATTTTAGAAAATCCTAAACTCCATAAATGCAAAAGATAACTTACGTGTTGAAGGAAAAAGTCTTGGGGAAGGAATTTTGATGTCGTGTTGTGGGTGACTTGATGGTACAGTAACCGGAGTTTGATCGAGACACCCAATTCTTGATTGAAGATCACGAACACAAGCTATGAGTCCGTCAATGTCCGCTTGAAGATCTAGTGGTTTCAATGGATCTGAAGAATGAATCGTACAGTCTAGAGATGCGGTCTTGGATTTTTTCGCGAATGAATTCGAAGAAGAAGGCGAAGGCACTCGTCAAAGTAATGGGACATTCACCAAAAGCAATTCTCCTGGTTTCTCTCCTCAACTTCAAACAAAAAAAAAATTCAAACTCAGAATATAAAATGGATGAAAGTGGCAAACAGATGTTTTCGCTTTACTTATAGGAAAAATGGTGATCTGCGTGCTTTTGAGTCAATGGTTCAGATTATATTTCAAGAAAACAAAAATTGCGTCTTACGGTTCAAAAAGCGGAAGGGTTAACATTTAATGACTAGTAAGGAATCGATATAATTTAAATGATGAAATTTTCCTCGGAACACCTATTGACATGATCAACTGTCATTTCGCATATTTAGGCCTCACTTGTTTCCCCAACGCATTAATCTTCACGAACCAAGAAAATAATGCCACATATAAGTCATATTTAGAAAGCAGGAAGTTGTCATCCACCACTTATTGGCTTAGAATTTAAAAAGGGCCATGCTTTTTAAACATCCATGTGTCCTCATACCATCTGAAAGGAAGACTGCAAGCCTTCGCAACTCTAAATTTCTAAAAGCTTAGGAGTAAATATTATTCATATTGCCGAAAGAGGGACACATATACTTCTAAGATCTAAATACAATTAACAAAGGCCTAGTTTATAGGCCCAATGAGGATAATGGACTAAACTCAAGAAGTCAGGCCATTAGGCTTTCAGAATGACATCTCATCTAGGCAAAAGAATAGTCCAGTGAAGAGAAAATTCGTTTACCTTCAAGTGATACTTCTGAAAAGGTAATTAATAGGCCTCTAGATGTCAAGCCTGAATCAACACTCATTTAATATTAAATCCCACCATATTAGGACTTTGTCTACAAAATCAAGCCAAAGATCATGCATCTTTGTCTACAAAATCAAGCCAAAGATCATGCATTCCATAAAAGAAAAATATGGTTTTTGTCAATCAGTCATTAAATTATCTTTATTATATGCAAAGATGGCACACGTTTCTTACTTGCCATCATCAAGCAGATTCCACATGTACAAATAACTATTGTCTCATGGGTTGGGCCTCACCAAATCGGTCACATGTCAATATATTATTTGTATTTACCTCATTAGTGGACCATGTATACATACAAACCCTAGTTTATAAATATAACGATAATTCTTCATGCAAAAGATTCGAGATTTACTTCTTACAAGCTAAGGCTAAAATTAGGGTTCATAAACTAGACAAGAATACTTGTGTAATACTCAAAGGCTTTTCTAGCCAAATAATATTGACTTGTGGACTAGAGTTCGTTAATACTCGAACCACGTAAAAATCTTCGTCTTGATCTTATATTTTATTTATTTTCTTTAGGTTTTATTCTATTTTAAATCGGTTTCTAAAATATTTGGTAAACATTATTATTATTATTATTATTAAATCATCGGGTTTTTTTAATGCGTCATACTTTCAAGCTAATCCATTTGTGCTTGTGTGCCGCGCTTTCGAGCTTGTCGATCGTGTCGTGTCGTAGAAAAGTCTATATTTTTCATGTTGTGTCGTGCTTAAGCCTATATTTTTTTTGTATCGTGTCGTATTGGGCCTAAGTACATATTTTTCATATCAGGTCATGCTCGTGCCTCTTAGGCTCATGCCATTTTTGTGCCATGTTAAAAAAATTCAACTCATATTTACAGCACTAATGGTGTGGTTGAAATAGTAATGTTCTTTCCTAAATCATGTCTATAATTGAAGTATTATCGAATTTGGATTTAAAAAAGGAAAAAATAGATAAATAAAATTATGATCATTCAATTATTTCAAAAAAGATTAAATAAACAAAGTAGTTGAACACTAATCTAAACAAAAGACTTAATCAGGTGGAATTTTTTTTAATACAATTTTTAATTACATATACCAAATGATGATAATAACCAAACCTAATATATAATATTTTTCTAAAAAAAAAAACTAATATATGATATGACAATATAATACCTTACATATAATTTTCATGGTTTTCCGATCATTTTTAAACAACCAAAATCCACGTTTGCAACAAATTAAGAAGATAATACAATTAAGCTGTAAAATTATATTCTATATAATGTCAAAGGACAATTGAGACTTTTCAAAATTCAAAAGAAAAGAAAAAGAAAGAAATACATTTAAGAAAATAATATGATTTTGGCATATCATATTTATATTATATGATATCAAACATCATATAATGTGACATGAGCAGGTGATACATATAATTTAATATCGACCTTTATATACAAATATTTACTTCGTACATATGTGAATGAATGTATAATATCGATAATGATATATAATCATTTAATTTGTAATTTAAAAACAAGTATTTTAGAGTAGTATTATCTATTAGTGAGAAATAGTAATATACTCATTTAGTACTTGTAATTATTAATTATTTTTGAGTTTATATTATTATAAATTAATTTGGAAAAATAAAATTATCTTTGGTTAAATATAAAATACTAATTAAATATATTTAATTTTAAATTTATATATGTAAATTATATATTAAAATATATTTAATTTAAGTGCCACTGGTTTGACACCTTTACATATGTAAACAAGTGGGTTGGGAAGAGAAGGGAACGAGAAATGCTAAAGGTGGCTAGTATTATTTATTATTTATTATTATTATTTTTATTAACAAATTGGCTGGTATTATTGTGAGGCATAATATCAGTATATAAGATAAGAATATTAAATCACATTAATTTAACTTTAATAAAAATTATTAACTTAAAGAAAATTTATGAGGTAATAAGGTGAGTTATGGTAGGCTCTTGGTGACCATAACAATAGTAGAAGGAAATGGTGGAGTTGAGTTGAGATTATTATGATTATGAATTGAATATTGATGAGTCAAATAGTTTTGGACGACAGCTAACGAGCCATCGTCGCGGCTTCCCGAGGCCCAAACCAAGAAGCCCCACGTGGCACTCACCAGGGAACCCGATTAAGACCGACACCGTGGCAGTTTTAATCTCCTTTTTTATTCTCCGCACAACACGTGTTTTCTTTCTTTGGGCAAGCGGCAGAGGACAGTACTACTACTGACACCCCTAACAATACTAATAACTAATAATTATGCTTACTCCA
Source organism: Cannabis sativa (assembly GCF_029168945.1). Classification (NCBI taxonomy): domain Eukaryota; kingdom Viridiplantae; phylum Streptophyta; class Magnoliopsida; order Rosales; family Cannabaceae; genus Cannabis; species Cannabis sativa. The sequence goes on along the minus strand of NC_083608.1, from coordinate 29,818,154 downwards.
ACACGTGTCCATCTGGCACCCTTTCAGACGGCCACTTGTCTCCTCCAGGTACTTTTCTTCTCTAAACACCAAGGGCATTTTCGGAAACTCACATTTACTAACTATTTTTTTTCTCTCTCTTCATTTTATATCTTCTCCCACATATCCCAGAAATAGAGGTATAATAGATAAAAAATAAATAATCTATTTGTTTTTAATTTTTTAAATAATTTATAATTACAATAAAAACCAGCCCCTCTCTCTCATCATTTCTTTTCTCTGTTTTTTTCTTTTTTTCTTTTTCCTTCATTCTCCTTTTTCTGCTCCTATTTTCCGGCGAGTTTTTCCGGGACTTTTCGCCGCTTCCATACATATAAATATTTATATTGTGTATATACAATAGACACACGTATTCGCCTCGAAATCCTTTTGTTTTGAAAACTGAAGTCTTACATAATTATACACAGAAAAGAAGAGACAAAGATCGATATGGGTTTTGGATTGAATGTTTTGTTTTCCTATCCAAACCAATAATGGATGCATACTTCTGATAATATACGAGTTTCTGCAAATGGGTTTTGCTTTATATCGGCCGAGACGACGCTATAGTTGTTGAACACTAAGATATTTTTTGCTGGGATTTTTTTTTTCAGAAAGTAGAAGATAAAATGGGTGAAGCTGACGAAGGAAAGGGAATCAGAGGAGAAGTTAGTGGTAGTGGTAGAGAAATGGAGAACCTTTCTCTGCAAATAGAGAAATATCCAAGAGATCTGTTGCATAGATTGATGAGTAGCAGTAACACGCAGCAGCAATCCCAAAACGCAGCGTTTGATGCTGCTGTAGAAGGAGAAGGAGAAGACGAAGAAGATTCAGAAGAGCTTGAATTGAATCTGGGTTTGTCTTTAGGAGGTCGATTTGGAGTTGATAAGAATGCAAATAAGAAGAACAAGCTTACCCGATCTTCTTCGATAATCGGAACCATGCCGCTCGTAAGGGGCAATAACAACAACGAAGAAACGACAACGCTATCGCCGCCCGTGCCATACCCGAATCTGATGCGAACGTCTTCACTTCCGACGGAAACCGAAGAGGAATGGAGGAAGAGGAAAGAGTTACAGACCTTAAGAAGAATGGCAGCCAAGCGAAGAAGGTCCGAGAAGCAGAGGAACTCGGCCAAGGGCGAGAAAGAAGCAGGGTCTTCTCTAGAAGAGGAGAAACGTGATAATACGACGGCGTTTAGCTCGTCCTCCGTGGGCCCACCTTTTGGGTTTACCACTTGGGCTGCGGCCACTAGACAAACCCTGCTCGGCACCGGAGCCGGTTCCGATTTAGTAATAGCTAAAAGTAAAGTTAGTGCTGGTGCTATACAAAATACTTCTCAAGGTTCTGTGGAGTCTCACGGTGGAAGCTCATCTGGCATGTCGGAATTGGAGAGTAAACCCATTCAAGGTAATAATTTTTTATTGTAATTTTCTTAATTTTTATTTTAAATTTTGAATTGGTGTTAGGCAATACACTTTTGACTCTTCGATTACGGACCTTCCGGTGTGATAGTTGTTAGTAGTTTCGGGGATTAGACTGCCAAATGTAAACGGCGAGTTAGCTTTATTCTCCAAACGATGATTACTTTACTAATTACTTCACTTTTGTTACCATTAATTAATTATAAAGTGGCTGAACGAGGTTTGGATAAGAGTTTCAAAAGAATTAGAGGGACCATTAATTTGACCAAAAAAAAAACTATTACCAAATATACTGGTTTGTAATGGAAACTTTAAGACATAGTATGCCCATAATCCGAAGTTCCTGCGTTGGTATCACTTCAGTTGAGTTGCCACACATATATTGAAACATATTAAATCTTTGTATTGTATGATACGGAAACGGTTTCCTAAATATCAAAGTAGATCAAATTTTTTGGTGGCTCTTTCGATATGAATAATACTTTTTACTAATACCAAGCTGTTTATATAGATTAACAGAATCGTTAATTAAATTTTAACCATCTATTATGTGTAGACTTGGTGGGTTATAGTTGAGAAGGAGCATCTGAATTGGTTAGACGTAGTAACAATTCGATCAATCAAATTTGACTAGTCAATTTCCATATAAAAAAAATCCTTGTAAACAAGTTGGTGTGGGGTTTCTAGCTATATACTTCAAATTTTGACTTCTAGGGCTTTCGAGATGGTATAGCCCATCAGTATCATATGAATACTAGAGGTAAGGCTTGTATGATGCATTGATGAGATATGCATCTACAGGAAAAAAAACATGTGAAAGTAATTTGTAGAACAGTGTTGGAACATAATTGCATCTAAACAAACCTAGTTTATTGATTTGCTTTCCCTCTTATTTATCATCACTTTTATTATTAGTTTTTGAATAAGTTGTTTTTCCTTTTCCCATTTACATTATAGTTCTCATAATTATGAATATTATCGTAATGTATTTATTAGAAATTAAATCTTGGTCCATCTTAATAACCCTCACTTTGGAATGGAAGGAAATCTTGCCATATGGCAAGGGTATTTGTAACCAGCAATAGCTTGTAGGTATGTTAGAAAAATTGGATTCAGTTTGCATTATGGCGAGGCTCCAGAGACTTGTGTGGTAGAGTTAGACTAGGGTGAATCATAATATATTTACCAAAGCCCCTCTTCAGCTAACAAAGACTATAGATTAATATAAGTGGGACTTCTACAAAGACTAGTTTGTGCTGTTTGTATCTTGTTGAAAAAGCAAAGTTGCTAGTAACCCAATACGTTACTTAGATTAATATAAGTGAAACGCGGACTTTTCTATTCCTGGTTTCTCAGACATTTTCACATTCTCAAGTTTTCAAGTAGTCAACTCATTCTAAGCATGTGTTGGTTATGTTGTACCCTATAGAATTTTCAATCTTGCTCATATATATTTTCGTACACAGTTGATTTCTTTCGGTATCAATGAAAATTTGAGTAAAGTAGTGTGGTTCTCTTCTTATGTTTCCCCATTTCCTTCACAGGTTCCAGCAGTTGTGGTGAAGCAAGCCCTGCCGGCCAATCCAGCCATCGGTTGTCTCAAGAACAAAACCAAGAGAACACAGGGCCGTCAGGGGCAAAGGCAACCGAAAGTAAATGTACCACTTCAGGATCCAAAGCCGAAAACCAATCTAAAAATCCTAGTGCTGGAGGAAGCAAGGGGAGGGAAATTGGAATGAATGCTATGGAAGATATGCCTTGTGTGTTCACAAAAGGAGATGGTCCGAATGGCAGACGAATAGATGGGATCCTCTATAGATATGGGAAAGGAGAAGAAGTGAGGATAATGTGTGTATGCCATGGCAAATTTCTCTCTCCAGCAGAGTTTGTCAAGCATGCCGGTGGTGGTGATGTGGCTCATCCACTTAAGCATATAGTTATAAATCCTTCCTCTGCTTCCTTTTTGTCATAGCACTATATCATCATCCCTTTTGAAACCTGGGGATTCAAAAATAGACAACAGAGAAAAAATATATAATATTTTCTTTTTTTTAACCTCGGAAGTTTTCTTTAGATGCAAAAAGTATGTCGTAGAGTTGTTCATAATTTGGAAGAAAAATTTACATTCGTCTTTTCTGATGTGCCCTTCCAATTCCATTGATATCTCCTGCTTTCATCGAAAGTTGCTCCAAAAACCAGACTTGTTTGAAAGACTTTTCCAAAAATAATAAAAAAAAAATAGAGAAAGAAGTAAAAGATGCTTCAAATAATCAGTGAGACCACCAACTTATTCAGTTGAATATTTAGTCAATAAATTGTTAAACGTACAAGTGTCAAGTCTACCTGATATGTTACCAATATCATATGAATTAACTTCTTTTTTAAAAATTACATCTTAAGTGATAGTTAACAGATGATATAAAAACATTTGGGGATCTTCAAAGGGTAAGACTTGCATGGCACCTTTGAAAACTAAATGACTACTTAAAAAATTAAGTCCGGCAAATGAGCCTAAAATAAATTACTTGATGCTGGATGTAAAACATTGAAAGCCAAACCACAGATGAGTGGCAGAAACATAGATGACAAAAATCAAGAACAACAATTCTGCTTGGAATTTTATTTGCAATTACATGAATCAAGATCCAATATTGATGCAAACTCCAGTAGTTCTCAGATCTAAGCAGGGCGTGTAGGTGTTAGTGTTACGATACAACAAGATACAACAGAATGAGAATGTACAAATTGCATAAGTTAAGGTATTTCTAGACTTCTAGCAGCAAAAGGGGGGCTTACGGGAGAGCACAGAAGCAAAAAAAATGAGCCCCCTTCTGTACTCTTCTATTCCTCTAGTATAGAACTGCAATTTTTTAATTTGTTACCTAGCTAATGACAGAGGTTGAATTCTCTTCAGCTTTTGAACAACGTGTTTCATTGTAGGCCTGATGGAGAGAGTCTCATTTGTACAAGTAACAGCTAAGTGAAGCATCTCCACCAGATTATCATGGGGACCTGCATCCCATAATCCAGCAGTAAATACCTCCTTAGCTCGACCCTGTCTCAACAACATGCTTGCCCATGAGACGATATTGAAACCATCTCCATGTGAAGAGAATGAAGGATCCAGTGGTTTCTTATCTGAAATCAGTTCAAGGAGTACAACACCATAGCTATATACATCAGACTTGTCAGACACTCGACAAGTCATGGCATACTCTGGTGCCAAGTATCCGAAGGTCCCAGCCACACCGGTTGTTGCGTGAGTTTCAGAAGTCCCCAAAAGCCTAGACAAGCCAAAGTCAGACAAGTAGGCATTGAAGTTGTTGTCCAACAGTATATTACTAGGCTTGACATCTCGGTGCAGGACACGAGGAACACACTGATCGTGCAAATAAGCAAGTGCGTGGGCTATATTGAGAGCAATCTTGTGGAGAATATTCCAATCAGTTGCTCTTGTGGATCTCTGCTTGATAAAGTTTTCCAGATTACCTCCAGGTAAATAATTGTATATGAGGAACATCTCAGTTTCGCTGGCATGGTAACCAACCAAAGTTACAAGATTCGGGTGTCTCACCCTTCCAAGTGTCTTAATCTCTGCATGGAACTGCTGAGCCCCGTGAAACCTTCCCACTGAAAGCCTCTTTACAGCTACGATGATTCCAGGTTGGATTTCAGCCTTAAAAGTTGCTCCAAAACCTCCATTTCCAATGCAGTTACTGGCATTGAAGTTTCCAGTTGCTCGAACAATACTCTCAAAGGTTAACTGAGCCCCAATATTGGTGAAAACTGTAATTTCTCTCAATTCCAGACCCTGAACCCTGGAATCTGGCATCCATTTCCTTGTATAAAGGAAGAGGATGATGAGAGCTATGAGAACTAACACAATAGCAGATGCAGATGCTATGGATGCAACTTCAATTGGGTTTAATCCACCATTTCCAGTGTTACTGCCACTTCCGGATTCAAAAGCAACAGCATTTTGTGAATTATAATTTTCATCAGGCTCATTTGAAGCTTCTACTGCCAGGAGCCTAGAGAACTTAGATGTAGAAGAGGGTGATTTCACATTGGTCGTCCCTGAAATAATCTGCCCATGAAGTTTATTATTGTTGAGCTGCAGAATTGTTAAATTTCTCAAGTGAAAAAGACCTTCTGGAATATCCCCGGACAGAGCATTTGAAGAAAGATCTAACACTTCAAGAGAGTGAAACCATCCAAAGCTATGAGGTATTGGCCCAGTCAGATTGTTATCAGCCAGGGAAAGATACTTGAGATGCTTCAAACTACTCATACCTGGTGGAACTTGACCGTGCAACTTGTTTCGACTCAGATCAAGAGTGACAAGAGAAGTCAAATTCATAAGTGTTGGGGGTATTGATCCCCTGATTTCATTGCCAGAGGCATCTAGGAATACAAGAGGTTTGCACATGACACCAATTTTCAGAGGAATGTGACCAGATAATCTGTTGTTACTGACATCCAAAATCATCCCATCTAATCCATTGCAATTTCGAAATAAATTTCCTGGAAATGATCCGGTGAGTTTGTTTCCACCAGCAAGAAATGCATAAACTGTTTGCTTCCCAAATATCTTCGGTTCAACTGGAAAGCTTTGGATTGCACCTGAGAAGTTGTTACCACTTAAATTGTGAATCACTGTGAAACTAGGACGGGCAAAAGGAAAATTTGTTTCCACACGAGTTTTACAAGTAAAGAACAACTTATATGGACATGATGGTTCGTAAAATTGAACAAGCTCTGGATTCAAGGACAGAGATGAACACATCTTGCCCTCATATCTTGGGACGGATCCTGACATGAGATTCCCACTTACATCAAACAGAGTCATGCAAGGAACTGAAAGCTTCTCATCTAGCTCCCCATATAGCTTATTTGAGCTCAAATCAAGATGATGCAGCTTCTTGCATTTCTCGAAGATGCCAACAAGTTCTCCTTCAAGATGATTTTGGGCCAAGTTCACCATTTCCAAGTTATGACAATGGCCCCAATTGACAGGAAGCTTGCCTTCAAAACTCACCCTTGGCGCCCAAAGTATTCGTAACTTAGGAAGAGTCGTAATTCTTTCTGGAATAGAGCCTTCAAAATGATTGTTCTCACTACCTCTATTTGAGTTCTCATTGTTTCGGAATGGAATGAAAAGATTAGAAAGCACGAGAACTGACAAATTAACACATTCTCCGAGTTCAGCTGGGATTGGACCACCAAGGCTATTTCTTGAAACATCAAGAACTTCAAGCATACGAAGTTGACCAAGCTCACGAGGGATGACACCACTTAACATATTCGAAAACAACTGAAGCTTTTGAAGATGCCGGCATTTCCCCAAACTTCCTGGAATAATACCCTCTAAGAAATTTCCTGACAGATCCAGATGCTCGAGAAGATCACAACTATTTCCAAACTCAGCTGGAACAGTGCCTGTTAGCCTATTACGAGACAAATCGAGACTCTCTAACTTTGGAAAACCACCCAAAAACCCGGGAATTGTTCCGTTCAGAGCATTACCAGCTAAATTGAGAACCTTAAGGTCTTCCAATTTCGATAACGAAAGAGGAAGTTCTCCATCGATCCTATTTAACCCAAGATTTAAAACCCTCAACCTTCTCAAACCACTAAAACCATGTGGGATTTTTCCAGTTATCAGATTCCCCTCAAGGTCAACCACTTGAAGCTTCTCCAAACCCCAAATCTCAAAAGGAACTTCTCCACTCAGATCATTATAAGGAAGCGACAAAACTCTAAGCTCCGTGAGTTTTCCAATCAACGGGGAAAGATTTCCTTTAAGTTTTCCCTTCGAATGCGAACCACTCCTCCTCCTCCCACTCCTACGCCCAAACCCATTAAAGCGGGAAGACTGGGAACAAGAAAAAAGGGGTTGAAAATTACCTCGCTCAACCACACGACCCCCGCTGATCCTTAACGAGACGACTCTGGAAGCGGAGTCACAAGAGACACCAAACCACGAACAGTGATGATGATCTGAGGGAGTAGAGTTCCAGGAAGAGAGAATCCCAGTTGGGTCCAAAAAGGAAGCTTTGAGGTCCAGCAAAATCGCTTTCTCGGAAAGCAGAGATGCTGAAACTTTCCCAGGAACCAAAAGGAAAACGCAGCAAAAGAAGAAGAAAACAACGGTTTTAGCTATCACAGGGCATTTCATCTTCTCCAAAATCCTTTTCCTTTTTCCTCCTCTTCTTCTTCTTCTTCTTCTTCTCTCTAATCTCTTCTCTTGAATTATTTGTTTCTCTCTCTCTTTTTGGAGTACTGACTGGTTCAATCAAAGCTTTTGTTTTGGTAAAGGATTGGTCGTAAATAAGAGTGTGGGTTCCACTGTAGAAGTGGGGACCAACGCAGTTCAGTCAACACATGGCGCGTTTTGTTTAGACCACCGGAGGAGCTCTTAACCTTTTTATCTCTATTATTTATTTATTTATTTAATATTTTTGAGATAATCTTCTTTTTTCTTTTTTAAACACTCCTCCCTTCCTCTTTCCTTGATTATGATTATTGATTAGTATTTGGTAGGTTGGGTGATGGTGATATACCACTTTTCTTCAGTTTTCTTTTCACACTCGTTTACCTTATTAGAAACATCAAAAAGTGATGCAACCACTCTAACTTTCAAGGAAATCGGAATTCTTTCTCTCATTTTTCTTTTAAATATCCATTTAGGATCTCTTGATGAAGCTTTTGCTCTAATCAAGTATGAAATAGTTGATATGCTTGTTGAATCTATTTTGGGTCACTTTGAAAAGTTTGGTAAAAATACCAATTTATCTTGGAAAAATTTATTTTATCTTTTAATTGTGCTACAAAATCAACAAATCATTAGTAACAAATAATAATCAAATATTTGTTAATCATAAAAAAGACCTAAAAGTTTGAGTTAACAAAGTCTTTTGGGAATATTCTCAATTTTTATTAATAATAGAGATTGAGTATTTTCGAAAATCGGATGCATGTAATTGGCAAAACTAGGACCCAACACCCATGTTGACCGGGTGCTTGGGCCCAGTGCCTAAGTTGATATTTTGTCAACCTAGGCTAGTTTCAAGTGTCTTCTCATAAAAGTGTCTTCTCCAACAGACGAGATTTGAGTTCCAAAAATTGATGATCGTCATCCAAAGTCATTTTTACCATTAGATCATTATAAGTAGACAAAATCAATCCAAAAGTAATTTTTTTTATATATTTTTTTAATATTTTATTATTTAATAGGACTTCATTCCATATAAAAGAAGCGCTTCACTAATTCATTTTCCACATTTATAAGGCTAGAGCATCTCTCTCTAAAAATATAAAGCACTTGCCTTAGTCAGTTTTCTTGTATTCTCATGAGCAATAACGATGATGAAATATTCAACTTTTGTTAAGTTTTATCTCATATGTTTAACAAAGTGCTCACGTAATTGATATTGCACTGTCACATAAGTGCAATATATTTTCTTATCAATAATTAATAAGAAATTTAATATTAATTTATTTTATTTATTAATAGTTGATAAAAAAATAAAATTATACTTTAAACTTGTGGTAGTAATATGGCAATAAGAGCTGCATGGAATAAAACTTAACAAAATCTATGTCTATGGATGATGAGAAATAAATGTCTACGGAAGAATGAGAAGCAAGATCCTATCAAAATTGTTAAAGAGTTCAAATCAGGTGTAACACATAGCATTGAGTTTTTTTGGCCAAAGAGAATATAAGATGAAGATAGACATGGTTTTTTAGTTTGTGAATAATGTAAATGATTAGAAAGGAAGCAAGAGTTGAGATTTATATGTATAGATGATTATTTTAGATCCTTTTTAGGTGCTATTAGGATGTAAACAAATTGTTTTTGAGCCAATACATATTCTAATTTCAAAAAAGAAAACTTAACAAAATCGTATATTTGAGCATCATGAATAGTTAGAACTTTTAATTAGCCAAAAATTTTGGAGATGCAATTTAATAGTTGCAATAGTTTAAAGTAAAAATTTTAAATAATATTTTTTTTATTAATATTTATATTACATGTATCGTTGTTAAAAGGGCCCCTAAAGAAATGCATATGTACAGCCCATTAAGTTTTTTCTTTCTCTTTTTTACTAAAAATAAGAAGTAAAGTTACAAGATTATCCTTCACTAAGAAAAAAAAAATTAGTTCTTCCTGCCATGAACTCCCTAGAAAATATAAGGGTTAAAATAAAGTCTATTTGCATTGTGGAGACAATTTTCACTTGTGAAATGAAATTGTAACAAGTGGTGATGAAAAAGTATAATCTAAACCTTTCTTCCTCATTTTTTTTTTCAATTATGTGTGCAATGGCTATGGTTGTGGACATAAATGATGATGATTTTCCAAAGTTCATCCTTCTTCTTCTTCTATGATCCACAACAAGTACTACAGCAATAAGTAGGCCAAGAACAACACCAAGCTGGCCTACATGAGCACCAAGAGAAACAAGGACACCAACGTTTGAGAGCTGAATTTGATGTGTTAAGGCCACCACCCAATGAATCTGGATGCAACTGCTCATTATCTGGCCTTGCCGATTCGCTTTTCATGCTCCCTGGCAAACTGCATGAACACAAAATTTACCATGTAAAAACTCATTGTTGTCATCCTTATCATTTTCACAGCACATTTAAAAAGAAGCACTGCACAAACAGTCTCAAGTAATAAAGAAATGATGTTCTTCTCAGACAATAAAGAATTGGACATGGAATGAGGATTTTCTATCTTAGAAAGAGAAGAAGAAAAAAGAATTACATGGCAGAGAAAGAAGCGTACATGGAAGAAGAATGACAACACATTCTTATTTTGCTACAGTTCCAACCATAGCAGAACGCCCAGCTACAATTTGAACAGTAGCAGCTTTGCCATGAACATTGGCACCTTGACCATCTAAAGTAGCAGAACGCCCAACTACAATTGGAAAAGTAGCACGATCTCCATGCACACTTCTTGTTTTTCTTTCTGCAACACACAAATCGTATATTCCTTATAGCTCTACAGTTTTGGATTTTAGGGAACCTCTCTACCTTTTATCAACCTATCTATCTGTCTATTTGTCTCTACAACACATGCATAGAGATGTTTCATTCTCTTAGCATGAATTATATATACAATGTATCTGTCTACACATTCATTCATGGATTTATGTGGACAAATTCCATTCTTTCATGACAACATAATCCTATATCTAAAACACATTTTGAAAATATCAAGGTAACACAGTAGTTGAAAAAGGAGTTCAAGATTTTTTATTGCATATCTAGTTGATAAAGTATTATCATAGGCCCAATTAATAAAGTATGTGGTCTCACATGTTACTAATGGGTGTTGGGAACCAATGTGAACATAAAGAAAGATGGAATGTAGAAGACATACACTGGAAAAGCGAAAGAGCGTACACTTGCTGCACTCCCATCAGACTGGTGAGAATGGCTAGAGGAATTGGAGGATAAGGGAGCCGTTGGTGCCTTATTTGTCGTGCTAGGAGTATCATCTGCAGTTGTCGTCGGGGGAGGCGGCTTTATTGTGTCCTTGGTGGTTTTCTCTTTCATCCCACCGCCACCATCATTCTGAACAACAGCTGATCCTGCAAACTCATTCTCCACTTCAAAACTTTTTCTATTAAGTCCCACAGTTGGAACCGAAACAGTACAAGGACTGAACATTACTAATTCATCACCTGATTTGGTAAGTTCCCCTGACTTTGCAACACTATCGTTATAAGCAAACAAATTATCTCTTGAGAAACTAGAATTCCCTACGTGAATGCTAAACAAGGACTCATTGGATGCCGCACTCCATTCCATTGGCGTTGTGGTTTTACTTATTTCAAACACAGAAGATGGAATCCTCTTAGGATCATAACCACCACCAAACCTTTCCATCGTCTGTATTTTTGGAGATGACATGCCATGAACATTCGATTCGTGAATCATAACATCATCAGAAGATGAATTAGCTTGAGGTGTCATCAATTCCAGAATTAGAGGGCTCATCCCTTGTCTCTCAGATTTGGAAGAACCACCACCTTCACTGGAAATGCTCACTTCATCATCATCATCATCATCATCTTCTATTATTGATATTTCAATACCTGCAGCCTCTTCTTCATTTGTGTCTACTTGTGAAAGATCAATTGGCAAGTCTGATGAAGATGATGACGTGGAAGAGGAAGAGGACAATGACAATGATGGTGTTGATGAAGACATTATGTGTGGTGTTAAGTACTCAATCTTATCACTCCCATCATCATGCTCCTCTAATAATTTCTTATTACTACTTCCACTAACATCTATTGTAAAATCTAATTTATCAGTATGATCTGCAGGGTGACTAGTGCTTGTATTGTCATCGGATATCTCAAGCAATGGTTGTGATTGGGTCTCGGCAACTGAATCTGAAGAAATTTCGAATATACTAATAATACTTTCACTTCCATTATCAATTGCCTCTACATTTATAATGCTTTTGTTTTCATCACCTTCTATGTCCATAGCTGAAATATTCCATCACAGGATTAAGCTTCAATTGTCAATTTAAATAAACCAACTTTAATAAATTTATTAACATAACAAACTCATCATTTTCCGGATAAGGACAAAAAAATCTAGGATTAATTATAAAAGCATGTCATGTACATTCAGACATTGTGAGCGTATGCTACATTGTTAACTCTTGAAAACTAATTTTAAGAAGAACTTCATGATAAACAAAATAATCAAAAGGATTGATTGGCATAACAGTACACATTTATATATATATATGATATAAATATGAACCTTGAAATTCATATGCATTCTAAAATCAAGAAAAGCTCAGGCTAATTTTTCTTTTATAAAAAAGACATAAATTTGTAGTTAATTGAATTAATTTTCATTTTTTTTTTTTTCCAAAATAATGAGAGAGACTCACTTGATAGATCATAAGAACCCCTTCAAAAGAATCCTATAGCTATTTGCCTAGGCAGCGGCGATGTGTTTCACAACCTTCATTCACCTAACATTCAACACCATCGTCCTACAATGTGTAAAGATGAAGAAAAAATATTGTTAAATCATAAATGCCAGGTGAACATTGTTTTTAAAAAGTATTTACTTATGTTTCGTATTTTTCTTTTTAATTTTCCTTATGGAGACCGTTGACAAATTTGAAAGAAAAACATTAAAAAAAATCTTTTATTTATTATGTGATTATATTAATGAAGGCATATATTGAAAATTCTGAGGTATATGTATGGAACTGGAAGGAGGTTCGGCGCCATCTTTAACTACTTCTAAATCGTTAGAAACGATAAAAATATTGAGTCAATTATTATTCAAATACACTTTTCATTTTCATATTTTATTATTCTTTTTTTTTTATTAGAGTTAGAAATAGAATTAGAGGAGCACTAAAATAAGCCAATTATCACTAGTAATACAAGGTGTATTGATGCACATATGTCTCAAGTCATCCATTCCACACTAAATTAAATAAAACATTTTGATATAATTGTATGTATTATATTTTCATTAGTTCGGTGTTCTTTAATATTGTGAAAACCTGTAAGAATATTTCTGCTACAAAAATTTTAAACATTTTTTTCTTTTTTTTTTCTTTATTGGATTATATAAATGTAATGCATATCTAAAAAAAAAAAAACAAAACTATATGGAGAATTATGTAATGCAAGAATGAGTTTCCCCCTATTTTATATAAACACTTTTTTTTGGTAAGCAATAAGCAATTTAAATACCAAATTTTATAATAATCATATAATAGATTCATAAAACTAAACCTAAATATTAAAAACTGGATCAATCCTTATAATTGGCAAACCTGTGACAGAGGCGACAACAGCCAGTGGTGGCGGCGGGCAAACTCCGATCGAGACTTAATTGGGTGTTTATGATATGTCTATCTGAAAAATCATGGTTTTTCTGATTTTGAAAGTAAACAACAAAAACAATTTGGTATCTGTTTCTGTTAATTAACAAAAATCACTGTATTATTTTACTGGGGGCTTTGGGTCATTGACAGATGAAGGAATTAATGTTATAATATGAATATGAGTGTGAAGAGAAACTTAATGAATATATGTATGTAGGTATATATATATTACATGTATATAGTTAATGAAATATATGAAGAGTTTTGAGTAATAACGTTAATGGTGAGAAGGGAGAGTCAAGAGTGTAGGAATGATAAGAGATTGGCTGGCATATCTCCCATCTTTGATGGTGACCGATATTGGCGGTGCTCCCTTGAAGCACCTATTCTTTATTATTACATATACGTCCCATACTAATATTAGATAATATAATTTGCCATTTAATTGCATTAATACATTATATAATTTTATTATAATATATGTACATAATAATTTATTTTCATATAATCATACATTCTAAATTATTTTTAATTTATTATACAATACATAAAATACATAAATAGTAAGTATTTGATTATTTAATTTATTATCACTCATTATTATAGTTATTCAATGATGATATATTAATAATTATTTTATATTTTTATATAATTTAAAAATCAACCATTATTATAAATATTAAAAGTTTGTATTTAGATTAAATCACTATTTAATTTTTCCCTATAAAACTATTAGTCAAATACATACTATATCCAAATACAATATATTCAAATTTTAAACATTTATGTTTATAAAAATTATAATATGAAGATTAGTTTTTTTATTTATTTTTATTTATTTACAAGTTTTTTTCTTTTGGTTTGTATTTTTTTTTATTATTATTTGTGTTATAAATGTATGCAAAATTTTTTGTTTATATTTTGTTGATATATTATCACATTTTTATTTATTGTAAAATATATGATTCTCAATATTGATTTTTTCCATAAATAATTTTGTGTTCATTAGGTAAATTATATGCATATATATATTTATCTACAATTTATATTTTATTTTTTCTAATTATATAATGTTTGAAGTTTATAAAGTTATGTTTGTTTATTTATTTTTTGATGTAAGAATTATTTTTTAATAGATAAATTCGTTCACTAACTCATTAGAAAATAATCAACATATATAAACAAAAGAAAAAAAATATATATTTATTTTAGTATAGTATAAATATTAGCTATGTGTATTTTTATGTTTACAATTATAATAAACATACCGATAATATAAAATATTTTGTATGTATATATGTGTTTATTTTATTTTCTATTAATTAAACATATTAATTTAATAAACAAAATAATAATATTCACATAGGTTTATTATATCACTCTATGTGTGTCATGTTTATTTTTTAGTAATTTTTTAGAAAATAAATAATATACATAAAAAAATTGTTTATCTTTTTTTTTGTTTGTTTGTTTTTTGTGTCCTGTTTATTTTTTCTAATTAAATAATATTTAGAGTTTATAAAGTTATGTTTGTTTATTTATTTTTTGATGTAAGAATTGTATTTCTATAGAAACAATAGAAATAAAATATATTTATTTTAGTATAGTATAAATTTGCTATATCTATTTTTATATTTACAATTATAATAAACATACTAATAATATAAAATACTTTGTATATATATGTTTATTTTGTTTTCTATTTATTAAACATACTAATTTAATAAACAAAATAATAATATTCACATATGCTTATTATATCACTCTATGTGTGTCATGTTTATTTTTAGTAATTTTAAACATAGATTTATATTTATATACATTAATGTTTATAATTTTTATATTGTATTTTATTGAAAAAAAAATTATTAAATTATAATAATTCATACTAAAATAGATAATAAATATTTATTATTTAATAAAATAAATATTTAATTTGTTTATTTATATAAAACTATTTATTATTTATTTAATTAATTTTACGAAATTATTTATTTTGAATTTTAATAAACATATTTTATTATTAATAATTTTTAAAATATTAATATAATAAACATAAGGATAAGATATTATAAAATAATATTACAAACATTAATTACATTCATCTATTTATGGTAATTAGTTTAATCATTAATGATTTATATTATTTAATGATTAAAATGTATAGTTTTATGTAATAAGTTTTTAAAATGTATAAATTTTTCAAATAATTTTTTTTTGCACATTTCTTGTAATTATTTTATTTTTGTTGTACATTTATAAAAAAAAAACCCTTCTTGTAATAAGTGTTTTATTTAATTGTAAGTTATTGGATCCCTTGCCACAATTATTCTTAGTATTATTATGAAGATTTAATAAATAAATAATAAGACTACCTCATTGTCAATTGAGAGATAGATAGGCTTAGGCCACCGAACTTTAGAGTTTCTAAGGGAGTCACCTCCTCCTCCTAATAACATTTGTAACCAGATTAACTCAATTTTCATTTTCGGCTAAATTAATTAAAATTGTAACTTATTTTTCAGTTTTTATCACTGCAAGTAATTAGTCATATTTTAGCCATTTTAACTACTTTTTGTTTAAAAGAAAAAAAAAACAAAAACTTAAACCTTTGGCTCTACAAATGTAAAGTGCCTTCAAGGCTAACTAAACTATATTTTGAAAGTCACCACCACCCTTTTAAAAACTCTAGAAATACCTAATGAATCTCCTAATGATATTAGTCTCCTCCTTAAGCTTTGCACTATTAAACACTTTAGTCGTGCCTCTTTGATCAAAACCCTATCTCAAGTCTGGTCCTCACAATGTCATTTTCCAGTTACTATTTCTAAACACTTAGATGGCCTTTTTCTGGTCACTTTTGTTTGTGAAGGGGATAAGCGCAGAATCTTGGATGGACAGCCTT
Source organism: Cannabis sativa (assembly GCF_029168945.1). Taxonomy (NCBI): domain Eukaryota; kingdom Viridiplantae; phylum Streptophyta; class Magnoliopsida; order Rosales; family Cannabaceae; genus Cannabis; species Cannabis sativa. The sequence goes on along the minus strand of NC_083608.1, from coordinate 29,801,917 downwards.
GGCATTTTTCCCAAAGCCTCACCATTTTTGCTGCTCCTCATAACTCCTTTCCTATAACCCCAGAACAGTTACACTATGTGCCTTTTTGGGTGCAAATCTATGAGCTCCCCTAAAGTCTTATGATTTAGCTTAACTTATAGCCACGAGTGTGGGTGAGCTGATTCAGGTGGATAGTACCACTGTGAGAGATGGAACTAGGCCTTATCTGAGGGTTCGGTTTTTTTTTTTTTTGTCAATAAGCCAATTAGGCGTGGCATTCACATTCGTTTTCTCAAAATGGGTAGGGAGTTCACCAAATGGTTAGATTTCAAGTATGAAAGGCTCCCTGATTTCTACTTTTATTATGGTAAACTGGACCACACTAAAAAGTATTGCCATGCATACCTCCAGAAGTGTGATGAATCACTTGTTCCACCTCCTTGCCCATATGATCTTCTCCTTCATGGCAAGCAAAAGTCCTTTGAGAAACCAATGCCTTTCCAATACCCCTATGCCCCAGCCATAATCACAGCTGATTTGGATCTCTCTGATTTCCCCAATGGAGGTCAGGTGATGAATCGTTTCTTGACCCATTCTATTGGTTTTGCGCCTCTGCTTAACTCAAATGTGGCCTCTATTTCTTGCTTAAGTGCTCCTAGAAATTCCCAGAGTGTTATGATTCCTACCCTTATTAACCCCAACCATACTGTGAATCAATCCTCATGCCTCACTTCAATCTCCACTGACTCCATCATTGTTAGTGATAGCCCTGCTCTTAATAACTCTGAACTTGTCCATGCTGCCCAGTCACTTGCTGAAGCTTTACCATCTCTGGACTTGGGCCATACTACTGATGACAACCAAACTCCTAGGGTTGAGGCTCCTCGACCGGACCCCCAAGTTAAGGGCAAGGGGCTAGCTTGTGCCTCTGGAGTTAAACAACCATGCTTTCAACCTTCCCAAGTCAATGTTGGCAGTTTTATGCGCTCTATGCTCAAGCATGCTAGGGCTAGAGAGCTTGATTCTAATCCTCATTCTTCTACAGATGATCCTAGACGGACGGGTGTTGCAGAGCACGCCCGCCTAGAAAAATGAGTCTAATGAGTTGGAATGCTCAAGGTCTGGGGAATCCTCGAGCATTCAATCGGCTTTCCCTCCTGGTTAAGAATCATAGGCCTACGATTCTCTTTTTGATGGAAACAAGACTTAAGCCTCACTCTGTAGATAGGTTTAGAAGGGCTTTAGGTTTTGAGTTTGGTTTTGAAGTTCATCCACTACTAATCTCGAAACATATGTATGCTCTTATCCGTAACATCATTTAGTGAACGTTTCATCATCGATGTTCCACGTACTCAATAGAATAAATACCACAATCACTACTACATCAAGCAACCATCAAGAAATTAGTATAAAATAAGTAAGAATAAAAGTAATTAGGTACTACATAAAACAAAGTTATCTGATTTTTGCCTTCATAACAATTTCATGACTAACTCTATCGAAATGCATCTTTGGAAGCTTGTTGCAGTCATTCATTTCAACCGCAAAGATTTGGTTGTTGTTTGAGAATTCCCCACATGCATGGAACAACGTAAAGAGTAGATCTTGTCACGTCCTCATGATGGATGCTAAGTCTTTTTTAGGAAAAATGGTGGAATCACAGTCATACACTGTTATTTTCCACAACTCGATATCCACCTCAACAACTACCCAATGTGAGTGTTTTGAAAGATTCAACACAAAGTAGAGGTATTCATTTTCTTCCCATTTTGGGTAGAACTGGTCATGTATAAAAAGTATTTTAAAACAATGACAAACCACTGATTCAGACAAGAATCTATCCATAACAACTAAACATTACAACAAGAAAACAAATGCTTAATCCTATCAAGAACCTATCGAGATACTTTCAATAATCAGTTGAGAATAACGAAAATTGACAGCAACCCACAAAGGCTAAATATTATCATGGACTCATTGAGAATCAATCGATAACAAAAAAAATGACAACAAGAACCAAATAATGGTACTTAACACCTTTGCAGTAGTCGAGGACATCATCTCCCCATTTGAAGTCAGCCCTAGGACCCTTGTGTGTTTTCCAAGCGCCATGGATAATCTCAGCCACATAGGTGGAAAGAATGATAGCTCTCTGTGGAAACGTCTCTGGAAAGAAGTGGTGTTGCCTCCTATGCATATGGACACACACATCTACGTGTTGAATATAATGATACAACTGAGCAGTTAGAATAATAAATCAATAATAAACTAAAATTATGTTGTAACAATAAAATAGTATATGTTTACTTACAAAATCTTCAATCTAATCCTGTCGTGTCAACATATTCGTAAATCATACAGGACCGTAATCACCAGTCTTCATGTCCCAAAGACGATGGTTGGGGATACTCTCACACAACCACCTACGAAAACTTTCCAACAACCTATCATCTGGAGGGATAAAAGGATCAAAAGGCGTAGAAGACTTGAGTTTTTTCTTCATTTCAGTATAGTTTCTAAACCATGTAGGAGGGATCTTCCTCCTCTTGAGAAACTGAATCCCTTTTGGTGGTCCCTCTAAGGGCAGTACCTCACCATGTGACTTGCTCTCAGCTATGGAAATATTGGTGGCATCCGCTAGAGTGGAAGTATTCTCATCAACTTATGGATCGTAGTCGTCAGAAAATATTACGTCAACATCTTCCATCAGATCAATTAAGGACGTGTATTTGCTCCTGACCTATTATGTATTGTACTCAAAATGACCCTAAGCTGCTCCATAATAAGGTTTTGACCAGCCTTCAGTTCTAGGTGGCTAGCCTAGTATGCCTCCTTCAACTGGGCCTGACCAGCGTAAAGAACGTTATGCTCATCCTTAATCCTGTCTAATCTCTGTACCAAATCTTGGAACACCACACGATCGAGGTCTGAAGAAGATGCAATAGTAGCGAATTTGATATGTTAAGTGACTTTTTTCCTGGCTTTTGAAAATAGCAGGGTCATGGACATCATATTCAGGATGGGTCTCTTCAACACCTATCACAATCACTATCTCAGCATCATTGTAAGTGATTGTCCTGGCATACGCTTCTTCATCAATGCAAGGAAATAACCTTCTCAAAAAAATTAGTTGTTGTTGAAAAAAATATATATTAGAGTCTTTTCAAAAACCTATCAAAATAAACAAAATACAACAGAGAGAAAAAAAATACAATTTATCAATGTTATCAATAAAAAATAAACAATACAATAATAATAGAAAAAAAAATCATACCCTTTTCAAAAAAATATTAGAGCAAGTTTTTTCTTGAGAATGTCATAACTTCCATCAATTTTCTTACTGCTCCAGCTAAGCATTCTGGGTACTTGTATCCCATGACTAACAGCGAACTTCTTTCCAACTTCTAAAATTGCTTCATAGGCCCAATATTGTAATGTGAGTGTGTAGCCATTAATTATGTACCCCGTCGCCTCAGTGAGTTCCTTCTTATCTAACTTTCCCTTCATTTTCATCATGTGTTTCTGAATAGAATACATAAGTTGACTAAAAGAAGTGCACCCCAAGGAATCTAAAAAAAGAAGTCAATATCCTCAATAAAACTTAGTATACCACTCATAATTTTCGTATTCCTCTCACGACCCATGAGGACTCTCTCCACGAACAAGCACAACCCTAGCTTGTAAATGTCCTTGGCAATCTCATAGTTCAAGAATTGAGCAATGATATGTTCCATCTTCACGTTCCCATGTTTGTTGAAATAAAGGTTCAACAATCGGTCGTTTCTCATGTGAGCATTCTTCTCCTCAATGGATGGACCTTGTATAAAATTCAACTCAGTTATGAGAGTGAACTCAACCACGCCAAATTTTGCCTCGTTTTTGCCAATGTAAAACCATACTTCGTCCGCCTTCTCAACTTGAACCTTCATTTTGTGCAGCATTAATTAGTACACCAAAACTGAAGAGAAAGCAAAAGTTTCAGCATTCTAAAATTGTCCAAAAGGGATTCCTTTCATCCTATCAATTAATTCTTCATGTTTTTTAAACTTTTGAATGATTGTAGTGAATATTCCACTCCCTCTATCTGTCACACGACCTGAAAAGTGGGCTAAAATGGGAACATTAAGCTCTAGAGCCATCTGTAAAAGATAAACAATCGATTTGTCATCGAGAACCCATCAATAACTATGTAAGAGAAAACATGATAAAAAACACTAAATTCTATTGAGAACCTGCTGAGAACTCATCGATAATCAGTAAACAATCGCCAAACATGACAACTAAAAAACTAATTAATCCTATCGAGAACCTATTGATAATATGTCGATAATCAAGCAACAATAACCAACATGACAACCAAAAATTGTAGTTGTTATCCTACCAAAATTTTGGTAGCATAACGACTATAATTTAACATTCCTAAAAATTTTAAACTTACTATAAACAATAAAAAAACATTACATAACAATAAAAAAAAAACCACCCATCCGACCACAATATAAATAATTGCAGAACCTACTTTGCTAGGGATGAATATTCAAGATATTCAAACTCATCAAACATGCATATTAATCCACCCATCCAACTGCAAAGTAAATAATTGCATAACTTACTTCACTATGGATGAATATCTAAGATATTCAAACTCTTCTAATGTTGATCATATATTAAATAAATAATTTAGAATTGTAGAATAATACCTAGATAATCCAATAAAGTTGATTTGGGTTCTTTAATCACCAAATATCAAGCATACCTACAAAAACAACAAGATCAAAAATAAAATTGTATTAGTTGATGAGCATTTATTCATATTGAAAACTCCATCGATAATCTATTAATAATAACCAAAATCCTAACTTTTTTGTAGAACTAGTAAAACTATAACCTGTCTAGAACATATCTATATTCTGTCGATATCCATCGATAATCCACACTACAAGAAAAGGCCTTTTTACGGGCGCATTTCGTCAAATGCGCCGGTAAAAGTAGTCGGCGTAAAGCAAAAACTAAAATCCCACTTGCATTTAGGGTTTACTTTTGCCGGCGCATTATTACGCCGACATTAATAAGTTTTACCGGCGCAATAATGAATATGCACCGGTAAAAGTAAGCAAATGAAGTGCCAAAAGGCGCGAGAAGTTTGTCGCCTTTCATTTTATTTTTTCTGGCGCATGTTTACTTTTACCGGCGCATTTATGCGCCGGTAAAAGTCTCAAAAAAAAAAGAGGGAAACTTCCCGCATAGATTTCCTTGGTAGGTAGGGATACTTTTACCGGTGCACATTTGTGCCGGCAAAAGTATTAAATTAAAACGCGTGGATTTGATGTGTTAGGTGGGGATACTTAAATGCGCGTGTTAACTTAAGTCAAAAATTTTTATAAATACTTTTACCGGCGCAATTGGATGCGCCGTTAAAAGTGTATATATGTTACAGGGAGCATGAAGCCCCCTTTCTTCCCCCATTTTCATTTTTTTCTGAAAAAAAAGCTCTCAACCCCCTCTCTCAATCTCTCTTCGATTCCATCTCAATCTCTCTCATTCTCTATCAATCTCTCTCAATCTCTATCTCATTCTCTCAATCCCTCTGATTCAATCTCTTTTTTTCTTCAAAAAAACTACCACCACCACCTCCGTCGGCCACCACCACCACCGTCGGCTACCACCACCATCGACGACGGCAGAGCAACGCCAGCCACCACCGCAGACCACCAAGCCCCACCTCCTCTAATTTATTTAAGGTATTTTTAATTTTTTAATTTTAATATTTTTTTAATGTTTATATGTATGGATTTGTGTATGTATGTGTTTATTAGTGTATATGTATGTATTTCTGTATTTATGTGTATGTATATTTATGTGGGTATAAATGTATATATGTGTATAAATATATGTATGTATGTATATGTATGTGTATGTGGGATTATGTATATATGTGTGTATGTATGTATGTGTATGTGTATGTGGGTATGTATATATATGTATGCATGTATTTGTATGTGTATGTTGGTGTATGTATATATATGTATGTATATAAATATGTATGTATATATGTGTGTGTATGTATATATGTATGTAAATATATGTGTATATATGTGTCTATGTGTGTGTATAAGTGTATGTGAGTGTATGTGTATGTGTATGTGTAAATGAGTGTAGGTGAATGGATACGTGTATGTGAGCGTATATACGTATATATGTGTGTATGTATTGGCATGTGTTTAGGTATTAAATTTTTAATTTGGTTTTACTTTTTTATGGAATTAGGTCCCTGTTCGACCGTTCCAGATTACCACTAGCTGCATGCAGCTGTCATTTTTGCACTCGATTCAGGTATGTTTGTTTGCTTTCGCTTAGTACGTAATAGTTTTTGTTATTAGTTAATATGTCTATGCATGTTAGTGAAGTTGGTTCTGTGATAACATTGATTGTTGTTGGATGGATGGATTATTTTTTTGTTTATATATTGTCGTGAAATATTTGTTTGTGTTATTTATAGGTTTTAGAAATTTTGGATTTACATTTTTTAAGCTGTTATGCTGCCGAAATTTTAGTAGAGAAAATGTAAAATTAATTAATTGTTTAAATGAAATAAAATTGATTTACTATTAAGAATAAATTAATAAATTAATCGTTGATAAAAGAAAATAAATAATGTAAAACATAAAATTGAACTTGAAAACATTAATTAAAAAGTTAGTAAAGTAATACTTTAAAAAAAAAAATCAATTTAAATAATAAATAATTAGAAAAATATTTAATTATGACATGTAATTTAAAATTTTAAATATAATAAAATGATATTATTAATTTTAATAAGTTAGTACTTTTAATTTAATTAATAAATGATTAAAAAATAAAAAAAAATAAAAAAATGTAATATATAATTTAAAATGTAATAAAGTCGTATTAAATTTTTTTAAAAGGTTAGTAATTTTAATTCAAATAATAAATGATTAAAAAATAATAAAAGTAAAAAATAATGTAATATATAATTTAAAATATAATAAAGTGATATTATAAATTTTAAAAGTTAGTAATTTAAATTTAAATAATAAATGATTAAAAAAAATAATAAAAGTGAAAAATGTAATATCTAATTTAAAATATAATAAAGTGATATTATAAATTTTAAAAATTTTGTAATTTTAATTTACTAATATATGATTTAGAAATAATATAATTATAACATGTAATATATAAGTTAATATGTAATAAATTGATTTGATAAATTTTAAAAAGTTAGTAATTTAAAATTAAATAATAAATGATTAAAAAATAATAAAATTAAAAAAGTGGTATATAATTTAAAATGTAATAAAGTGATATTATAATAAGTATAAATGAGTATAAGATATTGTAAAGTATAATAAGATATTGTAAAATAGCATAAAATTAAATTTTTATTATCTTTTTCTTGATCTCTTTGGTTATACACCAAAGATAGGATTTAACAATTGTATTTGTATGTATTATCACATAGTGATAATTTTTTTATTTTATTTTACACATGCACGAAATACCTTAGACCCGTTTGGAGAGACTCAGTCAGTAAGGACTCTTAAATACGTTTCTCCAAATTATCCAAGACTGTTTGTCTGCATGGATAGTTTGGGCTTGTTTTATACTTATAGTATGATCTATTGCTTCTTTGATTATTTCATTAGTAGATATTTTGGTACAACATCTTCTTACACGTTTTTATAAATCGGCAAACTTAATTACTATAAGTTTGCTAACTTATAAGAACTGTGGGGAGGTGCTGCCGAAATTTTACAAAAATAAAATAATCTTAAGAGCGTAAATTGTACTATATGTATATTACAAACCTGAATGGGATAGGTTCTTTACCCTTTTAGTAATGGAGTGAGAAGGTGGATTAGGACACTTGCACATTTTCTTGTTTGTTTGTTTTTTTTTTTTGTTAATTACTTCATAGTGGAAGATGCCTACCAACCAAAGTTGGATGAAGGCACACCGGCGCTCTGCAGAGTTTTGAAGTGGCGTTGATGAGTTTGTTGCGGTTGCAACGAACCACGTGAATTCTGACGGATTAGCTCGATGCCCATGCATGCGGTTTTTGAATGTGAATTTCCACACATCTGCAACTATAAGAGTTCATTTATTTCTCAGCGGGATCCAACCTTCGTACAATCCCTGGTATTTCCACGGGGAGACTTTTTCTCAGCACGCAGTTGAACTTCCTGAAAATGACGAAGAGGAAATGGCAGATGTGTTGGCAGACATGTTAAGAGGGGACCCTGGGTTTGACGAATCTTCCAGCACTACTGATTCTTTTAATGAACCCCCTATCAATGACAACAACAAGTTTGATGACTTGTTTAAGGAGATGGAGTCTGAGTTGTATCCAGGTTGCAAAAAATCAGCCCTCAATGCACTGGTAAAGCTTTATGCACTGCAAGGTTTTGAATAGATGGAGTAACCACTCTATCGATATGTTGCTGTCTATCTTGATTGAACTATTTCCAGAGGGGACAAAATTATCGAAGTCGCATTATGAGTCAAAGATGCGATTGTGCAATCTAGGTTTGGGTTACGACTCAATAGATGTGTGCAAGTATAATTGTGCCATTTTCTGGAAGAAGAATGAGAAGAAAGAGTTTTGTCCTGTATGTGGCGAATCACGATGGGTGAAAAAAAAAGGTAAGGGAAAAAAAGTTTCTCACAAAGTTATACGTTACTTCCCACTCACACCGAGACTAAAATGATTATATTGCTCAAGACACACCGCGGAGGATATGCAGTGGCATTACTCGCAGAGACCAAAAGAAGACGGTGTGCTTAGGCATCCTGCGGATGCTGAAGAATGAAAGCGGTTTGACCGCCTTCATCCGTCTTTTGCTGTTGAACCTAGAAATGTCAGATTGGGATTGGCTACTGACGGTTTTAATCCATTTGGAAACATGAGCAACTCTTACAGCCTGTGGCCAGTTATTTGTGTCCCATATAATTTGCCACCGTGGAAGTGTATGAGTTCTGAATCGTTGTAGTTGGCCTTATTAATTCCAGGTCCATCAATTCCTGGGAAAGACATAGATGTATTCATGAGACCATTAATTGATGAACTGAAACAGTTGTGGGAGACGGGTGTTGAAGCCCGAGATGCCTACAACGGAACTGTGTTTTCAATGCGTGCGGCAGTATTGTGGACAATAAATGATTTTCCTGCTTATGCTCTAATGTCTAGTTGGAGCACAAAAGGGTATATGGCGTGTCCCACTTGCAATGAACACACTCCTTCCATTGGCATAAATAGTAAGATTGGATATGTTGGCCACAGACGTTTTCTCGAAATGAGTGATCTGAGAAGGAGAAGCAAAAAGTACAATGTATTCAGGGGGGATGATATTTTATCTCAATTAGATTGAATTCCATTGAGTTTGCCTGGAAAACACAAACAGTTCGGGGGTATGAAACAGAAGCGTTCTAGTGAAGAGCTAAATTGGTCTAAAAAAAGTATTTTTTTTTTTTTTGAGCTTGAGTACTGGAAGCATTTGTCCTTACGACATAATCTTGATGTAATGCACATTGAGAAAAATGTGTCTGACAGCTTAGTAGGGACTCTTCTAAGTATCGACAGGAAGTCAAAGGATACCGACAAGGCGAGAATAGATTTGCAAGACTTGCAAATATGACGTGAGTTGTGGTTGTATGAAGACCGAAATGGGAAGTGGAAAAAGCCTCCAGCTAGTTACACACTTAGTGTTCAAGAACGGATAGAATTTGCAGCCTTCATAAAGTCTGTACGATTTCTGGATGGTTTTGCTGTAAACTTAGACAAAATGTAAATTTGGATACAGGCAAGATTTCCGGGCTCAAATCACATGATTGTCATGTGTTGTTACTGTTGGGTTTTGTGCCCTAAATAAAACCCATTTTCAATATAATCAGATTTACTTATTAATAAAGATCAGAAATAACATTATATGTTGCATGGTTCACATGATTTATTTCATGATTATATATATAATGTATGAATTCTATTTAAGTCAAGTACATATGAATTTGTTAATGATTATAGTGTTGTCAGCACAGTGGAATATAATATTAATTATATGTTCAAAAGTTTATTCCCTGATTTGTCAGTTCACTAGATTTAGACTGACATGATAATCAGCGATAGGTATTCTTACACCTTGGATAAGTGTTATGTCCTTTCCAGGGCATTGGCAAAGTTTACCAGTATCGGATGTATGGAGTATACATCGGAAGGGACCGATATTGAACTTTGATTAGATTTGTTAAAATTTACCGTAATATCTATTCAATTCAATATCACTTGTTGATCCTAGATCAAATGATCTTAATCCTGATATGGTTAGGTTCGATCTCAAGAGTATTATACATGTTCTTTGATTTGTTAGTTAAGCCTACTTTTGGGTCAGGGTGATACGTACATTTTGGGAACATGATAGTATAATTGAGTGGGAGCGCTAACATAAATATGGAGTCTATAACTTCTATAGGAATTTAGAAGTGAAACGATGATATCCTTCGAGCTTGGCTAAACAGAGATAAATAGTGGAGATCTCATTTCACTTCGCTGAAATATCATTTATACGGAGCTAAGTGTTTTAAGGATAAAATACATTGAAGGTGTAACGGTAATTTAGTTCCTATTCAATGTAGATCATCTATTAGAGGGTCATTGATCAATTTAGGATTATAACAATAGATAATTTATATGGTATCTATATCGTGGAACATATAGAGCGTTCTATATGACTGAGAGTGCAATTCCAAGTTCTAAGTGTGGATTCAATAAGGAATTAATAAGTTAGGGATTTTACTTGGTAAATTCGGTTCAACTTATTGGAAGCTCGGTTTATATAGGCCCATGGTCCCCATACTAGTTGAGACCATACTTCTTGTAAGACCCACTTAATTGATTTTGATTAATCAATTATAATTCTAAAGTTAGACTATGTCTACTTTATAAATTTTCACTAAGCAAGGGCGAAATTGTAAAGAAAAGAGATTCTAGGTTTATTTATTAATTAAGAGACTTTATTCGTCTAAATTAATAAATATATTAAATGATAATATTATTTAATAATTAATTTTTTAGTTATTAAATAATTAGAATTGGTATTTAAATGGTTAAATTGGAAAATTGGCATTTTTGAGAAAATGGGATTGAAAAATGACAAAATGGAAAAGTTGCAAAGTGAGGCTCATTTCCCTTATATGGCCGGCCACTATGCAAAAGGGTTTACCATTTATTTTTCCATTATTTTAATGCCATACAATTCTAACCTAAACCTAGATGGCATTCTATAAATAGAAAGTAATGGCTTCAGGAAACTATGACTTGCATATTGTTCCTTTCAGAGAAAAGCCATTGCCGCCTCTCTCTTCTCTTTTCTTCTCTTGAATATCGAAATACCTTGAGTGATAGAGTAGTGCCCACACACATCAAGTGGTATCTCAATCATAGTGTGTAAGACTGTGAAGAATCCAAACAACAAGAAGGAGAATCAACATCAAAGGAAGGAGAGAAAGAGATCCAGGTTTAGATCTTGATTATGTTCTGCTACAGAAATGAATCAAGGGCTAGAGATCTGAACGGAATGAGTCATTATATTCTGCTGCACCCAATGTTAGGTTTACTAAACTTTATATGTGTTTATTTCATTGTTTTAGAATTCATATTAGGATGTTAATGAAACATACTTGGTAGTAAATCTAGATCCTGGTAAAATATTTCCAACAATTACAACGTTTACAACGTTTACTACCGGCAGGTATCCGTAAGTTCTTGAAAAAAGAAATCCGGGACACAATCATTGAGCTGTGTGTGTATTTCAAACAATTATGCTCAAGAACACTTAATGTTTCGGATTTGGAAAAAATGCAAACAAATATTCTAACTATTTTGTGCAAGTTAGAAATAATTTTTCCACCGGCTTTCTTTGACATAATGGTTCACGTAGTTATGCATCTCCCTAAAGAAGCCATACTAGGTGGACCAGTGCAGTACAGGTGGATGTATCCCATTGAGCGGTCAATGTCTGTGTACAAGCAATGTGTCAGGAATCGTGCCCGTCTGGAAGGCTCTATTGCTGAATCTTCTGTGGTTAATGAGGCATTAACCTTTTGCTCAATGTACTTTCGAGAAGTGAAAACTCGATTCAACCGTCCTGACCGGAACAATGACATTGTCCAAAACATGCCAACTCGACAATTTTCTGTATTCAAGCATGTTGGCTGACCGCTAGGTATGAGGACAGCCGATACCTTACCCATGCAAAGCAAGCGTAAGGCGGAGTGGTACATTTTGAACAATTGCACAGAGGTTGAGCCGTATATCAAGTAAGTATAAATTCCATAACTTACTAAGTGCATTATATTATATATTGAGCACAAGGAGTTGCTTCAAGCAAGGGGTGTAGGCAATATTGAAAAAGTGCAGGAGACTGAGTTCCCTGAATGGTTTAAAACTCGAGTAAGCATTGTTGCCTCTCAATACTCATAATCTTGTTCTCAATAACTGTTCAACTTTTCTTAATTTAATATTTTTCCTGAAATGTAGATTAATGAACTACGGTTAAGCAATCAGGGTGCAGTGTCATATGAGTTGTATGCTATTGCTAACCCAGCGAATGCAGTAATTTATTTTTATCCAGGGTGCATAGTGAACGGTATTAAATTTTTGGTCAAGGAAAGGGATGATATACGCAAAACACAAAATAGCAGTGTTATGGTGCCCGGTGAAGATGGACAAAATTTTTACGGCACAGTTGAAAAAATTATGGTGTTTACTTATTTAAAAGACTGCAGTGTTCTCTTATTTTTGTGTAAGTGGTTTGACACTAATGAGAGTAGAATGGACAGTGACGGTGTTATTACTAGCATTTGCGTCAACCGAGAGTGGTACCAAAATGAACTTTCATACTTGCATCTCAAGCAAAATTGATCTATTACATTCCTGATCTGAAGAACGGTAAAGACTGACTGATTGTAAATGAGTACATACCGCAAAATGTTTGGGACTTCCTGGACACTGATAGGGAGACACCCTTTGTACAAGAAAACAATTCAGGTGAAACTGAGTTCGTTGTTCAACTTCCACAGTTGGATGATGTTGACTATGTTCGCCATGATGTGTACCAAACCGAAGTTGCAAACATCCATCGTGTGAATTCACAGCTTCAACAATTAGATGATTTCATTGTCGATGATGACAACGAGGGTCTAAATACCGAAGAAGACAAATCCTTAGAATTAGAGAGTGACAGTGATGATAATGCTGTATATGTAACTAATGATGAGAATGATGAATTGTAATTGTAATAGTATTCTAATAGGAATAAAAATTAAAACTCTTCTTGTTTAATATGCTTTGAATATGGTTGTTTATTTTAAATAAAAAATATGTGTTGTATATGTAGTATATCTACACCAGGTGGCAGCAGTTCAAAAAAGAAAGGGGTCAGAGGTAAATACAAAGGGAAAAATGTTGAAGAAGAGCTCTCCAAAACACCATCTGCCAAGTTACACATTTAGTTGCATGCAGAGACGGGCACCTCCGTCGGCAAAAACGGAAAAAAATTCAACAACATATGTAAATGGATGGTTCGCATGTCTATCCCCATGAATAAATTCAAATAGAAGATGTCAGTAGAGCTGACATCAATGCATTGTGGGACAGACTTGAGGTATGTTGTAATATTTTTTTTAATTTTTAAATTACTATATTCTTATTAAATTGTAATTAATGTATTAATGTGTAACTTTTTGCAAACCAAGTTTGTCCTCCCACGAGATAACCCTACATTCGTAGACTATGGTGAGTACGAGATGTCAAAGGGTTTACGTGACTCGAGGGCAAATTGTAAGAAAAAGTGGATACAAAACATTGAGGAGCTTGGACAGGAGAGGGCTGACATATTATCTCATGACAGAGTAACTCAGGAGGTGTGGAGTGACTGCATCGCTTATTGGAGCACAGACAAACAAAATGTACATTTAATAAAATTTCTAATTTTAGTAATGTTTCATTTATATAGTCAATAATAAATAATTAATTGTTAGAAAAATTATTAATTTCAGGCGAGAGCAGCAAAAAATAAAGAAAGTCGGGGTAAGATGAAACTTCAAGGACGATGGGGCTCGAAGCCTATTGTTTCACATGTTGCCGAGGGGGTAAGTTTATATATTACATTATCATTGATTTAATTTTTTCTAGTAAAATAACAATAGTAATATATTTTTTCTTAAAAATAGGCTAATCCCGACACAGGAGAACTGTCAACTGCAGTAGAAACTTTTCAAAAGTTTCACCATAAAGGCAACAATTGGCGCAACGAGTATGCACAACAAGCTTACGTAAGTTTATATTTTAATTAATTTCTATTTATTTCTTTCAATTTATTTTGTATTAAAATTAACCATTTAATTTATTTGTTTGTTTTAGGAGCAAATGGTTGAAATAGCGGTAACTTAACCAGCGCCCACTGAAGATCAGCCCGATGAGCCTGCTGTCGATCCTACACAGTACCCCCGAGACTTACCTGTTATGACGCAAGTACTCGGAGAACGATCTCGACATCTCAGAGGCTTTGGCCATCTCCTCAGATTGAAGGGAGTTGGGGCCAAAAGAGCACCTACCACGCATTCTTCGGCCCCACCGACTGTTACAATGGAACAATACGAGGCTTTACAGAAAAAAGTGGAGGAAGCAGAGCAGACAACTCAATATACGAGGCAGCAATATGAGACACAACAACTCTACCTCAGACGATTCCAAGATCAGTTTGAGTATCTTTCTCGAGCTGTGCTGGGTTTCAACTTGCCTCCCATGGATCTTTCACCATTGCCCACTCCTGGTGCTGGATTTTCATCGGCTGCTCCTGGTGCTGGATCGTCATCGCATCTTCCCGAGACTCAAAGAAACAACGATGATGACATTACTCGCCTATAGAGCTTTACTTTTTTTTTATTATCCGATTCAAACATCTTTTAATGTTTTGTTTATATACTGATTTTAGTACAACATAATATAATTGATGTTTGTTTATCTTTTAATGTAAATTATGTTGTTTTTTTTTGTTAATATAATATTATAATTAAATAATTATATTTAATTAATTATAATTAAATAATTATATTTGATTAATTATAATTAATTTAATATAATTAATTTTTTTTTTAAAAAAATATATGTAAATAGTTTTGCCGGCGCATTACTGCGCCGATAAAAGGTGGCTCAAAAAGGTACGCGCCAATCCTCAGATTAGCGCGAATAGTTTTGCTGCAAAACTATTCGCGCTAATCTGAGGATTGGCGCGAACCTTTTTGCCGGCGCACCGTTTTACCGGCAAAAGCTTATCAAAGCATCTTCATAGCAGATAAGGGTATCCTTTAACACCGGTGTTTCACTTTTGCCGGTGCTATTTCTCGCCAGTAAAATTGTGTTTTACCGGCGTATTTCGTCTATGCGCCGGTAAAAAATCCTTTACCGATCAAGATTCTCAGACATGTTTTGCCGGCACAGTATTGCGCCGGCAAAGCTTCACCGACGCATTCAGTGTACTTTTGCCGGCACATAAAGTGGGTTTTCTTGTAGTGCCATTAATGATAACCAACTTAACAAAAAAAAATTCTCAATTGTACTGATAGCCTATCGACAACCCGTCAATATCAAAATCAATTGATATCCAAGCAAGAATCAATAAAAAATTAAAATTACAATTTCTTTTGTAAGATTCAACTGTCGGGAACATTTCGTTAGTAGCTAAATTTAATGACTATCACCCTTATCGAAAACCCATCAAGCAAGAATCAATTAAAAAACGAAATTACAAATTTTTTTCAATGCTTTATCGATCAAGAACCTATAGACAACATATCGATAACATGTTGACAATAGCTAAACTTAATGACCATCACCAAAAGCTAAATCTTATCAATAACCCGTCGAGAATCCTTTAATAAATAATCGAGAACATACATCGTTTTTTATTTTCCTCAACGACCACCACACTGGATCGAAAAACACCATAACCACCATTCAAAACTGACCGAAAATTAAGAAAAATTCATCAAAACTAAGGGTATTTCAACCACAAAAAAAAAAAAAAACTAACAACAAACTTTCTTTTTATGAACAATACCTTTCTTCTTAAAGAATGAGGCAGATCCAATGGGATGGGAGGCGAATCGGATGGGACAGGACGGGCTCTGACGGCGGAGGAACGACCAACAACAGGCTCAGACAGGTCCTTCGCACGGGCGGACGAGTCTTTCGTACAAGGAGAAGGATGGACGGACAGTTGGGAAGGGGTCTTCGACGGATGGGACCTTCGCGCCGATGGGTCCTTTATTCTTCGCGCGAGTGGGCAGAGTGGGATCAGATTGTGGCCGAGTTACACAGATTGGGGCTAGAAGGTAGCGAGTGGCTGATGGGGCTGTCGAGAGAGATTAATTTTTTTTTTTTAGGTTTTTTTAAGTTTTGAAAAAAATAAATGGTAAGGGTTTCTTTAAATAAAGTGAGAGGATTGTATTATATAAATTAATTAAAGGGGTATTTTTTTGAAATTGAGATTTTTTTTAAGTATATTAAATGAAATGTTCCTATTACAATATGATTTTTATTTTATTTTTTCATATCTTTATATATTAAAAGTGGCTATATAACAACAATTCTTAGTTTAAAGATTGTTTTCTTTTTATCAGTTAAACTTAACATTGAAGTTAACTCTCTTGTTAAATTAAAACCCTAACTCTATAGCATATGAATTAGTCTTATCAGGATCTTTTGCCTCTCTAAAACTCTCAAATTCCAATTTAAATTCAAATTGATTTATTATTATTTTTCTCTTCTGTGTGACGAAGACTTTAAAGCAAAGGCATATCAAAATCGATCCAGAGACAAGTATTCCCCCTCCACCCACATAACCCCTAAAATTGTAAGCCTAATGGAGGAAGAACAGAGAAGGAAAATTAATATTATCAATGGGGATCATCGGAGGTAATAATATTGGGGATAGGATTTTGGGAGTTACAAAGAGAGAGGAGATCAATGTTCTTGGGGAGAACAGAAGGGCCTTGAGGGCATTGAATGGTTTAAGGGAAGCGTTGGGAGAGTTCAAGGAGATAAACCTCGCAGAACAAGTGACCGCAACCGAGTACCCAAGAAATCGTAGCATCGCTGTCATAGTTTTGTAAGAAGCAGAACATTCCAGCAACTCCATCATTACCGACCACCACCACGACCCTCTTCCGTCGTTCAATTATATGTAATGTCTCTTTAATTTTATAGTCTTAAATTAAAAGTAAAATCTTTATTTATACATATATTCAATAATAAAGTTTTTTTTTTTCTTAAAAGTTTTGCTTTTTCTATTTGATTGAATCGATTATTATTTTTATGGTTAAATTTGAATATTTTCGATCTTATAATAATGATTCAGTGGAAATTTTAGGGATAGTTTTTTTTTTCATTTCATTTATGATAGGTTGCAAGTGTGGAATGAAGAACATTATGTGCAAAGAAGCAAAAAAAGATGGAAAACCTTCAAGGCTATCAAGGATTACAATTGACATGTCTCTGTATTTGATTACAGGTTTAACAAGAGATAATTGGTGAGGAATTTCTTATTATTAATTCTCCTTTTAGTAACCATCTTTTAAAACTAAAATATATATGCAATGATTAACATATAATAAGAGTTATTTTTCGTTACTCTTCTAAATAAGAGGTCATTTTCAAGAGCTACACTGATATCATGTCTCCCTTTTCTTCTTTAGAGTTATGATTTATAATTAAAATCAAAATTAGGATACAAAGAAAGTTGTATGATTAATAATTGAGGAGTGCAACCCATTGAGTTGCTCTGTTTGAGATTTTTCCATAGTGCAAAGAGGTATCTTTATATCTTTATATATTAAAAGTGTCTATCTAACGGTAATTCTTGGTTTAACGATTCTTAGTTTAACGATTACACGATTAACTTAACAGACTGTTAACGTTAAACGTTAACAAATAAATAAACCCAATAATTAAACCCAAAAAATTAAACAATCTTTCCAATTCTGTTATTTGTTAAGGCTTTTAAAATATTTCAAATCAAACATTCCTATTCTAACGAAAACAATTCAGTTTATTAAATAACTTATTTAATTTTTTATTAAAAAAACAAAAAAAATAAACATATTTTATGATAAACAGTTAAAAAATATTTCAAATAGCTCGCTCACCAACAACCTTTACGATTTCTACGTACAACCTTTCAAAAGCAAACACAAGACGTTCAAATATATATACATATTTTCCCCCACCGTATAGTGTGATTTTTCTTCATCCTCAGTTACGATTCTTCATTCCTAACCATAGCTATCATTGATCACTCTCTCTCTATCAATTCTTTATCTTAGTCGCACTCTCACCATCTATTTTCTCTTGCATGAGATTCAACAATTTCAATGATATACTAAAATCAAAACCTTACTCCCTTATGATTTTAGCCCCTACTTCTCAATCGAGATTTGTATTTTAAGTTGCCATATCTTACTCGGATGGAGGTACCTTGACCAATCGAGCCATTGATTCAAGAAAAGCTTAAAGATGGGAATGTTAGTGCATCTATTGAGTTCTTTGATCTTCCAATCGATTGGAGATGACTCCTCATCCAATCGCACTATTTGTTAGTTTTTATAGTATCTTAAATGCTTTGATCTTCAGCTTAATTACAAGATTTAGCCAACATTATGTGTTCAGGGATCGGTTGACATCCTTCAAAAATACCCAGTTCTTGAGTGTGATATTTGGTTCATAAAGTTCTCTTGTGATTTTCACTATACCGTTGCTGCTATAGGTAATAGCTTTAGTCGCCGTGTGTATTGGAATATTATCAGATATTTCAATATATGAGTCCAACTTAAATTCCTATTATCTACCAGGCAATCGAGAAGGAAAGATATATGTCTGGGAAGCCCAATTTTAAACTAATCACTAATTCTCAAATTTTATTATAGATATATGGCTTTTTTTGTAAATTTGTTTCAGTACATGTTTTTTAATTTCTTTTGTCCATTCAAAAAAAAAATCTCAATAAATACTCAATATGATTTCGGGATCTACATAAGGAAATTAAAAAATTGTATTTGTATCGTATTTTATATGTATACAATACTTTGGATGAGTAGTCAAGGTCTGAAGCCAAAGTAAAACAAAAATACAAGGCTTAGTTATTGCCAAAATCTCAAATCGAACTATCATTTATGTTTTACTCATGTGCCACTTTTCAATGTTAACACTTTTTCCTTTTCTCATGGAGAATTCCAATTTTATGGAAGTGAGCATCCCAACTTTTTCAAATCGTATTAATTTTTTAAATTAATCATTTTTTAATTAAATTCTCAATTTTTCAAAATTAGAACTTGCTAACAAAAATATATCTCCCAAGATCTATATAGACATATGTCATATCACCTATTAAAATTTTTTTACACCCCCATCCATTATTACTTTTCTAAAATAAAAATAATTAATTGAAACTTTTTAATTTTTTAATTTTATCGTGGATAAATTAAGTACTTTAAAATAATTAAATTTATTTTAATTTTTATAATTTCAAAATCATATATTTCCAAATTACCTTCCTTTTGGTACTAATTATTATATTAAAAATTTCTCATTTTTTTTGGACTTTATTTGATTTATTTATTTTTTCAAATTACTTTTTACTTTATATTTTATATTAAAAAGTTTACAATTATTAAAAAATAATATTATTTATTTAATAGGTAAAAAATATAATAATCATTTAAAATAACTAGACATACGTGCAATAACGTGCATTGCACGTAACTTCAACCTAGTATATAAATATACGTGTGTATATATGTGTAGTATGAATTTTTTTTATATTGCTTGATGTGTTGTGTATAAGAATTTAGAGTATACACATTGAGTTATTATACTCCATGTTTGTCTTTGTAGTGTTTGATTATAATTATTGAAGATCTGATTTTATTTTAATACATAAACAAGTTTATTTGGAGCCCTTTGTCTTTAGATCAGAAGGAATCGAATCAGAAATAGTTGGAAGATGTTTCTTTTCTCTTTTAGCTGATAAGAAGGCTTCAAAACTTTCATAGTAGGACTTCAGGCATCCTCTATAGGCGTTTGCCAATAGCCTTAGTTTTCTTAATAATATTCTTTTATTCTGCTCAATATTATTTTGATACACAAAATTGGGGGAAAAGAAAAAGAACAACAACACTTCACAAAATTGACAAAAAAAACTTCATATAAATAGAAAACTCATATCTTCTGAAGCCAATTTTGTATTGTAGAAACACACAGCATTATAAATCACTTCTCACACACCACCCAAAAGCAAAGTAAAATACAATCTTTATGTTTGTCGTTAGCATTCCAAAATAGCATTTATGCGTTTTGAGGGTTTTTTTGGACCTACAATTTCGTTTTATTTTTTGACATATGTTTCAACGAATTCCATGCTTTTGTCTAATGAGAGGCTTGTATTCATAATTATTTTTTAGACTCTCTATTCTAATTCCATGATTTTCTCCAATGGCAAGGTCACCAGTCTGGTTGACAGAGTTTCGTAGAATTCATCTGTTGCAAGCCATGGCTAAAGTAAACTTGCAGTGATAAAAATTTTGAAAAAAGTTATTGATAAAGGATCCTACAGCTAGACAAATTTTTTCTCAGGCCCTATGTATGTGCCTATTCTTTGTTTCTACATTCATCTTATGTATTGGACCTTTTGGTGATAAAAATATTCCTTGGCTAGCAAAAATAGACAAGTTGCAAAACATGGTGGTTTCTTCAACTTTTTAGCTAGAGATCTAATGGAGAAATAATATGAGAAATTCATAAGATTTTGCTTTGATTTTTTATAAGATTTGTTTCCAATTTTCATCTCACAGTTGGGCCAGAGAAGAGAAGAGGATTTGTTATGAATTTAGTATTCCTACTTTTTAAAAATTTTGCTTTATTTTTATTAGATTAATAAATTATGGCTTACCAAAAATAAAAAAACCCATCCAATCTCTCCAAAATTTCAAGGAAAAACAATATTGTTGAAAATTTTTCTATTTTTTTTTTTCTCATGTTACAAAT
The DNA here is from genome assembly GCF_029168945.1 of Cannabis sativa. Lineage (NCBI taxonomy): Eukaryota > Viridiplantae > Streptophyta > Magnoliopsida > Rosales > Cannabaceae > Cannabis > Cannabis sativa. The sequence continues at coordinate 29,780,823 of NC_083608.1, read as the reverse complement.
CTAACTCTCAAGTAAAAAGTTAAATTTTCTCATCTACAGAGATTGGATGATATAGGGGATGAATCTAAGTTGCTTCCTCTTAGGAGACGGAGACAAGTAAGCTCTTGAAATTTTTCCGTTTTAAAATATTTAATAGCACTATATTTTTTCTTAAAATGTCAATATTGTTCTAAATGCATCATGATTAAAGGAACTTTGTAGATTTAAAGTGGAAACATTTCAGACAATTCTTTCTTAATTTGATCAATTTGTGTATGATGAATAAGTTGATTATGAGTGCTTTGTTAGGGGTTTGCTATAATGATGCTGAATGCTGATTAGTTGGGCAGGTTATTTGGAAACTTGCTGCTGTGAACTACTAATTTTTTAAATATTCTGTTCAGGAACAAGATTCACGGAATAGCCTGGTGCTATTTTCAAGTCACTTCTCAATATGTTGTCTTTAAAATTGGAAAGTAGTTCACTTGGACAGGCAAGATGATACATGTGTGTGCGCGCACTTTACTACATATTATGCATTGTAATGGAAGAATGAAATTAACGTAATTTATGATTTATGTTAATGAATTAAAAGTTTATTTGGTCTCATTGGTAGTTTATTTTATTAGTCAATTTTTCATTGGTGCTTAGCTATTGCCTGTTGTAGATAGACGAAGTTCCATATAAGATTTTAATTTTAAAGAACTTGAGGATACTTGAGCCTAGAGTTTCCTTCAACTAAGTCCACTGGTAACACAATTGCCACTAAGAATCATATATAGCATGCAATGTATTTTGTTGACATCATATTTGGAATCATATTTATGCGAGATCTAATATTTTAGGTTAATTAGTAGTTGTATCATTTGCACTTAATGAGAAGTATATAATGAAATTGTTTTTTTTTTTTTTTTGATAAATGAAACTTCATTAAAAACCAGCAACAATTGGGAAAGAGAACAAACACAAAGCAGCAGAAAGCCACCGCAACAGCAGGAAAAAAACAAACACAAGCTACCTAATTAGAGTTCATAGCAGCAAACACATCCATGTCAGAAAAAAGACCACAAAATTCAGGGACGCAACCCGAGTGGCCAACGAGTGAGCTGCGACATTTAACAACCGAGAAATCCAACAAAGCTTACAAGAAACAAAGCCATCAAACAAATTAAAAAGCTGGAGGAAGAGAGAAGACATTTTCCAATTTGGAATTTTCCTTGCCAAGACCGCATCAACAGCCACCTTACAATCAGAGAAGATGCTCACCCTCGACCAATTACAAGAAATGCATCTGGAAATAGCATGGAAAATGGCCAAAGTTTCTCCTTCAAGAGGGGAACCAGCAGAAATCTTCACCGAAAAGGCCTCATCGCCCTCCCCTCCCCTGGTCATCCAAAGAAAGAATAGCAAGGAAAGCCTCACTCCCTCTCATAGCAGCATCCACAAAGATATTAACTAAGGACCCAGTCCACAGCCTATCCAAACCAGGCACAACAGTAGGCTGAAGCAAGGATCCAGAAGAAGCCACACAATCTCTAGTCTCACGCACAGACTTCATCACCGTCTGGAAAATGGACTCCGGGGTCGCTATCAATTTATCATGGAAGGTTTTATTACGCACATTCCACAATGTATAGCACAAGGAGGCTGCGAATAGGGAGAACTGAAACAGGTTAAGGATCCAATTCAAAATCTCTCTTGTCGAAGCAAAGGAGAGAAGATCGCTACGAATCCCCTAAGAACTCTTAAACCAGCAATATCGAGCCATATGACAGTGCAAAAACAAGTGTTCCAGCAAATCCTCAGCATTCTCGCAAAGGACACAACAAGACGTATTGCCAAACATAGCATAGAGCCTCTGGCCACATGGAAGGATGTCCTTGCCCACTTTCCACATAAAAAGTTTAACCCGTTCGGAAAACGGGGTTTTCCATAGTTGTTGAAAGAGCACATCCAAGTCCCCTTTTCTACACTCAATAATAGCAGTATAGGCAGACTTAACAGAGAAGCTTCTGTCCAGTGAACTTTTCCAAACGAGGGAGTCATGAGAGCCAGGAGGAAGAAAGGATAGTCTCCCCAACTGCTCCAAGAAATCTGGTTTGAACCAAATTGAGAGATCACCAAGATTAAGGCTTCTATCCAAATTAACAAACTGATCAAGATACAATAGCTCAGACCCCCAGATCATTGGATTGAAGGCAGCCTCATAGAAATCCCACGCTAACCATGGCACCCAAGGCGAACTCCAGATGTCCACATTTTGACCATTGCCCACCAACCAGCAGCTCTCTCTACGAATGAGATCATGAGTAGCGAAGATTCCTCTCGCTCCCCACGAGGCAGAACTCGGGATACTCGAATTCCAAAAATTAGAATCCCTCCTACAATACTTAGCCAAGAAAATATATGTTATAATGAAATAGTTAATCGTCGACAAATATATGTACTGTAGCAATACTTTCTTTGAGATATAAGTTAGGGAAATAAATTGTAATGAAATAGTTAGCAAATGATCACAACTAATAGTACCTTGTAGCTCATAAATTTCTATTTTTGCAGTAAAATATTATGTATTTTTTTATATTAGTAATTGTTATCTATTGTCATAACCTTACACATTATTTTGCCATCATCAATTTTATAATTATAATATTATTTTATAAAACTTGACACAATATTCACTTAAATTCTGTTTTTCTTTTTTTGAAAAAATTATTATTAATTTCTTCTTTTACCTTTCAGATATTATTTATGTTATATATATATGTGACATATTTAAATGTTAAATTACAAAATTTAAATAAAAAAATATACGTGCATTGCACACGTAACTTCTATTACTAGATAAATATATGTAATATATGTATATGTTATATTATTTTTTTAGTTACTAACTTATTATTAGTATATTGCATCAAAAAAAAAAAAAACTTATTATTAGTATATATGTTATGATATTAAAATTTTAATATAATATTTTTAAATTTTGTTAAAACTTTGTTAGATTGATTTTAAAATTTTATAATTTGATAATGATCATAGCGTTTGGTTGGGAGGAATGAAAATATAGGAATAGAAGTGGGAATTGGAATTGAAATAGGAATGCAATGGAATTGGAATTTAAAATACATAAAAAAATTGATAAAAAAAATTATTAAATTTTTTCAAATTTTGCATTGAAATGGTCTTTCTTTCTATTTTAAAATGGAATAGTCATTCCACCAAAATAATAGAAAGGTCATTCCATCGGAATGGTATTCCAATAGTTTTAAATGCAACTAAACAAAGGAATGGAATAAACATTATTTAAACTACGCATGTATTTTCACAGTGTGATTTTTACGAGTTTAAAATCTTACGGTGCAGTTGCGGTTTGAAAAATTATAAAAATTGCATATAGTTTAGTTTTTTTTTTAATAAACCATATGTATTTTTATAAGGGGAAATTACACTCTATACCTTTTTTATATTGTCCTATTTTATTTTTATCCTCTTTTTTAAAGTCTATCATTTTTACCTATTTTTTTAAACATTGTACTAATTTTGCTCATGTTACTCAAAAATACTCTCCATGTGACTCTCTTATGTCAGAATATTTTAGGTACAATACATATAAAAAGAGGTATATTTTAATTAAATATAAAATTAGAGACAAATTTAATTAATTTATTAATAAAAATAGCGTTTTTCAACTTACCACTTTTCATAATCTAACTCGACCCACGCATGTATTTACATTTTACATTTACAGTGAGATACCGTGTGATGCGGGGGCTTGACACGTAGTGATAAATTTTGACATGTTACTTGATGAATCATCCTTAAAATTTGATAATTACACCAGACTCCACTCCAGAGATTCATTTTATGTTGTTCTTTAATCACAAAAGATATTCTACCAAGGCTTAGTTAGTTTATAACAACTAGAACCGATAAAGCTTAGTAATTGTGTATTAATTTTTTAGAATATTTTCACAAGGGTGCCGCTGCTCTTTCATCCAGCTCCAGCAGCCCAGCCTTTCTTTTCACCCTCAACTCCCAAATCTGAGCCTAATTTTCACAAGGTATGATATCATTACCCACTCTTTTCTCCATTTGTATTCGCCGTTTCAATCTTACTGCTTGCTTTTTTTTTAATGTATCACTATCATCATTTTCCTTCACCGGCGATTCTGATGGGCGTTGCTACTTGCTGTTTTTCCTTTTTCTTTTTACATTTTATGCTCCAATTAAGGTGGGCATTTTGTGGGCCGAGCTTCTTTTTCCATGTTTGGTCGTTATTAAAAAAGAAAAAGACTGGTGCATGGATGGAATTATGAGATTCAATTGTTGAATGTATCTGATTTCTTTAATTTTTGTGATTCCGTTTGTTAATTTTTCTGCTACTGCAACCATTTTTCTAATTTAGAAATATTAAAGATCCTTTTTTTCTTCTGGGGTATCTATCTGTCATTGAGATTATTAAAAATAGGAATGTTCTTTATTTATTTTTTTCTTTCTGTGTAGCTTATGAAGCTTCTGGGATTGCTCCATTATTTGAAATTTATCGCTTTCACTGAAGAGTGTGAAAAGTAAGGCTTTTTGAAGTGATCAGTTGATTGAATTTCACCTATTCAAATTAAGTTTGAATATGGGGAAAGAGGATTCTTGATTAGTGTCAGATAGTGACTATTCATGAAAGTGATTAAACATCTTTCATGGACAATGGTGGTGGCTGAAATGGAGTTGGGTCGCTGTATGATTTAATCTGTACAATTCAACTGTTTCTTTGTTGTGTCATAGTGTCACTGTATCATTTTGTACCCGAACTCCAGACAACAGATTTCAATGGGAGAATCTCGACCTCCTTATTCTCCATTTAATCTTTCTGAATCTACCTCTTCGAATAACACTGGAAGATTTCAACTAGATGGGCATGGAATTCGTGGTGGTCCTAGAATTCAGGACCTGAAGAAGAGAGGCCATGGAAGTCGTTCTTGGATAAAGATTGATGTTAATGGAGACACAGAGATTTTGGAGCTTGACAAGGCTTTCATAATGAGACACTGTTCTTTGCCTGCCAGAGACCTTAGGCTTTTGGATCCCTTGTTCATTTACCCTTCCACAATATTAGGACGCGAAAAGGCTATTGTCATCAGTCTGGAACAAATCAGATGTATAATTACAGCTGATGAGGTTATTCTTATGAATTCATTAGATGGATCCGTTATTCAATACAAGTCGGAATTGTCGAAGCGCCTTCAGTCAAACAAACAACACTCGGGTAAGGAAATTACTTTTCTCTTAGTTTTTAGTACATATTTTGTTGCAAACAGTTCTGAACTGAGCATTGGGGAAAACTACTTAATAATTTGCTTATACATTGTGTTCTTATTGAATGTATGCTAATTGCTAGCGAAAAATTCAATTTTGTTTTAGATGATCAACCTTTTGAATTTAGAGCGTTGGAGTTGGCATTGGAACTAACTTGCATGTCTCTAGATGCTCAGGTATGGATTTTATTCATCAGTTTATATGTTAGTTACATTACTATGGATTATATGCATCGGGTCACTTGCAATTATCACTATTTTTATTCAATTTTATCAAGAATAATTAAGTGCAATATCATTGTATGAAACATCATGCCACAAATCCTTTCTTAAAGAAGTATATGGACATCGTAGGCAATAGAACTGGAAATGGAGATATACCCTGTGCTAGATGAATTGGCATCATCTATAAGCACTCATAACCTAGAACGTGTTCGCAGACTTAAAGGCCAACTGCTTGCCCTGACTCAGCGAGTTCAGAAGGTAAATTTGAGAGAATATTAAAATGGGGTCTCAAAGTCTCTTATATTGTGTTCTTTTATCTCCTTTTATGAGCTTTCAGTTTAATCCAGGTCCACGATGAAATAGAACATCTCATGGATGATGACGAAGACATGGCTGAGATGTACCTGACTGAGAAGAAACAAAGGTCTGAGGGTTATCCTGTGAGTGACCTTGGTTTTCAATCAGGTACGTTCTATGAGGCCAAAACATTGTCAAAATCTGCTCCTGTTTCACCAGTGGGGTCAATCGGTGGAGTTCATAAATTGCAAAGGGCTTTTAGCCAATTGACAAGTTCAAGCAGACATGGAAGCTTCATTAGTTCATCCAACAGTGGAGAAAACATTGTACAACTTGAAATGTTGCTCGAGGCGTACTTTGTCGTCATCGACCACACTCTCAGCAAGTTGTCTACGGTAAGTGATATTCTTCTTTCTGTTCATTTATCTTAAAATTGAGTAAGACACTTTTAGTGCTCTACTCTGTAGCATACATCTCAACCCATTAACTGAAAGAAAATGCTGTTACATTAGTAACAGCACACAACAGAATATGATATGGAGAAAGAGAGCATTTACTAGAGCTATTCTGAAGGTGGTTGCTCTATGTTGAGATTGGAATAAGAGACCATGAAAACTTGTCACACTTATGGTAAAGTGTATGTATTCTGACAAGTGTCAATTTTTTTTTTTATTGGCAATTCAGCTTAAGGAATACATCGACGATACAGAGGATCTGATAAACATAAAACTGGTATGAGTATTGTTTAGAGTGTTTGGAGACCTTGGGATAGCTTTTCTTGAATTTCCTTAAAGGTTCTAATAAAATTGTTTGATGAACAGGGAAATGTGCAGAATCAGCTGATACAATTTGAGTTGCTTATAACAGCAGCTACATTTGTGGCAACAATATTTGCTGCAGTGACTGCTGTATTTGGAATGAACTTTGAAGAAGCAACTATCTTTAACTATCCATCTGCATTCAATTGGGTTCTAATTATAACTGGCTTTTTATGTGGATTCTTGTATTTGTCATTCCTCATTTATTTTAGGCACAAAAAAGTATTTCCATTGTAATTTGTTGAGCGGGGAGACTAATCTTATCCCAATGCAAATGATTCTTTCGTCTTTTCTTATTTATTAATCTTGTTTGTCTTGTCTCAACTAATGTAGTGGTCATTTATCAAGCTGTTGAAATTTCTTATTTTAGCCCTTAAAGTTTTTGGTTTCTAACCCGTAAACCTTTTAAAGTAATTTTCTTTAGAGCCATGTTACAACGAAACGATGGCTAGTTGGCAATGGGGAGTGTGTCTTTGTGTACAAAGATCCCCTATAGGAAAGGCTCTACCTAGAAAAGTGGGAGGAAAAGAAAGTATACGACATAAAAGTGGAGACAAAAAAATAATATGGATGTCATCCAATCCAATTAGTATTATTTTGTGATTCGCACTAAGTGTGGATTTCAAATTTTGAACCAATTCAATCCGCGCAATAGTTATATTTTTTTAATTAAGAGATTAAAAAAAATATAGATAAATTTACAAACAATTAAGCTTAGGGGAATTTTCATAAATATGGGAATTGAGAGTATAGTTTACTTTTTTATGGCATAAATAAATAACACTATAGGGTTATGTTTTTCTTACATTTATATGAATTTTTTTTATGCCATATCTTTGTAAAAAAAAGTAGAAATCCTATATTTGTAAAACAATAATAAGTTTTGCCGGAAAAGTCGTCGGCACCGAAAAAGTTGTCGGAAAAGTCACCGGAAAGTCAACGGAAAAGTCAACGTTGCCGGAAAAGTCAACGTCGCTGGAAAAGTCACCAAAGTAAATGTCTCATATATAACTAAAAATATAACCGGTTATATGAATTAAAACTAATAACTCAAACCGGTTATAATTAAAATATAACCGGTTCTGTAACATAATAAATAAATATAAATAACATAAAATAACTCAAACCAGTTATAATTAAAATAGAACCAGTTCTATAACAGTGTTATATTGAATAAAAACAAATAACACGAAAAAATTCAAACTGGTTATAACTAAAATAGAACTGGTTATATAACATAATGAATACAAACAAGTAACACGCAATAACTCAAACCGATTACAATTAAAAACAAAGAAGAAATTAGTTCCTAAAACACTAAAATATAAATTAAAAACAAAACTAGTTTCACAATAAAATACTTCATAACACATAATACCTCATATAACCGGTTATAATTTTTTTTTAAAAAAAAGTGGAGATCAAATGACTCGGATATAATAAAAATAGCACCGGTTCTATAACATAATGAATAAAAATAAATAACACAAAATAACTCAAACCGGTTATAATTAAAATATAACTGGTTCTGTAACATAATGAATAAAAATAAATAACACAAAATAATTTAAACCAGCTATAATTAAAATAGAACCGGTTCTATAACAGTGTTATAATTAATAAAAATCAATAACACGAAATAACTCAAAACCGATTATAACTAAAATAGAACTGGTTATAAAACATAATGGATACAAACAAGTAACACACAATAATTTAAACCGATTACAATTAAAAAACAAAGGGAAAATCAGTTCCTAAAATACTGAAACATAAATTAAAAACAAAACGAGTTCTACATCTTAACACATAATAAATAACTACAAATATAACCGGTTATATGAATAAATTAAAAGTAACCAGAAGTAAATGTCTCATATATAACTAAAAATATAACTGGTTATATGAATAAAAACTAATAACTCAAACCGGTTAAATTGAAATATAACCGGTTCTATAACATAATAAATAACATTAAATAGCTCAAACCAAATATAATTAAAATAGAACCGGTTCTATAACAGTGTTATAATGAATAAAAATAAATAACACGAAAGAACTCAAACTGGTTATAACTAAAATAAAACCGGTTATATAACATAATGAATACAAACAAGTAACACGCAATAACTCAAACCAATTACAATTAAAAAAAAAAAAACAAAGAGAAACTCAGTTCCTAATACACAAAAACAGAAATTAAAAATAAAACTATAGTTCCACAATAAAATAGAACCGAATTTATAACATAATGGATAAAAAATAAAAAGTACATTATAACTAAAACTGGTTATAAATTAAAATAGAACCGGTTTTATAACATAATGAATAAAAATAAGTAGAACGCAATAGTTAAAATCGGTTATAATTAAAAATAAAACCGGTTCTATAATATAATGAATAAAAATAAAAAACACACAATAACTCAAACCGGTTCTATAACATAATGAATACAAACAAATAACATATAATAACTAAAATCGGTTATAATTAAAAAAATCGGCTCCAACAATATTGAGACATAAATTAAATAGAACTGAGTCTACAAAAAAATGAGTAAAAACATACAACAAACAACTACTAAGAAATCGGTTATAATTTTTTTTTTTTTTAAAAAAAAAGTAATATAAATCATACAAAATAAATGCAACGCTATCTTTGCAACTTACTAACAAAATCATGGTCTGGGTCAATATTTAAATATGTTGACTAAAAAAAATAAAACAACATAAAAAGTATTTAGAACCGGTTAAAATTAATAAATAAAAAAACATAAACTAATAAGGAGTCAATTCTAAAAATACTTATCCATAAATTAAAACAGAACCGGTTCCACAATAAAATAAATAAAAAACAAATAGCACATAATAACTCAGAAACCAGTTATAATTCAAAAACAAGAAAGAATCAGTTTAAAAAACAAATCTCTCTTCTATTCTCAATTGTACCTCGACAATCACCCATGCTAATTCTTCATTGAGCATAATGAGTAAACTAAGAAAATTACTTTCCACACAAGACATCAAAACAACAATGCAAAATTAAGTAAATTATTACATGAAAAAAAAAAAAAAATATCTAATATTTTTCATGAAATGCATGTATATATAAACATGTTGTCTATCTAATTTACTATCACAAAAACAGAAAATGGAGAGATAAGGCTATGGACTCACATAGGATGAGCCGCCATATGACTTTAAGAGCTCTATTTCTTGACTCTTTCTGCATCTGCCAGAGGCTGTCATTACACACGAAACTTTGTTTAAGAAAGTATTTCATTATAATAAGCACAGAGCATTCACATATAAAAAGTACAAGTAAAGCTTAAATAGAGTAAGTAACAAAAATTTGTAAGTTAAAGTATAAGCTCTCCAAATTTACTTCTAAAAGAGAAAACTTCCTTAAACATCATTAGAGGCAAACCATATAATAATATCTCTACCAAAATTAATAGCAAGTCAACAATTCGTATATCTCTAGCATTAACAATTATTCTCAATAAGTCTATATCATCAACTAAAAAAAGGTGTAAATTAAAATTTATGTCATATCATTGCATTAAGTGAGACTCAATTGGGAAGCTATTAGATTTTTGTGTTTAATAAATTAACATTTCTTCTTGTTTACCCTTCCGGCACCCGATTTCGTAGGGCTACCACAAGTAGATAAACATAACCACAATAGAGATCACTAAAATTAGGGATCCATACTTCATCAACAACCTCTGAACAAATTAGACAAAGCTTGGAATTAGTACATTGCTTTGACCCTTTTGAGATTATATCATAGTGAAATCACCAATTGATTAAAGTGTCACTTGATTCAAAAAGAATAACCTATATCTTACTTTTAAATTAACCTATAAAGTTCTCTCTTCATTTTATTTTCATAGAACTACTGGAACTACTCATTTATTTATTCTTCCTAATGATATTAAAAGAACAGAAAATTACTTCCGCTAAACATTAGAATATAGATCATAGAACTTTTTTTTATTGCAATCGGTGGCCTCTTACTATGGTTGAAACCATTGTTTTCCACAGACTATAGTTATGTAAAAAGGCTGATTCAGTGTGCTGAAGTGATGTGTGACTGGGTTTGGGAGCTGAGAACTACTTGAGCTTGCACCAAGTATTGTTGATGCAGCAGCATGAAGATTGAGCTGGGACAGTGTTTTCAGGGTTTTGGGATTCTACAAATATGGTGAAAACCTTGCTCTGATACCAAGTGAAGAAATAGAAAAGCAATGGTAATATAAAATCTCAGCTCAAGGAAAGGAGACTGAGTTAATTCTATTTATAAACAAGGCCAAGGGCCTGAGGGTACACGATAGAGCCAAGCAAGGCTCATTATAAATGTATATATTTCTAACAGAAAAGAAATCTTTCGTACACCTAATGATTATCTAATCATTGTAATTGCAACGGTAGGAAATCTTCATTGGGATCTTCAATATTGGCTGCCAAATGAAGTAGAGCCACCTATCACAGTAAAACACCGCAAAAATAGCATATGAAAAATAAGGAAAATAGGTTCATTTCTTCACAACATCAATATTAAAATTTTAAAGAGCATTATTTGTCATTAAGAAAAATTGTAATATATAAATTAGAAATTGTCTTGTCTTAAGAAGAAAGCAATTTATTATAAATAGAAATTAAAAGTATATGAGTTTACTTACAATATTGCCAAGAGAGATGACATGAAGGAAAGTGAAATCTTGTTGCTTGGAACAACTGAAGGTGGAATTTTCGTCCATCTCTTCAGAGAGTAGGGCGACGACTTAGTGTATTGAATCAAAGAGATAACCTTTATGGATGAGCCTACAAAGAAAAAAATATTAAGAAAATCATATTTACAAATCAAAACTTGCATCAATGACAAAAATAATAATACACTTGTATATAAAAATTATATATGTCATACTTGAAAATTTAATATTGTAAACACAAACTAATACATAAACGACAATACAAGAGCAATATAAAAATAATTGATAGAGGAAAATGAGAAGAAGAGATAGAAGAGTGAATGCTAAAAAATAATTAGGTTTAAATAATATGTTGTATGTATAGATATATATATTTTACTTTTTTTAAATTATATATTTAATTATATTATTATTTGAAATATATAGTTAGTGAGAATATATATATAATACTAATTTAATTATATTATTATTTAATATAATATTATTAATTTATATTTTAGATTTTTTTTTTTGTTTTGAAAATTTTATAAAGTTTATTGTGTATATATATATGGGTGCACTTTTAATGGGTATTATGTTAGACAATTTATATGTATAAATTGAAACATATATGATTAAGTATAAAGTGCGGAATTAATAAATCATATATGTACTATAATTTAAGGATCGAAATACCTCCAACCATTGATTCTTGAGCTTCAAACCCACATAAGCTTTGATCTGCAAAGGAAACTGGTTGATGTGGGTAATCGGGCTTCCTCGCTCTCTCAACTCTCTTTAGATGGATTTTACCGTTATGAACAGAATGAGTGAGGAGCTCGGGGACCGTCACCCTATATTTATAGGTGAGATACTCCATCAGTATCTGCGCCACATTAATTGTCAAAATATTTTGACAATTAATTCAAGAAATCAAATCAGGTAATGAATATAGAAATCTGACCATATATAGAATATTACATAATTGATTTTGTCCAGATTCAATGAATATAAAATATTCATTTATCAGAAAATCAATTATTTATTTATTTCCTTAAATAGAAATTTATTTCTTTAAATAGAAATATATTTCCTTAAATAAAAAATATTCTTATATTCTCCCACTTGGTCAGCATTTAGACTAAAACATTCAAACCCAAATGTTCCTCATTATATAATAAACATACGAATCATAGCGACACGTCCTCATTATAACAATGTACTTTATGTGGCAATGTACTTAAGCGAATAAACCCTAACCCTTATGTTTATTCAGGTCCTCTTACGATAATTTTCTCAAATGAAATTAAGGTGCACATAAATATGAAAAAATATCGAAATTAGAGTTTCATTAAATAATATTTGGTTGTACAAATAAAAAACTGCATATGGGTTAACTGAATCCCATATTTACTTTATGATCCTTGAATTTGTGTTGCGGCATGCCTTTAGTCAAGGATTTATGCGATCACCCAATTCAGTTTGCGTGATTAATGACCACTTATCACGCCTTTTTATGGCTAAATACTTAATGTCGATATGCTAGCTTCGACCAGTACTCTTAGAGTTATTAGCCATAAATATTGTAGCTGAATTTATCGCAAAATTTTCTTAATGGCCTAATGAAACTGTAATTCTGAACCTAGGCCTACTATGAAACTCTATAATACATCATACGAGATGTATCCTCAAAACAATAAATGAATGTAACTTCTATAGTAGAAATAACGATCAAGATTCTCCACAATATAATCTTACTGGTAATCTTAAGGTTGTAATAAAATATTGATTTACGTGAATCAATACAACCAGTGAAGTACGTTAGAATCGGAGTGGTTAACTATATTTCCAGATGGTCAATTCATCTTAACAAAAAATGTATGAATATAATTTTTAGTATCTTAAAGACACCTCATCACTTTGTATGAAGAATAAAGTGGTCTTAACTTTAGTTATTCTGATACTACTTAACGATCCTGAAACAAATGTAATGCAAAGTCTTATTCAGACTCTTAGGCATACATTAGGCTTCTAAAATAGAAGCAAATGAATGTTCTTAATTTATTCTCACTCCAGATCATTTTTCGAATGTCGGTTCGAGTTGAATTTATCACACTTAAAGATAAAAGTTATATCAGATGAATAATACATAATTTTATTTAATCAGAGATGCTGTGGCTACTCTCTAATTAATTAAAATTATATATATTATTTATATTCCTTATCTCAAAATAATAATTTGAGATATGAATTATTTCAACTTATATAGAAAACTTTTATCATCATTTGCAAGTAACATATTGTCTACGTATAAAACAAATATTACTCCCACTAACCTTCTGGTATATAATTATTTCCATAATTCTCTTTTCAAACCTAAAGGAAAAGATGATATAATACCAATTTGTGAGATGTTTGTTTTAATCTATAGGTAGACACTTTAAGCTTGCATATGTTCACCACTATTAGAGGAAAATCTTTATGGCAGTCTGTATACCTTCTCCTCTAGTTCACTGTTTGGAATTGATTAATGAATTAAAACAAGCAACAAATGCCAAGGTCTATAATAGAATCTTTTATAAAAACAAGTGAGAATGTAAATCTCCTTTGTTATTGATTCTTAGTTCAAAATGAACTTCTTAGCAATGAATATTCTTTTATATATTTATGTTTCTCAATGTTGCCTAATGAATATTATTGGCGAAAAAACCTATGCTTAATTAATGTTCTCCATCCCATTAGACAACTTTACTAAAGATAAACTTTATTGCTCTTTAAGATATTCATTTCTTCATTCATGGCATATTGTACTACAACTTCAATTCTTTATCATTTTATAATTTAATTTGTGTCTCAAATTAATATTGTAGTTAAACTCTTATTGTAAAAAATGTAATCACTAGAAAATATTGATCTTATTATTCTAATAAGTCATCTTAAAGATGGACCAACAAACTCTTAAAAGAGCAAATGGTTCAATATGCATGTTATTTTAGAAATTATAAGCAATTACTAAATAACATAACTTATTAGAATTTTATCAATGACTTGTAGATTATTAAGTTATGAATTCTCAATAACCATTAATCTTAAAGGTTGTTGTGAATCATAATTAATCTAACACTTGAGGTGGAAGTTTGATAAAATATGAATGATCTTTCTCAGAAACTAGGTTCCTAAATTGATCACTCCCACTGATCAAGTCAATTATTAATTCCAAAGTTCTAGTGATGTGAGATGGATAATAAAATATGTAACCCTTAAACCTTATAGCTTTCAAATGAAATATGCTCATTTATGGTTTTGGGCCCAGATCTTTTCTTTGACAATTGTACTCTAACTATATATGGGTATTTATAAAATGTGTACATGTCATCAAGTCGGTTTTCAGCCTTATCACAACTCAAAATATGTTTGAAAAATAACTTTGGTTAGAACACGATTTGATATGTACACCCCATTGAAGAGTATCAATAGACCAAGATTTAGGAAGGTTTGGAGTTTGCTATGTAGGCTCCACCCCATGTCTAAAAAATGCTTAGTTTCTTAAATCTGTCACACACTATGATTTAGGTGTACCAGACATATGTATTGGGCAATGAATCCATATTTTTAAAGAAACTTTACAAATGGACTGAGAGTTTATCTATACTCACAAATTTTAATGTAGTATTCTCCATTTTATATTTGATCTCACTATCTTAATATGCAAAATGCACTATTTCTCTACTTAAGATTTAAATGTCTTTGAAACATATAAATCTATACTTTTGTAGAAAAATAATTTATGTGAGTAATCATTAAAAATGTGATGCAAAATTTGAGTCTGTGTCTTCAAAATTAATTGACTTGTATGATTTCTAATATGATAGAATTCTAATATGCACCGATTTTGACTTGTTGGAATACATATTCTTAATGAATTTCACACAAGTTCTAAATAAAGTTAGTAAAATCAATTGTAATGAATATCCCCATCATTTACTAACATTTATTCTATTCATGGATATATGTTCCATAATTTTTGGTGCTATAATGTAGAAGAATTCTTATTAATAACACATTTCTTATTGTCAGATTGAACTTGCATATCTTTATGAGTGACATCATTTTGTAGTAAAGACCTCTAAATGTGTCTAAATCAAGTTTCAAAAGAATCTTGGAACATAAAAGTCTTTGCAAATTTTAAAACAAAGCCACTACTATATTGCTTATTCCTTAAACTTCTAAATGTGAGAACTTATCTTGTCTGTGGATAAAATTTGCTCACAGTTACTGACTTTCTTAGGTACATTTGTAAACCTTGGAAGAAATTATGAATGTGGAATAACAATCTAAAATAATCCATTATGTGTTAATAATCACATTAACTATATTAGAATGAATTCATACACAATAAATTAAAATTTATTGGTGATAATAAAGTGTGATTTATTTTTCTTAATTATATAGTAAAAACTGTACATTTTAGATGAAGATATCAGAATAAATTTTGGAAATTTCTACTGGTATTTATGAATAGTGATGTAATAAAATTACATATATAGTTTTGAGGTTTAAATGAATCATGTTTTTACCAATGAATAAACATGCTTACATATGAAATCTTATTAAACAAAAATTACCTGTGGGCTAAATTTTTAATTTAATAAGATTAGATTTAGATGTAGATTATGATAGATTTACACAATTTATGAAAAACTTAAAGTTTAATATTTCTATCTCAATGAAAGGTATGAAACACTTAATTATTTATAAATGTTTCAAAATTTTATACTTTATGATAAAATTATTAAATTAAATCTACATAATTTCCTGTGGGATAAATTAAGAGAATTTAATTTAATATATTGATTATGTAAATATAATAAAATCCCTGTAGGGTAAGATTATTATGTTCACATAATTCATGTCCATTATGTGATCTTGATCCACTTAATGTATGTAATTTCATATAATTAAGGATGATGTGGCTACTTCCTAATTATTTAAAATTATGTGGTTCACTAGACACCAAAGTATAAACTGAAGATTAAAATTTTATTAAATCCAAAATTGCCTGTGGGCTAAATTTTAAATTTAATAAAATTAGATGAACCTTATGATAGATTTAATTAAACAATTAGTTTAGGAAAGTGAAGGTTTATTATCTATCTTTAATTAAATTTGTGATAACACTATTAAATTAAATCTCCATAACTCCCTGTGGGGTAAATTAAGAGAATTTAATTTAACAAATTATCCTAATTAATTATACAAATATAATAAAATCCTTGTGGGGTAAAATTATTATACCTATATAATTAATTACAAGGTATGTCCATTAAGGTGAATCTTAATTAATATATAATTTTATATAATTAAAGATGTTGTGGCTACTCCCTAATTATATAAAATTATATTTTCACTTTGACATTAGGTATTAGGCTCTACCTAAAAGTAATTTCGTTATTAACATAATAGACAATCACTGATATTAGTGCTCCTAGTGTGGTCGTCCGAAGATCATAAAAAACCGTTCTAGATATGAGCATTTGTCCCAGGTTCATGTTTTCTTATGTCAAACCACAAAATTAATTACATTTTATTCATATTTTATTCATTTTGGGAATGTTTTATGAATATTTTATGAATAATTTTATAAAGTTTTATGAAACTTAATGTGCTATAAAAAATATTCAACTTATCTTAATGTTTGAATATTTCTAAATATATCTAACACTATAAAAGAAATTTATGTATAGCATTTAAATCATACAAATCAAAATTAATTATATTAAAAATAAATTTGCCAAATAAATACAAATTAATACAATTATTGTATGATAATAAATTAAATGCTTCATTCCATAATATATAATTAATTATGCATTTATGACCATATAATATCTTAAATATTTGTACTAATAATCAATTTTTATAAATAAGGTAAATATACAAATTAGTACAATTATTATATGATATGAATTAAATGCAAAATTAAAGAATATACTTAATGGCAGATTTTTTTAACTTTTATTAATTTAAACAATAAATTACATAAATTTGGTAATAAATAATTAAATGCACAATTATTACATGCCTAAATAAATCATGTAATTAATTACCAATTTAAAACAAATTTCCATTTTCAATTTATACTAAATAACATATTAATTCTAAATATATGTATTAAATTAAAAATGGAAATTGAATGAATGTAATTTATTGACTAAATATACACAAAATAGGAAAATAATTAATATTCCAAATAAATAAAAATTTGGAATTTTCCTCTTTTTTTTTTTTGAAAAAACTGCCCCGACCCAAACCCGAACAGGAAAACGAATTCCGACGATAAAAATTCATGGAACCACTCCCATTTGAATCTCCATGCATAAATAAAGAGATTCATGTCGGTTTTAGGCAATTAAAACACGTAAAAATTGGACTTTAATTTTAATAAAAAATTTCTAGTCCGTATGAGTTCTTAAAAAATTAATTTTCAAATTTCAATGATTTTTCACATGTTTAGATCGATCTATAATACTATATGAATATAGTGATGTATATAGAATTCGAAATAAACACCGAAAAAAGAAAAATGAAATAAAACAACCAACGGACCAAAAATTCCAATTTTTTTCCAAATGAATCTAAATGCAAAAATTAAGACATTCATATAGATTTCATGCATCGAAAACACGTAAAACAAAGACTTTAAAATCACCAAAAATTTTCGGGTCCGAAAAACTTTTTCCAGAAAATTTGTGAGATTTCTTTGTTTTTCAAAATGAGTTTTCATGCTTAGAACAATCTATATTAATATATGAGTGTATTGATTCAAAATATATAATGTTGTATAAACATATATACATATATATATACAGAAAAATAAAATTGTACCGTATGTATATATATAAACATGAAATGTATATATGTGTATATTTATGTATAGCATTTATATATAAACAAATATGATATGTATATATAATATGAACACATATGTATATATATATACGTAATGAAATGAAAAGAAGAAAATATATATATGTATAAACTCTATATGAATATATATATAAACTGAATGTATATAGGTACGTATGAAAATGTATATATATAATATGAATATATATATAATATGAATGTATATACAAACCCGAAAACGAATATATAATATATATATATATGAACACCGTATATACGTATATATATATATATGAAACTCAAACAAAATCAAGGCAGAGATAAAAACTGCTCTGATACCAACTGTTAGACAATTTATATGTATAAACTGAAACATATATGATTAAGTATAAAGTGCGGAATTAATAAATCATATATGTACTATAATTTAAGGATCGAAATACCTCCAGCCATTGATTCTTGAGCTTCAAACCCACATAAGCTTTGATCTGCAAAGGAAACTGGTTGATGTGGGTAATCGGGCTTCCTCGCTCTCTCAACTCTCTTTAGATGGATTTTGCTGTTATGAACAGAATGAGTGAGGAGCTCGGGGACCGAGACCCTATATTTATAGGTGAGATACTCCATCAGTATCTGCGCCACATTAATTGTCAGAATATTTTGACAATTAATTCAAGAAATCAAATCAGGTAATGAATATAGAAATCTGACCATATATAGAATATTACATAATTGATTTTGTCCAGATTCAATAAATATAAAATATTCATTTATCAGAAAATCAATTATTTATTTATTTCCTTAAATAGAAATTTATTTCTTTAAATAGAAATATATTTCCTTAAATAAAAAATATTCTTATATATTACTCATTAATGGGTAATACTAGAAAATTTTGAGTTTTTATGATTAATTTTTCTATTTAATTAGAAAAATTTCTCACTTTTACATTATATGGGATGAGATTGTTCCATCAGCTGAAAAAAAAATTTTAAAAAAATTTTTTTGGCAAAAAAATGATAAAAAAAAGTTGAATTCGACTTAAATATTTTACATATAAATGTATTTTTTATATAGTGTAAAAAAGAGGTATTTTTTATATATTTTTTTTAATTAAGTAGCTAAATTAAGCATAGAAATTCAAATTTCTCTTTTATTATTCGCTATCGGACCAAGATCTAATGGTTTAATATTTTTAAAATTAATATTTATAGTTAAATTTGTTTATTACCCATTAATGGATAATACCCATTAAGAAGTATTCCATATATATATATATATATATGATATTAATTAATATGAAAAAAAGACAAAAAGAATAAGGTAGAATAAAACCGTTTTAGAGTGTCATGTCACTCAATGAGGAAATTATACTATATACTTTTTTAACTTGATGCCTTTATTTTTTATATTTTTTTAAATAATCGATTATGTTTATCTCTTTTCCAATTATTCTACCAATTTTACATCTATCACTTCATGATAGTTTTTATTCTTCTCTAATCAAAAATTTCTCCTAACTTTCTTACAAACCTACACATCCATCTACAAGATCACAATTTATTATATTTAAAATTATGTCTTAGTTATATGAGTGTTAAAATAAGAGAAATACTAAAAGGCACCCGTGGTGCCAAATACCCTCCTACGTGTTAATATCGCTATTGGTTTAATTAAGTATCGGGTTCCATATAGTTTAATATAATAACTTTTAGGGAGTATCGCTGGCCAATCGCAAGGCGACATGTTCTAAGGGTGCTAGGCACCACTGGTGTCCAATAGCAATGCTCTTAAAATAATTTAGGTACAATACAAAGATATATTTGAATTAAAGTTTATTTAAAGTTAAATATGATTTAAGTATAAAAAAAGGGCATTTTTTATATATGTACGTTATAAGATAATTATTTATGGAAAAAACAAAATTTATTTTAATTGTTAAAAATAGGTTAGTTTTACCGAAATAATGTACTTAATTATTTATATTCATTGTATTATTATGTTATTGTCAGCGCTACTAATGCTGATTTTCGGTTTTTTTTTTCTGTGCACTTTTTTTTTTTTCTTTTAACATCAATTTTTTTTTTTCAATTATCATTTATTTGTTGGATTAAAATCCTCAATATGGGCTCATATGTATATTAGTGTATTGCTATTTGAAGTTTGGCCCAAAATAAAGTTATCATTTTAGTAATTATGGGTCATTAGGTATTAAAGTGTCATGAGCTAAATGTGTAGATACCCTAAGCGACACTTCTAATTTATTGAGGGGTTAAATTAGAAATACTTAAAATTAATAACCTAGCTATGAGGTTATAAATTGGTAGTGGTCCCCAAGAAACAAGAGCCAATTTCTATTCTCGTCTTCCCCCATCAAGAGAGAAAATTAGAAAACCCTAAGTCTTGTTTTCTTGGAAGATCATTACCCAAAATCACCACAAAGATTATCTCTACAAGTTGGATTAAGATCGGATTAAGATCATCACTATCTATGGATTAAGGTACGCTTCCGCTATTTGAGTTCTTCTCTTTGAATCAACAAAGGTATTCTTTAGATCTATGGTTATACACTTATAATTATATGTAATATGTTTATCTATGGGGTCGATTATTATTATTGCATATTTTATGAATGATAAAGCTACTAATAAGTGGTATCAAGAGCCACCTTTAATTGATTCTTTGAGATTTTAGGATTCATGTTTATAAAATTTGGGAATAAGAAAAATTAGGGCTTTGATCTTTCATTTATAATTTTGGGTTTGGTTCTGTGATAATGGTCTTCAAATTCATATTTAGGGCCAGTTTGGCATAGCTGTACTGTGAGAAAAAGCAGCTGTAGCTGTGCTGTGAGAAAAAGCAGCTGGAGCTGTGCTGTGAGAAAAAACTACTGAGTGTTTGGTAAATATAATTTTAAAACAGCTGTGAGTTGAAAAAGTTATATATAAATGTTTGGTAAATTAAATGATTAAATAACTATTAAATATATAATTACTAAAATATATATGACATTTGTTATCTAATTTATTTAAATAATTTTATACATATTAATATATTTATAAATATTATTTATTATATTATAAATTACGATAATTTTTTTCTTATAATATTTAATTCTTTTAAATATTTATACAATAAAATAATAAATTATCTTTTACTACTACTAATACTAATAATAATAATAATAAGATGACTGTTGAGTAGTTTTTGACTAAAGAAGGGTTTTTTTTTCTGAATAAGGATGAGATTGAAAGAATGTAAGAAACCCTAAAATTAATTGGTAAATGGGAAATTTTAAAATTAGATGAGGGCAATTAGGTCAAGTGAAAAATTCATTAAACCAAAATTGTAGCTTCCCTTAAAAGCTAAAATCCCAAAGCTATGGTGGGCCAACTTTTCGTAAAAGCTATAAATTTCACTTAAATTTTTGAAAAAGCTATTTTTTAAATTTTACCAAACACATATTAACTCATAACTTTTTCCAAAAGTGATTTTAGCTTTTTAAAAAGCTCCCCCAAACGGGGCCTTAATCGTATTAGAGCCAATTGTTATTGGTTTATTGAATTAAGTTTTGGATTCTATTTTTTCTTGATTTCGGCGTCCACAGCATGTGGTGTGGTTTCACTAATTAACTCTACAATTACATTTACATTTATTAGGTTTTAATTTAGTTTTTATATATCTGCATGTGGGTAATCATGTAGATGTTAGTAGGTTTCTTTCACATATGATTTAATACAATTTAGTTATGATACAGTGTGTATACATATAGCCATTGTCGAATTTTTATGTGCGATGGTTTCTTTTCATTCCTTTTCTCTCTATTAATTGACTGTTCAAGTACAATTTTATTTATTTCATGGAGCAAAAGATAATACACATGTGAATCAATTTACTGATTCAATATAATGAAATCAAGTAATTAGAGATGTATCACATATGAAAAGATGTTGACAATTGCATATGTGATATAATGTGTTATCAGTATATATATATATATATATTGACTTTTTTTTTAATATATATATTTAAGATTATGACATGTTGCCTTGGACTTTCAGTACATGAGTTATTCAACTTTTATTATTGTTCAATTTATTTTAAAATTATTTGGATTCTTAACTTTGCTGCTCTTGTTAATGGATTAATTAAGTTTGGTTATTTATATACATATATAAATTTTAAGCTTTTGGATGAAAGTTAAGAATACTTAATTTTGGATTAATTTTTGTTCAAGTTTGGCATTCTAAATTACTAAAGTTTGTGTCTTTCATTCTAAATGAGTTGATTGAAATAAGATGTCGCCAAAGCAACCTCTCTTGTGTAGATTGCTCATGAGGAATGTTAGATGCTTGTGTGTGTGTTTCTCATATAAGTATTGATCGGCCCAAAGGAAGGTCATACTTATTTTGAGTGCACAGATACCTGTAGTAATAAATATGTGACAATTATATGGTTTCCATGTGAACAATATGTATAGTCCAAAGATTGACAAATTGTTTGACAGGATTTATTGTCAATATTTGATTGCTACAACAAGAGTACCGCTTACAGTTAATATTATTGTCCAAAGACTTGATATTAATGGTGTGTTTGGTATCTTGAGATGGGATTTGCCATTATTTGAACTTATTTTGTTATGTGGATTCTTTTGTGAACCTTTGTTTATTTTGTTCTCTTTTAAGCTCATATTTTAGTTATATCTACCAACATAAAGTTAATTCTCATGCTAAATGAGATAAATTTTTAACTAAAGAAAAGGGACAAACATGCTTCTTTAGCTACCTCCTTCGAATAAAGGATAAGGATAAAGATAAAATTCAGTATGTTGCATATGGAACACTGTTAAAAAAAGTACAAAAGATATTAGATATAGAATTATCTATGACTTTTACAAAAGGTTAAAGTGTTCCAAGTATGTCATTAGGCATATCTAATGAAAATAAGTTCACTATGGTTTGTTTTATAAATGATTTAATTTATTGTACCTAACTATACTTAATAAGTAAATTTTTGTAAAATTTCTTATGTAAGTATAACTATGGAAGGTTATCTATGAAACTAAAAGCTAAGTGATGATGAAAGATTCATCTTTAGGGGCAAAGGTGAAACATCTACAGATGAGGCTATAAGGATATTCAACTATGATTAAAGACTAGTTATTTTGGATTTGGAAAAGACTTATATCATCACCTAGATGAGTTTTGGTTTTAAATTCTATTTTGAATAATAAGGTCATTATTGTTCATTTAGAATTTGAAAAAAATTAGTCTTTTTCCAATATTTCAATATTGGTTCTACTAGTTCTTTAATTTATAAATTTATTGAAATTTGTCTCATATAAAGAAACTTTATAATTTCTCTTCTGGTACAAAATATAAATTGAATCATGAGAATTCTATTATACTTTGGTATAAGTATTAAGATTATATCTCCCAAAAGGAGAATAGAAAGACTTATTTTTAATAGAATTCTTGATCCCTTGATTTAATAAATTTTAGATTTTGTAAAGGGGTAACAAACAAACATAAAGAAATCAAGTGACAAAATAAAATTTCATTGTCTAAGAATTTATGCTATGTTTTGGTGGATCTTTCCTCATGGTTTCATAAAATGATCAATAATAGTATCTTGTCTTCAGACTAATGAAACTTATTTTGTTCATAAGGCATTAATCTTTAGACGTTTCTTTTAAATTTTCAAACCATAGTTGACAAATCAACTAGGTAAGAAAATTAAAGTCGTTGAAACTAACTATGATGGTTAACACTACCATGGGAGGTATGACGAATCAAGTGAGTAACGTCTAAGATTATTTTGCACAAATACTAAAGAAATGTAATTCCATCTTCTAATACAAAATGTTACGCAAACCTAACATGAAGGGTATTTGAGAGATGTAATTAACATTTATCTAAGGACATGACTAGAAGTGTGATAATTCATTTTTCGTCATGAAACTCATTTTGGGGAGAAACACTTAAGAATGCAACATAAATTTTGAACTGTGTATCAAGTAAAGTGTAAGTTAAAACTCTTTATAAACTAAGGTTGTGGTTAGACTAATAGTCTAACATATAGATATATTATATTTGTGGATGTTCGATTACGATGAGGTCTTATAAGCCTCATAAAAGGAATATGGACTCCAAAATAGTAAGGAACTATACTTTACTGTATACTCTAGTAATTAAAAAAGCTACAAATTTTGTAATCCCACACTATGGTTCAATTTGAGACGAGAAACTTTAATAATTTTGAGGATGTTGAGTTTGGGGGAGAAATAAGATTATTATAGATATTGTTCTTGAGAAGGAATTGACGTTAAACTCAATTCCAACTATCACTTTTGACAATGTTTAGGTTTTCATGACTTTCATTGATCAATAAGTGAATCCAGAACCTTTATAAGACAATATCAAACAACTTCCCATTCAAGATATGGTAAATGTTTTAGATAATCAAACTCAACAACCTCAAAGATCAAGATCAGTGTCATTAAAGAAATCCATGAGAGAAAGGACATAAGGAAATAATGGAATGATAGACGACGATCCAATCAACTTTTATCATGCCATGAAGGTTCCAACTCTCGAAACTGGATTGATATCATAAATAAAGAGTACAAATTGTTGTGAGACAATAAAGTTTTGGTATTTTTCCTATTGCTATAAGGTGTAAAACCAATTGGTTATAAATAAATATTTATAATCAAGAGGGATGCAAATTGCAATGTGGAGAGATGCACATTATGTCTTGTATGTAAGAAATTACTCATAAAGCATATATTTATTTTGAATAGACTTTCTTTTGGTTTAATTGAAAGACTATTTCAAGACAAGCATGACACTGACTGCTCATTATGGTTTTGAGTTATATCAAATGGATTACTAATGTATCATTTATCAACAGTGATATTGATGATAGAAGTTATGTGTGGAACAAGAAAAACTTTGTGTCCAAAGACCCAAAGAATATGGTTTGCAAATTAAGAAAATCCATGTATAAACTCAAGTAAGCTTCTCGTGAATGATTACACAATTTTCATTAAGTATTCTCATTTAGTTTTTGAGATAAAAGCTTTTGATGATTGTGTATATATCACAGGTTCAGTGGGAGTAAGAATATGATCCTGGTATTATATTGGTGAATAATTGTTTGCCATTAATGATATACTCACTTTGTATTAGGAATTCAAGATATGTTGAGAATGTTCTTGAGATATTCTTGAATTATAACAAAAGAGATATATCAATAAAGTATTCAAAAATTTTGACATGAAAGATACTATACCAAGTGATAGGCTTGTAGCTAAGGAAAATAAGTTGTCTAAATTATTGCCTTAAAAGCAACCTTAGAATTCAAGAAATATAGAAGATTCTTAATTTACATTGGAATCTAATATATGCTCAAGTATGTATGTAATTGTACTTATACATATTAAGAATGTTGGATAGATATTGAAGTAACCATATAAGGAACTTTTAGTATGCAGCCAAATTGGCTATAAGGAATTTAAGGAGAACAAAATACTATATGTTCACTTATCAAAAATCAGAAAACAGAAAATTTTGGAGATCATTAAGATTTCTGATTCTGATCTTCTAAAGCTTTTAGTTATGAGATTTTTTTGTCACATATAGCTGCAAAATTAGGAATGGTATTAAAAGCTATTAAAGATATATGTTGTGACAATAAATTAATCAGGTTGCATTTTAGTAACAACATGAACTCTATAAGGTCAAAAGGCACATTGACTTTGAGCTAATTGTTGTTAAAATGAAGTTCAGAGTAATAAGGTGTCTATAGAACATACTAAGAACAAACTCCATATTTTGTGTGATCCGGATCATTAAGAATGTACCACTTAAGGCTTTTCAGGAGCTTATTGCTCATATATGGATGTTGTATTATTTAAGATTGTGCTGGTTTAGTGGGAGTTTATATTTGAAATGTTCTATCAAGCAGACACATATTTATGGTTTAATTTTGCAGATAAAGTATGGACTTAACTTTTGAGTACTCTGAATATTTTCTTTCTATTAAGAATGGAAAGAATTAATAAAGAATTGATCTCAATTAAGGAGGACCAGTTGGAAATAGGCATGCTAAGATCACATTTGCATGTAATTTCCATGCTACGCATCCATGATTGATCTATGTCATTTGATTATATTGATATACGTGACCATTGATGGGTTTAGCTACGTTAAATGTTGCGAAAGCCGCTTTGATCCTATGTTAGTATAATCAATGGACGAGATTATTTTGAAGTACCTATAATTATGATAGCAAAAGTTAAGCGCTTATAAGGTTATTCACTATCAGAAAACATATGTAGCCCAAGTGGGAGATTGTTGGATTAAAATCCTCAATATGGGCTCATATGTATATTAGTGTATTGCTATTTGAAGTTTGGCCCAAAATAAAGTGATCATTTTAGTAATTATGGGTCATTGGGTATTAAAGTGTCATGGGCTAAATGTGTAGATACCCTAAGTGATATTTCTAATTTATTGAGGGGCTAAATTAGAAATACTTAAAATTAATAACATAGCTATGAGGTTATAAATTGGTAGTGGTCCCCAAGAAACAAGAGTCAATTTCTATTCTCGTCTTCCCCCATCAAGAGAAAAAATTAGAAAATCCTAAGTCTTGTTTTCTTGGAAGATCATTACCCAAAATCACCACAAAGATTATCTCTACAAGTTGGATTAAGATCATCACTATCTATGGATTAAGGTACGCTTCCGCTATTTGAGTTCTTCTCTTTGAATCAACAAAGGTATTCTTTAGATCTATGGTTATACACTTATAATTGTATGTAATATGTTTATTTATGGAGTTGATTATTATTATTGCATATTTTATGAGTGATAAAGCTACTAACATTATTTTCCAATTACTTTAATGATTTGAGAATAATACCATTGTAATCTATTTTTTAATGCAGCCATTTCAGTAAGTGAACAAATATTTAAAATTCAAAGCAAGTTTTTAGTTTATTAAATGTTATTACTCAAAAAAAATTATTTAAAACTATGAGATGTTATTAATAAAAAAACTAAGACACTAAAATACTAAATAGTTTGTGAAATAATATTATTTCATATACATATTTTTGTTACTTATTCTAGTTGGTTAACTTAAAAAGTATAATTTTATTTTCATTAACTTATATATTATTGATCATTATGTTATTTTTTTGTTTGTTATTTTATAACAACTTTTACGTTACCTTTAAATATATTTAAAATTTAGTAAAATACAAAAAATTACTAAATAGCTTATATTAGTAAAATAAGCGTAACTATTTTTTAAAAAAATATATATAATCATTGTATAATATTTATTGAAATAATTCTTTAAAATAGTTTATATAGAATATATACCATATTTAATTTTTATATATAAATTACAAATAATATTTAGTAATATAAAATTAGTTGACATATTGAATTTTGTTTAATTAATAATTAGTTACTTCTTTTTTTAATTAAAAAATATAAAAGGAACTATAAGATTACTTTTAATTCTGAAAATTTTATGCAATGAAAAAATTTATGGTTACCACATATTAAAATGATATTTCGAAAGAAAAAAACAGACCGTAATGGTACCTCTGATCTTGAGGTCAAATGAATAGCGGTGTAGGTAGATTTTTTTCTTAAAGGGTTTCTTTATAAGTTATTTCAAAAATCTACCAAACTGTTCTATAAAAATATGAGAATATAATTTAGTAACTAAAATGTTACCTATTTAATATTAGTCTAAAAAAATATATGCTTTCTACTTATAAAAATAGATTACTTTTAAGAGTAGATTATTAATAGTGCAATTTTTAAGCATAAATAATTGTTTAAACTTAAATTTTGATTTTTTTTGTTAATCAAACTAAAAGAAAATAAAAGGTTACTTTTAATTTTGATTATCTTTTATAATAACAGTAAAGAATTATATGCGTCTCACATATTAAGATATTTATATTAAAGAATATAGATCGTAATGTTATAATTTTTGAGACTAAATGATTATCTTTATAGTTAGAAAAGATTTTAAAAACTATTTAAAAAAAAAAAAAAAGAGAAGATTGTCATTATAAAAGGAAAAAAAAAATTGTGACTTCAACATATATGCCTTTGATAAAAAAAAAATAAGGGCTATTTACAAAAATATGGGAAAATAAAGATAAGTTTTGATATATATGGCATAAAAACTTAATTACACTAAATATGGTATTTTTTAAAAAAAACTTACAAATATGGGAAAAAGTCTTGATGAATGCCATAAAAAACTTTAAATTTGTGTTTCTTTTTATTTATTTTTTCTTTTTTTAAAAAATAAAATACTAAAATAAATAAAAAATGATCTCAACTATAGATATTATTTTTTTTACATAAATTAAACTTGTTTTTTTTTTTAATTTAAACTACTATTTTTTTTTTGTTTTTTTTTGGTTAAAAACTAATTATTTCATTAAAAGCAGCAGAAAAAAAAAAACCAGTTTCATCAACATCATCCTGAAGAAAAAATAATATAAAAAATTATAATCTAAAGATAATATAAACTTTAAAAATCAGTTTCATCAACATTGAAAGAAACTATTAATTTCATTAAAAGAATAAAAAAAATAGTTTCATTATGTTATTAGAATTTTTTTTCAAGTTACTTTTTTATTATTTTGTTTCTAGGTTGGAAACTTACACTTATATTTTGTTATTAAATTATTGGTAGGCATTATGTGTTGTTTTGATTATATTTGTGATTAGTATTTTTTTTTTTTGTATATTTGTGTGTGTGTATGTTTTTATTTGATTGTCTGATGAAACTGGTTTCAATTAACTTTATTATTAACATTTGTATTTTGTTAGGATTTTTTATAACGTCAAAACTGGTTTCACAGGTTTAAACTGTTCTGTAATGGGGTTGCTCAATTTTTATGATATTATTATATATTTTTTAGTTTGTATAAAACCAGTTTTATTATTGTATGATATTTGAACAACAATTTTTATTTTATTTTAATTAATCAGTTTCTGACACACATATTATTTTATTATTTTCATAACTGGTTTTTTTAAGTAACTAGTTTTTATAACTATTTTTTTTTATTGTTGTTCATAATTGAGTTTTAGTCAATTTTTTATTAATTTATTTCAAGAAACTAGTTTTTATTTTGGTTGTTTTACTAACTGGTTTCTCACATTCCACTGTTTTTTTTTTTTTTTGTTATTCTTCTATGGTTTTTATTGCACTTTTGTCTCTTTAATTTTCTTTGTTTCTTTTTTCTCTCTTTGATTTTAATTTATGATTCTCTTTGTTATATTTGCTGCATATTGTATGTTTAAATTAACTCTAATTTTTGAGCAAGCAAATAAAAAATTAAATGCCAAAATAAAGAATGAAGTTAGAAGTTTGATTATTAGGTATTGATATAAAATTTATATGTTCGAAACTGGTTTTTAAATTTAGTATCGTTAATTTGTAAAAGTTTAGTTATTAGGCATTGTGTATTTTTTATTATGTTATTGATGAAACTTTTTTTTTTTGCCTCTTTTAATGAAATAATTCGTTTATTTTAATATTGATGAAACTGGTTTTTAAAGTTAGTATCGTCTTTAGATTGTAATTTTTTTCATTATCTTGTTGATGAAACTATTTTTTGTATTCTTTAAATGAAATTATTAGTTTCTTTCAATGTTGATGAAACTAGTTTTTAAAGTTTGGATTCTTTTTAGATTATGATTTTTTATATTGTTTTTTTTTTCAGGATGATGTTGATGAAACTGGTTTTTTTTTTCTGCTGTTTTTAATGGAATAATTAGTTTTTAACAAAAAAAAAAACAAATAGTAGTTTAAATAAAAAAATAAGTTTAATTTTTGTAAAAAAAAATGAAATATAAAAATGTACACTTATTATATATATTAAGAGAAAAAAATTAGGTTGAGAAAAAAAAATTAAAAAAAAAAGAGACACAAAGAGAAATTAGAAAAAAAAATAGAGAGAGATAAGCGAAAGGAAGAAAAAAGTAAAGAATCGACTTAAAAGTTGAAAAGAAAAAGAGAGCCAAAATTGACTAAAAAATATATAAAAAAGACAAAAAAAAAAAAAAAACTTTTTGAAGTTTCAATAAGTAAAAAAGAAAAAAAAAATTAATAAAAGTATAAAAGTAAAATGTTCTTGTCAAATTAAAAATGTAATGTTTGAAAAAAAATGTAGTATTTGGTGTAAATTTTTCAAATAAAAAGAAACCCTAAAATGTAAGTGTAAAATAAATTAAAAAATAAATAAAACTAATTAAGCTAAAAATAAAAACATAAAATATGGGATTGGATAATAAGTTTATAAAAATATGGCATATCAAATACCATAAAAAATCTTAAATGTGAAAAAATGTCATAGAAGAGTGGCAAACCTAAAAATGCCATATTTTTCTAACTTTGTTATAAAATCCCATATTTCATGTAATTTTTACAAAAAAAATAATATAGAGGAGATAGATGAATGTTTACGCAAAAGAAAAAACTAGCATATACATATAAACAAACATTAAAAAAAACAAAAATACAAACATTTAAAAAAAAAAAAAAATAACAGCGCACCTACGCATATACCTGCCAAAAAAATTGCAAAACCAAAGGTATATTACACAATTAAAAACATCAATGTTACTTGTGATATTTTTTTCACCATTTGGTTGATAGGTGTAAATTTCTCGAAAAAAAAAAGAGCTATTTACAAAAATATGGGAAAAAAAATATAAGTTATGATATATATGGCATAAAAACTTAATTACACTAAATATGGCATTTTTTTTAAACAAATTTTAAAATATGGGAAAAAATAAGAAGGAATGCCATATAAAAACTTTAAATTCTGTTTCTCTTTTTTTTTTATTTGTTTTTTTTTCTTTTCTTTCAAAAAAAAAATAAAACACTGTAATAAAGAAAAAAATTATCTCACCTGAGATTTTTTTTTTATAGAAACTCAAATAATATTAAAATAATTTTATTAACACATTAAATTGATTAACTAATTAATTCTATGTAATTAAAAATTAATATTTGAACCAAAAAAACTAGTTCCAAATACCAAAAGTCATATATAAATTTTACATGTTTCTTAGAAGCTCTAAGACTTGACCTCCAAGCCACTACCAAAACTAAAATCAATACAAGACCAAATTTAAAACCAGTTACAAGTTTTCGAGAAACTCCAAGACTCGACCATCAACCCACTACACAAAACAATCACTGTCTACTAAAACAAAATATTTGCCACAATAAAAGTAGAAAATAAAATAAGAACATTTGAAAAAATTGCTATCATCGTCGAAAAAGTCATCGCTACCAAAAAGTCATCGTAGTTAGACATCGAAGTTGTCACCAATGTTGGACGTTTGAGTTGTCATCGGAGTTGGACATTTGATTTTGACAATGAAAAATCAGTAATATTTATCAGCTAATTAAAAATATGATACCGAGAAACTAGTTATGTAGATTAACTAAATTAAAAACTAAACCTTAGAACCAGTTATGTATTATAACAAAATAATAATTTAATATAGAAACTAATTTCATATTACAAATAAATAAAAAGTGAACAAACATATGAAGCCTAAAGTAATAAAAAGATATATCAATTATAAAAATCAATTACTTAAAAAAGAAAAAATACATACCATAAAATAATTTTTAACGATAACTTATAAACTAAATAACAAAAATCTGTTACAATAAACAACTTAGCAAAAATCTAATATAGAGAAACCAGTTACGTAAAATAATTAAATTAAAAATTAATTCACATAAACCAATTACCCAAATAACTAAGATCAAAATTAAATATAGAAACCAGTTACTTAAAAATACGCTAATAAAAAAATAAACAATAGAAAATACAGAAGCTCCAAATGATTACACAAAACAAAAATAAGTTATGAACGATAAAACTATAAACAGAAAACCTAAAAACAAGAAAAATCATAAAGGAAGAAACCAGTTTCTTTTGATAAGAAAAATTACCAAGGGAGCAGCGTCAACATGAGTCTCACTCTTCTTCTTGCCATGTGATTTAGAAACTGGTTTCTTTTTATCTTTCTTAATGATATTAACCAGTTTCTCATCATCAACAACATTAGATTCACACACTTTTTCCTAACAAATATAAAACACAATTCAATTAAAGGAAAATGCAAAAAAAAAAAAAAACAAACTATTAAAAAAAAAAAGATCAAAATTCATACAACTAAAAAATAAAATTTATTTAAACAATACAATACACATATCAACCAAAAAATATAAGAAAACAACCAGACATGCCGAATTAGAATCCTTCACAGCGGCCTTAGTTTTACTCTTCTTTGACGTACTAGCGTCATCACTAACAAACTTCCTTTTTTTGGTTGCAACAACTTCCGAGACAACCTTCTCAGTTTAAAAATCATCATCATCGTCCGCTTGATGGACATTAGAAGCCTTCTTACTATGGTGTTTCTCAGTAACAAAATCTGGATCATCAACTTTAACTTCTTGTTTATCATCTTGAAAAAAAAATAGAACAAATTAATAAATCATAAACAAACACAAAGAAAAAGAATAACAAATTACAAAACACAAAAAACTGGTTTCACATAACATAATCAAAAACAGGAACTAACATATAAAAGATAAAAACCAATTTTGGTGGAACAAAGACTTGAAAAATTTAAACAAAATACAATTAGGAAACAATAATAAAACATAAAAAAAATGCAAAACTGGTTTCAGTAAAAATTTAAAACATACATTAAGTTTCTGGGGAGATTTCTTTGTTGCTGCTTTAATGGAAATTTCTTCTTCAACAGTAGCACCCTTAAAACAAAACAAGGAAAAATCAGTTTCATCCAAAAAAATTCATAAAGGAAAAAAAAGAATAAACAACAAAAATCAGATTCAATAAAAACATAGAACATACTTTAGATTTACAGGGAGATTTCCTCGTTTGAACTTTAATAGTGTTTTATTCTTCAACAGAAGCATCCTAATAAAAAAAATTAAAACCAATTTTCATGAGAATCAATAAAAAGAAATCAAAATAAAACTTAAGATTAAAAACAAATTTTATTAAAAACATAAAACATACTTTAGCTTGCCGTGAAGATTTTCTTGGTCGACCTTTAGCCTTGATAGAAGTACAAGGAAACTTTGGATTCTGATTTACTTTCCATTTGATAAAGAATCAAAGTACAAAAAAAATATTAGACACAAAGAACTTATCAATCATGATAATAAACATAAAAACCAGTTTCACAAAAAATCGAAACAAATCAAACCAACAAAATCGAAAATAACACATGATTTGGGCAAAAAACAAAATGATAAAATAACAAACATTAAAACTAATTTGAGAAACAACCTAAAAAATAAAAATCATAAATATGGGCTAAAGAGGGATACTAATAATAAAGTCTACAAATGAAACTTGAATGAAAAATTAAAATAAAAATAACACATAATGAAAATGCCCAAAAATAAATAAACAATGAACACAAAAAAATTCTAAAAATCGAAACTACCTAAATCAACAAATAAAACACAAATTAAAAACCAGTTTCTAGTGCTTACTAAAAGTTTATACCTAATACCAACACAAATCATACCCAAAACAAATAAAAGTTAAAAAAAGACAACAACAACAACAATCCGATGCTTAACAAAAATTAAAAAATTAAAACTAAACAACAAAATACTAAAACATAAAACCAAACCCAAAACAAAAAATACTCAAAAAAATTCATTATGAACAAATACAACAACAAACAACTCACTTCGGATGAAGCATTTTTTTTTTAAAAAAAACAACAACAAACTAAACACATTGAAATGCTAATCACTTAAAAGACATACAAAAATGAATTAGGGAAAATTGTATAACAACAATGAAAACTTCAAAAAACAAAAAAAAATGAAGATGAAAAATAAAACCCTAAAATCAGTGAATATAAAAAGGAAAAGAAAGCATAAATACCTTGAAGAACACACGAGAAATACCCACTCTTACTCAAAGCACAATGCCACCATTGTCGTCCAAAAACCGAGAGCAGAAAAAAAAAACAGAGCAAGAACAAAGAATAGAGGAAGAAAGGGAAAAAAAATAAAAAACAATGAAATGAAAATAGAGAGGGAGAGAGAAGTATATTAGACGATTTAGTATGAAATGAAAACTAAAAAAGTAAGTGTAGAGGGGGAAGCAACTATCAAATCGTAATGATTACATGCAAAATCAAAAAAAAAAAAAAAACGGTTATGTAAAAAAAACTGATACAAAAATTTGAAAACATAAAATGACTAAAATAACTTACAGAAACTACAAACAATAAAGTATGGACTCTTTAAACATACATTCCAAATGTATGGGCTTTAAAAACCCATAAAACATGCCCAAAGTTTAAAAAAGCCATAAAAAATGTCCAAACTAAACTATGCCATATTTATCATAAAACATTTAAAAAAGCCATACTGAAAGTAATTTCCACAAAAAAAAAAAGAGGAAATTACACTCTATACCCTTTTTATATTGTCCTCTTTTATTTTTACCTTCTTTTTTAAAATCTATCATTTTTACCTCTTTTTTTAAACATTGTACCAATTTTGCCCCTGACACTTCAAGATACTCTCCATGTGATTCTCTTATGTAAGGGTATTTTGGGTACAATACATATAAAAAGAGGTATGTTTCAAATAAATATAAAATTAAAGGTAAATTTGATTAATTGATGAATAAAAGAGGCATTTTTCAACTTACCCCAAAAAAAAAAGTAAGACTCTATCCTATTTGTTCAGCCAACCAACAAGAGTCATTGAGCCCAAACACAATAGCAGCCCAACTAATAAAACCCTAAATACTATAACCTTAATATGAAGGGATTTTTTTAGGAATATACTATATTAGGTAAGTTTTTACAAAAATAACGTTAATAATGTATCACACACGTGACACGTCATCATCTCCTCCACGATTACCTGCAAACATAAACACAACTGTTAATCCTAAAAATAGAAAATTACCAAAAAAAAGGGCAATTATATATACAAAAACTTAACATAACAAAAAAAACGTTATTTTTGAAAATAATTACCAAAATAAAAATAAGGTGGCCATGAAAATTTCCCTAATATATAAAAGCTATATATTTTCTAACCCTAAAGCTTATACACGGCAGCCACTATCTCTACTCAAAAATTTTTTTTTTTTTCAAACTTCTCTTGCTACAGCCGAAACAATGGTGGGTTTCAAAATTTAGGGTAGGGTTCTAAGAATTTTCTGGCTCTTCTCTACTTGTTTTACCGGAAACACTAACCCCAGAAAAATAAGTCTTGGTCCAAACACACTAAACCCGAAAAGAAACCAACCCAGAAAATAAATCTCGCTAAGACAAAAACAATACTTTATCAAAAATACAGAGATTAAGATTAGAAATGGTATAGATGAAGACACCAATTTGATCTTGGAGTTCACCTAATAGTTACCGGCTACTTTTCCGTGTTACCTCAGAGCATGAATCCATTCATCAACAAAAGGTTACAGAAGTTTTAATCTTGATTTCACAGTCGTAGAACAATATAATAAAAAAAATTAAACTAAATTTTTTTCTAGAATACTTAATAAATTGGGGTATATCACAAATATACCATAATATAGACATATAAGACAAATATACCATAATAATACAACAGAACATTATTATTGGTTGATAGATATATTCTTCTTTTTTTACCAAGAAGTACTCGATTTTTATTATTATCATTATTATTATTATTTGAACAATCTTTATTAGTATTATTATTATTAATGTATCATTAATATTAATTAATTTTATTTTACTATATATATATATTTTCAGGTACAGAACAATCCAATAAATGATCTCTATTTCTATTTCAGGTATTTATATAAATAAAACTCTATATATCTTTTTTTTTTATTGTTTTCAATATGCAACTATGACATTTTATTCTAACTAAAAAAAACTATGACATTTTATTTTTTTTCTCATTTCTTTTTGCCTAGAGTAATAACTTGTTTTAATAATGGTTTTTTTTCTTTTTCTTTTTTTTTTTGCCTTCTTAATTTTGACCTTCTTACTACTACTAGTATTATTACTATCAGTACCTAGTAATCATTTTTACACTCTTTTTAGGTCTGTTATTTTTCTATTTGTGATAGTCACTTTCAATAATATTTCATATTTATTGATTTGTTTACCGTGTGAAATCTTTGTCTGAAAAGAAGAAAAGTAAAGTAATAGTGTGTTGTGCGGTTGTCTATAATCTTTTTAGAATATATGTTATAAAAAAAAATTATTTAATGACAATTGAATAATAAAATCAAATTTCAATTTAATGTTTTTTGATATAAATTTTCTTGAATAATTATGGGTAATTATTTTACTAAATATTTATATTATATTTTTCTAAATAAGATTAAAACAATTAATATTGTAGAGTCTTTTTTTTATTATTTTTTCTAAAACAATTCCAATGAACATACACCATATTATGTCTTATATGCATCTCTAAAAGTTGAGCTTAAAGTTCTAAAAATCATATGATAATCACGTGATATGTTATAATTGAATTTTTTTTAGGCTTAAATATCATCTTAAATTTCGAATAAATAATATTTCATTATAAAATATCTATAATTTAAAAGCATATCATATTTTATAGTAAGATAATTTTAATTTTATTTTATTTTTGAAAAATTAAACAAAAACTTTATTAATGAGAGTCAACTAAATATATTGGTCCCATTTCAGCCTCAATATTGCGAAGAAGAGACGGTGAGAGCAAATCTCAGAAAAGCAGCTGGCTTAGAAAGAGGAAGATCTGGTCAAAAAAATTGCAGTTTGGATCTGAATCACCACCAATACCAACAACAACCAAACCATGGATGACCTGAGATCCGCTATGGAGGAGCACATGGATCAAATGGCCGATCTTGTTCAAAAACTGTCCGCCGAGCTCCGTACCGGTCTTCGACCTGCTTACGATAATTTCATCGGTTTCTTCCAGGCCATCGATTGGAAGGAACCTTGGCTTATGGGCTTACTCGGATTCCATTTTTTGGTGCTGCTCACTACTATTACTTCAAGGAAAAATCTGAATTTTCAAATGATTCTCTTTCTTCTGTCATTGGGTGGTGTATTTCTTGCTGAGAGGCTCAATAGTTTCCTTGGAAAGAACTGGAAGAGCTTCGCTGGCCAAAACTATTTTGATCCAAATGGTGTTTTCCTCTCTGTGCTTTGGTCCGGGCCTCTTCTCATTACTGCAATCATAATTTTGATCAATACACTCTTTTCCTTGTGTCATCTCATTGTTCGGTGGAAGAGAGCAGAACTCAGACATCGAGCAACACTTGCCCGTAATAAGCAAGAATAAGCTTCATCTCAGTTGAACCATTTTTCCTTTGGATTTTATATATATAGTCAGCTTTTTAAATCTAATATTACATTGCTGATGCAGAGCAGGATACAAAATTTTCAATCTTGTAGATGATAAACCCAAAGTTGATGGATGACATTCTAATTATTTTAGCACAAAATCATTTTGTGTATAATTATTGACCTTGATTATTCAAAACACTGGTGGCAAGGCTAGTGAACATGATTCTTTAGAGCATAGATGCAGCTGGTGTTCGTTTCTCCCTTGCACAATTTTACTTGGAATACCTATACCTTTAATTTTTTAGGTGTGCAGTTTCCTTGGTAAATCTTTTTTGCTTGCTTATATTATACTATGGCTCGATATGTGAAATTTTTTTGTTATTTGATGAATAATAATAGTGGATCCAAGATTCACGAGTAATAGAACTGAAATTCAGAAGAGCTTTCTCCCAATTATTAGCTAGCTTAATTTGAAAGTAAATAGTTTAGCAGTTTTATATTTAGTTAATTTTGTGGATTGCTTGTGATAATGTATTTTAAGGATTTGAGGCTTAAATGTAAATTCTAGTTCATAACAAAATTTGTCGATTTTAATCACCAACGTCTGCATGACCATTTTACACCAATATTTAAGAGGCTATTCTTGTATTTCGGTATTGCTTTTTATGCAAAAAGAAGTTTTATTGTCGATTTGTTCACATAAAAAAGAAAAAACATTTGCACTTGTATTCCAAGAGACTTAAGAAGCTAGCGTCGTACTTGGACAACCATCAGGAGCGCAGGCCAAGATATCTCTGTAATCTCGTGATATCCTGAATGAGTCGTGAACTTTTCCATCACTGCTCTTCTTGTACTCAAATAACAGATTTGAATGGTCGAATGCTGTAAGTTTGGTGAATCCATAGTCGTAGTCCCTAACCAGACTCCATTTTGGTGTAGCTGAGGAGAATTTCGCAAGACTCGATCCCCCGCCACCAGCAACCACATGTATTGTCCCATTCAAGCTACCCTTATAATAATTCTTCTTGTCACTGGTGCAAATGTTCTGTTGCAGGTACATATCATAGCAAAGATTAGTGAAATTTATCTAGTAAGAGATTGCGGAATTCAATAATATGATGTAAATGTTGTGAGAAAAGTGTATGATTGATGTTGTTTTTGTTACCTGGTATATTGGACATGTTCTTTCATAGTTGTGCACATGACCATAGATGGCAATATCAACTTTATACTTTTGCCAGAGTTTTTGAAGACTGTCCCTGCCCATAGGCTCTCCGAACGATCCTTCGTCCACGTAAAAGTCTCCAGAAGAATAGCCAAGGACACGATGTGCAAGAAAGATCAACCATGGTTGCTTCTGTCTATCAACTGATGCTAGGCAATTTTCAATGAATCTGTATTGTTCAGTCCCTTCTCTCCAATCAAGTTCTGTGTCAGCTACACAAAATCGGAACATACCATAATCTGTTGAGTACCTGTTAAAGAAAGTAATGTGATGTTCAATGCCAGTGAGAAGTTTCTACCAAGTCCTATAACAAGTGAAAATTTGGCATCAAGATCAGAATCTCAGATATTCTATTGGCAAAACAAGTGGGGTGAGTAATTCTCCTCCATGTAGTAAGGGTGAAATTGTGAGCAATGTGAAAATATTAGAGAGTCATTATTGTGAACAATATAAAATATTGAGTTGGTGTTTGTTGAATAGATCAGGATGCCAAAGGACTATTGAGAATAATTATATGCACTTAACTACAACACAAAATTGCTTTAAAGTAGACTAGACCCAGATGTGTGGTCATTGTTTCATACCAGAACTTAGCCCTGTTCTCGGCAGGGACATAAAACATAGTTTGAGCCAAGACACCGCATTCCCCCCCTGAATCCAAGTTTTCATAGAAAGATCCTGATCCAGGCCAGTCACGCTCATGATTACCACTAAAATAAATCAGAAAAATAAGATGTAAGATTAAGCAATAATTTTGAACTTAAAACAAACACATGATCTATATTGTAGTGACAAACCTAGCAACCATGAATGGCACAGTTGATGCTATTGGCTCAACCATAGAAGTGAATTTATCCCACTGCGAAAGATATCCATTTGCATAACATATATCTCCAATTAGGAAGACAATATCATAATTCTCCAGATCTTGAATAAGCTGATTGGTAGTATTCAGAGAACCATGCTGATAATTATTGTATTCGTTGGATCCATCAACTTCATCCTGCAAGAAGAAATGTATTAGAAATTAAATTTGAGAAAAAACATTCTAGTCGGTTAATCAGATGAATCAGATAACCACGGGAAAACACAACACACACAGCGATGATGTCTTTCGATTCTAGACCACCATCCATCAGTCAAACTTAATGCACCTTTTAATTTTTATATATATATACATATATATACTAGGATTTCCTCTTAACTCTACAATATTGCACATGCACACTCACACACGTATCAAGTTAGGAGGAGAAAAAAGAGATAGCAGTATTATGCTTCCATGCATTGTTGAGTGAAGAAAAATAGTTTGAGTGTATGAGTCAAAACCTTTCCCA
This sequence comes from Cannabis sativa, assembly GCF_029168945.1. Taxonomy (NCBI): domain Eukaryota; kingdom Viridiplantae; phylum Streptophyta; class Magnoliopsida; order Rosales; family Cannabaceae; genus Cannabis; species Cannabis sativa. The sequence continues at coordinate 29,740,604 of NC_083608.1, read as the reverse complement.
AGTCACCGAATATGACAACACGTTGAATGGAATTTTGGCCAGGATAAGGAGAGGATTTGAACTGGTATTCATGACTCCATACATAAGAACCATCGGAAAATTTATGACCCAACTTGTAAGAATACCTGAGAAACGTTAAAAAGCTATAATGAGCAATAAGTTCCATCTGTAGTGCAGCAAATGAATACCCCCCCCCCCCCCCCCAAAACGAAAAAAAAAATAGAGGAAAATCTTTCTATGAAAAACTTAAAACATAAAACCAATTGTTAATCTTCTGTGAAATTTGACTTCAATACTAAATATATAAAAGAAAAATAAAATATGGGAACCTAGAATGCTTTCATACAAAAACTATGTTAGAAATGAACACAATACATTGTATTAGGCCACAGTTCCTTGAGAAAACTTGTGTGTATAAATCCAGGATCTCGCCATCCAACTGTTCTTGCTGGCGCACCTGCATGTATACAACGGATAACAAGAAATGTTATCATTGCTTGGAAGGTTTTTCAGGATGATCAATACAAGAAGAAAAATATTCACTGACAGTTCTATAAGAACATTGCAAATTTTTCTTGCCTATTTGAATTACCTATCAAAAAATTGAAAATACTGTAATTTATGCATATTACTCCGTTTCTCTAATATCAATGACTTTGTTCTTATTCATACAGTCATGCACCTATATAACTTAAACAATACCAAATGTAAGTATCTAGCAATGAAGAAAAGTTTACACACCACACATGCTGTTACGGTCAAAGGTCAATGTCCCAGCAGGGGATCTCACGTGGTCTCCTCCTTTTTTACCCCATTCAACAAATGGCTCAGCTTCATCAATCCCATATCCACTTGTCCATGTTACTGTCATCTAAGTATCAAGTAAAGAGAGTCAGCTCCTTTGAAAATCCTAATATGCATTCCTCTCATTCAACAAAACAACCCATAATAGAACAAAACTACACTAAAATATTAAAGGGGAAAGCTTGCCGTTAAAGTGCTTAACATTTAGATTAGTTAAACGAGAGATGACATCTTTTATACATGTAAATCCAAATAAGTGAAATGTCCCATTTATGATATACGCACCTACTAAACAAAATTTAAAAACAAAGCAAACTTACTTCGTTCCACATTTTTCCTTGTGCTAAACGTGGATAAACAGGAGAATTTGGATTTGCAAAAGCTATAGCACCTGTTAGTCCCACCACCTTTGGCTATTTGACCCCAAAAAAGAAGGAAAAAAAAAAACATTATTGCAGAGCAAAACAAAGTTGCTTAAATGATGTACAAAAAGTGAAACTATCACAAATAAAATACGAGTAAGTAGATAACTACAGCATGTAAAATAAACCATAAAGGAAATAACAATGTGGGAAATAATGAAAATCATCTTGTGAAATCATGATAAGCCATTTTGGAGCTTAAATTTGAGTGAGACTTATTTCGTTTTAGTAACGAATAACTATGCTTGTTATATTTGTGTTCTCCTAGGTGGTAAGTACATCAAAATCATATATCTAAAGAGCATTCTTATTGGACACTAATAATGTCTAACATTATTTAGACGTGTCGCTTTACGATTGGTAAATAATAACACTTCCGTTTTCCCTTTACTAGTAGGGTAAAAGTTATTATTTAAGTTATATAAGATCTGATACATAATTGCACCGATAGCTAGTAATATGACACCAATGAGAATGCTAACCACCACTGGTGTTTTTTAACATTTCTCATACCTAAATACTCATAATGATGCTCAGGTGAATGAAATATTAATCCTCCGAACATTTTTTTTTAATACCAATAGAAATGGAAAGAAAAAAAAATTTAGTCCACATTGGAAGGAAACCAAAGGCTAGACCCCACTTGATTTTGCTTACAAATAGTACAATACTGCTCTGTTTGGCTTAGCTTATTTAAGCTCATTTTAACTTGTAGGATTAAAAAATTCATTAGGAGATTTGTAGCTTCTCCCAAAAGAATATTTGAGAATAAAATACCTACCTTTTAATTTATTTACAATTTTTTTTAATGATATTCAGATACTCTAAAATAATTTGTCAATAAAAAAACTATATAATAGCTATGGTAACTGAAAATAAATCAAAACTTTTTATTTGCAGTAAAAGATTAGCCTTAGCCCAAAGATCTAGAATTACAATAAATGTACCATTTTATATGAAGTCAACAGAAGAAGAAATCACATTAGAAGTGACATACATTTGATAAGCCGCCGGAGAAAAGTGCAAAAGAGAAATCAGATCTCTGTTTGATTATCTGAAACTTTACTTCTCCTTTTCCTGTAATTGTGTACCTAGGATTAGTGTAATTTGCAAACTGATACTGCAACAACAACAAAAAAATGAAAGTAACAAGGATTTAATATGCAAATCTGTAACTCTGAAATCTGAATGCATTATAACAAAGTATGATAAGAAGTGTTAAGAGACACAATTCATGGCATGGAAACGCTTGTTCAAACCTTAATAGGTGCTGTACATAGTGTTGGTGTATGTGTTGCTGGATTTTCTGCAGGGCAATTTGAGGCACTGGAAATGGAAATCAGGGGAAAAAACTGAGTTCTTCAAGTTCAATTATGTGTTTTTGTTTAGTAAAAATTCAAGAAACATTATTGGATAGCATAGCATAAAAAGTAAATTGTGCCTACAAATTCTTAAAGAATGATAAAGTCAAATAAAGTACAATAAAGGAAGCACATTTCTTTACTTGAAAATAGCAGGAGAGAATACTCCTATCCAGTCATCGTTTGATGGGTTAGGAGAACTGAATTTGACAACAACCCATTCCATATTTTCTTCCTGAAAGAAAATATTTTCTTAACTTACTGACATACCATATGAAGAAACAAGTTTCTCTTTCAAAAAAAAAAAAATAATAAATAAATAAATAAAGAAAAGGTTTAATGGAATCACATTCTACCTTGAGTCCAAGAACACTTTTAGAGGCTTTAATATAAGCCTTGTCACTAAGGGCAAATACGGTCTGATGAATAGCAACTTTCGAAAGAGGCTGGTCTCCATGCGAACTCACCATTTCAAGGCTCACAATAGTAAATAAGAAGATTGCAAAGAACTTCATCTCCAATTTTCTCATCCTGCCCGCTATTTGAAAAAAAATAAAATAAGTCTAATTAAAAACTTGGTAACCCAGTGCCTAATTTTGCTTCCTCATAAAATTTTAAGCTTTCTATTGTGCCAAATGATAATTTATAAGCATTTTTTTTTTTTTGGAAATCAAATTTATAAGCATTTGAACATGAAATAGTTATCCAAAAAAAAAAAAAAAAAAAACTAAACTGGTCGGGCAACAGCAAAGGAAAAAGATTAAACAAAGGTTAAGAAATGAACTTAATAGAAATGGCATAAAGAGAGTGAAAACCTGATGGAGAGATAGTTGAGTTAGAGAGTGTTTGAATCTGGTAAATATGTTGAAGAGATCATAATTAAGGATTATATATAGTTTTACATACTTGTATATGGAGTAATAGGGTATGGAAGTATGGAGGGAGGGATTGCAAGTTGGCTACTGCAAGGAGCGTGGAATCTTCTCCTAAATATACCATTGTCATCCGGTTTTGAAGGAAAGTCAATCCTAGTTGATAACAATAATATTAAATTAAGTGGCTATGATTCCCACTCTACCCATTCTACACACTTCTTTGTTCTTACTTGTACTAACCTTCAAGCAAGAGGGAATGTGTATGAGAGTACTCTCCATTATCTTATCATGATTAATTTGATTATAATTAATTCATTTGTTCACAATGCAGTATTGACGGGTAATAAACTCTCTCAATTCTCAGATTACTTCAACAAGTTTACATTTTGATAGAAAAACTTGGTAAACTACTATTCCATTTATATTTTTAAGGTGTTGTGCTACAATTTTTATCATTTTGCCTCAGTGGCTAGTAACATATCCAATATAATTGCCTTTACATAATCTAAAGAGAAAACAAATTATAACTAAATAATTAAATCAAAATAAAAATTAAATAACAAAAAATAAAACTAAAATAATAAAACACAAAGTGTAATTTCTCTCTCTCCCTCTCTTTCCTCCTCCTCCTCCTCCTTCTTCTTCTTCTACAGCAGCAACTTCATCTTCATCATCATCATCATCATCATCTTCTTCTTCTTTTTTTCTTCTACAACAAGAATGATCATGGAGGTTAGATGTAGACAATAAAGGTTAGATATAGACTGTAGAAATAGGGGTGTTCACAAAGTATCCGATCCAATCCAATCCGCACGATCCAATCAAATCCAATCCGCAAAATGCGGATATCTGCACTTGTGCGGATTGGATTGGATTGAAAAATCCAAAATCCGCACTTATGCGGATTGGATGTTGTTTGACCTCAAAAAGTAACCGATCCAATCCAACCCGCACTTAATTATACATATTTTTAAAAAATTATAATATATAATATATATTAATCTAAAAAAAAAAAACACAAACTTCTTTTAGTAACATATTGAGTTGGTGCATTTTATTTATTTTATAATAAAAAATACAAGAAAAATAATTCTTATTCACATAGACATATACACATAAATTTATAAATTTAAATATATGTATACTAGCTTAGTTATTTTAGTAAGAGATACATATAGATTTTAGTGTAAATCTAAAGATAAGTACATATATATTGATATGTATATGTATATTGGTTTAATTTGTATATAAATAGAGATGTAAATAGATTATTATTGGAGATTAAGAAACAATAGTCTTTTTTTAATTTTTTTTCTATGAAATATTAAATAATTTATTATTAAAAAAATAACCGATCCAAAATAACCGATCCAATCTGCACTATTGCGAATTGGATTGGATTGGATTTAAACTCTTATGCGGATCGGATTGGATCCAAAATATAAAATCCGCACTTAGTGCGGATTGGATGTTGTTTGACCAAAAAAGTGCGGATTGGATCGGATGAACACCCCTATGTAGAAATTAGATTTGGACAAAGAAAGTGTTGAGATTTTATGCCTCAAGTAAAATCAATTTCATTATAATCTTATTTAATAATTAATAAAAGATTAGAAATTATTTTATGCTGTATAGTTCACTTGATTACCTTCATTATTATATGTTTAATATATAATTTTGCTAAATCTTGAATATAAAGTTATTCATGATTATATGTTTCAAATTATTTAGTCTCACTTATCAGTACACTGGATTTATACTGATGTGATAATCAACGATATGATTTATTTACGCTTGTATAAGTAGAATGTCATTTTCAGAGCATTAGCAAAGTAAACTTATATCAAATGTATCGGCTATACATCGGTCTGGACCGATATTGACAGTGAAAAAGATATCATAAACTTACTGTTATGTCTTTTCTAAGTCGATGTCACTTAGTCGGCCTTAAGTCAATTGATCCCAATCCTGAGATAGTTAGGTTCTAGCTTAATTGTACTATACGGGTTCCTTGACTTGTTTGTTACCCGCTTACCCGTAGGACTAGCTCATACTTACATCTTAAGAATTCAGTAGTACAATTGAGTAGGAGCGTTAATCACAAATATGGAATCTATAACTTCTATAACTATTTAGAAGTGACATAATAGTTTTCTTTGAGCTTGGCTAAACGCGGTAAATGAATCACGACTTGTCCTAGCGCTTGGGGTGAGATTTTGATGGTAACCAGTCACCAAAAATTCAATTTTTTTAGTGTTTTTTTTTTATTAAAAATTCGTTTTTAATAAAATAAAAGCTTAAAAATTCCAAAAATTAGTATAAAATTATATTTTTAAATTTTAAACCTAAATATTTTTTTTAAATAAAATAGAAAAATATATTAATTCTATAATAACAATGTAAAGAAATAGGAAACTAAGGCGTATTGTCTTTATTCTCTATCTCATTCCCACGAATATAGGGATTATCTTCGTGTCTTGGAAATGATGAGACTGATCTTTGGAATCGCCAACTTATACGCCTTGCTCAGTATAGATATGTCTGTATCTTGATCGGACGTCCTCTTGATTAACCTATTCAAACATCTGAGTGTTACAAATGTTTAAATTAGCCATTCATGAGTTGCTAGGAATACTCCTTTCCGCCCAGATAGGAAAAAAATGTAGGACACGTTTCATCCAGCTTATCACCACGTCACGATGCAAAAAATAGGATAACATGCCGCATCACCTAATCAAGCAAGCCTATGCTCTAGCATGGCATTCAAATATTACATTGCCTAATCAGGCAAGCTCATGCCATAATCTGGCATTCATATACCGCATTGCCTAATCAAACAAGCCTATGGTCTAGTCTAGCATCCATATACCGCATTGCCTAATTAGGCAAGCTCATGCCATAATCTAGCATTCATATACCGCATTGCCTAATCAGGCAAGCCTATGCCATAGCCTAGCATCCATGTATCACATCACCTAATCAGGTGTGCGTGTATATCACATTACCTAATCAGGTAAGCCTATGCCATAGTCTGGCATCCATGTATCACATCACCTAATCAGGTGAGCTTGTATATCACATTGATATTATCATTGCCTAATCAAACAATCAATAATTACGAAACCTGTCATGTCATGTGGTACATTATACTTTTCTTACCTTCAATCCAAATTCATGCATGTCAGCCAACCCAAGTGGAGAAACTTCCCTGATGATCTCAGCCCTATGTCACAACAACGGTAAACTAATAAGTGTTTATCCCAAAACATTGCTTAATATTTGTAAAGGATAACCTAGGGTTTCCTACCAAACCCCGTGGTATAAATACACTAAAACAACTTATATTTTGGCTCTAAAACATACACCATACTGTAGAGAGTATCACAAGCTTCGAAACGGCATATAGATCATCCAAAACAGACACCCGAGTGAAAAGTTATGACCAAAATACGATTTTTTGATCCCCCTTGAATTTCTAGAAATGGTAGACCATTTTGGTAAAAACGGTCGACCATTTTCTGGCATGAAAATTCCAAATTTTGCACTCTCCGAAACACTACCAAAACCTATCCAAATAATTCCAAACTTCACAGGACACATATATACTATATATACAACAATTTTTACGTAACAAAAATTAAAATCGAGGCCTTAAACAGAAAATGCCATTAAAGCTCAGACTTAAGCTTTAAAAAGTTCCAAACTCAATTTCTAACTCACAAACACCCAAATTCAACAAGTAAACATCAAAACTGATCCCATAGCTACCAAAGAACAATTCCATGAAGTCAGAATCTCCATAACTACTCTAAATCACAAAGTCACTATATAAAACCAATCGTTTTCAACTTCAAAATGAAACCAATTCTTACCTTAAGCTTTCTCTCTTCAATGATTTACTATCCTGCTACTACCGGAGCTTGAATTAGTAGGTTTCGAGTTAAATATTAAAAAAAAAAATGGATTAAGGGGGAGGAGGGTTTTGTCGCACCGAAAAAGAGAGTTTTGTTAGTTCTTCTATTATATTTTAAAGGGATATTTGCGGCATAATTAATATCATACGTTTTCAGTTTTATACACTTAAATACCACATGTATTTTTTCGACGGATTAAGGGCCCGTTTGGCACAGCTTTTGGAAAAGCTAACAGTTGCTTTTCAAAAAAGCTGTGACAAAAATGTGTTTGGTAAGCAGTTAAGAAATAGCTTATTGAAGAATTTATGGAAAAGCTACAGCTAAAAGCTAAAGCTACAACCCAACTTTTAGAAAAAGCTCTTTTGATTAAAAGACTCTATAATAAATTATTTTTACTAAAAAATTATTTAATTATTAATTATATATTATAAAAAATAAAAATGTTTTTTAAAATGAAAAAATATATAAAAATAAATAATATTTAAATTTCAAATTTTTTATTGTATTTTAAAAAATATTTTATATTTCATATTTTTATTATTAACAAATAATATTAATTTATATTTCTTATAAACTACAATTTTATCTTTTACAAGTGATAAAAATATAATTTAAAAATATTAAAAATTATTTTTATCAAATGCATATAAATTTATAATATAAAAAAATAAATTAAAAATATATAAAAAATAAAAATTTTATATAACATATTTTTTTATATATATATATATTTGTGATTATAATGAACTAGATTAAAATATTATCATTATTATAATAGAATCTTAACAAGTCACATCACTTTAAAAATTATAATTTACCAAACACTCAGCTCAGCTTTTTTTCACAGTTTTGCTACAGCTGCTTTTCCCCACAAAGACACTTACAATCGTTTTTTCCACAAAGACAACAAGCAACCCTAAATACCTTAAGTTACATTTCCGTTACTTCCGTCACTACTTCTCTGTTAAATCATATTCAAACATAGAGTATTTGCGGCATAAATACTTGATGTTTTAAATTTCATACATTTATATACCACATATTTTTTCTTTTAGCGGATTAAATACTTAAAGTTACGTTTACGCTACTTTTGTCATTATCAATTCATTAAATTCTATTAAAATAGACTAAGTTGACACCTGTCAACATATTAGTGGTCCACTAATATATTCTCAATAAAAAATTATTAAATAATTTTAAAATTTGTTAAATTGTAAATAAAACATAAAAAAAATGTATTTTTTTTGCTAAGCGTTATTCAATACAAAAAGTTATTAAATAATTTAAAGTTAAAAAAATAATTAAATAATATTTATTTAATTAATAAAAATAAAAAAAAATCTATTTTTTCAGAGATATAAAAAATATTATTTATAGTTATATCTTTCCTTGTTTTTTCGTATTTGTGCAAATAAATTTGTTGAAGATATTTTTGTAAAAAAAATCAAGTTTAGGTATAATACTGAAAAAATCTCTTATAATAGGATTTAAGAGACTTATAGTGATGAAGGTAATGTAAATATAACTTTAAGTATATAATCCGTCAGAAGAAAAAACATGTGGTATATAAATATATAAAATTTAAAACATCAAGTATTTATGCCGCAATACTCTATGTCTGAATATGATTTAGCAGAAAAGTAGTGACAGAAGCAACGGAAATGTAACTTAAAGTATTTAATCCGTCGAAAAAAACATGTAGTATTAAGTGTATAAAACTGAAAACGTTTGGTATTTATGCCGCAAATATTCCTATTTTAAAACATAATATATATAAGAGTAATTTACAGCATAATCTCCTTAAGTGGCCAGGTTTTTGCAACTAACTCTTAATTCTAAAATTTTGGTGGTAAAACCTCCTAAACCCAAGTTCTGTTAGCACTTAGCCCATTCCATTTATTTTTAGGTGTTAAGTGCCAGATTGGAATGTCTACGTGTACATAGTGTACACGTGGCACAATTTAATTAGTCCACGTAATAAATATTTATAATTAAAATAAAATTTAAAATAAAGAAAAATAATTTAATTTGTTTTAACAGAAAAATAATTTAAAAATTAAAAGTAAAACATTTTTTTTTCAATCCAACAAATCCTTTTTTTTCTTCATTATTTTCTATTTTTCTTCTTCTTCATCTTCTTCATACCATCGACATCCACCGAAACCACCACTACCTACCATCTACAACCACCACTGCTCACCAACGCCACTACCGTACCCTATTTTTTATACCTAAATCACACATACACAAAAACAAACAAACAAAAAAATCAAACCAAATTTGAGAACCCTAGATCTGAAAACACTTCACATTCATCCAACCCCATATCTGAAGCCTTCTCTCGCAACACCTCCACCGCTCCTTCTCTTGCCGGAAAACTTGGGGCAAATCTGAAAATGCCCTCCCTCTCCACTTGGATCAGGAAAATAAAACAAAAATAGATAAGAAAAAAAGCTACGAACTTTACAATATTACACAAAAGAAAAAAAGAGAGAGAAGATGATTTGGGAAAAGCCCAGATGAATATAGATAAAAATACATTATATATACATACCAGAAGAAGAGCAGACAACTCGATCTCGGTCGTGGGTCGAGGAATTGAAGGAGGGTTTCTATTACAGGAGTTTCTTGAGGCTAAACGCAAGAGAGAGAGAGAGAGAGAGAGAGAGAGAGAGAGAGAGAGGAATCAGGTTGTGGTGGCTGTGCGAAAGGAGCAGGCGGTCAGTGGCGGGGTACCTGGTCTGGAGAGGAGCGGTCGGAGTTTCGGGGTTGGGGTCTGGTAAGAGAGAGAGGGTGAAAGAAATGTGTTTTAGGTTTAGATTATGATTTTTTTAGCAGAGAAAAAGATAAAAGAAGAAGAAGAAGAAGGAGGAGGAGGAGGGAGTTAGGGTTTTTTTTCTAAAAAAAATTATTTTATTAAAATTGTTTTTTTTAATTTTTAAAGAAAAATTAATTTTTTTTTATTTTTAAAATAATTAATTTTAAATATTTATTATGTGGACTAATTAAATTGTGTCACGTGTACATTGTGTACATGTAGACATTCCAACCTGATACTTAACACCCAAAAATGGATGGAAATGGCTAAGTGCTAACAAAACTTGGATTTATGAAGTTTTACTACCAAAATTTTAAAATTGGGGCTTAATTGCAAAAACCTAACCACTTAAAGAAGTTATGCTGCAAATATTCTACATATAATATATATATATAAAAAAACTTAACTGTCAGTTGTATTTATATATAATAATAAAATAATAATAATATATATTAATTATAATATTAATATTATAAATAAAAATTTTATTAATAATAATTATTTTACTATTTTTTTCAACCACTAAGAAATCTTTAATTTTAGGGTATTTGGTTAACTCTAGTATTCCAAAATACTTTGGTATTTCTAAAATCAACTTATCTCAATAATTCCATAAATATTACTAACTAAAACCTTTGTGACATTTTTGGTCTCCAATCGGGTCTCTAAGGTCCCCGAACTTGAAAATATTTTTATTTTACAAATAACTTACATTATATCCATATAGTCCAAATAAATCTCTGTAATTAATAAATTACGCTTATTTATCCACTTATAGCAAAATTTATAATTTATGCTAAATTAGGTTAATAGGATCATAATCCTACTCATTACTACCTAATTAACCCATAATATATAATAAATCCTAATTATTCATAATTAGATTTTCGGCATATTACACAAGCCTTGATTTTTTCCTCAATAACTTCCACAAATATCTCTAACTGTATCCTACAAATGTGGATCGATCATTCTTCCCATATTGTAGGAGTTTTAACAGATCGTAACTACATCTTGGAGTATAGGGATACCTACTTTCTGGTTACTCCTTTTACGGAGCTAATTGTAACAACCTTCCTCCTATAAATAGTGAATGAATTCACAGGGGAAAGGACCTAAATTCGTTATCTTGAATCCAAGAGCACTTCTCTGAAACATATTCTTTGTAAATACTTGATAGCTGTAACTAGAATTCATTTTGTCTTCCTTAGTTATTTGCACGACATTATCTCAAGATTATACAACTATAAGGGGAGCAGGTCATTACCCATATATAAGGGGACTACCTCTATAATTCCTAGAGTCCTTTCTATTTATTTATTATTTAGACTCTGAGTCAGTTGGAAATTTTCCCAGTCAACAAATGTGTTTTCTAATCTCAAAGTTGCTTGTTTGTATCTCTCCCGTCGTCCAAAAGTCGATTTACGTCATTCTTTATATAGGCCTAAAAAGAATAGAATTTATTTAGAATAGATTTAAATTCAAAAATACATGTATGACGCTATAGCGCCTTAAGACACAGTGCTATAGCCATGCATGACTTCCCGATACCACCCAAGTACTAAAAATATCTTTTTTTTTTCTCTATTTTATCTTTTTTTAGTAGCGGCACTATAGCACCACATGCCATTTTTTGTCGCCCTTTTACTGCTTCGACCTTGCTTAGTAAATCATGCATAACTTCCGCGTCCTGACTCCAAATGAGATGATTTAACATGTTTTGAAAGGATAGTAACGAGCTCCATCATTTTGGGTTTCATAAGCTCTTCGAGAAAATGATAAAAAATATTGTCAAAAATTAGCTCAAAGGTCTCAGTCCATCACAAAATTATCTTTTAATCAAATCTATACAAACTTTAAAAATTAATACTAATTCATCTAATAATTGACTAAGGATGAGTGAAAAAATGTGCATTCATCAGTAACACTTCTTCTTGTACTTTGGATGAGATTTTCCATTCATGCCACCTTCTCGAACCATGTTATCTCTCTTATCCATTTTTCCTCAGACAAACAAACCTTCCCTACCAATTCATCCATATATTATGATTTCTTCTTTAACTCTTTTGACATTAGAGCACTGTGAACCTCATCCAATGTCAAATAGTTTCTTCCATGCATCATAGTGTCCACAAAGTGCTCATATGCATTTATTGGAAGTGAATTTAGAAGTATGATCCCTTGATCTTCATCTTCTACTTTAACATCTATGTTTTCAAGATCAAGGATAATCTTGTTAAAGTCATTAAAATGATCTTCAATGGATCTTTCAAAAGATAACTTAAAGGCATATAGTTTACGCTTCAAGAACAGTCGATTGGCCAATGATTTCTTCATGTAGAGTTGATCAAGTTTCTTCCAAAAACTTGCTACACTCTTCTCCTTCGATACCTCTAACAGGACCTTGTCTCCAAGAGATAGAATTATGGCACTATGAGCTTTCTCGAGTAGTTCGAACGTAGAGCCCTCATCTTCATCTTCCATAAGCCAAAGTCATTCTTGCCTATGAATTTTTTCAAATTAAACTTTGCATTCCCCATTTTCCCCCTTGGATCAATTCTTCAAACAGATAAAGATCTTTCATCTTCCTCTAATCCCCCAATCGATAATTTCCAATCCTTCAATCGAATACAAGCTCTGATACCAATTCATTGGAATTCAATGCAAGTCTTTAATTCTAATTCACATCACTATTTAAGTAAAACAAATATAAAATAAATTAATTTAGTTATTTATTACATAAAATGAATCTGTACAAGCTCCTATTGTAAGGACTAATTCAATAGCCTTCTATATGTATTTCATCTAAGTATGACACTTGAGTTGTTAATTAGTTGTTAAAACTAATTAACAACTGCTAACCGAAATAACAACTAACAGGAATCAAGTGTCATGACTAACTAAATTAGCAATAGAAAATATTCAATTTTCTTAAGGGAGCCCCCACAACCTCCAAAATTGAGTTTGTTCCTAGCTTTGTAAATTTATAATTTTTGAGATTTGACTTGTAGTTGTGACATTAACTATGCTATTTCTTACATAAGTAAGTTACCATTAAATTAGCACAATATGAGATAAAATTTTAACCTAAAATACTAACAAAAAAATAATCAATCAAAGTAGAGTTAAAAAGAAACTTTTTTCTGATTAATTTTTTTAAGAAAAAATAAATTTAATTTTCATATGTAACATGATTAATTATCAAGTAAATAGCAAGTAAATTAAAAAAAATATCATTTTGGATCTTGTGTTTTGCAAAATTTATCAATTGGACCATCTGTTTTATTAAACAACAAAATAAACCCTACATTTTCTAAAAGGGTAAAAATAAGATTTTGAACTCAATTTTCAATAATTTTATTGTTTAATATAACCAACTTTAAGACAATTTCCAACACGAACAGATACAGAAAATATAACCAATTTTATCATAACATTAATTATTCAAATTTTATTAAGTTTTATTTTGACAAAAAAATCAATTTAGAGTCCTATTTGTACAATTTTAGAAAATACAAAGTCCATTTTGTTATTTAACAAAATAGAAGGTTCAATTAGTAACTTTTGCAAAATAGAAAATTCAATTCGTAACTTTTGCAAAACACAAGCTCAAAAATAATATTTATCCTTAAAACAATAATAAAAAAAAAACTAAAAAAAATGTCCATATTATAATCACAGGTCTTCTAACAAGTAATATTAGAAAGCTATGAAATGGGGAGCACTTTTTTCCCACATTACTTGCACTCCAAAAGTTTCTTTGAGAATGTTATTGACTGAAGTTGAACAGATGAACCATCTTTCCTCATCTGCCTCTTCCAATGAAAAGTAAAGCCCAAGACACCAGAAAACCTACAAACCAAAGAGAAGAAAATTATCGTAAAATAATAATAAAAAAAGTGTGAAGAAAAAAAAAAACAAAAGAAATGCCAAGTTGTTAAAAGAAAAGATTACCTGCAATACATGTGTTGATGTGAACTCCTAGGCCCCTTGTCCCGCTCCAAGCATACCCTATTTTGTTAATAAAATTTCATCACTATTGCGTCATCACATCTTATCCGAAAACTACTCGTGTTAGTGTGAAACTTATACTTTGATATTTGAGTTTGGTACCTAATAAATTATGGTATTTTATAATTAATAGCTTGAAGATTTTAAACTCTCACTCCTCTAGATTAAAAGGGATATTGCTCCTAAATATTGAAAGGGATATTGAAACTTGAAATAGTTCAAATTATTACAATCACTTAAATCGGATCGTACGCATGATTTAATATTAAACAAAGTTGCTAACTTAAGAGGAGAATGTTGAATAATTAAGAGTAAGGATCACTACACTAGTAGTAGTAGTAGTAGGAGTCTAGGAGAGTGAAATATAAAAGGTGTTAATGACAAAAATATATGCATAATAAATTAAACGACATTACTAACAAATAGTTAAGTTAAATTAGAATATTTATTAAGAGTAGATGAGTAAATACCTCGACCAAAGCAGTTGACAGTAGTGTTCATCCCATTGGGGCAAATACAAGCAAAAGACTGATCCAAACCCGAAAACCCACAAAACCCTTGACTCTCTTCACAATCTCTACACCCACTGCTGTAATATGAATCATTATACTCCAACAATACCCCAAACCGCCATTTCATCGGGTCACCTTCGTCTCCAAACTCGTATATCGACGTGTAAGACGAGCACTGCAACTTAGGAAGATCCAGTTCGTAACCCGAACCAAAACCCATCGGAGAATCGTACACGCAACACGTGGATGCCGGAGAATTCGTCGGCAACCCGATTCCCGCCACACCCTTGCACGAGTACATGCCTCTGCAGACCCGGTACCCCGACCCGGTATCACAGAGATCTTGGTCCGGGTCGAAGACGGGCGAGGTGGTGGAGCACCCGAGGAGGACGAAGATGTTCTCGTCGGCGATGGTAAAAGGGCTTGCTCGGTCCAAGCTGAAGCTGCCGGAGTTTTGCATTGAGGTGCAGTTGGACATGAGTGGGTCGGTCACAATTATGGTGTTGCTCGGGTAATCAATGGAGGAAATGGTGTAGCTTCCGGCGCCGGTGGTGAGCTGGAGCGTTCCGCCGTTGCATTTGACGTAACGGGCGAAATCCGGGTGTCCACATCCGAATTCGGTTCCAAATGGGTACTTCACCGGGACGGTACCGCACGTGTCGTGGCACGTGCCCTTGGTGGTGGGATTCACGTGATCTGCTTGGAGAGTGAGAAAGAAGAGTGTTTGGCTTTGGAGGAGGAGAAAAGCGTTGATTAAGAACTGGGTTGGAGTTGGTGAGGAAAACGACATTGTGTTAATGAAGTTTTTAAGCTTTTGAAGGACAGAGAGATCAGCATGAGATGAAAATGGTGGAGCAAAAGAAAAGACACTCATCTAAATCAATGGCTTCACACACATTAAATGAAGACAGTCAGATTCACATTGAAAAAGATCTTCTTTTTATTCGGTGGAGGTGATTATTTTTCAAAGTTGTCCTCCTTTTTTCTTCCTAAAAAGAAGAGCCTAGTTATTGAGGTTTTAAAGCTGTGTAAATGGGTCACCTTGTTCTGTTCAGGTACTCCTTTGGGTTTTCTCTCTAAAAATGGATTGGGTTTTCAGTTCTTTATTCTATCATCCAAATACATTATTAAAATTTTATTTTGTTTTTATTTATTTTACACGACACATAAAAGGAGAAAAATAAAATAAATAAATAAATAAATAAACGACTTGTATCACTTATCAACGACCAAATTTCTGTTTAATTTTATAAAAAAAATAAAAATAAATAAACTAATAGGTGTATCAAAATATCCCTGTACAGAAATGTACTCAAGATTTTCACATACAAATTTCCAATTTCAAGAACTTGGAATGAATCTTAGAATATCATAAATAAAAGTAAAAACACAATTAGTAAACTAAGCATAAAAGAAAGTATATGTCAACACACGAATTAATTATTAATGTAATTTTCTTCCTATATCTAGATCTCACTAGTGTTTCTTTCTCAATCCCTTTAGCAAGCACGTCCACAATTGTTGTGCTCCTTAATCCCTCTCTTTCTCTTTGCGAATCGAATCGACTCATGCAGTGGTCTACCTACTAAAGAGTACGTTCGTGTTAAGAGAATCAGTTCATTGTCTAAAGATGTTATCAGATAGTTATAGCTAGCTGTCAATTACTTATAATTCAGTTAGTAGTTATAGCTCTCTTAGCTCCTGTGCTAACTAGTTAGTTAGCTTTCTTGATCTGCTTATAAATGTAATTGATTCCCTCATAATCAATAACAATTCTTTTGTCTCAATATCTTTCTCTCTCTTTCTTTCCTTTTTCTGTTATTCTTTTATTGTTTCAATAATATCAAGAGACTCAATATATCTCACATGGTATCTAAGCAATTTCTGCCATTAATGACGAATGTGACTAGTAGGGGTGTTCATTGGATCACATCCAATGGATTTGGACCCATCCGATCCAATTCAATTATTTATTGGATATTGGATTTTTCCATCCGATCCAATCCAATTGAATTGAGTCATCCGATCCGATCCGATCCAATGGATGTATTGGATTGGATCGGTTCCATCCATTAGATGCTTTAACTGATTTTTATTAGATTGGATTGGATCCATCCAATGAATCCCATGGATGAATCCAATCCATTTTAACCACTATTTAGGCTAATTTCGTTAAAAAATATATATATATGAAAAAATATAATTTAAAACCTAATAAATAATAAAATAATATATAAAATATTAAATAAAATAATTAAATATATAAAATTATAAATATTAAATATGATTGGATGGACATTGGATGATATTGGATTGGATTGGATCGGTTATCCATTGGATCGGATGTCTCATCCAATATCCGATCCGATCCAATTAGATTTTTAAAATTTGCATCCGATCCGATCCAATTATGATTGGATATCCGATTCTATTGGATCAGTTGAGATTGGATCGGTCGGTTGAAATTGGATTGGATGACTTTCTGCACATCCCTAGTGGCTAGCTCCGATCCTGGTTCAACACAGAATGGTGGACTTCTGACGAACTCTGCAAATGGTGGTATATGAAATCGAAACAGATATAACGATGAAAACTCGCTTGAGGCAAGAATGAAACTTAAAAAAATCGATGGGGCTTGCACAAGCATTGGAGCATATGGTTCAATTCAATGCAAATAAAGAATCTTACCATTATGTTATGGTTTGTGTTATGTTTTTGCTACATAACAAGCGGAATGAAGTACTCACATATAGACCAAGAATTAACTAAACACTTATGTCAAATAGACTGTTACTGATTCAATTTAGATTACAATATCAATATCCTTATAGGGAGAAAAATAAAAGGCAAAAATGGTTGCATAATTGCATTGTGCATTTTGCACAAAGGTAAATCTTTCTTGGTAAGAGTATAAGAAGTTAAAAACAAAATGAACAGATTTGTCTGGTTAATGAAATTTTATAATAATTGAAGATATAACATCTTATAGACAAACAAAATAGTAAATTTTATGGTCCACCACATCCCGAGTGCCATTAATTTGGCCACCAAAATTGGACCTGGTTAACATCCTTTCACATTGAACTTATTAATGAGGGAAGCACCACTTATTTCATCTTAGATTGGGTGACTATTCAATGGTTACATTTTTATTGTAACCATATGGTTACATTT
Source organism: Cannabis sativa (assembly GCF_029168945.1). Classification (NCBI taxonomy): domain Eukaryota; kingdom Viridiplantae; phylum Streptophyta; class Magnoliopsida; order Rosales; family Cannabaceae; genus Cannabis; species Cannabis sativa. The sequence goes on along the minus strand of NC_083608.1, from coordinate 29,722,713 downwards.
TTCTTTAACCTGTAATAGCAGGTTACTAATAGGTAGACTTTCCTTTTTTAGATTTAATTAATTATAATTAACTATTTTCTTAAAATAATTAATTAAATAGACATTCCTTTTTTAGAATTATTTAATTATAATTAATTATTTTCTTAAAATAATTAATTAAATATTTAACAAGACCTCTTTTAGTAATTAATATTTATATTTAAATCCTTACTTGAATTATTTTAATAATTAAGCCATTTAATTATAATATTTACAAAAAAATTTATTTTTTTTACAAAAATTAAACTTCTTTTGACACAAATTAAAATTCTCTTCTTATAATAAATTTTCAAATAATTAATTATTTTGTTACAATTATATGAACTAAGTATGAGGTCTCAAGCTAATCAATCGATAACAAGTGCAGCCATTTTTTTTAAAAAAAATCCTTCAACTTATTTCATTTTTTACTTTTTAAATATCTAAATAAAAAAAATTAAATAATTATGCGTAATAATTTAAAATTAAGATTACAAATATAATAAAATTTAAATTATGAAATTATATGTGTATAATTTTAAATTATAAAAAACTTTGCTATAAAATTTTAAATAATTTAAGTATAAAAAAATAAATTGCTGAAAGATCCTTATATAGTAATAAATTGCAAAAAATTAATTAATAATTATAATTAATTTAATTTTAAAACATAATTAATCTTAATTAAAATTTTATAAGGAAATAAATGATTAGGTTACTTTCAGGTTACAAGTTATTTTTTATTTATTTTTATTTAATTTCCAAATTAATCACAACCATTAAATAGTAATCTAATGGCTTAAAAAAATGTAACTATGATGGTTACAATAAAAATGTAACCATTGAAACCTCTTCCATATATATATATATATAAATAAAAGAAAGCATAAGAGCATTGACGTGGCATCTTTTCCTTCTATTTCTCTATTTTGTTATGTTTTCTAATTTTTTTCTATTGAATAATAAAAAAAAATAATGTAATCTCCCCATTATTAATTTTTTATAATCTATTAGTATTCTTTTAAACTGTTAGTATTCTCATCTATATATATATAGATATTTTATTACACCCAAAAAATATGATATATGTATAGTAATTTTATAAATCTATATAATTGATTAATCTTTAACAATTCAAAATATATGCATACATATATATATTGCAAAAAAGTATATACATATAGCTATATTTATATATCTGTCTATATATTTATATATATAATTATACAATTCTAATGTTAGGATAGATAATGTAATTCTTTAACTTTTCAAAGAGCTAATTTTTCTATTCTCTCATTTTTTTTCTCAAATTTTTATTCATTTTCTAATTATTTTAATTAATTATCTGTTAATTCATATTTACATTAATATTTACATTGATTTTATGATAAATAAAGCTTTTGGCATTCTTCAAAATAAAAAAAAAAACTATTCAATAAATTCATGTTATAATTACAAAATTTATTTTAAGAGACCTTTGGTTATACCTCTTCATATTTCCATATAATATATATAGATGAGTTGAAGATATAAAAATACAAACACTTTGACACATATATGAAGATGGGAAGGGAAAAGAATTTTAAGAAGAAGATTAAAAAGATTGGAACAAATTGCCATGGATGATCATATATGCTAAAAAAAATAGCATTTTATATGAGGTTTCTTTCTAATTATTTGTTTTCTCTATTTTTTTTTTATTATTTTCATCATCATTTTATAATGTCAAGTATTCATACCTTTCACTTCTCTATGTAAATATTTTAACAATATATTTGTATTTTTTTTATCATTTTTTACTCTATTTTTTATACACATATATAAATATTATATATATAGTGTAATATTATATACTTTCTCATTTTTTCTCTTTCCTAATATTTGTATAATTTTTTAGTCTTACAATACATTTTTTCTCATTAAATATTGAGATGATTTATTAATGCATGTTATCTCACTCTCAATAGTGTAGATGATGCAAAATAATAATGATCATACCTAAAAATAGAGGCAACTACAACAAGTACATGATGGAAAATATTATTTTTAATTTATTTATTTAAAATATATTTTGTGTTAATAAATGCTAATGGTTCTATATTTGTAATAAAATAAATATCTTGACATTATTTTAATATTGATTATGTGATCATGATATTCATTTTTATTATTAAAAAAATTAATTGAACAATAACAATTCATCTCTATTGTTAAAATCAAAAAATACTCTCAAAAGTGAAAAAAAAAAAACAATGATAATATAGAGAGATGAGATGACTCTTTATTTTTCATAATTTTTGATAATTTCAATTTTTAATTTCACATAAATAATATAATTAAATAATTGATTTGTCTTAAAATAATAATAATAATTTAATTAAGTATAAAGTAAAGTTACATGATCATTCAACTTATAATATTTATTTAAAAATAAATGCAACAATAATATGATAATAATTTTCCCACAACAAAAAAAACTAATTAAAGAGGTCACGGTATATTCTTCTTTTGCTAATCTCTCTATTTATGTAGTAATTTTAATATTTATAACAAATTATGAATAATGCTAATTAATTAATTAAGTAGTTGTATGTCTATTATTAAAAAAATTAAGTAATAATTAATATTAATAATTGTAACTTATTATTGAAAGTTTAAATAATGTTTTATATATTTTTTTTTTATTAATTTATCAGTGAAAAATTATGTGTGTTATTAGTGACTATTAATTTTGTTTTAAAATATAGTGATCGTCGATTTTTAAAAAAAAATACACCTTAAAAACTTTTCTCAAAAGATATTTTAATAAATTAATTGTTAATAATTAAAAGAATTTATATATGTAAGACTAAGAATGATAAGATAAATCATATTTTTTCAATGCATTTTTATTATTTTTTAGAAACTTCAGTTTTTTCTATGATATAACTTTGTAAAAAATTCACATTTAAAAAATAAACTTTTTTCAATAATATATATAGCTTATGATTTTTTTTAAAACCGCGCAACGCGCGGCTTTTGTTTCCTAGTATATATATATAACAAATTCAATCTTCATTAAGCAAATGAATAGTTTTATCAACCCAAAGGCCAAAGAAGAAGCAGAGGTTAAAGCTCACTATGCCAAACTTAAAAACCTAAAAAATAAAAGTTAATCTCCTGTGTAATTTGACATTTATACCAAAAACCATATCAGAAAAATAAAATATGTGAAACACAATAATTTGTATCAGGCCACAATTCCTTAAAAAAAAAAACTAGTGTATAAATTCAGTACGTACAATTAGGGGTGGGCATCCGATCCAATCCAATTAGTAATTGAATTTAGAAAATCATCATCCGATCCAATCCAATCCAATACAATCCAATTAGACCTTAAAATCCAATCCAATCCAATTTATTTACTAATTGGATTGGATCGATTTTTTAATTGGATATCCAATTACACACCTAAATTTCAATATTAGTTTAAAAATATAAAGAAAAATACGTAAAAAACTAAGTATCACTTTTTATTTAAGTTTAATACTTCATAAATATACTATTATTACAAGTGTATTGTAGCTAAAAATTTTAAATAATTAAAACAATAACATTTCCAAGTAATAAAATAGAACAAAACATCATGAAAATAAATACACTAAACAATCAAGTGTTACAAATTAAACATACAAAAAAAATCTAATAAAAATATAATAAATATTTATTATATTTTTCAATATTTTTTATTATATAAATAATTTTTTAATATTTATAAATGTAATTGGATTGGAATGGTTTTTAATTGGATTTTGAGATTGACATCCAATAACCGATCCAATCCAATTAGAATCCAACTTTTAGCATCCAATCCAATCCAATTGTAATTGGATATCCAACTTTTTGTAATTGGATTGGATTAGATCGGTTCGGTTCAATTGGATTGGATTGGATGATGCCCACCCCTACAAACAATGGATAAGAAGAAATATTATTATAGTAAGTATTTATTAAGGTGTCATTTGGTAATATTTTTTTTTCTAATTTTTTAATCACAAAATGAAAGTAAAAATTTTGTTTTTAAATTTTTTTTTTTGAAAAACAAAAATGCGTTCCGTAACCACTTTTGTTTTCCAATTTTAAAAATAGAAAACAAAAGTGTTTTCAGTAAAGTTTATTTTTATTTTTATTTTTTGATTTGATTTAATTCTGGTCTAGGTCCGGGGTCAAATTCGGGTTCGGGTCAGAGGTTGGGTTCAACGTCAGGGTCGTGTCGGGGGGGATTTGGGTCCGGGTCTGGTCGGAGTCCAAAATATTGATTAAGAAAAAAAAACTATTTAAAAAAAGATTGAAAGTGACTTTTTTTTGTTTTCAAAATTTTGATTTTCAATTAAAAAATTGAAAAAGTGAAAACAATTTTATAAAACATGTTTTTAAAAATTTTCTGATTTTAAAAATAGAAAACTAATTAAAAAAGTATTACCAAACGCCACCTAAGTTTTTCCAAGAATGTTAACTACTACATCAAAAACAGTGTTCACAACATTTGTTAAGTTTTTTCAGGCATGTTTCTTGCCCATTTAAATTACGAGGTAACTATAAGATATACATTGTTTATGTTTTATTTATTTATTTATTTTTCTTTTCATTCTTTCATTTTCTTTTTCAAACTTTAAAATAGTTTATCGTTACGTTATTATTTGGATGACTCTAAAAAAATACCATTGTGATATGCTCTTTAATATAAATATTTCAAGAAGTGTGAAGCATATATTTTTTCGTTATTTTTAAAAAGAAAAAACCATTTAGTTACTAATATAGTGATTAGTTATTATTTTATAATTTTTTAAAATCTTAATTAACAATAATTTTAGAATTTTGTAAATTAATTTATATTATATTAGAGCATCTTTAATCATACTCTCTAAACACATTCTTTAGTAAAAATAGGAAGTGAAACTTGATAAAATGAGCTCCAACCATACAAAAAATAACTCTTTATAATAGAGAATAGATAGAGAGCTCTCTAAATGTAGGGAGCTCCTTACTTTTTTGCTAAACTTTTTTAATAGTATTTTAATCAAAAGAATTGATAGTCTTCCATTATTTTATAAAATTAATTTATAGTTGACAAATTTAAATTATAAAATATTATTAAAATTATCAAATACTAACTAAAGTAAGGGGCATGATTGGAGCAACAACCATAAAAATAACTCTCTATTTTAATTTTTTTTTTAACTATTTTAGCTAAAAAATAGAGAGTACCATTGGAAAAGCTCTTATACAATAACTAATTAGCTTTCAAATAACAAAAAACAATTAGAGGCCTTAATATTTTTTACTGAAAATTAAAATAAGGGACGAGATAGGGTTATTAATCTGCTGAAGGGTTATGAACCCCTTATGATGTCAGTTTTTTGGAAGTAACCGATGCCATAGAGTGTGCCCCTATGTCATCGGTTATTTCCAAATAATCGACGCTATAAGGGTTTTATAACCCTCCCCAGCCCTTCGTCTTCCTCATTTGATTAGCCAAACCAGAAACCCCTAAATCAGAAAAACCCCAAACCTTCTCCGCCAACCACCACGTTAATCACTCCCCATTTTACCATTTTTTCACCATTTCAACTCATTTTTTTTTAAAAAAAAAAAATCGTCTATTTTACATACCCAAAACTATATGCTCGAAAAGATCACATTTTTTCTATTTTTAAATGTAAACTGAAGGTAGAGATAGTGGTTGTGGTGGTTATACCTCTGGCCACCAGTTTTAGTGGAGAAAATATTGAATTTCAACGTCCATTAAGGTATAAATCTAATTTCTACTAATTTTAGTAATGTACATTGCTTTATTTTGATTTTGTAAATTTTTTGAGGGTTTTTTTTTTTTTTTTTTTTTTTGTACTTTACGGAATTCCACATAGAGACTCCTATAGCACCTAACGAAACAACCTAAATCGCAACCAAAATCCATATAACAACCTACATAGAAACCACCGAAGAAACTACCGGAACAACCCATACCGTAAATTTTTTTAAAAAAAGTTAAAAAATAGTATGTGGGGGTAATTTCCCTTTTCTATATTATTAAGATTGTGTTAATTTGGTTGTGCGTGGTGGCCAAATTTTGGTCAGCATTGATGGTAGGATTGTAGTAATAAGGTAAAAATTTAAACATTAATAGTATATATGTATGTATTTTGTGTTGTATTGAATATGTATTGTGTGTACATGTATTGTGAATGAGAATGTGATATAGGAGAGTATTTTATATTGTATATGTATATATTTAATATTTTAAACTAATAGTTTTGTTAAGTATTGTGAATGAGAATGAGATAAGAGAGTAGTATTAAAACAAAAGTTTAAAAATTAATTTCTAAAAAATTAGTTTAGAAATTAATTCTATTTTTTATTAAATTTTTTCTATTTCTAATTTTATTCATGTGTTTTTAATTTTTTTAGTAGCTTGTAAATAGTTAGTTACATTACTTAATTAAATTTAATTAAAAAAAACTAATTATACTTGCTATATCTATAAATATAGATTGATTGATATATTGATAGTAGGAATAAGAATATCTATATTGCTTCTTTGTCTATACTATCTTCAGCGGTATATTTATCAGTATGATGACAATGACCTATGTTGTTCTCTCAGGACATCTCCAATGGAGAAACTCAAATTTAGTGTTAAATCAACACCAAAAAACTATTATTTCAACACTAATTTTTTTTTTCAATTCCAACTACAACACTAAAAATTAGGGGTGCACACGGGTCGGGTTTTCGGGTTTTTGGGGTTTCGGGTTCGGGTATTCGGGTTTCGGGTATGGGAAATGTACAACCGAACCCGGTGTTCGGGTGTACGGGTATAGTCGGGTTCGGGTCGGTTATGTTCGGGTTGGTGTGATCGGGTTCGGGCCTTATTGGGCTGAGCCCGAATTTTTAATATATGGGCCGAAATACAATTTAGTTTTCAAAAATACCATTTTTTTTTTTATTTTTAACATGGTTGGATCTTTAAAAATACAAAAGTTAAAACTGTGAATGAAGAAACAATATAAATTATAGTTTAGTTTAACAAACCAATATAAACTGTGAATGAAATATAACAAACCTTATATTTATAATTGCAAAATAATATAGTTGCTGTAATTATTTTATATAATATATAATAATAATATATATATATATATAACAATATCAGTAAATTTAGTTCCACCTCGCTCGACGCTCGCCTCACCAGTCGCCTCGCCACACTCGCCAGTCGCGCGCCACTCGCCACAGTCACTGTCAGTAGTCACCACCTCGAGTCTCGGCGGTCACTGGCAAATCGACGAACAGTCAGCCGCACGGCCGCACAGGTGGTGGGTGGACACGGGACGCCGAACAGAGCCCACTATTCTTGGATGCAATCCCGTCGGAGAAGAAAACCAGTCGCCGCCCTTGGAGAAGATGAAGTTTTGGACTGAGAGAGAAGTGAACTGAAAAGACTTGGCTGGTTTGTGTTGTATACTACCTACGAATATGAACAGTATATTACTATATTTTGATAATTTGATATGAAACTGAAAAGTCTTTCATTTTAAATCTGATTAAAAAAATGATTAAATTGACAAACTTAATTAATGAATACTATTAATTAAGCTGACTATGACCAATACTCAGCATTTTAGTAAAATGTGATTATTAATAATAAGTAATTAAGTATTAATATTAATATTATTTTTTTTAAAAAAATGGATTCGGGTTCCGGGTTACAACCCGACCAAAAGAAAATTATATATTCACACCCGAACCCGAAACCCGTTTTAGGTTTTTTCGGGTTAAACCCGACCCGGTCATACGGGTTTTCCCATGGTCGGTTTTTTTGGCAGCGGGTCGGGGCGGGTGTTCGGGTTTTTCGGGTGTTCGGGCCCAAATGTGCAGCCCTACTAAAAATTACACCAAATTTTATATTCTTTATTATATTATTATTTTATAATATAATAAGAATATTTCAATACTAAATATATATAATTATTTACTTTTTTTTTTCGAATTATTTAATTATTAAAAACTTTTTTTAAAAAAAATAGTGTAGTGTACAGTTAGCAAGCTCATCAACAAAAACAGAAGCGGAGGAACCAAAGAAGAAGGAAGAAGAAAAGGAAGAACAAGATCAATTGAACGTTTGGACGTAAGTGAATAAGATCAATTGTATATATTTCAATTAATTTTCGATATGAAACCCTCTTTTGTAGTGTATTAATTTATTTTTGTTTTGAGAGAATTTAGGTTTCGTTTTGAATTTTGGGGAAAAACAGAGGAAATATGGAGAAGAAGAAGAGTAAGAAGAATCAGAAAGGTGGTGGTGTGGATGAGCAAGTTGAGAAGAAGATATATCTGACTGGAGATGAGCATTACGAGCTCTATGAGGAGGTTGGCCATGGTGTTAGCGCTTCTGTACATCGAGCTCTCTGTAAGCCCTTAAACGAGATTGTCGCCATCAAAATTCTTGATTTCGAGCGCGAGAATTGTGATTTAGTACTTTTTATTGTTAAATTTTTGAGATTTGGTATTGTGTAAAAAAATATATACAAATAGCATATTAGGATCTGTAAAATTAAAAATATGGGTGATGATTTCTTATTATTGTTTTCGTTAGTTACCAGAAAGTGGTCAAAATATTCATAATTCTATTCTAGCTAAATACTCAATTTTATGTTATGAGTGATATAAGGCAATGGTGGATTTGCTATTATAAGCAAACTATATTGATTCAATACTGTATATGAATAGAAAAGTGGTATTTTTCTCTTGCTTATTTTAATTAATTAGAGCTACTGATCTAATAGCACAATATTTTTCTAGACATTCGTTTCTATATGAATTGCATCTTCTTTGCACGCTTGGCAAATGATAGATGACTCATATCCTGATCTGTTGGTCTATTATGCAGACTTTGGACCCCATTGATGGTGAATTTGATAATTACATTTCCCTATATATATACAATGAAATGTGGAAATTTAAAGAAAAGTAAATATGCTTACTTTGATGTTATGCTCTGTTTTGCTATTTGATGTTTGATGTTTAAGTGCAATTTTAAATTTGTTTTGATCTTGAAATGTTATTTTTAGGGTAATTTCACAGGTGTTGTTTTAAAGCTGCTCTGATTTTCAATTATTGCATTAATCTTGAATGTGAGTTTCTGATTTTTTTCTTTTGGGAAGTGACTACTGTAAGTTGCCATGTAGCTATATGTTTTTTTTTTTTTGAAATTTCCATGTAGCTATATGTTGTTTCAGAAAAATCAAGAAGATGGTCAATAGAGTCAATGAAAGGATTTAATCCATTGATTGAGTTGAGTTGTATAGCTATTATTTAATATGGGATGAGAAAATAGAACTTCGGTTCAATTGGGATATTAGTATTGTCTCTTAGAGTGCATTTTGAAAATTTGTCTTGTACTCTCGAAGAGGACATGTTATCTAACGGTAAGTGGCGGTTAGACTGGAAGAGAAGAACAAAGTTCGACTTGTCGGTGCCGAGAGAGACTGGTGAAAATAATTATTTCTCAAATTTGCACAATATTTTTATATAACAGGACTATTCTTGAGCTTATGTACTTAGCGGATTTCATGAAAATGAAATGAATTAATTACTGGAATATTTACTATTATTTATTGATTATTATTTCATTATACTAATAATATTAGTCACTAAAGCAATACAAGATTAGAAACACCTCTTATAATTATCTTAAATTATTAATAAAAATTAAGAATTTATTTTTGAAACTTTACACACTGTTTTTCTTTTTATTTTATATTATATATTTTTTTTTTAAAATGAAATTGTTTGTTTACCTTAAAATTTTAAAAAGTTCACTAAAATTATCAAGCTTTTCAAAAAAAAAAAATATCAATAATATTATATATTATATTAATTATAAATTATAATATTTAAAAAAGAAAACTAAAATATAACCAAGTTTTCTATGCTTAACTTCAATCTAATCTAGTAAATATATATATAACACTTTTTAATGGGTATTACTAAACAAATTTACCTATAAATATTAATTTTAAAAATATTAAACCATTAGATTTTGGTCCAATAGCGAATAATAAAATAGAAATTTGAATTTCTATGCTTAATTTAGCTACTTAATTAAAGAAAATATCAAAAAAATACTTTTTTTTTACACTATCAAAAATATATTTATATGGAAAATATTTAAGTTAAACTCAACTTTTTTTTATCATTTTTTTTGCCGAAAAACTTTTTTTTTATTATTTTTTCAGCTAATGGAACAACTCCAGCCCATATAATGTAAAAATGAGAAATTTTTTAATTAAATAGAAAAAATAATCATAAAAACTAAAAAATTTCTAATATTACTCATTCATGAATAATACCTATTAAGAGTGCACTCATATATATGATATAATATAGTTATTTAACTATATAATTATTATTCAATTTTCGTAAAGCTTCTTAAATTAAATATTTTTTTAAAAATAAAAAATATATTAATATTTATATACATTACTTTTGTTATGATTAGTTTTTAAAATTCTATTATTTCAATAGTATAAGAAATATTGTATTAATTTTTTACTCATTTTGATTTACTCATATTGTTAATTTAGAAATCATATCCATTTAAAGAATTATATTTTGGACGGTTTTATTTTTCTTATAGTATCTCTTCTTAATAAATTTGTATTTTTTCAAAACTATCTTTTTCACCATATTTTATTTTATTTTATTTCGTACTTAAAAGAGATTGATATAGTATTCTCACAAGTTCTCAGTTTGTCAGTGTATTTTTGTTGTGTTATAATTATTGTGTTATTTATTTTTTAAGTGTATAGATATATATATTTAGAGACTTTAAAGATTATTGGAGAATCAGTAAATATCACAGATAAGTCTTTTTTCTTATTTTAATTGTTATATTAAAATTTTAGTTTTTAAATTTAGTTTTTTATAAGTTAAATCCTTCCCTCATTTATCTTTTTTTTTTTTTGGTGTTTTGTAGGTTGTTTATCTATACTTCAAAGGTGGAAAATTCACAAATTGCAGAAGATCTAAACTTATTGGTTACTTCTTAGTCATTCAAGTAGGAGCATTAGCCTTAGTGGTAGTGCTGGATTGATTTCACATGTTGCTCTTCCTCTTAGTTATGTAGAGTTTGATTGTTTAGCTTTGGTTTCTGCTTTTCAAAAGTCCTCTTTCACTGAGCTAGGTTTTTTTAGATTTTTTATAATGAGCTAGGTTTTTCAGTTTTTTTGCTAGTTTGCTTTCCAGTTTTACTGAGTCATCCCTATTCATGTCTGTTTCGCATGAATTAGTTGTGCATGCACTTAGGGTGGATGGTGAATTAGCTTAGATTGACAAAAGTGCTCTTTCACTGAGCTAGGTTTTTTTAGATTTTTTATAATGAGCTAGGTTTTTCAGTTTTTTTGCTAGTGTAAAGTCCTTTTTTGACAAGTTAGTTGACAAAATAATTTTTCCATTTATGGTAAGTTTGTTGAGCATTCATATTTGGATTCTTACCTTATAAATTCAGTTTTTAGTTGCCCTTTTCCTTGTTAGGAAAGTTGCACTTTCAGCTGAACTTTCCTTTGTTGAAAACTTCTTAAAAGAGAAGAAATTCTCTTTTGAAAAGTTGTCTTTTTTAGGGGAAACTTTGATTATTGCCTTTTCCTTATTAATTTCGATTGTATCTTGATACAATCAGAATATCTAATCCGTTTTTGGCAGGAATCAAGCTTTGATAGAAGATCGGACCCGGTTTTAGCAAGTTTCTCGATTCTGGTGTGATCTGCTGCGTCAGCATCCGATTCTGATGTAGCAGATCGTGTTTTCTTAGGAAAGTTTTTGTACAGCTGTAGATTCGAACTTGTGGTTGCCTCTTTGGTTTCTATGTTCTATAGATAGAGCCTAGAGAGCAACCATTCGAATTAGCTCTTCTATTATTCATTGTTTGCATTTATCTTTTTGAGAGAAGAGTGTTTCTTTGTTTTGTGAGAGCCTAGTTGTTCATCTAGGTTCTAGTTGTTTATTTCTGTTCTTACTCTATCCTAGAGGTTGTGAAGAACTACTTGATTGAACAAGAGATTGGTCTTCGGGAGAAGACTTGATAAAGCCTTACTTCGGGAGGAAGTAAGCATTTGGTCTTCGGGAGAAGACTTGTTGAACCCTTACTTCGGGAGGAAGTAAGCACTCACACTTCAAAGACGAAGGGAGTTCGGGCTTGAAGGTGTTTCAAGAAGTCAGATTCTTAAAGTGGATTACAAATGATTGCGGCAATACTTTAGAGGGAGTCTAAACTTGTTTAAGTCAATTATCTTTGTAATTTTGATACTTTATTAATTGATTTCATTCTCTGGGCGTGGCCCCGTGGACTAGGAGTGTTCGTGAGAACACTGATACCACGTATAAATCTCTTGTGTCAAGTTATTGATTTTTCTGCAAATATTTTATATTACACTGTGTTGTTTCTTTGTAGCGAAATTGCTACTTTCTGCTTCTGCAAACGCTTACAATTTTATATTTTCTTATATATAACTGACATTTGCAAAAACACGGTTTTTCAGCTAGTTTGCTTTCCAATTTTACTGAGTCATCCCTATTCATGTCTGTTTCGCATGAATTAGTTGTGCATGCACTTATGGTGGATGGTGAATCAGCTTAGATTGACAATTTTTCATCTTTTCTTATTGATTTGTATTAAACTCAGTTCTTGTTAATAAGAGTTTAATTTTTTAAAAAAAGAACATCATGTAAAGTTTTGAAAAATTTAAAAGAATTTATAATATAAAAGATAGAATTCAAAATAGTTTATTTCACTTGCATACAAAATAATAATAATAAAAAAAAGACACACATGTAATTATTTAAATATTATTTTCATTACATTAAATTTTTTATTTGAATTTTTCAAAAATTTACAAAATATTTTAAATAACTGTTACCGCCATAAAAAATATTAAATTATTCAAATGTCAAAACCACAAAAGAATCGTATCTTTGTCATAGAATTTCTCTAAATATAGGTGGCGTTTGGTAACACTTTTTTAATCAGTTTTTTATTTTTAAAAGTAGAAAAGTGAAAATATTTTTCAAAAACATGTTCTATAAAACTGTTTTTACTTTTCAATTTTATAATTAGAAATCAAAATTTTAAAAACAAAAAAAATCACTTTCAATATTTTTTTAAACAGTTTTTTTTCTTAATCAATCTTTTAGATTACGACCAGACCCGGACCCAAATCCCCTCCCTACGACCCTGGCGCTAAACCCGGCTTTTGACTTGAACCTGAATTTGACCCCGAACCTGGACCTGACTTAAATAAAATCAAAAAATAAAAATAAAAATGAACTTTACAGAACACACTTTTGTTTTCTGTTTTTAAAATTGAAAAATAAAAGTGATTATAGAACGCATTTTTATTTTTAAAAAATAAATTTTTTAAAAACAAAAATTTTACTTTCATTTTGTGATTAAAAAATTAAAGAACAAAAGTGTTACCAAACGACACCATAAGTATCCACATTTTAACATTAAGAAAAAAGTTTGCATATGTATAAATAAAAAATCGATAAAAGAAAAGAAACAAATCAAGTACTTTCTAAACAAAGAAAAATAAAAATCTTTACCAATATTACAATCATAATTAATTAAAAGTAACTTAATATTTCTTAGTCCAAAAAAAAAATAAAAATACTTAATCTACTTACAACGGTATGGATATGATAAATAATTCAAGAAGGGTGAGGTCCGTGAGGATGTGAGAATGGGTAATTCGGGTAGACAGGAGGGTTTACAGGCATAATTATTTGACGTGGATTATATATGGAAAGCTCATTAATATAATTGTTGTGGTAATAGTAGTAATTATAATAGTTGTTGTTGATACTATTACTATTGTAGTAGCAGTACATGTTGTTATTGTTGTTGTTGATGTTAGATTGTGCAAGTACACCACCAACACGATTGGTCTCCCTTCTTTTGGCCCTCTTAACCTCTACAAGCTTGTTCTTGAGGTTGTGAAAATTATTTTTCAAGACTTGTTCCACAGCTTCTTCCGTACTGAAAGTGATGAATCCGAAACCCCTGCCTCTACCAGTTGCCACATCACGCAGAATTTGGGTTTTTAGTACCTCACCAAATGTGGTGAAATACGCTTTTACTTCAGTTTCATCAATCACGTGAGGCAATCCTCCAATAAAGATCTTATTCTTGTAGAAAATAGAATTGTTGGCATTTGTTTCTTCCCCTACTACACCATTCTATATATAATAATAATAATAATCAATATATCAACACACAAATACAAAATGAGAAAGAAGAATAATAATTATAACTCTTATAATATATAGTAGGGACATCTTTATTACAAACCTGTGGAATAGAAGAAGTGACCTGTACTGGATCATCAGAACCAATGGTAGTAACCTCAGGACCATTGTGATTACTAATTTGTGGATCATTGTTAGAAATTAGTTGTTGATCAGATTGAGGAGCAATAGGTTGTTCAGTATTAGATGACATCTTGGCTCTTTCCCAAATCAATTGAAACTTTCAACACGTAAAAATAATTAGAAAGAAAAAAAAAGTAAATCGATTTAATTAGAAGCTTACGAATTAATTTTTTTTGGAGATAGGAAGCTGGCATTCTCTGTGTATTTATAATTTACTGGTAGTACGTACCCTATTACACTATAATCCTATTAGGAATTTCATTTCTAAAAAATAATTAAATAAATAAATAAATCCTATTAGGAATAGAATAGAATATCTCAATTTATTTTTAGGATTTATAAATTTCTAATTTGTATAAACGGTTTTCTCTCTCAAAATTGTGTATTTTTTTAATAATTATTTTTTTTTTGAAAAAAAAAATCAAATTTTAAGTTGAGATATTTTTTTAATTTTTTTTATTATTATTATTATTTTATGACGATTTTATGTATTTTTTTTTTTAGAGAAAGGCATAATTTATTAAAATAAATTGTTACATAAGAACTCAAAAATCGTGGACAAGCACATGTCCAAACACAATCTCCCTAAATTAGGGTTGAACATTGGCCGATTTTCTGGGTTTTGAGTTCGCGAATTTTGGGTTCACGGGTTTCGGATCCAAAAAAATGAAACCGAACCTGGACCCAGATAGGGCACGGGTTGGCGGGTTTCGGTTCGCCGGGTTGGCGGGTTGACCCGGTCAACTCGATCAACTCTTTAAAAAATTAATTTTTTATTCAAATAATTATTTCTTTTATTTTTTTTATTTATTAAATTAAACATATATAATATAACAATAAAATAAAAATAAAATAAAAGTAACATTGTTATATATATATATATACTAGGTGATTGTTACGTGCCAAGCCACGTAGTGTTAGTTTTATTTAATATTTTAGTTTTTTATTTTAATTAATCATTAAAATAGTATAATTATTTGAACGATTTGTTTTATAAAAATAAAATATGTGTCAGTATATTTAATAAGTAAAACATAGTTGTGTTATAATAATGTATGTTATTAATAGTAAAATGTACATTAATCTTCTAATTGAAAAAAGTTCTATTATCTCATTTCATATTTAATAATAGCTACACAACTATATATTTATAGAGTTTCACATTCTTTGCAAATTATTAATAAGCACCAATAATATTTTCATATTCTAATATTTTTCAACCTTCTCCTCTTGGTGGTAAAATTAAAAATAAAACTAAAAATAAGCACAAACATATAAGGTAAATACTAATTACAGTCCATTATTATTTTTCAAATTATTATTTTTTTAAGCTCAAGCCCAAAAATCTCTAAGCCAACACAATCAATCTTCTTTTATATTATCTTTTCTAGATATTTTATCTATATTTTTCTTTTTTAAAAAATAAATAAAAAAATTATTAATATTCTCCCAAGATAGGTTTGTTAGAGAGATATGTGGCTAAGATGATTTTTTTTAATTTAAAAAGAGATTATTAATATTTAAAAGATTGTTTATTTAAAAAATTATTTAATTTTTTGGGTTTAATTATTGGGTTTATTTTTTAACGGAAGATCAAACCTAATCGTTAAATTTAACAGAATATTCTTTTATTTTTAAGTATATTCTGTTAAACCAAGAATGTTAAACCAAGAAATGCCGTTAGATAGGCACTTTTAATATATAAAGATATATAAATCAACAGCTCTTCCCTTGAAGGAGTACTCTTCAAGAAGCTTGCAGTATCGAGCAAGAAAGAACACGTGGAACATAAAATTCAAGTCTTGCAATGCCACAATATAACTATGTTAAAAATAACATTGATCAACACAAACTGTTTTTTCACGAAACACAATCCACTAACTTTCACTAGAGTTACATAAATTTCCATTTTGCTTGGGTGGAAAAATATCTAACAGCAAGGAGTTTGTACAAGAGAATTGACAATAAACCTTTTCCATAGTAAAATGTTAAAGAATAAACAAATACCCATTTTGTGAAAGTACAAGAAATTCATGATGAGGCGCCAGAATTGATACTGCTTGACAACTAGTTTAGGATTCAAATACAAATTGTAAGGAAAAATTATCTGCAAATTATTTCCCTATGTATGAACTATGAGGCTATGCTTAGGATTCAGATACAAAATTATTTTTTAATTAATATATATATATATATAAAATGTAATAAAAAATAAAAAACATATATATAATATATTAAATATGTGGGTTGACGGGTGGGTTTGGGTTCAACCCGAAACCCGGTACTCCTAAAAAATCAACCCGCGAACCCGCCCGAAGGGTACCGGGTTGAACCTGACTTGCTGAATATTTTTTTTTAAAAAAAAATTGCGGGTTCACCGGTTCAGGTTCGGGCGGGTTGCTCGGGTTCGGGTCGCACCCGCTCGAAATATTCAGTCCTACCCTAAACTAGTAACAGAGATTGTCAATGTGTGGGCAACACCATTGGAATGGCGCTGCAAGAACCACAACCACCAACAGCTAATAAAGAATGGATATCTAATAAAATAGAGTGAAAAATAAAATTTATGTGAAACTTATTAATCCAACCAATTGCTACAGTAGAATCATTATCAATAATGAAGATACTAAAACTAAATTGATGCGCAAACGTCAACCCCAGACAAATGGCAAGCAGCTTCGCCACATTAGCAGAAAAATCCCCTACCACACTTGATGACCACGCCAACCACACCACCCGCTGCATCCCGTATCACTCCCCCTAATCCGACAAAGCCCCTCCCCAAAACTACTGAAGCATCAGTCGCTAGAGCAAAGGAATCAGGAGGAGGTGGCATCCATCGAGTAGGTCGGCTTGCAATTGGGTTTACAAGGCCCAATCCCAAATGAATGTCTCGCCGACCATACTTCTTAAACTCCGACAGATGGTTATGAGCTAAATCTAGAATAATATCTAATCTTGGTTTGCTTGTTGCCAAATAATATTGAGTTTCGATCATACCATAGTTACGAAAGGGTTGTCATCATCAATTTAAAGCCTCACAGGATAGCTTGTCAAAGAGAAATAAGAGAATTTCCTGTATTGGTTCATATACACATCGGCGTAGCACCGATCACACCCCCAACCGATGCCATACTGGAATCAAATCAGAGCAAGAAAATAGAGCATGCTCAGGAGTTTCATATTCTTCTCCGCATCGTGAACAACAACGAGGTACCTGAACTTTTCGGGAGATAATTTGTGTTGCTACTGGTAAAGCCAAATGGAACATATGCCAAACAAAAACTTTCACCTTTAGTGGTATAGTAAGATTACATACTCCATTCCACCAACGAGTTAGCCTGGATGAATCTGCGACTCCCTTCTCAACTTGGAGCGACCACGCCAACGAGTAGCCACTCTTAACATTATAAACCCTGTCTCGATCATAGTGTCAGCACTAACCATTTTCTACCTCCTGCCTCGCTAATAAAATACACATAATTATATCCACATCTATTAATGGCAAAAAAAAAAAAAACCATGTATTGAGATTAAGATAAAAGATAATAATACATTTTTCTTTACCCGAGAAAGAATCTATGGGGTCTTGTAAATTTTTTTTGTACCCATTGCATCTCGTCCAATTCTAAGATTTTTTTCTTTCTCAGTTTTGAAAAAACTTAACAGTTACAAAATATGCAGTAGCGTAAATTACATGGTCATTACAATTTGTAATCATAATATAATGGAATGATGATATATAATTTTGACCCTCCTCATCCTCACCCTCATGCTCATTACAATTTATTGAGTTACGGATAAACTCAGAGTATTTACGAAGTGAAATTTGAGTGCTTAATTATACTTCAAGTAACATCTTATATCAAAAACATTTTATATTTTATCACTATTCTAAAAATATGCTACAATCTTTTCTAAAATTACTCAATTCCTTTCTCTTTCTTTTATCTCTTTCTCGCTTCTCTGCCTTATCTACCATCTCTATAAATGATCATCACAAAATTTATCAAAGATCTACCTTTACTATTCACCATGTTCTCACTGTTTTACGTAGTTTTTCATGTTTTTTTTTTTTTTTTCTCAACCTCCATTTTTTTCTTCTCTATATTTTCTTAACATCTCCATGGAAGTTACACAAAAGATTTTGATAATTTAAAACTTTATTAACTCATCTTAAATATCAATTAAAACACTAATATATGCATTTCAAAATATTCTGCATAAGATTTTCTGATTTTTTTTGCGATTTTTTCAGATCTGAAATGCAAATTTTTTTAGAAATTGGATAGAATTTGAAGGAAACTCGATGCACAACTCGACGGGGCCTTAAAAATCAAGATTTTCATAAAAAAAAATTGTTCAATGAAGCTCCATAGGTAGTCGATAGTGTGCTCAATGCAATACTATAAAATTAGCCTTTAGAGGCGGTTATTTTAGTTGAGTAATATAAAAAGGGTAGCCAAAGTCTTTTGGTCTCATGAAAAAGCCTATGGAGTAAGTTATTTCATGTCGATTATTATAAAATAACAGACTCCATTGAGAACACGTGTATTTTTGAAGGGCCTACGGAGTCAGTTATTATGTAATAACTGGCTCCATAGGGGACACGTGTATGTGTGCTCCTATAGAATCGATTATTACATAATAACCGACTCCATAGGGCATTAAAATCCTTCAACAAACCCTAATGAATCACTTCATCTCCTCCAACATTCATCTCCTCCCAAAATACCCAATTGAAACCCTCACCAACCACCGCCAAATTAGCCCCAAATTCCCATTTCTCCACCATTTTTTTTTTTTGTTGCAAAATTTATCATTTTCAACAGCCAAAATGATATTACTAGTATTAGAATAATAATATTTAGTCTTGTAAGCGCAAAGTGAGTGTGTTGGTGCGGTTGTGTTGGTTGTAGCTCCGGCAACAGGATTTTAGACATAAAAACGTTGAATCTCAACGTTTATTAAGGTAAAAATTTGATCTTTAATAATTTTATTAAGGTGCAATGCATTATTTTTTATTTTGTAAATTTTATTATGGTTTTTCTTGTTAAGATTGTGAGTCCTTTGGGGTTGCAGTGGTTGCCGGATTAATTGTCGGTATTGGTGGCGGATTTCGGTAATAAGGTAAAAATCTAATCTTTAATAGTTTTATTATAATTTTTTTTGGATTGGAATGATTTTTTTATTAGTGGTTGTGTTTTTTATACTAATAGTTTTTCTACAAATTTATTATTTTTCTTTAATATTAATATGTTAAATATTGTAATTGGAAGATGAAAAGTAAAATAGAGAACGATATAGGAGAGTATTAAAACAAATTTTAGAAATTAGATTCTAAAAAATATGTTAGTGAGATATAATTTATTATAAATGTATAGATAATTTTTTTTTTTTCAAAATAGATGTAAATATAAAATGAGAAAAAAAAATTAACTTTTATCTATTTTTTAATGTTCATATTAAATTTAATTTAATTTTATTTCTTTTTTCTATTTTCATTACTATTTATGCATTTTTATTTTTTTACTAGTAAATAGTTTGTTATTTTTATTACTAAATAATTACTAATTTTACTAAGTAGTTATTAATAAGTTACTAACTTAACTAGTCAGTAACTAGGTACTCATAAATTATATAACCACTAAGTAGTTAAATAATTAAATTTTTAATTTTGTAATATTTCTTTATGTTGTAGGTTGTGAGGTCGATTGGCAAGGATCCTACTTATTAGAAGTGATTGGGTTCTAGCTAGCTAAAGGTATACATTCACTAACTTCTGTTATTAATTAATTATGAATGCTTAGAAGAGTTTTCATTTGTGGTGAAGTATGTTCTGCGATATATTGTACTGCGGTCAGGGTAGGTAAGGCCCAATTCTAGTGAGTTGCCTGCCATATGTGATAGTTCTGTTGACAGTGACAGGTGAGGCGAAGACCGTTGGGAGAGAGAAATGTCAGAGTAGTGGATGTGTGCCCAAAAAAGTGATTTCTTTTTTTGTTGTGTGCCTTTCCAAGTTTTAACAGAGGGGACAGGTCGCCAAATTTCTAAAGATCGTGTCAGAGGTATACCACGCAAGCGACCTCCGAGATAATGACCTATCCCGTACGTACTTTTGTATTCTGTTTCCCAAATGACCCCTAAGGGCCTCCTCCTTAGATTTAGGTGTTGTTTGTCTGTTTAGTATGAAGTTTTAATCTTTGACTAGCTATCCAGATATATCAATGGAGAATGGTATGAGATTTGGACTAACCTTCCGGTTTTACTCGTTCTTAGTGAATGAGTTGATTGGTTTATCCACTTTGGGCCAGATAATGGGCCCAATTTTCTTGGTGGGCCTCTGTGAGAGTCCACGTATCCCTTATCAGAAAACACGTATAACAAGTATTATGTTCAATCTTTAGTTAAACAAATGAATACTTTCATTTTCACCAAAAAGTAAAAGTAGTGTGGTGGAAAAAACTATTTTTTGAGAGCTAAAAATTGAAAACACAACCAAATAGCCTCTAAGTCTTTTGACCAACAAGAGTTTTTTTTTTCTTATAGTGACGTTTTCAAGAATATGTATTGCCTTGTGAATTATATATGTTGGCTTTGGCTGTCTAGATATAAGAAAATTTATTGGATGGGAGGAAAAGTAAATTAGGATTTCCAAATTTATTTTTTACTTGGTTATATGACTGATACATGTAACAGTAGATACTGGATTAATGAAGCTGAACCATTTGTTAAATGGGGTTGTTGCTAAGGCATTAAATTCTGACCATGATAACATGAGTTGTTTTTACATGACTCATGAGAACAAAGTTTGATAAATGAATACTACTGGGACAAACATTGAGTACTTTCATTTTTCTTATAGGAAATTCAAATAAGCAAGAAGACTTTGCATTCATATTCAGGTGTCTGTTCTTGATGTAGTTAAGATCTCTTACATAAATACAAAACGATATATATTATGAAAATACTTCTTGTTATTCGGTGTTTGAACAAGGCTGCGCTAGCCAGAGCAGTCGGATGGTGAGATGATGAGATCTTGTTTTTATACACACTAGTTTTCTCAATGAACTATGGCCTAATACAATATGTATTGTTTCATTTCTAGCATACTTTTTGTATGGATGGTGAGATCCTGTTTATATACACACTAGTTTTCTCAATGAAGTATGGCCTAATACAATATATACTGTTTCATTTCTAGCATAGTTTTTGTATGGAGGCTAACTTTTTTGTGTTCACAATCACATATAAACTTTACCATTGTTTGTCACTAAGCCAAGACTCCAATGAAATTACAAAATTTTCAATATTTTCTATTATAGCTTATGTAAATATTGATACAAGGGGAAAAAATAAAACGCAAAACATGTGTGTATTTTGAACAAGGCAGTTCTTTTTTTCTGAGTATGAGAAGCTAACAGCGAAAATGGAAGAGATTTGTCTCTGCTTTTAAGTGTTTCAACAATTGAAGAAAATTTCCAAGCAATACTAATTCCGGGTACCAAATTTGGACCTGGTTAACATTCCTTCAGATTGAACCGAGAAGACCACCAATTATTTCATCATAGACACACACGAGTCATCGTCTGAAAATATTTTCTAATGTTTCAAATTAGAAAACTACATGGCCTCTTCATTCATATGTAATGAAATCTTTCAGTTTTTGGTATGGAAACCAAGCCAACTTAACTTTAAAAATCCTCCTCAACAGACATGTAAGGTCTCTCAGCACCTGAAAATTGAGACAAATGGATCAAGAAATGAATAGCTTGTGAGCTTATTCAGCCATGTGAAACAAATCTAAAGGGTGTGATTTTTCAAGTTCTAGTCTCATAACTTCCCTTTTGGTTTGTTGTTAGAGAGCCTGAACCATAGGTAGGAGCTAGCTAATGGATAGCTCTAGGCTTGTTGCTCTTTATGCACTTAAGCCAGCCCAATTCTTGAAAGCAACAAGTGCTTCCATTTTCCTAAAGTTCCTCCTCCTCAACTTTGACACTTTAAGCTTCTTGTGGGTTTCCATAAATGCGTGCTTGTACCTCCACTTATCCACAAAAATCTTCATCTCCTTAGATTTCTCAACAACTTGCATAACTGCATCAAAAAAACCTCCCTTGACAAGAGCATAGAGGAAGGCATCAACCAAGGTCTGATCAAATTTAATCCCCTTCTCGCCATCAATTGAAACATTTCGCTTTACTTCATTCCAAAGCATCAAAACATTGAAATATTTCTCAGCAGACACATAACCACTAATCAAAGATAAATATGTCTGTTCATTTGGTTTGAACTGCAGGAATATCATCCTTCTAAAAGTCCTCCTTGCATCTTCTAGTCTCCCAGCCTTACAAAAGGCATGAATTATTGAATTCCAATCATGGGTACTAACTTCAACTCGAGGGTCCTCAACGACCTCATCTAGGAAAGCTGCCATTAACTCTGGCCGATGATTCTCCATCAATCCTGTCATTACGGTAAGGTAACTGCCCTTCAAATCAGATACTCTTGCTTCTCTCATGTCCCTGAACAAAGTAAGAGCAGACTGAAAATCATGACTAGACATGGATGCTTCTATAAGAGCATCATATGTTCCCGCATCCAACTCAAGCCCCGAGTTCCGAATATCCATGACCAACTGAGTGGCTTCAGCAGTTCGATGTTCTTTGCAGTAAGCCTTCAAAATTGGCAAATAAACACCAAGCCCCAAGAAGCTTTCTTGAACATTCATTTCATCCAGAATGCTGTGTGCTTTGTCTGATAATCCAATATTAACACAGGCGCTAATGACACCATACCCAACAGATTTATCAACTATAACAGTAAAAGTCTCTAGCTTCTGAGCTTCAATAATCAAAGTAGCTAAAGCTTTGACTTCACCATTTTGAAGAAATCCTTTCACAATTTCACAATAGGTTTCTTCACCTAGATTCAAGCTTTCTCCACCTTCTCCCAGACCACACAAAATAGTAGCTGAAACAGAATCTAAATTACCAGACATCACATACCCACTAATCAAATTACTCCTAAAAAGCCCTTTAGTGGAAATACCAAACCCAACCATTAAACACTTTAACTCAGCTATTTTCTGCTCAAGACCCTTAAGTGCATACAGATAAGCAAGATAACCAAAACTGCTTTCATCAGGACGAACACCCAAAACCGACATTGTTTCGACAACTTTCTCAGCTTCAATCACTGACTTTAGCTGATGACAACAGCCCTCAAGCGCCGCATTGCAAGCTGACAAGTCGGGTTTCATAAACCTCAATTTCTCATCCAGAGCAATCCTAGAAGTTTCTTCGAAAACCCTCAAAAAGGCCGGGAAATTCTCATGTTTTTTACTAATTTCAACGAGCACATTTCCCCAAACACTAAAGGGAACGAAAAACCTATTCTTGAACATGCACCTGATCAAAGCAAAAGCAGGGGCAGAAGTTTTGGCACATTTGAACGAGTTTAAAAGAGATTCAACTGTTTCAAACTCTAACAGTCCTGGGTTTTTCTCAACTAGATAAACGGCAGAGGCAAAAGCCCTTTTGAGATTGTGAACGTCTTTGAGCGAAGACAAATGGGAAATTAGTGAATTGGCGAGAGACTTACTTGGGAAGGCGGAGCCACTCGTGAGAGCCTTGAAGGACTTCCAAGCTTCATCAGTGTCATCGGTGAGGAGGGATTTGTGGAGAGTGGTCTCTAGAGAGGTTACGGTGTCTGAGTTTAGGGTTTTAGGGGGTTGAGTAGGGAGCTTGGTGGAGGGAAGAGGTGGGTCTCTCTTAAGGGCGAAAATGGAGGGTTGGAGAAAGGAGTAAAGGGTTGGAATTTCAGGATTGGAGGAAAAGGCTCTGTTTGGAAGCAGAGAAAAAACTTTCCTCCACATTCTATGATACTCGACAAGCACAGTTTCGGGCAACTCACATCGTCTTCTACAATACTCTCTCCAAGATTCGATTTTTTGGTTTCTTGTAACTTATATTGTCTAGGAAGAATTATAGTGAAGGCTTCGGAACTTTTGGGGAGAGAGAGAGAGAGAGAGGTGGGTGTTGGGTTACAAAGTAGCCCTACTTCTAATGTTACTTCTCTAAATAAATAAAGCTTATAACCATTTTGACCTTGTTATGGTTATTCTTAACTAGAATTGGGCTACTCTGCTTTCATTCAGTGTAGCGAATCTGCCATGGAAGTGTCGTCATCATCATCACCACCACCACCACCGAGTTTTATATTGGAAGAGTGGAATGGTTCTTCTTCAACCAAGCTCTCTAAAACTGCCACCATTACTGCCTCTCCTTCACTCTGTATCCGAAGGTACTGTTTCAATTTTTCATCTTCCTTGCCATGATTCTTCTTTCTGTGTATTTCCCATTTCGTTTAGTTTTGTTTTGAATGTATTAGATCGACCAGCTATTTCCACCATGTTTGGGGGCGAATTCTCCAAGCGTTTGTACCTGAGGCAAGCTTTGCGGATTTATTGTTTCAATGATTTGAACTCTTATGTATAGAATTATTCTTATTATGTTCAAGATTTGAATGTTATTGATTGTTATTTTAATCTTGTGGAATGGAAGTGCAGGGTTTTCCAAACAGTGTCACCCCAGATTATGTCCCTTTTCAAGTCTGGGACTCCTTGCAGGTAATAATGCAAATGGAAATGTTGTAATGCTGTGAGATAACAAAAATGGAGATAATTTTTCTTTTTCTATCTTTTCATTTTTCAGGGTCTTTCTACATACATTAGGACCATGCTTTCTACACAAGTAAGCTTATATCCTCTGTCAAATGTTTGAATTGAAGTTGTATTATGGTACTGATCACTTTCTTTTAAAATCCTTAAGGCTCTGCTAAGTGCTATTGGTGTTGGAGAAAAATCTGCTACTGTGATTGGTGCTACATTCCAGGTAAATTAACTCTACATTTTTTTTTTTTTTTGATAAAGACTTGAACAATTTTCATGTTATTGAGCTTTGCAATAAATGGTCTGAAGGGATTTTCTAACGCTGGAACTATTGCAGTGGTTTTTGAGGGACTTAACTGGAATGGTTGGAGGTATTTTATTCACATTTTATCAGGTGCGTTTTGTCATTCTGAAGGGATTTTCTAACGCTGGAACTATTGCAGTGGTTTTCTCAAATGGATGCAAATTAGAAACACTTGGCTACTTCTTGTGTACTTTACTTTTTTGGGGTGTTCAAGCTATTTCAAATTTCTTTCGATATGTTTTTCAAAAAAAAAAAAAATTCTTTCTATATGATCTAATCTCATATATATTATTACTTGTCTTTAGCTTAAAAATTTTGGGCTTTCATAGGGAATCTGTACCCATCTCTCTCCAACTCTTGGATTAATGACTCTTTAATTATCAGGGTTCAAATCTGGATAGCAATGCCAAAATGTGGCGTTTGGTTGCGGATCTTATGAATGATCTGGGTATGTTGCCATCAATTTTCTCTTTTTAAATCCAAATCTAAAGATGAAATTTCAAAGTCTTTTTTTCAATACCTAGACAGTTTTTATAGATGCTATCACATAGTTGACTTCCTGTAAACATGCATGGGTGTTATTATCATGTTTATCTTTTCAGTTGGTTCCTTATAATTTATTTTCTCAACACTTTTAACTTTCAGGGAGATAAGAAGTTTCTATCATTATGGTACATTTACATCTTTTAGAACTGCTGATAGGTGAAATGAATGAAATGCTTTTTCTGAGTCTTGTATACCTGCAAAACTCAAGTGTCTATATCTCTCTTAAAATCAATGTTAGCTTAACTTGATCAGTTATCCTCCTTTTGTATGATTGAGGCTGTCATGTAATAATAATTATGTGTAGAAATCTGGGTGTTACTGTTGGTCCATGAGAAATGAGAATCGACATTATTTTTTTGTAATATCAATTGTGAAAGACAATAATGACATTGGTTTCACTAATTTGATAATTATATGCTGTTTGATGAGACTGAGAATCTAAGATTATGGGAACTTTTTAGCCAAATGACGAAGCTAAGTTACAATTTTTAAAACTGTCAGAGGATTCATATTAACTGTCACTGACTTAAAGTTTGTTAGGCCATTCTACCGGCCTTTGGTGTTCGAATTACCATCTCGCTTTAGTACTGGTTTTTCTGTTATGGCAAGAACTGACGAGCAATGCTTTTTATTGGTGGCAGGAATGTTGATGGACCTGACTTCTCCACTATTTCCTTCTGCTTTTGTTTTTGTAGTTTGCTTAGGGAGCCTATCGAGATCATTCAGTAAGTTCCTTTGATCTAGAATAAGAAAGAAATCTGGCACTCTTGCTTAGTTTCTTGTTGACTTTCATATAAATATATATTATATATATATATATTTATATATTTATATCTTTTTTGGCAAAAGTCATGCTTTTTGATGTTGCTGGTTGAGTTGAGGCATCATTCTAACCATACGCCAAAACATTAAGACATCAAAGGCATTGTACTCAAAGTAATTGTTCTTAATTTGTAGCTAAACCTCAACAGTAATAATAATTGCACTTTTAAATAATGCTCCTTGATCAGAGTTGCAACTTAGTTCTTTCCTTTGTTTACTTAGCTGGTGTTGCAAGTGGAGCAACTAGAGCTGCTTTGACACAACATTTTGCTCTTCAGAATAATGCTGCTGATATCTCAGCTAAGGTAATAACAAAATATTCTGGCTGCTTGATGAGGACCCTGAAATATTGTTTAGTAGTTTGTGCTGACCATTAGATTGTTTTGCTATATTGTAAGGAGGGAAGTCAAGAAACACTAGCGACAATGTCAGGTATGGCATTGGGTATGTTTCTGGCCCGCATTACCATGGGACACCCACTAGCTATCTGGTTCTCATTTTTGTCTCTTACCGTGTTCCATATGTATGGTAAGTTCTGGTGGTATGATTTCTGTTACTGCATTATTACTTTCACATTATCGAGTGCACTGAAACAGAAGTGTCTATTCTATGTTCTGTAAGAGCTAAAATATTAAATCTTATTGTGGAGCTCTCGTCTGTACCACTCAATAGATGACTTCCTTTCCATGCAAGAACTAGGTTATGTTGCAGAAAACAGTGAGCTGGTACAGGGGTTAGATCATTTTGGTCTTCTTTCTTTCTGATCTCAGTGTGGGGGTGAGGTGACATCCACTTCAGGAAACAGTAGAATAATAGTAAATCAGAAATCCTTTTCAAGTTTCAACTGACAATAAAAAGAATCATATTTATCCAAATGTAAATAAAATGGTTTCGTAGTTTTGGTACTTGTACTGTAAATGTTTGTTCTGGTAAGTAATATTTCATTTTCTGTCTACAGCAAACTACAAGGCTGTCCAGTGTCTTGCTCTGTCTTCAATAAACCCTCAAAGGATTTCAATTCTTTTGCAGCATTTCATGAATACTGGCCAAGGTGATGCAGTAGACCTTTCATAATTTATACCTTAAGCCTAAACTTTATGTTCTACCATACCTTGTCATAACATAAGGTTAAGAATATAAATTGTCTGGAAAAGGTGCATTTCAGACAGATATTGGCCTTCTGAAAATGTGCAATCTTCCCACTGATTTTAGTGAAACTCTTTAGACTGAGATCTGACCTTAAGAGGGCATGCTATTTTAAGTAGGAGAAATGAACTTGTCATATTTATTTTCATTTTACAAAATATTTATTTAGAATGCAACTGTATTCATACTTTTTGTTATGTGGCAGCAAATGTATCACCTTGTTCTGTGAAGTTTTGAGTTTGTTTCAATATCTTGAAGCTCCTTTGCATAATTTAATGTTCTGATTCTGTTGCCAGTTCTCTTTGCTGAACAGGTATCTAAGATGGAACATATTCTACCTATCTGGGCATCTTCATGGAGATCAAAATGTTCAAACCTACTACATATGCAAATACGCTTAGGGGTGAGGGTCTCTGCAATGAGTCACCCAGAACTGTGAGTTTTTAAAGTTTTTTTTTTTTTTACTCCAATATTTTTAATTCCTCAAGGTATTAGGAAAGTCCTCTGCATCTTAAAATTTCTCTGTGGTTCCCTCTACTATTGGAGCATTTCACATTCTAGATAAGAGGAAATATGTTGTCTTAATTTGCAGCACAAACACAAATATAATTTCCTTGTGCTGCAACTTAATAAGTTGATTCTAGCCTCATAATGTGAAACTACAGCACTGTCAGTCTGACTGAAAATTCAATTTAATATTTTTACTAGGACTGACCTGTTGCGTAATGCCGGTTCACACTATAGAAAAGGTTAGTTCTACTTTTTTTTTTAACAAAAGGGATTTCAACCTCTAATCTCTGGCTGATTTTAGCTCTCATTATTGCTCTTTTCAGCGAAGTACGTACTAGTGGAAAGGAATGGAATTATCAGTGTTATTTTGCATAAGGATTCTACTTCTGAAGATGTCTTGCAGTCTTTTGTTCATGCTTATGTGATGGCAACTCTAATTGGTAAAACCAGTTCCATTCATACAGAAAGCCAATCATGGATTGATGCAGAGTATATACTCTTTCTTCAGAAGGTATATTGAACTTGTTTCTTTTTCACTGAATTTTCATATTTATCAATCGAACAGTTGTATGATTAGCAAACATAACATAAAAAGTCAACTAAGTACTTCACACCCTTATTCATCAACTTCAAGTTTTTGACCAAGTCATTGGAAGAGCTCATTTCACTCTTGCTTTCAGCAGACCAGTTGTCCTCATTGCTACAAAACATCAATCATCCCTTATCTTAAACCAGATTGGGGTTTCCTACTTTTTCTTCTAAGAGGACTTGAAGAAACAAACTTTATACACACACACATATATATATATATATAATTTCATCTGTGACAAAAATTATATAGTTTTCTATCACAAAAGAAAGCTTCTTTTTTATTTTTCTCATTATTTCTTCTTTTTTGTGCTGCAGCTGAAGTTAACAGGTTGGAAAACAGAGCGCCTTCTGTCTCCCTATATCAGTTGGAGGGCAAATTGGAGCTCTGGGTCTTTAGATGAGAAGCTGGATTAACCAACATATCTAGTGCATTGAATTGAGCTCTGAACCATTTTATACTGATTATATAAATACATATATATATATATATATATATATTATGTATGAAGTTACACATAGCTCAAGCTGCCTTGAACTTATTTTATAATATTGTAACAGAATAAGACTATTGCTCACATTCACAACGACACTGTTAGACAGTTTAACACCATGATGTTTTCTTATCTAGGAGTTCCTTCTTATTTTAGAACAAGGGCTTTAATCGAAATGGCAAAATTTTGGCTCTTTTGAGTAGCAACTAGATTTAAAGGTCTTTAATATGTTGATTGATGTGCTGCCTAATGTAGGAAAATCTGTACTAATGTAAAAGCTATTACATCGACGTCCAAGTGAAGAAAAAGAGGTATAGACTAAAATAAAATTTTCAAATCCATGTACTATAACTAGTTTAGTTTATTTTCTTGTGGGTGGATATTACACCTTACGTTTCTTATTTTTACTTAGCATATTACACGATTCTAAAATTGAGCTTCAAAAACAGAACTCAACAATAAGAGAAACAAAGTAAGCTCGCAGAAACCTTCCTTCTTGTATACACAGTTGTTTGCTTGCTAATGTTAATGCTGGCAAAATTATACATATTTGCAGCCAGTTTACTCATGTAATTAAACATCTTTCACCAAAGACCAATAGGGAAAGCTTTTGCAGGCATCTTGATGAAAAAGTGAAAACATGTTTATATATTAATGCTTTAACACCCCCAACCCACAAAAAACAATAATATTTAAAAGAAAAAAAACTATGTAGGTAATTGCATCTTATTTTCGATGCCCAGATGATGCCATAAGAACAGCAACAGCTGCAATAAACATAAACAACATGCTGAGAAGCAGTATATACGTTCTTCTTGATGATTTTCTGTACTCTCCAAACAGAAGAATTCCCCAAAAAGTGCTCACTAGTGGAAGTGCCTGCCCATAACCACCCCAAAAAAAGTCCATATTAGTAATGTGATGCATCCTAATTCTGTTCAAATTTTGCACAAACAAGTTTATCCCACAAAGAAAATATGTTTGGAATCAAGTTACAAAAGATGTATTTGAATTTTGAACCAACCTGAACGGCATCTGCTGCAGCATACCCTGCAGCTTGCCCTCCCATGAATTGGAGACCATTGCCAAACCCGCAGAGAAGACCGGCCAGTAAGGCCCAGCCTCTGCCATTCCAATCATTCACGTAAGCCTTGAAAGATGATCTAGGTAAGTCCAGCACAGGGTAGTAAAGGAAGGTGATGTTTAGGATGATTGCAATGACAAAACATGATACCGAGAAGTAAAAGAAGGCAGTGTAGACAACCAAGTGAGGAACCCTGTCTTTCAATGTATGCCATTGATCGTTTGTTGCCAGGTTAAATGCTGGTGAAAAGAGAGAAAAGCAAACACCAGCAAAGAAACATATGGCCAGTCCAATTGATGTGTTTCTCCCAAACACCTGCATTGTCGTTAAGAATCTCAAACATTTGGATTTGTATGTAATGAACATCTAACATCTCAAAAGAAAGCATTTTCTAACAAAAGAACTGAAACTACCAACTTTGATTGATCTTTTTCTCTCAAGCTGCATAAGAAACTCTGCAGTTCCAACTTTAGCCTTCTCGGAAGAGACACTGCCATCTTCTAGATCTTCTGACCCAACTGATGTCCAGTGTTGACAAAAAAAAAAAGTCAATAACTACTACCAGTTTATAAATATAAATCACATTAGAGCTCCACTGTAATTCTTACCCTTATCTTGCAATGTTGACATCTGTAAATTTCTGTCAAAAGTATTAAATTTAGGAAAGCATCAGCCTATACTCTATAATAGAAAAAACAAAATATACACAATTCTACTATTCCGCAGTTATTGTTTTTGCAACACGTATAATATTTCTCTTTTCAGTGAGTTTTATTGGCTTTCCAAATATTTATTAATTTGCATAGCACCATCTTTTGTAGAGTCACCTATATTTTCTGGTTTCTCAGGCTCACCATAAAAATATTTACATATAAATTGGACCACAGCCACCCTATAATATTGATGCTGTTCTTGGAGCAACATACCCTTCCTTCTGATCAGATGACAAACTTCCAAGCTTTGCTTCATTATCAGCTGCATTGGATGAGTGAACAGCAGATGCAAGACAAACTGCAATCAAGAAGCATCCAACGCCGGGGAAAAGGATCTCAGCTCTGTTAATTTGGTCGTCTAAAAAGTAGTTCATGGTTGTTCCTGTTGTTGCCACCAAAATCAAAAGCAGAAACCATTTTTCAGTATATAGCTGATAAAGTGAAAGAGGTGTCAACAAAAACAAACGTCACTATTTCAAGGCTGTCTGATAAAAGAGTGAGGGAACCTATAACAACTGTTATGCTTGAAGTGATCACTTCTGTAACAGACAAACCAACAAAAGCCCAAGCATACTGAGTTGAGAGATTTCCCAGGCTAAGGACCACTCCTCCTAACATTGCAAATAACACAGAGGGCCAATTTTCCTACATCAATAAGCGTATATGAATCAGAAGCAGTTACATGATTCATAACTAAATGTCATAAATATGTACATGGGAAACTCACCTGAGAGAGCTGAATTAGAAAGTTGGGCATCTCAGGTGTGCTGTTTCCAATTTCACCAAATGTAAATGCTATAATTACAGCAGCCAAGAGATTAGTGATTGAATAATCAAGATAGGTGTGTTGAGGCAACTTGCCTCTTCTCTCTAGAAGGGTCAAGATAGCAGGCCATGTCCCTAAGAAGAGGAGAGCTAGAAGCATGCAAGCTATGGCACCTCCTTTGCTCTCCACCACATACATATTTTAGTGCACTTTGTGAAAATTCCCAGTTGGTGAAGTAGTACTCAACAAAACAATATCAGAAAGATCCTGTAAAGAAGACTCTCCACTAATTTTTGAAAGTAAAAGAAAGATAAGGAAAAATGAAAAGAGAGGGATCAGTATATAAGACCTGAGACTAACTCCAAGTTCATAAAACTGGTGAATCATCAGAAGACAAACATGCCTTAATAGAAAGAGGGAAAAAAAATCTTTTACCAAATTAGAATATCAGTAGTCAGTAGCCTTTATCAACCACCCATGAAAAGGTTAAGTCAAAAACAAAAACAGTTCGTAGACAGAATCCTTTGAAAGGAAGATTATAAATGAAATACATGAACATTTCTTAATTAGAATTTTCAACTCTTCTTACTAAATTAATTTAACTATAAATATTAATTTTAAAATATTAAACTATTAAATTTTAATCTAATAACAAATATTAAAAGAGACATTTAAATTTTTATAATTAATTTAATTACTTAATTTTAAAATATTTTTTTTTTACAATATATAAAAAAATATGTATATAAATAAAATATTTAAGTGAAACTCAATTTTTGTTCTTAAATTTTTTTTTAACTCAAATTTTTTTAATACTAATATCATTTATATATTTACTCATGATAAAAGAAACAAACCGAAACGCGAGAAGTATTATCAAACTCTGTCACATCATATTCTCTAGTTTCTCATAGATAGCCATTAGCCATTCTCAGTATGGAGCGGAAGCAAAAAAGAAGTTGCTTCCTTTCATGAAATTTCTTGGTTTCCTTATAAATTTTTAAAATGTTATAAAATTATTATGAATAATATAAAATATATAAGAAAAGAAGAAGATAAAGATCAAGAGTGAAAACGTAAATGAAAATTTTTTAACTCTTTTATTCTAATAGGGTGAATTTTTATTTATACAAAAATAAGACTAAAAAAATGAGAAACTGAATCAATATAAAAAAAAAATCAAGTATTTATGGTGATAATTAATTTTGTAATTTAGACATCTATTAATGTTAATTTCGAACATTAGCATTGTTAACTCTCGAGATCAGCCAACTGCTAGTCGGGAGATCAACAGGGACATGTCTAGAATGTCGCTCCGAAGGCTTAGTTGTATTTGCTCCTCCGAATGCACTGAAGTAATTTGGCATGCTCATGGTGGAAATTCACCCAGCATGCACATGACGGAAACTCACTCGGCATGCACACATTGGAGAGAGTCACTCGGCATGCACACATTGGAGAGAGTCACTCGGCATGCACAAAGTAAAGTCACTTAGCATGCACAAAGTGAAGTCACTCGCCATGCACAAAGCGAAGTCACTCGGCATGCACATCATGAAGTCACTCGACCATGCACGTGCATGCACAATCAGTTAGCATGCTCGAGAGTCACTCGACATACACACTCGGCTAGCATGCTCGAGAGACAATCGACATGCACACTCAGCTAGCATGCTCAAGAATCACTCGGCATGCACACTTGACTAGCATGCTCAAGAGACACCAGGCATGCGCAGTCGAATAGCATGCTTGAGAGTAACTCGGCTTGCATGCTTGAGAGACACTTGGCTAGCATTCTCGAGAGCCACCCAACATGCACACTCAGCAAGCATGCTCGAGAGTCACTCAGCATGCACACTCAACATGCCCTCCCACAATAGCATAGCTACACTTAGTAAAATTTTCCCAAGTGTTAAGAAGAATGAAACAAGGGTACTATTGATTGTGGATTTAGCCAACCGACACAGAGTCTAACTAGGATTAGATTTTGCTTATGATTGTCACATGTGGAATAATAATAAATGTGGATTTCCACTGATATGATAATCATCAATGTAGTTTACTTACACCTTGGATAAGGGTTATCTCATTTCCAGGGCATTGGCGAAGTAAGCTTAGATTGGATGTATTGTTATACATCGGAGTGGACCGATGTTTAACTTGGATAAGATATCATAAACTTACTGTAATATCTATCTAAGTCAATATCACTCAGTTGATCTTAGTTTAATGATCTCAATCTTGAAATGGTTAGGTTCTAGTTCAATTGTATTATTTGTGTTCTTTGATTTGTTCGTTAAAGTTGACCAATTGGATTTTCTCGATACTTACATATTGAGAACATGGTAGTTCAATTGAGTGAGAGCGCTAATCATAGATACAAAATCTATAGCTTCTATACATGCATAGAAGTGAAATGATGATTTCCTTCAACTTGACTTAATAGAGATAAATGGTGGAGTACTCATTTTAGTAATCATATTAGTTTACTGAAATATCATTTATAGGTAGCTAAGTGTTTTAAAGATAAAATACATTAAAAGGTAGAATGGTAAATTTGTCCATACTCGATGTAGATCATCTATAGAGGATCATTGACAATTTGGATTGAAATAATAGATAATTAATAGCGTATCTATATCTTGGAACATATAGAGTGTTCTATAATAATTAAGAGTGCAATTCCCAATCTATAATGGAGTCAGGAGGAATTAATAAGATAGAGAATTTTCTTAATAAATTCTAGAACTAGTTATTGGAAGCTTGATTATATAGCCCCATAGTCCCCGCACTAGTTGAGATAATACCGGCTTGTAGACTCAGTTAATTGGCTTTAATTAATCAATTAGAATTTTAAATTAGACTATGTCTTATTTATGAATTTTCACTAAGCAAGGGCTTAATTGTGAAGAAAAGAAGTTTTAGGGTTTATTTATTAATTAAGAGACTTTGTAGGGTCTAATTGATAAATAAGTTAAATGGTAATTTTATTTGATAATTAATTATAATTATTAAATAAATAGTTTTAACATTTATAGGATTGAAATTAGAATATATGTCATTAGTGAAAGAAAAGATAAATTGTTAAATAAAACAGCAAAATTTTAACTAGTGGGGTCCACTAACTATGGTCGGCTACATAAGCATTGTTTTGCTATTATTTTATCTTTTTTTATTCCATATAACTTAAATCCTAAACCCTAGAGGAAATATTATAAAAGGAATAAGATGACTCTCATTCTCATAAACCTAATAACCTAATTTTCTTTCTTTGTTAGACAACTAGAAATTGAGACCTCCTTCTTTGTATTTTGAAATACTTCTCCCTCTTCTTCTTCATTGAATTTCGAGCCATTAGTGATAGAGTACATGCCCACTCATATCAAGGCAAGTACTCAATCATAGTGTTGAAGATTGTGAAGAATTCCAACACCTGAAGGATCTACGTTCAGATCTTTTGTTATACTCTGCGACAGAAAAGAACAAGAGTTAGAGATCTGGACGGAAGGAGTCATAACATTCCGCAGCTACCAATGTAAGATTTTCTAAACTTTATATGTGTTTATTTCATTATTTTAGGAATTCATGTTTAGGGTGTTAGATTATAGAATATAATCCAACATACTTGTTAGTAAATCTAGATCATGGTAAAATATGTTCCAGCAAATACTTCATTCTTTTGTCTCTCAAGTTAGTACAAACAAAAAGAGAGTAGGCTATTACCATTCTCACGGGCTGAACCTCTAGAAATTCTGGTGTTCTCTTTACTTATTATTTTTTTATTTCTATTATTTCTCTTATCTAATCGCTTTATTATCTTGACTCACTGTCCCTGGCTAGAAGTGATGTCAACAATCTTAATAGCCCACATTATTCTTTGTGTGTGGTGGATCGGTTTGGAAGACTACGGTGTGAGTTTCTAATCAACTAAAATGATACAACATACGAGAAGTTCGAGGATACCCTAGTAGTCATCAAGAGTTATATATTCTTTTTCTAAGTAATTTATTATTTTGATTATTTTGATTTAATGTATACATATTTGGAGATCCATTGGGTTATGGTACAATGATAATCAGATATTCAAAATCTTAACAGTTAACAACCAGGTACCTACAGAAGTTCCACACTAGTGACGGAGGGTAATTTTACTGCCAAAAATACGATTTAGGTACTTATCTGCTATCCGACATAAACCTTAAATATTTACGACGCAAATTACTCTAATTTTTTATTTTATTTTATTTTAAAAAACCGTGTTAAATTTACGTTAAGCGAGTTGTGTCGTATTTGATTCGTTTTTATTTTGTATCAAATCGTGTCAACTCGTTTCCAACTCACATCTAATTTTCTTAACTATAACCCGTAAAAATTATGTTTTGTTCGTATTGGTGTGTGTCAAACCTCATTTTACCACCCCCTTATGATATATAATTAAAAAGAATACTTAAACTTTGTCATAAAAATAATAAAGGCCTGTTATATTTGTTTAAACCAAGGCTCCCAATTGGTTAGAGACGGCCTGAAGTCAATATCTCATGATGCTGACAATTTTGAGTTCAACATACTGAATCTATTGCTTCATAAATGATAAGAAGAAAAAAAAACCTTTTGACGTATTCTTGTTCGAAGACGACATATGATTTTTTACGGTGAGAAAATATCATGCATGCGTTTTTCTTTAGACTAATTTTAATGTTAGCTACGAAAGTCAAGTGCTTACAACTTACAAGGGGCTTAATAGAAATTTTATTATTATTTTATGTCTACTTTTATAAATTATTTAATTTCTCCTGCACCATTTTTCAACTTCGCATACTAATTCACCTCCTACTTTCACATCAACCATTTTTCTTCATTATAGTAACTAGTAAGTATGAAAAGGACCAAATAATTAATGTATGGGATTGCATTATATTATGATTTAGATTTAGTATGCGGTTTCGCATTAATTTAAAACTGAACAATCTGACGAAAAAGATAAGAAAATAAAATAAAACCAATCGGTAGAGTTGAGTATTTTCTTTATTAAGCAATCGTGATTTTTGTAGTACATGCAATATTGCACTACAATGTCAATTACAGGGTTGTTTTTTGGAGCTCAAGGAGTTTAGATAATTAATTAACTAAGTAAGCAAACTAAATGAATATCAAATTGAATTT
Source organism: Cannabis sativa (assembly GCF_029168945.1). Lineage (NCBI taxonomy): Eukaryota > Viridiplantae > Streptophyta > Magnoliopsida > Rosales > Cannabaceae > Cannabis > Cannabis sativa. The sequence goes on along the minus strand of NC_083608.1, from coordinate 29,685,427 downwards.
TGCAGGTTATTTTTCGTAAAAGAATATTTAAGAGGTTACATATGGATCAAGCTGTCTTGGACTTATTTCAAGTTTAACACTATATGTGACAAATTAGGAGTTCTTTCTTGTTGTCAAAGTCTTTACCTTAGATTTAATTTTTTTCACTGTATTTCATCAACATTCAACATACTCGTTTTGTTTGTTCTTCTTTTAGCACTTTTTTCCCCCCGAGAGAAATTACTGCTATTATTGATGAAGAAGCTCATTTAGAATAACAGAAGAAACAGGTGTTGCTTCATTTGTATCTCTATAAACATAAGATAGTTTTAGTCCAGGAGGAAAATTGAATGACAAATGTTTTACAACCAAAATCAAATCATCAAAACACAGACACCATACATACAAAACTGAAGATTGACAGCTTGAGAAACTTTCAGAGCCATCTGTTTAAAATGTTTTATTGGTTAGTATCAAAGACACATGAAGATGATGCTTTATGGGAAATTGAAATCAAGAGAGAAAACAATAAAGTAGGTAGAACATCAAGTCAAGTGTCTTTGGAATATGAAGCAATATTTGAGTGAGCGTATGAGGTCTCCCAATTCTTGCCATCATGGCTTATAACCTCAACATGGAGCAGAGTACCAGGGTCAACGCACTTGAATGTGACTGCAACCCCATCTGGGTTCGAACGAGGAATATAAAAGGAAGTTATACCACAAACTTTGCAAAAGGTGTGTTTTGCAGTGTGAGTACCAAAGGTGTAAGTTGTGAGAAACTGATTGGAATCGCCCAAAAGTTCAAATCTTTTAGCAGGGACAATGAAGTGTGTGTTACCCCTCATGTAGCAATCTGAACAGTTACAATCCCAAGCTACAACTCTCTTTGGTGCTTCAACTCGCCATTTTACATTCCTGCAGTGGCAACCTCCATTGTGTCTAACTAATTCTACCTCCATTTACCAGTAGTAATATTAAAGGATAGTATACATAGACCTGACATGGCAAACAGTTAAAACAAATCACTAATTCAGCTCTTCACTGCAAATTTTCTGTTAAAAATTTAATTTACATTACAAAAAAAGATTTAATTGCTGTACGAAGTTAAAAAATAGAGAAATTAATAGCTAAAATTAGAATTATATGGACCAAATAGAAGAAGAAAAAAAGTCAATAAGGACCACCGATCAGATTATCGATTTCAAATAGCAAAATTATAATAACAATGCTAAAAAAGTTATCATCTTCACTTTATACAATGAATCTTTCAAACGAGACTGACTGACCCACCAATTATTTTACAAGAGTTACTAAGTTTAATTGTTTATAAATCTATAAAACTCTGTTGAAACTTGAAAGTTGTAGGCATCGGTGAGTAAAGTTTAGATGAGAGCTAATTTTGTGCTGGAATAAGGATAAGAAAATTACTTACCCGGGTTCACAGTTACACCTTCCCTTGACTTGAAGCCTTTTAGTTTCTCCGACAAAGCTCTCTCTCTCTCCTTCCTTCTCTTTTAGTCCCTTCAGTTCAGTTCAGCAACCATTTTTTTCCACAAAGAAAAGAAACTACAAAATCCTACCACTTGGGCTGGCCTCACTCTTTCACAACCAGTGGGCTTTTTATACATGCTATAGGCCCATGTATTAAGCATACATAATAACATAACACAAACGATTTTACTTTTTCTGTTTTTGGTGAAGAAAACGTTAAGAGCTAATATCAGCCAAAGCCCTCAAAAATTCAGAATGGTGCAAAGACGGCGTCCTCAAAAATTCTTATTTGAATTGTTAGTCTCTTGTTATTTTTTATGTTATAGTCGTTTTGGACTTTGGTAAGGTTCATGTCTTTCTCTCTCTTCCTAATTTATGTCGTTTTCCTTTCACATGTTATTGTCATTTTAGTTCATGTCTACAATCTTTCACTTACTATCAATCTCAGACTTGAGTAATGTCGTTTTGCGTCCGTGACAATGTAAACTCAAAACACACAACAAGTTCAAGAATCTAAGGATTTTCTTCTGTACACAACTGCTTGCCAATGATAGTAAATACAAGAAAAAACTTCAAAATAATAGCAATAACAATACATTAGAAATAAATTTAGAGAATATATGTACAGCAAATTTTCATTTAATTTACCTTATGAAAGCTCATGTGACCGAATTAGCAATATAGGGGGTAATTGACCAAACCAAAGCTTATGCAGCCATCTTGACAACATTATTATCAAACCATATGCTAACTTATTGCTTTACACAAAACACTAACCAAAAAAAACAAAGGGTTGTGTATGCAGCTGACTCCTATTTTCGATGCCCTGCTGATGCCATGAGAACAGCAACAGCCACAATAAACATAGACAACATACTCACTAGCAATATATATGTTCTTTTTGATGATTTTCTGTACTCTCCAAACAGAAGAATTCCCCAAAATGTACTCACTAATGGAAGTGCCTGCCATGCCAATCACCACCCGAAAAAAGTTCATATTAGTATGTGATGCATTTTGGTTAAGTTCAAATTTTCCACACACAAGTTTATCCCACAAAGAAAATATGTTTGAAATCAAGATAGAAAAGATGCATTTGAACCAACCTGAACAGCATCTGCTGCAGCATAGCCTGCAGCTTGGCCTCCCATGAATTGGAGACCATTGCCAAATCCGCATAGCAGACCAGCCATTAAGGCCCAGCCTCTGCCATTCCAGTCATTCATATAAGCCTTAAATGATGATTTGGGCAAGTCCAGCACAGGGTAGTAAAGGAATGTGATGTTGAGGATGATGGCAATGATGAAACAGGATATTGAGAAGTAAAAGAAAGCAGTGTAGACAACCAAGTGAGGAACCCCGTCCTTTAATGTATGCCATTGATCATTTGTTGCCAAGTTGAATGCTGGTGAGAAGAGAGAAAAGCAAACACCAGCAAAGAAACATATAGACAGCCCAATGAGAGTGCTCTTCCCAAACACCTGTACCAAGAGTTGTAATTATCAATTGTCATTGAGAGAATTTGAGATGTTGGGATTTGAATGTCAGGTGATGAACATCTAACTACTAACTTTGATTGCTCTTCTTTTCTCAAGCTGCACCAGAAACTCTGCAGTCCCGGCTTTAGCCTTCTCGGAAGAGACACCGCCGTCTTCCATTTCCCCATCTAACCCAACAGTCAATATCCAATGTTAAAGAAAATGTAAGAATTACTACATAAAAACAATCAAGGTGTAAAAAGATTAGAGCTCCAGATTTTTTTTTTCTTACCCTTACTAGGCAATGTAGAAATTTCCAACTCCCTGTCAAAAGTCAAATTTGTGGAAAACATCAGTCTATATAGAAATTCGCATGGCCAAGTATCGCTGTGTAGTATTTTCTCAACACTAGATTATCACTTTTCATTTATATGCATGAATTTTTTAATTGATTTCCCGTACTGAAAACTGTCTTCTACAATGCCATCTATAGTGGTGCAGCTATTTTTCTGCTCATTCTCATTTTGCATCAACCAACAAGCTCGATGCTTTCATTTTCGAAACTAATAACAAGAATTGCAGAGTCAACCTAATGGTTTAACCCAACACATTGACCAATTTCTATTACTGACCAAGTAATTCAGAAATGAATATAAACTAAATATAATTCTCATATAACCTTAATGAACTATACATACCCTTCTTTAGATGAAAAACCTTCAAGCTTTGCTTCATTGTCAGCTGCATTGGATGAGTGGACAGCGGATGCAAGGCAAACTGCAACCAAGAAGCAACCGACGCCGGGGAAAAGGATCTCGGCTCTGTTAATTCTATCGTCTAAAAAGTAATTCAAGGTTGTTCCTATCACCATTATTAAAGATCACAGCAGAAGCAAGAAAGTCAGCATCTCTATATAAAAAGACAACACAGATAAACATCAACATTTAGAAATGGCTAGAGAATGAGAGTGAAAGGACCTATAACAACTGTTATGCTTGCAGTGATCACTTCTGTAACTGATAAACCAACAAAAGCCCAAGCATACTGAGTTGAGAGATTTCCAAGGCTGAGCACCACTCCTCCTGCCATTGCAAACATCACAGAAGGCCAATTATCCTGCCACAGTCACCCTAACATGAATCAAAAACCAAATACATACATACAATGCAGCTCCATTACAGCAAACTGAAGGAAATTTTAGTATGTTGTTTCCCTTACAATACACAGAAACTTAAAAAGAAAGTGACTGGAAGCTTGCCTGAGAGAGCTGGACTAGAAAGTTGGGCATCTCTAGTGTGCTTTTCCCAATTTCACCAAATGTCAAGGCAATAATTATGGCAGCCAAGAGATTGGTTATTGAATAATCAAGATAAGTGTGCTGTGGCAGCCTGCCCCTTCTCTCCAAAAGGGTCAAGATAGCTGGCCATGTCCCCAAGAAGAGGAGGGCTAGAAGCATGCATGCTATGGCGCCTCCTTTGCTCTCTACCACATACATTTTTAGCCCCCTTGAGAAAACCCCCTCCTCACTCCGTGAAGTGATGAAATAAATATTATCAGATAAATCCTGCAAAGGAGGAAACAAGAGTAGATTATGGCTCCAATCAATGAAAACAACCATTTGAAGAAAATCTCAAATTGAAAAGCTTCCTTTTTGTGCTTTTCACATCGAATAGAAGAAAAAGATAAATCCCACATAAGATTGAAAGACAGCCACTCAAATGGAAGAAATTATATATCATCAAGGATTTTTATTCAATACAACTACATACCATAATACATTAATGGCAGAGTAAAATGATCTCAAAATTACCAACCAAGTTAACAACCATTAAGAATTTGTTTCTTAAAAAAAACTAAAAAAGAACAAACTTTTAGATACTCAACTACTATTCTCCAAGTCAAAACAAAAACAGAAACAAAAGTAACCTATGAAATGAAGTAAACAGGCCACACATGTTATTAAATGATAATAAAAAAATCAAAAGATAGGAAGATAGAAAGAACAGCCTACAAGTCACCCACCCAATATATGTTGGAGCCCAATTATTGGTGGTCAAACTTGTCCTGTCATGCATAACAATCAATATTCAATAGCTCTAAGGTACGGTAACTTTAAAAAAAATATCATGAAACACAACAGAAGAGAAGATATGTGTGTGGTGAGCTATGCACTCACTGGATTTTCCAAAAAGAAAAGCTTTTACTGTGTTGTGTACTTGGAGAACAACCACCGGCTCCGGCTGTAAGAGGTTTGCTTCCTTTAATCTACTCTTAATTATTATTGTTATTATTTCCTTTATAAAGTTTTATATTTCAGAATATTTTGGTCTGACTATCAAAGTTCATGAAAAAATATAACAAAGTCAATGGAATTTGCTTAACTGGTGGAATCTTGAATTGGGATTCCCTCGGATCCAGCTAGTTTCGTGGGGGCATAGTTGTTTATTTTTTTTTTTTAATAAGATATTATTATTTATGTGAATAATAATAATTGAGTTTTTTCTTTCTCGCCGTTAACGTCAATATCTCGCGAGAATTTGTTATCTATAACAATAATATACTTAAAAGATAGCTGTCGTCATGCTCTAGTTTAACAAATTAACACCCTTTTTTTTTTTTTTGCTCAAAACGTATTAACATGTGATCATACTTTATACATTATTAGATAAATAATTCTGTATCATAAGAAAACGACATGCACTGATTACTAATAACTAAAAAAACATGTAATTTTATAATAATTACTATTATTTTTATTGTGATGAGAATAATTAAATTACGAAACTACATTCTAAATTTGAAAATGTGTTTACAAGCCTCATAGAACACAAGCAAAATAACTTCACAAAGGGCTGAGGACACGAATTAACTGAAAATTAGCATAAATTATAAGAACATTTTGAATACAATTAGGATAATCTAACCACCAAATAGAGTTAACTATGTCAAAATAAAACATACTTAGCTAAGCTGAACAATAATATATTTACCTTTTATTTAATTATTTTGTTCATCTTTGTTCAAATTTATTTTTAATTTAATTTGGATTTATTAATGTATGTTTAATGCTTTTTGCTTTTAATGAATCTTACATCTATAAAGTGATATACATATATTCATATTCATTGCTTGAGGATTTAGTCTATATAGAAAATTAAGTAAACTAATTATGAAAACAATATTCTCACAAGAAATGAAAGATAATAATGGTACCTGTGTGATAAATTCTACTTCCCTTTTTGATTCTATTAATATTAAATAATAACATTTCCCCTTAAAAAAAACATTTCCCCTATATAGATTTAGTTTTAAACTAAGATTTTGGCCATTTAAAAAAAAAATAAGATTTTGGAAGAATAGAAGCTAGGTCACCTCATATATTAGACAAATAAAATAATAATTTAATTTAATTAAACTGATTGTGGATTATCATTTGCTAATCCGATTTTGAATTGGATCAATGAACAAAGTGCAGGTGCTAATCAATGTATGTTGACAATTCCTTTGTTTATCAAAGTGGTAGGCATGCTTGTTACTGTTACTGCAATAAATAAACAAAGCAATGAATTTAACCAATGGCAAAAGACAAGACAGCCGCACTCCTTAAACTCTCGACTTGCTTTCTTATTCACTATTCAAAAACTAGTGACTCTGAATCTGTGCTCAAAGAACATATAACTTAGACTAAGAAACGTCTGCGTCACGTTCCCTAGATAGCCCTCCAGCCACTCCTTGTATATAGTTTCCCAGCAAACGCTGATCCAATATCATATTCGGCAGCTGCAGTGCACACCAGTTAAAGCTTGCTCAAAGTTCATGAACAAAAGACACTAATATAGATTGGTTAGCGTTAAAAATGAAAACCCGCAAACCTTCTCTCCAAAGAAAATTTTGGTGTTGTTGGCAATGGCTTCGATAAATCTAAGCTCGAGAAATTGTGGGGTCAGCTTCAACTTGTTTGCTTCAGCTTCTTTAATTACTCTGCAATCAGGATGAGTAATTCCATCAGTGATTTTTTATATCATACCACTAAATTTCATGTATTGTTGAAAATATACCTGTAAAAGTCGGCATCTGCAAGACCCTTTTCCCGAGCCAAATACATTTGGTTCTCAATTTCATCCTGCTTTTTAGCACTTTCCTTTTCCATTAACTTCTGGTCCATGAGAATCTTACTAACACCAGCATTCTTCTCGGCTTCGCTGATAGCCAACTTCTTCTTAGTCTCTGACTCTTTCTCAACCACCTTTTGTCTCTCTACAGCAATCAATACCTATATGATCAAATCCAACTTGGATCAAAATGTAGGCCTTCACTATTAAGAATTGATGAGTAGAATAGCTCATTTATTCTTATAAATGCATAAATATTTCTAAACCTTTTTAATGTGGAAATCTTAACATGGATTATTAATTCTTTTTTTTTTCAAAAAAAAAAAACATGGATTATTAATTCATCCTAACAAAAATGATCCAAAGTTTGGGCTAATATGAGAAACTTCTATGTGTATTCTTTTAATAGATAAATACACTTGCAAGGACCTGAACCTTAAACGCTGCATCACTCCACACTCATTCACCCAACCACTTGGAATTATCTAAATGGTAAATGAACTTTGTATTGGTTCCTAAGGAGTATACCTTAGTGCGTTCCTCTTCCATTTGTTCAAAGTTTCTTCTTATACTTTCTGGGATAGTTGGTTTTGTGACACGAACACTAATTATTTCGATGCCTGGAGCATAACGTGTGCAGTCAACCTGAAGAGCATCTTTCATCTTTTCATCAATCTGGCAATATTGGGGGTACACTTTGTCAATATCAATCTTTGTAATAGAAGATTTGGACCAAAAACAAATATTGCAAACACAGCATGTACAATCCAGTAACGATTTAAAGTTCATTAAAATATGATATATTAGAGTGTGACCCGCATATCAAGCAATGAGACACAAGAGTGCAAAAAAAGAAAAAATTATGTTCAATGTTACATAGCACTCCTCGACAATTTAACACAATGTAACACTATGTTCAATGAACAGAAAGAATTGTGAATATCAACAAATCCTGCAAGCTTACTGTCCCTGTATGGATTAATACACCTACAAGAACATTAAGCATGATTTGTAAAATTGTGATACAATCACTTGGGTAGAACTCGCTAGCTTTTCCACTTAGGTAGAACTCACTCCCAGAAGCTAGCCTAATAGAGGTGGGTGCCTATACTACTAACCAATCTCATACTTGGTCAATGTGGGATCCTAACAATACACAGATTGTAGCAGACATCCACGGCAGCCCTCTTTACGGTGGCCTAATTCAAAGGGCACTCCTTCCGTATGTCGCCTCTTCCGCGATGTCGGTCCTACTTGAGAGTGCATGGCTTTGATACCACTTGATACAGCCACTTGGGCAGAACTAACTCCCAAAAGCTAGCTAAGAGAGGAGGGTGCCCAAGTAGTTACATATTGCTACCAATCTCATACTTGGTCAACCTAGTATCCTAACAAACTATTCAACATTAGACTGCCAATAAGTTTCTTAACAATTGACCTCAAGTAACAAATAGAGAACAAACTTGAAGGCTTGAGCTGCTAATATCTAAGCAAACAAAACTGCATTAAAAATTAAAATGATCTACCCACATTATCATCTATAAAAGGTTTTACCAAATTTTCTTAATTACCTGATCAAACACATCAATGTAGACTTCTTGCAGACTATGGGAGCTGCAGAACTGATTGATCTCATGATGAATCTTGTCATATATCCATGTGTTATCGTAATGCACTCCATAATTCATGAGAGTGTCATACACATGATCCTTACGAAGGCGGTTAACAACCTGAAGAAAGAATTCCAGCTGGTCACAAATTATAAAGATGCTAAATTTAGGCTTTGTAGTAAAACAAAATATAATGCCTCATCAATTTACCTCTATCTTCTCAAAAGTAATCATGACACCGCCTTTAGTACCACATGGAATATCCCTCACCTGAAATTTTGGACACAAAGACTCAAACTTAACGATGACAATTAACAAAATAGAAGTCTTCGTATTTTATAAGTTGAAAGCCAAAAGTTACCTGATCTGTCTGAATGGTTACTTGAACAGGCTCATATTGGGTAAGCAAAGGCATCTTGAAATGAAAACCTGAAGATACAGCATTACTACAAACATTCAAAGTAGAGACCATATGTAAGATTAGGAGAAGTGATGTCTGAAGTTAGGACCTGGATCTGAAATTGCCTTCAGAAGGGCACCTCCTCTCCAATATGCCCCAACATGACCTTCCGGGACTTGGTGCACAAGGGAAATGCTATTACTAGCTGTTGATGTTGATGAAAGCACCAACTGTAATCATCAACCCATCCAGTCAAAGAAACATATAAGATATTTCTTGTACATTCTCAGCCAATCTTACAAACTTATGCCAAACTTAAAAGATATGCTTCTTGATATTTCTAGATTATCAATTTATCAATACACTCTTGCTAAACTTTGGAAAAAAGACATCTTATAAAGTAGATGAAACCCACCATTCTCCCTTGAAAGTGAGGGGAGAATAAATAATTATTTAATTCCTTAAGTAGAAATATAATGTAGCTACATCATTTTGGAGCCTCTACTTCAAACCCGAGTTCTAAAATAATTCTCATAAAATTCAAATCTATGATATATATATATATACAACAGTGGATTTAGTCTGAAAACCACACAAGATTACACAAAATTTCAAATGATAATAGTGATCACAGAGCTGCTTGACATGCAGACACTTCATTTAAAATAGTAAATGAGCTAATGGAAGATTAAAATGAGATCAATAGAAGACAAATGATCACAAAGGAAACAACAAAAGATCAGATCCATGAGACGAAATTAAAAGCAATGCATCCCAATCTAGATTCTAAACCACAACATAAAGCGACGAGATTGAAGGAATAAGGAGCAGAAAGAAATCAATAAACCCTAAAATCTTAACAAAATGGACATAATCAATAAAACGAGAAATTAGGGAATAAAAAAAACATGAAAAAGACTTTAACGATACAGATACATTACAAAACCAAAATGGAATCGATGAATCGTATATATGCAATGTGAGAAAGCTAAAGCAAATGGAGACCAAGAAAAGCTACGAGTTAGCTGAAACAACGCATTGTGAAAAAGAAAGCGAAGTAAGGAACTAAAGCGGTTACCAACTTACCATGGCGAAAATGAAGATGAGTCCTACAAATAGTGTCAGAAGTCCAGAAGAAGAGTCGCCTCCGCTTTGAGATGGCGGGGGAAAAGGAGGGGGCCTAGGCTGTTGCTGTCGCTGAGATTGATCCATGGCGGTAGAGAATGACGGTTTTCTGATGATGTGTTTTTATAGCTTTCGCAGAGGAAGCTATGGCGGTAATAAGAATTTGGATAATTTAGACATTCTTGCAAAATTAATAGCAAATTTAGTTCAAAAAAATGGCTCAATCTTATATTTGGACTTGAGAAAAAATGGTAATAAGTATCAATTTGTGCTAAGCACATATTAGTAAAGGGAAATTTCATTAATTGACCCTAATAAAATACCCCATTTCAAAATATATACCCTCCACTAATTTATACAAATTAATTCCACTATTACTCATTTGTACCCAAAATACCCCTCAAATTTAATTTTCCTATTTTCTCTCTCTATTTCCGTCTTTCCCTCTTTCACTCTCTCTTTCTCTCTCTGTCGTTTGCTATTCCCTCTCTTTCCCTCTCTCGTTCTCTCTCTGTCGTTTACATCTTTCGAACATTACTCCACGACGACGACCCAACGACCCAACGACCCAACAACGCAGTCCACGACCACGACCCCAGTCCGGCCACCCACGACCCTGACCCTGACCCAACCCTCTCTCTTTCACACTATTCTCGTTCTCTCTTTCTCTCTTTCTCTGCCTATTGCTCTCGACATTGGAACCCAACCCACCCACACCCACGGCCGACATTGGAACCCAACCAATTTTCAGAGGTCGTAGCCACCAAAACCAGAACAGAGGTCGTCCCCAAAACCACGAACAGTCAAAGGTAAGTTTTTTTCTTATTAAAAAATAGAATTTTCATAGAGTTGGATGGGAATTTGTGTATGTTATTCTGATTAGATTGTTTTAGGATGTGTATACGAACTTGTGCTTGTTTTTCTGCATGTTAATCAGTAGTGTTTTATTGTTCAAACAAGTTGTCGATGACTTGTCGATAGGTTATCGATATAATGTCGACAAGATTGAAAGTGTTTGAGTCTGTGTTGTTAGTGTATGTCGATAGGATATCATTGGTATGTCGATAGGATGTCGACCTTATTTGGAATAAAAGTGGAGGTCTATAATATCGATAGCATATCTACCTTATGTCGATATCTTGTCGACCATTGTTATGTAGTTGATAATGTCGATGGCATGTCGACAGGATGTCGACAGTTTGTCGATATGCTGTTCACAAAGTTATTTTGTTACTGTTTTTGTCATAATATCGACAACATTTCGACAGGATGTCGACAGATTGTCGATATGTTGTCCACAATGTTATTTTTTACTGTTTCTGTGATAATGTCGACAACATGTCGACAGTATGTCGACTGTTTGTCGACCAAATTTTTTGTTTACTTACTGTTTGATAATGTCGACAGAATATCGACATGATGTCGATGTTATGTCGACTATTTTTTAATTTTTGTGGCAGTTATATTGATTTGTTTTTTGTTTTTTCAGATGGCTCCCAGACTCATTATTCCAGCACCCGAGCATTTCACTGGCCGCGTCACATATAGGGGCACTGGAATTTTTGCAAAAATTAAAGCTCGGTTTGAGGAGTTCAACCTTAATAACACGGCGAAGGAAAGCCGTTTCGGGAGCTTCTGGAATGCCGTACCACTGACATTCTCCTCGGTGTTATTTCACCAGCTGATGCTCCACAAAATGAAAGTGGATGCTCAGGAGGAGTTGAGGATGAGGTTTTATGTTGGTCGGAAGGAGGTCCGATTCGGTGCTTTGAGTTTGCACTCATTACGGGTTTGGACTTCTCCTCGGGGCCAACAGAAGAGGAGAAGGCTGCGTAGGTCGCGCGCTCGGGGTCAGACCGATTGATCAACAAATATTTCAACCGGTCTGATAGTGTGAAGACAGAAGCACTCCAACTTCAGTTCACAAACTGCCAGAACCCGGAAGACTTGTACAAGCTCGGCTTGTGCTTGTTTGTGGAGTCAGTGCTTCTGGGCCGCGAGGCCAACGCGCTGATCACGCCTCACATACTTAGATATGTGGAAGACCTCGAGTTCTTCTTCCGGATTCCTTGGGGGAAGCACTCATTCGCCAGACTCATGCACTCGCTTCAGAAAGACATGTTGAAACAGAACGCCAACTACGAGAAGAAGCTGAGTTCGGATGTTCAGCACGAGTGCAAATACACAGCATATGGCTTCGCACCTGCAGTCCAATATTGGGCGTACGAGGCCATTTTGGAGGTTGGCAAGAGGTATGGCACGAACCACGGGATTCGGTTCCCCAGGATGCTTAGCTGGACGAGCAAAGGCGATATTGGGAAGAAAGACGTCAGCGCATTATTTTCTAGACGGGTATGATTTTCACTTATGTTCTGAATAATTATTTAACATAAATGCTTGTAATAAATGCTAAATGGTTTTATTTTGATATTTTTTAAACCATAAACAGAATCTGGAAGTGGTGAAGGGGCTACTTCCACGAACAGAGGAGGAGGCATTTGTGAGGACAATTTCTTACGATGGTGTGGAGAACCTGGTTATGATGTTGTGGATGACACAGAGGCTGAGGCAGGTAGTCAGGTACCAGAGACTCAGGTCCCAGACACTCGGGAAAGAGACACTCAGGTACCAATTTTTGGAACTTTTTTTTATGTCTTCATTTTTTATTATTTTTGTTTTGTGATATTTGTTACATTGTGGAATTATCGTATGCTTACCGTATTTTTTTGATATATATTTTTTCAGGCCACTGGTTCAGAACCTCAGCCCAGTGCACCATCTTCATCAGGCGTTCGCGGTGCCGAGTACACTGATTTAGTGGCTCGGTTGGATAGGATCGAGGCTGACACTTAGGGTCTGTATGCTGCTCATGTCGAGCTGAAGAAGGCATACGAGACCAGCCATGTAGAGCTGAAGGGTGGTCAGAACGTAATTATGGAGCAGCTCAGACACATATTGGCCATGTTGAATCGTCCGCCAACGATAGCTTCAGCACCGGAGGCCCCAGCAGATCCATCTACCCCACCACCCGCTTCACCCCCGCAGGAAGAGGATGAGGTCTTCCCCGACGATTACGATCCTTATGAGGGAGCTCCAGCGACTCCGATCGAGGCACAACCTCTTATCCATGTACATGACACCGAGTCGCAGGGTGAGATTCTGTCCATAGAGGCACAACCTGCAGTGGTTAAGAGTCGGAAGAGGAAGAGAAAGCCTCATGTATGGTTCGGTGACTATACGGAGATGAAGAGGAGACATAGGCCATCTTCGACTTTTGATCCCCTGGAGCCACCGGATGAGAAATTGTTAACCACTTTCCGAAAGTGGTGTGTTGGACTCATTCCGAACCACCGACTTCGGGATTTGAGAAGTGGTGATTACGGTCCAGGATTCTTTTGGATAATGCTCACACCAAAGGAATGGCTTACAGATGACGTAAGTAAAGTATTTTATAATATTACTTCACTTTTCAACTTTATGTGCAATTAATATATTTTTTTGTCTAACTGACATTTCCCTTTATATGCAGCATATAGATGCAGCAATGCATATGCTGAGGAGGCGACGCACCGACTATCCACTGACATTTCCTCAGAAGGGTATCATTCTCTCCACATTCGTGACCGCCATGATCAGCAGTGCATGGACGAGCCACAAGGGTCCGAGGAAAAACTTTAAATGGGAGGATTATATCCTGGACTACTGCACAGGGGCTCATAAGGTATTGTTTTAGTAAGATTTTAAATGTTAATTGTTTGGGAAGATTATTATGGTTTGTTAATTGTTTCGTTGTTCTCTGTAATTACAGTCCCCAAGTCTTTGAGAGATGGAGGGGTAACGAGTTTATTTACTTCGTTCTGAACCTTCCCACGGCAAGGCACTGGGTCACGCTGAAGTCGACATGTAGCCGTGGAAAATTAATGTCTACGACCGTGATTCCAAATGGCCGTCATCGGGACCGCCTTGGAACCCATCATGAAGGTTTGGGCGTAACCGCCGCCCTCGCTACTCCTTGCAACCGGAATTTCCACATTACAACCGCATCATGGCGTTAGCTAACTGTGACATCACGGTGCGTCCAAAAATTCACGCTACTCGAGCCACTCACGACTTAGTTCCGAAGTCGGCAACTGTGCACATAGCGATAAAAAAGTACTATAGTATTAAAATATGTTTTACGTTAGACTGACTTTACATTTTATTTTGCATTTAGTGGTGATTGTGGCGTGTATTGCATTGAGTATGTGGAGCATCTCATGATGCAGCGTGGATTGACCGATGTGACGCCAGACCGGATAGCCATGTTTCGTCAACGGTGGTGTGTCGATTTATTTTACCAAAATGTCGGCTGATTATATGTGTAATTATTGGGACATTGTATATTTTGTGTAATTAACATTACAGTTATGTATATATAGATTTTCTTTTCGTTCAAATTTTGATAATTATACGTGGTTTCAAATATAAAATATCAACATTATTCAACAAAAATAACTATTAAACCTAAAAATAATTAAAATATTTGAAAAATATTCAACCTCAACAAAAATAACTATGACAAAATATGCATCATTACAATATATCAAATTTCCCAACGAATACGTACAAGACGCCTCAGATGCGGGCTTTGCATGTTGCTCTGTTGTGGCTCGAATCGCCACGGCGGCTGCAGGTTCGTGGTACGTAACCTTTTTTATCACCGGACGGAAACGGTTCTCCCGTCTTCTTCCGCCGTTGCTTTTTCTTGGATGACCTACGGCTTCTTTTCCACAGTACCCCAACTTTCATATTCTTGATGTGTTCTGGGAGAACCCAATCATCCTCGTCACCAGCGAGATTGATGGTATCATCGTAAATCTTCCTCCACGTTTCTTTTGAATAATAAGGTGAGCAAAGCGTGTACACACTTGTGTTCGTTTTCAATGTCGCGGCACATGCATGAAGGCAAGGGAGTTTCAATAACGTGAACACGCCGCAGGTGCATGTTCTTTCAACTAGATTCACATCACCACCGTTAGGTCCCCTACCAACGTTATACAAATTGGCTCCATTTCGTTGGACGCGCCTGTACCTTGCATTTTCATGAATTTTTGCTAAGTTTTTTTCGAAGAGCGTGGCCAAAGGGGTGGCACATTTGTCAGCATTTTCGAGGCGATCAGCGAACCACGATTGGAGTGTGAACCTGATAAATTCAACCAAAGTAGTTATTGGATATTTCCTAAACTCTTCTGTGACACTATTGAAGCTTTCAGCAGCGTTGCTCGTCATGATGTTGTATCTATCGCCCAAACAATAAGGGTGAGCCCACTTCTCAAACCCTATACTCTCCACATATGCAGCAATGGCCGGATTCATCTTTCTAAGCTTCTCGAACTCTCTATCGCATTCAGTCTTCGACCATGCGTAAGCAACATTATATATTTGGTTGTGAAAGCATCAGTCTTGAATTTGGCGTTCACGTTCATAACAATGTGGTGATAGCATGCACAGTGGACTGCTTCGGGAAAAACGAGTTCAACAGCATGATCAATGCTTTGATGCCTATCTGACACAAACACTAAGTTCTCAACCACGCCAATTGCTACCCTCAACTTCTGTAAGAAATACGTCCAGGAGTCGTTATTCTCACTGTCAACGATACCATAAGCAACCGGCAACAATTGGTTGTTCGCATCGTATGCCACAGCAACTAACATTATACCGTCGTACTTCGTCTTCAAGAAGGTGCCATCGATACTCAAAACAGGACGACAAAAAGAAAAGTCCCTTCTACATGCACCGAGTGATATAAAACAGTACTTGAACCGCTCATCCTCTAAGTACAAGTCAGTAATGGTACCTGGATTCTTCTGTTCCAGCATGTACAAGTACCCAGGAAGCTTCATATATGAAAACTCAGGCGTACCCCTAGCATACGTAAGTCCCATCTCCCTGCACCTCCACGCCTTCACATAACTCATACTGATACCGTAGTTGTCAAACATGTCCCTCTGTATGTCTTTAGCCTTGTACTTAGTTCCGTCTTGGGTGTACTTCCCCTTAATAAGGTGGCCAACTACCCATGGTGCTGCTTGACGGTGATCTGAACGTCTCGCATTCAAGTTACATGTGTGTTCATTGTGAAATACAGTGACCTCAAAGTTGTCAGAATGCATCTTCTTCCTCCCCCTCAATCTCCATTTACAATCTGGAGCCTTGCATGTAACGTACAACACATCAGGGGATGACTTCTTCACCATCCACTCGAAATTGTTATTAAGGGCGAACCTACCCACAACTTGTCTCAGTTCTTCCTTGTTTTCATAAAAATTACCAAGCTCTATCACCCCTGCTTCCTTACTTTGTAAACAAGTAGTTAGCTCATGATTTTCCATTATATCTTCCTTTGTCCACATGGGAGCTTTGAACTTGGTACAAACTTCAAAAGAGGAGAACGTTGAGAACGTTGCATGACGAGCATGTTCTTCGCCCGCCCGGTCGACTATTGCTAGTTCCAGGTGTAGTGCGATTTTCACTACGAGGTTGTCGTTCTCGCTGTGTACCTTGGTTACTCGGTACACACTCTAACCTCAACAATGGTCCCGCTACGGGTTCATCGACTGCTAAATCATGCTCATCGTCCATATTCAAATCTACAATAGGATCGTTATTGTAGAAGGGTGTATCGAACTCTTCAAAATGATGAAATCCTGTCGCTTCTTGTTCTTGCCCTACATTGGTCGGAACATCAAAATTGGTCGGAACCTCTAAATTGGCCGGAACCTCCTCATTCACACCAATCCCAACATCTGTTTCGGGAATGCAAGACCCTACCACACTCCGAGGGAGAGGATTAGTAGGCGGCGTAGGCTCCGAATTCCCAACTTTTCTCACCTTGGTCACGAATAATGGCATAAACTCTGTATTTGACATTGTTGCCCTCATCTCTAAAAACGTTCTCGCCTGGCGTTCTCTCTTAATAACCTCTGGCGCAACCATTTTTCCCTTCATGTACAAGGAACAAATCTCCAACTTTAAATCATACGCTACCGGATCAACTTCCAACTCTTCATATAAAATTTGTCGCAGTTCTTGTAGGGTTGTCTCGGTTGTAACTGTCAACGTCAAGCTGCTATTTGCTTTGTAGATCCAATTATAATTCTCACATAACCAAACACCATCGTACGATACAACAAGGAACACTTTGTCTCCTGCAATTGCAAACCAAAAAAACAAGGTGAGTAAAGGAAAAAACACCCAAAAAAAAATAAAAATCGACATCCCATCGATATCAATAGACATAATGTCGAGAAGCACAACATCAGAAATTAGGGCACTGATTGTCGACATTGTGTCGACATATTATCGACATACAATCGACAAGAACACCAACCATGCTCGTCATCGACATAATATCGACATACCATCGACATTCAATCGACAATTAAAAACGGTTGCACATTTAATGTTAATAAATTTTACCTACGTTCCCAACAACCCTTCCCAACTGAAACGTTGCATGTCAGACACGTGTCCTATCGACAACATATCGACAAGAAGTCGACATGTCGTCGACAAATGTGTTAGCAGTGACACTAAATTGGCATGTTGTCGACATGATGTCGACATAGTATCGACATTCAGTCGACAAATACACCATTTCATGCGTTTTCCCTGTACAGTTACGCATTAAATGACCATTAAATTTTCATACATTCCCAACATTTTTACTGCTCTATAAAAGCAAAGGGAAATCTTATTCATAAGTGCTCTTGTCTTCTACCTATCTCTTACTCTTAAAAATTTCTCTTATTCTCTTAAGTTCGAAATATGGCCCCAAGAAAGAACGGCAAATTCCCCATCCTAACTCCTGAAGAGCTGAAGCAGGAGCCTGATGTTGGCATAATTACTCCTGCAATGCAGAAAGTTTTGGACGCCGATCGAGCTTTCGAAAGAGAACGAAATCGTAACGAGTTCAGGTTCATGCAACTTGAAAGAGAATTTTGCAAAACTGGTGTATGGCCGGCTCCACCACCAGGGTTCCCCGAAGGATGCCGTCGTTGCAAACTAGACATCTTTAATGGTAAACCGGTGAAGCCTGGAACATTATGCAAGTATTGCAAGGCTCACCCACAAGCCAAAGAATTTAAAAAAAAATAATTTCTTATGTTATGGCTTGTGGTGAGTTTTATTTAATGTTTATTTTTTTTTTATGAACTTTTATTTTCTGTTTTTTTTTATGTTTTTTTATGTTATTTTTAATGAACTTTATTTTACGTTAATGTTATGTTATGTTTATGTTTTATTCACGGTATTTTTCCATTGCATCGATATTTTGTCGACATCACGACAACTTCTAAAAAAAAAGAAAAATGCTTGTTGTCGACAGAATGTCGACAAATAGTTAATACCATGTTGGTTGCATGATGTTGACAACATGTCGACATTATGTCGACATAACGTCGATAATGGTCGTCACTGACCTTTCCTTTGTAATCATCGACAAACCATCGACATATCATCGACATATCATCGATAACACTGGAAAACCCAGAAATCGACTGAAAACCAGATCTGCCAGATCTCAACAATTTCAGACCAAAAAACAGCAGTTCCAACAAAAAACACACATATAACAATTTTAACAAGTCAAACAAAATGCTTAAAATACAACTTACCCATTATAATGGTGTAAGATTCTTGAGTGATATTGAGTTGTGCTTCGGTTTTCCACCAACAGCCACCGAGAAAACAACCATTCAACAGCAAATAAAGAGAGTGACAAGAGAGTGGGACGGATAGGGGGAAATTTTTTGATAAATTTTTCAGTTTTTTTCTAGAGAGAGAGAGTGGTGCACGAGAGAGAGGGAAGAGGGAAGAGAGAGAAACATCATTTCAGATTTTAGGTATTTTATTATTTTTTTTAAAAAAAAAAGGGTAAAATGGGAAGTTCATGTAATTAATGGACTAAATTTGTACAAATTAAGGAAAGGTATAAATTTTGATATGAGGTATATTATTAAGGGCAAATAGTGAAATTTCCCTTAGTAAATTAGGTAGAATAAATAATTAGATAGTGTTAGTTTTATTTAAGGTTTTGTTTTTTTTTTTTATTTTGGTAACTAAATTCATATTATTATTTGAATATTTGTTTTATAAAAGTAAATAGGCTGTACTTCGCAGCGGATATTTAAAATTTTTTAAATGATATATATAAAACAAATTATATATTTTATAAAATGATAACAAAATAATAAAAATTGAATCAAAATTTATTATTTTTATATAATTTTTTACCAATATTAAAACCAAAATGTATTTAAAAAAATTACATCAAAAATATTAAAATTTAAAATTTGATATAATTTTACATTAGATGTTTGATATAATTTGATATTTTATATTAGAATTATATATCAAATTTTAAATTTTGAAATTTTTGATGTAATTTTTCGTTTCATAATAAGGGTAATTATTATACAATTTTTATTTAAAAAAAAAGAAAACAAAGAGATATCTTCAAACACTATAATAAATTAAACAAAGATAATTAAAGAATCCTGGAGATCTAAAAAACAATTGATAAATCTATAGAAAATTCATCATATAAAAACTATTGTCATCACCGTATTTCATTTGTAGTAGTCGCCACTATATTCAAAGTAGATGTTATCACCATATCTCACTTGTAGTAGTTATTAGTGTATTCAAAATCGATGTTATCACCGTTTCTCACTTGTAATTATCACTATTCTTCCTATTAAGTTTGCCCTGTACATAAAATAAATTAAATATTGAGTTAGCTACTCATTTTTTATAGGTAAATTTTTCTCTTATAAAGTCATTAATTGAAATCAATAATAATAATAGTAAAAAAATAATAAAATATTAGATGCGATATGTATTGTATGGTATTTTTAATAAGTAGAGAGAATAGAGATGAAGCGATAGGAAATGAAGAGAGCGGCTGGAGAGAGGGAGATTATTATGCATTTAAGTTTAGGAATGTTATGATGATTAAATATTAGTATATTGTATATTTAGATTAAAGTTGTTGTGATTATTAAAATAAAAAATATATAATAATAGATATTTGAAAGTGTTATATGTGGTTAATGGTTTAGATTTTTTTATATATATAAAAAATAGATGTATAGATAATATTCTTGAGCATGTTGTTCTTCTTTCTCTTGAGCGATCTTTCCTGCTTTTCTTCAGCCTCATCCTCGTGCTCGGAATATTCTTGAGCATGTTGTTCGGTCCCAGCTCCTCCCTTCAACTTAGCCTCACGCTTAAGTTGAATGAGCTCCTTCTCCTGCTCAGAATGCTCATGAGCATACTGGTTGGCTCCCGCACCTCCCTTCAATTTAGCCTCACGTTTCAGTTGAATCAGCTCCTTCTCTTGCTCAGCTCCCTTAGCCTGGCCAGCCCTGAACTTCCTCTTCTTCTCCTTCACCGACCAGGTGCAAAATCTATTGGATAAAGTCCGTACTCCACAAAGTTGGCCTCTGAAGTCAACAAGGTGATATTCCGAGCGTCATCCGATAGCTGAATAATCCTTTGAGCTCTGTCCCTAAGAGCAAGCGTGAGGGGTGGACATCAATATATAGGGATCTGCTGAAACCGAGGATAAGTGGTGCCCATTCCCTCCACCATGTATTACTCGTCAACAAAATTCCCAATATTGCTCACAACCTTGTCCGTGGTGCTAATCAACCACTTGAAGTCTGGTTGGGAGAAGCAGAAGTATCCCAACCTGCCTTACTTGGGGGTAGACTTCAGGTCAAAAAACCAACTGACCTCATGCAGAGAAGGCACACCCCACTTTTGGATGGCTTAGAGGACGAAAAGGGCAGACATATACTTAATGCCCTTTGGAGTAAACTGGGTCGGGCAGAGGCGAAAGTAATCTGCCACATTCCTAAAGTACTGCAAAGGCAGCATTGCCCCTTGTTAAGTATGAGCACCCGACCAGGCACACATCCTCTTCTTAGGGTTTGAGGCTCGGTGGTTTGAGACAGGGACATAACATTCAAGCTCACCCAGATAGCCAGACTGGCCAAATCCCTTAGGCGTGTCTCATTAACCTTGGACGGAGGGCTCACCCATCTGGCACCTAAGGCCCCTTGCCTCTTGTGAGGAACTGCAGCAGTAAGCTCCTCAGTGACGTAGTCCACTCCTTCGACTAGGACCTCTCCATCTGCATCCACCGGCTCGCCAGCCTCATTGTATCCCCCAAAGTTTGGAGGTTCAGCCTCTTCCTCTTCCCCAGCCTCGGAAGGGCTGCCAAGACGGACATCGTCTTGTTCCTCAATTTCCTGGACCTTAGCGTCCCCCTCATGATCCCCCTCTTCCTGGACAGGAAGATCCTGTTCGGCGCTGGGTAATGTGGCGAGCTGAGCCACATGAGGGTCAGAAGCGTTGACCCTACGCATCGTTTTCTTTGTTCGAGCCATCATCTTATGGCTGAACAGATAATGGGATGAATGCCGAGCAACTGTGACGTCCGGAAAAGCAAAGGAAATACCAAAGTTCCCCAAACTTGGACAGCCAGCGGGCAAAGTATCAGCAGCACTTGGCCGGACAATGTATGTCTAGTTGGACGGCAGATAGCGCCTCCAACCTTTCTTCAACTCCAAAATGAAGCGGTTGTATCCCTCTACGACGATCTGCTCGGAGTAGTAGTGGTGTTGTACTTCAGGTTCTGGAGTAGAAGGGTGTTCACTACTCACCTCCCAATCTTCAAGGCTTGAATTGGAAAGTCTGTCACTTGAAGAGAACGGACTTGTTGGGATTTTATGCCCTAAATAAAACCCATTTCAATATAATCTGATTTGTTATCAATGAAAGATTAGAAGTCATTTATGTTTACATGTAGTTTTCATGTTTGTGGTTTAATATGCACTAAATCTGTTAAGTTCGGAACATATAGTCATTTACAATTACAGTGATGTCAACATAGTGGAATGTGATTGTGATTATATGCTTCAAAAGACAAAGTCCCTGTTTCATCAGTGCATTGGATTTACACTGATGTGATAATCAACGATGAAGTGTACTTACACTTTGCATAAGTTTTATGTTCTTTCCAGAATATTGGCAAAGTGTACTAGTTTCGAATGTATGGAGTATACATTGGACTGGGACCGATATTGATCTTGGTAAAGATATTATAATCTTACCGTTGTATCTTTCTAAGTCAATATCACTAGTTGATCTTAGATCAAAAGATCTTAATCCTGATATGCTTAGGTTCAATATCAGGAGTGCTATTCATGTTCTTTGATTTGTTAGTTAAGCCTACTTTCTGGTCAGGGTGATACGTACATTTTGGGAACATGGTAGTATGATTGAGTGGGAGCGCTAAACATAGATATGGAATCTATAACTTCTATCAGGATATAGAAGTGAAACGATGATTTCCTTCGAGCTTGGCTTAATAGAGGTAAATGGAAGAGCTCTTATTTTAGTGATTATATTCACTGAAATATCATTTACAGGAAGCTATGTGTTTTAAGGATAAAATACATTAAGGAGTGAAACGGTAAATTTATCCCTACTCGGTGTAAATCATCTATAGAGGATCTTTGATTATTGATATTAGAACGATGGTTAAATGTTGATAGCGTATCTATATCGTGGAACATATAAAGTGTTTTATATGACTGAGAGTGCAATTCCAAGTTCTATGAGTGGATGCAACAAGGAATTAATAAGTTAGGGAATTTACTTGGTAAGTTTTAGCTCGGCTTACTGGAAGCTCGGTTGTATAGGCTCCATGTCCCCATACTAGTTGAGACCATACTGCTTGTAAGACTTAAATAATTAATTTTAATTAATCAATTATAATTCTAAAATTAGACTATGTCTAGTTTATGAATTTTCACTAAGCAAGGGCTAAATTGTGAAGAAAAGAGATTCTAGGCCTTATTTATTAATTGAAAGACTTTATTAAGTCTAATTAATAAATATATTAAATGGCAATTTTATTTGATAATTAATTTTAATTATTAAATAATTAGTTTTGGCATTTAAATGGTTAGAATTGGAAAAGTGGCATTTTTGAGAAAATAAAGGAAATTTTGTCAAAAGTGGAAAAATTCCAAAGTGGGGCCCATTAGTATGGCCGACCACTTGGTTGGTTTTTTCCACTTAATATTTTCATTACTTTAATGCCTAATAATTCCTAACCTAAACCTAGTGGTTACCTATAAATAGATAGAGATGGCTCACACTTAAAGATGATGAAATTTCTTGCCTTCAGGAAAAATTGAGCCATCTATTCTATAACTATAGCCGAACCACCTTTCCTCTCTTTTCTTCTTAAAATTTTCATACCTTGAGTGATAGAGTGAGTGCTCACGCACATCAGCTGGTATCTCAATCATAGTGTGGAAGACTGTGAAGAATCCAGAATCAAGAGAAGGACATTTGGGCTCAGATCTTGGTGATACTCTGCGACAGACAAGATACAAGGGTTAGAGATCTGAGCGGAAGGAGACATAATATTCCACTGCACCCAATGTAAGGTTTTCTGAAACTTTATATGTGTTTAATTTCATTGTTTTAGAAATTCATATATATTAGGATGTTAATGAAACATACTTGTTAGTAAATCTAGATCCTGGTAAAACATATTCCAACAAGTCTGGCACAAAGATGAGGGTGATCTTCGTACAGAAGTTGGAGCAAGTCCTGATCAATTCGGCGTTCGCTTCCCCAAAACTCACCAGGGTTCATCTAGAAAAGACAACACACGAGATGAGTGTTTGGTCGGGAAATCGAACAATAAACAGGCAAATATGCCGACCAGGAGTACTCAACAGATAGAAAAGGAAGAAATTCAAAAAATAAGTCAAAACCCAGAAGTTTGAAATTTTTGGGTTTAGGGCAAAGTTTCATGAAGCTTTGAATAAGCAAGGTGAAAGACAGACAATGTGCGATCAAAAGGCCAACGTCATGAATCGTGAAGTTTCATAGATTATTACAAAGAAAATCGTGAAGTTCTATACCTAGATTTTCTACCTATCTTCTACAGCGAGATAAAGAACGCATACATGAAACCCAGAAATTAAACATGCAAAGTAAAAAAGAAAGAGATGGAAAACTTACTCACTGTTTGACGTCTAAGTTCAGTCCAAACGAAGATGCTCGGATGCTTTTGGTAAAAATCTCAAGGCAGACTTGAAGCAAAAACCTCTTTTTTGCTCTGAGTTTACTTAATGGAGGAATAGGTAAAAGTGAATTTGTGAAGGATGCACAACTCTATTTATAGGCAGAAAGACGAAAAAAATGGGTAATCATTTTAAATGCTTTAGACGCATCGGTTTCCCCCCAAAAACAAATATTGGAAATTAAATATAATTAAGTGTAACCGTCAAACGTGGTGAGAGAAAACCGAGTTTTGAGGCATTAATTGCGTCAGAGCATTAATTAGTCGATAACTGAAGGGACGCCTGGTCAGCCTCACATCGAATCGCGAACAGACGCGCCTAACATGTGTCACCCACTAAAATGCAAGGCCGACTCGGATAAAGTCTACACACAACTTTGGAAGTCCCATATAGACTTGGGGGGCAAATGTTATCCCAATTCTTGCACTCTGACGTGGCATCACACGATGGTGACACGTGGAATCAACTTTGTGTATCTGCCCGCAATAGAGATGCCGAACAGGGCACCACATACATTCGCTCGGACAAAGCCTTCCTAGCCGGGCAGTGAGCAGTCCGAACAGCACGTCAACACTTAGAGAATTCCATTTTCGCATCATGAGTCACCAAAGAAATCTTTATGATTTTGGGATCAAATCACAGAGATATGGCAAGCTGTCCGAATCCCTTGATTAGTGTATTCTGTATTTAATATGCAATCTTTCTACTTATATCAGTTATAATAAGAAGGAAAATTCTTCTCTCCCAAGCTTGTAGCCCTATAAATAGTGATTCATACTCATTGGGCAAAAGGGAGGAAAAACTTATCTAAGAATTTATATTCAGAGATACTGTTGTAAGAGCTCTAAGAAAATGGACTATTTTCCTTGTTCTTAAGTCAATACAAGTCGAGAGGATTAGGCTATTACCGAACTGCTCGGGGCATCCATCCAGCACAAGGTATTCCATTCAGGTCGACCAACTCATTTGAATTCGAAAACAAGGTAAGAATAGTATAGAACATATTATATATGTGAATGCATGTATGTGTGATATATACATATTGTGCTTGTGATTGTATATGTTCTGGGTGATATTATAGCGACACAATCATTGTGTCGGTTCGGCTGTACAATCATCGTACTGGTTAAGAGTGATATTCACCTCAGAAAGTATTAATTGGCTCTATCATAGCGACACAATCATTGTGTCGATTCAGCAGTTTATGTATCGTACTGACTAATAGTGATATCATGGCCAATTATACTTTCAGGTACTATTGATGCTATCATAATGGTGCGAACATAATGCCGGTCCCGTAGTGCGATCATAGTGCTGGTAGTGGGTGATATCATGGTCAATAGTACCAACTGTTAAGAGCGTTCTTAAGTCATTTGGTAAGCCTTGTGGTTAGGTGTATGAGCACCTAAACATAAGTCGTGATTATATGATTTGTTGTATGCTTTTCTTACTGAGTCTATTGACTCACAGATGCAACCTTCATGTGTAGGTAAACGAGAGACGAAAGATGAACATGGGTGAGCACCGAGCTTGGATGAAGATTGTACATGTCATGGCGGCGCGACCTGGAGTGTTCGATCTCGGGACATCTGGGGTTATCATTTTGTAGTCGTTGTGTGACCTGACTTTTGTATTCTGAATATTTTGTAAAAAGTTTATCAACGGAATCCTGACACTTATAAATATTTTTATAAAGTTTATAAAGTTTCATAGTTAATCCTAAAAGTTTTAATTTAACACGATTTTCAAGAAACTTTTTTGATTAGCAAAGATTGCAATGCAATTGAAAAATCATTGTAATGTGCCTTAGCATTAGAGCGTTACAACATCTATGCTAGATAACTTCTTGCAAGTGTTGTTGTTGAGCTCAATAAAATTTTTTTTAATTTAAAGAAAAAAGAAGATTAAGTCTATATTTGAGGTGTCTTGCCTTTTGGCATGTGTATTGGTTTTTTTCTCTCTAAAAGTTTTTATTTGTCTTTTTCTGGGTTATTCTTTTGGTGATATAATTTGAACATGTAACACGTTGAGTAAAGGTTGGACTGAATTATGGCTTCCAGCAACAGATCCATGGAGGAAATGGAGGAGAAATATGCTTGCATCGATATCGAAGGAGAATAGGAGGGTGTGGAGATTGACGCTCTCGACTCGGAGGAGGAGGTAGTTTTTGACGATCGGTTTTGTTTGGTAGGAAGGTTTTTGAACGCTAGAACAGTGGACATTGACGCCATGAGACACACTCCGGCAGGACTTTGGAAGCCGCGTAAAGGGCTGTTTGTCAAGGAATTGGGGCCAAACCTTTATCTTTTTCAATTCTATCATGAAATCGATATCAAACGAGTTATCAATGGAAGCCCGTGGACTTTCAATCGACTCCTTTTTCTGTTTGGAAGAGTGCCGCGCGGTGGAGATCCGAAATCGGTCCCTCTGAATAAGTTGGATATGTGGGTGCAGATTCATGGTTTAACTTCGGGATTCATGACAGAGAGAGTGGTGAAGGAGGCGGCGAAGGTAATCGGAGAATTTGTTGAATCCGATCCGAAGAACAATAACAGACTGTGGCGTGATTTTTTGCGTGTTCGGGTGCGAGTCAATATTGATCAACCGATCAAGAGGAGAATGAAACTAAAAAAGGTTGGTGGTGACTGGTTTTGGGCGCCGTTTAAATACGAATTTCTCCCAAGCTTCTGTTATATCTGTGGAATTATTGGCCACACTGAATATTTCTGCCACAAGCTGTTTGATACACCAGAGGAGGCCATTGTCAAGCCGTATGGAGAATGGTTGAGGGCTCAAACTCGTCGGAAAAACTATCTGCTTCATTCTCAATATTTGCGCACTGGTACGGAGGCCGATGTGCAAACTTTTGGGTCACGAGAACCGGCTGCTGAGTTCAACGCCGATGACCACCCTGTGCCGACTACTGATGCGATTAACAGAGGCAAAGAGAAGTTGCCTTTCTTAGTTGATGGAGAGAATCACGGCAATTCAAAGTCCAAGCCGATTTCTCCTAATTTTATGGGAGGTAATCACTCTCCACTATTTTCTCATTCTTTTCATAATAATTCATTTATTGAGAATTTTGGTCAGAATGCTTTGAATGTACCAAAGACCACTAATTTATTATTGGCCAATGGGGAGAATTCGGACCATAAAAGGAGGAAGTCAAATGATGTAGTTTTTATGGAAAGTGGGCCTAATGATGTGGAAATAATAGATGGGCCGAATGATGCTATGGAGGCTGAATTAATTATGTCTTCCAATAATGCTACTCTCTCAAAAAATGGGCTTTTGGTGGGTTCTGGTGTCTAGCCCACCACACATTATGAGTGTCATTAGTTGGAATTGTCGTGGGCTTGGGAACCCTCGGACCGTTCAATTCCTTAAGGATCTTGTAATCCAAAAGAAGCCTAATTTTATTTTTCTGTGTGAAACTTTGTGTCGTAAGGAAGTTGTGGAAAGAATTCGAGTTGCTATTGGTTTTGATGGTTTATTTGCGGTTGATGCTATTGGGCGTAGTGGTGGTGTAGCTCTTCTTTGGCGGAATAATGGGGACATTAATCTTCTCCATTTTGCTCATAATTACATTGATGTGGAGGTTACTTCTTTCGATCAAGGTGTGTGGCAGTTAACTGGTTTTTATGGGGAGCCTAACCGTAATGCAAGGGTGACTACCTGGGATCAACTGAAAACATTGGCTACTGCTTCTTCTTTGCCGTGGTGTGTCATTGGGGATCTTAATAACATCTTGTCTCATGAAGACAAGCGTGGAGGTGTACCTTATCCTAACTGGCTTATTGAGGGTTTTCATAAAACAATTCAAGAGTGTGAATTGAGTGACTTGGAGCTTGTTGGCCATCAATTTACTTGGGAAAAGAGTCGTGGTTCGGATGCATGGATTGAATCTCGCCTTGACCGGGCGCTTGTTTCTAAGCAATGGTTGGTTTATTTTTCTTCAGCTCAGTTGTTGAACCTGGAGTTGAGCTCCTCTGAGCATAGTCCTTTGTTACTTAATCTGGTTGGTCAGTCTCATCTTTCTCGTCATAAGCAGTTTCGATTTGAGAACTTTTGGCTCTGAGAGCCTATGTGTTTCCAAGTTATCAATGATTGTTGGGTGGAGTCTGCTTTGAGTGGTATTCAGGAGAAGATTCAGCTTTGTGGTAACAAGCTTACAGCGTGGAACAGTGATTATTTGGGGAAATTTCACTCTCGGTTGAAACATTGGAAGAGTGAAGCAAGAAAGTTTAAAGCTGGGCGTGACGATATGTCTTTGAGACGATTTAAAGATGCTAAGAATAATCTTTTTGGAGTCCTCAATCAAAAAGAAATTTTCTGGCGTCAAAGATCCAAACAGTTGTGGATTCAGGAGGGTGATCAGAATACGAAATATTTTCATGCTACTGCTACCTCGCGCCGTCGCTCTAACTTCATTCATAAGCTTCAGAGAGATGATGGTACTTGGGCCGATTGGGACAATGGTCTTCCAGATGTAATAGCTGATTATTTCAAGACCCTCTTTTCTAGTGGGACGTGCAACTCCCTGAATGTTACTAATGGCATTAGTCCTACGATTTCTGAAGATCATAATGTTGCTCTGCTTGCGCCAATTACGGATGAAGAAGTCAAAGATGCTCTCTTTCAAATGCACCCTGATAAGTCCCCAGGTCCTGATGGGATGACTCCTGCTTTTTACCAAAAGTGCTGGCATATTGTGGGTAAGGATGTGATTAAGCAAGTTCGTTCTTTTTTTATGTTTGGATCCTTACCTGAGGGATTAAATCATACTAATATTGTGCTTATTCCTAAGAAGAAGAATCCCTCTCATATGTCTGATCTGAGACCGATTGCCTTATGTAATGTCCTGTATAAAGTGTGCTCTAAGGTGTTAGCTAACCGGTTAAAAGTTGCTCTTCCTCTGGTCATTTCCAATAATCAGAGTGCTTTTATTCCTGGAAGGCTCATCACTGATAACATCATGATTTCCTTTGAAGTAATGCATTACTTGAAAAGGAAAAGGCTTGGAAAGGAAGGTTACATGGCAGTAAAGCTTGATATGAGCAAGGCATATGATCGAGTTGAGTGGTCTTTTCTGTGTGATATGATGCTTAAGATGGGCTTCGATAGCCGTGTGACTAATCTCATCTATCAATGTATTTCCACGGTCACCTATTCGGTCACTCATGGTGGTCATGAGTTGGATCCTTTCACTCCTTCCCGCGGTATTCAACAAGGTGACCCTCTCTCGCCTTACTTATTCCTGATTTGTGCTGAAGGATTTTCATCTCTTATTAAGTCTTTTGAGGCTCGGGGAGAGTTGCATGGTTGTAGGGTGTGTAATGGAGCTCCGGTTATATCACACATGCTCTTTGCGGATGATAGCTACTTGTATTGTAAAGCTATCGAAAAGGAAGCTTTGAATGTTATTAGATTGCTGCAGTTATTTGAACAAGCCTCTGGTCAGCAGGTGAACTTTGCATAATCCACCATCTTTTTTAGTTCGAATACCACAGAATTTGTCAAAGCTAGAATGTGTTCTCTTTTGGGTATGATTGAGGCCCCGCCAAATAGTCTTTATTTGGGTCTTCCTTGCACTATGGGTCGGAATAAAAATGTTATCCTTGGTTTGCTTAAGGATAAGATGGAAAAGAGAATACTAAGTTGGGAGGGTCGTCTTTTATCTAAGGCTGGCAAAGAAGTTCTTGTTAAGACGGTTGCTCAGGCTCTTCCTTCATATGCTATGTCGGTTTTTCTTCTTCCCGTTGATACTTGTAACAAGCTTGAAGGGATCATGGCCAAGTTTTGGTGGCGGTCTGATAGTTCAAAGTCACATGGAGTTCATTGGAAGAGTTGGCAACATCTGACAAAGCATAAGCATTTTGGTGGTCTGGGCTTTAGAGACTTAAGAGATTTTAATCTCTCCATGCTGGGTAAGCAAGCTTGGCGCTTGATTGTTAATGAGTCTTCTTTTGTAAGTCGATTATACAAGGCTCGGTACTTTCCCCGAGGCTCTTTCTTTACTGCTGAGCTTGGTCACAATCCAAGTTTTATTTGGAAGAGCATCTTTGATACTCAGAAGCTTGTCTTATCGGGTGTGCATTGCAATATTGGGCTGGAACTTCTATTAATATTCAACGAGATCCCTGGCTTCCTGACGCAACCAACCCCTTTGTAACAACCCAACTGGTGGGGTTAGATGACTGTCAAGTGGCTAGTCTAATCATAATAAAAGCTGGGATTTGGAAGTGCTGAATGATTTGTTTAACATCCGTGATCGAGATTTGATTTGTAAGATCCCTATTTCTTCAGCTCCTTCTGACTTCTGGTATTGGTCTCTTAATCCTTCTGGTGTGTATAAAGTGAAAGATGCCTATAATTTGTTACACAAGGAAGATGGTTTGCTTTTGTCAGCTGATGAAAGGAGACTATGGAAGATAGCTTGGAACATCAATGTCCCACCAAAGGTACTTCATTTTTTGTGGCGTTCCCTTTCTGAAACTCTTCCCACAAAGGTTCAGCTGGTCTCGAGACATGTTCCCCTGGATCTGCGATGTCCCATGTGTAATTTTGAGGATGAATCTATTGTGCACTTGTTGATAGAATGCTCTTTTGCCCAAAGTTGTTGGCATATATCATCCTTAAATGCGGCGGCCTTATTGGATGGTAAGTTCTCAACCTGGTTTGAATCGTTTGTCTTGCCCTCTAGTTCTGATGTAAGAGAGGAAGCAGTCATGATTTGTTGGGCCATCTGGAATGCCCGTAATGCGTTCACTTGGAAAGGTAAGAGCACTTCAGCATCAGATGTAATTTTGTCTGCTAGAGTTAACCTTAATCAATGGAAAAATGCTCAATTGAAAAAGAAGGGTCCTTTACTTTTGGCTTCGGGTGAAAATGAAGGAAGTGAGCATTGGTCTAAACCGGTTACTAATAAGATAAAGGTCAACGTAGACGAAGCTATCTTTGAGGCAGAAGGATGGTATGGGACTGGTTTGGTGGCTCGTAATTGTCATGGCCACCTTCTTGAAGCTCTTTCTTGTAGTAAACCAGGCTATTTAGAGGCTGCTATGGTGGAAGCGATTGGCATCAAGGAAGCTCTTAGCTGGATCAAAGACAAGCAGTGGCATGATGTACAGCTGGAAACCGATTGTCTTGTGGTTGTTCAAGCTATACACTCTTCAGTTCTTCTACGTTCCCCCTTTGGCGTGGTGATTCAAGAGTGCAAAGAGTTGCTTGATTCTTTAAAATCTGTTCAGATTCAATTTGTTAAACGTTCTGCTAACAAGGCTGCCCATTATATGGCTCGTAGCTCTTGTTTTCACTCAGTTCGTATGTTTACCGAGAGTACTGCTCCGGATGATCTTTTAAACATTGTAATGGTTGATTCAGTTTGCTAATAAAATGTCACCATTTTACCTCAAAAAAAAAGGTCTATATTTGAGACTCTCTTAAATGCCACTATTTATACAATTTGAATTCACACTTTTTCTCATTTATACACAAATTTTAATTTAGTGTGAATGCCATTAATTGCACATATTAATACATTCTTATGAACATTATATAATTTTTAGGGTAAATACCATTTTGGACCCTGTGTTTTGCAAAAGTTACAGATTGGACCCTGTATTTTGTTAAATGATAGAATGGACCCTGTAATTTCTAAAATAGTAAAAATAGGACCCTGAGCTTAATTTTTGACAACTTTTTTTTTTAATACAACAACTTGAAGACAATGCTTAATACGAACAGATACAAAAAATGTAAACAGTTTTGTCATAACACTTTTAGATCGGATTATAATTAAACTTTATTTTGATAAAAAATCAATTCAGGGTCCTATTTGTACTATTTTTGAAAATACAGGGTCCATTTTGTCATTTAACAAAACACAGGGTCCAATTGGTAACTTTTGTAAAACAGAGGGTCCAAAATGGTATTTACCCTAATTTTTATGATACTTTTTAATATATTCTTTTTTCATTTTTGAAATTATATATGTTTTTTTTTTTTTTTTTTTTTTTTTTGCAATAGGAAAAAAAAAAAAGCATATCAATTTGAAGCAAAAAAAAAAAAAAAATTAAATAAAAATAAATCAGTTGCAAGAAAAAAAAAATTGCTTTTACATGGTGGTGTGGTACACTGTGCCATATTGGACTGTGTGATTATGTTTCATAAAAAAAGTATTAAAATTTTGATTTTAAATAAAAATATTGAAAAAACTGAATAATGTAGACATAATCTTCTACAACTCCATTTCACTTTTTCTATGTTTTCATTAGTTTAATTTACTTCCCCATAGTATGAGGACAAAACCAGAGGTCATTTTCTTTAAAACTATATATAAAGGCAAAATATGTTGAGTGTGTGCGAGTGATGTGGCATGAGGAAAACAAGGTAAAGAAAGGTGATGATAATCACCATTCACCACAAGAAAAGAGAAGATTTGAAACCAAACCAAAATGCCAAAAGCTCGAAGCTCAGACTGAGACTGAGACCAAGCATGCCAACTCTCCCAGTTACGCCTACTTATGCTCACATACCCACAAAATGCAGAGCCTCTCCGCCTCTGGGTTTCGCATGGCCACAATGCTCCACTCCTTTCCCTTCCTTCCTTCCCCAACAAATTCACAAAATCAAGGACCCTTTTGCTCGAAAGCTCGCTCAAAGAATTGAGAGGCTCCCGGTACATCTGATTTATACCATGTTTTTTTTTTTTTTCGAAATTATATTTAATTTGGTACTTGGTAGTAAGAGAAAGAAGTGTTTTCTCATCAGAGAGTAATGTTATACACTTTATAGCTTAACCCAATCAGCTTCTTTGCATTATTTCTTAAATTCAAAAAAAAAAAAAAAAAAGAAAAATTGATTAGGAAATTGTATAAACCACTGGGGCTTTCAATTCAGATAGAATTTAATATTGTATGCATTGAACCATGGAATGATGATGTTAATGTATGTTACCTCATGTAGGTAGATATAGTTTCTTTACGCCTACATAACTTGCTATACCATTGTTCGCTTGAGTGCGAAAATGCAGGTCAGCTTGAAACAGGATTGCATCATGAGTAGTTGTGTAAAGCCATTGGTGCACAGCAAGACAAGTCCAGTTGTTCTTCTCCACGGTTTTGACAGGTCTCTCTCTCTCTCTCTCTCTCTCTCTATATATATATATATATATATATATCTATTTTTATCAACTAAGATATGCAGTATTGCTTATATGTCTATGAAGTTCACTGCATCTTATATAATTCAGCTCCTGCTTAGAATGGAGATACGTTTATCCGATGCTCGAAGAGGCTGGCCTAGAAACTTGGGCTGTTGACATTCTTGGATGGGGTTTCTCTGATTTAGGTTTGTTTTTTTTGCTTTGTGTAAGCTTGGTATTACTTATTTTCTTGCATATTACGTTGTTGTGTTTTACTCACTTGATCTTTATCTTCTTTTGGGTCTGTCAGAACAACGCCCTTCCTGTGATGTTCCCTCTAAGCGTCAACACTTATATCAGGTATTTCATGTTATTGTTCATCGTGCTATTATGACTTGTGCAATGGAGTAATTTTTCAAACTCAGATTGATCTGAGATTGGAGCAATAGTTGCATAGCAATAAGGGGAATAGATTGAACCTTATTTTCAACTTTGAATTTTAAGTTAAAGATGGTATTATCTATAAACGATGGCAGCTTTGGAAGTCCCACATTAAAATGCCCATGATATTGGTTGGACCAAGCCTTGGCGCTGCTGTTGCTATTGACTTTGCAGTTAACCATCCAGAAGCTGTAAGTGATTTTAAAAAAAATACGAACTTGGAATTATGCACCACAATTATTTTATTCAAACAGTTCCTTTAATTTGTGCCTAATATTTTATAATAAGTTTCAGAAGCTTGTTATAATAAGTGTGTGTTACTACTATCTCTTAATTTTTTTTAAAACATCCAGGTTGAAAAGCTGGTCTTGATCGATGCAAGTGTGTATGCTGAAGGCACCGGAAACTTAGCAAGCTTGCCAAAATTGGTGGCTTATGCGGGAGTAAGTTTTTTTGCCCTACCATTTGTCTTAAGCCAAATCACTTGGAAGTCTATATTCATCTTCATTTATAGAACAATATCATTATAAGCTATAAAGAAGAGAGCTGTATATAGAATGTCAGTTGTCCGTTTCTGAGGATTACTGTTTATACAAGAATCTCTGTAGATATATGATAAGATGTCTCGTCTTTATCTCCAACATCCAATGAAGGTGTGCTATTTTTCAAAAACATAAAAGCTGATTAGAAATTAATTGCGGGTTGATTTTCTCTGCTTTTGGTAAAGAATGAGTGATCAAGTTTGCGTGACGCTAATTATTGCTTCATGATTGGTAGTCTTCACCAAAGGAACATTTAGGCTGCTGGTCCATGACCTTTGTAGGAAAATCTTTTCTATTTAAGTTTTATTCTTCGTAAAGCTCTCACACTATTATTTAGAAAAGTAGTAATGGGGTTTAATTGCCTATCTTTATTGTCTTATTTTTTTCCTAAATATGAATTCTTGTAAAGCTTATGTATACAAGGTTTGTGTATTGTGAATATATCAGAAATATATTTTACCTTTTTTTTTTTCTACCTTAAATCATCTAGTTATGTCAAAACATTTAAATTTCATTCTTGTAGTATGATTCACTTTACTAATGGCTATCAGAGTTTTGTTGAAGCAGGTATCTTTACTAAAGAGTGTCCCTCTGCGCTTATATGTAAATTTATTGGCCTTCACTGATATATCGTTTGATACCAGCTTAGATTGGATGAATGTAAGGAATTCTCAAAGGAAGTGATACATTATTTTTGTCATTCACTACCAGCATAGATTGAAGCTTTATTTTAGATCTCATGTTGTTGTTTCTCTATAATCTTAGATTGGCCGCTTGCATTGTCTTTTACCTTGGTGGGAGGATGCAACTGTGGATTTTATGAGGAGTGGGGGCTATAAAGTTGGTGAACAGATAGAACAGGTACTTTTGTATCTTTTTTTTCTGGCACTTAAGTTATTTTTTTAAGGCACTTTAGTTGATCATGTGTTTTCTGAATGGATTTTGGTACACGAGGATGTCATGTTGGATATTACAGTTGCAAATAACTAAGTCCTAACTAACCTATGTAGTATGTAAATGTTATTCTCAATGTTAACTACTTTGGAGATCATTTCTAATTTGCTTATTTAACTTATAAGCTCTATATCTTAACTCAACCTCTTAGGAAGCTATCGATACTTTATTTTTTTATTTATTTTTTTTGCCAAACAATATATCTAGAATTTAGTTATCTAAGATTTGGCTCTTATTCAAGTTTTGTCAAGGTTGTCTACAAGATATGGTCTCTTTGATAGACATCAAATACTAACTAACTTTGTTGGTATGATACACAATTCTGATAGGCTGTTGGAACTTGGAATTAATTTTCTTCTAATCTTCAATAAAAAACTGTATATTTTTTAATATCAAATAAGAATCGTAAAAGAGTCATTGGAATTTTTTATCTCTCTTGATCAAGGTTTCATTCTTTATCTCATAATGGTACTGTGCTCCAACCAGTTGGTTGCTATGTGGCTGGCATATAGATTGGACACAATATCATGGCATACAGTGTGCATTGTATGCTTCCCTCAAGCAAATGGGTTTTTAACAAAACCTAAAGTAGTGTTTATACATATAATTATAGCGGCTGGTATGTTCAAAGTTTCTCGTTCACCATCAAGTTGGGCAATCAGGGCCGTTAACATAGAAAAAGTAAGCTGAATCTATGACCCCCAGATATGAGCCACCAAGGGGTAGTTGATGAATTTGTATGTTAAGTGATATTGCTGTATTCTCTTATAAATTTAAGAGTCATGATATGTGCACTATAACATTACACAAGGCATTGTTTTTAAAACAGTGGCCCGGAATTAGATAAGTGTGATTGGTTGAGAAAAAAACGCGGACACGTCATTATGTATAATTTTTAGGTGCATATTTTGAGTGCAGATATATCATTACTCTAAATTTGATTATTGCAATGTTGACTATTTTGGTTTTTTTTTTTTGAACAATGAACATACTATTTAGGCTTTTGTTGATGTCTATTATCTCTGGAATGACTGTTTGTTTGAGGAAATTTTTTTCTTGTGGTCCTCTCATTTGCCCAGTTCTAACATATCATAGATGAAGGATATGTTGGTTAATTTCCTTCTTAAAGGGGAAGATGACATTTAGTAAGTTTAACATTGGATAGTATGAATCAAGATGGATTTTTTTGAAGAGTTTTGTTACAAATAGTGGATGTTAATTTATTCCATTTATACAGTGAAAGTTTAGCCTATGGCATCTTCTGCGAATTGGTGAGAGCTTAACTCCCTGGAATCAAATAAATTTTTAAGCGAACCAGTATGACTTCTATATTGAAGTTTTTGTTGAAATTTATATTAATTTTTGTGAATATGTTGTCCCGTTGCCTAAGCAGTAGATGATAAGCTGGAGAGAGCTGAAAGTATCAGTGTAGTGAATCCAATCAAGTGGTAGAAGGCAGTTTTGCTTGCTTGGAACATAACAATCAAAACATACACCATCATTCCTATAGGCAAGAACCATTATGTTGGATTCACAACGCTAATACTTTCCCCACTTTTTGTCAAGTACGCAGAAAACAAGTTATCACCTGCAAGCTTAGACAGCATGAACAACTTATTCGCACATTAATATTGATAAAAAATTCAACACAACTTCAATGTATAAGTCATACTGCCACCAATTCATATAATTACAATGTCTCAAGCTAAACTTTCATTGCACTAATAGAATCACTTAACATCCATTTGTAACAAAAAAGTTAAAAATATAATCAATTTTGATTGATATTATCCAATTTTAATCATACTAAATGTCATATTTTCCGTTCAAAGGGTAATTATCCAACATATCTGCTGGAACTAGCAAAATGAAAGGTCTGCAAGAAAACTTTTTCCTTCACATACAACATTGCAGTAATTAAATTTGTTAGGGAATACAACAATATCGCTTAACACACTAATACTTAACACCAATAAAACCACTTTGTTTCCTTTACACCTTGGATCATTAGTCTTTTGGACATTCTTGTCAATGCTAGCCACTTCAATCAAACACATCAGCACAACACACACTCACACGGATCAAACTCTACTTGAAACTAGAAATAAACTATAGAACACAATGAATGAATTTAATCTGATCATTATGATCTTATGGCTTCTGACAATGGAATGAACAAGTTTTATTACAAATGGACAAATGACTTATTTATAGACAATAGGTCTTAACAGAACAAACCAAAAAACTAAAGGCTTATTGGTCATAACATGAAATGACCAGGAAGGACAACTAACCCCTAAAGTACCTATATTAACTGTCACTGATTATAGCTAACAATTCTTTTTAGTGTTGACATACACCTCTTTTTTTTCTTTTCTAACAAACATAGGTGTTTACCAAGTAAAATTCATTATACAGAGAAAGTCAATTCAAAATCCTCAAGATCCTCTCACTCTAACTCACTGCAAGAGCTCTTCACTCGATACTCAAGATCAGTCAACTCTTCTTGATAGATTATCACTTAATTTATTATCTGGGTACATCTGATTGGGTATGTTATCACCGTACAGTTTCTCTAAAACACTTTTCTCAAAATATGGTACTCTGCATCCTTCTTAATTATTCTATTATTCAATGTTCTCAAATCAGATTGATATAGTCTCTGAAAAATAGCATATTTAGAAGCTTCTGTATTACACAGCTGACTCTCTCTAATCCTATATAGGAAAAAAAGTGTTTGCATCTTCAGCTAACCCTTACAATTTTAGAAACATCTCAGGCAACAAATATAAGTTGTTGATTCACATACGAACTACAGAAACAACACATCAGGACAATACAAAATATATATATATATATATATTATATATATAGACAATCGGGATATCGACACATAGGCTCCTTACCTCCATAATGGCAGCTTGTGAAGATCTGAACAAGAACACCCACATTCACTGTAAAAGCCAAGGAAATCCTTCATCAATGTCCCAAAAGAAAAAAAATATATATAATTATAAATCCCACCTTCATCAATGTCCATAACAAAATAATTAAAGCCATAAACACGATCACCTGAAAATCATTTCCTTTTTGACAATGATGACAAAGAAAATCCTTCTACCAAAATATAAACATTATGAGCTCGAGGATCAATATGTCACAATCAGCTTCAGCAAGCAAACCATAAATTTGCAGTCTATAAACATTGTGAACACAACCTTTTGAGCTAAAAAATGGAGGGCGAAGTCCCACATGTCACAATCAACTTTTATTTCTACACCTCTATGTAGCAAGAAATTTAAACCAATCATTTTTATTTATGATGGATTCAACTTGTTAAGAGTGACTTGCCACATGAATGTGTGTCTTATTACTCAAAAGTAAGCACAACTTAGTACTTGTTAGGTATTTTTCTGTCATACAATATATAAATAAAATATCTGTCGGATGACATTTTGCAAAAAATTA
This sequence comes from Cannabis sativa, assembly GCF_029168945.1. Taxonomy (NCBI): domain Eukaryota; kingdom Viridiplantae; phylum Streptophyta; class Magnoliopsida; order Rosales; family Cannabaceae; genus Cannabis; species Cannabis sativa. The sequence continues at coordinate 29,646,527 of NC_083608.1, read as the reverse complement.
CTGAAACTAGGTCAAAGTGCAAAATCACTTCGAGAAAGAGGTCATTTTGCCAAGGGACACCCACTATTGAAACACCTACTTTCCGTTGAATTTTACATGAATATTTCTTGTGCATTTCACAAGGTATCGTTCAAGAGTGATTCGGTTTAAGATGATAGTGCATGACAAAAAGATTCTTTGAAATTGTGTTAACATAGTTATCTACTTTATCTTCTTTGACAGGTAAAGCAGAAGACACTAATTATATGGGGTGAAGACGATCAAATTATCAGCAACAAGCTTGCAGTGGTAAGTAACTGCTCATTTATATGAAAAGTGAAAGAAGTTAAACAGAAAGAGCAAAAATGGAAATATATGACAATTGTCAATTCTTTCAATTTATAATGCAGAGATTACACTGTGAAATGCCAAATGCTATCCTACGACAAATACCGGAGTGTGGTCATATTCCCCACGTTGAAAGGCCAAGCAGAGTTACCAAACTGATTGTCGAATTTAGTCAACAAGATTGCTATGAGAAAGCTCAATGCATTTCTCAACTTTGAAGGTCCCTATCCCTCTGCTTTAATAATATTGATTCTACGTTTAGTTTTTTTTTTCCTTAAATGTTCCATTACTTTCTAATTTCTAAGTCAAAGATTGTCATATTCATTGCCCTTCAATCCATCTTTTCTGTCTATTAAGTTATGTTGAAATACTTAAAACGCTATTGTTCTCTTGTCTCGCTGTTCTTGCTTTGCTTGATAAGATAACGCGTTTAAGCTATTTATTAGTATATTTTGGTTACTAACACTGCTTTTTCTGTTGCAGATCATACTTGTATTACAAAAGAATATTGACCAGTTTGATATGAAACTCTACAGAGATGAACACTAGCAAAACAAGTACCAAAATATTTGGTGCAAAAACAGAAAGAAAGAAAAAAAATCATGTGGGAAAGAACAGAATCATGTCGGACGGAATAAATTCCTTTGGTCCATTATATCATACAATACAACCATGTTTTGAGGTTGTGGCCAGATGGTACTTGGTAGGTAGTTCACAGGTCTTAATCCCTCAAACCTCACACTATTCCAAAGGTCAAATCAATTAATGAAATTACACATATATGTATATTGTATACATATTCCTTTAATGCTTTGTTTGATTCAGTTTTCTGCTTTTTCGGCCACAAAAGTCAAAATACAATTCAATAACTCCGGTAACATTTATAATAATTTCACAAAAGGTACCTCCAGCAAAAAAAAAATTCACAAAAGGTACATACACTTATTTAAACTATTATTATTCATCATAACCTTTTTGCATGAAATTCAAGTTTTTTATATCAGGAAAAATAAAAGTTTATCTCACATGTAAACGTGGTGATATCATGACGAAAAGGAAATGCCAACATCTGAACTTAAATGCCATCACCATGCCATTACCATGCATCATAATTTATGAGAAAAAGAGTCATAAATATATATATATATTTATATAGATGAGGTAGAGCAGAGTTCCATTAAATTAAAAAATAGAGGGCCTCTCTTAGATATACAAAAGCGACAAATCTAGAAAGAAAAGATTAAAGAGATCTCATGTTCTTCTACTCTACCCCCATACAAGTCCATATCACCCCACTTAAAATAAAAAAATAAAAAAGGAATCACATTCCAACTTTTTCACATATAGGGAGGAAGAGAAAGAAAACAAAAACCCTAGTGGGGTTTTCTTTTTTCTTTTTATCATTTTACCTACACGTGTTATCTCTAGTACACAGCCTCATACACCACATAGAGTTACACGTCTACACCCCTATTTCTTCGTGGCATAATCTGGTCCGCACATCAGAATTACCCCCTCCCCACTAAATTAATACATATAATTATTTTGATCACTTTCTACTAAAAATGGTTTGTTCTAATTTTGTACCAAAAGCCAGAGAAGGGCAGCCACCGAAGAAGATATGATAAACATGTTAGTGAGGCCTGGTGAGAGGACTGATCCAGCACCACTACTATCAAAGGTGGTGCTGCTGCCGGGGCTGATGCCGCCGCTTCCGAATGTGGGTGTGAATCCTCCTGTTCCTGTTGTCGTTCCAGTTGTTGGTGTGGTAGAAGGAGTTGTCGTTCCAGTTGTTGGTGTAGTTGAGGGAGTTGTTCCTGTCGTTGGGGTACCAGTTGTTGGGGTCCCTGTTGGGGTACCTGTTGTTGGGGTGCTGAGGAAATTGAAAAAATAAAAATAAATAATATCGTTACACAAATGGTGGTATTTTTACATCTCAAATCAACTAGTACTAATCCCTCGGTTAATATTTCTCAATCAGTTAATCTTTGGTTTATTTCAATACTAAAAAGAAAACCCGGCTATAGAAACTATGGTTTGTGGTATCACATTAGTTAGTTGCAACATCCAAAAAGACAGTGAGATACTAACAAAATAAATTCAAAGAAGTGAAAATGAAGGTCTCAAGTTCATTAAAAATTGATGACAACTCACCCAAAATCTGCTTCATGTTAATAGTGTCAGAAAACAAAAATTTGCAGTGAACAAAAACAAGAATATGTTATTTTGGCCACAAAAAAAGAAGGTTCTAGGAACCTATCCAACCAGATTCTAAGATACAACACATGGGGATTTTTCTTTTTAATTATTATTATACTTTTATCTTTAATAAAAATCCAAAATAATTAGAAAGGAGAGTTGACATTCGTTCAGAAATCAGAAGTAAAAAAATGATGAACAAACATACCTGCTGCTGCCACTTGAAGGAAATACACAGTTAGAGTTTTGGGCTGTTTTAAGAAAATAGATTAATTAATTAAGTGAAAGAGAGAAGATTTCTTGTTGGGGTTGAATCTGAAATTGTTAGAACTTACTAGCTGGGGGAGTTTGAGACTGCATGGCAGAGCCTGAAAAATCACAGCTTCCAGCAACTTGGCCTTTCTTTTGGAAATAACTATTGACAGCATAACTGCAGTGATCTTTAACAGTATTGGGTTGGTAACAAGCACCACTCTGAAGGATTGGGGAGCAGTCAGCTCCAGCCCCACAAGCATAATCTAGTGCCTTCTGAAGAGCTTGGTCACTAGTCCCATCTTTACATATGCAATAGGTAGCACCACCTATTTCCAAAAAGAAAAATTCAAAAATACCCAGATGAAACCAACTTCTTTTTTACCACCACCAAAGATTGAATTTTTTCTTGAGATGTATGTACCCCAAGAAAAGCTAAAATCTTTCATCTATAAACAAAATATATGTTCTTGAAGAATGTACTGAGACAGGAGCAATAAACAGGGGAAAAGAAAAATTAAATTTTTAAGAAGAAAGAAAGATATAATTTTTCATCTCAAACTGATCTCAGGGCTGAATCAAACATTTTTCTTTTTCATCAGAGAAGTTTAGCACTCATGAATTTCTAAACCTAAATTAAAGAAAGGAAAAGAAAGATAGTAGGAAACAAAACAGCATAATCTAATGCTTACTTGAATAGCCAGTGAGAGCCAAGAAAACCAGGATATACACTAGAGCAGCCATGGTTGATGAAATGAAAGCTTGTAGAAATCGGTAAAGGGCAAGTATTCCTTGTGCAGAAATTTTAGAGCTCAAGCCTTAAAGAAAAGCTGTAGAGAGAGAGAGAGAGAGAGAGAGAGAGAGAATTCTACTTTCTAGTAGACAATAATGAGAAAGATGAAGAGTGACGGTGGGTAATAGTAGTAGTGAGTAGTGGGTGTCTGTATCTGAAATGCCCTTTTTCTCTTTTTTAACATTATTATTTGTTAAAAATAAAAATATTAAATATTAATTAATGGTTAAATATTCATTTTCATGTTATAGTTTCATTTATATTTGTTAAATGTAATGAAAGTAGGAAAGAGTGTTCTAGTTTCTAGGGAATTGAACAAAGCTTTTCTGTCAATTGCATTAATTAATTATAATTTTTTGTTTTTTTTTTGTTTGTATGCACCAAATTGTGATGTGATCCCATTAAAACGGTCCTAAACTCATGTGATTGATTAACCTTTAACCCAACCTGGTTTGGGCTGTTGTTGGTCCACATAATACATATGTTATTAAGGTAAACTGTGTCCCTACTATTTTAAGTTTCTTCCTATATCTTTTTGATTCTATTCTCTTTGCTGTCACTTTGTTTTTCTTTTTCTTTCTTTCTTAACATTGGAAAAAATAAGTTAGATAAATTTGTGTTTGTCTCACATTGTATTACAAAGTAGTTACCAAACTATAAATTTAAGATAGAGTTTTAGTAATTAAATATAGATTATTTTGATGTGATTAAATAAAAAAATAAAATAACACTTCTATTATAATGTTATTGGTTTAGAATTTGAAAACTGTTTTATGTTTTTAAAAATTAAAATGGTGGAGTTTACATAAGAATTCTTGATGGAGTGAGTATTTTTAAAAATAAAATCTGAATATTATTTTAAGTTTGAGGTTAAACATGAAAAATACTATTTTTATGTTTTCTATGTTTTCAATCCATAGAATCCAAAATTTTTCAAATATTCTTTTATCTTGTAATTTTGAGATTCTCAACTAATCACATATTCAATTTTTTAAAATTTAAAAACATTAATCACATTACAACTAATCTACCGTCATCACTATTCACCTAATAGTCTAGGATTTTAAGTGTTTGTGACAAATTACAATTTTTATTTGTGATGAAGAATATAACCTATTTTTTTTTTATTTAAGCGTTTATATATTACATTGCATAACCTAGGACTCGAACCCAGGACCTCCAACACATACGCACCCTCCTATGGCCACTTGAGCTAACCTCAAGTGGTTGATGAAGAATAGAACCTAGGTTAAATGAATTATATACTTTATTGATTTGTTGCCTAGATTAGTCTATCTCCATAAATCTCATAGCTTTATCTAAGTTAAATAAATTGCATGCTTCGTGGATTTACTACTTAGGAAAAGAGTTAATTATTGAGTGTTTCGTCTTGATTACATACAATAAGGAGATTGAGATAATTGACTGCTTTAACTTTATATGCAGGATTAATAGTTTGATTGGAAACTGAAAATTACATTCTTTAATAGGAATTAGGAATGATTGTTGAGAGTGGCGAATAACCTTTAACTAGTTTCTCATATCATAATCTCAATTTTAATTTGTTTATTTTATTTTTATTTCTGCTATTTTAATCTTAATCTCAAAATCCTCTCTTCTCTAATTCTAGTTACTAATTTGTGAATAATTGAATAAACATAGTCCTCGTGGGATCGACCCTTACTTATAATTATACTAAAATAATTGGGGGTATTGTAATTAAAAAAAATAGTAAATTTGATACGGCATACGACACACATCAAATTTGATGCATGTCGTAAGCCACAACAAATTTACTAATATTTATTTTCAATACCTCCAATTATTTTAGTATAATTATAAGTAAGGGTCGATCTCACGAGGACTATGTTTATTTAATTATTCAGAAATTAGTGTCAAAAGTTAGAAAAGGGGGATTTTATGATTGAAATTAAAATAGCAAAAATAAAAGTAAAACAGACAAACTAAAATTGAGACTACGATATGAGAGACTAATTAAAGGTTGTTCGTCACCCTCAGCGATCATTCCTAATTCCTATTAAAGATGTAATTTTTAGTTTCCAATGAAACTATTAATCCCGCAGATAAAGCTGTAGCAGTCAATTATCCCAATCTCCCTATTGTATGTAATCAAGGCGAAACACTCAATAATTAACTCTTTTGCTTAAGCAGTAAATCCACAAAGCATGCAATTTATTTAACTTAGATAAAGCATTGAGTTTTATGGAGATAGACTAATCTAGGCAACAAATCAATGAAACATATAATTTATTTAACCTAGGTTCTATTCTTCATCACAAATAAAAATTACAATTTGTCACAAACACTTAGAATCCTAGACTATTAGGTGAATAATAATCATAAGATGACGGTAAATTAAAGTAAAACCTAATTTAGTGGCCATCCAAACAAGATTAAAACAATAATCATGACATTGAACATAGAAGAATAGAAGCAATTTGATGTATAATGAAAACTAGAAATTTACATTCAATAATGAAATTAAGAATTCATGTTTCGGGTTTTAAAATTACCCTTAACTAAAAGAACACTACTCTGAATTAGACATTATAATAAAAATTATAATATTTAGTAAGAGTAGAAGGAGAAGAAAAGAACTAGAATGAAGAACACTTTGAAGTTGATCTCCGTCTCTTCCTTGCTCTCTCTCTCTCTCTCTCTCTCTCTCTCTCTCTCTCTCTCTCTCTCTCTCTCTCTCTAAGTTTCTCTCTCTAATTTGTAGCTCTTAGAATGATTAAATTCGTAGCCTAAGAGGTCTTATTTATAGTGCTTGAAAAGATAGATGGATCCCCTTAAATTTAGGATTCTATTTATAGTGCTTGAAAAGATAGATGAATCCCCTTAGAATTAGGATTTTTTTAAAAAAAATAATAATAAATCGCCGCTATAGCGCAGGAATTGGGCACTATAGCGCCCATGAGATATTTTCCAAATAGCCCATGTGCTGAAATTATCTCTTTTTTGTGTTTTTTTTTTCCAAACCGGCGCTATAGCGTAGGTATTGGGCGCTATAGCGCCCAACAAAATTTCTATTTTGCACCTGATTAGTATTTTAGCAATAATTTCTTCAATAAAATTCGGAATTGGACGATTCAAGATGTTTCGGAAAGTTAAGAACGAGATCTAAAACTTTCATGTTGAGCTCCAAGTTGAGTTCTGCTTCTAAGGTTGCCAAAATTTTCAATTAAGTTCTGTCTTGTAAAACCGAGCTCGCTGACTTCTACTATTTTCCACCAAAATATGCTAGCATCCCTCCAAATGACTCCAAATGCATGATTAGTCTTCAAAATAGCCTTATAAATTATAATTACACTTATCAGTAACTTAAAGAGTCAATTTAAAAATATTAATTCATAAATTAGCTATATTTATAAGGCAAAATATCGACTTATCACAATTTCATATCTATAGTGACGCAAGGTGGAATTAATAAGTTAGGAAATTTACTTGGTAAATTCTAGATCTACTTATTGGAAGCTCAGTTATATAGGCCTATGGCCCCCTCACTAGTTGAGATAATACTGCTTGCAGACTCAGTTAATTGATTTTATTTAATCAATTTTAATTCTAAAACTAGACTATGTCTTATTTATGAATTTTCACTAAGCAAGGGCTTAATTGTGAAAAAAAAGAGGCTTTGGGGTCAATTTATTAATTAAGAGACTTTGTATGGTCTAATTAATAAATAATACAAATGCCAATTTTATTTGATAATTAATTATAATTATTAAATAAATAGTTTTGACATTTATAGGATTGAATTGGAAATATGGTATTATTGAAAGAAGAATAAGTGGTTGAAATAAAGTGGCAAAATTGTAACTAAAAAGTGGTGCTTAAGTGGCCGGCCATTCTAGTGATTTTCGCCCAATATTTTATTCTTTTTTAATCCATATAATTCAAACCTAAGCCCTAGTTGAAACACTATAAAAAAGAACATGATGCTCTCATCTCATCCACTTGAACACTTGACTTTTCAACCTACCAAAATCTAGTTTTCATTCTCTGACAACTAGTAGATGAGAGACACCTTCTATAGTGATTTTCAAGCCTCCTTCATTATTCTTCATACTCGAGCCTATAGTGATAGAGTGCCATGCCCACACATAGCAAGTCAAGTACTCAATCATTGTGAGTAAGACGGTGGTAACCAAACCCGAAGGAGAGAAAGATATCCAGGCTTAGATCTTGATAATACTCTGCAACAAAAAGGAGCAAGGGTTAGAGATCTGAGCGGAAGGAGTTATTATATTCCACTGCAATCAATGTAAGATTTTCTAAACTATGTTGACTTCACAATAAACAAGAATATCAATGTGACAAGAATTTAGATGAATTTATAAATCAAACAAATGATCATGAAATAAACATGTGAACCAAGTAATACATTAAACAAGTAATGGAATAAATTTGTTTCTTTATTGATAAATGAATGTAGAAGATTACATTGAAATAGAGTTTTATTTAGGGAACAAAACCCAACAGCCAGTTGGTCGACAGGGTGTCTCTCTCACCAACTCAGAAAAACCCCTATGGGAAGTAGTTACGTGATTAGAGCGATAAGCTTCTCTAATCCGTTGAGATAGGTTAGTTCTCCGTTGTTCCTACTCAAAGCATTGGCTTTCAATGTTCTTGTTGTTTTCGACGAGCCAGTGTTGAAACTATTCACGTTTCTTATCGAGAGAGTCTCGCAGCTATTGTTGCAAGTCAACCACAGTTTAGCTGAGCTGAGCTACATGAGGATCGATCTCCTCAGGGTTTTCTATCTCCACGTGTGGCTCTTAAGGTGGGATTTAGTCGTTGGTGCCAGTCTCGAGAGCAGTTGGTGGTGACCTTAGAGGAAGAGTTATGGAGCCAGTTCCAAGGCCTGCTCCTGGCGCCTGGGGCACAGAAGTGGTCCCAGTTCCAACTCTGTCAGCTGGCCTGCCCCTAGTTGTTCGGCCAGTTGCTGGAGTTTGTTTATCAACACTTGTAGAACGTGTTACAACCATCTTGTTTAGTAACTTTCTGAGTTGTGGCTCTCAACAAGAGCACTAAAATGTTGACTCAAAATCTAGACTAAACTTTTAAGTCACACCCGCTCGCTAGATTGGCGAGAATGAATAAGTAGTTAAGTATTTATAAGAGAGACCCAATAAATTTATAGTCGTTCATCCCTTATATCGCGATAGTAATGGGGCTAAATCTACTTCAAGTTTTTATTTCTCACGAGATGGTAATTACAACAATAAACTAAGTGTTAGAAGCTCCAAATTCTAGAGAGAGAAGCTCTAACCATGTGGGTAATTTTCTGAATGTGAAAAGTGAGCTAAGGGAGCTCTCTTTTAATAGGTGAAGGAGGCCCAAAAAAATAAGGAGAAAATTCAAATAAGATATTTTGATTGTTGATGATGATCTAATGGTGAAAATTAGCTCTTGGTGGTGATGACCATATTTTGGAGCCCGACGGTCCTGTTATAGGTAACTCGGAGCTTATTTTTATAGCTCCCTTGGGGGTGAATTTTGACGGTGATAGCTTTAGAATTACGTCTGGAGTGTGAGACATGAATTGATAGAGCATTGAATTAGCTTCGAAGTACAAGTTGAATCACCTCAATTAGATAAAAATTCAGTGAGTTATGGCTATTTTACAAAAAACAGCTCATGACCCATCGTCCAAATTGACATCCAGCGCCCAAGTTGACATCCCAGCGCCCAGATTGACATCCCAATGCCCATATTGACATATGATGTCAACTAGGATGCTGGGTAAGTGTAAAAATGTCCAAGGGATGTACTTTAGGATGCCTAAGTGATACTTTGACATCACTTAGTCTATTTATGTGTTTTGGCAAAGCTGGTCATCGGTTCTTAGAGATGTTGTTGTTTTTGCAGAAAAGAGACACTCAAAACTCTTCATTTCAGGGTGAGCTAGAAATGAGAAATGAAAAGTTATGGATTTGATTTCTCTGACTTCATAGATCTTTGTCATTGTAAAAAACTAGACGGACGATCGAAACAACATCAAATTTGAATAAGAAGAACCCAGCGCACCAGGCCTTTTGTCAACCTAGGTGCTTGGTACTTACTCCCAAGCTCCCCAGATTTTATTTTTGATACTTCCATGGTGTTTGAACTTGAGGACAAGGTCTCTTACCCCATTTTGACTATTTCAAATTCAATAATCGCATCAAATATGACCTTTGAGCAATTGAAGGCAATGTCCCAGGTTGATTGTCAACCTGGGCGCTGAGCCCAGCCCTAGGCCAACCTTCGCGTTGGGCCCTATTTCTAAGGACTCGAGATTGTGGTTCTCCCCTCCAGCTTGCTTGAATCTTCATTATTTTTTATGGAAAAAATGACTGCAACACTTTTTGCTGAACTTGATCGGAAATAGCCCAAGTTGACAATATGTCAACCTGGGCGCTGAGTCCTCCTTTTGGCCCTTCAAAAATTCTGTTTGGTGCCCGAAAATAGTTGGATCTCAATATTTTTTGAGAAAGGAGAAGATGCTTGAAATAATTCTTGAAAAATTCCATTTTAAATGGCCCAGGTTGACAAAATGTCAGCCTGCGCACAAGGCTAGCCCCAGGTGTTAACCTGGGTGCTGGGCCCTTATATTTGCATCCTAGAATTATGTTTTTCTCCAAAAGGACCTATTTCTCAATTTTTGATGAAGACGAAGAAGATGCAAAATTTGGAACTCTGATCGGACACTTGGAAGGCACCCAAATTGCCAGATTGTCAACTTGGGCGTTGGATGCTCGGGGTCCCAGGGCCCTAAGTGCTCAAAAATCAACTTGCTAAAATTCTAACTGATGCCTCAAATATGTTCGTGGTATGTCTAGTTGAAACCCTAGTTGAGGTTGTCAACTCGGGCCTCAGGTGAAAACTCTAGGTGATCAGGTTGGCTTCCGGATTGCAGGTTCTTGTAATTTCAGCTATTGGTTCTTGGATTAGATTTATCCATGTCTTCATGATACAAAAATACTGAAAGATAGTGGATTGGATTCAAGTTATTGAAGTTCAAACTTCCATCTTGGAGATCCTGAAGTCAACCTGGGCGCAGGGCTAGGGTCCCCTCCCAAGTCGGTTGTTATGACTCAGGTCTACTCAACTCTGTGACGCCATCCTTCATGCCACATGTCAAACATCGAGGTCCACATCACTAGGGAAAGTTTTCGGGTTAACACTACTTTTTTAAATGGAGAATTGAGAGAGAAGGTTTATATGTCTCAACTTGAAGGATTCAAAAAAATAGAAATAAAAATTTGGTTTGCAAATTGAAATGATCCAATGATACTTAAAGTTTGATGAAATTCTGACAATGTTTGATTTCATAACAAACAATTAAGATCATTGGGATTCATTATATATTTCTTGTTATTTATATGGATGATATTTTACTTGCCAACAGTGATTTGTCAATACTAAATGAGACCAAAATTATTCTATCTACCAACTTTCATATGAAGGATTTTGCAGAGACATCTTTTGTTTTGGGGATTGAGATTCATCGTGACAGGAATTGAAAAGTTCTTGACTTATCTCAAAAGGTTTACATTGATCGTGTGCTCAAAAGGTTCAACATGAATTTGTGTAAGGCTGGTTTTGTTCCTATTTTGAAAGGAGAAAAATTTACTAAGCAACAATGTCCTAAGAATGACTTAGAAAGAGAAGAAATGGAAAATATTTCATATGCAAGTGTAGTAGGGAGTTTGATGTATGCTCAGGTTTTCACTAGACTTTACATTGCTTTTGTAGTTAATGTTCTTAGGAGATATTTATCTAATACTGGTCATGATCATTGGGTTGCAGCCAAAAAAGTCATGAGATATTTTCAAAGAATAAAGAATTTTATGCTTGTGTATAAGCATGTCGATAATCTTTGATTTATTGGCTATTCAGATTCAGATTTTAGTAGTTGTGTAGACAATTTAAAGTCAATTTCTAGCTATATTTTAAGTAAGATCCCCGCTTTAAGCCTCCATTGGGTTTTCCTCCACAAATTTATGACTCTTATACCACTCTGGCTACTTCTTAGACTGATGATTGGCCCTACCGACCAACAAGAGTATTTCAAGCGAGTTTTGTCCTTACACGCACACTTTTTAGAAAAATTTCCTAGGAGATCACCCATTCTAAAATTACCCCATGTCAAGCACGCTTAATTGTGGAGTTCTTTTGTTATGGGCTATTAAAAAAATGCACCTTGTTAATATAGGTAGTGCCAATCAATCTATTTAAGTCCTCTTTAACTGTGTAGTCTTGTACTTATACAATTTCAGAATCATCACACTTGACCTTCCCCAGGCGATGTGGGATTGTACAACTTACCTAGTATTTTCCCTTGCGGATCACGAAATGGAACTCAAGCTTGACCTCTAATGGAAAATTTTGGTAGGTGTTGCTCTTGAGTTGTGCTATCTGTTATAATAATGTTTTTAGAATGTTTTGTGTAATTTGGTTGAAATTGGTTGAGTTTGGAAGGGTTTATGAAGTTTAAAACTCGAAGTGTTGGTTTCCTAGAGAAAAGAGCAGACCATTTTTTCTGATAGTGTTCTCAAAAAATGGCCTACCATTTTTAGAGAAACGACCTACTGTTTTTCAGAGACTTTTTCCCGAAGTCTTGTTTTTTATGTTTTCTCTATATTTACGGTACGACCACACTATTTATCGATAGAAAAACTTCTATTTTTGAGTTTAAGACTTAGAATGAGTTAGATCATGTTGTCAACTAATTTATCATTGTTGTGTATAGGGCCCAAGATCATCATCTATTCTCCACTTAAGTTTACTGGCACACCTGAATAGAGATTTGAGGTAAGAAAAATACATTTGTGCCACTTTGCATGTCAAGATAAGTTATGATTATTATCGTTTGTGATCCGATTATTATTGATTATAAAGAAACAGTAATTAGTATTTGTAAGAGTCATTACTCTATACTGAGACCGTTGTTAGGTTTTTTCTACTTATCAATTACCTCATTAGGTAACGGTGGTGAGGTGGTGACATTAGATGCTGGTTAGGCTTATTAGGGTTGCCCAATTAGGCAACAACGGGTAGGGTTACTTTATGAAGTAGTAGATATAAATTGTCTTATTTGACAGATATTTGTGTAATTTTGGATTGTTATACATATATGATTATTTGTGCTGTTTATTTGTAAAGTTGGCATGTGATTATTTTTTTTTTAATTTTCTTGTTAAGTCTTTGTGACTCTGGGTGCTTTGTGGTACAGGTAAGGGCGAGGGTAAATCAGGACATCCATGAGTTAGAAGTCTTCTCTGACAAATGTACATATCGACCTATGTAACACCCTAATCTATAGGGATGCCACGTGTGTGATTTTATAAACTAGTTTAATACTAATAGAATAATTAATTATTAAAAACCGTGATAATATTAAAAACTTGATTAAAATAAAACACTAAAAACGGACATTATAACGGCATAAAAAGTGTGTTCCAGGAATTCTTATTATAAAAAGTTTTGCTAAATAAATATATACGACAACCATTTAAACATAAAATCAAAATACACAGCAGATACAGCCAGTGTAAAACAACTCCTGGAAACTCGGCACACAGGCCGGCGAGGTCAATATGTACATTGCTGGAGAAGACTGCCACCTCATGATTGATCTAGCTTTTCTTTGCCTTTACCTGCACCACATAGCACCCGTGAGTCACAAGGACTCAGCAAGAAAAGTAATAATAACAATCATATAGTTTATTATTCGAATATTGTCATTTATACACAATAAGAATCAAACCATCACACTTTGTTCATACGATGAAATCCAAATCACTACTGGCATCTGCCACGAATAAACATTAGTGTACAGATATTTGGTAAAACAAAACCATTATATCAATAATGGAATTCATATTCATTTAATCATATAAATAATATATATGTTACCTCATAAAGCAACCATATTCATGACATCATGTTGCCTAATCAGGCAAGTCGATGCTTTAATATGATGATCTTGTATTGTATCGCCTAATCAGGCAAGCCCGTGTCATAGCCTGGCACCCATATGTCGCATAACTGCATCACCGAATCAAGTGAGCCTATGCAAAAAACCTGCACCCATATATCATATAATTGCATCACCTAATCAGGTGAGCCCGTGCCACAATCTGACACCAATATATCGCATCGTCTAATTAGACGAGCTCGTACCTACGCCCAGTACTTATCACGTCACTGACGCCTGTACTTACGTCCAGTACGTCGCCAGGAAAATTGCATCACCTAATCAGGTGAGCCCGTACCTACACTCGGTACTCATCATATATCACTGAGCGCCCGTACTTACGTCCAGTACGTTGCCAGGAAAATTGCATCACCTAATCAGGTGAGCCCATATATCACATGCATAATATTATCACATTATCAATACTCAACCAATCAATCTTTTCAATATATAACAATATTAACTATATCTCAATATTAATCAATTCATAACAATACAAATTTTATTACATACAACGTACTATGCAGTACAATATACTTTTCAATATATAACAATATTAACTATATCTCAATATTGATCAATTCATAACAATACTAATTGTATTACATACAACGTACTATGAAGTACAATATACTTTTCAATATATAACAATATTAACTATATCTCAATATTAATTAATTCATAACAATACTAATTTTATTACATACAACGTACTATGTAGTACAATATACTTTTCAATATATAACAATATTAACTATATCTCAATATTAATCAATTCATAACAATACTAATTGTATTACATACAACGTACTATGCAGTACAATATACTTTTCTTACCTTTAATCCAGGTTCATATATTTCGGCCAACCCAAGTAGAGAACTATTCCCGATGATCTCGGCCTTATGTCACAACAACGATAAACCAATAAGTGTTTATCCCAAAACACTGCTTATATTCACATAAGACAATCAAGGGTTTTCTACCAAACTCCGCGGTATAAATACACTAAATGAAACTTATATTTTGGCTCTAAAACATACACCATATTGTAGAGCTCGTCGCAAGCTTCGAAACAGTATATAGAATGTCCAAAACGGACACCCGAGTCAAAAGTTATGACAAAAATATGATTTCTGATCTCTTAGGAATTTCTATAAACTGTGAAATACAAAAATTTCAATTTTTGCACTCACCGAAACACTACCAAAACTTATCTAAATCACTCCAAACTTCATAGGGTGCATGTATGCCATAAATACCACCATCCTTACGTAACAGAAATAAAAATCGACCCCTTAAATGAAAAACGCCATTAACGTTCGGACTAAGCTTTAAAAAGTTCCAAACTCGATTTCTAACTCAAAATCACTTCAAATTCAACAAGAAAATATCAGAACTAGTCCCATGACTACCCGAGAACAATTGTATAAGGTCAGAACCTTTATAACTATTCTAATTCACAAAACCCTATACGAAAGCAATTGTTTTTAAACTTAAAACGAAATTAAACCATACCTTAAGCTTTCCCTCTTTAAGGATTTGCTATCCTGCTACTACCAGAGCTTAGATCGCTAAGTTTCGGATTAAAAATTGAAAAAAATAGATATAAGGAGAGAACGTTTTATCGAAGGAGGAAAAACGAGAATTTCGTTCGTCGTTCGTTCTGTTCTGTTCCACTGATAACTTAATATATATATATATGTAAAAGTTAACTTAGGTTAACTTATATATATAAATAATATTATAATAATATTATAATAATATAATAATAATATATTAATAATAATAATATAATAATAATATTAATAAAATCTTTATTATTAATAGTTATCTTATTATTTTTTAGCCACTAAGAAATTTCTATTTTTTAGGATATTTGGCCAGCTTCGAGTACCCTAAAATACCCCGATATTTTTAAAATCAACTTATCCCAATAATCTCATCAATATTTCTAACTAAAACTGTTGTGACATTTTTGACCTCCAATCGGGTCTTCAGGGTCGCCAAACTTGAAAATATTTTTAATTCACAAATAACTCATATTATATCCACTTATTTCAAATAAATTCCTGTAATTAACAAATTACGCTTATATAATCTACTTATTGAGTCTCCAGGGTCGCCGAACATAAAAATATTTTTATTCCACATATAGCTCATATTACATTCACACATGCTATATAAATCTCCGTAATTAACAAATTACGATTATTTACTCACTTATAACAAAATTTAAAATTTATACTGAAATAGATTAGTAAGATCATAATCCCACTAATTACCTGATTAACCCATAGTATAAATATAAACTCTAATTATTTACCATTAGGCTTATCGGGATATTACAACCTATTTGGCTTGTTGAGCCGAGTTGTCAGGGAATGTTTTTGCGTTGTATCTGGAAAGTATTTTGATTAATACATTTTGGTAATGCACCTTTTGTAAAATACTTTTATAACAGGAGATCCCTGAAACAAAATACTTACGGATGTAACTGTATTATATATATATTAGGTTTATTTATTAAATCACAAATTTTGATTAAACCATTAGTTTATTATTATAAACTAATTTATAAAAGCACACACATGACATCCTTAGAGGTTGGGGTGTTACATTTTCACTTTGGCTGGTGTAACTATTTCTTGGAAGAGTGTTAAATAAATTTTGAGCACATCATCTACTATATATACTGAGTTTGCAAGCTTTGTGGTTAAAAAAATTTAATTTTAGAGATACAAGTGGTTGATTCTGTTTTCACTCATCTATCGATCTATTGTGATAATAATATTATTATTTTCTTTTCAAAGAATAAAAAGATTAGTAGTGCTTCTAAATATATAAAAATAAAATATTCTCACTATTAGTGACTTGGTCAAGAAAGGAAAAATTGTGATAGAATATTACAAGACCAAGTTGATGTTAGCATATCATCTAACCAAAAGAATAAGTGTCCTGTTGCTTAATAAACATGTTATTGATATGAGTATTTTATAATCTTTTGTTCCTTTGATTTAGTGAAGGCTTGTTGCTTTATTAATTGAGATTACATTTATATGTAATTTTATTATTGATGTTATGAACCATTTGGTTTGTTTTGTAGGCCAATAATTTTTTCTTATTATTGGATGTTTATGTTTTCAATTATGTTGTGCTATATTCTCGAGAATGATAAAATTGAAAGTATGTAGTTCGTATCTTGTTGTGATTTTTATCTTTTAAGTTTATTTACTTAATAACAATAATATTTTGTTGGCTTAATCTTTTAAGCATGTTTAGTGATACTGACTTATTTATTAAGTAGTGTATGGTTAATTTCACTGGCTTATTTATTAAGCATCACGATATCAGTGAAGTTGATGACTGATAAGGAAATTATGTTATTTAAACTGATCACATGCTAAACATAATTTCTTACTACACTACTAGACTTATTGACCATGTCGATATAATACTTTGGTATTTGTGATTATGAATGTCTTTTGTTTATTAAAAATAATATGATTGTCATTGTTCAATATCAAAGATTAAATTGGATTGAGATACTATCAAAGAACTATTATTTTTTAAAGTGGTCACAAGTGTTTTCCTGTTGTTCAATCCATGAATCGTTTTCAAACAAAACTTATTTGATATCTAATATATATATGTATTATTAATGTGGCCCAAATGGGAGAATGTTAGACTTTTTCTTAGGCTTACATTAGTGTTTATTAGTTTTAATAAAATATAGGTTGATTGTATAGGTCTTTGATGTGTTAGCACATATTGTTTGTGATCAATAGTTAATAAGCTTAATATCTGTATGTGTAAAGTCTAGTTGAAGTAGAAGTATGAATTTTTTTAGTTAGCTAAAATCTTTGATGAGCAAATCCAATCCAACTAGGGTTATGTAGCTAAGTCACATCCCTAGCTCTATAAATATATATTGTTCTTCACAATTATTAATAAATTGCTACATATTTAGAGATCTAGAGAGAAAGACTTAGTTAATAGTATTACACTATTAAATTAAGGTAATTGCAATCGATCAATCATATGTATTATTGTGTGCTAAATTATATACAAATTTGTGTCTTGGGTTATTGATTTTCTAATACAAAATTCTTTCAAATGCCGAAATAAATAGAAGTATATCAGTACACTCTTTTTAAGGGTGTACTGTAAAATTTTCTTATAAATTTAATTACAAAATACACATTTTTTTTTTTCATTTTAAAACCTCCATTGAGAAAGAAACAATAAATTTAGAGAAGAATGTACTGGAACAAAATCATTTTACACTATTCATTTTCAATGTCAAGCCCTAAGACCTTCTTAGCTAATGTAAGAGCAACACTATACCTAACAACAAAACTAGGAAAATAAAAAAGCAAACTATCAACCCATCCCCTACCTACATGGGATGCGTCATATGAGCCCCAACTGAACATTGTCTGCATAAATGCCTCTAAGATGGATGTTAAGGGTAGTTAGGGTAAGAGACCAAACATTGTCTTCACATTTAAGACTCCCAATAGAGCCACCCAAAATTCGAACTCCTAATCTCTATCTTCTCTATCTCAGGAATATGTAGGATAAGGTTTTTGTTAACAGCACCTACTAGATTGCAATTTATATTGCCCTGGCTTCCACTAAAGGTACAGAATGAACTCATTTCTTGCTATCTATTATAATTACAGACCATTATTCCTAATGATAAACTACAAACGCAACAACTTTCAACATTTATTTTGAGTTCCAAATTGATTTAATTAATAAACACGTTAAAATATGGTTAATTGGTTTACAATAATTATGTGTTTTTTTTTTGGTTGCCGAGAAGGGTGTCTTGTAATAATTATGTTTTTACCTTTTTTTTTTCATCATTCTTGGCGGGCCCTATAAAGAATTCAACTCTATTATCACTAAATAAATTGGTAAGAACAATTTTTCAAAAAAAAAAAATAAAAAATTGGTAAGAACAAGAAAATTCCAGTAGTGATCGGATACAATTAATTAATTGGAAAACTTGTTGTGTTAATATATATCTACATATATTTGGAAATTTTGTATATAATTGTGGTGTATGTATATTGCCACCAACTTTAATGATGATATTGAGTGTTATTTCAAATTTTAAATTTGTGATAAAATTTTCTTTCTAATAGACTAATAGTTATTATCCTTTGACGATTTTTTTTTTTCAATTAAAAGTACTTTGCTTATGTTTGAAAGTTAAGATTTTGTAGGAAAAGAAAAAGAATAAATAAAGTGAAAGAATTCAAAAGTTTGGAAAAAAGAATTTAAATAAATTAATTTTCATTTTTGATATGAAAAATTATGTTAAATTATTATTTTTTTCATGTAATTCTTTACGTATAGAACATGATAATTAATAGTGTCGAACTTACCTTATATAGGGTGGGGCACCCAGGAGTAAGAAGAAAAATTACATTAAAAAATTATATATTTTTCTTTTAATTAGATATTTATCCTACAAAATATATATATATTTATATACTAGGTGATTGTTACGTGCCAAGCCACGTAGTGTTAGTTTTATTTAATATTTTAGTTTTTTATTTTAATTAATAATTAAAATAGTATAATTATTTGAACGATTTGTTTTATAAAAATAAAATATGTGTCAGTATATTTAGTAAGTAAAACATAGCTGTGTTATAATAATATATGTTATTAATAGTAAAATGTACATTAATCTTCTAATTGAAAAAAGTTCTATTATCTCATTTCATATTTAATAATAGCTACACAACTATATATTTATAGACTTTCACATTCTTTGCAAATTACTAATAAGCACCAATAATATTTTTATATTCTAATATTTTTCAACCTTCTCCTCTTGGTGGTAAAATTAAAAATAAAACTAAAAATAAGCACAAACATATAAGGTAAATACTAATTACAGCCCATTTCATCTTTTTTTTTTATTATTTTTTTAAGCCCAAGCCCAAAAATCTCTAAGCCAACACAATCAATCTTCTTTTATATTATCTTTTCTAGATATTTTATCTATATTTTTCTTTTTTAAAAAATAAATAAAAAAATTATTAATATTCTCCCAAGATATGTTTGTTAGAGAGATATGTGGCTAAGATGATTTTTTTAATTTAAAAAGAGATTATTAATATTTAAAAGATTGTTTATTTAAAAGATTGTTTAATTTTTTGGGTTTAATTATTGGGTTTATTTTTTAACGGGAGATCAAACCTAATTGTTAAATTTAACAGAATATTCTTTTATTTTTAAGTATATTCTGTTAAACCAAGAAATGCCGTTAGATGGACACTTTTAATATATAAAGATATATAAAATTCCTCATTAATTAAATAAATTTATTAAAAGTAAACATAAATATTTTTTTTATAACAATTAAGCTCTCACATTCTAAAAATTTTGCATCTCACCTATGAATTTTTTTTTTTTAATTTTTTTAAATCTAATTTCCAAATACATATAGAGATAATTACATAAGGTACTGTTTTTTTGTAAAAAAAAAAAAATACATTTTTACGTTTAATTTTTTTTTTTTTTACATTTTACGGTTTTCTATAGAAACAACAAGAAAACTACATAAAAGTAACATGAAGCTTGGTCAGGGCACAAAGTCAATAGGAGAAAGAGTGGTTTGATTTTCTCTCCAAAAGTCAGGTTTGAAGTTAAAGAATCTATCCAGGATTTACTATGTAATACCCGGTAAAAAAATATACATATATTTTAAATTTTATTTGTTATACAATTTGTGTGAGAATAAATATTCATTTATTTCTACTAATAGTGAATAGAGACTATTGCTTAGAATAGTATTGATAGATTTCTAAACATAGTTGAAATTATAGTAAGTGTCAAGGTAAAATTATGGTGTTTTTACGAATTAGGATAATTACTCAATTAAAGCCCAATATGAAAGTCTATTAGAGTTTTATAGATTATTTAGTGGGTTTAATCTATTGTATGAAGTGCATTAAATAACATTATAATGGAATTAATGTCACAAAAATTCGTAGGTTTTGATAAATTCGCAGGATTAAAAACTGTTTTACTAAAATGATCATATCTAGAGTTTTAGAGCTCCGATTGAGGTGATTCCAGTGGGGTTGGAAAGATAATTCAAAGATCTATAAATTTTGTAGAAATAGTTATATCATAATTCGGAATTTTTTTAGGTGAAAACTGAGCCTAAAGTTACGAAATAAAGGGCTTACTTTTAAAATTTAAAAATTTAGATATTTGTTGATTTAATAATATTTTAGCATTTTATTATATATTATTATTTTTAGTTAACCTAAACCTATCAGAATACGATATCTCATAATCTTTTTATCAAACCCTAAACTATCATAGTTTTATTTTTCCTCTCCAAACCAATTAGTCAAAGCCTCATTCTTCTTCATGTTTGCTCCTCTCAAACCTTCCACAATTCTTCTTATTTTCTACCTTCATTCTTAAAGTTTTGGATTTATAATCAAGGCTTGCGGGCTTGAGACATCGAATAGAAATATGTGAAGAGGTATGAAATTTTTCTTGCTCAATAATGCTAAATGTTATCTAGGGTTCGGATCTATTATATTTTTTCGTTTTCAGAAAAACAAGTTTCAGTAAAGTGATGATATCTCTCTTGATATTGATCCGTTTTTAGAGATTTTTATATCGTTGGAA
The DNA here is from genome assembly GCF_029168945.1 of Cannabis sativa. Classification (NCBI taxonomy): domain Eukaryota; kingdom Viridiplantae; phylum Streptophyta; class Magnoliopsida; order Rosales; family Cannabaceae; genus Cannabis; species Cannabis sativa. The sequence continues at coordinate 29,625,302 of NC_083608.1, read as the reverse complement.
AGCTTATTCGATTTCCCATAAGTTTTATGAAGAAACTTTTTGTTAATTCGAAGTCATACTATGTCAAAAAGTTAGTTTTATTCAATATCATGTGATTCGTTTCTTGAATCTTGTTCTTGCAAAACTGTTTTGGTAAAATTGTAATATCTCTTTGAATATAATTCCAATTTCAAAGATTTTGGTATCATTGGAAAGGGAATTTAATTTCCTAAAACTTTGATGAAGATGTTATCTTCTAGTTCTGAACCATTCAATGTCAAAAGTTTGTATTTTTGCTAAGTTGTGTAATTCGTTACTCCATATTCTTTCTCAGAAATAGTTTCAGTAAAACAATCATAACTCACTCAGTTTTAATCCATTTTTAATGATCTTTATATCATTGGAAAGATAATGAAATTTTCTATAATTTTTATGAAGACAACTTTCACTGAATTAGTATATTTGTTGGTCAAAAATAGTGATCTTTCTGCTGTACTGTAAGAGTACGAATTTTAATGTTAGGGCCTTGAACCATGTGTTGTTATAGGTAGTAGTGACGAGATAACAAGTCTTAAGCAGTGGGATTTGAGGATCTTGTCTTCAACAAGAAAATTTATTGAGGTGCTTGGAGTAGCAAGAAGGTGTTCTTAACAACTGAGGTAAGAAGAGTGGACATCTGTGCACAGGGTGTATGTTGAAACATACAACTGTATTATGGGTTTGTATTTACATGTTTTATGGTAGATTGTTGTTTTATGCTAATGTTATTAGTGTGTGATAGTGATAAGGCTTTTGACTGTTTGTGTGAGGATAGCACTTATAGGATAGGTTTTCTGCTGCTGGTGTGAGCATAGCACTGCAGGATATATTTTTGGCTGCTTGTATGGGTTTACTTGTAGGTTATCCTATCATGGGTGAGTACAACTTGTGATAAGGGATTGCCCTATTGGATGCCGAGTGTGAGAACAGCACAAGGCAGGGAAAGTTACACTTCATGTCTGATCAACATGAGTGGGAGTAGATTATCGTATGTGAGGACAATGTGCGATAAGATACTATGTGTTATGTGTGTGAGTATAACATGCATTAAGATTACATTGTGATGTGATGTTATATTGTATTTGAGAATAGTATGTGATATGATATGTTGGTATATGTATGCAAGTATGGTATGAATTGATTTGATGTTGTGATATTGTTATACTTATGACTATGTTATCTGGTTGGGGGGGGGGGTTATGTCCTACATAGCTCTTCTTACTGGGCGTTAGCTCACGGGTACTCTGTGTGCAGGTAAAGGCAAAACTATATAGTGAGGGTGGCGAGCTCGAGGCGTGGATTACATGTTAGGGGATTGTCACGATGTTTTGGTTTAAAAATATTTCATTTAAGATTATAATTCAAATAGTTTTTGTAAAGCTTTATATTTTAAGGTTATGAATAAATAAATGTTTTGTTTTAAAAATAATGAGATCTCATGCTTAGTTATTTTTCATTAAAGAAGTCTTTTATTGTCTTTATCTTAAATGGTTTTATAACGGACTAGCTAGTGTGACGTCTCGGGAAATCGGGGCGTTACATACTAGATATCAAGTTGCTAGATAAGAAGGAGAAATACCTCGGGAATCCTTTCTTCTGCTCTGCTAGAAAGCGCAACGATTTCAAGTATCTCAAAGAAAAACTCTTAAACCGGCTGGAAGGATGGAAAGCCAAGAACTTGTCAGTTGTAGGGAGAAAAACTTTGATTAACTCGATCCTTCAAAGCATTCCCTGTTATGCCATGTCAACCATGAAAATCCCAGTGTTCATATGTGTTGAGATGGATATTATTGTGGCTCGGTTTTGGTGGAAGGGATCCATGCCTTGGGGTGACTCTAATCGGTACTACGCGCTGAAATGTTGGACTGATTTTTGCCAACCTAAACGTAATGGTGGACTGGGGTTCAAAACGATTCAAAAACATCAATTTGGCCCTGTTGGCAAAGTTGGCTTGGTTTATGTTAGATGGAGAGAACTGCAGCAGGCCCTGGGTTCAAATTCTCAAGGCAAAATACTGCTTTGTGGATGATTTTTGGTATGTTCAAGAAAAGTGAGATGACTTAAGGGTGTGGCGTGGCATTCTGGCCACTCGTGAGCTGTGCATCTCAGGTGCAGGGTATCTCGTGGGCAATGGAAAGATTGATATTTGGTCCAAGCCTTGGGTGCCGGGGTTCAGCCCTTTGGAGGTTCGTAATGGTTTCTCCTATAATGTTACTCATGCTTTTACTTTAGTTTTGAATCTTTATCCCAGGCACTCAAAGGTGGAATGAAAGCTTGATCATTTGCTGCTTTTCCACAGAAATAGTTGATGATATTATCCGAATTCAGCCTTTGGAAAGAAGTAATGACATTCTATTTTTGGAGGGGCAGCCGTAAGGGAAAGTTCTCAATTAAAAGTTGAAGATATTATTTCATCTCCAGCTGCTTAAACTTGGATTGATATCCTAGCGAATTGAGAAGGATGGTTTGACAGTAGGGTGGAGATTATACAAGTTGAAGATAAAGCTCGTTATCTTCTTTAATTTTTGCATTAATTGTTTTAGTTATTAAACAATTTAGTTTAAATTATTAGTATACAACTATTATTTCCTATTTCATTTTATTGCAGACAATTCATTATGACATTTTTTTAGAGTATTAATAAAATTTTCTCTTTAAGAGGTTTTCATTATGAAATTGAGCTTCATATTCTTTAACGTGTATGCCAATACTAAATTATATTTATATGTTTATCATATTTTATTTATTTTGTATTTTATTATTGGTACAAAATCTATGGTATAATAATCTTTGAAAATAGATAATACCACATAAACAATTAGAATTTAAATTTAATGTTTATGAATAATTGTCATTTCTTAAGCAATTATTAAGATTTTGTTTCATAAAAAGATCTTTTGAACTGATAGGGGTAGAAGAAATTATTAGTATATGCAATTCGACGATCTTTTATATCTATTAAACTCTAGACTATATTCAAAACTCTAAAAAATTTCTATAACACTTAAGGGTGGAAGAAGTTATTGATATATGAAGTTCAAACAATTTTTTTATTGAACTATAGATTATATTCATAACACTAGTGACGGACCCAGAATTTTTATTTTGTGGGGGCTTATTTATCAATGAAAAATATTTAGACCTATATTATAATCACTCTTATTATATTTATTTAATTTTGTGGAAGCTTTTCTACTATTTTAACCTATAATTATCAAATTAAAAAAATCATCTTCTCCCATATAAGTCTTATTTTCTTGGAAGATCATTATTCAAAATCATCACAAGATAGATTAAAATTATCATTATCTATGAATTAAGGTACGCTTCCGCTATTTGAGTTCTTCTCTTTGAATTAATAAATATATTCTATAGATCTATGGTCGTACACTTATAATTATATGTAATATATTTATCTATGGAATTGAATCTTATTATTGCATATTTTATGAGTAATGAAATTTTTTAACATTGGGATGTATATTTTTTAGGGAAATTTACAACTTTATGTACTTTATAGTACTTAATTACATTATATGTGTATACAAAATTATTTTTATTATACATTTTATTAACTATGAGAAACATACTCTTAATTTTATATACAAATTATATATGGTAAAAATAAATAATAAACATATAAACATAAATAAAAAATAAATAATAAACACATATTTTATTCATAAATTTGTATTTAAATTTTTACAAACACATTATATCAACATATCATCACAAAATTGATCAGAAAAATTATATCAACAAACATTATCCTAACAAATATATTAGATTATTAATTAGTAAACATTATCAATAATAATATAAACATAGCATTTATAAATAAGGTCACATTTAAATACAATTTTATTTATTTATTTAAACACATTTTTCAATAACCAATAAGAATAAATGTTAAATTTTAAATTATTTATGACCTTTTAATAAAAAAAAGGCATATATTTAAATAAATAAATAAACTTAAGTGTTGTATTTTTAAAATTGTTATAACTTTTTAATAAACAAATTATATTTATTATCATAATAAACATATTAGCTTAGTAATAACATTATAAACATTAATAATACTAATCAAATATTTAATAAACATATATATACACATTGTTTTAAAATATAAACAAAATTTGTAAATTTGTTTGTGTATTCTTTTTTTTTTTTAATTTCGTATTAAATTTTAATAAACATATTATTTTAGTAATATATAAAAATATAAATATTAATTTTTATATTTACATATTTAGCTTTATGCGTTTATTTTATTTTTTTTTTCAATTGAAAGTAATCAACAAGTTAAAATCGTAAACATATATGTTTATTTGTAAATATTCATAAAATTGTATAAAATTATATAATTATATTTTTTTTTTGTAATATTGTGTATTTACTTGTATATAAATAAAAATTATCCTATATTTTAACCATATATGACATTTTTTTAACATTTATTTTTATATGCGAAATGACCACATCTGTAGGTTTTTATTTATTTATTTTTTCTTTTTTAACATAATAATCAATTATAGAATTGAACTATGCAATTGGTTTTCTCAAAGTGATGTTTTGTATCTTGCTTTTTTGTGTAAAAGAAAATTAGCTTTTTAGGCTTTAGTGTTGTATTTTATCATCATCTTTCCAACAAAAATTGGTGTTGAATTGGGTCGGAGAGACATAATTAAGTACCCCATGATGATGTATAGATCTTTCATGGGATTTTTGTTATAGGGTTTATATTCTTAAGAATATAAATGTAAAATTAAATTTATGTATTTTAGTACAAGGTTTATGGTTAAGCAAATCTTATGTCATTTTTAAGTTTATTTATTTATTTTTTATCTCAAATTTTGTAAATACTTGAGTTTAAGATTTTATTAATCTCCACTAAGACTCACCAAAATTCTTACACCAAACATTTTATCAGTATTTCAATTGGCTTAATGAACAAAGGACACTATCATATAATATATGTTGGATTAAAATCTTTAATATGGGCTCATATGTATATTAGTGTATTGCTATTGGGAAATTTACACAGTTTACTGTATTTTCCCATTTTCTTTCTTTTATACTGTTACACTCCCAAAATAACTTTTGTACTGTTTTTTTTTTTTTTTTGAAATTAACTTTTATACTGTTTTTTTTTTCGGCTGCCAACAATTATTTAATTTTTTATTTTAATGGATATAAAAGTTATTATTTATTATTTTTAATATTTAATAATTATTATTTTTTGAGATAATTTAATAATTATTATTTTGTTGAAAAGGTTGATGGGATGTGTCATAAAAGTGACATGTTTTACTAATTCTTTTATTTAAATAAATTTAAAAATCACACCCCATGTCTCACTCTTTTTTTTTTTATTTAAATAGATTTAAAAATCCCACTCCCATTTCTCACTATTCATCTTCTTCATCATCTTTATCTTCTAACTTTTCAAATAAATCTCACCCCCATGTTCTAATATTCATCTTCTTCTTCAAGTTTTTTTTTTCTTCATCTTTACCGTTGTTTTAGTATTGTTCTACTGTTGTTTTTCATGATTTTTATTTTTTTTTCATGTTCAGTTCTTCTTCTTCATCTTCTTTTCTTTTCTTCTTTTTTTTTTTTTTTAATTTTTTGAAGTTCTTAGTTATGTTTTTTTTTGAAAATATAAGAGTTAGTGTGGTTTTTTTTTGTTCTAATTTTCTAGAACTTTTCTTGCAAATATAGTGCATTTAGTATTGAGGATGTGCACAACATAGTTAATTTTTGATCATTTTTTTCTTTTATTGTTTTTTTTGTTTTAGTATTGTTTTAGTATTGTTTTACTGTTGTTTTTCATGATTTATTTTGATGCCGATTTCACTGCCCTTGCTCCATCTCGCTGGAATTAATAGGTATTTTCTGGGTGTTCTCGTGTTGTTGTGATGGTTATGTCTGTGAGTGTGGAAGATGGAGGCTATAAATACATTTCTTCTTCGTTCTCTTTGGCTATTTTTGTGGTTTTTTTCTTTTGGTTCTCCTATAAATATATTTGACGAGCTCACTCACAAGAGAGTTTTGAGGTGTGTGTTTCTTTTATATTTTTCTAAGTAGTTATATTTGCTTCATTTGTTTTTGTGTTGTTTCAGTGTTGTTTTAGTAGTTTTTTTTTTTTATAATTTTCTAGGAATAGACTTGCAAATATAGTTGATTTTGCATCTGGTGTTGAGGTTGTGCAGCAGATTGTTTGTTTTTTTTAATCATTTTTTTCTTTTGTTTTGTTTGATTGTTTTAGTGTTGTTTTACCGTTGTTTTGCCATGATTATTTATTGACGTCGATTTTACTGCTTTTGTTTATTCTTGTCGGAATTAATGGTTATTTTCCGGTGTCCTGGTGTTGTTGTGGTGGTTATGTCTGTGATTGTCAAAGATGGAGGCCTCATACTTTTGTTTTGTTGTTGACAGTATAAAAGAAAAAAAAAAGGGGAGGACAGTATAAATGTTAATTCTGCCGTGTGGCAGTAAAATTGAAAACAATTACCCCAAATGCAGTATTTTTGTAAAATGCCCTTGCTATTTGAAGTTTGGCCCAAAATAAAGTGATCATTTTAGTAATTATGGGTCATTGGGTATTAAAGTGTCATGGGCTAAATGTGTAGATACCCTAAGCGATATTTCTAATTTATTGAGGGGCTAAATTAGAAATACTTAAAATTAATAACCTAGCTATGAGGTTATAAATTGGTAGTGGTCCCCAAGAAACAAGTGCCAATTTCTATTCTCATCTTCCCCCATCAAGAGAGAAAATTAGAAAACCTAAGTCTTGTTTTCTTGGAAGATCATTACCCAAAATCACCACAAAGATTATCTCTACAAGATGGATTAAGATCATCACTATCTATGAATTAAGGTACGCTTCCGCCATTTGAATTCTTCTCTTTGAATCAACAAAGGTATTCTTTAGATCTATAGTTATACACTTATAATTATATGTAATATGTTTATCTATAGAATTGAATTTTGTTGTTGCATATTTTATGAGTGATATAGAATCTAACAATATATCGATTCTATTGTTTTATACTGTAATTAAGTTCATGCAAACCAAACATAATTTAATAGAGTTTAAGAATTATTTATAATATTTTATCATATGTGATGTCGATCTATATATCATAATTTATGTATGTAATATATATTAATTTTGCAGTATTATAAATTATTAGAGTTAGTTAGTTCTCCTTAGTCTGTTAGGAGGTTAGTTACATGTTCAATTCAGTTGGTTATATCTGTTAGAGTCCTAACCTACATAAATTTTATTTGTCTTCTACAAAGTGTATAGATCAATAAAAATTGTTACAATTTTACCATCCCAATTTATTATATATTATCATAAATAATAACTCAATGATTTATTAATTAGTCCTAAAAACTTTAAATATGTAAAATATAAAAAGTAAAATACAATTGGTACTTTAATATATATTATGCTTGTCATGATTGCTAGAAGTTGCATATCCATGGTTCCGATTGGAGGCATTCTTTTGATGTTTTAAGATGATGAAGAAGAAATGAAATTTGCATATATAGTTAATACATATATTGTAGTTTTTTAAGTATCTACTGCAAAGTTGAACATAAAATTTTTAAGAAATGATCGTTCTTAATTTTATTAGATTATTACAACATTCTTATTTTTTTAAGGGTAAATATTATTTTGGATCCTGTGTTTTGTATAAGTTACCAATTAGACTTTCTGTTTTGTTAAATGACAAAATGAATCCTATATTTTTCAAAATAGTAAATATAGGACCCTGAGCTCAATTTTTAATGATTTTGTTTTTTAATATAACCTACTTTAAGATAATTTCTAACACGAACATATACAAAATATATAACCAGTTTTATCATAATATCTCTAGATCAGATTATTATTAAGTTTTATTTTGACAAAAAATCAGTTCAAAATCTTATTTGTATAATTTTAGAAAATACAGAGTCCATTTTGTCATTTAACAAAAAAAAAAGGTCCAATTAATAATTTTCCCAAAATACAAGATCCAAAATAGTATTTACTATTTTTTTAATTACTTATTCGAGGGCCATTCAAGGCATGTGGCCTTTGAACTATAGTCTAATAATAAAACCCTTATCAATATATTTATATAAAGGAGAATTTAAAAGTGATGATGTAGCATCTCATATTTTTTTCATAATATTTTTATTATTTTGTGAGAGCTTCAAGTTTTGTCCAATGAAAAAAAGTCTACGAACTTTGTAAAAAAATCTCACATTTTGTTTAGAAAGTATTGTGGTTTTCTATATCCAAACTATTAATAAGCTTTTCTTTGCAACTTTCATTAGTCCAATCATTATTATTTACTATAGTGTAAAAAGTATTATAGCAAATAAATATTTTCTTAGTATGTTATTTTTTTTTATTAATTAATAAAATTAGTCTTATCCAATTAGCTATATATTTTTATATTTTTTTATGTTGTTTAAATATTATATTTTTTATTCATATAATATCTCTTTAGTAATTTTATTTTAATGTCACATAATTTAAAGTTAAATATTTAATTAAATGGTGTTTTTAATTTTTAAATAAAATATATTTTTTAAAAAAATCAAACATAAAATGTAACACAATATGTATAATTTTGCGAATAATTCAATGTTTATGTTAAATATTAAAAAATCAATCAATCATTAATATCTATATCTATATATTAATATAAAGGAAAGCACATAAGGATATAGGTAGTTTTCTATAATTTTTTCTTAATATTTTTTTAATTTTTTGAGAGTACCATGTTAATGTACTAAGAAAATATGATTATTCAACTAAGTTTACTTTTTGTAATAATCTCACATTTTTAGAAAATATAGTAGGACATTGCATATATACTATACATAATTTTTTTTCTCATAGCATTTTAATTTTTCCGAAAAATATGTATTTTCTTCCTTAACTAATTGATTAAATTAGTCTTATTCAATTAGTTAATTATAATTTTTTTTTTAATTTGTTTCAAAATATGTATTTTTCTCCTTGATTAATTGATTAATTAGTTTATTCATTTAATTAGTTATTTTTTTTTTAAAAAAATATTATCTATTCTATAGTCTATTACAATAATATACATTTTAAATTTTATATAAAAATAAAATATATTTTTCATCTTATTTTTTAATTTTGTTAGAATTTTATATTATTTTTCACATCATTTCTATATACTAATATAAAGGAAAGCACACAAGAATGTAGGTGACTTTCTATAAAAAAAAAAAAAAACACATTTTTCTAATTTTTAAAGGGTATTGTATTAATGTACTAAGAAAACATGATTATTCAATTTACTTTTTGTGATAATCCCATATTATTTAGAAAGTATAGTGGGACATTACATATACACTATAAATAAATCTTTTCTCCTACCATTTTAATTTATCCCAAAATCTGTATTTGAACTTGAGACGCATCTTCTTTTTCAGTGTAAGTGTAGTATTACTAACCTATATCTATGACCATTGTTAAATGATAATTTAGACCCTATGTTTTGTAACATGAAATATAATAATGTCATAAGCTCATTATTAGTGAAAACAATTACAATTAAGATAGATTAGAAATCAGGTGACAATTGTTAATAAGGGTTAGAAAGAAAAAGTTTAAGATTAGAGTAAAAATATTTAATTACAATTGGACTCAGTGTATCGTTATATTTTATTTTATAAATATTGAGAAATATGGCTTCTTAGTAACTTTTTTTTTTGTAAGTAAAATCCCACATGGATTAAAAAAAATACATAATTAGTATACTTCTAAATTATAAATAAAGTAATCTTACATTCATTTCGATTTGTCTAAATATACATGGCTGATTTATCAGTTGATATTGCCCAATTAATTATAATCTTTATTATTATTATTATTATTATTATTATTATTATTATTATTATTATTATTTTGAGTTATCAAATTAACTTTATATATTTATCTAATATATTTATATACTCATTTAATAAAAAAATTACTTAATATATGAATTTCTAAAATAAAAAAATAATTATAAATTAATTTAATTTTTTAATGATTTTAATGATTGTACGGGACACGATATAATTATAACGATTACACGATTGCACAACCAACTTCATACGGTATTTATCATTTTAATTATTGCAAAATCGTAAGATAAATAAACATTTCCATATAGAAGCAATTAGTCATATGAATCGTGACCTCCCTTTTTATCATTATAATTTAAGGCATATATTTCACCTCCACATAATATTTATTAAAATTAATCTTTATAGAGACCAATTTTATCATTAACATTTTTATATAAATCCCTCATTTCTTTAATTTTTAAAAATAGATAATATTGTGACGCCCCTTTTTACAGTTGTCATCTATAAAATAAAATGTAAAAACTTTCATAAATAGTAGTTATATTGTTTCTTTCTATTAAAGAAAAATCAGGTCTAAATAGTTTTTTTAAAAAGAACTACATCATCAGTTACAAACCCAATTTATTAAATTTAAAAATAGTTTTTTTTTTTCATTTATTCTTTTATAATTAAACATGCAATTTCTTTGTTAATTCTACTATTTTTAATATTTATCACAAAGTGTCATCTTTCTATATATTTTAAAAATATTATGTTTCTAATTTTAGTTCTATTACTTACACATATCAAAATACTATATTTTAAATTATATCACTCAACAAGTATAATATATTTATATAATAAAAAATTATAAAAGTTGAACAATAACACGCGAAGCGCGACTTAATTTCCTAGTTCCCACATAAAATAAAATGAAAACAATACATAAATAACCTTCTTTCTTTAAGCTCATATATATTTGAAATAAATTTTAGGCTTTGGGTTTAGGTGGGCCCTCTTAGCACGCCTTAGGCCACAGATCGGTCTATTTATAAATAATAAAAAAATAATAAAAAATATGTTATTTATTTTGGTATAAATTTAGTTAATGTTTTATTTTATATTGAACTAGGTAATGATACCGCGCCTCGCGCGATTGTTTAAAAACTTTTTATTTATGTTGTAAAAATAAAATTTATATTATATATTAAAAAATTATTAATTAATTAATATGTTAATGTACTATAAAAAAATACTAAAAATTATAATCTTAATATGTTAAAATATTAAATCACATTATTTAATTGAATTATTATTATTATTATTATTATTATTATTATTATTATTATTATTATTATTATTATTATTATTATTATCGTGAGTTTGTTATATAAATTACACGTATAATTATTTGTTAAAATATGTAAAAGATTAATATTGTTTAAAAGAAATTACTTCTAACTAAATCAACCACAAAGTAAATAATCTAAAATAAAAAAAATTAGAGAGTCAGTTCATTATCTTTATAGCTTGCACTAATAAGGAGCATTAAAAAAGAGAAAAAACAAAATCTAATAAGAAAAAATTAGCGAATAAGCATATCTTTTTTTTATTATTATTATTATATTTTTTTTAAGATGCCAAATTTAGAATGTTACAAAATTAATGTAAACTATTCAAATATTTTATTTATGTTTTTTTTTACTATTAAAAAATTAATGTATTTTTTTTATTGTAAAATAGTTTATTAATTTTTTTAGAAAAAAAATCTATAATAATTATTATGAATAGTAATATATAATAATAATAATAATAATAATAATAATAATAATAATAATAATAATAATAGTGAGTGTTATAAAAATGAAAGGACAATATTGATAATAAATATATAGAGTTAATTACAATTTAACTCTTAAAATTTAATATTTATATTTGTAATGACCGCTCTTGTTATGTGGATTAGTAAAGGCAATTAGCACTAATTTTTATTATTTTATTATTATTTGTGAATTAATTAATTGTGGACCCCAATATTTAGAAATAAATATTAGAGTTATAATTTCTCAATTCCGGAGATTTTATTAAACTCTAGGGGTATTATTTAGTCTATATGTGTAATATGCTATTTTTGTAATTTTTGCTCGGCGACAACGGAAAATGCGATAGATGGCTAGATTGATCACATGGGTAAGTTTAGAACCTTATTTCATAGTGGGAAATATTTTAGAGAAAATAAATTATCGGGATTGAGCGGGGTTGTGGAAATTGATCATTTTACCCCTAACTTTGGAAATACCCTAGTTTTAAGTCTAAAGGGCAATTTAGTCATTTGGTTTATTTGAGGATAGGTGGCTGCCTTAAGAAAGTGACACCTAGCATTTTTTATTTCAGCAAAGAATCAACCTTATTACTCATTTATCTCATTTTTAGAAAATTAAAAGAAAATACCAAATTGAAGAATTCTCTTTTCCTTCCCTCTCTCTCTCTTCGAAACCAGCTGAGGCAAGGGGTTTTTGGAGCTGAAATTCTGTGTTTTCAGCAAGGGATTCAAGAGGAATCAAGACAAGGTAACCCTAGTTTCTTTCCCCTTAAGTTTTTGAAGTTGTAGTTTAGTTTCATTATGAAATTTCTGGGTTTAGTGGCTGTTAGGTTTTGAAATGTTTGGGGTTCAATTTCTAGGGTTAGTTTGAGTTAATCTAAGTCCCTAGCAACTGGTTTTGATGCTTGATGTTAGTTTTAAGCAAGCTTGAGTTTTGAAACTCAAGCTTTGAGCTTTAATGGCATAATTTGATTTATTGGTTTGTTCTGTGAATTACAGCCTCGATTATAATGTTTATGCATTGTATAGGTGTACTGGAGAGTTTGGTAAGGTTTGGGATTGAATTGAGTTAAGGGGGATGATTTTTGGGTTCCCAGCACAGAACCGGAATTCCGGTTCTGGGGGACCTGTACCAACCCGTCGACCGGATGGTGACCCAGAACCGGATTTCCGGTTGGGAACCGGTCTGCCTGTTGGGGGAAATTCCAAAACCCTAGTTTTGGCCAATTTTGAGATATTTAGGGTATTGCCATGAGGTTTATCGATAGGGAAACTTTTAGTTTCATGTTTAAGTCCCGGAAAGTGATTTAGTGAGTCACTCATCTGTGTTGCAATTATTGTGATTAGGGCATCCATCTAGCACGTGAATTCCGTTCGTGCCTGGCCAAAGACACTTGAATTCGGAAAACAGGTAAGAACTGTGTATAATGTATGATGTGATTATCTGAATGTGTGTATATGTGTTTATATATGCATGCTTGAATTATGTTATGCACAACCAACACTTGTATGAATAAGTTATAGAGTGCATTGGTATAGTGATTATTGTCACTGTGAGTACGATACAGTGATACCAACACGGGCATGGGAAAATGCTAAGGTGTGTGGTACATCACTCAGTGTTACTCAGTGTTCGGGGTAAACCCTACCAACACTCGTACAGTGAGGTACGATGTGTATGTGGTATAGTGGTTGTACCCTGGTATTGAACGTTCATACTCATCTGTTAAGCTCTGTAAATAGGTGTATGGGCGCCTATTTACAGGTCGGAAATTATATGGTATGTTATATGCATTTCTTACTGAGTCTGTTGACTCACAGTTTCTGCTTCTATGTGTAGGTAAAGGAAAGGCGAAGGCTGAACAAGAGTGAATCTGAGCTCGGGTGAGATTGTACATGTCAAGCAGCGCGACCTGGAGTGTTCGGTCTCGGGACATCTGGGAGTTATATTTTGAAAGTCGTTGTGCGACCTGGAAGTTATGTATTTTGAAATGTATAGTTTGAAAAGTAAATTTTACAAAGTTTAAAAACGGGATCCCGGAATCTGTAAATATTATATTATATTACAAAGTTTAATATTTAAAACAAAAGTTTTAATTTGACACGTTTTTCGAGAAATTTCTTTGATTAGCAAAGATTGCACATTAATTGAAAAAAACACTGTAGCGTGCCTTAGCATTAGGGCGTTACAATATTAGTATAGTTGTCAACACTAAATAATAATAATAATAATAATAATAATAATAATAATAAAAACTAATGTAAGTTGCCTTTTCATTTTTTTTATGTTTTTGTAATATATAGATAAATATAGATCGATATTTATGCTAGTTAAAAAATTTAAATAATTAATATTACACACGTATATATATAATTGATTATAAAATTATAATAATATGATGTTGAAATTAAATTATAAGCCTTTTCAGGATTTTCTATAAAAAAAAATACTCAAATATAATCACTAAACAAATAAATTTAAAGACAAAAAATATAAGATATGTTACTTCATCACATTAATATCTAATAATTCTCTAGGCTTTTAATATAATGAATTTCTCAATAAATAAATATTGAGTAATAACTTTATTTTTTAAATTATAAATAAGTACATCACCACCTTTAAGAATTAATTAATAATATAGTTAAATATTAAAAAAAATACAAATGTGTCGTTAAATAATAAATATGAAATTTTAAAAATATGTATTTATAATTTTTTTAAAGGTAAATTCTATGTGCATCATTATCAAAAATAGTTGTGAATAGTGTTAATATATATAATGATATATTACATCATGCAATTCAACACAATTTTTTATGAGTGAATAAGCAATATTTTTTTTTTTTAAAAAAAAAGTATATAAAATAAAGAAAATATGGTGCTTACCTCTAATCCAATCTAGATAATAATAGATATCATCAAATTGATACAAAATAGTAAAAGCTCTCTTCAATTTTTGATAGAAACATATATAGGTATAAAATTAGTTATATATATTATAATTGTATCTGATTAATATATATTAAAACAAAAAAAATATGATGCTTATTTCTAATGTTAGATCTAGATGATAATAGATATCATCAAATTGATACAAAATAGTGGAAATCCTCTTCCATCTTTGCTAAAAAAAAAAGATATATTTATATGTATATATATAGAAATGAGATTAGTTATATATATTATAACACTACTACAAAAATACCTTTTAGAGGCGGTTTTTTAGCCCTTTAGGCGTCGGTTTTCGCGAAATTCGCTACCGACGCCTATCAGGGCGACGCTAAAGGGTTTATATGAACCGACGCCATATATACCCCTATGGCGTCGGTTATTGGCTAGGAACCGACGCCATAGGGGTATATATGGCGTCGCCTCCTAGCCAATAACCGACGCCATAGGGGTTGTAGGAACCGACGCCAAAAGTGAGCAGATTTCAGTTTTTTTCATTTTTTTTAATTTAATTATATAATTTTAATTTTATATTTATTAATTTATATATTATTATATTTAATTTAAATTACATATTTATTTAATTTAATTATATATTAATTACATTTTAAATTAAATAGTAATTAAATTTGGGTAAAAATATAATTTGATTTCATAAAAATAATTAAATATTACACAAACATGTAAAATTAGTTAAAAATATTAATAAGTTAATAAATCTAATTACAAGTTAATCTATAAAAATTACATAATGAAGAAAAATTCTTCGACCTTTGAACCTCAATCGTCACCGTGAATCACCGCCATCAATTGTTCGATCCACTTTCGCTGTAGTGGTAACAATTCTGTTTTTGGATCGTATTGCTTCTTACCCCCAAACTGTTAAAAAAATTAAAAATTTATATTAGTTTATGTATATGTATATTATATATTTGTTATTATAAAATTTATATACTATGATCAATAATTAAAACTTACAGCTTTTTGATCTTCTATGTAACGGTTGGGGTTGGCACGTGCGACGATGTCGTTGATATATTTCAAAACATAAAAACCGCATTCTTGGCTTTTAGGTTGTCTTGGACGGTTGCTTGTGAAATTCCTTGCCACGGCCAAGATACCGATGTGCGTCCCCTATATACATGAATGCCCTGTTTGGGAAAATTATATTAGCATTTCAATTCGTTAGTTAATTTAAATTCGTTACATAAGAAGTCATTAAATAATTACCTTCCGATCATTTGTTCTATTTCTTCGGGAATTGGGCGGCCTTTTACAGGGTTTAAATGGATAATTTTCCTTGGCGCAACCACCACTAGCGTCCAATGCATCCTAGAAAATTATATTGGAATATAAGTAAGATAGTATAAAAATAATTTGAAGACATAATATAGAAATGAACAATTAGCACTAAAGAATTTAATAAAGTTTACCCGATATTCCAAGGAATAAAGAACATTTGGTGGTTGCTGTTCATTAATGATAACCAATTAGCCAATCGTCTTGCCGCATCGTCAAAAGACTGACTCTGTTCTTCATCGCCGATCCCATGCACCGTGAGAAGCTCGGGTCGTAAAACTTGAAAATTTTTCTCGTACCGTTGATGCTCTCCCATATGTGCTCGCCAAAAAAGTGTTAGTGTCTTATAATAATTTAACTATAATTTGAGATAAGGTTAATTAGATTAAAGAAGAGTATACATCATTCCAAACAAGATTCCCCGGTTGCCGATGTAGTCACACGTAGCAACCCGTCGCAAATCCTCTCCAGATAACGTGATCTGGGTACGCGGTGCAATGAATCCTCGGGGGACAGGAATTGTGATTATATCACGTTTATCTTTGAGCCTTAGGAATTCATGAATCATCCATTTTAGCGAATTAGGGATCAACGCCATCTTCTCTTCCGTGAACAAGTCATCTTCTCGTGCACCACGGCCTTGTGGAGAAAGCATCGGAGCTTTCCCCTTTGACGCATCACGTCTTGAGGGCGGTTGAGCGAGTGGACCCTAAACAAAACAGAACATAATATATATATATCAAATTTTATCTAAATTCTACCGAAATTTCGGCAGCATAACGGTTGTAATTGAATGACCCCAAAAATTTTGAACATGGCTGTATAACGACAAATAACACATATATAACAGTAGTTTGTTCATCCATCCCACCGCAGCACATATATTCGCAGAACCTACTTCACTACGGATGAATATTGAAGATATTCAAACTCCACTAATCATTAATAATTAATTTCAGTTGAGAAGTTACCTGGGTTGTTAAAATTAAGTGTTTAGGCCAAGGAAGGAACATCTGGTACACGTCCCTAACATATCTGAACTCTTCAAGTGGGACTGGGATTTTAGCGTCCTCTTGCAGGATTTCCGAAACCATGATCCGAGCATGTGAATCATCGTAATCCTGGCAGTGAACTTTGATCTTACCCACATGCTCGTACAAATACCCTCGGGCCACAATATTGTCGATGTTGTCAGAGCAGAGATGTACTTGCTGATTAAGGGCCGCATGGTCATCAAAATTGTATAGGATACCTTGGTCGTTGAGGGAAATGAACTCCTCAGCATAAATTTGTGGTTGTACCTCATCCTGAGGAGCGTATGGTTGTGGAACATACGCCTTGGTTTTGCCGGGAATATCAAGTAAGGTACCAATAATACTCTCACACACATTTTTTTCAATATGCATGACATCCAAACAATGTCGAACTAGTAGACTTTTCCAATATGGAAGACGAAAGAAGATTGACTTTCTTTGAAAACAACCATTAGTTTTTTTATTTTTTTGCGTCTTTCCATACTTAAAATCTACAAGTTGAACTTGTTGGAGAATTTGTTTCCCAGACAGTGGCAAAGGAGCCATATCACCCTCTTCAGTACCATTGAATGCTTTCTTCTTCCGTCTATCAGGATGATTTGCAGGCAAGTACCGTCTGTGACCCATATAACACATCTTGTGTCCATTTGCCAAGCGACGAGCCGATGTGTTAGTGCAACAAATCGGACAACCTTCGTAACCTTTTGTGCTTAAGCCTGATAAATTACTATAAGGTGGAAATCACCGATACCACAACAACACAGCTTTCAGATTAAAAAATTCTTTTTTAAAACCATCATAGACCTGAACCCCGTTCTCATACAATTCTATTAAATCGTCAATCAATGGTTCCAAATATACATCGATATTTTGTCCAGGTTGTTGCGGGCCTGATATCATTAAAGAAAGCATGTTAAATTTCCTCTTCATCACTAACCAGGGAGGAAGATTGTACATAACTAGGAAGACAGGCCATGAACTATGACGACTACTTAGAGATCTATGTGGATTTACTCCATCCGCGTACGTACCGAGACGAATGTGTCTTGGTTCGCATTTGAATTCGTGGTTTATGTAGTTCACTTTTTTCCAAGCTTGGGAATGCAGGATGTCTAAGTTTTCCATCTTTCACTCTCTTGGTCTCATGCCAAATCAAATTTTCGTAATGTTCGCACTACGATATAATCGTTTCAGTCGCGGAATCAAAGGCATGTACCACATCACTTTTTGGGGGATAAGTTTCCTATTCTCCTTACTCTTGTTTACTTTATGGCGGGATAAACCGCAAGTCGGGCAATAATTCATGTCTGCATATTCCTTACGATATAAAATGCAATCGTTCGGACATGCATGAATTTTTTCATACTTCAATCCTATAGAATTTAACGTTTTTTTCACTTCATAAGTAGATTCCGAAAAGCAAGCTTGGCAAATGGTAAGATATCTTTAAAAGCAGCTAAAAATTGAGTAAAACATTTATCGCTCACTCCATTTTCTGCTTTTATGTTGTAAAACTTTACCATTGTTGGTAATCTTAGTTTTTTACAACCATCGAACAGAGATTTATCAGCATCACTAAGAAAATTATCGAATTTCTCAGGATCATTAAGAAATTCCTCCTGTGCTTCGTTAAGCAAGTCCAATGGATAATCATCGAAATCATTACCCTCGATATCATCTACCCCCGCTTTCCTAATGGATATGGATCATTAGGTAAATGTTCGCCATGGTAATACCAATTAGTATAACTTCTATTGAAACCTCGTAAATACACATGGTCCTTAATCATTGTAATATTCCCTTTAGATACATTACAACAATCTACACACGGACAATGAATACGATCGTGATTTGTAGAATTCTTTAAGGCAAACTCTAAAAATGCATCGAACCCTACTTGAAATCGCAAAGTGTGTCTCTCTCCTCACGCATCCATGATTTATCCATAACAAAAATCCTATCCAAAAAAATTCAGTATTTAGTAACTACTTATAGCTAGTTACTAATTACACAATGTAACTAACTAAGTTTCTCACAATTTATTCATATTAATTTATAAATTACTTAAATTCTCGTTTTAGATTAGTTCATATTATTAGGTTGTTTTGTTGATTAGAATGTTATTAAAATGTTAAATATTTTTAATAAATAAAATTGAGGGGAAAATTTTTTGGTAAAGTAATAAAGGTATTAACTAATATTTTCCCCTTTTAATTAACTTTTGCTCTTTATTTTCTTTGAAAAATAAAAATCCACATTGAACCTCTCAAATGAAAGAAAAAAAATAAAAAAAGAAGGATTTTATATGTTTATTTTGTTAATTTATTTAGTAACTAATTATATCTAGTTACTAATTACACAATGTAACTAACTAAGTCTCTCACACAATTTATTCATATTAATCTAAAAATTACTCAAATTTTCGTTTTACATTAGTTCATGTTATTAGGTTGTTTAGTTGATTATAATGTTGGTAAAATTAAAAAGTTTTCATAAATGTGAATATTATTATTTTTTATGTGACCTAACTTCTTATTACTATGTTATAATTAACTATATTATGAATGGTTTTAGTAAGATTTATCCTAATTCTACCGAAATTTCGGCATAAGATAACTACGTAATTGGACGTTCCCAAAAATTTTACAAGTGCCTAAAATAACAAACAAAACAGATAAACAATACAAAATTAATCCACCCATCCGACCGCGACATGTATTCGCAGAACCTACTTCACTACGGATGAATATTTAAGATATTCAAACTCAACTAACATGCATTGATAATTAATTATATATTAAGAAAAAGTTAGTAAAAGTATATACCTATAATTGCAAGCCCAAATACGCTACACACAAAATTATGCCGAACCCCTATAATATAAAGAAATACAACGAAATTACAAAATTAATTATTTCATAACTTATAACTAGTTATAAAAAATTGTAACAAGTTACTTAGTTACTAAATTATACATACATATATATAATCAATTATATCTCACACTATTATCTCAAAAAAATAAAATTATATCACACACTAATTCCATTTTAAAATTTTTATTTCTAAACTAATGAAATCCCTCCAATGTCATTTTATTCACAATAAATATATATTGCAAAAAATATATAAAATACAATTACAAAATTTATTTTCATAAAAAATATACACACCCTATATACACACACACAATATATACACACATTATATACAAATATTCAATAAAATATACAAATACATATATATACTAGGTATAAATTATTACCTAATAACCGCAATCCGACGACCACCGTAAAAAATCCCGACACTATACACATAAAACACAATAATATTACTAATAAAATAAAAAAACTCAAATAATAATTTATAAAAACAAAAAATAAAACAATATACATAATACAATAAGAATAGAAGCAATATTTATACCTTAAACGAGGTTGAGATTGAACAATTTCTCAACAAAAATGGGTGGCCGGATTTCACACCCAAAATTTACTATTTGGGTTCGGATGACACTTTTAGAGGCTAAAAAATCAGAACTTTTTAGGTGTATGTTATTAAGTATCGAAAATGGAGGATTTTAAAAAAAAAAATGGGCTGAAATGGTTGAGAAATGAGGGAGATAGGGTGGGGAGAAGGTGGTGGAGGCGAGGGTTTTGGCTGAGAGAAATGGGTCTCTGGTTTTTCTGGGTTGCTGAGTGAAGTGGGGAGGAAGAAGGAAGGTCGAGCAAAAGGGATATACTCTGATCGACCCTATGGCGTCGGTTCCTTCATAGGAACCGACGGCATAGGTACACGTGTCGGGTTTTCGTGTACCACTATGCCGTCGGTTCCTATGAAGGAACCGACGCATAGGGTATTTCGTAAAAAAATAAAAATTAATTTCCAACCGCCTCTAAATGGTATAATGCAATTTTATACCTACGGTTTTTATCAAAAAACCGCCTCTAAATGTCAATTTCGAACATAGCGGGTATTTTCACACCCTTTAGCTTCCCTTTTTATAAATGGGGTTGAAAAAACTGCCTCTAAAGGCTAACATTGTAGTAGTGTAATTGTATCCAACTAATATATATATGTGCATATTACATAATGTATGTTCTAGTGTATATGATCTATAATTTTCTATTGAGTGAAAAACATAATTTACAATAAAAATTTAAAGAAAAATAATATAAAAATATGATCCTTACCTTTTATACCCAAAGCTATATAAATGAATATATTATCAAATATTGCATAACAATAGAATCTCTCTAATTTTATAGAAGCATATATATAGGTATATATAATAGGTATGAGATTAATTAGTTATTAAGTAAATATGTTATAATAATAATAATAGGAGTTATAAAAAATGAAAAGTCACTATTGATAATAAATAATTATTAATTAAAAAGAATGAAAAGTCACCATTGATAATAATAATAGACTAAATATATAATTAAATCTTTAAATATATGAGTAAATCTAGAAAATTGAGAGAAGAGAGATTGAAAAAAAAATGACATATAAGATGCCACATCAACTCCACTAAAACTCTCCTTTATATATATATATATATATATATATTGATTTGGCTTACATTATACACTTCTATAATACTTATGTTAACTCTAGTGTGCCTACTAATACTATTCCCTATGTTCTAGGACACTAACTGTCATAACTGTTTTTGACAGTTATGTTAGTTAGTGTCATACCTGTTTCCTATGTCTATAAATAGCCAATTGGCTTTCTAGTTTAAATAACACATTGTAAAACATTAAGTATCAATAAGACATGCTATTTTCTCAGTTCTAGTCTTAGTGCATTCGAGTTCCTTAATCCTAGGTTCAGTTCTTGAACCTGTGAGTGTTCTGGTGAGAAGGAACTCACACCTGCTGGTGTGATCGAAACTGGTGTTGGCTCAACAACTGGTATCAGAGCTTGGAGAGAGAGATTGATCTGTGTTGAATCTTCATTCAAGTCTGTCATGTTCGAAGAAGTTTGAAGGCAGTTCTTGAAGCTCAAGATTCAGGTGATTGATCAGCAAAGATGGGAAATACCAGATTCGATCTGGAAAAGTTTGATGGTAAGAATGATTTTGGTTTGTGGAGAGTAAAGATGCGTGCTCTTCTGGTACAACAAGGATTACAAGATGCATTACTTGGAGAAGGCAAGATGTCTGCTGGGTTAACAGAAAAAGAAAGATCAGACATTCTGATCAAGGCTCACAGCACAATTATTCTCAGTCTTGGGGACAAAGTGCTAAGAGAAGTGTCAAAGGAAACTACTGCAGCAGGACTATGGCTCAAGCTCGAACATCTTTACATGGTAAAATCCTTAGCCAATAGATTATTCTTGAAACAAAAACTTTATTCTTTTAAACTAACAGCAGGGAAAAGTGTTGAAGATCATTTGGATGATTTCAACAAGATCATTCTTGATCTTGAGAACATAGGGATCAAGATTGAGGATGAGGACCAAGCAATCATTGTCCTAAACTCTTTGCCCACTGAAAGATATGAACATTTCGTGGACACCATGATGTATGGCAAGGATTCCTTAACATTGGAAGAAGTGCAGAATGCACTAATGTCTAAGGAGATCAAGAAGAGAGCTGAGCTTCAAGATGAAGGCTCTGGAGATGGATTGATGGTTCGAGGGAAAACTTTCAAGAAAGAGAACAGTGGAAAGAAGGAGTCGAGTAAGGGAAAGACAAATTCAAAGAACAAGAGGAGATGCTACATCTGTAATCAATCAACTCACCTGAAGAAAGATTGTCCAATTTTCAAGAACTATAACCAAAACAGAAATGGAAATGCAGACATTGTGTCTGAATGTTCAGACAGTGATGGTTATGAGAGTGCTGGGGTACTTGTTGTCTCGAAAAAACAATCTGATCTAGGATGGATCTTAGATTCAGGTTGCTCTTTCCATGTATGCCCAGACAGAAGCCAATTCCATGATTACCAAGAAATCAAGACTGGCTCTGTGAAACTTGGTGACAACAGAGCCTGTACTATTTCTGGGATTGGGACAGTGAAATTGGTTCTAGGTGGAGGCTTAAATGTCAAGTTGAATCAGGTGAGACATGTCCCTGAGATCAAGAGAAACTTGATCTCTGTTGCTATGTTGGATCATGAGGGGTGTTCAGTCAAGATAGAGAATGGTGAGATGAAGGTGATGAAAGGTTCTAAGGTCATAATGAGGGGCTCATCAATAAATGGCATCTATGTCCTACAAGGAAGCACCATGAAGGACCAGATCAATGCCACTGTAAGGTGCAATGCTACCATGACTTGGCACAAGAGACTTGGGCATGTGAGTCACAAAGGTCTGAAAATTCTACATCAGAAAGGGGTCTTTGGAAAAGACAGTATTCAAGACTTAGAATTTTGTGAACACTGTGTGCTTGGAAAATCCACTAGGGTAAAATTTGGAGTTGGGGAACACAACACCAAAGGAATTGTGGATTACATGCACTCAGATCTTTGGGGGCCAGCCAGAACAATGTCAAGAGGAGGAGCCAGGTACTTCATATCCTTTATAGATGATTTCTCTAGAAGAGTATGGGTACATATCTTGAAAACTAAAGATGAAGCTTTTCCCAAGTTCAAAGAGTTCAAGACACTACTAGAGAACCAAACTGGTAAGAAAATAAAGAAGCTAAGAACAGACAATGGCCTTGAGTTCTGTGCAGATTTATTCAAGGATTTCTGCAAGCAAGAAGGAATTGGTAGACACTTGACTGTGGTAAGAACTCCACAACAGAATGGCTTAGCAGAAAGGATGAACAGGACCCTATTGGAGAGGGTGAGATGCATGATTCTCAGCTCTGGATTGCCTAAAAATTTCTGGGGAGAAGCTGTGGTCACAGCCTGCTACTTGATCAACAGATGTCCCTCATCTGCTATCAAGTTTCAGACCCCCATGGAAGCTTGGACAGGACACAATGCACCCTATGATCACCTAAGGGTGTTTGGTTGTGTTGCCTATGCCCATGTGAAGCAAGATAAGCTTGAAGCTAGGGCCAGAAAGTGCATTTTTATTGGGTATCCAGATGGAGTAAAGGGGTACAAGCTTTGGAGCATAGAACCTGGAAATCACCAAAAGTATTTCATAAGTAGAGATGTAGTGTTTGAAGAAAACAAAATGTACAAAGACACTCTACAAGTATCTACAGATTCAGCAAAGGAAAGGAATGAGGATGTTCAGTTTGAGGTGGAGTTGCCTGCAAGAACTCCTCGATTCTCACCAGCCACTGCAGAAGGACAAGAAACTGCAGAGAGTGAATCAGACCCTGATGATGACAACAATATGGATTATGAATTGGTAAGAGATCGAAAAAGGAGAGCAATTAAACCACCAGCAAGATATGGTTTTGCAGATGTAGTGCATTATGCACTGAACATTGCTGAGATTGGTGAGTTTGAACCAAGAACCTATGAGGAGGCTATAAGAGGCAGTGATGGACCAAAGTGGAAGTCTGCCATGGATGATGAGATTGATTCTCTCAAAAGAAACAATACCTGGATTCTTGTAAAGGTTCCTGTTGGTAGAAAGGTTGTAAGTTGCAAATGGATTTTAAAACAAAAGGAAGGAATACCAGGAGTGGAAGTGGCAAGATTTAAAGCTAGACTAGTTGCTAGAGGATTCACACAAAGAGAGGGCATTGATTACAATGAAATATTCTCTCCTGTGGTGAAACACACTTCAATAAGAATTCTATTGACTCTTGTTGCAGTGGAGGATCTAGAACTAGAACAACTTGATGTGAAGACAGCTTTTCTCCATGGTGATCTTGATGAACAAATTCTAATGAGACAACCACCAGGCTATGAAGAAAAGGGAAAGGAGGATCATGTTTGTCTATTAAAAAGGTCCCTCTATGGTTTGAAACAGTCTCCTAGACAATGGTACAAAAGGTTTGATGACTATGTGATCAAATCTGGGTTTAAGAGAAGTGTTTTTGATAGCTGTGTGTATGTCAAGAATGAGAAGCATCCTGTGTTCTTACTTCTCTATGTTGATGACATGCTCATAGCTAGCAAAAGCTCAAGTGAAATAGACAAAGTTAAGAGGGTGTTGCACAAGGAATTTGAGATGAAAGACCTTGGCCCTGCTAGAAGAATTTTGGGCATTGAAATTGAGAGAGACAGAAAGAAAAGAACCCTGAAACTGTCTCAAAGCAGTTACACTGCTAAAATTCTAGAAAAGTTTGGTTTTGCTGATGTGAAACCTGTGTGCACACCTCTGTCACAACAATTTAGACTTTCTTGCTCACAATCACCAACCACAGAAGATGAAATCACCTACATGGAATCTATTCCATACACCAGTGTTGTTGGCAGTATCATGTATATCATGGTCTGCACCAGACCTGATATCTGTCATGGTGTGAGTGTAGTGAGCAGGTTTATGAGCAAACCAGGGAAGGAGCACTGGAATGCTGTCAAGTGGATTATGAGGTACTTAAAGGGAACTATAAACACTGGATTAATGTATGGCCAGAGTTCAAACAGAGAAGGTGTTATGGGCTATGTTGATTCAGACTATGCTGGGGACATTGACACAAGGAGATCACAATCGGGCTATGTCTTCATGCTAAATGGCTGCACCATCAGTTGGAAAGCAAATCTTCAAACTACTGTTGCTCTCTCTACTACTGAGGCAGAGTACATTGCTTGTACAGAAGCTGTAAAAGAAGGCATTTGGCTAAAGGGAATCACTAGAGAACTTGGCATTGACCAGAAAAGTGTAAGCATTCTCTGTGATAGTCAGAGTGCATTACATCTCAGCAGAAATCAAGTGTTCCATGAAAGGACCAAACATATTGATGTTAGGCTCCATTTCATTCGAGATGTAATAAATGATGGAAAGATCAAGCTAAGTAAGGTGTCAACTGAAGAGAATGCTGCTGATATGCTGACAAAGAATCTTGCTACAGCAAAATTTCAGCATTGTCTTCAGTTACTCATGATCAGTGATTAGTGACTTATACTTGTATTTTTCTTTGTAATTCTCAGTGTAAAGTGTATTAGTAGTCAAGGTGGAGAATTGTTAACTCTAGTGTGCCTACTAATACTATTCCCTATGTTCTAGGACACTAACTGTCATAACTGTTTTTGACAGTTATGTTAGTTAGTGTCATACTTGTTTCCTATGTCTATAAATAGCCAATTGGCTTTCTAGTTTAAATAACACATTGTAAAACATTAAGTATCAATAAGACATGCTATTTTCTCAGTTCTAGTCTTAGTGCATTCGAGTTCCTTAATCCTAGGTTCAGTTCTTGAACCTGTGAGTGTTCTGGTGAGAAGGAACTCACACCTGCTGGTGTGATCGAAACTGGTGTTGGCTCAACAACTTAGTAATGATTAATAATAGAGTTTTGGATGTGAGAGCTTAAGGAAGATAAAAGAAGAAGATAAGTGCTTGAAAATGAATAGAAATTGTTACAAAGTTATGTGAACAAGTTAGGGATAGAAATTTTACCAGTGGGATGGGCTTCACAGTAACCTAATCCTATTGGGGGGTTCCGCCTAAATGGAGAAGAGGATGGGGACAATGATAATTTCTCATTCCCAAATATCAAACAAGGCGGGATGGGGGTAACACTCTCAGCTCGATTGAGGCCCCGTCTGATTTTTATTTTCTAATAGTATTTTTTAATTTTCTTAATATATTAATATTTTTTTTTTATAAATTTTTACTTTATTTTGGACAATCTCTCATACTTTATATTATTACCATAATATATTATCATTATTATTTCATGTAATCCATCCTTTTTATTTATAATGTTTATTATTTTTAAAATAAATGATGCCCATAAGATTATCTGTCACAATGGAAATTTCTCATCCCACAAATGGGAAATATGCAGGGATGACGAGGGCAGGGGCGAGGAATAAAATAACTAATGGGGATGGGGACGAGGACGAGAGAGCCTTCCCCACTCAATTACTGTTCGTCTCGTTTCTATTCCTAGTATTAATAGTTAGTGACAAGAAAAACTGTGATAAGAAAGAGCAAATTGTGAAAAAAATAATCTAGCAAACCTAATTATTAATACTTATATATAATTTTGTTTGTTGAAAAATATATAAAAACAAAAATTAAGCGAAAAATTGTTACGTACTTACGATATAACATAATAGTAATAAACAACAACCATTTACCTATTAATCAACTAACTCAACTAGCAGTATCTAATACTTTTTATCTAACCATGTGTGTTTTTTTTTTTTTTTTTGACGTAAACCATGTATGTTTAATAGAGAGATAAATAATAATTTTTATGGAGGAGTTCCCTCCCCTAATTGATACAAAAGAAATACATACAATTAAAGTTGATCTTAAGGCATATAGAACCTAAAATAAAATTAAAGTTTGGGACTCTATATAAATAGTTTAATTCTTATTATAATAATAGTTCTAGTACGTGTAGTGATAAAACTTTTCAAAACTTTAAGGTGGCGTTTGGTTGGAGGTAATGAAATGGAATGGAATGGAAAGGAAATAATTTTCATTCCATTCCTTTGTTTGGTTGCATTTTAAAGTATTGGAATGACATTCCAATGGAATGCTCTTTCCACCATTTTGGTGGAATGGTTATTCCATTTTAAAAAGGAAGGAATGACCATTCCAATGTAACAAGAAAAAAAATTTAATTATTTTTTTATCAATTATTTTTATGCATTTTAAATTTTATTCCATTCCATTCCTATTCCCATTCCCATTCCCATTCCTATTCCTATATTTTCATTCCTCCCAACCAAACGCCTTAGTTTTATGGTTCAATCGTTCGAGACCCTATATAAATAATATTTTATCTATATATTAGTAATTTCTTTTACAATTTCGAGACTTTAAGTATTTAGGAGCTCAAGATGCACTACTCGTCTCACCTCTGGACTTACCTGCTTACAATAAATCAGTTAGCTCAATGAATTACCTACTTATATATAACCTATTTATAAATAAATATATTATGATACTATTCTTTCAAAAGAATATATTATGATACATCATAAAGAAAAATTTACATAATAAAGTAAAAAATTATAAAAATACGTTAATACGGAAACAAATTTACGTTTACTTTTTGAAATTTTTTATTTACAAAAATAACTCTTCAATAAAAATAAAAAATTGTTTTTTTTTTGTTGGTTTATAATTTATTTATATTTGTATTATAGTTATCATGAGATTCTTTTTTTTTTTATTATTATTATTTTTAGTTATTTTATAATTTATTTTTAGTTGTCCTGAAGTTGCTTTTCTTATTATATTTTATTTATTTATTTTTTTTTTAAGTAAAGTGTATTTTTGTAATTTTTAAATTTTACAAGCGCATTATTATAATTAAAAAATTTAGGTGTAAAATTATAAAATACTTATAAAGGAAGTGTATTTTTTTTTTTTGAATGGTAAAATGCAACTTTATTAACCATTAAAATCCGCTACCAAGGAAGGTAGCAAGTCGAATGGAACAGACTCCATATCGAAGATACAACCAGGATATAATATAGAAGCTCTTGCACAGTTATGAGCTACCATATTAGCTGATCGCTTAACAAATAAAACAGAAACAGTTTTCAGAGCAGATAACAACTCTTTACATTCCAAAATAACTTGACCAAAGGGGGAAATCATGTCTATAGTGCTTCTAAGCGCTTGAACTACCGTAAGACAATCAGTTTCCACTATAACATGTTGCCACCCATGACCTTTTATCCAACTCAACGCTTCCCGTATGCCAATTGATTCAGCAAGCTCGGGCGAAGGCGAACCGGAAAGCAAAAGTGTTTTACCTTGGATGAGCATACCATAATGATCTCTAGCAACAACACCACAACCATACTTATTACTACTATTAAACAACGCAGCATCTACGTTTACCTTGATTGTATTTATATTTGGAACGACCCATTGCTCAGCTCCGTCATTAGTCGTGCAACCCGACCAAGACGTCTCGATAAGAGTATTCTGAGCTTTACTCCATTGATCAAGGAAACTCATGGCTGTGTTCAAAATAGAAGTAGCAGTAGTTGATTTTTGTTGCCACACGAAGTCATTTCGAGCGCTCCATATCGCCCAGCAAAGAACCGGCAGCAGCTTCCTTTGTGCGGCATCAGCAGTAGCAAATGCCTGGATGCACCAGTTCAGGAAGTTATTCGCACCAGTAGCTGCAGTTGCAGTCCCGATGCCCACACGGTCCCAGACCAGTTTGGGTTGTGTACACAGCAGTAAAGCATGCTCGATTGACTCCTCAGCGACACGGCAGATTGGACAAAGGGTTTGCACATCTACCCTCCTTAATCTCAATTGTTTCAACGTAGGTAAGCATTCCCTACCAGCGCGCCAAACCAGATTTTTAACCTTGGGAGGGATTTTTAACTTCCAAAACTTTGTCCAAAATTTTGTTTGCTCATCCTCTAGCTGCTGCCATCTGCCTTGTACCTTTTGAAGGAGCTTGTAAGCACTCTTGACAGAATAAAAGCCCGATGTTTCATGAATCCAGTGTAGTTCATCTCTGCCTTGAGTACTATGCAACGGTATGTCTAGGATAAGCTTCTTATCTCGCTCCTCAAACAAATCATCCAAAATTTCCTTGTCCCAACTCCCACCTCCCACTTCCATAAGGTTGCACACCTTACTGCCCAACAAACCGGGGTGTGTTGACTCAATAAAAGGTTGTTCCTCACAGGGCAGCCACGGTTCATGCAGTACATTAATATCTTCTCCCGATCCAACACACCAACGAGTTCCTTTTCTTACCAAGTCTCGTGCTTCAAGAAGGCTACGCCAAACGAAGCTTGGATTGTTACCCAATTCCGCCGAAAAGAAAGTGCCATTAGGGAAGTATCGAGCTTTTAAAAATTCTCCTTTTGAAGCTTTTTTCTAGAACAACTTCTTTCGTAAACTTTTGTTTTTTTTTTTTTTGAGATAGCTTCTTTGGTAAACATGAACTATTAAAGTAAGACTTAATTGAAAATATACATGTTAGAGGCTAAATATAGGTGGGTATTAACCAGAATCATACGTATTTAACCAAAACCTTCGGGAAAAAGAAAAGAAGGAAAAGAAAAGGATAAAGGGGAAAAAGAGAACTTTGCTTTTGTTTGTATGTGGGCCAAGCAAGCAAAGTTACACAAGTCATTATAGGTGGATCCAAAAGAAAAATCATGGACTTTAAAGAATACTTCTTTGAAAATTCTAGCTTTGCTTTTTGGATCACTTTTATCTCATTAGAGCCTTCGGAAAAAGTATTTGATTGAGGCATCTAAAATTTCCTATTTCCAAAGGGAATTATTGGACCACATTTCACACAGCTATGTTAGATGCCTTATTCGTCTTTCCATTTTCCTGGGTTATATGTTTTGTTTTTCTTTACATAAATGGACCCTCATAAACCCACCAAAGTTTATACTTACTTGCCCATATGACTTTTTTTTTTTTGGGCTCATAAGACATTCATCATTCATCCTTGAGTTTCTTATTTTTTATTTATTTTTTGAAATCTTGATTTTCTTTTTCTTAAATCTGAATAAATTGTTGAAGTGATTTGTGGTAATTATCCCAATATATGTAACATGCAATGTTTTTATGATTTTGTGATTTTATGATTTTATGATAGTTCTCATTGAATCCATGAATTCCACTTTTCAGGTAGATAATTCTTGCATAAATTTATATAAACTAGGTGAGATTAGCACGTGCAATCCAGCTTAATTCTTCTTGTTTTATTTTATTTATATTTTTATTTGTTTAATTTTTATTTCATAAATTATTGTGATAAAAATTTATATAAAAACTAATTTTTTTTTTTGGATGTCAAAATAGTACAGGATGCACCATAAAAACTTCTTACTTCTATTATAAAATTTTCAACCAATAATCATTTAAAATATAATAAAAAGAAAAACTTAGAGAAAATATAGTACGCCACTAAAGGAGTGTTTTGGTAGACCTCCTTATCTATTTCAACATCCGAGAAAATTTTTTAGTCCAATTTATTTTATCATGATTGTCAATATGTTGTAGTTATTTAAGACCACCTATAAATTTTCAAAAAAAAAATTAATGGTTTACAATGAAGAGAAATAAGGTTTAAACAATTGCTTACTGCTAGTTAAAAAACAATTACTTACCACGTGTATAAGAAAAAATAATTACGCATGCAACCAAATATTTAATTATTTTTTACATATATTCATGTTAAAAAAAAGCTTCAAGTTGGTTTTTTTAAAAATAGAAAATTGAGAAAAATTGATCTCAAGCTATTATTTTGTACCATTTTAGAATTACAAAGTCTAATTTACTATTCAACAAAATAGAAAATTAAATTGGTCACTTTTGCCCACACAAGGTTGAAAATAATATTTATCCTAACAAAAAAAATTGAATTATACTTTCTCAAAATATGAAACACGGCGAAATCACCACCCATAAGGAAAAAAATCTATATAGATACTACTTATATATAAGTTAGGACATAAATTATAATTATTTTAAGAAATTGAAGATAGCTCATTAAAAATAAAAATAGTAAAATGAAAATAAAAACATAGCATATACTTTTATATAATTTAAATATAAAAAAAAAAGTAGTAGAAATATTATTGGTAAAAAAATTAATTTTTGCATATAGAAAATTAATCGAGTAAATAATTATAAACATATGTAAATTACGTATATATAGGGAAATTTGAAATTCTATACATAATAAATCCTAATATTATTTCCCTAAACTTAAATATTATACTATAGGCCATATGACTACATTTTCATTATCCTCATAATACCCCTCACATTTGAACCAAACAATTCTAAAGCTTCTCTCTTTCTCTCTCGCCCAAACGACCACCCACAACCTCCACGGCTCAACCAAAGAGCACGGGTCCGAAACCTCCACGACCTCCGACGACCTCCACGACCTCCGAGGACCACCCAGCCCCCCTCTCTCTTCCTCTCTCTCAACCCGTGCAACCCACCAAAAACCAAAAAAAAAAAAAAGAAAAAACAACGGGTTCGATGGTCCAATGGTCGAACTGTCATGGGGTCCGATGGTCCTATGACAGTCCGACCATCGGACCCCATGACAGTTCGACCATTGGACCATCGGACCTGTTGTGTTTTCTTTTTTTTTTTGGTTTTCGGTGGGTTGCACGGGTTGAGAGAGAGGAAGAGAGAGGGGGGTTGGGTGGTCATCGGAGGTCGTCGGAGGTCGTGGAGGTGTCGGACCCGTGCTCTTTGGTTGAGCCGTGGAGGTTGTGGGTGGTCGTTTGGGCGAGAGAGAAAGAGAGAATTTTTGGAATTGTTTGGTTCAAATGTGAGGGGTATTGTGGGAATATAGGAAATGTAGTCATATATGGCCTATGGTATAACATTTAGATTTAGGGAAATAATATTAGAGTTTATATATTATGTATAGAATTTTAAATTTCCCTATATATAATATGAATAAACTTCTATACTATAAATATATGTTAGCAAAAGATATATATATATAAATATAAAATAATAAGAAAAAGTGATTGATTAAAGTCTAATAATGATTTTGATAGGAGTTTAATACTCTTAATAAGACAAAAGTGCTAAGAGTTTGATTTATAAATAGCAAGTATAACATAATTAAAAAAATAAATAAATATTTAGTTTTATAAAAGGTAGAATAGTCTCTAAATAGAAGGGTATAAATGTTTTTAAATTTATTAACCCAACACCACATTTTTAAAATAGTAAAATAATTAATATATTTTTTTTTTGTAAATAGAATAATTAATAATATAATTGAAATATATATGAAATGAATAATTAAAATATATTATTAGTTACTTTATAGTTATCTTTGCTAATTTTATTTTTTTCCCTTATAAAAATAGTGTAAATATTAAGCTACAAGTGACGAAAAATATAATAGTGAGACAAATAATTTACACTATTTGTTTTCTTTTTTAAAAATACTGTGTAAATATTAAGCTATGACAAAAACATAGTAGTAAGAAAATAATTTACACTATTTGTTTTCTTTCTGAAAATACTGTAAATATTAAGCTATGACAAAAAAAACATAAAAATTGAGATGAGATGTAAATGATAACAATAATTAATAATTGTGGTAGCAAGAAAATAATTAATTGTATGTGATAAAAATTATGAAAGTAAAACAAAATAAAAATACACTATACCGAAAAATAAGAACGAAAGTATATTAGCATATAGCCAAGCCAACTAACACTATGCATAATAAATTATTCTTTTTTTATAAAAATAAAAAAAAAATAAGTAAAATAAATAAATAAGATATATAAGGTTATGATATAAGAGTAAATCTACTTAAATATATATATAAGAGTATGAGAGTCGACCAGTTATGGTCATATATTCACATAGTAGATATAAACATATAAATAAGTAAGTGGATAGTTTTAAATATTAAGGGTATTATTGTCATTAAAATTATCACACAAACACCACACTTTTTTATAATAGTAAGATATATATTAATTATGTGTAATACATACATGCATACTTAGTTTTTTTAGTTAGGTTTAATTATATATAAATGTAATATATATTTAATTTTTTTAATTAGGGAATATATTTTTTTTTTTTAATTTTTAAAATGAGATTTGAGATTTTGATATTTTTTTTTAATTATTGCAGTTACATTAGTGTGTCATTTAAATATAATTACATATATACTTATTTTATATGTACAATATTATAGATATTGTAAAAATATTTACAATATTTAAGTATTTTAAATTTAAATTTAAATTTCTTTATATAAAATATTTACATAATTTTTTATTTTAAAATATATATAATAAAATTAAAATTTATTATATAAAATATCTACATAATTTTTATTTTTAGATATATAATAATAATATAAAATTAGTAAAGAATATTATGTGAAGTAATATTATATTCTGTTAAAGTTAACATAAAAAATCAAAAAATATCGTGAAATTAAAAATTCTATTACATAACCATATTTTTAATTTTATTACATAACCATATTTTATAGCTTTATATATGTAGGGGTTATGTATTTTACCTATCAATATGAATTGTAATTTATAGCTTTTGATTCAATCAAATGGCTCAAATTAATTTTTGAAAGTTACACCATAATTGATGGAAAACTTACAAAAATACTAACTTTTGGCCCAATCTTTACAAAAATACTGCCATACTGCAGAAATAACTTTTAACTGTCTTGGATATTTTTTTTTACTTTTATACTGTAAACACACAAAAAAATGAGGCCTCCATCTTCCACACCCACGGACAGAGCCACCACAAGAATACCAGATCAATCAGAAAATAACCATTAATTTCAGTGATATTGAGAAAAAAATAGTGAAATCGACTTTAAATAAATAATAATGGCAAAACAATTGTAAAACAATACTAAAATAAATTAAACAAAAGAAATGAAAAAAGGATTAAAAAAAAACTAACAATGTTTTGCACAGTCTCAATACCAAATGCAATAGCAGTTATATTTGCAAGCCTAATTTTAAAAAATCAGAACAAAAAAACTACTAAAACAACGCAAAAATAAATATAAAACTATAAGTAAATATAAGAACTTAGAAAAACATAAAAGAACTACAAACTCAAAACTTTTTTTCTAGTGAGCTCGTCAAATGTATTTTAAGGAGAACCAGAATAAAAAATTACAAAATAACCATAGAGAAGGAAGAATAAATGTATTTTATAGCCTCCATCTTCCACACTCAAGGATAGAACCACCACAGCACCACGAGAACACCCAGAAAATAATCATTAATTTTAGCGAGATGGAGCAATAACAGTGAAACTAACGCCAAAAAAAAATAAATTATGGAAAACAACCGTAAAACAACACTAAAATAAAAAAAAAAACAAAAGAATAAAAAATAATTAAAAAAAACTAACCATCTTCTGCACAGCTTCAGTTCCTGTATGGATTAGATTGAATAGGGTAGGGCTGCAATATTGGGAAAAGAACAATCTTAGTGCCTTAGTTAGCATAATTGGCAAGCCAAATATGATTGACAAGGTGACTCAAGAAAGATCTATGGTGAAATTTTCCCGTGTTCTAGTGGACATTGAGATCTCAGATGAACCGCCAAAAACAATTTCATTTATCAATGATAAAAAGCAATTGGTGGAACAAGGGATAGAGTATGAATGGCTCCCAACTAAATGTGTAGTTTGTACAGGTTTGGGGCATTCAGTAGTGAAATGTAACAAGAAGAAGAAAGTTGTGTGGAAGAAGAAATCGATGGCAGGTAATGAGGCTCCAAAAGAACAGGAAAAAGATCACTATGTAATAGGAGGCATGACAGAAAACACTCCTACAGCAGAAACTAATCAAAAGAAAGTTGAAGTTCAGAAGAGGAATAAAGAGAGGGGTTTGGAAAAGGACAATGCTGGTAGTAAATGGATCACTCTCAAGAAAAAAGCTATGAGATAAAATGAGGTTAAAGTGACTAAAGAAGCTCCAAATGAGGTTAATTCTAGCAATGGATATGTTGTACTACAAGCTACAACAGCTGATGATGTTATGGCTCCCAATACAAAGTTAACTCTTGATGGAAGTAAGTAATATGATAGGGTGGAACGCGGGAGGCATGAATAAAAAAAAAAGCAAAAAGCGATTCTTGATGTGTGTAGGATGAATAAAATTTGTTTTGGTGCTTTGTTTGAGACAAAAGTGAAACATGAAAAAGTTCAAGATATTATTTTAAATAACTTTCCTAATTGGAATGCTTATTCTAGTAGTGTAATCTCTGGAAGAATATTGTTAGTTTGGCAGGATAAATTTGTGTAAGTGGAAATTCTTAATGAATCTTCACAGCTGGTGCATTGTAAGGTGAAGGTTTGTGGGCAAAAAAAGAGTTTCTTAGTTACGACAGTGTATGGTAACAATATGATGGAGGCTCACAAGGATCTTTGGGATAAACTAGCGAGTCTAGGTAGTCAAAAAGAGCCTTGGGTGATTTTTGGAGACTTTAATGCCATGTTTAGCTTTCAAGACAGATGGGGAGGAAGGCCTATCCAAAATAGAGATATTGTGGATGCTCAAGCTTAGCTCGCATTGGGTCAAGTTGACGAGTTTTAAAGCTCGAGATCCTTTTTCACTTGGACAAACAAGCATGAAGTTGGGGATAGAATATTTTCCAAGCTAGATAGAGTCTTTATGAACAATATATGGTTGAATGATTTTTTGAATTTTGATGCTTGTTTTAAATGGGAGGTCATTTCTGATCACTGCTTTTGTTTAATCCGGAATCAGGTGCACGATAATGTAAGGATAAAACCCTTCAGATTTGGTAACCATTGGCCAACTTACCATGGCTTTGAACAGAGAGTGATGGACTGCTAGAATAAAAAAGTGACTGGTACTGGGCTTGAAAGTCTAATGCAGAGGATGTATAGAGTCAAACATGCGCTAAAAGTGTTTAGTAGGCATGAAGTGGGGGATGTTGCAATTGATTATAGGAAGGTAAAGGATATGTATTGCAATGTGCAAGAAGAAGCAGCCTTGAACTCGACTGATGTTGTGTTACATCAATAGGTCAAAGAGAAACAGTAGGTTTTTGTGACAGCAAAAGAAAGAATGGCTGAGGTTCTTAGTCAGCAAAGCAAGGTCAATTGGATCAAGTTTAGTGATGAGAATTTGAGCTACTTTCATGTAGTAATGAGGAAAAGAAGACTGGAAAACGAAATTACTACTTTCACTACGGGGGACACAATTGTGGACGATTTTGAGGAAGTAGTTAATCACTTTGTCAAGCATTTTGAAACCTCTATGGGTAGCAAGAGCACTGGGAGTAGTACTATTGATGAGGCTTGTATAAAGTTTGGTAATTGTTTGTACTTGGAACAACAAGTGAATTTGATAAGGCCTTTCACTAAGGGAGATGTCAAGAAGGCCCTCTTCAGTATTCATACTACAAAGAGCCCTAGTCTTCGGTTCAGGCTTTTATAAGGGTCTTTAGAGCAAAATTAGTGACGATGTCTCCACTGCGGTGTTAGACTTCTTTGCTAGTGGCCGACTTCCTAATGACCTGAATAAGACAGTCATATCTTTAATTCAAAAGGTGATTAATCCTTCCTCTGCTAAAGATTATAGACCTATTGCCTGCTGTAATACAGTCTATAAATGCATCTCAAAGATGATCTGTTCTAGACTGTCAGAAGTGCTCCCTTCTATAGTCGATAGTAATCAAGGTGTGTTTATTAAAAATAGACTTTTGGCCCATAATATCATGATTTTTTAAGATTTGTTGAAGGGTTACATGTGGGAAATTATTTTACCAGGATCTTAGATCTACTCACAAGTATGTTGATTAACACCCTAAATATGAACTTCTAAAACGATTATGAAATAAACACATATAAAGTTTAGTAAACCTTACATTGGGTGCAGCGGAATATAATGACTCCTTCCGTTCAGATATCTAGCCATTGATTCCTTTCTGTAGCAGAGCATTATCAATATCTGAACCTGGATCTCTTTCTCTCATTCTTTAGTGCTGAAACTCCTTTTTGTTGAATGTCTTTCTTCACCATCTTCCTCACTATGATTGAGGTATCACTTGCTGTGTGTGGGCACTACTCTAATCACTAAGAGGTTTGAAATCTTAAGGAAGAAGAGAGAGAGAGAGAGAGTGGGCGGCCAGGTATAGAGAGAGAAGGCTCAGGTTTTTCTAAATGAAATGTATAATTTTCCTGAAGCATTCACTATCTATTTATAGCATTCCACTAGGGTTAGGTTTGAATTATTTGGCATTAAAATAATGAAAATATCAGTTTGAAAAACCATCCCAAGTGGCCGGCCATGTTGTGTAATGGGCCTTACTTGGATTTTGCAGTTTTCACAAATTTTATTTCTATTTTCTCAAAAACGCCAATTTTCAAATTCAACCATTTAAATGCCAATTCTAACTATTTAATAACTATAAATAATTATTAAATAATATTGTCATTTATCATATTTATTAATTGAACCATACAAAGTATCATAATTAACAAATATGCCTCTAAAACTCTTTCTTTACAATTTCGCCCTTACTTAGTGAAAAATTCACAAATAGACATAGTCTAATTTGAGAATTATAATTGATTAATCAAAACCAATTATATGAGTCTTACAAGCAATATTATCTCAACTAGTTGGGGGACCATGGGTCTATATAACCGAGCTTCCAATAAGCAGATCAAGAATTTATAACCTAAATTCACTGACTTATTAATTCTTCGTTGAATCCACGCATAGAACTTAGAATTGCACTCTCAGTATATAGAATGCTCTATATGTTCCACCATATAGACACATCATTAGTTATCCATTGTTATAATCCTAATTTGATCAATGATCCTCTATATGAATGATCTACACTGTAAAGGGATTAGATTACCGTTACACCCTACAATGTATTTTATCCTTAAAACACTTAACCCCGTATAAATGATATTTCAACTTATGTGAAATGAGTACTCCACCATTTATTTTCGTTTGGTCAAGCTCGAAGGAGATCATCCTTTACTTACTATTCGCGAGATAGAAGCTATAGATTCCATGTTTATGTTAGCGATCCCACTCAATTGCATTACCGTGTTCCTAAAATGTACGTATCACTCTGACCCAAAAGTAGGCTTAACTAACAAATCAAAGAACACGAATAACCTCTTGAGATTGAGCCTAATCATAACAGGATTAAGATCATTTGATTTAGGATCAACTAGGCGATATTGACTTGAATAGATATTACGGTATGTTTAATAAATCTAAGTTAAAGTTCAATATCGGTCCCTTCCGATGCATACTCCATGCATCCAACCTGAGCTTTACTTTAACCAATGCTCTGGAAAGAACATAGCATTTCTCCAAATGCAAGTAAACTCTGTTGTAGATTATCATATCAGTAAAACCCTGTGTCTGATAAATCTAGGAAACTTTATTCACATAGTCATGTTTACTTTCTAAAGTGTTGACAACACAATAAACAGGATCAAGTATGTGAAAAGGGTTTCAGATGAATTCATACATTATGTACATATAATCATGAAATAAATCATGTGAACCATGCAACATTAAATGTTATTTCTGATCTATATTAATAAGTAAATCTGATTATATTGAAATGAGTTTTATTTAGGGCATAAAACCCAACATTACACTAGGAAGAATATCTTAACTAGGTGCATAATGAAAATTGACCTTAGTAAGGCTTATGATACAGTTGACTGGGAGTTTGTGGATGATTTACTCAAGTTGCTCTGCTTTCCTTCTCGATTCATCAAGTGGATAATGACATGCTTGAAGGGTACAAACTATCATTTGCTTCTTAATGGTAGAATCCAAGGTAGCTTCAAAGGGAAGAAAGGGCTTCGCTAAGAAGATCCCATGTCCCCTTTACTTTTTGTTCTGATTATGGATTACCTCACAAGGTTGCTGCGTCAAAGCTCAAATAAAAAAGGGTTTGGCTTCCACCCTTTATGTAAGAATCTTCAATTGATGAATTCGTGTTTTGTAGATGATTTAGTTATCTTTTGCAAGGGTGATCTCAATTCGGTAAGGCTTACTCATGATGCTTTCATGAAGTTCTGCAATGACACAGGTTTGTCTGCTAACACCTCGAAGTCTCATATCTACTTTTGAGGAGTTAGTGAAGAGGTTAAATCGAAGATTATGGACATTGTCAAAATTGAAGAAGGAGGATTTCCCCTTGAGTATTTAGGGGTCAATCTTAGGCCAACCAAATGGAAGGTCAAAGACTGTGGAGTTATCTTGGATAAACTGAACAAGAATCTCAATTGCTGGGCGAGTAGAAACCTCTCCTTTGCGGGTCGTGCTCAATTGATCCACTCGGTAATGCTTGGTATAATAAATTTTTGGATGAGTATATTCACCATTCCCTCTAAGATAACAGCTGCCATCGATAAGAGTTGTCGAGATTTTTTATGGGGATCTTCAGGGAATAGTAGTAAGCTTCACCAAGCTTCTTAGGAGAAGGTTTGCCTTCCTAAAAACCTTGGAGGAATTGGTTTTCGAGAGGGGAAAAAGTGGAACAAGGCCTTTTTGGCAAAATATTTGTGGGCTCTTGCTAGTAAGCAAGATTGTTTATGGGTTAAATGGATCAACTCAATTTTTTTTAGGAATCATGACATATGGAATTATCCAAAGAAGATTGATGATAGTTGGTACTTCAAGAAGATATTGAATATAAGAGACAACATGGATGAAGCAAGACTTTCCCAAGCTGTCAAAGGAAAAAAAAATCAGTGCTAAAAGGTTCTATAACTTGATTGTAGAGGAGGTAAAGGTTGACTATGCTAGTGCTAGTTGGGATAAACTTATTGTGCCAAAACATAAGTTTATTTTTTGGCAAATTTTGAACTCCCAATTGCTAACTCGGGACTACCTAAACCGAATTATAGCTATTCAAAGTGTCCTCTGTCCAGTTTGTGAAGCTGAAGTAGAAACTCACGATCACTGATTCTTCAATTGTATCTACTCAAAATAGGTTTTTTCTGTCATCAACAAGTGGTTGGGAAACTTTTGTTGGCCTAGTTTGACTTTGGAGTTGCTTCACTGGTGCAGCAATTTGAACCAGCAGCCTCAATGTCGTGTGTTGAATGTTGTTGTGGCTGCTAAGCTTTACTTGATTTGGAAGAACATGAAAGGTTGTGTGTTTGATCTCTATTGTGCAACCCCTAGAAGTGTGAGTTTAGAAGTTCAGAAAATTGTCCAGCTTAGATTGTTAAGCAAGGGTCCTTTTAAAGAATGTAGGAAAAATATGTATTTTCTTAATGTAATTAAAAGTTGGTAGTGTTGTGGGTTGTGGCAGCCTTTTTTCGGCTGCTGCTTTGTTGTTTGGTTGGCCTTGTGCCTTTGTGTGTATTGGCTTGTTTTTTGAATAAAGTTTCCCCTTTTTTCAAAAAAAAAAAAAAAAACCTTCTACACAGCCTCAAGACTTGATGCAATAGAGGTTATATTTGCAAGCCCAGTTCTGGAAAATCAGATTAAAAAACTATACTCTTATCTTTCCAAAAAACATGACTGAAAACTTCAAAAACTAAAGAAAAAAATGAAAAGAAGATGAAGAAGAAGAACTAAACAAGAAATAAAATAAGAACACGGAGAGAAACTTAAAAATAAAAAATGTGATTGTATAGATTTTGAAAAAAAAAAGCGAGAAACCTATGAAGAAGAAGAAGATGATGAATATGGAGAGAGAGAGAGAGAGAGAGAGAGAGAGAGAGAGAGAGAGAGAGAGAGAGAGAGAGAGAGAGAGAGAGAGAGAGAGAGAGAATAGGAAATAGGATGAACATGGAGAGAGAACATGTATGTATTGGGTCTCATCTTTATCATCATCAATTTTAAATAAAAAAAATAATTAAATAAAAAATCTTGTCACAAGGTGACAACATCAATCAAATCAAAATTATATATATAAATTAGAGAGAAAACATGTACGTTTATGTATATATATCAACATAAAACCTATTTTCGTAATAGATTTGGCACAAAAATTATAAGTGATCTAAGAAAAATGATAGAAACAAA
This sequence comes from Cannabis sativa, assembly GCF_029168945.1. Lineage (NCBI taxonomy): Eukaryota > Viridiplantae > Streptophyta > Magnoliopsida > Rosales > Cannabaceae > Cannabis > Cannabis sativa. The sequence continues at coordinate 29,583,738 of NC_083608.1, read as the reverse complement.
AATAACATCAGGTTTTTACGTGGTTTTGCAGTTAACTCTACATAGTCCATGAGTCAATCTTATTCAAACTTTTATAGATACAGAACTAGGGTTCTTTACAATCAGTGTATTCTTTTCTCTCTCAAGGATTTTCTGTCCCCCTTTCTGTATAATCTACCCCTATTTATAGTAATATAGGGAGGCCGTTAATTACATTCAAATACGAATCCCACAATAATATTTTCTTAAAATTGTGGGCCTTAATTACGCTCCATGTAAATAAATGTAGTCATTATTTGAAAATCACACAGCTGTGATTTAAACCGCTTTTAAAAGGTCAACGCTGACGGTGATTAAGACATGCTGCAAAACGTATCTCGTTGGGGCATCTCGCTTGGTACATGAACAACTTGGCTCATTTATAAGTCTTCCAGCAATGGCATGAGCACCAGTGTACTGAGCAAACTTAAGAACTGGTCTTTGACCATAAGGCCTTGCAGACTGAACAATCATGTCCTTGGGGTTCTCAATAGCAACAATAACCCTGGAAACGAGCTGGGACCTACCAGGAGTATGCCTTCTTGTATATAGCAATATGGGTGTCGCGCTAGGCATTATCTATGTCCTTCAAGCTATTACACTTAGTTAGTATAATGTATATTATACGCTAAGTGTTCTAACAACCAATTCGCCTTATCAACACCTCTCTACATATTGCGAGGTAGATGCCTCGCTATGTATTATCGATGTCTTCCTTGCGATTATGTCCTCTGACGCGAAATGGTTTCTCGTTAATACGTGAATCAATAGTTCGTACATCCTTATCTCGCTAAAGATTGTGCAGTCTACGAGTTATAAATATACCTTATTGACTCTGAATTTAATGAGTTATTTCATTTAATATTTTTACTGATATAATTATTAATATTTTTATTGATTCATATTCCCTGAGATTGACACGTGTCACCCTCTGAAGTACCAGCCGAATTTTGGGTATAACAATTTTCCCTTAAAAAGTTTTTTTCAATGAAAAGTGCTTTTTAAATGATTACCAGAGGGTATATTTGTCATAATCCATTTTGAAAAAAATACATGCCTTTGATTTTGGCAGTTTTGTAGTTTCGAGACACATCATGAGCATTAAATAACCATCTTTTCCACTTCTTTCTTATTTCTATCCATTGGATCCTTTGTATTTGAATCTAACGGAGTCCAAACCCAATGGTATAAAACTGAAAAAGGATGTCACACCCTAACTAGCCTAGGCGTGTTAACGTGATTTTAAACTTGCTGTGCAGCTCGTTGCTAATCAACGAGTTTAATGAAAAACGTGATTAATTAAAATTTGCTTATTTAATTAAAAACTTATAATATTACATACAAAATATTTCAGGATCCCATTTACAAAATACTTTACAAAAGATTTCCATTCCTTTACAAAATATTTGTCGCCCAGCGACTAACAACAAAAGCCCTGATGTCCCGAGGATCGTACGCTCTAGGCCTAACCGCCCCGACATGTACAATCTTCATCTGCTCGTCCTCACGGTTCCTCAGCTTTAGCCTTGCCCTTACGTACACATAAACATAGCACTGTGAGTCGACAGACTCAGTAAGAAAAACATAAATCATATAACATACATATATCCCAGGTTATGATCAGACGCCCATACCCCTGACCATAACCCTAATCTCCGTGTCCCACACAGTACAGAGTCTAGAACGTTCGTACAACGGTACTATTGACCATAATATCAGCCTATACTCGGTACGCTAGTCATACTCTAGCCGTACCGATGCGATACTGTATTAGCCTATACTCGGTACGCTAGTCATACTCTAGACGTATCGATGTGATACTGTCAAATAGTACAGTACTATTGACCATAATATCAGCCTATACTCGGTACGCTAGTCATACTCTAGTCGTACCGATGTAATACTGTCGGATAGTACGAAAGCCAACATACATATCTAATGTAATCTAACAGGCTTACTAACATGCACGCTAAACATGTAAATACATATGCATACTGTTATACTAATCTTACCTCGATTCTGAATTCAGGTGTGCCGGTCAACCTAGTGGAACAATTTGCTCGGCGAATTACAGGCTCCTAAATCACATCAATCACAACACTGATAAGCGACACGCTAAATCACTTCCCGGGGACTTAAACTTGAAACTAAAAGTTTCCCTATCGATGAATAACATGGCAATACCCTAAATAACACAAAAATGGGAAAAATTAGGGTTCCTAAAATTGCCCCAACGGGTAGACCGGTTCCCCAACTGGAATTCCGGTTCTGGGAAAAATTCTTGGAAGCCAACCGGAATTCCGGTTCCTACAGGCCTCTCTGAACCAGAATTCCAGTTCAGTGCAGGAATGACCAAAATTTTCATAACTCGACCAATTCAACCCCAATCCAATCCAAACTTTCCAGACCTGTTCTAAACAACCTAGAGAGCATTTTCAAGGCAATAAAACAACCACCCAAGTACAGAATCAAAATCCACCACTAAAGCTCCAAGTTTGAGTTCAAAACTCAAACTTGGTTAAATCTAACTAACAATCAACAAAACCTGTTTGAATCCACATAACTAAACATATTTAAGCTTCAGATAACAACACTAAATAATGACAGCAGCTACAGCAAGCAAATCCTCAAAACATGCAACTTTCACTTACTTACAATTCAAGAAACTCAAGAAAACAAAGTCAAAAGCTTACCTAGAGCTTAAGCACTCCAAATTCTTGCAGAAACTTGCTGGAAAATTACAAAGAAACACCCAACCCTAGCTGCTCTAAGGGGGCCGAAAAAGAGAGTGAGCTTGAGAGAGAAAATGAGATTTTAGAAAATGAGATTTTTTCTAACTTTCTATTTTCTTTCATGCAAATGAAGTAAAATAATATTAATCTAAGTTTAATATCAGCTTAAAACCATTAAAATTAGATTTAAAACTTAATAATAAATCCCCACTAAAAGACAAAACTCAAAAGGCAAAAAGACCATAATGCCCTTGCCCATACTAAAGAGTCATACAAATCACTTAGGGTATTTTGGGAAAACTCTAAATTCCCAACTAATCCTGACATTCCCAATGTCTAACTAAACTGCCGCGCTATACAAATATACTAAGATGTGATTCTACTGAGCCATACACCGCGTTCCAATGTTGTTGGGCGCCGAACATGCAAAAATATGAAATTTCTATATATGACATATAAAATGCATTCTGAATTCAAATAAATCATCATAAATTAATAATTGAGAATTAATAACTAATTTCATAATTAAACCCTAATTATCTGCTAATTTCAAATTAAAGCTAAGCGGTCTTTACAAAGGAACCACCCTTTCACCGTCTTTGCCATTTCAAAATTTTTTTGAGCTTTTCTGCGAAAAACTCCATCCCAGTTTTACGAAGCTTTGCATGCCCTCACCGTCACTCACTTTCTTTTTGTGAGTATATTCAGATCGATTGTTCGACCTCAAGGATCACGAAGATCATCACGTCATTTGCTCCATCCTCATTTGCAGAGCCGTTCATCACACCACAACCCGATTTCAAATAGTAAGTGTCTCATCCCTTTTTTGTGTTTTTTCTTAAATTCCTGGGTTTGATCATTATTTTTATAATCTACTTTTTTGCCATTCCATTTGGTTTTAGTGATTTTGGTTTAAAATTGTCTGGGTAATTTTTTAAGATTTAGGCAAAGTGCAGATTTTTAGGTTTCTCATATTCGTAAGTTTTTGGTTTGATAAACTTTCATCCAGGAATTGGGATTGCCCTTTTTTGTTTTTGTAAAAATGTCCCAATTTGATTCAAAAGTTTATCCCCCAGAATTCTTAGAAATCGAGTGTCCTAGTGAACTTGCCATCCCATACAAACCAAGAACTTCAAAATCCAAGTCCAAATTAGAAATAAATGATGCAAAAATTAGAGACCATTTAATAAAAATGCACCATGATGATATTGCTAGTCGTCATAGACGCTTCTTGCATGAAATAACAGAGGGTAAACATCATTTCTTGCGAGATGCTACTTGGTCTGAACCTCCAAATTTATCATCTATTCCTTTAGCTAAGCCCTTATTTCAGAGTCACAATTGCTTTTTCACCAGGTGACATGGACTTCGAAATTATGACTTCCAAGCCTCGTAAATCAAAGACTCCCTAAGACCCCAATGTTACCTTTGAGGCTAAACTTATCGAGTCGAGAGTACGAGCCATCGGAGACTATGTAGGTAGCATCCTAAGTACTTGTGGCATTGACCAAAAACAAAAATGTCAGGTAAGATTTGTATCCCCTGGTGAGTTTAGCTGTTACCCACCAAAACGACTTACTCGCGAGGCACCCGAGGGGACCAATGGCAAGGCGAGTACTAGTGGCTCGTCGAGGATAGGCGCTTGGAGCCTCGAGCATATCAGGGCTAGAGAAATCCTTCCTCTGTGAGATTATTTTAAGGACTTACTCAACTATCTCGGAATTGTCCCATTCCAGTTGGTTCCTATTTCCTACAGAATCCTTCTAAGCTTAAGGGTTCTATACAAAATTTTAGGATGGGAGTGCCCCACTCCACTGGAGATAGTCTATTTTTACTCAGTTAAGGTAGTCCCTGCAAGGAAGAATGTTGCAGGGGGCTTTTATTATCTTAGGACTCACATAGGCGTGTTAGGTTTTATGCCCTAAATAAAACTCCATTTCAATGTAATCTATTTTATTCAACATCAATAAAGAAACAGAAGTATTTTTCATTCATTTGTGTATGTTTTGGTTCACTTTATCAACTGCTTGTCTAATTGATTTATAAATTCATCTTAAACCCTTTTCACATACTTGATCATGTTTATTGTGCTGTCATCACATTGGAAAGTAAACATGACTATGTGAATAAAGTTTCCTAGATTTATCAGACACAGGGTTTTACTGATATGATAATCTACAACAAGAGTTTACTTGTATTTGGAGAAATACTATGTTCTTTCCAGAACATTGGTTAAAGTAAAGCTCAGGTTGGATGCATGGAGTATGCATCGGAAGGGACCGATATTGAACTTTGACTTAGATTTAATTAAACTTACCGTAAAATCTATTCAAGTCAATATCGCCAAGTTGATCCTAGATCAAATGATCTTAATCCTGTTATGATTAGGCTCAATCTTGAAAGGCTATTCGTGTTCCTTTGAATTGTTAGTTAAGCCTACTTTTAGGTCAGGGTGATACATACTTTTTGGGAACACAATAGTGCAATTGAGTGGGAGCGCTAGCATAAACATGGAATCTATAGCTTCTACCTGGCGAATAGTAAGCAAAGGATGATTTCCTTCGAGCTTGACCAAACGAAAATAAATAGTGGGGATCTCATTTCACATAAGCTGAAATATCATTTATACGGGGTCAAGTGTTTTAAGGATAAAATACATAGTAGGGTGTTACGGTAATTTAATCCCTTTACTGTGTAGATCATTCATATAGAGGATCATTGATCACATTAGGATTATAACAATGGATAACTAATGATGTGTCTATATGGTGGAACATATAGAGCATTCTATATACTGAGAGTGCAATTCTAAGTTCTATGCGTGGATTCAACGAAAAATTAATAAGTTAGTGAATTTTAGTGCTAAATTCTTGATCTACTTATTTGAAGCTCAGTTATATAGACCCATGGTCCCCCCACTAGTTGAGATAATATTGCTTGTAAGACTCATGTAATTGGTTTTGATTAATCAATTATAATTCACGAATTAGACTATGTCTATTTGTGAAATTTTCACTAAGTAAGGTCGAAATTGTAAAGAAAGAGTTAATAGGGGCATATTTGTTAATTATGATACTTTGTATGGTTCAATTAATAAATATGATAAATGACAATATTATTTAATAATTATTTATAGTTATTAAATAGTTAGAATTGGCATTTAAATGATTGAATTAGGAAATTGGTATTTTTGAGAAAATCAGATACAAAAGGTGTTAAAATTGCAAAATTGCAAAAATCAAGGCCCAGTCCACCTAGCCAGGGCCGGCCACCTATTTTATCTTTTTTAAATTGATTTTTTCATTATTTTAATGTCATATAATTCAAATCTAACCCTAGTGGAATGCTATAAATAGATAGTGAAGGCTTCAAGAAAATTACACTTTCTGAATCAGAAAAACCTGAGCCTTCACTCTCTTCTCTAGCCGCCACTCTCTCTCTCTATTCTTCCTTCATATTTCGAACCTCTCTTAGTGATTAGAGTAGTGCCCACACACATCAAGCAATACCTCAATCATAGTGAGGAAGATCGTGAAGAAAGATCATCAGCAAAGGAGATTCAGCATCAAGGATTCAGAGAAGAAGATCCAGGTTCAGATCTTGATAATACTCTGCTACAGAAAGGAATCAAGGGTTAGAGATCTGAACGGAAGGAGTCATTATATTTCGCTGCACCCAATGTAAGGTTTCTTAAACTTTATATGTGTTTAATTTATCGTTTTAGAAAGTTCATATTTAGGATGTTAATAAACATACTTGTGAGTAGATCTAAGATCCTGGTAAAATAATTTCCAACAACTGGCCTCAGAGCCATGGTAATTGATTTACTTACATGAAATTTGGACTTTAAAACGATTGTTTGTATGTCCTTTGGATGGCATCATGTTGTATTCAGTGTTATTTGATGAATGATTGATGTTTGTGAAATTTTCGTGAAAAATAATTGTGATTTCGTTTCTGGAATTATTTTTATTGGATAGTATGAAAAAAAATTGAGCAAGTTAGCCTTTTACAGAACTCAATTTGGATTTTATTTGAATTAGTTATGATTTTTTGAAGATTTGACAAAATCGGGGCTGTGCTGATATTTTCCTGCGATCGCCGAACTGTCCGTACAGTTTCAAATTTTTTCTTTTTTCTTCAATTTTTCATACTTTTTCATGGAATTAACTTCCAATTTTTTGTATGGTTTTGTATATATACTATTACTATTCCTAATTCAATTCTAATTATCATTTTGAATTAATTTAATTTTTTTTTAATTTAATTCAAGATATTAGTGTAATTTGAATTTGAATAGAATTAGTATTTATTTTTTTTGCTTAAAAATCTATCTTATTTTTAAATTTGATTATATTTTTTTTAAATTTAAGGTCAGATTTTATAAGATATTTATAATATCTTTTAAGATATTTTAAAAATATCTCTTAAGATATTTATAAAATCTTTTAAGATATTTTAAAATATCTTATCTTTTAAGATATTTAAAATATCTTATCTTCTAAGATTTTTTTTAAAATCTTTTTAGATATTTTGACCTTATTTAAATTTAAAATAAGATATTTATAATCATGTAATTTTAAATAGATATAAGATAAAAGTAGGTTTAATTTTTAAATTTTTTTTTTTCGAAATTTAATTTTAATTTCCGAAATAATTTTTTTTTTTAAATTATTTTTCGAATATTAAAATATTTTTTTTAATTTATTCGAAATTATTTATTTAAAATTAAATAAATCCTACTTCCAACTATCCAGCTAACCCTGTTGCAGGAGTATGTGTTTTAACTTATGTGTAAGTTTTCAAAACCTATTATTACTTGATTGCAAATAGCCATGGTTACCTTTTGCCAGATCTAATGATCTGATGGCTCCCTTGGTCAAGATAATAATTTGTAACAGGTATAATTTACAATCTTCTTTCATCTGTGTATGACCTAGCAACATGATAGGACCCATCCAAAGTATGCATGTGTGAGCCTATGTGTTTAATTTTATTATAGATGCATATAGGTTAATGTTGCTAAAATAAATTATCATAGTTCTTGATAGGATTTATTTAGGCCCATTTAGTTTTTGGGCCTATTCAATTAATAACAGTTGTTCTTATTAAGGTTAAATTCCTCTCTTTTGGGCCTTGTGTGAGAGTTGGGAGCCATAGAAGCGGGTACGACATACTGAACCCAGCACCCCCTCACACAAACTACCCCAATTGTGAAGGCCCATTTGCCTGATTTGAATGACTGTACTAGGTTAATTAAACTAGTTTAACCTAATTAAAATTGAATTAGCAACATAATTAATTTCATTTATTTTGAAATTAATTTAGAAAATCATAGTTTAAAGAATTTTATATTCTAAGCTAAACTATATGTATTTTCTTGTATTTAATTAAATATAGAATTATAACCATCTAGATTCTTTCTGGAACTTAATTTAAATTTTTCATTAAATATTCCTATTTAAGTTGATATTTAGTTATCTATAACTAACCAACTTAAATCTGAATATCTTTTGAATTCAAAATTTCAAAATTAAGTTGAGGAATTTTAGGCATTGGTTATTAAGATTCTTTAGATATTTTTTAAGTTGATATTTTTTCAAATATTAACTTAAAATGGAATATTTTAGATATTTTTAGGTTAATATCTTTTTGAATATTAACTTAAAATATCTACAAAATTAAGTGGTTACAACTTAATTTTGAATTTAATTAAATCTGATTTGAAAGATATTTAAGTTGATTTTTTAGATTCTTCTAAAACAACTTAAACGAGATATTTTCAAATTTGTTCCATTTAAATATTCGAATTTAAATAATAATTGAAAATTAATTAAAGTTGATTTTTTATTTAAACCAACTTTGATTTGTAATTTTTCATTATTATATTATGGAACTTGTTCGATATTTATTTGAATTTATTTTTCAAATTAAATAATAATTGAAAATTAATTAAAGTTGTTTTTTTTATTTACACCAACTTTAATTTGTAATTTTTCATTATTATAATATCGAATGTTATGATTATACAAAATACATATATATATTTTTTTAAATAATGAGCTTTTAATCAAAACATATTCGATCTCCATTGTTGGTCTTACAATAGTTAAACTTATTCAATATAACCTCGAGACGCTAGACTTCGTCCCCCTGTGGATGGTTATTCGTTGAACACTTTTAACACCGTAAGATTTCATTTGATAAGTGTTTTGTGAGTTTTCGTCTCTATTTAGACTCTCCCTTACGGTGACTACTTAGAGATAAACTCATAGAACATGAAACAATGGTGGAAGCTCATAAAATGAGAATAACCTTGACTCTCGCCTACCGGGACAACGTTGGATTCTCATTTTGATCGAATAAAAGGTTGCTAAAATGTTTAATTTTAGATGAGCTGACAACTCTATTCAACTAATGTTATCTTTGACTCTCGCCTACTGGGACACTGTATTTCATTATGTTGGAAACCTTGGAAAATAAACTATGTTAGATTTAGTATTTCTATAACATATGTCATGACTGTTATTTTCTGAACTTGTGTATGAATTTTGAACCAAAACCTTACTTCTGTTTTATTGATGTGTTGTAGTGTCTATAATCCCCTTCTCATTCCACTCCTAGTTAATATCTTAGCAATTGAACTTGAAGTTATAAACTCCTTGTCAGAGTAATACTTCACATATGCTCATGATGGACTTTAAATTCCAGAAAGCAGGTAAGCTAGGAATTGTTCACTCTGAAGAGCAAATAGTTCATAACTCCATAAATCCTACTACTTCAAGCTTAGTTGAGAAGATAAGAGAAAGTGATTCCACTTCCTCAAGTTATACTTCACAACAAAATGAACTAGCAAGAACAACAATTAACAAACGAATAAGCAGTAATGCTTTAGTCTTCGAATCATGTGTGTTAGAGAATGATAAATCCATTTGGATTCTTGATTCTGGGTCTACAAACCATGTAAGTTGTTCATTGCAATTGCTTGAGAATTGGAATTATTTGAAATCCTGAGAGTTGAAACTTAAAGTTGGTAATGGCGAAATGGTTTCGGTTAGAGCTAGAGGAAAAGCCAAACTCAAGTTTCAAAACAGAATTTTGGAATTAGACAATGTCTTATACATTCCAAATTTCAGTAGAAACTTGGTTTCTGTTTCATGCTTACAATTGCAACAATACAAATTAGATTTTTCGGATTTCGGTTCTACCATTTCTCGAAATGACATTCAGATTTGTGTTGCATCCATGGAACAGGGGCTTTATGTTCTTAGACCAGAAACACCATTTGCCCTACATAACGAACTTTTTAAAGTAGCTAAACCTAGAAACCACAAAAAGCAAAAGATCGATGATGATAAATGAAACATATCTATGGCATTTACGTTTAGGTCATATAGGCTTTGATAGACTCAATAGGCTAACCAAAGACGGTCCATTGAAAAATGTCGTCTTAGGTGAATTGCCAGTTTGCGAGTCCTGCCTGGAAGGAAAAATGACTAAACGTTCTTTCTCTGCAAAGGGAGAGCGTGCCAAAATCCCTCTAGGGTTAGTGCATTCCGATGTCTGCGGACCTTTGAATGTCAAAGCCCGAGGTGGTTATGAGTACTTTGTCACTTTCATTGACGATTACTCTAGATATGGACATATTTACCTTATGCATAAGAAATCTGAAACATTTGCAAAGTTTCAAGAATTTCATGCTTTGGCCCAAAACCAATTAGGTAAATCATTAAAGATCTTGCGAACTGATAGGGGTGTAGAATATATGGATATGCAGTTCAAAGATCATTTAATTGAACTTGGAATTGAATCCCAATTAACCGCCCCTAGCACTCCACAGCAAAATGGAGTTGCAGAAAGACGGAATCGCACGCTTTTGGAAATGGTTAGGTCTATGCTTAGTTTTTCAACTCTACCTACGTCCTTCTGGGGATATGCAATTCAGATGGCAACTGACATTTTAAATGTTGTTCCATCTAAATCAATCCCTAAGACACCTTTAGAACTTTGGAATGGTCGTACACCTAGTTTACGCCATTACAGAATCTGGGGGTGCCCTGCTCATGTCTTAAGAAAGAAAGACGGCAAACTTGAGTCACGTACTGAAGTTTGCATGTTTGTCGGTAATTCTAAAGAGACTAGGGGTGGACTATTTTATAGTCGCAAGGATGATAAAGTGTTTGTTTCTACAAATGCCACTTTCCTTGAAGATGACTATATTAAGAATTTCAAACCACAAAGTGAAGTAGTGTTGGAGGAAATGCTTTCAGATATAAGTCCTTCCAATGTTCCGTTCTCTTCCACACGTGAAGAGGACAATCCCACTCCCCCAGTTGAACAAACTGAGCAATCTACTACTAAAGTTTCTGTTCAGAAGACAACCGTACCTCGTCGTAGTGGGAGGGTTTCAACAAAACCTGCTCGTTATGGCTTGGATGGTGAAATCAATATGGTCGTAGGTGACGGTATTGATGACGATCCATTAACCTATAAACAGGCAATGGCTAGTCCGCAACGGAAACGATGGTCAGCCGGCATGGATTCAGAAATGGATTCCATGAAAAAGAACAAAGTCTGGGAATATGTAGACGCACCTGACGACTATCATCCGATAGGATGCAAGTGGGTTTACAAGAAGAAAAGAGGAGCTGGAGGTGAAGTCGAAACTTTCAAAGCTAGACTTGTAGCCAAGGGTTATACCCAAAGAGAAGGCGTGGACTATGAGGAAACTTTTAGTCCATTTGCCATGCTCAAATCCATCCGAATTCTTCTCTCCATAGCTGCTGCTTTCGATTATGAAATCTGGCAAATGGATGTCAAGACTGCCTTCCTTAATGGGGTACTTGAAGAAACCATCTATATGGAGCAACCAGAAGGTTATGTTCTTCCTGGGCAGGAAAAGAAAGTTTGCAAGTTAAACAGGTCTATCTATGGACTTAAGCAAGCTTCTCGCTCATGGAACAAGAGGTTTGATGAAATCATCAAGACCTACGGCTTTCTTCAGAATGAAGATGAACCTTGTGTTTACCAACTCAAGGAAGACCAAATAGTAGTATTCCTGGTCCTTTATGTTGATGACATTTTGATCATTGGAAACAATGTCAAGAAAATGACTCACATTAAGGAATGGCTCAACACTCAATTCGATATGAAAGATTTGGGTGAAGCAGCCTATGTTCTTGGTATTCAGATTATTAGAAACCGGAAGAACAGATCTCTTGCTCTCTCTCAAACAACCTACATAGACAAAGTCTTAGAGAGATTCTTCATGAACAATGCCAATGGGGCAAACATGCCCTCTAGATTTGGTATTCGTCTATCTAAGGAACAGTCACCGACTGATCCTCAAGAGATAGAGGACATGGCAAATATTCCCTATGCCTCTGCAGTTGGAAGTCTAATGTATGCAATGTTGTGCACTAGACCTCGACATCCGTTATGCCGTTGGAATTGTGAGCAGTATCGGTCTAATCCAGACAAGAACATTGGAATGCGCTTAAGTATATTCTGAAATACTTAAAGAGTACAAGGAATTTTGTGTTAGTCTACAAGGGTGGTGCTTTAAATCCCATAGGCTACACTGATTCAGATTTCCAGGCAAGTCTTGAAGACAGGAAATCAACATCTGGGATGGTGTTTACTCTTGGGGTGGAGCGGTGGTTTGGAGAAGTACTAAACAAACCTCGATATCGGACTCAACTATGGAAGCTGAATACATAGCAGCAGCCGAAGCTGCTAAAGAACTTGTCTGGCTAAGAAAGTTCTTCACCAGCATAGGAGTTGTTCCTGGAATGGAAAAGCCTCTGGTACTACTCGTGATAACAATGGAGCAATAGCAAACAGTAAAGAACCTCGAAGCCACAAGAGAAGCAAACACATTGAAAGGAAGTATCACATTATCAGAGAATACGTGGCAAGAGGGGATGCACTAGTTGAGAAAGTCGACACAGAGGACAACCTGGCTGATCCATTTACCAAAGTCTTAGCCGTGACAGCCTTTGAAAAGCACCGTCAGAATTTAGGATTAATTGATATGTACTAATTAGTTTTATATTAGTGCAAGTGGGAGTTTGTTAGGTTTTATGCCCTAAATAAAACTCCATTTCAATGTAATCTATTTTATTCAACATCAATAAAGAAACAGAAGTATTTTTCATTCATTTGTGTATGTTTTGGTTCACTTTATCAATTGCTTGTCTAATTGATTTATAAATTCATCTTAAACCCTTTTCACATACTTGATCATGTTTATTGTGCTGTCATCACATTGGAAAGTAAACATGACTATGTGAATAAAGTTTCCTAGATTTATCAGACACGTGGTTTTACTGATATGATAATCTACAACAAGAGTTTACTTGTATTTGGAGAAATACTATGTTCTTTCCAGAACATTGGTTAAAGTAAAGCTCAGGTTGGATGCATGGAGTATGCATTGGAAGGGACCGATATTGAACTTTGACTTAGATTTAATTAAACTTACCGTAAAATCTATTCAAGTCAATATCGCCAAGTTGATCCTAGATCAAATGATCTTAATCCTGTTATGATTAGGCTCAATCTTGAAAGGCTAGTCGTGTTCCTTTGAATTGTTAGTTAAGCCTACTTTTAGGTCAGGGTGATACATACTTTTTGGGAACACGGTAGTGCAATTGAGTGGGAGCGCTAGCATAAACATGGAATCTATAGCTTCTACCTGGCGAATAGTAAGCAAAGGATGATTTCCTTCGAGCTTGACCAAACAAAAATAAATGGTGGAGATCTCATTTCACATAAGCTGAAATATCATTTATACGGGGTCAAGTGTTTTAAGGATAAAATACATAGTAGGGTGTTACGGTAATTTAATCCCTTTACTGTGTAGATCATTCATATAGAGGATCATTGAGCACATTAGGATTATAACAATGGATAACTAATGATGTGTCTATATGGTGGAACATATAGAGCATTCTATATACTGAGAGTGCAATTCTAAGTTCTATGCGTGGATTCAACGAAGAATTAATAAGTTAGTGAATTTTAGTGCTAAATTCTTGATCTACTTATTGGAAGCTCGGTTATATAGACCCATGGTCCCCCCACTAGTTGAGATAATATTGCTTGTAAGACTCATGTAATTGGTTTTGATTAATCAATTATAATTCACGAATTAGACTATGTCTATTTGTGAAATTTTCACTAAGTAAGGTCGAAATTGTAAAGAAAGAGTTAATAGGGGCATATTTGTTAATTATGATACTTTGTATGGTTCAATTAATAAATATGATAAATGACAATATTATTTAATAATTATTTATAGTTATTAAATAGTTAGAATTGACATTTAAATGATTGAATTAGGAAATTGGCATTTTTGAGAAAATCAGATACAAAAGGTGTTAAAATTGCAAAATTGCAAAAATCAAGGCCCAGTCCACCTAGCCAGGGCCGACCACCTATTTTATCTTTTTTAAATTGATTTTTTCATTATTTTAATGCCATATAATTCAAATCTAACCGTAGTGGAATGCTATAAATAGATAGTGAAGGCTTCAAGAAAATTACACTTTCTGAATCAGAAAAACCTGAGCCTTCACTCTCTTCTCTAGCCGCCACTCTCTCTCTCTATTCTTCCTTCATATTTCGAACCTCTCTTAGTGATTAGAGTAGTGCCCACACACATCAAGCAATACCTCAATCATAGTGAGGAAGATCGTGAAGAAAGATCATCAGCAAAGGAGATTCAGCATCAAGGATTCAGAGAAGAAGATCCAGGTTCAGATCTTGATAATACTCTGCTACAGAAAGGAATCAAGGGTTAGAGATCTGAACGGAAGGAGTCATTATATTCCGCTGCACCCAATGTAAGGTTTCTTAAACTTTATATGTGTTTAATTTATCGTTTTAGAAAGTTCATATTTAGGATGTTAATAAACATACTTGTGAGTAGATCTAAGATCCTGGTAAAATAATTTCCAACAAGGCGATCGTAAAATCATTGTTGGGTTGCCAAACAAAACCGCTTTCAAAGAAGACTTCTTATAGACAAGTGCTCTCTCCCCAATCAACACAACCACCTTTCGGATAATACGTAAGTAAATCTGCTCCAAACTTGGTTTTAGATTATTCCATGTCTTTAATGTTGGCCTCGCTGACTTTAATTTTACTTTTTTTCGACAGTTGTCTCAAAAAAGACCAACCCCTACTCTCGAGATGGCCGAGCGATGCAAGCTTCTACTTGGTCTTCCCTTCGGTGTCCGATCAGCTGAGTTTCTCCTGAACGGGGCCAACCTGAGATTTGTTGGCCTACTCGCCGAAAACAAGTATACTTGCGATTATAAGTATCCCAAGTATGTGTCGTGCTAGCAGGTTCTAGTGCCAGCTGACGAGGAGACTCAGGACTACGTGGCTCGGGCGCATTACCTCCAAAATGCAGTCCCTCAAGAAGCTGAAGAAGGAGCATCCCGAGGTAATTAATTTGGATGGTCACCCATAGTGCTTAGGGCAGAGCGTACCACACTAGTGTCTTTTTGAGATAGTCAGTATAATTTTTACACCTGGAATCCCTTTCTCATAGATTGCATTGCACATAGGTTCAATAGTTGGTACCTAGAATTCCACGTTTAGATTAGCTGTACTAACTCCTACTATGAAATTGCCGAGCAGTATGGAACTCTGCTGGATAGGTCAGATCATATACATTCGAGTTGGGATTTAGAACTAATTAACCCCTATGACATATTCATGATCACAAGATCTAGAGAATTTAGTGAATACTATAGTCCTCCTTCTTCATGTTCTTATGATTATGGTAAATCCCTTAAGTGTGAAATAATTTCTCATTTTCCCCTTTACCTATTTTTAAACAAGTGTTAACACATTGTTTTGTCTCGCAGATATGGATCTAGAAGACTTTCTCCACTCTTCAAGCAAAAAGGGGAAGAAAAGGTTAATTGCCTCGAAGACCTCCTCAAATGTCAACGTGGAGCCCCTAAAAAGGCCCAGGAAGACGACGACCAATAAGAAGCGAGCCTCACAGACCATAGACCTCGAGGCTCCTGAGAACCAAGTTCAAACTCATCCTCCTACCCTCGCACATACCGAAGAGCCCATTCCCAAAACAAGTTAGGTTGCAGTTGTTGGGTTTTGTGCCCTAAATAAAACCCATTTCAATATAATCAGATTTACTAATTAATAAAGATCAGAAATCACATTTTATGTTGCATGGTTCACATGATTTATTTCATGATTATAAATTCTATTAGGTCCAGAACATATGTATTTGTTCATGATTATAGTGTTGTCAGCACAGTGGAATATAATCATGATTATATGTTTAAAAGTTTAATTCCCTAATTTGTCAGTTCACTGGATTTAGACTGGCATGATAATCAGCGATACGTATGCTTACACCTTGGATAAGTGTTATGTCCTTTCCAAGGCATTGGCAAAAGTTTACCAGTATCGGATGTATGGAGTATACATCGGAAGGGACCGATATTGAACTTTGACTAGATATGTTAAATTTACCGTAATATCTATTCAATTCAATATCACCTAGTTGATCCTAGATCAAATGATCTTAATCCTGATATGATTAGGTTCGATCTCAAGAGTATTATACATGTTCTTTGATTTGTTAGTTAAGCCTACTTTTTGGTCAGGGTGATACGTACATTTTAGGAACATGGTAGTGCAATTGAGTGGGAGCCCTAATCATAGATATGGAATCTATAGCTTCTATAGGTACTTAGAAGTGAAACGATTGTTTCCTTCGAGCTTGCTAAATAGAGATAAATGATAGAGCGCTCATTTTAGTGATTCTATTATTTCACTAAAATATCATTTATAGGTGGCAAGTGTTTTAAGGATAAAATACATTGAAAGGGTGTAACGGTAATTTTATCCCTATGCAATGTAGATCATCTATAGAGGATCATTGATTATTGGGATTATAACAATGGATAATTAATAGCGTATCTATATCGTGGAACATATAGAACGTTCTATATGACTGAGAGTGCAATTCCAAGTTCTATGCGTGGATGCAACAAGGAATTAATAAGTTAGTGGATTTACTTGGTAAATTCTGGATCTACTTATTGGAAGCTTGGTTATATAGGCCCATGGTCCCCATACTAGTTGAGACCATACTGCTTGTAAGACTCAGTTAATATAATTCTAAAATTAGACTATGTCTAGTTTATGAATTTTCACTAAGCAAGGGCAAAATTGTGAAGAAAAGAGATTCTAGGTCTTATTTATTAATTGAAAGACTTTATTAAGTCTAATTAATAAATATATTAAATGACAATATTATTTAATAATTTTTTTTTAGTTATTAAATAATTGGAATTGGCATTTAAGTGGTTAAATTGGAAAATTGGCATTTTTGAGAAAATGGGATGGGAAAATGACAAAATGGCAAAATTGCAAAGTGGGCCCAATCCACAATCCATGGCCGACCACACTTAGTGTAATTTACCATTTATTTTTCTATTATTTTAATGTTAAATAAATCTAACCTAAACCTAGGTGGTTACCTATAAATAGATAGTGATGGCTTAAGAGAAAAGATTGATGATACATCACATTCCTTCAGTAAAATTTTAAGCCTCCTATTCTATAGCAAAACCAAAACCACCATTCCTTCTCTTTTCTTCTTCAAATTTTCATACCTTGAGTGATAGAGTAAGTGCCCACACACATCAAGTGGTATCTCAATCATAGTGTGGAAGACTGTGAAGAATCCAATCAACAAGAAGGAGGATTGGGCTCAAGAAGGAGAGAAAGAGATCCAGGTTCAGATCTTGATAATGCTCTTCTACAGAAAGGAATCAAGGGCTAGAGATCTGAACGGAAGGAGTCATTATATTCTGCTGCACCCATTATAAGGTTTTCTGAAACCCTTATGTGTTTATTTCATTGTTTTAGAAATTTATATTAGGATGTTAATGAAACATACTTGTTAGTAAATCTAGATCCTGGTAAAATATTTCCAACAGCAGCCTCTTCGAGCCAAGTGCCTGAGACTCTGCCCATCGAGAGTGGGAGCGCTGGCTCGGAGCATTCTACGCAGTATGCTAGGGCTTGTTGGCGTCACCTCTGATCCTTCCTGCCTAACGACTGGGATCTAATCAACAATGGCAGCCTGAACGAGATGCTCGAGAGGAGTGTCCTTTTGGTCTCTCGGTTAGTTTCTTTACCCTTCTCATTTTGCTTTTCCTTCTAACAACCTTACAAAATACCTATGCATTTCTTTTTATTTATTTTCAGCAAACCTTCATCTCTTTTGTCGCCCAATGTCGGGGTCTCGACAAGATGAGACAACTGGAAAGCGAGATTTAGAAGACCATTGGGCAGCGTGAGGTCGTGGCCAGGGAATGGAACGAGGCTCAGTCGGAGATCTCTCGCCTAAATAAAGAGGTCGAGGAGGTGAAGAGGGCCAACAAAGTTGAACTTGAAGGAAGCTCAAAAGGAGGCCAAGGACAAATCCAATTTGTGCCAAAAGCTCCAGGAAGAACTCAGTACCGAGTATAGGCTGATATTATGGTTGACGCTATCACATCGGTACGACTAGAGTATGACTAGAGTGTCGAGTATAGGCTGATATTATGGTCGATAGTATTGTCTTATGAACGTTCTAGACTCAGTACCGTGTTAGACACGGGGAAAGGGTTATGGTTGGGTGTATGAACACCTGATTATAATTCGGATTTTTGTTATGTTAATGATTATGCTTTCCTTACTGAGTCTGTCGACTCACAGTTGCTACTTCCATGTGTAGGTAAAGGAAATGCAAAAGCTGAACAAAAGTGAGCTTTGAGCTAGGATGGTGTTTGTACATGTCATGGCGACGCAACCTGGAGTGTTTGGTCTCGGGACATCTAGGATTTTATTTTGTAGTCGCTGTGCAACCAGTTTAAAAAATATTTTGATAATGTTGTAAAAATTTAAATACGGGATCCCGACTTCTGTGAATAATTGTATGAAAGTTTATAAAGTTTAGCAATTAAATCAAAAGTTTTAATTTAACACGATTTTCAAGAAAAAAAAATTAATTAGCAAAGGTAACACTGTAATTGAAAAATTATTGTAGCGCGCCTAAGTATCAGGGCGTTACAGTAATACAAAACTACATATATCTAAAACTGTAACAACAACAAAATTAAAATCCAACAAAACACAAGAAGATGGTTCCAAACTATTAGAATTTTGTAAAAAAACAAGAGAAAAATGAATGAGGATAATGAAGAGAATAAGGCTTGGGTATTAAGCAAGGACACTATACTGATTGAGGAACTCGAATATCCACTTTGCATCTCAGAGCTATATTTATTCTTTTTAATATTTTAATAATAGTTTTTGTAAGGGAAAAACAAAGGAAAGGAAAAAAAAAATATCCTATTTCAGTTTTTTTTTTTTTTACAAAAATATAACATAGTTCAATCAATAGACATATAAAAATTGTTAAAAGTCTATAACCCGAATTAATTAAAAAATATATCATAAAAAGAAAAAAAAAAGATTTTTACACCTCATACTGTTTTTCCTATTTATTTTTCAATTTTATTGTTGTAAGGAAAAAATTACTTTTTTACTGTTTCTTTTTAATACTGTATACTGTTTTTTTTTTGGCAACAACCCACGATTTATGTGTTTATATATATAAAAATTTTAAAAATTTTGATTTGATTGAAAATTGAGAAATTTATATGGTATACTAACTTTTGCCATTTTTTTACAAAAATACTGCCAGGCGGTATTTTTTACTTTTTTACTATATTTTTTTTATAATTTCATACTGTAGTATACTGTGTTAAGTTTTCACTGGTGTTCTACTGGTGTTTTTTTAGTTGTTCTACTGGTGTTTTGAGTTGTTCTGTTTTGTGTTCTACTGGTGTTTTATAAAAATACAGTATTTTTGTAAACTTTACCGTGACAGTATTTTTGTAAAAGTTACCCCAAATTCCAGTATTTTTGTAAGTTTCCCTTGAAAATTTGATTGCTCCTGTTATTTTTGTGGTAAGTTTTATGTTTTTTTTTTTTTTTTTTTTTTTTAAATGTGGGCTATCCCATTCTAAGAGAATATATATGTGTTTATATAATATATAGTCCTCTTGATCAAATCCCAAAATACTCACATTATTTATTTATTATTGTATTGTAGCTCTTTCTATCTCTCCTGTTCATCTTCTTCTTTTTTTTTTCCAAGTCTACAACATTACTCAAATAACAGCTAACCTTCTCAATTTGTAGTAGATAACTAAAAAAATGTGAAGGAGCAAGAACAAGAAGAAGATTTGGGAAAGTTAAGAGTGTGGGGTTGTGTGTGAGAGAGAGAGATGGAGAGCTTGATATGTGATGAGATTTTTGTAGAAATCTTTCAAAAACTCCCACTAAGTTTATGTTATTCAGTGTCTTTAGTCTTAAAGCATTAACTTCATCTCTACCGCACTTCCAAATCCACCCTATTTCTCCAACTTATCATTTTTTATATTTTGTTATTGTTTTATTATTATTTAATGTTGTTTTAATGTTATTTTCTTTCATATATTTATTATAATTTTTCAAATATTATTGTATTGCTCTATTTTTAATATTAATAGGAAATTAATGAAATTTGCATGTAAATTATTTTCTTCAGTATCCTATGCTTCAATATATGTTCAATTTTTCCTCCGTTGTTCTACTGTTATTTTTAGTTGTTCAGCTTCTTTTTATTTTTGATGCATTTTCCTGTATGTTCTCTTGTTGTACCCCAGTTCCCCCTATTTTGCTGCATTTGTTATGTTGTTTCTTTTCCTAGCCAACTTCAATCTTTTTTTTTTGGTCTTCTAGATTTCACACTTTTAATGGGAGGTAAGACTATTAGTGTCCATGATTCTTTCATTATGGTTATCTCAAACAAATATTCAGTGGTTGATTTAACCTGTGTAATTTGAAATCAATATTTTTTAAACATACGAAACAACAGTGGAACAACCTTAAAACAACATTAGAAAAACCATGACAACCCCAATATTAATGGTTTTAATATTTTTGCTTCATCTTGCCAGAATTAATAGTTCTTTTCGACTGTTCTGGTATTGCTGTGGTGGTTCTGTCAGTGGGTATGGAAGATGGAGGCCTCATTTTTTTTAGTGTTTACAGTATAAAAGAAAAAAGAAAAGGGAGGGCAGTATAAATGTAATTTCTGGCAGTAAAATTGTAAACTTTTCACCAAAATCTAACATTTTTGTAAAAACCCCCAGAAATCCTTCAATTTTTACCATAATTTGTGTTATTTCTACATAACATACCTTGCGAACATCTTCCAGAAAAGCCCAGCCCAGCCCAGATTAGTGTAAATGGTTAATTACTCCAATTTGAGGCTTATGTCTAGTCCAGTCCATTAACATCTGGGCCTGCCAATCGGACACAGAATATACGCCTGAATTTACCATGTAATTCTTGAACCATCGATAACACTGAACTGAACTTCGTTCATCAAAAACCCTAACCAGTTAACTTGAGTTCTCCATCAATGGCGTCCCAAATGGCTATTTTCAGTCGGACCCGAACCCTAATTAAGAACTTTAGTCAAAACTCCAACTTGAAATCCATCACCACCTTCGGGTTCCTGAGTCAGGAGCCCCAGCTGGCGGAGCCAAATCACGATCCGGCAACTCCACTTCCCCCGAACCCGGCCTCCGGTAGCCCTCTATACCACGAGAACTGGAGGAGCCCGATCACAAATGCTTCCATGGCTCAGTCGTTGCTACCGCTCAATTTCTTGCAGCGGTCGTCGACTCCTCAAATCCAAGCTTTGTCGCAGTCCCTAGACAGTGCGAGCCTTATGAATTTATTTGCCGATTGGATGGCTTCGCAGAACTGGGCCGACATGAAACAGTTGTTTGAGTACTGGGTTCGGTCACTAGATAAGAACGGAAAGCCGAACAAGCCTGACGTGAACCTCTTCAACAATTACCTGAGGGCCAATTTGATGACCGGAGCTTCTGCAGGAGATTTGCTGGATCTAGTGGCCCAAATGGATGATTACGATGTCAAGCCAAATACAGCGTCCTTTAATCTAGTACTTGAAGTCATGCACCAGGCCAAAGAGACTGAAGCTGCCATGAAATTGCTTGAACGGTTGGTTGTTTTTCTACTCCCATTTGTTTGTTCGTTACATAAATATTCATGTTTAAAATGCGGGTTAATATGTTTGTATTTATATAATTGTATAGTTGTGTACTATGCTGAATTGTTGGAATTTATACGAGTATATAGAACTATGTGTCTGTGCTGAAACATTAACATTGGATTACGAATTATTTTTATGATTGACCTTCTTCTACTCCAAAATGCTTGAAACGTCTGTTTCTTAATTTATAAACAAAAGAAAAAATCTAAAGAAATTGATGATACTGAACAAAATAGTTGCCATTTGATAGGGTAGCTGGTGTGCTTAAAAACAAAGTTTTAGTAAGAATTAGAAGTCACAATTTTGAGTTAACCCATCTTTCAATTCAGTTTGCATTACGTAGTCGTAGAGGCTCTTTGTTAAAACTAAAAAAAAATGTCTTTTTTTTTTTTTTTTGAAATTGCAGTTATAGTGAAAACTATGAGTGACTGTTCAATTAAAATCAATCCTCCTAGTGTTTTTGAGGAATTTTTATGGTTTTATGAATTTCTTTTAAAAAGAATGCATTGCTGTATTGGTGAATGAAAACAAAGATTTATGTGTTTTTAAGTACGCAGGTTGTATCGTGTCTAATTGCCATGACAGTGTTTATGTTAGTTGTCTTAGTAAAGCATTTTGGTACATGTACTTATAGCCCCGTTTGGCTTAGCTTCTATAAGCTCTTTTTTAGCTTTAAGAATTAAAAATAAGTGTGTTTGGATAAAAAATAAAAAGTCCCTTTTTAATTTAAAAGTCCTTTTGCAAGAAGCTAGGATTTGTTAATACTTTGAAAAGTACTTTTCATTAACAAAAATCTTTCAATGGGAAAAATAAGACAATGCTTATGATTGTCTTATACTTCACAAAAGTTATATATTCGTTAACACATTGACTTATCTCATTTTCACTGACCCTTATCCTTTCAATAAAATGCAGGATGCTGCAAACTGGGAAAGAATCTCTGCCTGATGATGAATCATATAATTTGGTTCTCGCCCTGCTTTTTCAGACAAATAGAATTAATGATGGCATCAAATTTATAGACTTGGCATTGAAATCTGGTGTTACATTGTCAGTTCAGGTGTTTACAGATTTTGTTCGACTCTGTCTCAAAACTCACAGGCTGGATGCTTTGGTTTCGGTTATTGAGAAGTGCAAGGTATGTAATTGCTACTACATTTGGAGTTGTAGTTACAGGTGCAAAATTTAGAATAATGTTTAGTTATTTACTTGTTTAATTTGGTTTTTATTGGAGTTATCAGTCAATGGAACAAAACAAAGCTCTTTGTCCTCCCTGGGGGTTGTGCAACTTGATTGCAGATCATTCATTCCAAGAGGACAATAGCAAGTTAGGTTATCATGCCCTGGAGTTTCTGGCCAAGTGGATTGCTAGAGGTGAACAAGCAAGGCCTTCTGTTTCTCTTTCTGTGGATGAAGGATTACTTGTATCAGCACTAGGAACTGCTGGTAGAACTAACAATTCTAATCTCTTGGATGCTTCATGGTCAATCCTAAAGCGCTCATTGCGTCAAAAGAAGGTTCCTAATCCCGAATCTTACCTTGCAAAGATATATGCCTTGTCATCATTGGGGGAGCTACGGAGAGCTTTTAGTACCTTAAATGAGTTTGAGTCCGCTTATGAACATTCCCCTAATGTAGCAGAAGATGAACTATTTTCTCCATTCACCTCTTTATCACCATTGGTTGTGGCGTGTTCCAAGAAAGGTTTTGAGACTTTAGATGCAGTATGTCTTTCTATCCATTAATTACGATAGTTTGAATTCGCTACAATCTTGTGTATATCCTTTATCTTTTCCCTTCATTTTTGTTTATGGATATATTTGATAATACTATTAATTGTGCATATTAACATGTAACTTGTTAACTTTACTGAAACAAGAAGATACACACGTGTGGTGATTGATTTTGAAATCCCTAAGGATATACTTATTGATAACTCTTCCTCTGTTGTATATAAACCTTAATAGACATTTAAACAAGTAAGGAGTGCAACTATAAATAATCATAACTTACTGATACAAGAAGATAAGCACATATAATATTACTATTGATTTTATTTATTTATTTAGATGTCCTAATGATAGAATTGTTGGTAGTTCTTTTGCTTTTTTTTTTTTTAATATAAAATAATAAATGCGTGAATTTTGTGGCATAGAAGGTGAAGATTTTCTTACCTTTATTTTTTTTTTTATAATAACTGTTAATTTCTTTTCCAGGTGTATTTTCAACTGGAGAATTTGAGTCGTGCAGACCCTCCCTACAAGTCAGTTGCTGCTTTAAACTGTGTAATATTAGGGTGTGCAAATATCTGGGACCTTGATCGTGCATACCAGACCTTTGAGGCCATTAGTTCTTCCTTTGGGTTGGCTCCTAACGTTCATTCTTACAATGCTCTAATGTATGCATTTGGGAGGCTCAAGAAGGTGGGTGTCTTAGCTGCATTGTCTTTCTCACTTCCATACTCTCTCACAAAGAGACTTGCACTTTGTAAGCCCACTGTGGCTTTTGGTTAGTTAGTTTGTTATGTTCTCCACCATGCATATAGGCCTTCCATATGTCTTGAGGTAATCTTGTTCTGCTGCACATAATCATATTAAGGTTGATTGTGTGGAGGAAGATGGAAAAAGTAAAGATCTCTCAGCAGATGCTGCCCATCTTTAGAACGGATGATTAAATGTGGAATAATCCACTTCTTCGAGTCCCTAATTTGTATGCATTTGCACGACATAGATTTATACGTTTGCTAATTAATTATGTGATGGTGCCAGACATTTGAAGCTTCAAGGGTGTTCGAACACATGCTAAGTTTGGACACTAAGCCGAATGCAAAGTCATACATGATACTTGTTGATGCTCATCTTATAAACCGAGATCAGAAAGCCGCGCTCTCTGTGATTGATAGCATGGTAACTCGCAATCAATTATGGTCTTTTATTTGCTGTTTCTGTGAAGATGCTAATCCAAAAGGTGTGATATTTTGTGCTAGGTAAACGCTGGTTTTGAGCCATCCAGAGAAACATTGAAGAATGTCAGGAGACGATGTATTCGAGAGATGGACTATGAAAGTGATGACCGTTTGAATTCCCTAGCATCAACGTTCAAGATTCGGCTGGGTAATGAGAATCGAAGGAACATGCTGTTTAATCTTGACTACAGCAACAAGTTTGCTTCATAGGTAAACTGTCAGCACACGTTAAAAGATGCTAAAATCAAAGACAGAACTTTCTAGTTGTTTAATTTTCGCAGTCCTGTTATTTTCCTTCTTTTGAACGCTTGTGTCTTTAAGCTTATTTTTGTAATGAACAACTACCTGTGTTTCTGTGTAGGTTGGCTTTTTAATGATATGGAAAATCTGAACGCTTCTCATTCGGTTCCCCAAGAAAGAGACCTACACCGTTTTGTTCGATAATTTTCGACAGTGCTTGTAAATTAATTGAGTATACTAAATTTTGAGGCTTGGCAGGATTAATGCTAGGATCATCAGTCTTTTTCTTTCTGATAATGTTCCTTATTTTTGTTTTCCTCTCCACATTTAGTATTATATATTGAGCGAATAAATTGTAGGAAAAAATTAATTTTTTTTAGGTAACTGAACAGTATACTTTTGTCTATCTGATAATGGATAGGAATCCAGATTAACATATTGTACTCTAATGTTAATTTTGATTCTGTTCAATCAATTTGTTTTTAACATTTTAATCACAATAAAATAATTTTTTTTAAGGAAATTCGTTTTTCATATTACATATTTCCAATTTTTTATTAATTAAATTTTCTTTGAACAACTATTTAATTGAAATTTTTAAATGCTAATAAGAATGAATTATGATTTAAATAAACGAATAAAATGAGATATCTTTATCAAGGTTGTCGAAGTAAATAGGAAAAAAAATCATGCAAATTAATAGAACATGTTTTCACATAATAGGGAATAACTTGGCAAGAAATAAGAATGGAATAGATAGTATTAAGACGGCTAACGGTAAAAAGAACAAAAGCGAAAAAAACAAAGAATTGTCATTCATTTCAATAATAAACTTTATGGAAATGATTTTAGTATCCGACTCTTGAACTTTTATTTCTACATAGGAATGATATTATAATCCTTGGAAAGCAGTTGAATTGAAATATAATATGAAAATGTTTCCCGGTTAGGGTGGTTTGGTTTGGTTTGCATAATTCTCCATCTCCTCTCATCATGCTCTTCATCATCATCAATCATCAACAATATCTACAAAAGTTGTCTACTAAGACGATGCTGCTCCCCCTGCTGCAGAAGCTGCCGCTGCCTTCTAAAATAACAAAATGACACCATAAAATGAAATCACTATTCACAATTCACACACAACACTAGCATAACTTATTCAAATAGCACAAGCTTTGATAAACCTAACTTACCCTTTTCTCCTCTTCAATGTTTGCCTTTATCAAGGAATACATAGCCACACCAGCAATTGCTATGGCAGTACCAATACCTGTCTGTGTGGAGATCTTGTTGCCTGCCATTGTTATGTTGTATATCAATATAAGAGTCAGACACATGAAAAAATGAGTAATAAAACTCAATGAAAATGAATGATTAGCGTTTGCTTGCTTACCGAACACTAC
This sequence comes from Cannabis sativa, assembly GCF_029168945.1. Taxonomy (NCBI): domain Eukaryota; kingdom Viridiplantae; phylum Streptophyta; class Magnoliopsida; order Rosales; family Cannabaceae; genus Cannabis; species Cannabis sativa. The sequence continues at coordinate 29,557,212 of NC_083608.1, read as the reverse complement.
AATGGAGAACCCAATCACGAACACTCGCTTCAGCACATTTCCAACTGCGTGTGTTAATGGTGCCACTCGTTCCAGGGTGTTGGTAGCAAGCTGCAATTTATCACCACATAGCAAACACTGAGCATCCAACGATTTGAGGTCAAATAACAAATTCATTATTATTATTAACATATATACCTGATTGTATAGATGGTAGAACAATCCAATCAAGAATAAGTCTGAGATAAATTTGTAGAGCCCCACTTGGGCAATAGCATCTTGGAAACCATGTTGCAACAGTTTGGGTCCCTCAATCTGAAATCCAATCCAATCCAATCAAACACCAAATTATCATCCAAACCAGATAATGTCAAACCTTACTTAGCCTGTATATGTAACTGAGAGAAAAAGTAGACTCACTATTAGAGCTGGTGGAATGCAAACCAAGAGGGCAATGATGGAGATGTAAGCATACACATTTGTACTGTCCATTCCTGTCTGTTGAAAAGAAATGGAAAAGAAAATTAAAAGATAGACCATCTCAAGTAAATAAAAGTAAGCATCAACCTGTGATAAGAGAAGCAATATATATGATAAATTAGAAGAATCCCACTTCCATAGAGATTTTACCATTGCTTTCTTTGAATAGATACTTCTGTAAGTGAATGCAATGTTTGAAATCATTGCACTGACGAAACCAGTCCAGTTAAAAGAAAGTTCAGTCAGCGATGCCATTGACACACCTAACACAAAAAATACACTTACAAGTCAGTAGATGAAAAAAACAGAACATGTAAATCTTCAGGGTTATAAATTAGCCACTGAAAGATATTAGCTTTTATCTAGAATTCATTAAGAGTCATATTTATTGGCAAATGATCCAGGCATATAGTGGTTACCAATTACAACAGGAGCCAATGATAGCCATAATGACAGGGGAATTTGTTGGCCCAGGATAAACTGTGATGCTGCAGCATTAAAGAATGGCTCCAGTGCTGTTGAAAAACATAAGAGATAATGTCAAACCATCTAAGCCCCAAAACAAAGTACAAACAGAAGTGAAAATAAATCACTTGACAAGCAGCCCCTGCTGTTTAATGCATCACAGGATAAGAGCACAAACAAATATCAAATGTTGTACCTTTAATAGTGTGCGTGAAAGAGACGGCCACGGCTGCAAATGATACATTGGACATGACATGTCCAAGGGCGTGACAGAATGCCACAGGGGTCAATACTAACAGCAGTTCCTTATTAATAGGCTGCACATACCAAAACAAAACAAGTCAAGGTCAAACAGCATAGTTTCTCTTTGATGCAAATACAACATGTCAAATGCTGATAAACTAAAACTCACTGCACGCTTAGGTAATCCAACAGTCCATGAAACGAGACAATAAACCACTCCAACTAGGAGATGTATGACTGAGACAAAGCTGCAAAAATGGGAACATCATAAGAGAAGTTATTAAATTGCAATCTGTCTTACAAGAAGAGAAAAGGGCCTTATATAGACATTTGTGAAAAAGGTTAGAAGTGGTTTTGGGAATAACTAGCTAATTAACAGAAATGACAACCTAACTAATTAGCACATTAATGAACTGATTATATCTAATAAAATTTCAAGGCATTAAACCATTAATAGTTGTCAATACTAATGTGATATACTCAAGTTTATGTATGAAGATAAGAGAGTTGACATACTATGGATATGGGAAGTAATTGTAAACCTTCTTGTTCAGTATGTTGAAGATGACATTTAAAAAGTACCTGAAATGACAACACACTTGTCATCAGAAACAATTCAGAAACCAAACAAGTTTAATGATCAGTGATTAGAAGATAGATTCTTACCACATGAAAAAGAAAAAGCCAGTGATTATAAAAGGAAATCTCTCTCCAAAGCTCTTAGGCCTGCATTGGATCAAATGTAGCCATTAGTAAATTAGTATTACATTTACAAAAAAAAAGTTGTTAGCATCAACTAATGATAGTAATAATTTAGGATAAATTTCATATATATTTTTTTTTGGCTGATTGATAAATTTTTATTTATTCTATTAAAAAATGATATGTCGTTTACAAGCACGTGACATGACATGTGGAGTAGATAAAGCTTTAAAATAATGGAACACCGCTCAGTTAAAAACGACACGACATATCAAAGTGAAGTAAAAACCACATGAGATGACATGGGACAGATCCAAAATTAATCTCAAAAAAAATAAATAAATAAATAAAAATTAATTTCAAGAAAATTAAAAAAATATAAGTCAAATAGTTTTCATTCAATTTACAAATTAAAAATACACAAAGAAGGAAGAAAGTCCTACTTGTCGGAAATTTCAATTTCCCGACCGTCGGCATCGGCAGCTGCGGCCGTCACAAGAGATAGTTCAGCAGAACCTCTCCGTCTCAGCCGTTGATCCAAAGCAGAAAACCCCAAAAAAAGCTTGTGAGGAAAAGTATCCACGGTACTCTTATTCTTACGAGTTATGACATTCTCCGGCAACGGCGAAAAAGCCAAGCCGGCGCTGGTTGAGGCTCTAGAGGGCACTGATCGAGACTTGAGAGCAACTGAGGTAGGTGAAATCTTAATGGGTGACAAGTAAAGCGAAGAAATTCGAGACGTACGGAGCGGGGACTGAACTGGGTTGGTCACACTCACAGAAGCCATATTCATCATCGACTCAGAAAACTAAGAATCAATGGAGACAAATTAAAGAGGAATTATAAATATATGGGAACGTTAAAATCAAGAATATGACAACTTTGTTTAGTTGTTTTTATGTATGAAAGTGGAGAAAACAGAGTGAAAAGCTTTTTCTAATGGCAGTTTATGGTGGTAGTACTGTAGAATCTGACACAGTTTTGAGAACTTGGTTTGGAGAATAGAGAGAGAGATGGAGAGCCTTAAAATTTGTGGGTGTAGATATAGAAGACGGACCTACATAGTCTTGACATGACTCATGAGGTGAGCGATTGCTAAAAGGATATATTTTTTGAAAATATAAAAGGATATATTTATTCATTTTTTGAAGGAAAAAAAGATAAAAAAGGATATATCATAATAAAGATAACAATTATTACCAGATAATTAGATTGTAGTCAATATTTATTTAAATGTAACTTTTTTTATGGAATAATTTAACTGTTACTATTTATTAGGGGATTTTTTTTTTTTGTTTAGAAATTATTATTTGTAGTTATACTCGTGATAGGTTAATAAATAAATAAATTAAATATATCATGTTTTTTTTTTCCCCAAATTTATTTATATGGATCACGGCAAATCTATATAGCCCACAAATTTAACTTTTTTTTTTTATACAAAAATTTATCATGCTTCTGCCTTATTTATTTATTTTAAATTTACATGTTTGAGCTCTGACAATTTCTGGATTGAAACTTGAATGTTTAAAAATTAATAATAATTAACTTCATACAATTTAACTGTCGTTAATTATTTTTTATTTTGAAATGATAAAATATTTGAATATCTAGTATCTACCATAGTGAATTAAATTTTACTCAAAACCATTAAATGAGGGTGAATTAAATTTTACTCAAAACCATTAAATGAGTATATTATAACAACTCTCTCTCTCTCTCTCTCTCTCTCTCTCTCTCTCTCTCTCTCTCTCTCTCTCTCTCTCTCTCTCTCAAAAAAAAAAAAAGTATATTATAACAACTAACACCCTTAAAAAATCTAATTTTACGAAGTTAGGTGCTATGTTTTATTATTTTTAAGTTAAATAATTAGTATTTTTTTTTTTTTTTTTTTGAGAAAAGATACCTGTTATTATAAATTAAATTGGAATGTCATTTACAATAACAGAGTAAAAAGAAGGAGGTAAATCCTCCAACCATGAGCAAGTCCCATCCACCCCTAAAGCGAACTTAGCTAAAGTATGCGCAACCATATTGGCTGAACGTTTAGCATGTACAACATTCACTTGAGGGAAAAAGGATAAAAGACTAGTTACATCAATTATTAAATCACTATAGGCAGTAATAGCTGAGGAGCCACTTCGGATAGCATTGGCAACAAGAAGAGCATCTGTCTCCACAATAGTAATTGGCATTTGAAGCTGTAAAACCCAATTGAGACTATAGAAAAGAGCCTTAGCTTCCATTTCATGAGAAGCAAAGTTACCAATTATTGGTTTGGCTAAGGCAGCCCGAACAACCCCTGCAGAATCACGAACAACAGCCCCAATACCAGTAATTTTACGATTAGCATCAACCGCGGCATCCACATTTAATTTCAATTCACCAGCAGCAGGCGGTTGCCATGGAGGAGATGCTTCAGGTGGTCTCGGGTGGTGATGAAAGAGAGGATCAGCAACATGATATTTGTTCCTTGCAGCTTTGAAGTTTGTCAAGTAGTTGTCAGCAAATGCAGCAAGAACAGCTGCTGGTTTGGCCTTGGAACCATGGACAATGCGATTTCTTTCGGTCCAGATAGACCAAAGAGTACAAAAGATAAGTTCCATTTCATGCTGCGTGTAAACGGTGGATAGATGCACCAAGTAGTCACCTTTGTACATTGATGAAGCCCGATTCCAGTCGAAAAACAAATTCATATTTCGCCAGACAGCTTTGGCATATCGACAGTTGAACAAGGCGTGGCCTATAGATTCCCAGGCAGATTTACAAACCGAGCATGTTGAATCCGTGATAATCTTTCGTCTGACTAACAAGGTAGCAACTGGTAGTGCATTATGAATCACACGCCAAGCAAAAATCTTTACTTTTTGTGGAAGTTTTAAGCCCCAAAAAAGCTTCCACCAGGCTGCTTGAGAGTTGGAACTTGAGCCAAGAGCAGTTTCAGCATCTGCAATCGATGTGGCAAGGTGATATCCCGATTGGACAGTGTATGTACCCGTAGTATTGTAGTGCCAAATAAGAGTATCAGTACTCTGAAAAAAACTGATGGGTATAGTTAATATACGATCCACATCCAGTGGTGAAAACCATTCATTGAGAAGAGGTACATTCCATTGGCGTTCATCAGTTATTAATTGGGAGACCATACCATCACTCGGGCCAGTGTAAAGAAGGGGGGTAAAAGTATCCAACCCTGGAATCCACGGATCAGTGGAGATATGAACAAGTCTCCCTTCTCCAACTTTCCACCGTAGCCCTCTAATTAGTAACTCTCTACCCCATATAATTCCTTGCCAAGTTAAAGATGGGTTGTGACCATGATGAGCATGAAGGAAATCATTGTGTGGAAAGTATCGACTTTTAAGCAGTCTACCAAGAAGAGAATTCGGGTTTGCCAACAACCGCCAAGCTTGTTTTGCCAATAAAGCTTGATTAAATTGTTCAAAAGATCGAAAACCCATTCCGCCTTCATATTTTGATTTGCAAAGAAGATGCCAAGCCCGCCAATGTATTTTGGAACCATTTTCATTAGACCCCCACCAAAAATTAGCCATCATTGACTCAAGTTGGTTGCATATAGTGACTGGAAGTCGAAAGCAGCTCATAATATAGGTGGGAATAGCTTGGACAACAGCTTTAAGGAGAACTTCACGCCCGCCAGCAGAGAAGAGTTTTTCATTCCAGTTATGCATCAGACGCCATATCTTCTCTTTAATATCACTAAAAAGTTGTTGCTTATCTCTGCCAGTATACGATGGAAGACCTAAGTATTTTTCATGACATTCACAGATAGGCATGGAGAGAGTCCTATGGAAAAAAACTTGGGCTGCCAAAGTAGTGTTAGGAGAGAAAGACATCACTGATTTATCATAGTTGAGAAGTTGGCCCGAAGCCCGATGATAAATATCCAACACTCTTTTAATGGCAAGGCAAGAGCTTTCATTGGCATGACAAAAAAGCAAACTGTCATCAGCGAAAAACAAGTGTGAGATTGGTGAGGCATTCCTAGTAAGCTTGAAACCCGTCAACCTTCCCGCAAGCTCTTCATGTTGGAGCAATCTTGAGAGGCCCTCCGAACATATCAGAAATAAATATGGAGACAATGGGCAACCTTGACGCAAGCCTCTGGTTGGGGTTAATGAACCCGAGATCTCTCCATTAATAGTGAAAGAAAAGGTGTTGGTAGAGAGACAAGTCATGATAAGGCGGGTCCATTGTTCAGCGAAGCCCATTTTCCGCATAACCTCTTCAATGAAACACCATTCGACACGATCGAAGGCCTTGCTCATGTCCAATTTGAGGGAAACAATGCCTTTCCTACCAGAAGTTCGATTCTTAATAGCATGAACGAGTTCAAAGGCCACGAGGATGTTATCCGTGATTAGACGATTAGGCAAAAAGGCACTTTGTGTCTCTGAAATGACAGATGGGAGGACAACCTTAAATCGACTAACCAGTACCTTGGTGATGAGCTTAGAGATAACATTGCAGAGGCTGATGGGACGATAGTCTTTCATTGTTTGAGGCTTTTTAATCTTTGGTATCAAAGTTATGATGGTGCGGTTGAGTTTGGTAGGGTCAGCCCCATCATTTAGAACTCCCAACACAGCTTCAGCAACTAAATTCCCCACCAAATCCCAGTTTTGTTGGTAGAACATCGCAGACATACCATCAATCCCCGGACTCTTATCCGGACTCATGTTGTGCAAAGCATCTTCAATCTCCACTTTGGTGAAAGGCCTGGTAAGATCATTGTTCATTTCAGGCGTGACCATGGCAGGTATTGTTTCAAGGACAGCAGACAATGCCTCGGCATCAGAATGTGAGGTCTGAAAAATGTTTTGGAAATAATCTTCAACAACCGACACAAGATCTGTTTGGGCTGTCATTTTTTGGCCAGTATCATTAAAGAGAAATCTGATTCTGTTATTGGATTGACGAGCCGAAGCTTTAGCATGAAAGAACTTTGTGTTGCGGTCCCCTAAATTCATCCAATCAACACGTGAGCGTTGTTGCCAATACATTTCTTCTTGTTCTAAAAGGTCATCGAGAATAGATTCAGAAACCTTGAGCTCCTCCATAGTATTAGCAGATCGGATGACAGAGTTGTTCAAATCAGTCACTCGGTTTTGAGCTTCAGCAATGGTTTTCTTCATACGCCCATATTTTCGAATGTGCCATTGTTGCAAATTGGTAGCACACGAGTCCAGGTTGTGCAGCACATTATCAATTGAAGGTTGAGAAGAATGATGTAACCAACTTTGAGAAATGATGTCTTTACTTTCAGCATCAGCCAACCAAAGTTTTTCAAAACGAAAACGGCTTTTACGTTTGAATTGTTGTGCTGGTGTATTATGAGAAGTGAGTACAGCAGCGATAGCACGATGGTCAGAGTGGAAATAATCCAAGTGAGTTAGTCTCGGCACCAGAAAAACATTGTCCCAAAGATTGTTGGTGAAACACCAGTCAAGACGTTCCTTCAAAGAGGATGCAGCAGTTCGGTTCTTGATCCAGGTGAAAGCATCACCTTCAAAAGGAATATCAGACAAATGGCAGCGATCAAGAGAGGTTCTAAAGTCTGCCATTAAGCGTTCATTACGCAGAGGACCCCCATTCTTGTCAGCATTTGATAAAATCTCGTTAAAATCGCCAATTACTAGCCACGGTTGGAGAGGAGCGGAGTCAGCCAATCTATTCAAAAGTGTCCATGAAGCAAACCGATCTTGTGCAGCAGGTGCACCATAAAAAGCTGAAAAGTGAAAAGGTGGTCCATCTTCAAAAGCCATAATGCAGTCAAAAAAAGTATGACCAAAATGTAGGAGTTGAACATTAACATTGTCTTTCCAAAGAAGCATCAATCCACCACTTAAACCAACCCTTGGTGCTTCTAAACCATTATTAAAGTGAAGACTATTACGGAGACGAGTAAGAGAATTTGGATTAAGCTTTGTTTCCATGAGAAACAAGACATGGGGCGATTGTTGTTGAACAAGCAATCGTAAATGTCGGAATGCATTCGGGTTCCCCAAACCCCGAACATTCCAGCTTATGATTTTCATGGCGATTGGCGGGGCTGCAAAGCAACCTCCGCTGAATGAAAAACAGTGGCTGTTGAATCCGTGGTCGCAGAAACATTAGTCACAAGATCAGCAGCCTCAAAAGAAGATGCTGAGGCCCCATTTAAAACACGACTCCGCTTGAGCATTTTCCTCACTGACATTGATTCACTAGGGCGTTTAGGAAAGACATTTGGAGAGATATTCTCTTGGTTCATAGCAGTAGTAGCACAAATGTTGACAGAATGGAAGGTAGGTGGATGTGGCATTGGTGTATGAAGTGGAGTTGAGGTCTGAGATGGTAAAAGAGTGTTGTGAGATGGTGGGTAAGTAGCAAAAACATTACATGGCATAGGATTGGTGGATACATAGTCAATGTCATGCATATAGACATTTGAAAGGTCAACAACCGAGTGTGTAGAAGCTGTAGTAGAAGTGGTATTAGTGGCAGTGGGGGTGGTGTTGGAGACATGAGATGCTTTGTCTTTTGAATGGTGATTTATGTGGTTGAGAGCAGCAGGAGTAGGTGGGATAGTAGTGACACAGGAGGCAGATTGATGGAGTGGATGAGATGACGATATACAGCCAGTATTTAGTGTAAATTGTGGAGGGGAAGGAGGTTGGAGGCTGGTATTTGCTAGAGATTGCAAAATGTGATCTGGGTTGTGAATATTGGTCTGGCCGTGGTGTGAAAGGTGTGTAGGAATGGTGTGAGAAGATTCTCCATGGTGAAGAATTCTAGGCTGTGGAGGGGCACGGGAAGGGGGAATGGGCAGTGAGGAAGTAAGTGTGTTTCTTGCCAATCGTGTGAGAAACGGCCAGGCATTGGCCTTAGAAAAGTCGGTGCGATAACGGTCATAATTATTTGTTGGGAGTTTAGAACCTTTCAGCCAAGGTCCATATTGAAAGTCATCATCGTTGCCTCGATCCATTCTTTCCATGAAAGCAATACATCGCTCAAAAGGATGGCCCAAACATCCGCATTCGAAACAAAATTCAGGAAGTCGTTCATAACGGAAATCGACCCAAAACTCATCCTTAATTTTCGGTAGTTTAATCATTTGGCCACGCATAAGTGGCTTGGTAACTTGGAGTTTAACCCGGATCCTCAGAAATGGACCCCAACCTTCATTAGTAGAGTCATCATAAACCTCTAGAAATTCTCCTATGATATTTCCAAGCGCTTCAGCAAGAAACCGAGACTTACTCAAGAATGGTAGACGATATATTTGCACCCAAAAAGGAGTATAAATCAGATTTTCCTTTGTGACATTTTGCAGAGCATCTGGCGCAAGAAATATGATTAAATGGTTCTGAAAGTGCCATGGTTCTTTGGCGAGTACACGACGCTTATCTCCTTCGCAGCCGAATCGAATGTGAAATAAGCCATCTTCTCCCTTGTATTCAGTAATAGTAACGGGGTATCGACCTTGCCAATGGCCAGACATTTGGTCAATGAAGCCTGGTTTGTAAACATTCTGGCTTGTGAGAACCCTTGCCAAAAGGGCAAAACCTGATTGGAGATCAGAAGATTGTAGTGCAGCAGCTTCAGGGAGAGTCAGAATAGAACTTTCCTCATCAGTGAGGGATAGTGTAGAGTGAAGATTGTCCATTACAGTATTCATCACAAAGAGAAAGGGATAGTTTAGTGTAAGAGGAAGGAACCGGCGATGGAGGATGATGAAGGAAACCTTGGAGGGAACAGTTATCTTCAAAGATAATTTTGAAAAAAGATGAATAAACCAGTTGAAAGAGGAAAAAACCGTTAAAAAGACTTTAACTTCCACAGACCCCAAAAGGGCACATTTTTTTGCCGCGTTTATTAGCTTTATCTCTTATAGTTATTATTAGTATATTAATAATTAGTATTTTTATCATATGAGTTTTCAATACTACTGATTCGTTATTTATTTTAAAATATAAAAATTATATAATCAGTTATTTTAATAGTTGAAAATTAATATTTTTACTCCCTGAATTTTGACTAATATTAATTTTTGCTACTTTTTATATAAAAAAAAAATTAATTCAAAAAATTATAATTTTTTATTAATTCTAAAAAAATTATAAAAAATTTGATAAAAATATTAATTAAATTTACTTAAAAAACTTAAATTATTCTTAATTTTTTTCTTCAAACTTTATTTTCTATATAAACACATATCTTCAAAGATCAAACCAAAATTATTAAAAAATATAATAATAATTTAAATAAATTAAGATTTAGTGAAGAGAAAAATTAAGCTTGTGTTTACAAATTCATATCCTAAAAAATAAAGAAAAATAATTAGAAATTCAAAAAACAATAAAATTATTTTAAAAAATAGAAATTAAACCAAAAAGACATGTTATGTTTATTTAAACACCTCTAAATTTTTTATCTCAAAAAAAAAAAAAAACACCTCTAAATTTTTGAGAAAAAAATAGACTCCAATTTTTTCTCGTAAAATTTAATTTTTACAAAAATCGAATTTCTAATATACTTTTTTATATTTAAATGAATTTTTTTAATAAAAAATAATTAATTTTTTTAAATCGCTTAATTTATTTTAAAACTTTTATTTCTTTTTTAATTTTCTTAATTATTTAAAATATTTTTTTTTCTTTAAGAAACACCGAAAAAAATATTGAATTTTTCTCATTTTTATTTAAAGGGGGTACGATTTGGTAGTTGCCAAAGTTTAGGACGTAAAGTTTCTAAGTTACAAAGACATGTCACCATTTGAACGAAATAATAAGACAAAATCTAAAAGAATGACTAAATTTCAGTAAAGGTGTTGTAGTATTTTCAGCACGCAAGTATACATATCATTAACAAGTTATAGACTCACTTTGTGAGGTCGATCCCACAAGGATTGTAGTTAAGTACTTTAAAATTAAATCTTTTCTTTTATTGGTTATACCGAATTTTAGAGTAAATTAAAACTAGAAAGCAATAAAATAATGAAAATAAGAAGCAAGTAAATTAATAAGGAAATTAACGATGATTAAAGTTAGGGCTTTCGATTTCAATTGCATCTATTGATTATGATTTAATATGATTCTATTCCTATTACCAAATTCTATGCAATAGCAGGTTTACTTAGGTAATTTATAGTCTTCTCAGATATATAAACCTCAATTACATGCAAATTTTCTGCTCTTGTGGTAAATTAAATATGTAAGAGGTATTAAACACAGAATTCCATAAGCTATCCAAACCATATAGGTACTCTCGTCCTATATCCAAATTTGGTTCTATTTCACTATAGCATAATTGACACTCCTCAGATTTGTATCAAAATCATAAACAATAATGTCAAACAATATTCATCTAAACTCTAATGAACTGTTTAGCTACTCATGTTCATCGTAGCAATTTCACACATATTAATTTAGAATAGAAGAAGAAAATAGAGAAATAAAGAATGTTGAAAACCCTGTTGAGAAACCTTCAATATCGAGTTTGCTCTCCAAAATTCGTACTTTTTCATTGCTTGTTGAAAACTATGGAAGTCCACTTCTTTTATAGCTAAAAAATGATAAAAAAATATAAAAGACGCTGAAAACCTATTCTGCTTGGGATTAGAAGGGGTGAGCCGCGACATGCACTTCCTATGTCGCGACCCGTGTTGCAAATCCACACGTCCCAAGCTTCAATTGACACGGGCCTAAGCATGGGATTTCCATGCCTAGGCATGACCTCCTCTTTTGTGCACAGTGAGCTTTTATTTGATTTTTTTTTTATCATATTCCTTCAATATTTTCCTTTATTCTTCTATTTTAAATCTGCAAAAATAAAAGATAACAAAACATGTAAAATTATTCCAAACAAGAGTAAAATTAAATTAAAAACACATTAAAATTAACCTAAAAATAGCACTAATAACATCCTAACAAAATGTAACAGTTTAGAAAAATTTTTAATAAGTCGTATATTTTAAGGGACAAGATCAATCATATATTTAGGGATAAAATTATTAAATATTTTTGAAAGTGTGTATATATATTTATATATATGTATGTAGTATAAATATGAAGATAACTACAATTTTAAACATTTTTTTATTATCATTATTGATGTACGAGTTGTTTTGATTCTCTAAGAAAATGATTTTTGTAATGTTAGTATCTAGTAAAAAATAAATAATTTGTATTGATAAATCACTAATTTTTATTTTTTTTTATAGAAAAAACATCAAATAAATACGACTCATACCAAAAAATTAATCTTATGTTTTTAATAATACAAAAAGTTTATAAAAGAAGATTTAAAACTGATGTCTTTTAATTAAAAAAATAAAATATAAAAACTTTGACTTACATATCTATAAATTAATGTATCTATATTCTACAAAGGGGGTGATGATAGGATGTTAACACTTCAATCGTCATTATTTTATACAAACACTTCTGTCACCATTAAAGGTAGAATTGTTTTTTCAACCCATTATATAAAAAAAATAATTAATAAAAAAATATCAAAAATATATTTTATATGGTGATATGTATATTTTAATAATTTCACACCTCTATTTCAAAAACACACTTGGAACTAAGTAAACTATATTGCAAATAAAAAGTTATAACTAAAAAAAAGTACATTAGAAAAAAAAAAAATTGGCATACCATAACCGACCATAAAACCGATCGTAAAAAGCTTAGAAGATGCCACATCATCACCAAATTTGGCTATCGGTTTCGGTTTTTAAAATCATTGTGGTTGGTTTCGATTATTGCAATTTTAAAAGTTAGTTAACCGCAACCAATTGTACTTGTTTTATAAATGTTATTTACCGATATTTTTAGAAACTGAATTAAAAATAAACTAAGCTAAAGAAAAAACTTCAAGAAATAAGTATGAAGAGTATTTTTACGTAGTTGGAGCGTTAATGAGTCTTAGTCCACGATTCAATATTATTAAGCTTGAAAAAGTAATGGAGTATTTTTTACACAAGAGTGTTCTTACCAAAGTCTTAGAATCTTAAACTTTATCCCTGAATTTGTGAAATAAGCTTTGAACCCTTAGCATGAAGGGATGGTGTTCTATTTATAGGCTAGAGTCGGGTTTATGGGTAAACCTGGACCCGCTAGAGTTTGCATGTGTTAACAAAGCCCATTGATGGGGTAAAATACAATATTATATTGACTTTAGGCCGATTAGGTGAAGCCCAATTTGTGAGTCAATGGTCATTCGTACGGAAGGGGACCACTTGACAGTGACAGGTGGCATGCGCCGCCGATCATGCATAGTACTCGTCAAAGAAGGTGTTGGACAGAAGGCATGTCCCTTTTGGGTTGTGCGCATTTCTTAGGCTTGACATAAGAAAAAAAACTCTTGATTTTGTGAGATCTGGTATCAGAAGGGTTCCATTTAAGTTTACTCCCTAATGTCCCTTCAGCTGTCTTTCCCGAAATACCCCATGAGGGTGTCCAAATAGGTTTAATTGGGTCATTATCCTTCTGGGTGAGTTTCCCTTCTGGGACCAATAAGGTCCGAGTTTATTATGTCTGTACTTGGGATTTGTAGCTCAATCTGGAACCGTGGTCCAACTCCATGGTGGGCTGATCCACTAGTTTGACTAGGCTTGTCAATGGGCTCATCTTGGTTAATTTCGATCTTCAGAAGTACACATGTCACCTATCTGAAAACATATATAATTAGTTTTATATTAAATATCCTATTCTGGTTTAGTGGTAAGACATTCTCTTTACATTTGAAAGCTCAAAGATTAGGGCATACCACTAGAATAAAATGTGACTTAATTTTTTTATATAATAAATTAGAAATTATTCTTAAATAAATATTCTACAATGTATATATATATATATTAGGTTAATATTACGGTGGTGCACGTATACTTAATTATATTTTAGTTATACAATTAGTTTTTTTATGTTATAAAATCATTTTTTATTAAAAAATATTTAATTTAAGTGATATTTATATATAATAACGTAATAATATTCAAAATTTGTTGTTACTTATTATTTTAACTAGATAGAGTTACGTGGCAAGCCACGTAAATATTAGTTTTATTTTAAGTTCTTGTGGTTTTTGTTTAAGAATTTAGTGACTAATTGTAAATTATGTTATAAACGGTATGTTTTATAAAACTAATTGTTAAGAATGTCATAATTGTATATATAAACCTATAATATACACATTGTTATTCAAATGTTTTATGTTATAAACGATTTTTTTGTATAGAGTTTAAATTTTATATTGATGATTGTTATTTAGGGTGGGTATCGGTGTAGTTTTTTTTTTAATTTTAAAAAAAAAAGATTGTTTAATTTTTTAGGTTTAATTATTGGGTTTAAACGTTTAAATAAAGATTGTTTAATTTTTTGGTTTAAAAAAAAATAAAATCGTGTAAGCTTAAGTGTAACAATATTAATATTAATATTTTTTGAGTTTAATTATTGGGTTTAAACGTAAGATTGTTTAATTTTTTAGGTTTAATTATTTATATATTTTTGAAAGTTAACGGTTATAAACGATTTTTTGGTATAGAGTTTAAATTTTATATTGATGATTGTTATTTAAGGTGGGTATCGGTGTAGTTTTTTTTAATTTAAAAAAGGATTGTTTAATTTTTTGGTTTAATTATTGAGTTTAAACGTCTAATCTGTTAAGGTAATGGTGTAACAATATTAATATTAATATTTTTTGGGTTTAATTATTGGGTTTAAACGTTTAAAAAAAGATTGTTTAATTTTTTGGGTTTAATTATTTATATATTTAAGAAAGTTAACGGAAGGATCAAACCTATCGTTAAATTTAACAGAATATTCTTTTATTTTTAAAGTATATTCTGTTAAACCAAGAAATGCCGTTAGATAGGCACTTTTAATATATAAAGATTTAACTGTAATATTTTTAATTTTGTATATTTTTTATTTTTTAAAAAAAAATATAGTACATTTTTTTATAATAATAAAAATTTATTTTTTTTCTTAAAAAAAACTTTCTATTATATAACAACATTTAATATATGTAGATATATATTGTACATATTTTTATATTTAGCGAAGACCGTCAACAAGTAGGAAATAAAAATATAATAACTGATGAACTTTTCTAGTAAGTTAAAAGGCTCATTGAAAGGATCGCCAAGATAGGGAAACAGAAAATTCGTTTGTTGTGTATTTTAATAATAATAAGAACAATAATTTTCATACAAATAATAATAATAAAGTGTTTATCTAAATAAATAACAATAGTACAGTAGAGCTGCGCATGAAAATGGATGTAATGCAATGCTTAACAAAAAAAAAGGTGGGTAGTTTAGTATTTTTCATTTTAAGAAAATGAAAAGAGAAGAAAAAATAGGTGATGACACATTAAGGATTGCATTATTGGGTTGGGTGATAGTGATGGCCAGTGGCCACAGTCATTAACACCATCATCAGTTTCATTTGCATCTCAATATAGAAAAGCACCAACCATTTGTCTTTTAGTATTATTGTTGAGAAGTTGATATAAGATTTTTCAGCTCTCTTCATCCATTTCTAACCTCTCATTTTATTTCTTCCTTTTGTTTTCCAAAGTTTGACTTGAACAAAAACAAAAATATCAATTTGGTAAAATGAAAGTATTTTTACTGATAATGAACAACCACTAAAAAACTTTACATAAAAAAAAATTAAATTTGTAATCAATTTTAACTTAAAACAAATAAATATAAGAAGAAAAAATATATCAAGTCAACTTCTATTTTGCTCAATTACGTTATTGACCTTTATATATATATATTTTGCAAAATAATCAAAATGGACTTTAAACTCAATTTAGGTCAAATATTTTTTAATAGCTAAAATGCTTTTATTTTTTATAATATTAATATTTACTCTGACTTTTAGGTTCGCTATGCTTCTTTTTCTTTGGTGTTAACTCTTCATTTTCTTAGTGAGAGTAGCAAGATTTTTCTATATTCTAGGAATTAAGATTTGAGTTTGGTTCGTTATCTTTTTCTTCCTAATAAAGCGGAAGTTGTCTTATCTATTTCTTGGCCCTCCTCATATGTGGATGACAAACTTATTTGGAATTTTAAAAAGTCTAGATGGTGCTCTGTTAAGAGCGGTTACTAGTTGGCTCTTCATTATAAAGGCTTGGGTTATGCTTCTCCCTCAAGGGAGTACTCTGGATGATGGAAAAAAATCTGTATCCTGAATATCCCTCTAAAAGTGAGATTGTTTGCTTGACAAGTGTCCTCTAATTAGATTCATACGAAGATAAATTTGGCTACTCATGGTCTCTTATCTGATGGTCTTTGTCCTCTTTGCGAGCTCCATGAAAAGACTATTCATCATGCCTCGTGGGGGTGTCCAACTTTAATGTCTTGCAGGAAACTTTGTGATTTTGAGTTGAATAACTCTCTTCCCACTCATACTGATTTTCTTAGTTTTATTCACAACGTTATTGATCATTTGCTTAAGGAAAAAATTGAATAAGTTATTGCCATTTTGTGGCGTATCTAGTCTAAGAGAAATAAAATGGTGCATAATAACATTAAATCACCTCCTGACTTGGTGGTGAGTTGGGCTCAAGAATACCTTTGGAACTTCCAACATAGCCGTGCTCGGGCTAGGCATCCTCCCTTTTTGGGACAATGGACCTCTTTGCTTTCTGATGAGGTTGGTTTGAAATGGTCTTCTTCGTTGGTTGGTTTTATCAAGGTTAACCGTGATGCTGCTGTTAGACAATTTATATATATAAACTGAAACATATATGATTAAGTATAAAGTGCGGAATTAATAAATCATATATGCACTCTAATTTAAGGATCGAAATACCTCTAGCCATTGATTCTTGAGCTTCAAATCCACATAAGCTTTGATCTGCAAAGGAAACTAGTTGATGTGGGTAATCGGGCTTCCTCGCTCTCTCAACTCTCTTTAGATGGAATTTGCTGTTATGAACAGAATGAGTGAGGAGCTCGGGGACCGAGACCCTATATTTATAGGTGAGATACTCCATCAGTATCTGTGCCACATTAATTGTCAGAATAGTTTGACAATTAATTCAGGAAATCAAATCAGGTAATGAATATAGAAATCTGACCATATATAGAATATTACATAATTGATTTTGTCCAGATTCAATGAATATAAAATATTCATTTAACAGAAAATCAATTATTTATTTATTTCCTTAAATAGAAAATCATTTCCTTAATTAGAAAATAATTTCCATAAATAAAATATTCTAATATTCTCCCACTTGGTCAGCATTTAAACTAAAACATTCAAACCCAAACGTTCCTCATTATATAATAAACATACGAATCATAGCGACATGTCCTCATTATAAGTCGAGTATTATCTTCCATGTATTACGATATATTTATTATATAACAATGTACTTTATGTGGCAATGTACTTAAGCGAATAAACCCTAACCCTTATGTTTATTCAGGTCCTCTTACGATAATTTTCTCAGATGAAATTAAGGTGCACATAAATATGAGAAATTATCGAAATTAGAGTTTCATTGAATAATTTTTGGTTGTACAAATAAAAACTGCATATGGGTTAACTGAATCCCATATTTACTTTATGATCCTTGAATTTGTGTTGCGGCATGCCTTTAGTCAAGGATCTATGCGATCACCCAATTCAGTTTGCGTGATTAATGACCACTTATCACGCCTTTTTATGGCTAAATACTTAATGTCGATATGCTAGCTTCGACCAGTACTCTTAGAGTTATTAGCCATAAATATTGTAGCTGAATTTATCACAAAATTTTCTTAATGGCCTAATGAAATTGTAATTCTGAACTCTAGGCCTACTATGAAACTCTATAATACATCATACGAGATGTATCCTCAAAACAATAAATGAATCTGACTTCTATAGTGGAAATAACAATCAAGATTCTCTACAATATAACTTACTGGTAATCTTAAGGACGTAATAAAATATTGATTTATGTGAATCAATACAACCAGTGAAGTATATTAGAATCTAATTGGTTAACTATATTTCCAGATGGTCAATTCATCTTAAAATATGTATGAATATAATTTTTAGTATCTTAAAGATACCTCATCACTTTATATGAAAAATAAAGTGGTCTTAACTTTAGTTATTCTGATACTACTTAACGATCCTGAAACAAATGTAATGCAAAGTCTTATTCAGACTCTTAGGCATACATTAGGCTTCTAAAATAGAAGCAAATGAATGTTCTTAATTTATTCTCACTTCAGATCATTTTTCAGATGCTGGTTCGAGTTGAATTTATCACACTTAAAGATAAAAGTTATATCTGATGAATAATACATAATTTTATTTAATCAGAGATGCTGTGGCTACTCTCTAATTAATTAAAATTATATATATTATTTATATTCCTTATCTCAAAATAATAATTTAAGATATGAATGATTTCAACTTATATAGAAAACTTTTATCATCATTTGCAAGTAACATATTGTCTACGTATAAAACAAATATTACTCCCACTAACCTTCTGGTATATAATTATTTCTATAATTCTCTTTTCAAACCTAAAGGAAAAGATGATATAATACCAATTTGTGAGATGTTTGTTTTAATCTATAGGTAGACACTTTAAGCTTGCATATTCTCACAGCTTATTAGAGGAAAATCTTTATGGCAGTCTGTATACCTTCTCATCTAGTTCACTGTTTAGAATTGATTAATGAATTAAAACAAGCAACAAATGCCAAGGTCTATAATAGAATCTTTTATAAAAACAAGTGAGAATGCAGATCTCCTTTGTTATTGATTCTTATTTCAAAATGAACTTCTTAGCAATGAATATCCTTTTATATCTTTATGTTTCTCAATGTTGCCTAATGAATATTATTGGTGAAAAAACTTATGCTTAATTAATGTTCTCCACCCCATTAGGCAACTTTACTAAAGATAAACTTTATTGCTCTTTAAGATATTCATTTCTTCATTCATGGCATGTTGTACTACAACTTCAATTCTTTATCATTCTATAATTTAATTTGTGTCTCAAATTAATATTGTAGGTGAACTCTTATTGTACAAAATGTAATCACTAGAAAACATTGATCTTATTGTTCTAATAAGTCATCTTAAGGATGGACCAACAAACTCTTAAAAGAGCAAATGGTTCAATATGCATGTTATTTTAGAAATTATAAGCAATTACTAAATAACATAACTTATTAGAATTTTATCAATGACTTGTAGACTTTTAATGATTAGTTATGAATTCTCAATAATCATTAACCTTAAGGGTTGTTGTGAATCATAATTAATCTAACACTTGAGGTGGAAGTTTGAGAAAATATGAATGATCTTTCTCAGAAACTAGGTTCCTAGATAGATCACTCCCACTGATCAAGTCAATTCTTAATTCCACAGTTCTAGTGTTGTGAGATGGATAATAAAATATGTAACCCTTAAACGTTATAGCTTTTCAAAAGAAATATGCTCATTTATGGTTTCGGGCCCAGATTTTTTTTTTTTTGACAATTGTACTCTAACTATATATGAGTATTTATAAAATGTGTACATGTCATCAAGTCGATTTTCAACCTTATCACAACTCAAAATATGTTTGAGAAAAAACTTTGGTTAGAACACGATTCGATTTGTACACCCCATTGAAGAGTATCAATAGACAAAGATTTAGGAAAGATTGGAGTTTGCTATGTAGGCTCCACCCCATGTCCAAAAAATGCTTAGTTTCTTAAATCTGTCACACACTATAATTTGGGTGTACCAAGCATATGTATCGGGCAATAAACCCATGCTTTTAAAAAAAACTTTGCAAATAGACTGGGAGTTTATCCATACTCACGAATTTTAATGTAGTATTCTCCATTTTATATTTGATCTCACTATCTTAATATGCAAAATGCACCATTTCTCTACTTAAGATTTAAATGTCTTTGAAACATATAAATCTATACTTTTGTAGAAATATAATTTATGTGAGTAATCATTAAAAATGAGATGCAAAATTTGAGTCCATGTCTTCAAAAT
Organism: Cannabis sativa; assembly: GCF_029168945.1. Lineage (NCBI taxonomy): Eukaryota > Viridiplantae > Streptophyta > Magnoliopsida > Rosales > Cannabaceae > Cannabis > Cannabis sativa. Next base: position 29,537,314 of record NC_083608.1, on the reverse strand, counting down.
TAATTGACTTGTATGATTTCTAATATGATAGAATTCTAGTATGCACCGATTTTGACTTGTTGGAATACATATTCTTAATGAATTTCACACAAGTTCTAAATAAAGTTAGTAAAATCAGTGTAATGAATATCCCCACCATTTACTAACATTTATTCTATTTATGGATATATGTTCATAATTTTTGGTGCTATAATGTAGAAGAATTCTTATTAATAACACATTTCTTATTGTCAGATTGAACTTGCATATCTTTATGAGTGACATCATTTTATAGTAAAGACCTTTAAATGTGTCTAAATCAAGTTTCAAAGGAAGCTTGGAACATAAAGATCTTTGCTAATTTTAAAACAAAGTCACTACTATATTGCTTGTTCCTTAAACTTCTAAATGTGAGAACTTATCTTGTCTGTGGATAAGATTTGCTCACAGTTACTGACTTTCTCAGGTTTATTTGTAAACATTGGAAGAAATTATGAATGTGGAATAACAATCTAAAATAATCCACTATGTATTAATAATCACATTAACTATATTAGAATGAATTCATACACAATAAATTAAAATTTGTTGGTGATAATAAAGTGTGATTTATTTTTCTTAATTATACAGTAAAAACTGTACATTTTTGATGAAGTTATCAGAATAAATTTTGGAAATTTCTACTCGTATAGAAGAAATTTATGAATAGTGATGTAATAAAATTACATATATAGTTTTGAGGTTTAAATGAATCATGTTTTTACCAATGAATAAACATGCTTAAATACGAAATCTTATTAAACAAAAATTACCTGTGCGCTAAATTTTTAATTTAATAAGATTAGATTTAGATGTAGATTATGATGGATTTACACAATTATGAAAACTTAAAGTTTAATATTTCTATCTCAATGAAAGGTATGAAACACTTAATTATTTATAAATGTTTCAAAATTTTATACTTTATGATAAAATTATTAAATTAAATCTACATAATTTCCTGTGGGATAGATTAAGAGAATTTAATTTAACATATTAATCATGTAAATATAATAAAATCCCTGTAGGGTAAGATTATTATGTTCACATAATTTATGTCCATTATGTGATCTTGATCCACTTAATATATATAATTTTATATAATTAAGGATGCTGTGGCTACTCCTTAATTATTTAAAATTATGTGGTTCACTAGACACCAAAGTATAAACTAAAGATTAAAATTTTACTAAATCTAAAATTGCATGTGGGCTAAATTTTAAATTTAATAAAATTAGATGAACCTTATGATAGATTTAATTAAACAATTAGTTTAGGAAAATGAAGGTTTATTATCTATCTTTATTAAATTTGTGATAATACTATTAAATTAAATCCCCATAACTCCCTGTGGGGTAAATTAAAGAAATTTAATTTAACATATTATCCTAATTAATTATACAAATATAATAAAATCCCTGTGGGGTAAAATTATTATATCCAAATAATTAATTACAAGTTTTGTCCATTAAGGTGAATTTTAATTTATATATAATTTTATATAATTAAAGATGCTGTGGCTACTCCCTAATTATATAAAATTATATTTTCACTTTGACATTAGGTATTGGGCTCTACTTAAAAGTAATTTCGTTATTAACATAATAGACAATCACTGAGATTAGTGCTCCTAGTGTAGTCGTCCGAAGATCATTAAAAACCGTTCTAGATATGAGCATTTGTCCCAAGTTCATGTTTTCTTATGTCAAACCACAAAATTACTTACATTTTATTTATATTTTATTCATTTTAGGAAGTTTTATGAATATTTTATGAATAATTTTATGAAGTTTTATGAAATTTAATGTGCTATATAAAATATTCAACCTATCTTAATGTTTGAATATTTCTAAATATATCTAGCACTATAAAAGGAATTTATGTATAGCATTTAAATCATACAAATCAAAATTAATTGTATTAAAAATAAGTTTGCCAAATAAATACAATTATTGTATGATAATAAATTAAATGCTTAATTCTATAATATATAATTAATTATGCATTTATGACCATATAATATCTTAAATATTTACACTAATAATTAATTTGTATAAATAAGGTAAATATACAAATTAGTACAATTAATTATATGAAATGAATTAAATGCAAAATTAAAAAATATGCTTAATGGCAGATTATCAATTAATTTAATCAATAAATTACTTAATTGGTAAATAAATATAATAATTGCGCACTTAATTGTAGAATAATTAAATATTCACATTCTTAAAATATCACAATTATTGTAATTACATGTAAAAATAAAGCATGTAATTAATTTACCAAATTAAAAAACTTTCCATAATAATTTATTACTAAATAACATATAATATATGAAGGTATATATTAAATAAGAATGGAAAGTTTAAACAAATATAATTTAATTGACTAAATAAACAAAATAAGGAAATAAAATAAAATTCCAAAAATAAACTAAAATAATAAAATTTTGGAATTTTCTTAAATTTTTCTTAATTTTCCTTTTTTTTTTAAAAAAATCTGCCCTGAAAAACGACATAATAAATTTTTCTTAAACTTCCAAAAATCATGAAATCAATTCCAAAATGATCTAAATGAAAAAAATTAAGAGATCTATATTGATTTCAAGCATTGAAAACACGCAAAATGTATACTTTAATTTCAAAAGGTGTTCTCGGGTCCGAATAGATTTTTCCAGTAAAGTTTTCAGATTTTAAGGTATTAAAATTATTTTGATGCACAAAATCGATCTATAATATCTTATGAATATAGTAATGCATATAGAATTCAAAATAAATACCAAAAATGAAAACGGAAAAATACGAACCGAAGCATAACACTTTCATGTATATATATACTCGTATACAATATATACTGTATAAAATCATCATTAATGTATGGAAGAGAGTATTACATACAATTTCATGCAATAAAAGTATATATAAAATATATATACGTATATATATACAACAATACTTACGTATATATATAATATAGATAAACAAAATTAAAATATGAATATATATACATGTATATACGTAGATTGAATTAAAATGTATATATATGATCGGAATTATATGAATATGAATATATATATATAAAATATATATAAATTAAGAACCGATCATATACGTATATATATTTATATATGAAGATGTATATGAATATAAATATATATGTATATATATATATGAAGATGAATATGAATATGAATATGAATATATATATATATGTATAAAAAAGAATTGAGTATGAATGTATATATATAATCGGGATTATATAATATGAAAGTATATATATAATATATATAATTTATATTATAAATGAAGAACCCCGTAAAAGTATATATATATATAAAACTCAAAATAAATCAAGGCAGAGATATATAATTCGCTCTGATACCAACTGTTAGAAATTTATATGTATAATATAAAATATATGTATGTGTATATAACATGCGTAATAAATAAACATATACACTATATGAATATAAGGATCGAAATACCTCCAGCCATTGATTCTTGAGCTTCAAACCCACATAAGCTTTGATCTGCAAAGGAAACTAGTTGATGTGGGTAATCGGGCTTCCTCGCTCTCTCAACTCTCTTTAGATGGAATTTGCTGTTATGAACAGAATGAGTGAGGAGCTCGGGGACTGAGACCCTATATTTATAGGTGAGATACTCCATCGATTCGTGCCACATTAATTGTCAGAATATTTTGACAATTAATTCAGGAAATCAAATCAGGTAATGAATATAGAAATCTGACCATATATAGAATATTACATAATTGATTTTGTCCAGATTCAATGAATATAAAATATTCATTTAACAGAAAATCAATTATTTATTTATTTCCTTAAATAGAAAATCATTTCCTTAATTAGAAAATAATTTCCATAAATAAAATATTCTAATAGCTGCTATTGATAAAAATAGTACTTGTAGTGGCCTTGGTATGGTGGTGCGTGATCACTTGGGTACTGTTCTTGCTTCTACTGTTTGGCGCCTAAGAGGTTGTCTTGATCCTAAGTGCCAAAGGCTTTGGCACTTTGAAATGCCATGATCCAGTGTCATTGCTTTGGGTATGACAATATCATCATTGAAATGGATTGATTGAATGTTGCGCAAAAAATGGTGAACAAAGTTTCTCTAATTTCTTCTTTGGGTCTTGTTTGAATAAAATTGGTAATCTTTGTAATAATTTTAAGGATGTTTGTTTTTTTTTTTTTTTTTGCATTGTTCTAGAGATTTTAATGTTGCAGCCCATACCTTAGCTAAAGTCGCTTTTATTGCGTCCTCTATTACTATTTGGTGGCCAAGTTATCTAAATTGTATTCAGAATTTATTAGTAGCAGATGCTACTCAGAAACACATTCTTGACCCCACCTTTTTTGAGTTTCTTTACTTTCGGTGTTAGTGGTTGATTTTGTTAATTCTGTTTTTGGCATCTTTAGATTGACAAAAATATTTTATAAATTGATTATTTATTTTTGACTAAGTTGTTTATTTTATTTTTGTAATTTTGTATTTATATTGATTGAATTATATAAGGTAGGTAGCTTTTCTATATATGAAACTAAACCATAAAGGGTAAGTTGATTCAACAAATATTTATCTATCCAGTTATGTATATTTGATCCTTTCTAAGTTTCCTAAAATATTTGATCAGATTTTTTGTGAAGAAAACTGAAGCAAACTTTCCTTTTCTACAAAAGGAAAGTCGCACTTACTGCTCACGATTCCATAGGTATAGAAACAGAAATTCCTAGGCTGATTGAAGATCTATTTTAGGGAAGTATCTAGTGAGTTGTGATCTTGTTCAAACCGCGTATGAGCTATTAATAAGGTGTATATTGATTATAAATACACCTTATAGTAGCTAGGTCTTGTATCTCTTTCACCTCTTTGTATTTAATTCACATCTTGTAAGAAAGAGTATCTTTGTTTTGTAGAGAAGAATGTGTTCGTCTCTTTCTCTATGTTTATGTATTTTGTATTATCTTGAGTCTGTAATCAAGTCTACAAAAGAAGAAGAAAAATAGTGCTACCTTTGGAAAATGTTCTAGAATCTTTCGGGAGATAGTTTTTCAAGTCTTTGTTGAGATTTATGGCCTAAAAGCAAGTAATTAATGGATAATTTATTATAGAGTATATGAAATACAATAATAAGGTAAATGATATATTAATTATAAGAGTATAATTATTAAATATCTAAGAATTCCTTATTCATATGGAGAATGAATAATCTTGTAAGGATGTACAAAAGAATTAAGAATATACGATATGAATAAAATAAATCAGTAGTGTATTAAAGTTTTAGGAATCATTAATATGGAACTGCTAAGTGCCATTTATTATACACTATACTTTTAGTGTGTGTGATTTTGATTCGGATCACATATGTAGATGGACATGTAGTAAAGGTACTGTGTATAATTAGATTATGCATGACTGGACCAATATGTAAACATCTTTCATTAACTTACCGTTTACCATGAAAAGAGTTTATCATATCACAATAATGATTATTAGTAGATTAACTTGAATCCTGAGTATACATGAAATCCTATTGTATTCAATGAATTCTTTGGTTCACACTTTTAAGTTTTCTCAGAGGAGATGATCATTCTTGCAACTTTTTTTTTGGGAGCTTAATAACACGAGTGACTAGAAACATGTTATACAATAGTGGAATCTAAGCTTTCTTAACGGATCGAATATTAGTTTTCTTATAGTGTTAATTTTGGGAGTGCTAATAGTTGGATCCAAATCTTTAATAAGTTATATATTAACTCACATTAAATTAATGACACATAAGGAATGAAGAGATAATGGAAAGGTAAAACATATTTTGATCAACTCTAATCATGAAATAATCATTGAAGGGCGAGCTACTTATATTGATTATATCAATGGACTACAAGTGAGAATTCTGTAAATATAGTTCTATATTGTCAAAGAGTGTAATTCTATATTTATAGTGGAGTAATAATGAAATTAATAAACCAGATTATTTTATTGATAAAATTGATAGTAATATTGGATTTATTGAAGCTTTGAAATATAGGTCTATGGTCCCCGAGTCACCTCTATACAATAGGAGAAGGTTTTATTTGATGAATGAAGTTCGTAAGATTTAATTTAAATTTAATTTATTGGTGAGCTTAATACCTTAATCCTAATGCAATTGAGAGTCTTTTAAATTTAAAGTTTAAAAAGAAAAGATAAATGATAAGAAAAAGATGAAAATCTTTTCTCTTCTCTTTTTGAGTATTTGTGTGGTAGTCCACATTTTGGTTACTCATCTTTTGGCCCTTTCTGGCAACTGGAGGTTGACGTTCTCTTACTATGGTGGTCGACTAGTTTTAATTTGAGTGAACCCCATTTTCTCAAAGACGATAGGAATTTCTTAACATCCTGAAGATTATAGTGAATGGTTTAGGAACTAACGTAGCTAGAGCTTGTCGTTCCCACGAACGGTGCCAAATTGTTTGTTGTAAGAACTCGTCAACAAAATATTAAGAACCAAAAGTGATATTCAAAGATCTTAATAGAAGAACATTAAAAAAAAAAAAAACTTTAGACTCTTAAACTTTCCTCAGAAAAACTACTTCTCCAAAAAAAAAAGGTCCCCCATACAATAACCTCAAAAGTTCTATTTATAGTGAGTTCTCTACAATTTTGAACTTCATCAGATTCCTTAGTTTGAGAATGTCAGGTCACTTTCACACTAGGTAACCTAGTACCTCGGGCAACCTGTTGTCCCAGACATCCTCAGTAGCACAAACACTCCCTCTTCCACTTGTACCTTGGATGAGATAAACATTGTCATCATTATCCACACTCATTTTCTAGTCGTTATCTTGTTTGTAATTTCCTTGCTTAAATGATCCTAGCCTCGATATTTTCTCCTCGTTTCTATTTGTATGAGGAGACTGAGTGTTGGTGTGTGGAGGTTAGGCACTGGGCGAGCTGGGCGCTGCAAGCTGAGCGTTGAGGGCTGAGGGAGAGCTAGGCACTATAGGCTAGGTATTGAGGGAGCTAGGCGCCGAGGGGGAGTTAGGCGCTGGAGGCTGGTCGCTGAGGGGGAGCTAGGCATTGCAGGCTAGGTGTTGTAAGGGGAGCTGGGTGCGCGGGTATGGGCACGGGGAGCTTGACCCGTGCCTTTGCTCCTCCTCGTACCAATGCATCCCCTTGGGTGCATTTTGGAATTTACACTTGGTGAACTTTCGAGCATAACACTAATAACTCTAAAAATTACATTTACTAATTTTTGGGGTCAACACAAGAGTAAGGGAATTCAAAGTCCTAATTCTATTGGGAATGCTTGAAGAACAGAAACAATTGTATAAGATTTTTATAAATTGATGCCCATCTGGTAGTTTCAAGAGAAACTGGCTCAGTTCACGTCATCAAGTCAACTCCACACAAGTCTAAAGTTGACTTGGGGGCAAATGTTATCCTGAAAATTTTTCCTGGTGACGTGAACATCAATGTTTGATACAAGGTAAGAAAGATGACATCTCAGAGTTGAGTAGTCCCTAATGTTGGAAATTATTTTACCAGGATCTTAGATCTACTCACAAGTATGTTTATTAACATCCTAAATATGAATTTTCTAAAACGATAAATTAAACACATATAAAGTTTAAGAAACCTTACATTGGGTGCAGCGGAATTATAATGACTCCTTCCGTTCAGATCTCTAACCCTTGATTCCTTTCTGTAGCAGAGTATTATCAAGATCTGAACCTGGATCTTCTTCTCTGAATCCTTGATGCTGAATCTCCTTTGCTGTTGATCTTTCTTCACAATCTTCCTCACTATGATTGAGGTATTGCTTGATGTGTGTGGGCACTACTCTAATCACTAAGAGAGGTTCGAAATTTTGAGGAAGAAAAGAGAGAGAGAGTGGCGGCTAGAGAAGAGAGTGGAGGCTCAGGTTTTTCTGATTCAGAAAGTGTAATTTTCCTGAAGCCTTCACTATCTATTTATAGCATTCCTTCTAGGGTTTGATTTGAATTATATGGCATTAAAATAATGAAAAAATCATTTAAAAAAGATAACATAAGTGGCCGGCCCTAGGCTAGGTGGACTGGGCCTTGATTTTTGCAATTTTGCAATTTTACCACTTTTGTATCTGATTTTCTCAAAATGCCAATTTCCTAATTCAATCATTTAAATGCCAATTCTAATTATTTAATAACTATAAATAATTATTAAATAATATTGTCATTTATCATATTTATTAATTGCACCATACAAAGTATCACAATTAACAAATATGCCCCTGTTAACTCTTTCTTTACAATTTCGCCCTTACTTAGTGAAAATATCACAAATAGACATAGTCTAATTTGTGAATTATAATTGATTAATCAAAACCAATTACATGAGTCTTACAAACAATATTATCTCAACTAGTGGGGGGACCATGGGTCTATATAACTGAGCTTCCAATAAGTAGATCAAGAATTTAGCACTAAAATTCACTAACTTATTAATTCTTCGTTGAATCCACGCATAGAACTTAGAATTGCACTCTCAGTATATAGAATGCTCTATATGTTCCACCATATAGACACATCATTAGTTATCCATTGTTATAATCCTAATTTGATCAATGATCCTCTATATGAATGATCTACACAGTAAAGGGATTAAATTACCGTAACACCCTACTATGTATTTTATCCTTAAAACACTTGACCCCGTATAAATGATATTTCAGCTTATGTGAAATGAGATCTCCACCATTTATTTTCGTTTGGTCAAGCTCGAAGGAAATCATCCTTTGCTTACTATTTGCCAGATAGAAGCTATAGATTCCATGTTTATGCTAGCGCTCCCACTCAATTGCACTACCGTGTTCCCAAAATGTACGTATCACCCTGACCTAAAAGTAGGCTTAACTAACAAATCAAAGAACACGAATAGCCTTTCAAGATTGAGCCTAATCATAACAGGATTAAGATCATTTGATCTAGGATCAACTTGGCGATATTGACTTGAATAGATTTTACGGTAACTTTAATTAAATCTAATTCAAAGTTCAATATCGGTCCCTTCCGATGCATACTCCATGCATCCAACCTGAGCTTTACTTTAACCAATGTTCGGAAAGAACATAGTATTTCTCCAAATACAAGTAAACTCTTGTTGTAGATTATCATATCGGTAAAACCCAAATGTCCGATAAATCTAGGAAACTTTATTCACATAGTCATGTTTACTTTCCAATGTGATGACAAGACAATAAACATGATCAAGTATGTGAAAAGGGTTTAAGATGAATTTATAAATCAATTAGACAAGCAATTGATAAAGTGAGCCAAAACATACACAAATGAATGAAAAATACTTCGTTTCTTTATTGATGTTGAATAAAATAGATTAGATTGAAATGGAGTTTTATTTAGGGCATAAAACCTAACAAACTCCCACTTGCACTAATATAAAACTAATTAGTACATATCAATTAATCCTAAATTCGACGGTGCTTTTCAAAGGTCATCACGCCAAGACTTTGGTAAATGGATCGGCTAGGTTGTCCTCTGTGTCAACTTTCTCAACTAGTACGTCCCCTCTTGCCACGTATTCTCCGATAATGTGATACTTCCTTTCAATGTGTTTGCTTCTCTTGTGGCTTCGAGGTTCTTTACTCGTTTGCTATTGCTCCATTGTTATCACGAGTAGTACCGCAGGCTTTTCCATTCCAGGGAACAACTCCTATGCTTTGGTGAAGAACTTTCTTAGCCGGACAAGTTCTTTTGCGGCTTCTACGTCGCTATGTATTCGGCTTCCATAGTTGAGTCCGATATTGCGGTTTGTTTAGCACTTCTCCAAACCACCGCTCCACCCCCAAGAGTAAACACCATCCTGCATGTTGATTTCCGTCTTCAAGACTTGCCCGGAAATCCGAATCGGTGTAGCCTATGGGATTTAAAGCACCACCCTTGAAGACTAACACAAGATTCCTTGTACTCTTTAAGTATTTCGCAATATACTTAATCGCATTCCAATGTTCTTGTCCCGGATTAGACCGATACCGCTCACGATTCCAACGGCATAACGTATGTCGTGTCTAGTGCATAACATTGCATACATTAGACTTCCAACCGCAGAGGCATAGGGAATTTTTGCCATGTCCTCTATCTCTTGAGGATCGGTGGATCGTTCCTTAGATAGACGAATACCATATCTAGAAGGCATGTTTGCCCCATTGGTGTTGCTCATGGAGAATCTCTCTAAGACTTTGTCTATGTAGGTCGTTTGAGAGAGAGCAAGAGATCCGTTCTTCCTTTTCTTATAATCCGAATACCAAGAACATAGGCCGCTTCACCCAAATCTTTCATATCGAATTGAGTGTTGAGCCATTCCTTAATGCGAGTCATTTTCTTGACATTGTTTCCAATGATCAAAATGTCATCAACATAAAGGACCGGGAATACTACTATTTGGTCTTCCTTGAGTTGGTAAACACAAGGTTCATCTTCATTCTGAAGAAAGCCGTAGGTTTTGATGATTTCATCAAACCTCTTGTTCCATGAGCGAGAAGCTTGCTTGAGTCCATAGATAGACCTGTTTAACTTGCAAACTTTCTTTTCTTGCCCCGGTGAAGAACATAACCTTCTCGGTTGCTCCATATAGATGGTTTCTTCAAGTACCCCATTAAGGAAGGCGGTCTTGACATCCATTTGCCGCATTTCATAATCGAAAGCGAACGGTATGGAGAGAAGAATTCGGATGGATTTGAGCATGGCAACAGACTAAAAGTTTCCTCATAGTCCACGCCTTCTCTTTGGGTATAACCCTTGGCTACAAGTCTAGCTTTGAAAGTTTCAACTTCGCCTCCAGCTCCTCTTTTCTTCTTGTAAACCCACTTGCATCCTATCGGATGATAGTCGTCAGGTGCGTCTACATATTCCCGTACTTTGTTCTTTTTCATGGAATCCATTTACGAATCCATTCCGCCGACCATCGTTTCCGTTGCGGACTAGCCATTGCCTGTTTATAGGTTAATGGATCGTCATCAATACCGTCACCTACGACCATATTGATTTCACCATCCAAGCCATAACGAGCAAGTTTTGTTGAAACCCTCCCACTACGACGAGGTACGGTTGTCTTCTGAACAGAAACTTTAGTAGTAGATTGCTCAGTTTGTTCAACTGAGGGAGTGGGATTGTCCTCTTCACGTGTGGAAGAGAACGGAACATTGGAAGGACTTATATCTGAAAGCATTTCCTCCAACACTACTTTACTTTGTGATTTGAAATTCTTAATATAGTCATCTTCAAGGAAAGTGGCATTTGTAGAAACAAACACTTTATCATCCTTGCGACTATAAAATAGTCCACCCCTAGTCTCTTTAGAATTACCGACAAACATGCAAACTTCAAGTACGTGACTCAAGTTTGCCGTCTTTCTTTCTTAAGACATGAGCGGGGCACCCCTGCATTCCGTAATGGCGTAAACTAGGTGTACGACCATTCCAAAGTTCTAAAGGTGTCTTGGGGATTGATTTAGATGGAACAACATTTAAAATGTCGGTTGCCATCCGAATTGCATATCCCTGCAGGACGTAGGTAGAGTTGAAAAACTAAGCATAGACCTAACCATTTCCAAAAGCGTGCGATTCCGTCTTTCCGCAACTCCATTTCTTTGTGGAGTCTTGTGGGGCGGTTAATTGAGATTCAATTCCAAGTTCAATTAAATGATCTTTGAACCGCATATCCATATATTCTCCACCCCTATCGGTTCGCAAGATCTTTAATGATTTACCTAATTGGTTTTGGGCCAAAGCATGAAATTCTTGAAACTTTGCAAATGTTTCGCATTTCTTATGCATAAGGTAAATATGTCCATATCTAGAGTAATCGTCAATGAAAGTGACGAAGTACTCATAACCACCTCGGGCTTTGACATTCAAAGGTCCGCGTACATCGGAATGCACTAACCCTAGAGGGATTTTGGCACGCTCTCCCTTTGCGAGAAAGAACGTTTAGTCATTTTTCCTTCCAGCAGGACTCGCAAACTGGCAATTCACCTAAGACGACATTTTTCAATGGACCGTCTTTGGTTAGCCTATTGAGTCTATCAAAGCCTATATGACCTAAACGTAAATGCCATAGATATGTTTCATTATCATCATCGATCTTTTGCTTTTTGTGGTTTCTAGGTTTAGCTACTTTAAAAAGTTCGTTATGTAGGGCAAATGGTGTTTCGGTCTAAGAACATAAAGCCCCGTTCCATGGATGCAACACAAATCCGAATGTCATTTCGAGAAATGGTAGAACCGTAATCCGAAAAATCTAATTTGTATTGTTGCAATTGTAAGCATGAAACAGAAACTAAGTTTCTACTGAAATTTGGAATGTATAAGACATTGTCTAATTCCAAAATTCTGTTTTGAAACTTGAGTTTGGCTTTTCCTCTAGCTCTAACCGAAACCATTTCGCCATTACCAACTTTAAGTTTCAACTCTTCGGATTTCAAATAATTCCAATTCTCAAGCAATTGCAATGAACAACTTACATGGTTTGTAGACCCAGAATCAAGAATCCAAATGGATTTATCATTCTCTAACACACATGATTCGAAGACTAAAGCATTACTGCTTATTCGTTTGTTAATTGTTGTTCTTGCTTGTTCATTTTGTTGTGAAGTATAACTTGAGGAAGTGGAATCACTTTCTCTTATCTTCTCAACTAAGCTTGAAGTAGTAGGATTTATGGAGTTATGAACTATTTGCTCTTCAGAGTGAACAATTCCCAAATTACACGCTTCTGGAATTTAAAGTCCATCATGAGCATATGTGAAGTATTACTCTGACAAGGAGTTTATAACTTCATGTTCAATTGCTAAGATATTAACTAGGAGTGGAATGAGAAGGGGATTATAGACACTACAACACATCAATAAAACAGAAGTAAGATTTTGGTTCAAAATTCATACACAAGTTCGTAAAATAACAAATATGACATATGTTATAGAAATACTAAATCTAACATAGTTTATTTTCCAAGGTTTCCAACATAATGAAATGCAAAGGTCCCTAAGAGGCGAGAGTCAAAGATAACATTAGTTGAATAGAGTTGTCAGCTCATCTAAAATTAAACATTTTAGCAACCTTTTATTCGATCAAAATGAGAATCCAACGTTGTCCCGGTAGGCGAGAGTCAAGGTTATTCTCATTTTATGAGCTTCCACCATTGTTTCATGTTCTATGAGTTTATCTCTAAGTAGTCACCGTAGGGGAGAGTCTAAATAGAGACGAAAACTCACAAAACACTTATCAAATGAAATCTTACGGTGTTAAAAGTGTTCAACGAATAACCATCCATAGGGGGACGAAGTCTAGCGTCTCGAGGTTATATTGAATAAGTTTAACTATTGTAAGACCAACAATGGAGATCGAATATCTTTTGATTAAAAGCTCATTATTTAAAAAATATATATATGTATTTTGTATAATCATAATATTCGATATTATAATAATGAAAAATTACAAATTAAAGTTGGTTTAATTAAAATCAACTTTAATTAATTTTCAATTATTATTTAAATTTGAAAAATAAATTCAAATAAATATCGAATAAGTTCCATAATATAATAATGAAAAATTAAAAATCAAAATTGATTTAAATAAAAAATCAACTTTAATTAATTTTCAATTATTAATTAAATTCAAAAATTTGAATTTTAAATGGAACAAATTTGAAAATATCTTGTTTAAGTTGTTTTAGAAAGAATCTAAAAAATCAACTTAAATATCTTTCAAATCAAATTTAATTAAATTCAAAATTAAGTTGTAACCACTTAATTTTGTAGATATTTTAAGTTAAATATTCAAAAAAGATATTAACCTAAAAATATCTAAGATATTCCATTTTAAGTTAATATTTGAAAAATATCAACTTAAAAAATATCTAAAGAATCTTAATAACCAATTCCTAAAATTCCTCAACTTAATTTAAAATTTTGAATCAAAAGATATTCAGATTTAAGTTGGTTAGTTATGTATAACTAAATATCAACTTAAATAGGAATATTTAATGAAAAATTTAAAATAAGTTCCAGAAAGAATCTAGATGGTTATAATTCTATATTTAATTAAATACAAGAAAATACATATAGTTTAGCTTAGAATATTAAATTCTTTAAACTATGATTTTCTAAATTAATTTCAAAATAAATGAAATTAATTATGTTGCTAATTCAATTTTTAATTAGGTTAAACTAGTGTAATTAACCCTAGTACAGTCATTCAAATCAGGCAAATGGGCCTTCACAATTGGGGTAGTTTGTGTGAGGGGGTGCTGGGTTCAGTATGTCGTACCCACTTCTATGGCTCCCAACTCTCACACAAGGCCCAAAAGAGAGGAATTTAACCTTAATAAGAACAACTGTTATTAATTGAATAGGCCCAAAAGCTAAATGGGCCTAAATAAATCCTATCAATAATTATGATAATTTATTTTTGGCAACATTAACCTATATGCATCTATAATAAAATTAAACACATAGGCTCACACAGGCACACTTTGGATGGGTCCTATCATGTTGCTAGGTCATACACAGATGAAAGAAGATTGTAAATTATACCTGTTACAAATTATTATCTTGACCAAGGGAGCCATCAGATCATTAGATCTGGCAAAAGGTAACCATGGCTATTTGCAATCAAGTAATAATAGGTTTTGAAAACTTACACATAAGTTAAAACACATACTCCTGCAACAGGGGTTAATTTGGATAGTTGGAAGTAGGATTTATTTAATTTTTTTTTTTTTTTTTTTTTATAATAAATTTCGAATAAATAAATAATTAAATAAAAATTTAATATTCGAAAAAAAATAATTTCGGAATTAAAAAAAATTTCGAAAATTTAAAAAAAAATTTAAAAAATTAAACCTACTTTTTATCTTATATCTATTTAAAATTACATGATTATAAATATCTTATTTTAAATAAGGTCAAAATATCTTTTAAAATATTTATAAAATCTGACCTTAAATTTAAAAAAATATAATCAAATTTAAAAATAAGATAGGTTTTTAAGCAAAAAGATAAATACTAATTCTATTCGAATTCAAATTACACTAATATCTTGAATTAATTTAAAAATAAAATTAATTCAAAATGATAATTAGAATTGAATTAGGAATAGTATTAGTATATATACAAAACCATACAAAAATTTGGAAGTTAATTCCATGAAAAGGTATGAAAAATTGAAGAAAAAGGGAAAAAACCGAAACTGTACGGACAGTTCTGCATGATCGTAAAATTTCAAAGACAAAATTTCCGATTTTGTCAAATCTTCAAAAAATCATAACTAATTCAAATAAAATCCAAATTGAGTTCTGTAAAAGGCTAACTTGCTTAATTTTTTCCATACTATCCAATAAAAATAATTACAGAATCGAAATCACAATTATTTATCACGAAAATTTAACAAACATCAATCATTCATCAAATAACACTCAATACAACATGATACCATCCAAAGAACATACAAACAATCGTTTTAAAGTCCAAATTTCATGTAAGTAAATCAATTACCATGGCTCTGAGGCCAGTTGTTGGAAATTATTTTACCAGGATCTTAGATCTACTCACAAGTATGTTTATTAACATCCTAAATATGAATTTTCTAAAACGATAAATTAAACACATATAAAGTTTAAGAAACCTTACATTGGGTGCAGCGGAATTATAATGACTCCTTCCGTTCAGATCTCTAACCCTTGATTCCTTTCTGTAGCAGAGTATTATCAAGATCTGAACCTGGATCTTCTTCTCTGAATCCTTGATGCTGAATCTCCTTTGCTGTTGATCTTTCTTCACAATCTTCCTCACTATGATTGAGGTATTGCTTGATGTGTGTGGGCACTACTCTAATCACTAAGAGAGGTTCGAAATTTTGAGGAAGAAAAGAGAGAGAGAGTGGCGGCTAGAGAAGAGAGTGGAGGCTCAGGTTTTTCTGATTCAGAAAGTGTAATTTTCCTGAAGCCTTCACTATCTATTTATAGCATTCCTTCTAGGGTTTGATTTGAATTATATGGCATTAAAATAATGAAAAAATCATTTAAAAAAGATAACATAAGTGGCCGGCCCTAGGCTAGGTGGACTGGGCCTTGATTTTTGCAATTTTGCAATTTTACCACTTTTGTATCTGATTTTCTCAAAATGCCAATTTCCTAATTCAATCATTTAAATGCCAATTCTAATTATTTAATAACTATAAATAATTATTAAATAATATTGTCATTTATCATATTTATTAATTGCACCATACAAAGTATCACAATTAACAAATATGCCCCTGTTAACTCTTTCTTTACAATTTCGCCCTTACTTAGTGAAAATATCACAAATAGACATAGTCTAATTTGTGAATTATAATTGATTAATCAAAACCAATTACATGAGTCTTACAAACAATATTATCTCAACTAGTGGGGGGACCATGGGTCTATATAACTGAGCTTCCAATAAGTAGATCAAGAATTTAGCACTAAAATTCACTAACTTATTAATTCTTCGTTGAATCCACGCATAGAACTTAGAATTGCACTCTCAGTATATAGAATGCTCTATATGTTCCACCATATAGACACATCATTAGTTATCCATTGTTATAATCCTAATTTGATCAATGATCCTCTATATGAATGATCTACACAGTAAAGGGATTAAATTACCGTAACACCCTACTATGTATTTTATCCTTAAAACACTTGACCCCGTATAAATGATATTTCAGCTTATGTGAAATGAGATCTCCACCATTTATTTTCGTTTGGTCAAGCTCGAAGGAAATCATCCTTTGCTTACTATTTGCCAGATAGAAGCTATAGATTCCATGTTTATGCTAGCGCTCCCACTCAATTGCACTACCGTGTTCCCAAAATGTACGTATCACCCTGACCTAAAAGTAGGCTTAACTAACAAATCAAAGAACACGAATAGCCTTTCAAGATTGAGCCTAATCATAACAGGATTAAGATCATTTGATCTAGGATCAACTTGGCGATATTGACTTGAATAGATTTTACGGTAACTTTAATTAAATCTAATTCAAAGTTCAATATCGGTCCCTTCCGATGCATACTCCATGCATCCAACCTGAGCTTTACTTTAACCAATGTTCTGGAAAGAACATAGTATTTCTCCAAATACAAGTAAACTCTTGTTGTAGATTATCATATCAGTAAAACCCGGTTGTCCGATAAATCTAGGAAACTTTATTCACATAGTCATGTTTACTTTCCAATGTGATGACAGCACAATAAACATGATCAAGTATGTGAAAAGGGTTTAAGATGAATTTATAAATCAATTAGACAAGCAATTGATAAAGTGAGCCAAAACATACACAAATGAATGAAAAATACTTCTGTTTCTTTATTGATGTTGAATAAAATAGATTACATTGAAATGGAGTTTTATTTAGGGCATAAAACCTAACACCTAATCATAGCAGTCAACCCGAGAGGGGTCCCTAACCCTGCGCCTAGGTTGACTCCGAAAACTCTGGAATGGAAGTTCGAATTCCGTTAAGTCATTTTCAACTCACTACCCTATAGTTTTAACTCACTATCTTTCAGTATTCTATAAAGAAGACATGGAGCAACCAAGTCCAAGTTTGGGAGCTAAAAATACACAAATCAGCACATCGAAAGTTAACTTGGGCACCTAGGGTTTCACCTTGCACCCAGGTTGATGGCCTCAACTATGGTTTCAAATTCTGGGACCGTCTTAGTGCAAATGGGTCAAAATTTGTATTGGGACATGAACTAGACATACCACGAACATATTTGACGCATTAGAAACATATTCAGAGAATGCTCATTTTTTAGCACCCGGACACCCAGTGCATGGGCAACCCAGCGCCTAGGTTAACAATCTGCCAACCTGGACCACTTCCAAGCATCAGATCGAAAATTCGGCTCACACACCTTCTTTGTCTTCATCAAAAATGGGGAAATGTGTAATTTTGGGGAAAAACAACACATCCTGGGTGCAGAATAAGGGCCCAACACTCATGTTGACACTTGAGGCTAGCCCAACGCCCAGGTTGACATTTTGTCAACCTAAGCCACTTTCGAGAATTTTTTCCGAGAAGTATTATAGGCATATTCCCTGTTTTCAGCAAAGATTAAGATTCATCTATTTCTGGGGACCAAACGGAACTTCCAGGTGACCTAAAACTAGACCCAGCAACCAGGTTGACACCTGGCACTCGGCTCAACGCCCAAGTTGACATATTGTCAACCTGGGCCATTTCCAATCAGTTTCTCAAAAAATTATTACAAACATTTTTTTCATCATCAGAAATAATGAAGACACAAACAAACTCGGGGAGAAAACCACAATGACAAGGGCATGAAAATGGAGCCCAGTGCCCATGTTGACCATCAACCATGAACGCTGGTTTCGATCACTTAAATGCCAATTCTGCTATGAGAATTCTCTCCAAAATGGTCAAAAGCGGGGTAGGAGATCTTGTCTTCAAGTTCTAGAGCCTTGAAAATATCAAAATGACATCTCGAAAGCTCCAAAATGAGCATTCATCGCCCAGATTGACATATGGCCTGGTATGTTTGGTTCTGCTTATTTGATTCTGATTTCATCTCGGCCGTTCGTCTAGTTTTCACAATAACTGATAGCAATGAAGTCAAAACATTCAAATTCACAACTTCATATTTTCACATTTCTGACAAGGTGATTTACTTAGAAACTAGGTAGTTTCGAGTCTCCCGTTTCCGCATAACATCTCTGAGAACTGGTGACCAGCTTCGCCTGAACACAAAAATAGACTAAGTGATGTCAAAATATCACTTAGGCATCAAAAAATACATCACCAGCGTCAATGTCAACCTGGGCGCTGGATGTGAACTTGGGCGTTAGGATGTCAACCTAGGCGTTGGGTCCTGAACAACCTTCAGTAAAATAGCCATAACTCCCTCAATATATTGATCCGATTGACGCGATTCAACTTGTTTTTTGAAGCTCTTTCAATGCGCTATCAAGTCATATCTCACAACTTAATTGCAATTCTGAAGCTATCGACTCCAAAATTCATCCAAGAGAGCTACAAATTTAAGCTACAACTTACTCATTGCGGGTCCCAAAAATTGATGATTAATCTCAGAAGTTAATTTTCACTGTTAGATCATCATTTACAGTCAAAAATAGCCTAAATGTATTTTTTTCCTAATTTTTGGATTATTTTATTCACATTTAATAGGATCTCATTCACCTATAAAAGGAGAGTTCCTCTAGCTTATTTGTCATATTCAGAAAAGTAACCACGAGGTTAGAGCATCTCTCTCTAGTTTTGCTCTCTAAAAATTAGAGCATCCAGACTTAGCCATTTTTTTGTAATCCATCTCGTGAGAATAAAAACTCGAAGTATACATAGTTCTATTACTATCACGATATTGGGAGTGAACCACTATAAATTATTGTGTCTCTCATTTATACTTAACATATATCTCATTCTCGCGAATCTAGCAAGCATGTGTGGCTTAGAACTCTCTGTCCAGATTTCTGAGTCAACAAATATATATTTGAAATGAATAAAATATATTAAATTTTAAAAAAATAGAGTTCTGGCGATGTATTTTTTTTTTTTTTTAAAAAAAACTAATGTATGGTGTACTGTAGTATGATGTGAAATAAAAAATTTTGAAGGACAGAGTAGAGAAGCTGATGAGAGTGATCTAATGTAAAAATTTGATGTAAAATGAAGAAAATAGAACGTTTTTGTAATGTATTATAAAGAATAAAGTAGAGCGTTTAATGTGCATACTCAGAAGCTATAGAAAGTTATTTCTATGACTATGACTCAAACTTTGAATCTTCAATAAAAAACTATTTTTGCCCCTTTAACTTTGTCACTAAAAAATCATGCTCCCTATACTTATATGAAATTAGTATTATGCTACATTTTTTTTTATTTTTCTCAATTATCTTGCGAATGTGATATTATATTGTTTAATTTAAATTTTTACCTAAGTAAACAAAATAAAAATAAATTTTACAAAATTTTATTTTGATTTAATCTTTAATATATTTTATGTTTTAACCTTTTTTTTCTTTAGTAATCAAATTAGTTTCAAGTTTTTTTTTTTATAAGTTTAGTTTATAAATGTAATTTTTCCATTAAAATGAGATTTTCATTATAAATTAGTTTGAAATTAGTTTGATTGTACCTTTTAATAAACATTATTTACTTTTTTTATTTTTTAAGTCGCTAAACAATTACAAAAATTTAATACAAGTCTTGATTTTTTTAATTGATAAAGTTAAAGAATCATTCTTAACAATACCAATATTATGAGAGACACAATCATATAAATGACAAAATTTAAGGAGTAAAATAATTTTATTCTTTAACAAAAATTTTAATTTTTACTGACGGATAAAGTTAAGGGGGCATTTTTGACAATACTAATACTATCGGAGTACAATCATATAAGTGACAAAATTTGGGAAAAAAATAGTTTTGGATACTTTAACAATGCACCCCTAAAAGGGGTCTACCGATACACCCCTATCTATTTCGGCATATGAGAGAATTTTTGAGTCTAATTTTTTTTTCATAGTAGTCTATATTGTTGTTAATTAAAGCATCCTGCAAAATTTTAAAAGATTCAAAAAAAAAAAAAAATATTAACAAGCCAAAATGTAAGATTCTTTTAATTTATACGTTTATGAAATAGCATGTCAAATTTTTTAAATTTTTCAAAATTTTAACGAATGTCTTAAATAACTATAACCTAGACACCATGACAAGAAATTGATATTATCTCAAATACCAAAATAGATAGGGGTGCACTAAAATTTTATTATTGTATGTTTGCCAACTTAAAGTCTGGTCTGACTGTAAGCTGATGTTTTACACAATAGGGAGCTTTGTTTTAGAGACTCTGGCACTGTGATTGGTGCTATCAAAATCTATTGTTGGTTCATCCATTGTATTAATTTCTGACATACTTGGAGAGGCGCTAATGGAGCAGCTCATTTTAATTTCATGAAATTTTTACACCAAAAATATAAAATGGAATTTTTATTACACAAATACTTACATATATACCATAACATTTTTATCTTTTCTCTTTATTTTCTTACATATATACCACATGCACACTCCCTCATGCATATGAGAGTGCATCTCTCTCATCCCTCTTCAATCAACCATCAATCACTTTCCTCTCTTTTTTTTTTTTTCATTTTTTCTTTTGATTTTTCATTTTTTTTTAGTTTTTTTTTTTAAAATATCTTGTAATCTCCATTGATGACTTATATCAATCATACCTTACATCATTTCCCTCTCTTTTTCTCTTTTTTTTTATTATTATTTTCAATTTCTTTTCAGTTTTTTTTTTTTAAAAAAAAAATAAAACCTCCATAGCTGAACTCTTCTCCTTCCCCTGTGCCAAAGAAAAGTTCTAAAATGGGATTGAAATCTGTAGCTAATAGGAATAAGGGCAAACGTCGTGTTGTTCAAGACGATGACTCTGATTTTGCTCCTCAATTGTCGAAACGTGAGCGAGCTCCTCCTAAAAAGAATCAAAGGTTGCTGCCCATGAAAAAATTTCTCATGCTCCTACTCAAAAAAATGATTAGGATGGTGCTCCTCTTCGATCGCAGGTTTGTTTTCGGTTTCTTTTTGGTTTTCCCCCATTTTTGAAATTTTTTCATATTCAACTTTTGTGGGTTTTGTGTTTATTGATTTCTCATTTTGTAATAGTTTTTTCATAGTTTTAACCCTAAACCCTAAACCCTAAACCCTAAACCCTAAACCCTAAACACCTTTTGTATGTATTTTTTTTAATATGTTTTTTATCTAGTTATTTCCTGTCCATTTTTATATCATCAATAGGTAACAATAAGATTTATCATGGATGTTGATGTTCAAAGAGTTTTTCCTGTATTTAAGTTTGTATACAGTTGTTTTGTAGTTTTATTATAGTTTTGCTACTTGCATATGTTATTTCATTATAAAACTAATATGCAACTATTTGCACAAAACTTACTATGTATAACTACTATTTCTTAGTCCCCGTCAAATTAAATTCCTGCAAAATATATAAACTATCATAAAACGATAATGCAACTATAAGGCAACCAAAACAAAAAAATAAACAGACTTATATGTAACTGGTTGTACCTTAATTCGAATTTACTCTTCTTATTGTGTTTTTAAAAAAATATATTTATATTGGAAACCAGTAATCAATCAAAATGCAACTGTATATAACGTAAATGTATTATTCATGAGGTTTTTTAAAAAAATTTCACATCATACATTGTTTTGGATTTGGTGGGAGCTCCAGATCTGTTTGTTACAAATCAACATTTCATGAATCTGGATTTCGATATTAGGGGAAGTTGTTTTGATCGAATAAAACAGAAAACAAATGTGTAATTTCAGTTTCTTCACAGTTTTTCTAAATTTTTTTTTCGTCATTTTCTGTTTAGATCATTGCAGGTCTTCTTTTCCAGTTGATTTCGCTAGAATTAATGGTTGTATTTTCCTTGTTTTGGTTTCATTTTGGTTGTTTTGCGGTTTTGAAACGATCGAGGTATGTTTATCTTCATCGTTCGCTCTGTACAGCTGAAGGCATAGTGCATGTGATATTTTTATAAATATTTGTATGTGGACTGTATAAATATTTAATGGGCCGGCCCATAGTATTTTTGTAATTTTTTTTCCTGTTTTGTATTTTTCTGTTTTTTTTTCCCTAATTTCATTGTAATCTAAAATAAAAATAAAAATAAAATAATCGTCCTTTAAAGTATTAAGTTTTTATTATAGTTGTTGGAATAATTAGAAGAAAAAAAAGCATACAACAGTAGTAACTATTAGAACATATTTTCTCTAATAGAAGAGAGAACTAATAAAAGGTCAGATATCACTCTTGCTCCTGTCAACCTACGATAGGTGTTTAACCAGGTATTCCAAACCCTGACATGCTCTGATGAGCAACGATTATTGTCATCATTCATTCCAACAATAACATTTTCTAAACATGATTTTAATTTATTATTCTACTCTTGATCTTTATTTCTACAGAATAATAATAACAATAACAACAATACTAATAATAGTAATATCCTTGCAAATCCTTTGAATTGAAATGTAATACGGATAGAGTAATGATATGCGTGTCATCATCTTACATCAAGTAATCACAATCTCTGATAAATAAAATGTTCAATTACCTTCCCCTTTTCTCTTCCTCCATTTTTGCCTTTATCAAGGAATACATAGCCACACCAGCTATTGCTATGGCAGTACCAATACCAGTCTGCGTGGAGATCTTGTTGCCTGCCATTGTTACCAAATCATGTAATATAATCATATTGATCAATATCAAAGTCAGATATACATAAACTAATAAGTAATAAAAACTCAAAGAAAATGAATATGGATTCCAAATGAGAGCAGATGCTTGCTTACCGAACACTATAATGGAGAACCCAATCACGAACACTCGCTTCAACACATTTCCAACTGCATGTGTTAATGGTGCCACTCTTTCCAGGGTGTTGGTAGCAAGCTGCAATTTATTACCACATACCAAACATTATCCAATCCTATGACTGAGTTAGAATAACAAATTCATATTATTATTAACATATATACCTGATTGTATAGATGATAGAACAACCCAATCAAGAATAAGTCTGACATAAATTTGTAGAGCCCCACTTGGGCAATAGCATCTTTGAAACCATGTTGCAACAATTTGGGTCCCTCAATCTGAAATCCAATCCAATCCGATCCAATCAAACCAAATTATCATCCAAACCAGATAATGTCAATACCTTACTTAGCTTGTACATGTCTCCGAGAGAAGAAGTAGACTCACTATTAAAGCTGGTGGAATGCAAACGAAGAGGGCAATGATGGAAATATAAGCATACACATTAGTACTGTCCATTTCTGTCTGTTGAGAAGAAAATGGAAAGTAAAATTAAAACATAAACCAACTTGAATAGTAATAGCAGCCGTCACTCATGATTAGAGAAGTAACTAAATTCCATTTTGGTAGAGATCTTACCATTGCTTTCTTTGAATAGATACTTCTGTAAGTGAATGCAATGTTTGAAATCATTGCACTGACAAAGCCAGTCCAGTTGAAAGAAAGTTCAGTCAGTGATGCCATTGATACACCTAACACAAAAAAATACAGTTACAAGTCAGTTGGATGGAACATACAGAGAGAGTAAAGAACATACTTAATTTGCAGGATTGTAAAATTAGTCACTGAAATGAATTACTTTGTCTTTGATACGGTTCCTTAAAAAGAAGTTGAATTCATTACCCAAATTGATATTTAACTATAAATACAAGAAACACACCTTTTTGAGTTGTTGGGAGTTAAAAAGTGGAAGAAGTATTTATTACTTGTGGTGTAATTCAGCCACTTATACTGATGTGGCATAAACTGTCTCGTTTGTTAGGAGATCTGTTCCTAAATGGCAAGTGAGATTGATTTTGTAATTGTTCTGAGTTCTCTCTCTCTCTCTCTCTCTCTCTCTCTTTCTCTCTCTCTCTCTCTCCCTCCCTTTCTCTCTCTCTCTCTCCCTCTCTCTGTCTCTCTCTCTGTGTAATGTACTCCCTTTTGATCAAAGCAATAAAGGATTTCATTCAACTTCATTCATTGAATTCTGATTTGTGTTTTTATTGTTTGATTCAGTTTTGATGGTTAAAATCCAATTTCATCTCCTCAACTCCTCTATGTTCTTGCTGGCTTCATTGATCATTGTTCTTGAGTGTGTTGATCTATAACACAACATTCCTAAAAAGGAGTGGGAAGGGGAAGCTTGCCACGTGGACCAATCACTATGGGGATGTTTGTTATGGGGTACGAATTTTCTAAAATAGAAATATAAAACCAAACTTATGTTTGTAGTGATTTTAGTAGAAAGGTTATGTGTGTGTGGCTCTCATTTTTAGTTTATTTTCGGAGTATTCTCAAACTCTTTAAACACTCGAGTTTGAGATTGTCATAATCTCAACCCCTCTCAAATAAAGTCCATCAACTAGAAACCATACACCAAACACTCCCTATAAGTTCTTATCCTAACTCTCCTACTCTCTTCTCATTTTTCTACAAATAGAGGAAGGTAATACTTTTGTAGACAACTTCTTTCCATTCAATAATTACTCTTTTAAAATTGTAGAAAGAGAAAAAGAGCTTGATTTGGAATAAGTATTGGAGTGATTTTTGCATGTACACCCAGTGGTTCCATTCTACTTTTTGTCAGAGAAGTAATCTTTTAAGAGAAAAGAAGTGAAGACCAATATTCATTTGGAGAGAAGAACAAAGACCAACAACCAGTACAAGAACCTTCCATCTTTGGAAGTTATAGTTTCTGGGAAATTTGAACCAAAACAAAGACATATACAGCTGTATTTATATAGGAAATATTTCAGGGTTAAGAGGTTACCAATAACAACAGGAGCCAATGATAGCCATAATGACAGGGGGATTTGATAGCCCAAAACAAATTGCGAAGCAGCAGCATTAAAGAATGGCTCCAGCGCTGTTGAAAAACATAAAACAAATGTCTTAACATTTGCACACACCATCATAAATATTATAATTCTGAGTGAAAGAAACCATCACTTTAAACTTCATCCTCTCCCAAACAAAATCCTGGAGGCTCCAAATTCGTTCTTCATATTTGCAGATATGTTACTTTTAGATCAGCTATAGCTACCAATTCATCATTTGAAATTATGAAAGTACAAATTTTGTTGAAATTATGAATCAACAAATAATGATATCTGCCATAAGACATGCCATCTAACTATCTAAGCCACAACACAGCAACCATTAATGTATTGAAAAAAACACTTGCAAGCAGCCTTTTTCGACGCATCACTGGAAATGAACACAAACAAATGTCAAATGTTGTACCTTTAATTGTATGCGTGAAAGAGACGGCCACGGCTGCAAATGATACATTGGACATGACATGTCCAAGGGCGTGACAGAATGCGACCGGAGTCAATACTAACAACAGCTCCTTATCAATAGGCTGCAAATACCAAGAACAAACAAGCCAATTCAATTCAAACAACATAGTTTCTCTTTGATCGAAATAGATCATGTCAAATGCAGAAAAACTGAAACTTACTGCACGCTTAGGTAATCCAACAGTCCATGAAACGAGACAGTAAACCACTCCAACTAGGAGATGTATAACTGAGACAAAGCTACAAAGTGGGAATATCATAAGAGAAGTTGTTACGAAAAGCAGAGAAAAGAGAAGTTATTGATTTGTAATTTGTATATTACAAGAAGAAGAGAAAAGGACTTTCAATAGGAGTGAAAAAGGTTACAAGTGGTTATGGGGATAACTATCTAATTAACAGAAATGAGTCAATGAAAACCGAACTAATTAACTAACTAATGAACTGACTACATCTAATAAAATTCAGGCATTAAACTATTAATAGTTGTCAATACTAATGTGATGTACTCAAAAGTTAATGTATGGAATAAAGATAAGTCATTTTGGAAGAGTTGACTTACTATGGATATGGGAAGTAGTTATAAACCTTCTTGTTCAGTATGTTGAAGATGACATTTAAGAAGTACCTGAAATGAAAACACATTAGTGATTAGAGACAATTCAGCTACCAAAATGGTTTAATGATCAGTGAATGGAATAAGTAAGGTTATCTTGAAGTGAATAAAATAGGAAATATAATAGATTCTTACCACATGAAAAAGAAAAAGCCAGTGATGAGGAAAGGAAATCTCTCTCCAAAGCTCTTAGGCCTGCATTGGATGGAATGTGAACAATTTAGGACATTATGATTAGGCTGCCAAGTTTGTCCAGCATCAGCTGGGGGTTTAGTAAACGGTTACCAATTCTATATTGGAAAATGCTAAAAGATACCAGTAATAACTAGTATTATGCTATTGGTCACATATTTTTAATTTAGTAATATTGTTAAGTATTCACAACACTAGCAGCTAAAAGCAGTACTCTAAACATTAACAGGATCGTGATGAGCAGCAATTCTCCCAAATTTAATGTCCATAATTAATATTTATTTATTTGAGGGGATGAGAGTCATACTTGTCGGAAACTTCACGACCGTCGGCACCGGCAGCTGCGGCCGTTACAAGAGGGAATTCAGTAGAACCTCGACGTCTCAGACGTTGATTCAATGCCAAAAATCCCAAAAACTTGATAGACAAATTATCCGGGGGACTCTTATTCTTGCGACTTATGACATTGTCCGGCAAAGGCGAAAATGCCAAGCCTGCGACGGCTGAGGCTCTAGAGGCCACTGATCGAGACTTAAGAGCAACAGAGGTAGGTGAAATCTTAATGGGTGACAAGTAAAGCGAAGAAATTCGAGACGTACGGACGGGGGACTGAATTGGGTTGGTCGCACTCACGGAAGCCATAGTCATGGACTCAGAAAACAAAGAATGGAAAAAATAAAAGAAGAATCCTAAGTCTTAGAACAAATATATAATGGGAACCTTAAGATCAAGAATGTGACAATAAGTTTTCTTAGTTGTTTCTTTTTTACGTATGAAAGGGGAGAAAACAGAAGGTTTTTCTTTCAATGGTGGCACACCATATATAGAACGATCTGAGCCAGTTTAGAAAACATTGTTTGGAGAAGGAGAGTGTAATCAAACGAATGCTTTTTCTTTAGTTTATATATTTATTTATTTATTTATTTTTGAGAGGAAGGAGAATAGAGAGCCTTAGAATTTGTGGGTGTAGATATGGGTCATGCTCATGAGGTGGGCAATTGCCATTGTTAAAAAACAATATTCTAAATTGATTGATGACAAAATTTAACTATTTATCCATTCGTGGAACTAATTCAAAGAAAGAGAAAAAAAACAAACTATTTTATAAGTATAAATTAGTAGAAATTTAATGAAAAGTGCTACACATTTCTACACTTTTTTTATCTAGAAAATTTTAGTATTAACTACACAAAGCTAAGAAAATTAGAGAAAACTAGAATTACCTAGAAACTATATTTGTAAGCTAAGAAACTTAGAAAATTATAGAATATCTTAGAAAGTTAAATTGTAATTCAAAATAAGAAAAATCTAGAAAGCTGTAGTATCAACTCCTTATAAATACCAAGTTTGGGTTGAGGAGCTAAACCAACACCAAAAAATTAAAGTTCCAAACTATCAATAAAAGTTTACTACTTTCTCAAACAACCCTCTCTTCTAAGCCAAACTCATTTCATATACTAAATCAACAACTACTCATCAACATCACTACTTCACTACATTACCACAACAAACCATTAACCACATATCCGCCTATTCCAAATCTAAACCAATACAAATTTATTCTCAAACCATGTGGCATTTGTAAAAAAAAAAAGTCACTTGGAGAAAGACTACTAGTTTAAAGGAAAGCCATAGTGCCAAAAGTGTAAAAAATTTGGCCACACTGAAAAAACTTGTCGTTTAAAGAAATCCCATCAAGCTAATTTTTCCGAAGAGAAAAATGATGAAAGTACTCTCTTCTATGTCTGCCAAGCTGCATCAGAAGAAGAAAAAGATACTTGGTATCTTGATAGTAGTTGCAGTAACCACATGACGAAAAACGAAAGCATCTTTTGTAGTCTTGATGGATCCAAGACTAAAGTCAAAATCGGTAATGGTGACTTCATGGAAGCAGTCGGCAAAGACACCATTGCCATTGACACTAAAAAAGGCAAGAGATACATCAAGGATGTACTCTTGGTACCCAACATTGATCAAAACCTACTTAGCGTAGGTCAAATGATTGAAAAAGGGTACTCTTTGCATTTTGAAAGAGATTCTTGCACAATCTATGATAAGCAAGATAAATCCTTTCAAATTACAAAGGTAAAAATGAAAGAAAACAGATGCTTTCCCATGCAATGGAAACATGCAAGCAATGTGGCAATGCAAGCGCAAACAGATGAGTCATGGTTATGGCATAGAAGGTTTGGTCACCTCAACTTCCATGGGCTAAAGATTCTTAAGCAGAAGAATATGATGCGAGACCTCCAAACAATTAAGGAGATCAACACAGTCTGCAAATGATGCATGCTCAAGAAACAACACCGACAACCTTTTCCATCTGACAAAACTTGGAGAGCCAAAAAGCCACTGGAGCTGGTCCATAAAGATGTTTGTGGGGCAATGCGCACTCCATCAAATGACCAAAATAGGTACTTCATTCTCTTCATTGATGACTTTACTAGAATGACATGGGTTTATTTTATGCAACAAAAGTCGCAAGTTTTTGATATTTTCAAAAAATTCAAATCTCGTGTCGAAAAACAAAGCGGTCACTACATCAAGACAATTAGAAGTGATAGAGGCAAAGAATACACTTCTAATGAATTTAATAAGTTTTGTGAAGATGAAGGCATGGAGCACCAACTAACTGTTGGATACGCACCAGAACAAAACGACGTATCTGAAAGGAATAACGAGACTGTTATGGAGGCAGCAAGAGCCATGCTGCTAGAGAAAGGTCTCCCAAAACGATTTTGGGCAGAAGTAGTAAGCACTGCAGTCTACTTGCTCAATCGATGTCCAACCAAAGCCGTGCAGAATAAGACACTGATCGAAGCTTGGAGCGGACGTAAGCCATCAGCAAAGCATCTCAAAGTCTTCGGCTGCATATGCTATAGTCACATTCCAAAAGAGAAAAGAGGCAAGCTTGATGAGAAGACTGAGAAAGGAATCTTCTTAGGCGATAGTACTCAATCAAAAGGTTATCGAGTCTATAGCTTAGAAACAAACAAGCTAATAATCAGTCGAGACGTAAAATTTGACGAAGATGCTGCATACAACTGGGAGACACAAGAAGTTGAAAGAAAGACAGTCAATATTCCTCTACGGCCAAGACAAGAAACTGATCAAAATGAAGTTCTTACTAAACCAACAACACAAGAACCTGCACAAGTCATAGAATCTCTGCCAGACTCACCAGTAAGGCGAACAAGACCACTATCAGAAATCTACGAGACATGCAACTTAGTACTTATGGAGCCAGAAAGCTTTGAAGCAGCTCATAAACAAGAAGTATGGAGAAAAGCTATGAAGTAAGAGATAAAGATGATTGTGAAGAATGAGACTTGGGAGCTTGTAGATCGTCCACAAGACAAAGATACAATAGGAGTCAAGTGGGTCTATAAGACAAAGCTCAACGCAGATGGCTCTATCCAAAAACACAAAGCAAGGTTAGTTGCGAAAGGATACTCACAACAATACGGAGGTGACTACAACGAAACATTTGCTCCAGTTGCACGTCTCGATACTATTAGGGCTTTAATAGCTCTAGCCGCACTGAAGAAATGGAAGATTTTTCAACTCGATGTGAAGTTAGCATTCCTAAATGGTTATCTTGAAGAAGAAATCTATGTAGAGCAACCTCAAGGGTTGGTGGTACAAGGACAAGAAGATAAAGTTCTTAGATTGAAAAAGGCTTTATATGGCCTAAAGCAAGCTCCGTGAGCCTAGTATAACAGAATTGACAGCTACTTTACCGAGCAAGGATTTAGGAGGAGCAAGAGTGAGCCAGCTCTTTACATCAAAACTCAAGGTACGAATGATACACTAATTGTCTCTTTATGCGTTGATGATCTCATCTACACAGGCAATAATGAGAAGATGATAAAGAAGTTTAAAGAAGACATGATAAAAAATTTTGAGATGACTGACCTGGAATTAATGCACTACTTTCTCGAGATCGAAATAACTCAAAAAGAAGATGGGATCTTTATCTCACAAAAGAAGTATACAGAGACACTATTAAAGAAATTCAAAATGGAAGGATGCAAGACTGTATCAACTCCATTA
Source organism: Cannabis sativa (assembly GCF_029168945.1). Lineage (NCBI taxonomy): Eukaryota > Viridiplantae > Streptophyta > Magnoliopsida > Rosales > Cannabaceae > Cannabis > Cannabis sativa. The sequence goes on along the minus strand of NC_083608.1, from coordinate 29,506,443 downwards.
GACAACAACAAAGCTCTCAAGAAAGAATATGGCTCATCGAAAGCTGATGAATCAAAATTTTGAAGTCTAATTGGCAGCCTACTATATCTAACTGCTACAAGACCAGACATAATGTACGCAGTGTTGGGAATTATTTTACCAGGATCTTAGATCTACTCACAAGTATGTTTATTAACATCCTAAATATGAACTTTCTAAAACGATAAAATAAACACATATAAAGTTAAGAAAACCTTACATTGATGCAGCGGAATAAATGTCTCCTTCCACTCAGATCTCTAACCCTTGATTCCTTTCTGTAGCAGAGTATAATCAAGATCTGAGCCCGAATCTCCTTCTTCTTCAAGCTTTGATCCTTCACAGTCTTCCAATCTATGATTGAGTTACTGCTTACTGTGTGTGGGCACTTACTCTTTCACTAGGGTCACAAAAAAGATGAAGGAAAAGAGGGAGAGAGGTTTCGGCCAAGGTAGAGAGTGAGGGAAGGCTCAGTTTTTCTGAAGAGAGAAATTTCTGTCAGAAAGCTAATGAAAGCATGTGTTGTGAATGAGCCATCACTTTCTATTTATAGGCAACTTACTAGGTTTAGGTTAGGATTTATTTGGCATTAAAATAATGAAAATATTAATTTGAAAAAGCCTTATAAGTGGCCGGCCATATGGTGTTAATGGGCCTCACTTAATTTTGCAATTTTATCAAATTTTATCTCTATTTTCTCAAAAATGCCAATTTTCCAATTCTAACCTTTTAAATGCCAAAACTAATTATTTAATAATTAAAATACATTATTAAATAATATTGTCATTTAATTTAATTATTAATTAGACATATAAAGTCTATTAATAAATAAATAAACCTAGAAAACTCTTTTCCTTACAATTTCACCCCTGAATAGTGAAAATTCATAAAATCAGACATAGTCTAACTTTAGAATTATAATTGATCAATCACGAATCAATTAATGAGTCTTATAAGCAGAATGTTCTCAACTAGAATGGGGACCATGGATCTATATGCTGAGCTTCCAATAAGTGAACCAAATTTACCAAGTAAATTCCTACTTATTAATTCTTCGTTGAATCCACTCTTAGAACTTAGAATTGCACTCTCGTACTTATATAGAGCATATTGTATGTTTCACGATACCAATATACTATCTCATTTAACCATTGTTATAATCTTATTGTGATTTAAAGATCCTCTATATAGATGATTTACATCGAGATGGGATTTCTTTACCGTTCTCACCCCTCAATGTATTTTGCCCCTTAAAACACTTAGCTACCTGTAAATGGTGTTTAATGATCTAATAATTAGTCAGTTAAACAAGAGCTCATCCATTTACTTCTATTTGCTAAGCTCGAAGGGAATCATCACTTAACTTCTATACACCCGTAGGCTATAGATTCCATATTTATGTTCAGCACTCCCACTCAATCATACTATCATGTTCCCAAAATATACGTATCACCCTGACCCAAAAGTAGGCTTAACTAATAAATCAAAGAACATGAATAAGACTCCCGAGTTGAGCCCAAGCATATCGGGATTTAGATTCTTTTCAATCTTAAGATCAACTACCGATATTGACTTGGAAAGATATGTATAACGGTAAGTTTGTAATATCTTAACTTAGTTGCAATATCGGTCCGATCCAATGTATACTCCATACATTCGAAACTAGTATACTTTGCTAATGTCCCTGGAAAGAACATAACACTTACTCCAAGTGTAAGTACACATCATCGCCGATTATCACATTAGTGTAAATCCAATAACAACGATGAAACGAGGGACCAAAACTTTTGATTCATATGATCACAATCACATTCCACTGTGTTGACGATACTGTAATTGTGAATAAACATATAATCTGGATTTAACTGATTTTGTGTGTATGAATGTAATAAACATATTAAACATATTAAACCATTAGCATGTAAAATTCATGCAAACATCAATCACTTCAAATTTCTTATATTGATAACTAATCAGATTGTAAAGAGTTTTATTTAGGGCATAAAACCTAACAAACTCCCACTTGCACTAATATAAAACAACCGTGCAAATAGGTCAATACGATGTCTTGATCTTTAGATCAAGTGTAGTATATTTGAATCCACCCAAACTTCGGAAACAAGTTCATAAATACTCTTATGAAACATCCTTTACTATATGCTTTACTCATCGAGGGATACCGAAATCTTTCTTGTTTTAAAAGTACATCCGAATTAACGGAGGACATATCTCTCATATTTTAAAATATGTAATTGAGATAATACGGTGTAGACTTTTCTTCGGTGATATAACTTTACGGTATTTTCGAATAGACCAAGTTATAGTTCTTCTGCGGTAGAGCTTGAATTATTATACAATAATTCCTCCACCCCCAAAGTAAGCACCATCTCATATAAATCGAAATTAGATGGTGAGATACAAGGACAACTGATACACAGTTCCTTAATATCTGACATATAGATCACTTTCATAAATTCTTCTTGAATATCTTCTAATGTTCCCTATTTGATTACATCTCAGATAGCTCCCACTCAATAACAGATGTCTGGTTAAATAATACTTTTAACCTCTGATTGTTTAGAGAGTTACCTAGTTGTGACTTTTGTATTAGTCTGAAACTTTAAGTTAAGACTAAGTCATCAACATAGCAGACTAGTATTTGAAGCGAAAAATACATGCCAGAGATAAAGTAATCAAAATTAAGATACCATCAAATTTTATGAGGATTAAGAATTCTATGTTCAAGTCATTTGAATGGACTGAACTAGAGTTCTTTATCTTATTCTCATAATTCTGATAAGCTATACCTATCCATGTGAATGGTTAGATTTGCTTTTCAGTAGTGTTCTTAAGTACCTATCACAATTATCAACCTAATGAAGATGGGTATAGAACTTTAAAATTCTCCCACTCAATTAAGGTAGTGTGAAACTTTAACAAAGAACTTTCAAAGGTATCAAACTCTTACTTACAACAGTAAAATTGAAATGGAACATACAATCAAGATCAAGAATTTATATTGACAATAGCTGACTCATTATATTATTCTATGTTTAAACAAGATATGTGTTTCATAGGGAATTGTGGAATAGACTCCACCCCTAAGTATATAGAGATTATGATCCACCCCTAAAGGTTGTAAAGATCATGATTCTCTGTGTGATAGAGTTTTTGTGGAGTTGAATACTATCCAGAGTTCATTAGATATAAAAGATCGTTGAACTGCATAGTTTTCTTAACTTTTCTCCACCCCTATCAGATCATAAGATCCTTTTATTAAACAAATTCTTAATAATTGTATGAGAATTAACAATTATGATAAACATAGAAATAATTTCTAATGTTTATATAATATAACTCTATGAAGAGTTGTAAATATTATAGAATTTGTATCAATAATAAAAACACTTACACATACAAACATATAAATATAATGTGGTAATAATTGATGAAGATAGAATTAAATGAAGCTCAATCTCATAAATTGCAATAGGGAATTTCGAAAAAAAAATAAAACTTTATTAATAATAAAAAAATATTGCAATAATATGAGAGAAACAGGGATAAATATCCCTAACTAAAATTTGAAATCCAAATTGTCTTTAAACTAAAACAATTAATTCAAAAAATAAATTGAAGAGCTTCATCTTCATCTGGACGATTTCACCCTTGGTCCAGCTTGCTGATCCAACTCAATTGAGTTCAAGTAGCTTGGCCTATAAGAAGAAGAAAACAAATAAACAAAGTTTAGTCCAGAATCATAAATCCAATTGGATAATAATTCACTAAAACTCTTAAAGTTTATGAAAAGAAATACCTTGTTTCTTTGCAAGAAGTTTAGGACATTGGGGTTTCCAATGGCCTTTTTCATTGCAGTGGAAACACTTTCCTTTAAGTGTAGCATCACCGTAAGGAGCGAGTCTTTTTCATGACTTTTGTTCGCTTCTTGGTGTTCTTCCACTTCTTCTTCGATTTGGGCTTTGAAGCAGAGGCGACATTTGCTTCAGGTTTCATCGTCCCATTACCATTACCAGGATGAGGTTTACTCCCTTTCTTCTTGGGTCCTCCAATCAAATTTTCATAAGTTTGAAGGTCATTGACTAATTCATGAAAGTCAATTTCCTTCTTATTCATGACATAATTTGATGTGTATGGTAGAAATGTTTGGAGTCGGGCTATTCAAGATAAGACTAACTTGAGTAGCACCGTCCATTTCAAAGACCATGATCCCGGGCTTCTTGGAAATAACTGGACATGAGGAGGACATGATCACGCACGTTTTGATGAGGTTCCATCCGTGCGTTAATGTACTTCTTAGTCGCGTCAAAGCGTGACTGAAGTGATGCCTTACCGAATAGCTCATTTAACTTCGTCATAACTTCAGCAGCCTTCTCAGTTTTAGAAAACCGAGTTTTGAGGGTGTCAACCATGCTAGAAAGCATAAAGTATAGAGCTTTGTCATTTGCCTTCGCCAACGCTCATACTTTTCTTTCACGGCTTTGGATGCATTATCCCTGTGCACTTCGGGTGACGGCTCAGTTAAAACAAACAAGGCACTTTCTCCTATGAGAGCAATATTAATGTTCTCATTCCATTTATTAAAGTTAGATCCATTCAGCTTATTTTCAGTCAACAGTGATAACATGGGATTCATTTTGACAAAACAGGATACTACAAAATAATAGAAATCAACAAATAGAAATTAAATAATGGTTTAACACACAAAATCAATTCAGAAATTATAAGCACATAGCAAGTAGGAATGATATGAGAAAATACTTAAAAATTCAATCCTAAATAATTTCCAAGGTTTTCAACAAACTGATATCAGTGTCCCGTTTAGGCGAGAGTCAAAGCTACCATCCATTGAATAGAGTTGTCAGCTCATCTAAAATGTTAAACATTCTAGCAACCTTTTATTCGATCAAGATCAGAATCCAGCGTTGTCCCGTTTAGGCGAGAGTCAAGGCTATTCTATCTTATGGGCTTCTACCATTGTTTCGCAATTTGCAAGTCAAATATGGTCGCCACCATTAGGGTGATCTATACCATATAAAACACTTACAAACCACTTATCATGCGAGATTAAACGGTACGAAATTGCTAATGAACGTTCCTCCATTAGGGAGGATTACTCACTAAAACAAACGCGGTGTAAAACCCACAATGGAGATCGAATATCTTAATAATAATAAAGCTCATTGTTTAAAATGTATTTTCTTATTATTCTAATAAATAAATCTCATTAAATTCTATTTAAGAATTAAAATTCAAAAATAAGAATTTAATATAATATTTATAAAATTATACTAGATGGTGATTGAAATAAAATTAATTATTTCCATCTTAGTAATAATCTTAAATATAAATATTAAGGAAATTAATTTAAGTTGAATTAAATAAATAATTAGCAACTTAAAAATTTCCTTTGAGAATATATTTATTGAGTTCGAAAATTAAGTATAAAAACTATACAATTTTCGAAAAATAATAAAAATAGAAAAGAAATACTTCAAGCAAAAATATCACCTATCTAGATATTCTTTTGACTAGTTAATTCAATTTCTAATAATATATATATTTTAAATTCACTTATTTTAAATTAATCTATTAAATGAAAAAATCATTGACTTGAGTTGATCCAAGAATTAATTAAAAAAAAATAATTAATTTACAACTCAATCTATTTTTCAAAAAAAAAATCGAAAATATTGCATAATGCAATTTTCGAAATTGATTAATAAAATAAAGAAAAATATATATTTTGAAAATTATTTAAATTTAAGTTGAAAAATTAAATTTCAACCTAAAAATAATTTTCGATTTAATTAAGTGTCATGAAAAATCAATAATTATTTAAGTATCATGATGAAAATCAACTTAGATATTTAGATTTTTCAACTTAATTAATTGTATTAAATTCAAGAAATAAATAATTAAGTGTAGAGAAGCCTTAATTATTAATTTCTATTTAATACTAGGAAAAATATACTTAATAAAATTGTACCAAAATTAATTATTTAAATAATTAATTTCACAAAAGTATAATATTTTCCCATTTAAATATTAGGAATAATAAGTAGTCTAGAAATTACTATCTAGAAAATATCTTATTTGACTAAGTATCTTTTCAAAATTTGAAAAATATCTAATTTAAGTTATATAGAAAGAATCTAAAACTTAAATAATTTCAAATCTAGATTTAATTAAATATCACAAATTAAGTTGTAACCACTTAATTTGAAGATATCTTTTAAAGTTAATATTTGAAAAGATATTAACAAAAAAAATATCTAAGATATTCCATTTCAAGTTAATATTTGAAAAGATATTAACTTAAAAAATATCTTAAGAATCTTTAATAACTAATGCCTAAGATTCCTCAACTTGATTTAAAATTTAAATCAAATATTCAAATTTAAGTTAGTTAAGAAAAATCAGTTGATACAACTAATTTATAACTTAAATAGGAATATTTAATTAAATAAGCTCCAGAAAGAATCTTAGTTAGTTAAAATTCTATATTTAATTAAATACAAGAAAAATACAAATAGTTTATCTAGAAATAATATCTAAACTAAAAGTGTTTTTCTTAAAATTAACTTTAAAATATTAAAATGAAAATAAATTTTCATATATTTTAAAAGTTAATTATGTTGCTAATTCAATTTTATTAGGTCAAACTATTATAATTAACCTAGTACAGTTATTCAAATCGAGCAAATGGGCCTTCACAATTGGGGTAGTTCATGTGAGGGGGTCTTTGGGTTCGGTATGTCGTACCCACTTCTATGGCACCCAACTCTCACACAAGGCCCAAAAGAGAGGAATTTAACCTTAAAATGAATAAGCATTATTAATTGAATAGGTCCAATAACTAAATGGACCTAAATAAAATCTATCATGGTGTGACATTTTATTTAGCAACAACCTATATGCATCTATATAATAAAATAAACATATAGGCTCACACAGGCACACTTTGGATGGATCCTATCATGTTGCTAGGTCATACACAGATGAAAGAAGATTGTAAAATTTACCTGTTACAAATTATTTACTTGACCAAGGGAGCCATCAGATCATTAGATCTGGCAAAAAGTAACCATGGCTATTTGCAATCAAGTAATAATAGGTTTTTAAAACTTACATACAAGCTAAAAACACATACTCCTGCAACAAGGTTAGCTGGATAGTTGGAAGTAGGATTTATTTAATTTTAAATAAATAATTTCGAAAAATAAATAATTAAATAAAATATAATTAATTTCGAAAAAAATAAAAAAAATTAATTAATTTCGAAAAAAAATAAAAAAAATAAAAAAAATATTTAAAATTTCGAAATTATTTTAAAAAAAATTTAAAATTAAACCTACTATTTGAAAAATTAGGTTTCAACCAACCTAAATATCATTTCAAAATTTGCTAACTACTTTTTAAAAATTAAATGTTATTTTAAAATAAAAAATTAAATAAAAATTAGAAAAGATAAATAAAATATCTTTTCAGATTTTTAAATTTAATTTAAATAAATAAAATAACAAAATTTAAAAGTTAGCAAAATATCTTATATCTATTTAAAATTACATGATTATAAATATCTTATTTTAAATTTAAATAAGGTCAAAATATCTAAAAAGATTTAAAAATCTTAATAGATAAGATATTTTTAAAATATCTTAAAAGATAGGATATTTTTAAATATCTTAAAAGATATTTTAAATATCAAAAAATATCTGACCTTAAATTTAAAAAAAATATAATCAAATTTAAAAATAAGATAGATTTTTAAGCAAAAAGATAAATACTAGTTCTATTCAAATTCAAATTACACTAATATCTTGAATTAAATTAAAAAAAAATTAAATTAATTCAAAATGATAATTAGAATTGAATTAGGAATAGTAATAGTATATATATAAAACCATACAAAAAATTGGAAGTTAATTCCATGAAAAGGTATGAAAAATTGAAGAAAATTGAAAAAAATCGAAACTGTACGGACAGCTGCGATCGCGAAACTATCAAGGCAAAATTTCCGATTTTGTCAAATCTTCAAAAAATCATAACTAATTCAAATAAAATCCAAATTGAGTTCTGTAAAAGGCTAACTTGCTTAATTTTTTCCATACTATCCAATAAAAATAATTCTAGAACCGAAATAACAATTATTTTTCACGAAAATTTCATAATCATCAATCAATCATCAAATAACACTCAATACAACATAATACCATCCAAAGAACATACAAACAATCGTTTTAAAGTCCAAATTACATGCAAGTAAATCAATTACCATGGCTCTGAGGCCAGTTGTTGGGAATTATTTTACCAGGATCTTAGATCTACTCACAAGTATGTTTATTAACATCCTAAATATGAACTTTCTAAAACGATAAAATAAACACATATAAAGTTAAGAAAACCTTACATTGATGCAGCGGAATAAATGTCTCCTTCCACTCGCATCTCTAACCCTTGATTCCTTTACGTAGCGAGTATAATCAAGATCCGAGCCCGAATCTCCTTCTTCTTCAAGCTTTGATCCTTCACGGTCTTCCAATCTATGATTGAGGTATCACTTGCTGTGTGTGGGCACTTACTCTTTCACTAGGGTCACAAAAAAGATGAAGGAAAAGAGGGAGAGAGGTTTCGGCCAAGGTAGAGAGTGAGGGAAGGCTCAGTTTTTCTGAAGAGAGAAATTTCTGTCAGAAAGCTAATGAAAGCATGTGTTGTGAATGAGCCATCACTTTCTATTTATAGGCAACTTACTAGGTTTAGGTTAGGATTTATTTGGCATTAAAATAATGAAAATATTAATTTGAAAAAGCCTTATAAGTGGCCGGCCATATGGTGTTAATGGGCCTCACTTAATTTTGCAATTTTATCAAATTTTATCTCTATTTTCTCAAAAATGCCAATTTTCCAATTCTAACCTTTTAAATGCCAAAACTAATTATTTAATAATTAAAATACATTATTAAATAATATTGTCATTTAATTTAATTATTAATTAGACATATAAAGTCTATTAATAAATAAATAAACCTAGAAAACTCTTTTCCTTACAATTTCACCCCTGAATAGTGAAAATTCATAAAATCAGACATAGTCTAACTTTAGAATTATAATTGATCAATCACGAATCAATTAATGAGTCTTATAAGCAGAATGTTCTCAACTAGAATGGGGACCATGGATCTATATGCTGAGCTTCCAATAAGTGAACCAAATTTACCAAGTAAATTCCTACTTATTAATTCTTCGTTGAATCCACTCTTAGAACTTAGAATTGCACTCTCAGACTTATATAGAGCATATTGTATGTTTCACGATACCAATATACTATCTCATTTAACCATTGTTATAATCTTATTGTGATTTAAAGATCCTCTATATAGATGATTTACATCGAGATGGGATTTCTTTACCGTTCTCACCCCTCAATGTATTTTGCCCCTTAAAACACTTAGCTACCTGTAAATGGTGTTTAATGATCTAATAATTAGTCAGTTAAACAAGAGCTCATCCATTTACTTCTATTTGCTAAGCTCGAAGGGAATCATCACTTAACTTCTATACACCTGTAGAAGCTATAGATTCCATATTTATGTTCAGCACTCCCACTCAATCATACTATCATGTTCCCAAAATATACGTATCACCCTGACCCAAAAGTAGGCTTAACTAATAAATCAAAGAACATGAATAGCACTCCTGAGTTGAGCCCAAGCATATCAGGATTTAGATTCTTTTCAATCTTAAGATCAACTACTGATATTGACTTGGAAAGATATGTATAACGGTAAGTTTGTAATATCTTAACTTAGTTGCAATATCGGTCCAGTCCAATGTATACTCCATACATTCGAAACTAGTATACTTTGCTAATGTCCTGGAAAGAACATAACACTTACTCCAAGTGTAAGTACACATCATCGCTGATTATCACATTAGTGTAAATCCAATAACACTGATGAAACAGGGACCAAAACTTTTGATTCATATGATCACAATCACATTCCACTGTGTTGACGATACTGTAATTGTGAATAAACATATGATCTGGATTTAACTGATTTTGTGTGTATGAATGTAATAAACATATTAAACATATTAAACCATTAGCATGTAAAATTCATGCAAACATCAATCACTTCAAATTTCTTATATTGATAACTAATCAGATTGTAAAGAGTTTTATTTAGGGCATAAAACCTAACACGCAGTTAGTCTCCTATCAAGATTCATGCATGATCCAAGTCAAGTTACTATAGAGAAGCCAAGCGAATCCTCAGATACTTGCAAGGAACAAAATTCTACGGAATATGGTACAAAGTTACAAGTGACTCAAAACTTGTTGGCTACACGGATAGTGACTGGGCACGATCCATGGACAACATGAAGAGCACGTCAGGATATGCCTTCACACTTGGATCAGGAATATTTTCTTGGGCATCAAAGAAGCAAGCAACTGTTGTAATCATCAGCAGAAGCAGAGTACATTGCAGCAGCAATGACTACAAGCCAAGCTATATGCCTCAAAAGAATACTTGAAGACATGGGAGAATTACAAGAAGAAGCTACAAAGATCTATTGTGACAGCAAATCAGCTATAGCAATGGCAAAAAATCCAGTATTTCACAGTAGAACTAAGCATATAAGCATCAAGTACCATTTCATCAAGGAAGCAGAAGCAAACAAAGAAATCGAGCTCAAGCACTGCAAGATTGAAGAGCAGGTAGCCGGCATATTCACAAAGGCACTACCAAGAGGAAAGTTCGAGCTATTGCGAGACATGATCAGAGTTACCGAAATGTGTACCAAGGAGGAGTGATGAAAAGTGCTACACATTTCTACACTTTTCTTATCTAGAAAATTATAATATTAACTACACAAAGCTAAGAAAATCAGAGAAAACTAGAATTACCTAGAAACTATATTTGTAAGCTAAGAAACTTAAAAAAGAAATCTAGAATATCTTAGAAAGTTAAATTGTAATTCAAAATAAGAAAAATCTAGAAAGTTGTAGTATCAACCTTAGCTCCCTATAAATATCAAGCTTGGGTTGAGAAGCTAAAAACACCAAAAAACCAAAGTTCCAAACTATCAATAAAAGTTTACTACTTTCTCAAACAACCCTATCTTCTAAGCCAAACTCATTTCATATACTAAATCAACAACTACTCATCAACATCACTACTTCACTACATTACCACAACAAACCATTAATCACATATCCACCTATTCCAAATCTAAACCAATACAAATTTATTCTCAAACCATCAAAATTACATTATGAGAAAATTTTAAGAGTTTATTTTTTTATGGCATAAATAAATAAAGCTAAGGGTTATGGATTTTCTTGTTTTTTTTTTTATATATATTTATATAAGTTTTTTTTATGTCATATTTTTGTAAAAAAAGATGGAAATACCATATTTGTAAACAATAATAAGTTTTGCCGAAAAAGTTACCACCGTCAGAAAAGTTGCCAGAAAAGTTATCGTCGTTGGAAAAGTCACCGGAAAAGTCATTGTCCCCGAAAAAAGTTACTGAAAAAGTCACCAGAAGTAGATGTCTCAAATATAAACAAAAATAGAACCGATTATCATTGAAATATAACCGGTTCTGTAACACAAAGAATAAAAAAAGTAAAACAAAATAACTCAAACTAATTATAATTAAATTAGAACCGGTTATTACTAAAATAGAACCGGTTATATAAAATAATGAATACAAACAAGTAACATACAATAATTCAAACCGATTACAATTAAAAAATAAAGGAGAAATCATTTCCTAAAACACTGAAACATAAATTAAAAATAAAATTAGTTCTATAATAAAAAAAAAACCTCATAACACATAATACCTCATAAAACCGATTATAATTTTTTTTAAAAATAATGGAGATCAATTTCAAAAAATATTGAGGCATAAATATGAAAAGAACTAGTTCCATAACAAAATAAATAAACACAATTAATAATACACAATAACTCAAATATAATATAAAGAAACCGTTTATATTTATCAACTAGTTAAAAATTTAAGACAAAATACCAGTTCCGTAAAGCAACTAAGATAAAAACTCACACAAAAACCAATTAAATAAAATAGCTTAAGCAAAAACATTCATTCAACATGCTCCAACCCACCAAATAATTACACCCATATCATATCTACCTCAAAAATACTCATTCATTATGTCTATATAGATAGTTCTATTTTAGTTATAACCGGTTTGAGTTATTTTGTGTTATTTGATTTTATTAATTATAACATTGTTATAAAACTGGTTCATTATAACACTGTTATAGAACATATTCTATTTTAATCATAACTGCTTTAAGTTATTTTGTGTTATTTATTTTTATTCACTATGTTACAGAACCGGTTATATTTTAATTATAATCGATTTGCGTTATTTTGTGCTAATTATTTTTATTTATTATGTTATAAAATCGGTTTTACTTTTATTATATCTGAGACATTTCCTCACTTTTTTAAAAAAAAGAAATTATAACCGGTTTTATGAGGGATTATGTGTTATGAAATATTTTATTGTGAAACTAGTTTTGTTTTTAATTTATATTTCAGTGTTTTAGGAACTAATTTCTTCTTTGTTTTTAATTGTAATCGGTTTGAGTTATTGCGTGTTACTTATTTGTATTCATTATATTATATAACTGGTTTTATTTTAGTTATAACCGGTTTGAGTTATTTCATGTTATTTATTTTTATTCATTGTAACACTATTATAGAATCAGTTCTATTTTAATTATAACTGGTTTGAGTTATTTTATGTTATTTAGATTTAATTATAACCGGTTCTGTAACATAATAGAACCGGCTATATTTTTAGTTATATCTGAGATATTTTATTCTAGTAACTTTTCCAGTAACTTTGCCGGTGACGGTGACTTTTCCGGAGACTTTTCCGGCGACAGTAATTTTTCTGGCGACTTTTTTGGTGGCAGTGACTTTTTCGGCAAAACTTATTGTTGTTTTACAAATATGAAATTTCTATTTTTTTTACAAAAATATGGCATAAGGAATACCCATATAAATGTAAAAAAAAAATAGAAAAAACCCATAATCTTATAATGTTATTTATTTATGCCATAAAAAAATAAATTATACCCTCAATTCCCATATTTATGAAATTTCTCCTATAAATTATGTTAATGAATTTTGTTATGTTTTCATGAGTAAAAATTGTGTTATTTTTACCATAAAAAATAATTTTATAATATATTTAATAATTTTTAATATTGCTTTAGTGGAAAAATTACATCTCCACACATGATATAAATCTTAATATACTAAAAGTTTAATAATAATTAATATAAATAACAAACATTTATAATTTGTATTCTATTTAATTATACCCATATTATTTTAATTAAATTTGTGTAAGATTAAATTAAGAATTTACAAATATCAAAAATTTCAAAGAAAAATTACAAAAATTTATCAACACAGAAAAAATTTCATTTACAAAAATACATATTTAGTAAAAACAATAAACTATTTTCATAGTTCTTTTATAGTTTATTTATAGGAATAATTATATAAGGCACTATTTTTTGTAAAAAAAATATATTTTTACATTTAAAGATTTTTTTTTATATTTTTACGGTTTTCCATAAAAACAATACGAAAACAACAAGAAACTAAATAAAAGTAACATGACAATAATATTTAAATAACATCAAAACAACAACAAAAAATAAAATACAGATAACAAAAAATCAACAACAAATTAACAAGAGTACAACGTAAAACGACCGTATTTTCTATAAGTAAAATTGTTTAAAATTCTGTGAAACCGTATTTTTGTAATTTTTTTGTTGCTTTTGTGTATTTGTGAAATAATCCCTTATGTATAGTTGTATAATAGATGTCATGAGGTTGTTTTTCTTGTTATGTTTGGTTGTTTTATAATTTATTTATAGTTGTATTATAGATGTTATGAGGTTATTTTTCTTGTTATGTTTGGTTATTTTATAGTTTATTTGTAGCTGATTTATAGTCATCGTGAGGTTTATTTCTCGTTGTTTTCTTATTTTTTGCTGATCAAAGTGTATTTTTGTAATTTTAAAATTTTATAAGTGTATTTTTATAAATAAAAATTTTAGGCCGAAAAATTATAAATAAAATATGTGTAACATACTAATAAGTGAGTGTATGACAAGTTATCATGATTTTGTAACATAAGAAAGGTTACAAATTTGAAATGAATTGGTAACCTCTGATTCACATTTGATAAAGATACAATTAGGGTGGGGTCAAGACTAAATTGTTGGGGGTATTACACAATACAAAAATTATTTATAAGGGTGTGTGTTTGCTTGTAAGTGTTTAATTACTAGTTACTATGTAACACCTTAACTAGCATAGGCGTATTAACGTGATTTTAAACATACTATGTAGCTCGTTGCTAATCAACGAGATTAATGAAAATCATGATTAATTAAAATTTTGCTATTTAATTAAAACTTATAATATTACATACAAAATATTTTGGGATCCCGTTTACAAAATACTTTACAAAAGTTTGCTAGTCATTTACAAAATATTTGTCGCCCAACGACTAACAACAAAAGCCCTGATGTCCCGAGGATCGTACGCTCCAGGCCTAACCGCCCCGACATGTACAATCTTCATCTGCTCGTCCTCACGGTTCCTCGGCCTTAGCTTTTCCCTTACCTACACATAAACATAGCACTGTGAGTCGACAGACTCAGTAAGAAAAGCATAAATCATATAACATACATATATCCTGGATTATGATCAAACGCCCATAACCCTAATCCCCGTGTCCCACACGGTACTGAGTCTCGAACGTTTGTACGATGGTACTTTTGACATAGTAACAGCCTATACTCGGTACGCTAGTCATACTCTAGTCGTACCGATGTGATACTGTATCAGCCTATACTTGGTACGCTAGTCATACTCTAGCCGTACCGATGTGATCCTGTCAAATAGTACGGTACTATCGACCATAATATCTGCCTATACTCGGTACGCTAGTCATACTCTAGTCGTACCGATGTGATACTCTCAGATAGCGCGAAAGCCAACATACATATCTAATGCATTCTAACAGGCTTCCTAACATGCACGCTAAACATGTAAATACATATGCATACTGTTATACTAATCTTACCTCGATTCTGAATTCAGGTGTGCTGGTCAACCTGAGTGGAACAATCTGCTTGGCGAATTACAGGCTCTTAAATCACATCAATCACAACACTGATAAGCGATACGCTAAATCACTTCCCGGGGACTTAAACTTGAAACTAAAAGTTTCCCTATCGATAACTAACATGGCAATACCCTAAATAACACAAAAATAGGAAAAATTAGGGTTCCCAAATTTTCCCCAACCGAAATTCCAGTTCTGGGAGGAAATCCTGGAAGCCAACCGGAATTCTGGTTCCTACAGGCCTCTCTGAACTGGAATTCCAATTCAGTGCAGGAAACACCAAAAAATTCATATCTTCACCAAAACAACCCCAAACCAATCCAAACTTTCTAGACCTGTTCTATACACCTTAGAGAACATTTTCAAGGCAACAAAGCAACCACCCAAGTACAGAATCAAAATTTGCCATTGATGAGTCAAGCTTGAGTTCAAAACTCCAAAGCTTGCTCAAACAACACAACAACCTCTAAAACATGCATAAACCAACATAACAAACCATAATTAAACCCCTGAACACAACAACAATCAACCACATCAACCACAGCAACCACAATCTCAAAGCATGCAAAATTTCTTTTTCCTTAAAACCCAAGAAACTAAAGAGAAGGATTCAAGAACTTACCTAGAGCTTAGGATCTCCTAATCTCTGCTGAAACAAGCTTGAAATCCACAGAAAACAATCCCACCCTAGCTGCTCTAAGGGGCCGAAAGAGAGAGAGAGAGAGAGAGAGAGAGAGAGAGAGAGAGAGAGAGAGAGAGAGAGAGAGAGAGAGAGAGAGAGAGAGAGAGAGAGAGAGAGAGAGAGACTTGAGAGTGAAAATGAAGTTATTTTTCTAACTTTTCTAATTTTTCATAAAATGAGTAAATGGATGATTTTTCCTTAATTAAACACATTGCTTCAGCCAAACTAAGCTTCAAAAATCAAATTTAAACTTAATATTAAACCCTCACTAAAGACAAAACTCAATAGGCAAAAAGACCATAACGACCTTACCTATACTAAAGAGTCATACAATTCACTTAGGGTATTTTGGGAAAACTCTAAATTTCCGACTAATCTCAACATTCCCAATGTCCAATTAAACTGCCCCGCTATACAAAAATACTAAGATGTGATTCTATTGATCCATACACCGCGTTCCATGTTGTTGGGCACCGAACATGCAAAAATATGAAATTTCTATATATGACATATAAAATGCATTCTGAATTCAAATAAATCGTCAAAAATAATTATTTTAATATCAATAAATAATTTTCATAATAAAACCATAATTATCTGCTAATTTCCAAATTTAAATTAAGCGGTCTTTACATATTAAATAGTCTTATAATTACACTATTATATTTTATAATACACTGAGGAATCAAGTCGCGCTTTGCGCTATGTTACGTGTGTGCCAAGATGGCACGATACAAGCTAGGTGATGTCCACAAGGTGGCCAAGTGGTGGTCAAGTAGTGGCACATGTTGGTGTGGATGCTGGTGACATGCTAATGCTTAGTTTGTATGGCAGTGGTATTTTCGTAAATACCTTTAATATTGTCCATATCGGGATGGGACTTGGTATTTACCATTTATTTGAGTCTACGAATACAATAGTGCAATTAGATTTGAGAAACTCTGTGATTTGGTATATGGTGATGACCATATATCTGTTGGAAATTATTTTACCAGGATCTAGATTTACTAACAAGTATGTTGGATTAACAACCTAATATGAATTCTAAAACAATAAAAATAAACACATATAAAGTTAGAAAACCTTACAGTGGGTGCAGCGGAACAATATGACTCCTTCCGTTCAGATCTCTAGCCCTTGATTCCTTTCTGTAGCAGAGCATCACCAAGATCTGAACTTGGATCTTCTTTTCTCCTTCTTTGATGCAGAATTTCTATAGTCTTACATACTATGATTGAGGTACCACTTGATGTGTGTGGGCACTACTCATCTCACAAGAATTTCGAAATTTTTCTCTCTTTTTCTCTCTTAATTTCGTGGCTTATCATCCATGCAAGAGAAGAGAACAAGGTTGCTTTATATAGGGAGAAGGGAGAGCACAACTTTCCAAATAAAACAGTTTCCTTAATTACTGTGTAATCAATTAACTGCCTTATTTAGTGTGATCCACCACTTTCCTATTTTTCCTAGGTTTTGATTAGCAATTACATGGCAATTAAAAATTGAAAATAATAATTGGGAAACTCAAACCATGTGGCCGGCCATAGGGTGATATGGGCCTCACTTGGATTTTGCAGTTTCCTCAATTTTATTTCTATTTCTCCAAAAATGCCATTTTTCCAATTCTAATCATTTAAATGCCAAAACTAATTATTTAATAACTAAAATAGATTATTAAATAATATTGTCATTTAAAATAATTATTAATTAGACATGCAAAGTCTCTCAATTAATAATTAAGCCTAGAAACCCTTTTCTTTACGATTTCATCCTTAAACTGTGAGAATTCATAAAGTAGACATAGTCTAACTTTTAGAATTATAATTGATTAATTAAAATCAATTAACTGAGTCTTACAAGAAGTATGGTCTCAACTAGTATGGGGACCATGGGTCTATATAACCGAGCTTCCAATAAGTCGAACCGAATTTACCAAGTAAATTCCCTAACTTATTAATTCCTCATTGAATCCACACTTAGAACTTAGAATTGCACTCTAAGTCATATAGAAACGCTCTATATGTTCCACGATATAGACACGTCATTAGTTATCCATTGTTATAACCCTAATGTGATCAATGATTCTCTATATAGATGATCTACATTGAAAAGGCACTACTGTTACCGCTACACCTTCAATGTATTTTATCCTTAAAACACTTAACCCTGTATAAATGATATTTCACCTAAGTGAAATGAGATCTCCACCATTTATCTTCGTTTGGTTAAGCTCGAAGGAAATCATCCTTTACTTCTATTTGCCAAATAGAAGCTATAGATTCCATATTTATGTTAGCACTCCCACTCAATTGCACTACCGTGTTCCCAAAATGTGAGTATCACCCTGACCCAAAAGTAGGCTTAACTTAACAAATCAAAGAACACGAATAACACTCTTGAGATTGAGCCTAACCATATCAGGATTGAGATCATTTGATCTAGGATCAACAGGTGATATTGAATTGAATAGATATTACGGTAAATTTTAATATATCTAATCAAAGTTCAATATCGGTCCCTTCCGATGTATACTCCATACATCCGATACTGGTAAACTTTGCTAATGTCCTGGAAAGGACATAACACTTTTCCAAGGTGTAAGAATACCTATCGCTGATTATACCATGTCAGTCTAAATCCAGTGTTCTGACAAATCAGGGAATCAACTTTTGAACATATAATTAAGATTATATTCCACTGTGCTGACAACACTATAATCTTTAACCAACTCATATGTTCTGGACTTAAAAAGAATTCATACATTATATACCTATAATCATGAAATAAATCATGTGAACCATGCAACATAAAATGTTATTTCTGATCTTTATTAATAAGTAAATCTGATTATATGAAATGAGTTTTATTTAGGGCATAAAACCCAACAATATCTACAAAGCAAAAATCATATATGTTCCTGGTAGAAGGCTAAAAGCTTAGAATTCTCTTTAAGGGGGAGTACCTGGTGTCAACTCTCCACCACCCCTGACACCTTAATGCTAGGCGAGCTACTACTGGTCAGTGAGACTAGTATGGTGGGCATATGAGGACCATGAGGGGAATCATATGTCTCCATGAGTTAGAATATTCATGGATACTATCGGGCTAACCTGATAGTGCGTCTAAGAATGTTGCCAGAGGTTAGCAGGTATGTTTCTATTGGCTTGTCGATATTCTACTTGCACGGGACATGGTCTAAACCTCCAAGAGACATTGTGGTGCGCCTTGGTGATGAGTCTCAACACGAGATGACACAGGTAGTCATTCGCAGGCTAGTTTGCATATGCGCATGAGATGGATGCACCATGTTGGAAAGAGACAGAGGTCTAACGTATGCTACTAGTTTGGTGAATTGTCTCAAGAGCTTGCCAACATGTGTAGAGGCATGGTGCCTTGAGAATTAGACCATGGACGTATGGGAGTCCTTGGGCGATGAGAGAGACTGTTCGGATGGTATCAAATGGGGCATGATTAGAAGCGTTGGCACGCCAACTTAGTGTTGGCATCTTGCCACACATGCTACCTTGGTCACGAGTGACGAGGTGAGCGATGGTGTTGGAATTTTCTTTATCATAGTGGGAACCTATAGACAGTGTGAGTATCTTGGCTAGAGAGCCTCGATGCATGGATGCACTCATAGATGCTTCCGAGCATGACTCAACGAGAGTTGTTTGAGAGACGAAAGTGTGCGAGAGGCACACGGTCGTGCAATAAATGAGCCCATTATTACTCGAATGGCTGGAAGGCTAACCTTGGCTTAGAGAAGTCAAAGTGCCAAATGGGTATTCCATTGCCTGAAAAAGTGAGATCGTGACAGTTGGTATCAGAGCTAAGTTCATCTCACTGGGAGGTGAACCTGGTTGGCCTATCCTAGAGGGGATGTAGGCGTGTGGATGATCGAGATAATTTGAATGATGGAACAAGATGTCATTGAGCTAGTTAGTCTCCTAAAGTGGATCAATAGACGGATATGGAGTTGAGATTGAGTTGCTTTTCTTTGTGGGAATGCTGGACATCCTAGAAAGGAGACAGTGATGGTTGGTTTAAATTAAGTTTAGGGATGCTAGAAAGAAAACTACCATGTGAAATTTTAGAGAGGCACAAAAAAATGCTTGAAACTCGTTGGCATAGTAGAAGATTTGATTAGGTAGTCCATACTGTATGCTTGGTACACTAGGTCGAGTTTACCTAAGTGACATCGTAAGCCGCAAGAGGCGCTTTTGTTGAAAAAGAAACTTATTGGCATGGGTGTAGAAGTATTGCAAGGGCCGTTAGATTCTTGTTAGTCACGACAGTGGTCAAGAGTTGATGACTGAGATGGTTTAAATTTGGATAGACATGGAATGATTCAGTTGCTACGTGTGTGTGTGTGTCAAGAGGGACACACATGGAGACCAAGAGGCGGATGCCGCAATCGTCAGAGGATGATCGTAGTTGGAGGCATTTGCATGTGACTTTTATTTGATCCATATGGGAAGAGCCAACACAGTCGAGTGGGATGTGTTGGCTTGTAAAAGCGCCAGTGGGCGTAAGTCACACAAAGGCATTGATAGAGATGTGGAGTTGTTGAATGAATACATCAAAGAAGCCAGCAGGGCTAAGAAGACTAAGCACAATATGGCGCTAGAGTTTAAGTAGAGGCTAGAGGGCTGTGCCAGTGAGACTTAGTAGTCATGTGAGCCTACGAAGGTCAAGAAGGGTGCTAGAGTTTTCATGAAGGCTAGAGGGTTGCATCATTGGAACTTAGTACATCGAGGGAGCCTAGAAGGGCGTGATGCTAGTGTGAATCAGTTGGATGGTTGAGTGGACAAGGCATGCATATAAAAATCAACAGGGGTGCTATATGTGATAGTTGACTCGAGAGTCACAACCTGCGGGATGCACTTTTAGATGGCGTGGTGTGCATGAAAAGTTAGGCAGTCAGACATTTGCGTGTGGGCTTGTTGTCGAGGATGCCCACAGATGAAGTGGGGGAGAGACCCTCACAGTTCACTCAGCAGACTAGATATTCAATACAAGCATCGAGATGAGTATCATGGAGATGGTTTGTTGTTCCAGAATGTAAAGCCAAGAAGACTCAGGACACAGGAAATGCTAGTTATCTAGGGTGAAAGTCAGCAGGACTCAAGTACTAAGATAACAACATGACAATGTTGGCCTAAGGTGAAAGTCAACAACTATGGTACTAAGGCAACATAGAAATATCAAGGGGCGAAGAGTCAGAATGACTGAGGCATTAGTTCAACATCTTCATCAAAGTGACATTTAGAATGGAAGGATCACATGTGAGTATGCGGTTAGCTTATGAGCTATACCTCGAGAGGTATTCCTCTAAGAGAGAAGTTCTTCCTAAGCTGAAGTGGGGGAGCCCACTAATTCATATGTTTGAAGAATCAAGATACTTGCTCATTTTTGGTGTGTGAATCTAGAGGGAAACACTACAACAGATGGGTTGTTCAGTGCGAAGACTTGCATGATTGCTGCAAGCTGTATATAGGTATTATGCATGGGTGTAGGCTGAGATCAAGACTGAGCTAGTTTGAGGCATGTTATGGGTGTGTTTTGTGTTTATGGAAACACTGGTATTGTATGGAACACTGTTAGTCGAATGGTTCAGAGAGCATATGCCGATGGGAGATAACATATTGGAATGGCTTCAAGTCTTAATAGTAAGGCTTCGTGTTATCAAGTTTGTCAAAAATTAGTGAGTCATTAAAGGATACAGGATTGATTTTAGGAGATAAAATTATATTAGGTCAATATTAAATATTTTTGGAATCAAACCTGCTGCAATAGAAATTTTGTTAGTGTTAAGTCAATATTCAAATTTTCTTTATTCATTATGTACTATATAATTTAAGTAGAAATATTGACCTCAATCTTCTTATTTAATTATAATGTGTATACATATGGTTTTGGGTTTGAAGTCGAGGACTAATATAAATTAGGAGACTAGAAAACAGACGCACTCATATGGTTGGAGTATTGTGGAGTTGTATATAAGCTGGTCTCCTTATTCGCTTTCTTAAATTTTGACATTTTCTTGTCTTATTTTAATTGTTTATGGTTCAGGAATATTAGATTACATAATTTTGAATTTTGTAAGTGAGGTTTACCAATTAACAGTTAATAAGTCGTATGAGCAGTATGAGAAAAATTAGAGAGAAAACAGAAGAAAATTAGAGCTTTTGGTATTATTATTGCTGAACTGATTTTACAGAATGGAAAAAGAACTTTATATAGCTCAATACAATCAAGAAATGGTTAGTTGAGACTAACCAATGCTGTAACAGAAATGTACAGCTGTAATGTTAATTTGTAACAAACAAAACAACCCTTAACTAACCTAATCCAAAGCTTAACTAATTTAATCCAAAACTAATCCTAAGAGCCCCCCTCAAGATGGAGTGTAGATGTTGATTAAGCCCATCTTGGATATAATGTTGGAGAAGTGAGTTGGTAAGAGCGCTTTGGTGAAAATGTCAGCAATGTTGTTTTGTGAGGAGACATGAAGTAGCTTGATCGAGCCTTGTTGGACCTTCTCTCGTATGAAGTGGCAGTCAATTTCCACATGTTTTGTGCGTTCATGGTAAACTGGATTTTCACTAATGTGATTGGCAACGGTGTTGTCACAATAAAGCAGTGTTGGAGTAGCAAGGTTGACGCCAAAATCTTTGAGGAGAGCGATGATCCAAGTGAGTTCAGAAGTGGCATTAGCCATTGCTCTATATTCTGCTTCAGCAGAAGAGTGGGAAACAGTTTGTTGTTTTTTTGATTTCCATGACACGAGAGAGTTGCCAAGGAAAAGACAATAACCAGAAATTGATTGCCTTGTGTCTTGACAAGCCCCCCAATCGGCATCCGAGAAGAAGGATACTTGAACATTGGAAGGGGAAAGGCTTGTTTCAGCATATGCTGAAATAGTAGCTGTTGTGTTGGAAGGGAAAAACAGTCCTTGGCCCGGGGTTGATTTTAGGTACTGCAAGATACGATGTGCAGCATGGAGATGTGGAACCCGTGAACAAGTTAAAAATTGACTTAGATGGTTCATGACATAGGAAATATCAGGCCTCGTAATGGTCAAGTATATGAGTTTGCCTATGAGACTTCTATAGGCTGTAGGATCTGGGAGAAGATTCCCTTTATCTTTACTTAACTTGAGGTTTGTTTCCATGGAGATAGACACTGGTTTGGCACCAATGTAGCCTGTATCTTGTAGTAATTAAAGTGTAAAAGGCCGTTGAGAGACTGAAATGCCTTTCTTTGTGCGACCAACTTCAAGACCAAGGAAAAAGCGAATAGTGCCAAGGTCTTTAAGTTTGAATTTGTCATGAAGATATGTTTTGAAGTGTGATATGGCATTGTCATTGTTGCTTGCAACCACTATGTCATCCACAGATGAGAATGGCCAAGAAGATATTGTTTGTCTTCTTTATGAACAAAGAATTGTCCGAGAGAGATTGAATGAAACCATCCGAAATAAGAGTTTGACTAAGTTTGCTAAACCATTGTCTTGAGGCTTGCTTGAGGCCATAAATGCTTTTGTTAAGTTTGCACACCGAGTTTGGAGGTGCTTTATAACCCGGAGGGATTTTCATGTATACTTCTTCATGGAGATCTCCATGAAGAAAAGCATTATTGATGTCTAATTGGTGGACATTCCAATTGTTCATGGCTGCAAGTGCTAAAAGATTTTGAGAGTGTTGAATTTAGCTACGGGAGCATAGGTTTGGGAATAGTCAATTCCATGTCTTTGAGTGTAGCTTTTGGCCACTAGACGAGCTTTAAATCTTTCAACAGCCCCACTTTCGTTATATTTAACTTTATATACCCATTTGCAATCAACGGCTTTATGTCCGGGTGGTAGCTTGGTAATGACCCAAGTGTTGTTTTTTTCAAGGGCGGTTGTTTCTTTATCCATGGCAAGAAGCCAATGTCTAAATTGAGTTACTTCCACATAGCTTTTAGGTTCAATTTCAGAGTAGGCTGCAAGTACAGTTGCTCAAAATTGAGGATGTAACTTGATATATGAGAGGAAAGGCTCAATTGGATGTGATGTAGATGAAGCATGACAAACATAGTCATTGAGATGTTTAGGTTTATGCAAAATTCTGCCGGTTTTGGTAGTTGTTGGAGGTGTTGGAGCTACTGTGATGGCAGTTTGTTTGTGAGAACCAGTAGTTCTGGTTTCGGATGTGGAAGCTGGAGTGCTATCAGTTTGTGGGGGATGTTTGGGAATGGCTTCAGCAGGAATGATAGGTACTGGTGCTTTGATGCTACCAGTAGCTGAAATGTTCCCTTGGTGATTTTCTGGTGTGAAAACCAGATTGTCAGAGCCACATTGGAGTGGTTGAGATTGTAGCTTGTGATCAATGTGATCTAGTGTGACACCAGATGAGTTGGAGCACTCGGTTACTGGTTTAAAGCCAGATGAGGTTGAGCACTCGGTAACTGGTGTGAAACCAGATGGATAAGATGACTCTTGTGTAGGTTTAGTTGTAGGTGCCTGTTGTTGGATAGGTGTAAATGCTGGAAGCACAATATCAGCAAACAATTGGTGTATTTCAGATGGAGATGTTGATGAAACCAAGGGAAAAATGGTTTCATGGAAGACAACATCTCGTGAAATATAAATTGTTTGGTTTCAATATCGAGTAGAGTATAGGCTTTCATGCCATGAGGGTAACCAATGAAGATAGAGGCCCTACTCCTAGGTGTGAATTTGTGTCTTTTGGAAGAAAGGGTGGAGCCATAGGCTAGGCACCCAAAACTTCGTAGGTGGTCATATTTAGGAGTTGTACCATGAAGAATTTGGTATGATGTTAAACCTTTGAATAATTTGGAGGGTGTTCTATTCATTAGGTATGTAGCCGTTTGGACTAGGTAAGACCAATAAACCAAGGGTAAGTTGGATTGGAATTCTAGTGCTCGGGCTATGTTGAGTATATGTTGATGTTTTCGTTCCACAACTGAATTTTGTTGTGGTCTTTCCACACAAGAGTGGTAATTAATAATGCCCTTTGAGGCAAAAAAAAGATTGTAAGTTCAATTCTTTTGCATTGTCTGAGCGAATTGCTTTAATAGACAATGAGAATTGAGTACAAACCATATTGAAAAAATTGGGAATTATATTTTGAACATCCGATTTGTTCTTAAGCATGTAGATCCAAGTGAACCTTGACTTGTCATCAACTATAGTGAGAAAATATTTATAACCTTCTATAGTAGTTATATGAAAGGGACCCCAAATGTCCATGTGAACTAAGTCGAATATGTCTTTGGAAAAATGATTATTAGAAATAAATGGCAATCGTTTTTGCTTTGCTAAATGGAAAATGTGACAATGTAAAGAGGAATTAGGATGTAAAATGTTATGTTCTTTATTGAAATAACTTGAAATACACATCGATGGATGTCCAAGGCGATTATGCCATTGGTTTACATTGTTTTTATTGAAAGAAAATGAAACAGTAGTAGCAGTAGTGGCAGTAGTGGCAGTAGTAGCAGTAGTAGCTGCTGTAGTAGGAATTTCTTGGTGAAGCAAGAACAATTTGCCATATTTTTCAGCTGTCCCAATCACCACATTCAAAGTAGGATCCTGAATAACACAACAATTTTGATGAAATAATACTGAGTTAAGAGTATTGAGCATGTAATCTGTTATAGAAAAAAGATTGAGCTGAAATTGTGGTACAAAAAGTACATTCTGCAGTTTTATTTTTGAGTTAATCTTGACAGTGCCAATGTTGTGGACAGGGAGAGATTGTCCATTTGGTAAAGACACAAATTTAGGGAATGGTATATTAGAAAATGATGAAAAACACCTGAAATTGCAACACATGTGGTGAGTGGCACCACTATCCACAATCCAAGAAGTTGAGTTTAATGTTGTACCTGCCAGATTTGATGCAGCAGGGGCTATAGCAGGTGGTTCTGCATTGGTTGTGTTGCTTAGTTGCTGGCTCAGCAGAGAAATTAATTGTTGGCATTGAGAGGATAGATCAATGTGACCCGAACTGCTATCAATGTCATTTTCTAGTTGTTGGCAGTTACAACATTGGCCTTGGCTTTGCCTTTTTCTTGCTTTCTTTTGTCCCCATAACCAGGAGGAAATCCATGGAGGAAATAGCACTTGTCAACAAGATGACCGAGTTTCCCACAATTTGAGCAAGAAGGTCTAGGTTTCTTGTTTCTTGGGGGATTGGTAGAGCTAGATGCAACAGCCAAGGTAAGAGAATCAGAATTTCCCAGTGATCTTTGACGTTCTTCTTGAACAATCATTGCAAACACTCGGGACAGATTTGGTATAGGTTCGTTAAGCAAGATTTGAGCACGAACTGAAGCATAGGATTCGTTTAAACCAGTCAAGAATTGAAGCACTTGAT
Source organism: Cannabis sativa (assembly GCF_029168945.1). NCBI lineage: Eukaryota > Viridiplantae > Streptophyta > Magnoliopsida > Rosales > Cannabaceae > Cannabis > Cannabis sativa. The sequence continues at coordinate 29,480,138 of NC_083608.1, read as the reverse complement.
TTTGGTTGTAAGAATCCAAGAAAACTTTCATTGCACCACAAGTGCAAGTGGTTATGGGTTGAAATTCTTTCAACTCATCCCAAAGGGGTTTCAATTTCGTAAAATAAGTAGAAACAGAACAGTCACCCTACTGAAGCCGAGTGAGCTGTGTTTGTAATTAAAAAATTCGAGGGCCATTGCCTTCATTGAAACGCTCAACAAGATCACTCCACATTTCAGTAGCTAAATCAAAGTACATTATACTTTGTGCAATCTCAGGTGAAACAGAATTAATCAACCAAGACATTACCATATTATTGCACCTTAACCAAGAGTTTAGATTTGTGTTACCAGGTTCGGGACGAGGAAGAGATCCGTTGATGAACGCGATCTTGTTCTTGGCCGTCAATGCCATTGTGATACCTCGTTTCCATGGCTGGTAGTTGGTTCCGTTGAGGACTGTGGTCACAAGAACCAGACTTGGGTGGTCGGCGGTGTTGAGGAAGAACGGGCTGGAATGATCATCAACAACCGATCGTGATTGGAGAGTCTGAGTTAAGTTGCCTTCAGCAATGGTGGAATTGTCATGAAGACCTTGATCTGCATTCTGAGATTGAACTCGAACAGGAGGGTTTCGACGAGGAATTGCTGAGGAAGGGGGAGCAGGCATGGAGTCGGAATTGACTTTTGCTGTGTTGTTGTCGATCGTTGATGGTGCAGTACCATCTTGGGATCGAGTGGTTGGCCGAGCCATGGAAGCTGAGGGCCTGAGTTCTTCTGATACCATATGAGAAAAAGTAGAGAGAAAACAGAGGAAAATCAGAGCTTTTGGTATTAATATTAATTTTAAAAATATTAAATCATTAGATTTTGGTTCGATAGCGAATAATAAAAGAGAAATTTGAATTTCTATGCTTAATTTAGCTACTTAATTAAAGAAAATATAAAAAAAATACTTCTTTTTACACTATATCAAAAATATGTTTATATGAAAAAAATATTTAAGTCAAATTTAAGTTTTTTTTATCATTTTTTTGCCAATTTTTTTTTTTATTTTTTTTTCAGTTGATGAACCAATCTCAGTCCATATAATGTAAACATGAGAAAATTTTTCTAATTAAATAGAAAAATTAATCATAAAAACTCAAAATTTTCTAATATTACATTGAATGGTAGTACTCATTAAAAGTGCACCTATATATATAAAAGGAATAATTACATAAGGCACAATTTTTTGTAAAATATTTACATTTTTACGTTCAAAGAATATTTTTTTACATTTTTACGGTTTTCTAAAAAATAACACGAAAACAACATAATATCAACAAGAAAACAACATAAAAGTAACATGAAAATAACATCAAAATAACAACAAAAAATAACATACATATAACAAAAAATTAACAACAAATGAACCAAATTTCAACATAAAAAGACCGTATTTTATGTAAATAAAATAAAAAAAATCGTAAAAATATTTAAAATTCCGTAAAACCGTATTTTTGTTGTTTTTATGCATTTGTGAAATTAACCCTATATAAAAAATAATATTTTCTTTTTACCAGACTTGACTCTGATAAAATTTCAAACCACGCACATGACATGATGTGGTATGAAAAAATATATAATTGGCAATCGCACTGCCAAAACACATAATAATTTGGGTATGGTGTAAGCTGTTGATAAACACCCATAACAATCTTATATTTCCAAATTGTCTCTCTTCTCCATCCCACCAAAATTTAATATTTTTATATTCCCTAAAATCTACCAAAATTAAGCTCTCACACCATTATACATGCATCCAAACCATAAACAAGAAAGATTAAAAATGACCAATAAATCATCTAGGGAGGCTGAATCTTTACAAGATCAAACACTATTAAAGCATATTTACAAATGATTGTCATTTATGAATTATGATTCTTCCTTAACGAAGAAACTTTGAGGCAAGCTAAAATCTTCTTCGCGATTCAAGACTTCAATATCCTCATCATCTGGTTTCTGACATATATAATACCAAAAAAAGAAAGGGTCAGACAAACACACCTCTCATTAGTCATTGCTACCACAAAAGGAAAAAATTGAATTATTACAACTCCATTTTGATTCCATTATATTTTGGTTACAAACTAAATATGCTTAGGATAAAAGATAGACTAAAAAACTTGCAAATTGATATTTTGTTTACTTTATCGAAGTTGCTTTAACAGCACCCAAAATAAAAACCTTCTTATATTACTAGATGAGAGGTGAGCATATTGAATGGACAAACATATTATTCAATAATGAATTTAAGGATTTCAGTGTTGGCATTCACTAACACATCTTCTTTAAGAAACAAGTTGGAGATAAGGAAAATGAGTTATATATTTTCATACCAACACTTCCAAGTTATAGAAACGATCCAGCAACTGTAGAACCTCATCAGAAGAAAACTGTCTGTTAAAGCTATTACAAGAACACATCAAAAATAAGAAAAAAGAAAAGTAAAAGTTAGAGTTTAGGTTCTTATTGTACATAGGGTCAAAGTTATGGAACAGAAGCATGAAGCAGAATTAACCTTCTCCGCAGAAACTCCATTAAACCAAAAAGAACAAAGTGGCGGTGTATGCCTGTATAGATAGAGATAATTTGTTCAGTTACAGTAATATGTTTTAATAATAAAAGGACTTGACTATGCAATATATGACATGAACATAATTAAACTTAAACTAACCAATAGGTCAACTGCACTAACTAACAACTGTTCACTATATCACAATCATTTATCTTATTGAACCGCAAAACTATCACTATTCTTACTTAGAAATTAGATGTTTCCATAAGAATAAATAGGATTTTTGCCTCTTAAATCATGACATTTGTAGAGTTTTTCCCCCTAAACTTTTCTCAGTTGCAAAAATCTCCCGAACTATGCAGATTGTTGCAAATATTCCCCTCTAGTAACATTAATCTCATTTTTTATAACAATTTGCTTATTTAGCTATAAGTTACAGGTATAATTAGTACAAGGGCTTATTCAATATAACTTTAAGCTACCCAAAATCCAGTTTATTTACATTAAACATACAAATAGTAGCTCTAAAAATGCATATACATACTCTCATTATTTATCATTAGACCCTTAATTATATATTTACTTTTTGTCTAAACTCTTGAAATGGGCTAAATTAACATTATGTTAATATTATATTAACAAATTATTTAAATAAATCACCAGAATGCAACTACAAGTAGGACATTTGCAACAATTTTATACTTTGGGGAGAATTTTTGTAATAGAAAAAAATTCAGGGGCAAAACTCTACAAAATCATAGTTTGGGAGAATAAATCCTATTTATTCTTTTAATAAAAAGTTAGATACTGACCTAGTTGGGAAGTTTCTCTAATCTTATTTCTAACATAATCCTCCAAAATACCAAGTTGAGCTAAGCAGTTTAGGATACTAAATAGTCTAATTTACAATTTGGTAAAGCTGAAACCAGATACTGATTATAACTATATACCGAAACTCATCAACATATTAGCTCAATGCAGTTTTCCTATTAATAAATTAGTTAATCAAAGCCAAAGATCTCATTCCCCAGGTTCATGACTCTTGAAATTCTCCAAAAGATATACAAGGACTTTGTGAGCTTAGTGTTCAAGAATTTAATGCCATAATAAGCTCATTTAACCCACCGAATCATTTGTGTTTACTAAATTTCTGTCCCAAACCTCATCAATTTAATCCTAACCAAACTGCACCATGAATTTTATTTACATTATAACACCCGCATAACTAGTTTGGCCAAAGAACAATAAAAATTGAAGCAGCAATTTCGTAACAAAAATAAGAAGGGGCATGCCTTGCAGCTTAATAGGAGGATAAATTTCGAGAGCTTCTAACAGTCTAAGCTCCAATTCAACCTGCGATTGCTCCTAGAAGAAAACACATAATTAATAAGAAATATATGCATACATAAACATAAATATATATGATATGATGATCACGAGAGAGAGAGAAAGACCTTTGGGAGAGAAGAAGCAGAGGAAGGGGGAGCCTTGCAAGGAGAGTGTACGGACATTCCGTCTTGTTCCTCTTCCCTTGCTTTGCCACCACTCTCCATTTCTTTATTTCATAGATACATATATATTGTGTCTATATATATAAATATGAATTCCCCCGCTAAGAAAATCACGCTCTCTTCTTTCTGCTGCTGTCAAATATTAATTTCAGACAACTCTGCAGAAATTATAACGGAAATTATTACTTTTTTACTTTTTTTTTTCTTTTCTCTTTGATTTTTCTTTGCTAGGGTTTTGAGTATCTTTTTTTTTTTTCTCTCTCTTCATCAAATGGGCTGTCGAGTTTGCATTTGGGCTGGCCATTTTGTCTGAAGCCCATGAAGATTAGGCTAGTGAGAGTGAGGCCCAGTATCATAGGTCAGTCAGTAGTTGGGTTTCAGTTTCTACAACTTCAGGATGGTCTGAGTTCTTTCTTCCCTGCTTTTCTTCTTCTTCTTCTCTCTCAAGTCAGTCATTTTGGGGGCAGAGTGGCTAAGCTGGTAAAATCACTGTGCCCCTAGAAAATGCCGAGTCTCACCAAGCTCTTTTCCATGGAAGAAATCTCCCAGCATAACACCAAGGATGACTGCTGGGTCGTTATCGATGACAAGGTACCTACTATTTCATTCATGGCTTCTCAAACCAAGTGGGCTTTGTAATGGTGTTTTGTCTTTATAGTTATTATCATGAATGGGTATGTGGGTTTTATTTTTGTTTCTTTAGATCTATTTGCTTATTTGATGTTTAATGGTTATCTTTTAACATACGTATTTTTTTTTGATATTCACATTTTCTGACTAGATTTTTGGACTCTGAGTGAATACATAAAATAAAAAAAGAACTTGCAATTACTCTAGTTATAGGCAGTTTGATCTGGGTTTGGTGTTATTAGTTTTCACCCAGTAATGTTAGCTCAAATGATCACAGCGTGATACAATTACTCTAGTTATATACTTTCATATGGCAATTGTTTTAGTTTTTTTGGGTTATGCAGGGAAACTGTTTTATAAGAAATAGTTTTCGTTATGTTTTCTTGAGAATTTCAATTTGTTGCAAGCAAGTTTGACGCCATAATATGTGAACCAAAACTCAGTTATATTACTTGTTGGAATAGTTGATTTTTAATCAAGTTTAAGCTTAACTTTTTTTTATCAGTGTTTGTTATGTTTTCTTGAGAGTTTTAGTTTGTTGCAAGCAAGTTTAAGGCCATAATATGTGGAATGGTTGATTTTTAATCATGTTTAAGCTTTAACTTATAAAAATTACATTTAAATTAAGTAGACAAAAAAACATTTTTAATATGGTTCAACATTGCCATTGCAATGTCTACGGCCTTAATAATGTATTGTAAGTTTTTCCCTGAGCTTGAAATTAAGTCTAGTCCACCACCCCCAACTGTTTATAATGAACTTTCTGAAATCATTTAAAATGTCTTAGTTTTATGCCTTACTGTCTTTAACTTTAACAGATATGATCAAAGATATTTCTTGATCCAGTGTGTACTTTGGATTCCCCTCGTATGTTGGTGTTTCACCTACTAGTGGATTCTGAGATCCATTTTAACTTGCGAAGAACTTGAATTTCTTCAAACTTTGTTGGTTATTTTGTGAAGAACTTTAATTTCTTCAACCTTTGTTGGTTATTTCCAACTAAATGTTTTCAAAGAGTTAGTTCAAGAACTTTGTGAACGTACTGCAGTTGTAGCATGTCAGAAACAGAGGAATTTTTGTTAGAAAGTTCACTTGTATTCATGAAAACCCATGAAGCGATAACCATTACAATTTAAAGGGTTTAAGGAGAAATAACCATCAGATTCTTTTTATATGATCTTGTACCACAATAACAGATCTTTTAGCAATTTTTGAAATACAGATAGTAGTAAAAAAATCAAATTGTCTATACTCTAGTTTGAGGATATGAAGTCATGAATGGAAGAGTACTCTCACAGCCTGTCAAGGAAAACATATAAAGTCAATACAACCATACAGAAAATCAAACGACATTGCCTTAGTGCAGCCACTTTGAACTCTAAACGTCAATTTTGACATAATATCTCGGTCGGGCCTACGCTAACACATGTCAATAAACTTCAAAGTGATACACTATAATGGTCGTAGATCCTTAGAATGTGATGATATTGAATGGCATCTTAGCTCTCAAACATGGCTGGGATGAATAAAAAATACAGTTAATGTGACTTCGTATGTTGGCAGTAAGCTAGGTTGGAAACTTTGATATAATTAGTGGTTTGATATAAACTTTGATCTTTGATTTAAAGACTATTTTACTTTTCTGGGAAAGCCATCTTTTTGTTTTGGTTCCATGCTATTCCATTCTAATTGTTTTATTTTCCCCTTCCTATGACTACAATTAGGTGTATGATTTGTCATCTTATTTGGATGAACACCCTGGTGGAGATGACGTAGTTCTTGCTGCAACTGGTATATTTCTCATTACTTAAATGATTGTGCTAACATCTTTACTTTTGTATAGACGTGTTCATAATTTGTCAAACTATCAACAAAAACGTTATGAATACAAATCATTCGACTGAAAGATATTGGTTTCCACTGAAGGAAAGGATGCAACTGAAGATTTTGAAGATGCTGGGCACAGCAAAACTGCAAAGGAGCTCATGCAGAGCTTTTTCATTGGTGAGCTCGACACCTCTGATATCCCAGAACCTGATATTGTCTCCACGAAGCCAACAAGAAGAGATTATGCTCAGAAGCTCATAGACTTGGCAAAGCAATATTGGGTTGTCCCCACAGCGGTTGTTGGCCTCTCTGTAGTAGTAGGATTCTTATTCTTCCGCAAGAAATGATGCTATTGAAAAGTTTATTAGTTGAGCTGATTTTGTCACAATTTTGAATAAATTTTTACGGGGGTAGGAATTTTTACTAGCAATTGATTTAATATAATGATGAAAAATATTTTGCATATTTGAGGTTGTGCCCCTAAACCTGGGATTTGTTTTACCTTTTAAGTTAAATTCTGCTATTTTCGCTGTTTGTTGCTAATATTTTACAGTGATTAACACGACCAATATCTGACTAGATTATGTCCAACTCCATTACGTCTTTCGTGCCCAATAATTCTGTTCGGTACATAACTTGATGGAATTGAACTACGTGAAGAAGGGGAAGAAAAAAAACCTTGCATTTTTAACCAATGAACAAAAGTGTGCACTAATATATGTATGTATATATTATAAATGAATGTTACGAGCAAGTAGGTTGTTTTATTTTAAGTTATTGTTTTTTTATGTATATATATAATTTATATATATTTAAGTGGTATATTGTATGTAATTTGAAGGAATAATAATTAAACTAAAAATGTTAGCTAATATATTAGAAGCAATGATAGTATAGTATAAAATTGTATATAAAGTTACTATTAAAATATATTGTTATGTAATTGTAAATAAAGAACTGTGTAAAATAATATGATTGTAAGAATAATTGATCACATAAAGGCAAATGGTGAATAAGTTTGAATTGTTTAATAAGCAAATGATACATATATTGTTATTAATAATAGATTATACATTAATTTTAATATATACACACTGACATTGGTCTAACATTCATTATTAATGTAGTATTTGTAAAGAAAACACATAGCATAGTATTATGGCAAAGGGTGGAACAATTGTTTAGAAAAATTTATTGTTTAAGTCCTGATAATTCAAAAAATAATATATGTATTTTACAAAATTTAAAAGAAACAATGTATAAAAGAATTATTAAATAAAATACTTCATTGTTTGGTGAAATACATGCTGAAACACATTTTGCATATGAATAAGAGAAGAAAAGAATACATTTAGGATGATAAAGAATTGGTGTTACTCAAACGACAGTGAAACCGTTGTGTAGAGCATATATTGTTAAAGCCTACCTCTAGAAGTGACCTTCCCATACAGAGATCAGTTAAAGGTGTTTGCTCAACAGTCTTTAGGAAAATAGTGTTCCCACAAGCTAGAGCAGGTCCAACCGAACATGAGAAGAGTAAAGTTCCTCGGAATAATCTACCCTACTACACCAATTGGCTCGTGCAACATTTGAACATGATAATTTACATACAGTTGGTCCATAGATTTATTCTACCCAACCTAGAAAAAAATGCCAAGAAAAGCATAACCAGAAAATGGCAAGTTAGAGACCTTTATTATATACTGTTTAATACAGAGTACAAGCATAGTATAACAGAAATAACAACCAAGACACTACACTTAACTAACACCAACAAACTAAAGAAACAACTAACAGATTTATTGACTAACATCCTTCCTCAAACGAAATGGAGATTTAGCCATTTAAAGTTTGCCTTTTGAGTAATTAAATCTATCTATACTTAATGATTTAGTTAAGATGTTCGCAACTTGATCAAAGGAAGAAACATAGCAAATTGAGAGATGTCTCGCTATTCTTTGGTCTCATACGAAATGAAGATCTATTTCGATGTGTTTACATCTTGCATGAAACACTGGATTAGCTGCAAGTGCAGTAGCACTTTGATTATCAACCCACAGTGGTTGAGATAGAGGAACTTGAAGTTCAAATAAAAGAGATGTGATCCATTGAACTTCTACAGCAGCATTGGCAACAAGGGCCATGAACTCACTCTCAGTGCTTGATCTAACAACAACATGTTGCTTCTTTGCTGACCAAGACACTAAGTTATCTCCTACAAACATGAGGTAGCCACCTGTGGATCTTCTATCGTCGGTGCAATTGGCCCAGTCTGCATCAGTGTATCCTTAAAGATGTAGGGTGTCACTTGGTTTGAGCCACAAGCCTTTTGTGAGAGTGCCTAATTAGTTGTTAAAAATATACTTTTATTTATTTTAAATGATAAAATAAGTTGAGTTTTAATTTATATTTTCATAATATATTTTATAAATAAAAATATTTAGTTTTGATTCAATTTATGTTTTTCTTGTAGGAATTAAAGTGTATTTTGGTTGAAAGAAAGAGAAAGGAGCAAAGTTGAAAAGAAATGAAGAAAAAAATGGCATTTTTGTTGGAGTCCAAAGCAACCCAATCCAAAAAGGTCAAGCCTAGCCCATGAAGCCCATCATCAATTTTGTCTCTTCTAAAGCATGTGATGCAATGATGATAAGTCTAGGTCATCATCAACCCTATTTTCCTCTTCCACACTCAACCTTCATCCAAAGAGTAGAAGACAAATCACAATGATAACAAAATTAATATTAATTTTATTTTTGAGTTCAAATGTCAAATTTGATATTAATATTTATTTTATAATCTCAAACTTTCATTTATTTATTTTTGGTCCTTTAATGGCTCTATAAATAGGAGCTCATTTTAGTAGTGAAGGGTGTAATTTTTAGAGTAAAGAAACTATAGCAAAATTTCTCTCCACTTTTCTTCTCATCTTTTCTCTTTAGAAATTTTATGAGAATGATTAGCATAATGGTCTAATCTTCCTTGGAAGGTTAGGGAAGATTTCATATGCAAAGTGAGATTATTTTGTATTTTTGATTCACATGTAATATTTATTTAAGTAATTACAAGTTTTTATTCCACTTTTATTTTTATGTTATTCTTCCATCTATATTACTATATATACTATTATATACTAAATATATATAAACTTAGTCATGTTCTTTCTATATATTTTTATTTAGTGATTATCATAATGGTAGCATTGCTCATTTCTATCTCTTATATTCATTTTTATTTACTTTTTGTTAAAGGATATATAGGTTTAGTCATGCTCTCTCTATGTGTCTAAAAATTAATAGAAGTAATATTAATATTCATTTCCTTCACCATCACCACCATCTCCATCTCTATCTCTTTGTCATTATTTTTACTAAAAATATATAGGATTAGTCATGTTCTTTCTATGTGCTACTATTTAGTAAAAATAATATTGATGTTTAATCTTTTATTGCATTATTGCTTGATGTATAATGTCATTTTTAGGTTCTACATAAGATTAAATTATTTCTTTTATTTTCAAGAACTTGTATACTCAAAATATAATGAACTTTAATGTTATATTATTTGTGTCAACTTTGTGAATCAAAGGTACAAAATAACTAAACAAGCATATGGATGATTCTTGAAGCCTTTCTCTCTTTGACTATTGATTGCACGTACTTTTATTTGCTTTCTAATATTTATTACCAAAACAAAAATCTTCAAACTCTTTTGGTTACTTATTTGTTACTTTTTATTAACTTTTTGTGTTTATTTTTCTACTAACGTTTTTGTACATAATTACCTCCCTGTGGAATTACCGCCCGATCTATACTACAACTACCGCTAGTGGAAGTCACATTTGGGCGTTAAATAAATTTTGGTGCCGTTGCCGGGATGTAATTTTTGAAAGCTTAGTGAAATCTACAACCAAGAGGTTAGTAATTTTTTGTTATATTTTTTTGTGTGAATATTGTCTTATGTTGTGTAAATATTTGTAAAAAAAATTACCAAGAATTCAAAGTATGCTCTAAGGTTGCGGTTTTATCCGATCTTCCTTATCAGAAATGATTTCTTGAAAAAAAAAGTATACAAAAAATATATATAATAATTGACATCTTCTTGTATCTAGTTTCACAAGTATAATTTTTTTTTTTTTTTTTTTGAAAAAAAAAGTCTATTACCTTTAATTTTTTTTTTTACTTTAATTTTTATTTAGTGTGATTTTTTATATTATCTTTTAGTTATTATTTTTTTTCATTACAGTTTTATTGGTCTTTTTCTTAGTACTCTTAGAATTTAAGTCCTCTAAAATTATAAAATACAAAAAAAAAAAAAAATTAAGTTCTAAAAATTCTTTCATAAAATACTTAGTATTTGGTACAACGGTGTAATATTGTATATGACACAAACCAACATTGTTCTGTCTAGAAAGATTGGTTCTTAAATAAGGTTCGTGTAAGTGTACCCTCCACCTTACCTAGGAACCTCGGTTTTGTCTAGGCAAGGTTGGGACGAAGCGGTACCTTGACAACCTTTTCAATTGGCCTGGAAACATTTTTGTGTTAATCATTGCAATATTGCCTTTTGTGCTATTTACTATAACAAAAACAATCTTGTTTTATCAAAAATAAGCAACTCATTTTTGCTTAGAAAGGTCTTTGGTCGGAAAAGTTAATGAACCCTTCACACTTACTTGGAAATCCCGGGGAGTTCTAGTAAGTTGTGAAGGACCATTCTAAAAACCTCCAAAGTAACCTGGGAACAAGTTGAACAAAAAAATAAAAAAAAAATATTTTTTTTTAAAAAAAAGCAAACAGGAGTGGATGAGTAACTCTTCTTCTGACAAAACCATTTCTAGTGAAACTTCATCCAATCCATCCACTACTCCTTCTCCCATTCACACGATAATCGATAATTCTTTCGCAATGAATAATAATAATGAAATACAACAGAGAACACTTAATGGTTACCTCCACCCCACCCAAACTTTCATACCACCATGTTTTATATTTCTACCTAAATGCCAAGTCTCGGTGTCATACCCGGCATTATTCAGCTTTTGTCAACTTTTCATGGAATGGAGAATGAAAATCCATATGTGCATATTAGGGAATTTGAGGAAGTTGTTTACACTTTCTATGATCGAGCAACCATCAATGATGCTGCGCGCTTAAAGATTTTCCCCTTCTCCTTGAAGGATAAAGCTAAAAGTTGGTTGTATTCTTTGAGATCTAGGTCTATTGGAACATGGGATGAAATGACCAAAATATTTTTTTATTAAATATTTCCCTGTTCATAAGACCAATAGTTTGAAAAGACAAATCTCAACATTTTCCCAAAAAGACAATGAAACGTTCTATAAAGTTTGGGAGAGATTTAAAGATCTCTTAAGTTAGTGTCCACACCACGGGTATGAGAGTTGGCGCATCGTCAGCTACTTCTATGAAGGCCTCAAAAGTCGTGAGTGCCAGTTCGTAGAAATGATGTGCAACGGTGAGTTTCTTCAAAAGGAACCCGAAGAAGCTCTTGACTTTTTCATTGAGCTTGCTGAAAAATCTCACACATGGACTGGTCCAAGTGCTGTTGAAAGCACCAACAGAAATAGATCAGTTGGGATTTACCAACTTCGGGAAGAGGACAACTTAAAGGCCCAAGTCGAAGCTTTAAAAAATCCAATTGAAAATCTTACGACTAAAGATGGCCAAAAAGGGCGCATGGTTGCCCAAGCACAAACAAGACCACTCGAACCTTGTTTCGTTTATGGAGAAAATGAGCATTTGGCTAAAGATAGCTTAGTTTACAAAGAAATAAGGGGGGTTCATGAGGAGCAATGCAATGCCTTAGGGTAATATAACAAGCCATTCTCCCATACGTATAACCCCGGTTGGAGAAACCACCCAAATTTTAGTTGGAGAGATAACTCCAACCAAGCTCAGACATCTGGAGGACAATGGAGAAATGAGAATCAAGCTCAACCACCACAGGCATATCCTACGCCTCAATACAATGCTCAACAACAAGGCAACTCCCTTGAAAGCACAATTCATGCATTCATTGAGGAACAAGCTAAAATCAATCGCCAACTAAAGGAAGATGTCCAAGAAATAAAAAGCCAATTTTCAAAATTGACTGCATCCTTGGCTATTTCTGAGAAAGGCAGACTTCCTTCCCAGCCTCAATTTAATGCACAAGGGAAAGACATGGCTAAAACCTCCACCTCTAATGATCCCATTATTAAGGGGGTTAACGCCATCACAATAAGAAGTAGTAAATCTTACGAAGATCCATCTATAAAAACCACTACTTCAAATCTAAAAGTTGTCTAACAGGGAACCGCTCAATGCTCAAGCCAAAGTATCGTTTCCCCAGGCTCTTAGACCTGTTGGGAAAATTCCTGAAAAATTGAGCTGAACTCCTTGAGCACTTGACACAAGTGAAGATTAATCATCCTTTGCTCCACTTCGTAAAACAAGTTCCAACTTATGCCAAAATCATTAAGGACTTGTGCACTGCTAAGAGAAAGCACCATGTCAAGGAGACTGCTTTCCTGACTGAACAAGTGAGTGTGGTGATCGAACAAAAGACACTGCCAAAATAAAAAGATCCTGGTTGTCCCACCATTTCATGCCAAATTGGGACTCATGAAGTCAGCCAAGCTTTGCTTAACGTTGGCGCGAGTGCGAATCTCATGCCTTACTCTGTGTATCCGCAACTTGGTCTTGGAGAAATGAAGTCAACATCTATTGCGCTACAGCTTGCTGACCGCTCCATCAAAAAGCCTCGGGGTATTGTTGAGGATGTTCTTGTTCAAATTAAGAAATTCTATTACCCCGTGGACTTTCTTGTTCTTGATACCCAATCTGTGGTAAACATGGGATAAAAAATTCCTATCATCCTTGGAAGACCATTCCTTGCCAATGCAAATGCTTTGATCAATTATCAGAATGGTCTAATAAAAATATCATTTAGAAATATGACACTTGAGGTCAACATCTCCACATTGGGAAACAACTCCAAGAGGATGATGAATGTCATCAAACATTCATGATTGACAATCTTGTTTTGGAGGAGATTCAATTGCAAAGAAGTTTTTTTAATCTTGATGAACTCTTCTCTCACTTTGAAAATAAAAATCCATGTTTTGTTGAGTTCGCTCTAGCTATTTTTGATCACTTGGACACATAAATAAGAGGGAAGAAATTTTGGAAATCCCACTTTGAAGCGCTACCTCGTGAGAGGGAAACACTAAAATATTCTGTTGAAGAAACTCCTAATGTTCAATTGAACCAACTTTCGGAGGGTTTGAAACACATTTTTCTAGGAAATGGCAAAACCTTTCCAGTTATCATCTCGTCCAACCTTCAACCTTCTCAAGAATTGTAGTTACTCGAGTTACTGCAAAAATAAAAACTTGAAATAGGTTGGACGCTTGCCATTAAAAACATCATATAAAAACCAGCATTGCCAAAAAATGACCGAATGTCTTTGACAGTCTTAGGGGTAGGAAGTTTAGAGATGAGGTCAATTTTAGATTGATCAACCTAAATTCCTCTTTCAGAAACAATGTGGCCTAAGACAATGCCGGAGGATACCATGAAATGGCACTTTTCCCAATTAAGCACAAGATCTTTCTCGATGCATCATTTTAAAACGGCTTCAAGATGGAGAAGGCATGCGTCAAAAGATTTTCTAAAAACAGTTATGTCATCCATGAAAACTTCCATGGTTTGTTCAATCATGTCACTAAAAATGCTCATCATGCATCTTTGGAAAGTGGCTGGTGCATTACACATTCTAAATTGCATATGCCGGAAAGCATATGTGCCAAAAGGACAAGTGAAAGTAGTCTTTTCTTGGTCCTCTAATGCCATCTCAATTTGATAGTAACTTGAATAACCATCAAAAAAGCAATAGAATGGATGACCAGTGATGTGCTCAAGAATTTGATCAATGAATGGGAGCAGAAAATGATCTTTACGGGAGGCGGCATTCAATTTTTGATAATCAATGCACATGCGCCAACCCGTCACAGTTCTTGTGGGAACAAGGGCCCTTTTTTTAATTTTGGACAATGGTAACACCCGATTTCTTTGGCACTACTTGAACTAGTTTGACCTATTTACTGTCGGCCCCTGGATAAATGATAGCCGCATCAAGAAGTTTTAGTACTTCATTTTTCACCACTTCTTTCATCGATGGGTTCAGTCTTCTTTAAGGGTCTCTTCGTGGGATAGCCTCATCTTCCAGATTAATTTGATGGGTGCAAACTCGAGGGCTAATTCCTTTGATATCGATAAGCCTCCAACCTATTGTAAGTTTGTATTTTCGCAGTAACTCGAGTAACTACAATTCTTGAGAAGGTTGAAGGTTGAACGAGATGATAACTGGAAAGGTTTCGTCATCTCCCAGAAAAACATGTTTCAAACCCTCTAGAAGTTGGTTTAATTGAACATTAGGAGTTTCTTCAGCAGAAGATTTTAGCGTTTCCCTCTCACGAGGTAGCGCTTCAAAGTGGGGTTTCCAAAATTTCTTCCCTCTATTTTGTGTGTCTAAGTGATCAAAAATAGCTAGAGCAGCTTAACAAAACTAGGATTTCATTTTCAAAGTGAGAGAGGAGTTCATCAAGATTATCATAACTTCTTTGCAATTGAATTTCCTCCGAAACAAGATTGTCAATCATGAATGTTTGATGACATTCATCATCCTCTTGGAGTTGCTTCCCAATGTGGAAGATGTTGACCTCAAGTGTCATATTTCCAAATAATAATTTCATTAGAGCATTCCGACAATTGATCAAAGTATTTGCAGTGGCAAGGAATGGTCTTCCAAGGATGATAGGAATTTTTGATTCCATGTTTACCACAGATTGGGTATCAAGAATAAGAAAGTCCACAGGGTAATAGAATTTCTCAATTTGAACAAGAACATCCTCAACAATACCCTGAGGCTTTTTGATGGAGTGGTCAGCAAGCTATAGCACAACAGATGTTGGCTTCATTTCTCCAAGACCAAGTTGCGAATACACAGAGTAAGACATGAGATTCACACTCGCGCCAAGGTTAAGCAAAGCTTGGCTGACTTCATGAGTCCCACTTTGGCATGAAATGGTGGGACAACCAGGATCTTTGTATTTTGGCGGTGTCTTTTGTTCGATTACCGCACTGACTTGTTCAGTCAACAAAGCAGTCTTCTTGACATGATGCTTTCTCTTACCAGTGCACAAGGCCTTGATGATTTTGGCATAAGCTCAAACTTGTTTTATGACGTGGAGCAAAGGAAGATTAATCTTCACTTGTGTCTAGTGCTCAAGGAGTTCAGCTCGATTTTTAAGAATTTTCCCAACAAGTCTAAGAGCCTGGGGAAACGGTATTTTGGCTTGAGCATTGAGTGGTGCACTGTCAGGAACAACTTTTAGATTTGAAGTAGTGGTTTTGATAGATGGATCTTCCAAAGATTTACCACTTCTTGTTGTGATGGCGTTAACCCCCTTAACAATGGGATCATTAGAGTTGGAGGTTTCAGCCATTTGTTGCCCTTGTGCATTAAATTGAGGCTGGGAAGGAAGTCTACTTTTCTCGAAAATAGCCAAGGATGCGGTCAATTTTGAAAATTGGCTTTTTATTTCTTGGACATCTTCCCTTAATTGGCGATTGATTTTTGCTTGTTCCTCAATGAATGCATGAATGGTGCTTTCAAGGGAGTTCCCTTTTGTTGAGAATTGTATTTAGGCGTAGGATATGCCTGTGGAGGTTGAGCTTGATTCTCATTTCTCCATTGTCCTCCAGATGTCTGAGCTTGGTTGGAGTTATCTCTCCAACTGAAATTTGGGTCGTTTCTCCAACCGGGGTTATACATATGGGAGAATGGCTTGTTATATTGCCCTAAGGCATTGCGTTGCTCCTCATGAACCCCCCTCATTTCTTTGTAAACTAAGAAATCTTTAGCCAAATGCGCATTTTCTTCACAAATGAAACAAGGTTCGAGTGGTCTTGTTTGTGCTTGGGCAACCATGCGCCCTTTTTGGCCATCTTTATTCGTAAGGTTTTCAATTGGCTTTTTTAAAGCTTCGACATGGGCCTTTAAGTTGTCCTCTTCCCAAAGTTGGTAAATCCCAGTTGGTCGATTTCTGTTGGTGCTTTCAGCAGCACTTGGACCAGTCCATGTGTGAAATTTTTCAGCAAGCTCAATGAGAAACTCAAGAGCTTTTTCAGGTTCCTTTTGAAGGAACTCACCATTGCACATCATTTCTACGAACTGGCGCTCACGACTTGTGAGGCCTTCATTGAAGTAGCTGACAATGCGCCAACTCTCGTACCCGTGGTGTGGACACTAACTTAAGAGATCTTTAAATCTCTCCCAAATTTGATAGAACGTTTCATTGTCTTTTTGGGAAAATATTGAGATTTGTCTTTTCAAACTGTTGGTCTTATGGACAGGGAAATATTTAATAAAAAATATTTTGGTCATTTCATCCCATGTTCCAATAGACCTATATCTCAAAGAATACAACTAACCTTTAGCTTCATCATTGAAGGAGAAGGGGAAAAACTTTAAGCGTCCAGCATCATTGATGGTTGCTTGATCACAAAAAGTGTCAACAACTTCCTCAAATTCCCTAATATGCACATATGGATTTTCATTCTCCATTCTATGAAAAGTTGGCAAAAGCTGGATAATGCCAGGTTTGACATCGAGACTTGGCATATTAGGTGGAAATATAAAGCATGATGGTATGAAAGTTTGGGTGGGGTGGAGGTAATCATTAAGTGTTCTCTGCTGTATTTCATTATTATTATTCATTGCGTAAGGATTACCGATTATCGTGTGAACAAGAGAAGGAGTAGTGGATGGATTGGATGAAGTTTCACTAGAAATGGTTTCATCAGAAGAAGAGTTACTCATCCACTCTTCTTTGCTTTTTTTTTTTATTATTTTTTTTTCAACTTGTGCCCAGGTTACTTTGGAGGTTTTTAGAATGGTCATTCACAACTTACTAGAACTCCCCGGGGTTGCCAGGTAAGTGTGAAGGTTTCACTAACCTTTTCGACCAAAGACCTTTCTAAGCAAAAATGAGTTGCTTATTTTTGATAGAACAAGGTTGTTTTTGTTATAGTAAATAGCACAAAAATGCAATATTGCAATGATTAACACAAAATATTCCCAGGCCAATTGGAAAGGTTGCCAAGGTACCGTTTCGTCCCAACCTTGCCTATACAGAACCGAGATTCCCAGGTAAGGTAGAGGGTACACTAACACAAACCTTATTTAAAAACTATTTTTTCTAGATAGAACAATATTGGTTTGTGTCATATACAATATTACACCGCTGTACCAAATACTAAGCGTTTTATGAAAGAATTTTTAGAACTTACTTTTTTTTTTTTTTGTATTTTATGATTTTTTTTAGAGGACTTAAATTCTAAGAGTACTAACAAAAAGACAAATAAAACTCTAATGAAAAAAAAATAATAACTAAAAGATAATGTAAACAATCACACTAAATAAAAATTAAAGTAAGAAAAATTAAAGGGAATAGACTTTTTTTTTTTTCAAAAAAAAAAATATATACTTTTGAAACTAAATACAAGAAGATGTCAATTATTATATATTTTTTGTATATTTTTTTTTTCAAGAAATCATTTCTGATAAGGAAGATCGGATAAAATCGCAACCTTAGAGCATACTTTGAATTCTTGCTAATTTTTTTACAAATATTTACACAACATAAGACAACATTCACAACAAATAAAACATTTAACAAAAAAATTACTAATCTCTAGATCGTAGATTTCACTAAGCTTTCAAAAATTACCTCCCCGGTAATGGCGCCAAAATTTTTTTAACGCCTAAATGTGACTTCCACTAGCGATGGTTGTAGTATAGATCGGGCGGCCGATTCCTCAGGGAGGTGATTATGGACAAAAGCGTTAGTAGAAAAATAAACACAAAAGGTTAATAAAAAGTAAAAAAATAAGTAACCAAAAGAGTTTGAGGATTTTTGTTTTGGTAATAAATATTAAAAGAAAGCGAATAAAAGTGTAATCAATAGTCAAAGAGAGAAAGACTTCAAGAATCATCCATATGTTTGTTTAGCTATTTTGTACCTTTGATTCACAAAGTTGACACAAATAATATAACATTAACGTTCATTATATTTTGAGTATACAAGTTCTTGAAAATAAAAGAAATAATTTAATCTTATGTAGAACCTAAAAATAACATTATACATTAAGCAATAATGCAATAAAAGATTAAATATAAAACTAAACATCAATATTATTTTTACCAAATAGTAACATATAGAAAGAGCATGACTAATCCTATATATTTTTAGTAAAAATAATGACAAAGAGATAGAGATGGAGATGGTGGTGATATTGAAGGAAATGAACATTAATATTACTTTTATTAATTTTTAGACTCATAGAGAGAACATAACTAAACCTATATATCATTTAACAAAAAGTAAATAAAAATGAACATAAAAGATAACAATGAGCAATACTACCATTACTATAATTACTAAATAAAAATATATAGAAAGAGCATGACTAAGTCCATAAATATTTAGTATATAATAGTATATATATAGATGGAAGAAGAACATAAAAATAAAAGTAGAATAAAACTTGCATCACTCAAATAAATATTACATGTGAAGCAAAGATACAAAATAACCTCACTTTGCATATGGAATCATCTCTAGCCTTCCAAGGAAGATTAGACCATTATGCTAATCATTCTCATAAAATTTCTAAAGAGAAAAGATGAGAAGAAAAGTGGAGAGAAATTTTGTTATAGTTTATTTACTACTAAAATGAGAAAGTTTAGGATTATAAAATAAATATTAATATTAAATTTGACATTAGAAATCAAAAATAAAATTAATATTATTTTTGTTATCATTGTTTTTTTGTCTTCTACTCTTTGGATGAAGGTTGAGTGTGGAAGAGGGAAATAGGGCTGATGATGACCTAGACTTATCATCATTGCATCACATGCTTTGGAAGAGATAAAATTGATGATGGGCTTCATGGGCTAGTATTGACCTTTTTAGATTGGGTTGCTTTGGACATTAATTTTTAGTATTGATCTTGAAGGAAATGAACATTAATATTACTTTTATAAACTTTTAGACACATAGAGAGAGCATAACTAAACCTATATATCATTTAATAAAAAGTAAATAAAAATGAACATAAAAGATAGCAATGAGCAATACTACCATTACTATAATTGCTAAATAAAAATATATAGAAAGAGCATGACTATGTCTATAAATATTTAGTATATAATAGTATATATTTATAGATGGAAGAAGAACATAAAAATAAAAATAGAATAAAAACTTGCATATCACTCAAATAAATATTACATGTGAATCAAAGATACAAAATAACCTCACTTTGCATGTGGAATCATCCCTAGCCTTCCAAGGAAGATTAGGCCATTATACTAATCATTCTCATAAATTTTCTAAAGAGAAAAGATGAGAAGAAAAGTGGAGAGAAATTTCGCTATAGTTTATTTACTCTAAAAATTACACCCTTCACTAGTAAAATGAGCTTCTATTTATAGACCTATAAAAGGACAAAAAATAAATAAATGAAAGTTTAGGATTATAAAATAACTATTAATATTAAATTTGACATTTGAAATCAAAAATAAAATTAATATTATTTTTGTTATCATTGTCTTTTTTGTCTTCTACTCTTTGGATGAAGGTTGAGTGTGGAAGAGGGAAATAGGGTTGATGATGACCTAGACTTATCATCATTGCATCACATGCTTTGGAAGAGATAAAATTGATGATGGGCTTCATGGTCTAGTATTGACCTTTTTGGGTTGGGTTGCTTTGGACATTAATTTTTAGTATTTACCTTGAAGGAAATGAACATTAATATTACTTATATTAATTTTAGATACATAGAGAGAGCATAAATAAACCTATATATCATTTAACAAAAAGTAAATAAAAATAGCAATGAGCAATACTACCATTACTATAATTACTAAATAAAAGTATATAGAAAGAGTATGACTAAGTCTTTAAATATTTAATATGTAATAGTATATATATAGATGGAAGAAGAACATAAAAATAAAAGTAGAATAAAAACTTGCATCATTCAAATAAATTACATGTGAATCAAAAATACAAAATAACCTTGGATATGGAATCATCCCTAGCCTTCCAAGGAAAATTAGGCCATTATGCTAATCATTCTCATAAAATTTCTAAAGAAAAAAGATGAGAAGAAAAGTGGAGAGAAATTTTGCTATAGTTTCTTTACTGTAAAAATTACACCATTCATTACTAAAATGAGCTCCTATTTATAGAGCCATTAAAGGACCAAAAATAAATAAATGAAAGTTTGAGATTATAAAATAAATATTAATATTGAATTTGACATTTGAAATCAAAAATAAAATTAATATTAATTTTTGTTTTCATTGTGATTTGTTTTCTACTCTTTGGATGAAGGTTGAGTGTGGAAGAGGAAAATAGGGTTGATGATGACTTAGACTTACTCTCATTGCATCACATGCTTTAGAAGAGATAAAATTGATGAGGGGCTTCATGGGCTAATATTGACCTTTTTGGGTTCGGTTGCTTTGGACTTCAACAAAAAATGCTAATTTTTTTCTTCATTTCTTTTCAACTTTGCTCATAATTCCTAAAAAAAAAAACCATAAATTGTATCAAAATAAAATATTTTTATTTATAAAATATATGGATATATATTTGTGACAATAATACTCAAATTTTTTTATTTGCGGTAATAATACATTTTGTTTTGAAAATGGAGCAATAATAGTACTTGCTGTTAATGACTAAACGGAGGCTTCTACTCAGATGGGCACGTCACTTAATATTGCCACATAATAATAGGCCATGTCATTTTTTTAATATAATTTTCATTTGATTAATATAAACTAAAAATAAATAATTAAAAAATGACTAATAATATAATAATTTACTAACATTATGCTGTTTGTACTATAACTCAGCAATTTTCTAATTGAGCATATATGCCCCAAAATAAAAACAAAATAAAACAAAAAGCATTGTCAGAGTATCATCTAGATAACTTGTGAGCTACTGCCTTCTTCTCTTGCAGCTTGCCTAATTACAGGTGTGGAATTTGCTTAAGATTGTTTAGCTTTTTGCTTTCTCAACCGCTCCTTCCTCTTGAAGTTTCATGAGTTGGATTGGCAGTTGGTGGACGACCTCTCGTCTTAACACGACGAGGCTGCATTTACACAATTGATCATTAACCAATTCTACTCAAGTGTTTGTTGTATTATTAAAATAAAATATGACATACCTCATTTACGGTGGAGTTTGTGCAAGTAAGTCGAATATGGCCAGATTGCTTACTGAAGGATTATAGAAATCAGTTAGTTTAGAAAACAGTACTGAGAATTGGAAATGCTTGATCAATTCATTATGATCAAGGCTCTGCTATTTATATTAGATGAGTTTGTTACAGTCTTGAATTACA
Source organism: Cannabis sativa (assembly GCF_029168945.1). Classification (NCBI taxonomy): domain Eukaryota; kingdom Viridiplantae; phylum Streptophyta; class Magnoliopsida; order Rosales; family Cannabaceae; genus Cannabis; species Cannabis sativa. The sequence goes on along the minus strand of NC_083608.1, from coordinate 29,458,146 downwards.
TCGAAGCAAGGAAAGAAAAGCTAAAGAAAAGGGTCTAACAACCTTATATACAACCGACTATATAGGAACAGAATTAACTAACTCTGTAACTAACTAAACCTAACTTAACGGACAACTATATCAGCTATTATCCCCCCTCAAACGAAAGGGAGTGGTGACTACATTGAGTTTGGTTTTGAGATAGTGAAAACGATCGGTTGTGAGAGCCTTGGTGAGGAGGTCTGCTACTTGATTAACGGAGGGAACATATCGAACATGAAGCTTGTTGGCGAGAATGAGATCACGGACAAAGTGCATATCAATTTCGATATGTTTGCTGCGTGCGTGGAAAACAGGATTGGCGGCGAGGGCCGCAGCACTTTGGTTGTCAACCCAAAGGATTGGTGGTTCGTGCAGCTTGAGCTGAAGCTCGGACAAAAGAGAAACAAGCCATTTTATTTCAGATGTTGCATTAGCTAAGGCGCGGAACTCACTTTCCGTGCTTGATCGAGCAACCACAGCCTGTTTTTTGGCGGACCAGGAGATCAAATTGCCTCCTAAGAATATGGTGTAGCCTCCAGTGGAGCGACGATCATCGGGGCAGCTGGCCCAATCAGCATCCGAGTAGCCATACAATGTAAGAAAGGGTGTTGGTTTGATGAGAAGACCCTCTGTGAGTGTGCCTTTTAAGTATCGTAGCAGTCGTTTAGTGGCTTCCCAGTGAGTTGTTGTTAGGGCATGAAGGAACTGACTTAACTTATTGATGATATACGCAACATCGGGCCTGGTCAGAGTGAGATATTGTAATGCACCAATGGTGCTTCGGTAGAGATGAATGTCTCGGAAAGGATCTCCAACAGTGAGAGATAGCTTGTGAGCAGAACTAGTTGGATTGGCACACGGTTTGATACCATCAAGATGAAGTTTAACTAATAGATCAGTGATATACTTTGATTGAGAGAGGTACATGCCAACTGAATTGCGTACAATTTCAACACCCAAGAAATAATGTAAAGAGCCAAGGTTTTTGAGAGAAAAATGAGTGCTTAGATCTCGGATGAGTTGATGTTTGAGTTCAGTATTTGGTGATGTAATTAGCAGATCATCAACATAGACCAAAAGCAAGACAAGTGTGGAACCCGAACCATAGATAAAGAGAGAGTTGTCTGACTTTGATTGAGTGAATCCCCATTGTTGTAAGGTCATTTTGAGTTTGTCATTCCAAGCACGAGGGGCCTGCTTGAGGCCATAGAGAGCCTTGTTTAATTTGCACACATGATTGGGATAAGAAGCATCAACAAAACCAGCTGGTTGTTGCATGTAGACAAGTTCATTTAATGTGCCATGAAGGAATGCATTGCTTACATCTAGTTGAGTGACATCCCATCCTTTGGACACAACTATGGTGAGGACTGTCCGAACTGTTGCAGGCTTTACCACAGGGCTGAAAGTGTCTTCGAAATCTATGTCATGAGTTTGGAGAAAATCCTTTGCAACTAACCGAGATTTGTATCTGTTCACAGTACCATCTGCATTTAGTTTTATCCTATGCACCCATTTATTAGTAAGAACTTGCATATTTGGTGTATAAGGGACAAGGGTCCATGTATTTTGTCGTTTGAGAGCAACATATTCATCATTCATTGATGCATTCCATCGAGGGTTAGCAAGAGCTTCTTTTAATGTTCTCGGTTCATATGGAAGCAAGCTAGAGGGAAGTTGATGTTTTGTGGCCATGTATGATTTCGGTTTGAAGATGCCCCTTTGAGATCGAGTAGTCATGGCATGAGTGCGAACAGGAGGTGGAGTTTCTGAAGTAGCAGCAGTGATGGGGTCTGTATTATGTTGTGAACTGCTGGGAGTTGCAGATGCAACTGCAGAGGAAGAAGCAGAACTTGTAGTGTGTTGTTGATGGTCGATTGATGCTCTTTGATCAGGGGGAAGTGGAGAGATGGATGGGTCATTATTTTCTGGATGAGCAGATGGCATGACAGTGGTGAACTTGTGACTGGGCAGTTGAGATGAAAGGGCAGGAGATGCAGGATCTGGTGTTGTGGTTGTTGCTGTTGGATTGGTAGGGAACAAAAATTGTTGTTCATTGAATGTGACATCCCTGGCAATATACCTTCTGCTTGTAGAGCTTTCACAAATGAAACCTTTGTGATTTGGTGAATATCCCAGAAATCTGCAGGCTTCAGATCGAAAACTTAGTTTGTGGGAGTTGTATGGTCTGAGGTGGGGATAACAGATGCATCCAAAGGTCTTGAGAGACTGATACTCGGGTGGTTTTTGGAATAAACATTGATAGGGGCTTTCATTTCCAAGAACTCTTGTGGGCATTCAGTTGATAGTATACACTCCACATTAAAATGCATGCCACCAGTATGACATATCAAGATTAGCTTGAGCTAGGAGTGTAAGACCAATTTCTGTAATGTGTCGATGTTTTCTTTTTGCACGACCATTTTGCTCATGTGAATGTGGACATGGATGCTGAAAATGAATACCCTGTTCCTGCAAAAATTTAGCAAACACTCTATACTCTCCTCCCCAGTCAGATTGAACAGATTTAATAGATAAGGAAAATTGGTTTTCAACTAGTTTTTTGAATTGGGTAAACACATCATAAGCCTGAGATCTAAGTGTAAGAGGGAATATCCATGTGAACCTGCTAAAATCATCTATAAAATGAATGTAGTACTTAAAACCATCTAATGATGGAGTGTGAGAGGGCCCCCACACATCAGTATGAATTAGTTCTAATGGTTTAGTGGCTCTAGTATATGACAGAGGGAAAGGTTGTTTGTGGCTTTTGCCCTTTTGACATGCATCACAAAATTGTAGATCTTTCAAGGAGGTAGGGATAGATAGGCTAGATAAAATTTGTTTTAATGTGTTTGGTGCAGGGTGGCCTAATTTTCTATGCCATAGATTAACATCACAACCAGCAGTAGTTAACAATGCTTGAGATTCAAATTCAAAAGAAATGGAATCTTTATTGATGATTTGATTGTTACAATTTGTTGGTGAGCTAATGCTCATAGTATTGATTATACAATCAGATTTACAATCATTATTAATACTGCTAGAAGGAGCTTCCACTGACAGATTTGCTTTTGAAATGGTGGCTAATTGGCATTGAATGGCAGCTTGTGAAAATTTTGAGCTGTTTTCCTCAAGAACGTACAGGCCGCTCTTAAGTTTCCCTCAAACCAGTACCTTCCCCGTGTACTTGTCCTTCACAAAACAACAATTTTTGTGAAACTCAAGAAATACATTGTTATCATGGGTGAGTTTAGAGACACTAACCAAGTTTTTGGTAATAGCAGGGACATTTAAAATAGATTTTAATTTTAGAGATGGAGAGGAGTTAGAGTGAATGCATTTTTTTGCCAATATGAGATATATAAAGTTGCTTACCATCTCCAACTGCTAATGTCTCAGATCCTTGATAAGGTGTAGCACTGTCTAGATATTCCATGCCAAGAGAAACATGGTTTGTGGCCCCAGTATCCACATACCATCTTATATCATCACCAAATTCTGGAACAGATGCAGTTGAGTAGGCTTGAGGGTCATTAACTTCAGGTGATTCTTGTTCTGCAATGTAGGCTTTTGGAGAGTGAAAGTTGTTCTTTGGTGTAACAAAATGTTTGTCAAACCTATAGTGACAGATCAATGCAGTATGTCCAATCTTCAAACAAACTTGACAAATCGGTCTTGAGTTGGAGTTTGGATATCTGGGAGGAAAATTCGTTGAGTTTCTTGCTGTTTCATTCGAATTCAGTCGCCCTTGCTGATACGAAGTTCTGAAATTATTATTCCTGTTGTTGTTGTACCCGGTTCTTGAATTGCCAACAACAAGATTAGCAGCCATTTTATTGTTGATATCAGAAACGGAGTGGTGCCTTTCGAGTCGACATTCATGGGCCATTAACAGGGCTTGGATTTCTTCAAGACTCTTGGATTCATTGCTGGAAGTGATTTTAGAGACCACTGAATCATAGGTCCAAGATCATTGAGTAATTGCAATTCAATGTCTTGATCATTAACAACACATCCAGCAATGGCAAGATTATCACAAATAGACTTTATTTTATCAACATAGTCAGATATTGACATGTTACCTTTCTGAATATTTGTTAATTGTCCCTTTTATTGCAGTAGCCTGGCCTTTGATTGGCCTGAAAATTTTTGTTCAAGAGATCTCCAAACATCAAAGGAGGTGGAGTAGGTGGCAACAGATCCAAGAATGCCTTCACTCATTGATGATCTTAGCCATGACAACAAGAGTTGGTCACGTCTCTTCCATTGATCGAAGGCCGGATTTGCTTATCCAGTAACCAGAGTAGTTGGTGGGCGAACATTGCTGAACAAAATCTCATCAAGATCATGTCCTGTAACCGTTGGTACGACTTGCGATTTCCAAGCTAAGTAATTCGTTCGATCGAGTTTAATGGTGAGTGATGATGTGAGAGAATTTGAGAATGGATTCCATGAAGAATTTGTTGCCGGTGTAGCAGAGCTTGCCGGAGTATAGTTGTTGTTTCCAAACATGGCAGAACCATGACCTTGAGAATCATCGGATGAAGCTATTTCCATGGACGTGAGTCAATGTGCTCTGATACCATGAAGGATTATAGAAATCAGTTAGTTTAGAAAACAGTACTAAGAATTGGAAATGCTTGATCAATTCATTATGATTAAGGCTCTGCTATTTATATTAGATGAGTTTGTTACAATTTTGAATTACAACAAAGCAAAGAAAGAAAAGCTAAAGAAAAGGTCTAACAACCTTATATACAACTGACTATATAGGAACAGAATTAACTAACTTTGTAACTAACTAAACCTAACTTAACGGACAACTATATCAGCTAATAATTACAATTTGAGCAACTCTTTATCTGTTTAAATCTTCTAACTTTTGTTGCACTTGCATCCTTCTCTCTCCTTCTATGTTTTTTTGGTCTACCAGGTAAATTAGTTGGAGTTGGTGAATAAATTGGATTCTTACCTTTTTCTGGCCACAAATCAAGGCTTGGCATAGGATATATAATTCCTTCATATGCTGTCAAAAATGCATCTTTTTTGTAATAATCATGGACAAAGTCCATAACTTCTAAACCCCTCACCAGTATATATATATAATACAACGCATGACCATATGAGATTCCAGGAAGTTGGTATCTCCTACAATTGCATATTTTTTTTTCTAAGTCAACAACATATGTTTAAAGGTTTAAAAAGTGCACCTCAAAAAGCATATACCCAACTCTAGTTGTGAAACAGTTTTTTACAACCTCTGTAGTTTTGTCAATGATCTTCAATATTCTTGTTTCAACTGGGCGAGCCTATTTTTCTGTACTCTCTCGCTTCTTATTTTTAAGAGAGAGTACAAATTAGAATTTAGCTAAAATAAAAGGGAATTTTTTGGTACTATTTCTTTAATATTTATTAATTTATTCTAAATAATTATTTTATTTTTAACATTTAATAGAGATAATAAAAAATATTTTTATTTTATTTTTAAAATTAATATATAAGATTCTTTAACTTTAGACAATATAATTCAATTGAAGAGAATGTAAATACATATAACCCTACACAAACAATAAGAGTATTTGAGTATAGTTATACTTTTTGTGCAACATACAATGTTTTAGACAAACCTACATGAAGTGATAATAAACACAATCATTAAACGCTACCACTACTAAAATAAATGATCAGTCAGGTTGGTGCAACTGAAATATTTAATAGAAGAATAACTATCACCTTTAATCAATTTGTTAGTCAACTAAAATATTTAATAGAAGAATAAATATCACATTTAATCAACTTTGTCAGATAATTATTATAGTTGAAAAAAAATGGAGATGCAGGGGATCGAACCCTGTACCTCTCGCATGCAAAGCGAGCGCTCTACCATTTGAGCTACATCCCCAATTGAAATCTATCGTCCAATTGTAATATTATATAAAAACGAAAACTGGAGAAATGTCATATAGAAATTACAATAAGTTATTAAACATATTTTTTTTGTAAAAAATTCTTCTGACAAATAATTTTAGAAAATAGTTATTTGATTTGTATTAAAATTTCACCATTAAAAAAATATAGCCTCTAATCTAATGGAGGCTTAAGTAAGAAAAAGAAAAAGAGGAGGGAGGGGATCGAATGAATCCAATTCCCATTTCCCACCCCACGACCACACAAATTTCGCACTTCCATCTTTCAAAAGTACCATTGCCTTGCTTTTCTCTCGCTCTCTAAATCAACGGTTGAGATCAGATCTGTTCGTTTTGATCCCCGAAACTTGCTCGAGGTTTAACACGCCTTTCCTCCTCCTTCCCTATTATATAAACCTTTTCGTCCCCATTTTCTTCGCAGAAATTGATTAAAAACTAAATAATTTCTAGTTTCTTTAATTCATATTAAAAAGATATTAAGAATTTAGACAGAACACTCAAAATTCAAAAAAAAAAAAAAAAAAAAAAAACAGAAAAAAAAAAAAAGTTACATATATACATAAGCAAGAAAGGAGAGGAACCCTAAAACTCTGTAAGTTTTGACCAAGTTTGTGGCTTTTTTGAAAAGAAAAGAGAGAAATAAAATCCCTGAAACCAAAAACAATGTCGTCGGCCGAGAAGGAGAGAGAAACTCAGGTGTACTTGGCCAAGCTCGCCGAGCAGGCCGAGCGTTACGAAGGTATCTCGCTTTGCATTCTTGTCCCTTATTTTCTCTTAAAATTTGCACCTAGTGTAGTGTGTTGGGATCTTGTGTTTGTGAAAATGTGAAATTTGGGTGTATGTATTTTGACTCGTCTGGGCTGTATTGCTTTGGATCGATCTCTCGTCCTAGATATGTTGATGCTTGGATCATCTGTATTGCGATTCATCTAATGGAATATGATCTTAATTTCTTCTTATTTATTTATTTTTTTTTGGAGATTTGGGTCATTAGGAAATTCACGGATTATGTAATTTTGTTTGTGTAATATAAATGAACAATAGATTTGGAAAAATGCTCTTTTTTTAGAGAGGTGGATCAAGTGGCTTGCTTTCTACTTTCTAGTTGGTGCTTTGATTGGCAGCATGTTATTATGTTTTTGCATTGGGATAATAATCCAGGTTTATTGCAGTAGCAAATATTTGGGTAATGCAATTTGAGCAAACTTATTATTTTTTTATTACCTTGTGTTTAACTAGTATGCAGCATTTATCTTCTGATGAAGTTATGTGATTCATATTTTTAATCTGGAGAAGAGCAATGTTATATGTTTTCACAATCCATTAATATTATAAAGTGGGCATCTTTTAAAATTAGTAGTTTTGAAATGGTGTCTCAGAAATGGTTGAGTGTATGAAGAAACTTGCAAAACTTGATGTTGAATTGACTGTGGAGGAGAGGAACCTTCTCTCTGTGGGATACAAAAATGTCATAGGCGCTAGACGGGCGTCTTGGCGCATTATGTCTTCAATTGAACAAAAGGAAGAATCGAAGGGGAATGAGAACAATGTCAAACTGATTAAGGAATACCGCCAGAAGGTAGAGGATGAGCTTTCTAAGATTTGCAGTGACATTCTGACTATCATAGATGAGCATCTGATCCCCTCTTCTGCCTCTGGAGAAGCCACTGTTTTCTACTACAAGATGTGAGTCATGTTGCCTTGAAACTGCATTCCTTTTTTTTTTAAAAAAAATTACCTTTCCTAGAGATTATTCTCCATCTATTATACTTTTTTTGGTATGTATTTAGTATTCCAAAATATATGTTACTGTGGAATAGTTGTCTGTATATGAGTTACCTTTTTCCTTTTAATTGGTGTCCATGTGATGGGTGAAATTTTCTTTTTGTTCCTTCTGATTAATAATTAATATCCTCTAGAGATTTGGATAAAAACACATGTACTTAGATCTGACGTGACAACTTAGCTCTCTTTTTTTCTTTTTTAGTGGTTATAATAAACTATTATGTTTTTTGGTTTGCCCAATTCAGGAAAGGTGACTATTATCGTTATCTTGCTGAGTTCAAGACTGACCAGGACCGGAAAGAGGCAGCTGAGCAATCATTGAAGGGATACGAGGCATGTTTTAACAGCCCTTCTAAGATTTAGAGAATTTTTTAATTTAATGGCAAATGAGCTTATTCGTTGTTTTGATTCTTCAATCTCTAACAGTCCTTTTCTTGTCATAACATAATTTTGTTAGGCTGCATCAAACACTGCAAATACAGATCTCCCATCAACCCACCCTATCCGTCTTGGTCTGGCTCTCAATTTCTCTGTTTTCTACTATGAGATTATGAATTCACCCGAGAGGTATAGCTTAATCCTATTCTTATCTTCTCAAGTCTTGTTAGACCAATTTCATGCTAGTACTTGTAGATCTGATGTTGATTCTTAAACTTCCAGGGCCTGCCATTTGGCTAAACAAGCATTTGATGAGGCAATTGCAGAGTTGGATACTTTGAGTGAAGAGTCATACAAAGACAGCACTCTCATCATGCAGTTGTTGAGAGACAACCTTACTCTTTGGACTTCTGATTTACCTGAAGATGGAGGTATAGTGTATTTTAGAAGTTAGAACAGAATTTTGATTGCAAAGCTTTTGTTTAAATATACACTCATGCAGGTGAAGAGAACTTCAAAGGTGAAGAATCCAAACCCGCTGATCCCGAGGTAAGTTCTGGCTTCTTTATTTTAAAAGTTAAAATCTTTTTGGGTTATTTGACTAGTTCATTTATACCTATCAACACTTAAAAATCTATGTACTTTTGTAGCATTGATGGGATTCCTGAAACAACCCTGCACATGGCGAGTGGAAATAAATCTACTCTGCAAGATGTGACCTTTTTTTGGGTTTTCTTGTTCGGATCAAAGAGAGTGGAGGGAAGAACCGAGAACGTAGATATTAATATTTTGTTAAAACTGTCTCTTTAGGGGCTCAACCAAAGCCAGAGTACAAGAGATATATCATATGTGCATTTCTTTTTTACTATTTCTTATTTATCAGTTTTCTTTTGTATTTGATCTTTTGCTTGGTGTTCTTTTTACATGTTTTCGTCTTAAGCTGTGGATACTTTTAAATCTTTTATATTACTATGTCGGCTCTTATCACCATCACTTGTTGGTGTTGCAATAATTATAGCTAAGTAACCATAATTATTCGCTTATATGGTTTATTTTGGAAAAGACCGATTACCATTCTCAAGTATCAATAGTCTATTTTATTTTTATTTGATAATCAAAATTGAAATTTTAAAAAATTAAAATAACAAATTGCAAAATAAATAAAAACAACAAATCAAGCAATGAACTCAATCTTAAATTACATATACAAATTTGATACTTTTGTTTAACATCAAAATCTTATTTTTCAGTTCATATTGCACAGTAAGAAATAGAAAAAGAAAAGTATAAATTCATAATAAAATTTAAGATTCAGTCAAAAACTCTAAATAAAATATTGTTTATAATCAAAAAAATCCATAAACATGAAATTAACATAAAGTAAAAGTAGAAAGAGAAAGAAAAGAATTTAAATGATAGATCAAATTTTCATCCAAAGCAGTTTAAAGTTTAAATTAGGGCTGAACATCAGGCGGGTTTACCGGGTTTTGAGTTCGCAGATTTCGGGTTCAAAGAAATGAAACAGAACCTGGACCCAAATATGGCATGGGTTGGCGGGTTTTGGTTGGCGGGGTTGACTGGTTTAGCGAGTTGACCCAGTCAACTCGATCAACTCTTTAAAAAACATTAATTTTTCATTCAAAACTAATAAAAATAACAATAAATTAAAATAAAATTTATATATTATTAAAAAATTATTATATTTTTTTTAATATAAATTATTTTATATAATATATATAAATTTTTAATAAAAAATTATGCATAAAAATAAATTTAATTTATATTATTTAACAGAAAATAATTTTATAAAAAAAAAAAATAATAAGCTGAGAGAGATAGATTATCGTGGTGCCATGGTGGTGTGTGGTGGGGCTGTGGGCGACGACGGACTGACGGAGTGGTGCGACGACGTGGGCTGTGGGCGACTCGAGCGGACAGAGTCGTGGAGGAGGAGGAGCTACCGATCCTGGAGTAAGGACGAGGAGGAGCCGAGGTCGTCGTCGATCCCATCCCTGGGTCGTCGTCCGCCGTGGCGTGGGTGAGGTCTGTTGCTAGACGCTGGTGGCTGGTGTGGTGGGTTGGGTATGGGGTGGGAGGCTCGTTCGTGTTCGTGAGGTCTGGTGTGGACTAGAGGCTGCTGAAATGAGTTTTTAGGGGCTAATGAAATGTAAATGATTTAGGGTTTTTTATTTTTTTAATTAATAATTTAATATATATATATATATAAACTGTAATAAAAAATAAAAATATATAATATATTTATGTACCGGGTTGGCGGGCGGGTTCTCGGGTTCAACCCGAAACCCGATACCCTTAAAATCTCAACCCGCGAACCCGCCCGAAGGGTACCGGCTTGAACTCGACCCGCCCAAAACTTTTTTTTTAAAAAAAAATTTACGGGTTCACTGGTTCGGCTTCGGGCGGGTTGCTCGGGTTCGGGTCGAACCCGCTCAAAATGTTCAGTCCTAGCGTAAATAGCTTTCATTAAAGATTTTTTCTGATATGATTTTCTAAAATAGTTGTGTGGCTGGACTAAACACTTTTTTTTGCTGGAGAAAAACTCAATTAAAACAACAAAACCAGAACACAAACCAGTTCAATTGGTCACAAGAGGGACAAACTCCTCTATTGCAATAAAACCAGAAAAAAAAATGTCTAAACACCCACTTTGAGAGCTTATGTGCAACCTAATTTCGGGAACGAGGCAGCCAAACTACCTCCACTTCAGGGAGTTCATCCAACAGCTCCAACATGCTCCAAAACACACCCGTCAGCCGCCAATCTGGGGCCCTACCCGCCTGCAAACCTTGCACCAGCAGCTGGCAATCCGAGACAATCACCACCTGCCTCCAGCTCCGGGTTTGGCACCACCTAATCGCATGAAACAAGGCCCAAGATTCAGCTTCCAGCGGTTGATTTGCATCAAAGTTCACAGCCATCGCCTCCAAAACGCTACCCTCCGATTCAAACACTATAATCCCAGCAGTGGCACGCAAATCTTTGAAGGTTGCATCCACAAATAAAACCAGTTTGCCAAAGTAAATCTCCCTATGAACATGCTGCAACACAACCGAATTAGCCTGAGTATCCCAAGCAGTCAAGAGACAAGAGGCGGCCTTCTGAACTCTTGCCAAAACACCCCTTCAAGACGGGTTGACGTGATCATGAAAAGCTCGATTCCGAGCTGTCCACAGTTCATCAATCAAACAGATATCGAATATGTTAAACTCCCCTATATCTCCTGCATCAGCACCACTCAAAAAATTAGGAGTTAAAAGCCACTCAACCATCGTTCTCGGGGAGTCAAAATGGAGGTTCTCGCTTCTAATGGACCAGCGGCTAGCAAACCACACCGCCTTAGCTAGTGGACATCTCCAAAATAGATATTGAGCTGAATCATCCGCTTCACCACAGATAACGCAACTAATATTATTGCCAAAGATCCTCCGGAGGCGACAACCAAAAGGGAGGATAATCTTTGCAGAGTTTCCAGAGGAACAATTTTAGTCTCTCTATGATCTTGAGCTTCCAAATTCGAGTCCAGAACAAGTCCAGCTCACCCAGCGACACTTAATAATGGACTTATAAGCAACGCTCGGAGAGAACAAACCATTAGTTGCGTCTTTCTACACCAACAAACACTTGTGATATCTTTGTACTGTTTTAACATCAATACATCTTGAATCTACTCAAACCTAAAAATACATCAAAACAAACATAAATTTGTATAAAATAGACCTAGATAAACTAAAACTTAACTTAAATTAACGCCTTAGAGTGAGTCTAAAATTCACTTAGGGTGCGTTTGGAAAGCCACGATGTAATTGAATTTGTGTGTAATTGGAGGTAATTACACAATTTGACATGTTTGTCTAACCATGTAATTACACTATAACAGTGTAATTGGAAGTAATTGAGAGGTTCCAATTACACTCTCCAATTCTCATGGCCCCCCATGAGAATTGAATGTAATTACACTGTGTAATTACTAAAAACTTTCCATATTAAACATTAATTATTAAAAAATATTATTTTCTTATGTAATTACTAACTATTTTGCCAAATAAGATATTAGGAATTCATATGTAATTACCACCTCATATCCAAACACACCTTGCATTTTAAAATATAATGTAATTACTAAACTGTGTAATTACTACCCTAGTAATTACACAGTTACTTCCAAACACACTCTTATCAGATCAAAAATGTAACTCTATCATAATAAATTAGATTTTACATGACAATATTCACACACTATTTGGTGGGGGTGTAATTCATCTCATATGTAATAGATTTCCACGGGATTACATATCTTTGTGATATTAATGGTGTGTTAGCTTATTATGGTATTAAGAAATGAGAATGGGTAATGAGAACCATTATTCTTTTCTTGTTTACTTGCATGATTTTATTTAGCAAAAGAAATGAAATATGTGGATATGTCAGTGTTCAAAATTTTTGTGACGTAATTATTACAGTTGCCAAAATCAATGTTAACCCACCAAATGTATTCCAACACGCCCAATTAGGCATTTGTAGTTTTTATTTATAAATTAGTTGGTGAGAATTTTAGAAGGATGGGTTCAATAATATTTTTTGATATTATTTTTGACATTATTGTTTTTAAGATAAAATGCTATTATATTAAAAGGTGAAGATTATAATACAATAGGAGAAGAGATTTCCTCTAACCAAGTACAATCAGTGTCCATCGTGAGAGCGTGCTTAGCTAACAAATGGGTAGTATTATTAGACATAAGAGACCTAAACTCTAAGGAAATTGGACAATAAAAGAGAAATATCCACTAACAGACAATGAAAATAAATAACAATAACTTGATTAGACTGTAATCCTTTCACCACCATAAGAGAATCTGTCTCAATATAGTGAATAGGTAACTAAAAATCTTTAAGCCATTGCAGGCTATACATCAAAGCCATTGCTTCCATGACCTCTGAACAAAAAGAACCAAGAAAAGGCTTCGCCATAGCAGCAATGATCTCACCACTACAGTTTCGTAATACTGCACCAGAGCCAGAGGTGTGTGTCATTGAGTTAACGGTAGCATCAATATTGAGTTTCAGCCTACCCGATGGTGGATTCATCCAATGAGGAGTTGATGTAGTCGCTCTTTGTTAGGTCCTTTTTTGACAATTTAGTTGTCAAAATATTTTTTAATTAATGTGTATTTTATTTTTATTACATTGACTTTATGCATTTTATTGCTCTTTTCTATCTTAGGAAAGAATCATTTTTCAGCTGGACTTTTCTTTGTTTGGAAACTTCTTGTAAGAGAAGAAATTCTCTTATGGAAAGTTGTCAAATTTTGGAAAACTTGACTTTTTCTTTTTCTAATTGATGATTTCGATTTTGCCTTTATTAGAACAAATCAAATTATCTTTATTTGGCAAATTTGAAGTCCAAATTCGTGATCTTGGTTCAATTTGAAAAGTTTCCTTTTTGGTCCTGATCTGCTACTGCGAAACCCGATTCTGATGCTACAAATCAGGGAATTTTTTTAAGAAAGTTTTGTACAGCTGGGAAATCATTTTTGTGGTTGTCTCTAGGGTTTCTATGTTCTATAAATAGGATCCAGAGAGCAGCCAAACGATTTTATCTCTTCTAGTCTCATATTTTCATATCTTTCTTTGTGAGAAGAGTGTTTCATTTGTAAAAACTTAGAGTGTTCAACTAGGTTTTGATTTCTTATTATGATCTCATACTATTCTTAGAATAGGTTGAAGAGAAGCTTTGAACAAGCGTGGGTCTTCGAGAGAAGACTTTTCCAAGTCTCATTTTGGGAGGAAGTGAGCATATATCTTTGGGAGAAGATTTGCTTAAGCCTTACTTCGGGAGGAAGTAAGCACACATCAATAGCTGAAGGGAGTTCATTACTTGGTGTGTTTCAGAGATCAGATTAGCAAGGTGGATTACAAAGGGTTGCGGCAAATCACTAGAGGGAGTCTAAATTTGTTTAAGTCAATTGCTTTTGTAATCTTTAATACTTTACTAATTGATTTTATTCTCTGGGCGTGGCCCCGTGGACTAGTAGTGTTTGAAAGAACACTGATACCACGTACAAATCTCTTGTGTCAAGTGATTTAATTTTCTGCAACTATTTTTATATTCTGTCTGTCCTATTTTGTCTCTGGAAAATTAGTTTCTGCAGTATCAGAATTACTTTAGGCTGCTGCAGACGTATACAATTTTAAATACAGTATATTTCTGTAATAATTATTGGCATTTGTAAAAACTCGGTTTTTCACTCTTGATGAGGAAGAAGCAGTAGGACATTCTTTTTTAGATGAAAGTCTTGCAGCGTGGAAATCATATAAGTAGGAGATAGCAAAAAAAAAAAAAAGCAACACATCAAAAGGTTTTGGCATAGATCCATGTCTTTCTTTATTACGTTCAGTCCAAATTCTCTAAAGAATACATGCGAATTGTTCAAGTTGGAGAGAAGTCCATTCCTCAAACACCTAAAAAAAGTCTTGAGACTCATTTGTTTGTATAAGATATCATCAAGAGAGAAGGTAGATGCTTCCTGGACTCGTTTGGGTTGTCTATAGTAAAACAAGGCGTGTACAGTGATCTCCCTTTCACAAATGCATAGTGTACACAGAGCAAAGTCACTAAGGTGCCTGGTATGAAGGATGTCAGTTACTGGTAGATAGTCGTGGATAGCTCGCCAAAAAAAAAATGCAAACCTTTGAAGGAATAGAAAGGCCCCAGAACTTTTTCCACCACCGTGTAGTAGACAACGTACTCGAAGGCTGCTGCTCTTCAAGTATAAAAGCCAAATTATAGCCTGATTTGACTGAGTAATTGTTAGTAGATTCATGATGTCAAATAAGTTGATCTTGTTGTTGAAAGATGGTTAATGGAATACTTTGAATTTTCTCCATGTCGGAATCCAAAAGTAGAGTTCTTAGAAGAGGGAGATCCCATTTCCGTTTATCATTAATTAATTTAGAAACTTTCATATCAAAATCTGTATTTCTAAGTACAAGCAGTTGTAGATAAGTAATACTAGGTAATCACGAGTCTGAAGCACAACAAAGAGAATCACCATTGCCAACCTTCCAACGCAAACCGTTTGATATTAGTTCTTTACCCCAAACAATATCTCTCTAAGTTAAAGATGGATATCAACCAAGATCAACTTCTAGAAAGGAGTTATGTTTGAAGTATCTCTATTCAAGAATCTGACTGAGAAGAGAGGAAGGATTGGAGAAGATATGCCATGCTTGCTTAGCAAGCATTTCCTGGTTAAAATGGACAAAACTTTTAAAATCCATGCCTCCTTCCACCTTTGATTGACAAAGTGCTTTCTAAGTTGTCCAATTTATTCTAGAACCTTTTGAGTTAGAGCCCCACCAGGACATGTTCATCATCTTTTTAATTTGATTTATAAGAGACTTTGATAGGCAAAAGTAACTCATAGCATAAGTGAGAATCGATTGGGCAACCGCTTTGAGTAGGACTTCCTTTTCCCCTATTGAAAACATTTGTTTCTTCCAAGAGGACATAAAATTCAATAATTTATCTTTGATTTTCACAAATAAGACCTTTTTGTCTCTCCCAAAGTAAGAAGACAGTCCTAAATATCTCTTGTGACAAGGTTGAATCGGTATTTGCAAGAGTTGCTATAGATTAGCTTGAGTTGAGGGCAAGGTGTTCAGAGAAAAGGAGCGAACTGACTTCTCGGCATTCACTTTTTGGCCACATGCCCGACAGTAAATGTCAATCGAACGCTTGATAGCAGTTGTTGAATGCTTATTTGCACGACAAAGAACTAGGCTACCATCAACAAAAAATAGATGAGAAACTGAAGGAGCACCTCGAGAAACATATAAACCATGTAGATTTCTACTGCGTTCTTCAAATTGAAAGAGTTTTGAAAGATCTTCAGCACAAATTATGAATAGATAAGCAAACCATTTATCTTATTCCTCTAGTAGGCGTGACATGGCCTTGAATTGTACCATTGACTGAAGGAGAATGACACACTAGTTAAGCATCTCATAATAAGTCCCATAATAACATGATCGAAGACCATATCACTCATCATGCTTTGAATAAAATGTCATTCTACTCTGTCAAAAGCTTTACTCATATCAAGCTTGATTGTTGCATACCCCTCTTTACCTCTTTTAAAATGTTTAAGGGAATGTAATAACTCGAAAGCTACCAGCACATTATCCGTTATGAGTCTAGACTGAAGAAAAGTACTTTGGGACTCTGATATAACTTGTGAGAGATATCATTTTAAATGAAGCACAATAGTTTTAGACACCAGTTTATACAATACATTGCAAAGGCTAATAGGGTGCAGTTGTGACATTGAAGTGGGCTTCTTGACTTCAAGGATTAAAGTAATCAATGTTTTGTTGAAGATTGAAAGATCACCACCATCATTAAGAATTTTAGAGACAACACTTGTAACTAATTTACCCACAATGTGCCAGTAATTTGTATAAACTATTATTGATATACTATCTAAGCGAGGGCTGCCATCAACACTCATGGAAGAAATAGCATTAAAAACTTCATCAGCAGCGTATGGACGTGTAAGGACTTTGTTCATTTCATCAGTGATCGTACAAGGGACCTCTGAAGTTACATACTATATATTATGGGTGTTCAAAAATTTTACAAACCGCCCAAACCAAACTGAATAATTTGACAAAAATACAACCCGAAATAATATAATGATAATCTAAACCACCCAATGAATATATTGGGTGGTTTACAAATTATTCTAGACCGCCCAATTAACCCGAATAAACTGAATTGAACCGATTTATATATTTTTAATAAAGGTGTATATAATATATTA
The DNA here is from genome assembly GCF_029168945.1 of Cannabis sativa. Classification (NCBI taxonomy): domain Eukaryota; kingdom Viridiplantae; phylum Streptophyta; class Magnoliopsida; order Rosales; family Cannabaceae; genus Cannabis; species Cannabis sativa. The sequence goes on along the minus strand of NC_083608.1, from coordinate 29,441,189 downwards.
CATAAATTACATTCATTAGTTAAACTATTTTGTATTTAAAGTTTGAACTTTATAGTGTTTAACTTGAAATTTAAACTTTATACTCAATACTTTTTATTGTATTTGGATATTAAAATTGAAATTTAAAATTTACACTATATTATTACTTTTATTTTTATTTTTATGAATATTTGTTTAATTATTTTATGTTCATTCAATTATATTTATTTTATGTTAAAGTTTTTAAAATTAATTTAGACTATAGTATTTTTTAACTTGAAATATAAATAATATATTTTTATTTTTTATATCCAATTATTTGAATACTAAAAACTAACAATAACAATTATAAAAAAAATAAAGATTAGTTTGGACGGGTTAACCCAACCAAACCGACAAAATTATTGGAAGAGTTAAACCTTTTCTAATTTTTAATTGGATGGGTTACAATTAAATATTTACAACCCACTATTTATGTTGGGTTGGTAAAAATATATTATAACCCGACCAAACTGATTGACGTACACCCTTACTAGAGAGCATCATCATCTAATCCATCTGCAACATAAATATTAGCAAAGTTATTATATTGCCAATGCCATTATGAGAAGAGTGTTCAATTCCATTATCATCTACCAGTTTGTTAATGATATTATAATTACGCCTGCTATTAGCTTTCTAATGGGAAAAACGAGTATTAGAGTCACTAGATTCCAACCATTTAAAGCGAGAGTGTTGTTGCTAGTAATCCTCTTCCTGTGCCAAAAGATCATCCAATATAGCTTCATTGGACCAAAGTTCCTTGAAATGGGTAGCACTAGTGTCAAGAGAGTTTTGCAAAACAACCACCTTATCATGAGACATCTTGATTTTCCTAAGAAGCTCACCAAATTTAGATATGTGTCATGAATGGAGATGAGATAACAAATGGAAAGATTAGTCATTACTTGGGCAATAAGGTCAACCGCACTAGATTTCCAAGTATTGAAAATAATATCAAGACAACCATCTTCCTTAAGCCATAACTTCTCAAAATGAATTCTTGATTTATATTTGGCTAATTAGTTATTTTTCTCCCCGAACTTTGACATGTACCAAATCATGCTCCCAGAACTTTTTGGCCGTTAAAAATTTCCTCTGAACTATTGAGATTGTTAGATTTAAAGACTTTTGTCTAATTTTAGTAAAAAAATTTCTAACATGGATGAAAATTCAAGGGGCATGATTTAGTACATATCAAAGTTTGAGGGACATGATTTGGTAGATATCAAAGTATGGGGAGTATGGTTTAGCACATAAACAATAACTAAAACAGTAAAATTGAATGAAATTACACAAAAATCCTTAAATCTAACAATCTCAATAGTTCGAAGGGAATTTTTAGCGGCCAAAAAAGTTCAGGGGGCTTGATTTGGTACATATCAAAGTTCGGGGAAAAAAAATTCGAATTAGCCTTTATATTTTGGAGGAGGAGCTTTCAGCAAAGAAATAATGGAAACTTTTAAGGCCATGTGATCTAAATGGAAAAAATCCAAGTGTGATAAAATGGGCATCGAGAAACTCTCAAGCCAAGCATTATTAAGAAAGCGGCAGTCTGATCTTTCTTTAACATTAACCATATCGGAGAGGTTAAGTTCCAACAAACCACAATAGTTAACAATGTCATGAAATCCATCAATTTGTACTTCAGAAGACAAAGGACCTCCAAGTTTATCAGAGTGAGAAATGATTTCATTGAAATCACCCATAACAAGCCAATGCGACCAAGGAAAAGTGTCTCTAAGTTTATGTAAAAGCTCCTAAGTGAGATGCCTATTAAAAACAGAAGGAGCACCATAGAAACCCAAGAAATGGCATGAAGGACCATCAACAAAAGCCATAGAGCAATCAATAAAGTTTATTCCCTAGTTAACAATACTTATATTTACATGAGACTTCCAAAGAAAAAGCAAACCACCACTAAGACTGACTCTAGGGACCTCAATCCCATTAGGAAAATTAATAGTATTGCAAAATTTCGTAATAGAACCAACGCTAAGTCTAGACTCCATAATAAATAAAACATCAAGATGGTTTTCTGAAATGAGCAAATAAAATTGTCGAAATGCTCTCAGATTACTCAAGCCCCGAGCATTCCAGGATAAGATATTCATGGTGATTGGCAAGGCTAAGTAGCAGCCTACGCCAAAGAAGCATCAATATTGTCTGCCACTAGAGAAATATTAGACATTTCAGCGATGGTTTCTGGTTGTTGATGTTGGAATGTATTCGTAGAGTAAATGAGTGGAGTGTTTCTAGTGAGACAACAATTCAGAACTTGTCTTACATTACCACCTGAGGAAATCAATTTCCTTTTTGAAACAAGGATGGCAATCGATTCTCAACAGCAGTCACCAAATTTGGGCTGAAAGTTGATGTAGTAGGATCAATCCCAGCTTCAGCCTAGGATAAAGAACTGTTGAAGAAGAGATGATGGAATCAAAGGGTGTGGTTGTAGCCTTTGGAGAGACACTAATTGGAGAAGGCAAAACATGAGCATATGCTGGGGGGTTACCACGAAAATAGCCACTGAAGAAGTTGAATTAATCACAACTCTACTCAACGCTCAAAACTTAGGCAAGAGATTACAAAACTCCATAAAAGTTTTAAATTCAAGCAAGAGATATAACTCTACTCTGAATTAAAAAACTTAAGCAAAAAGTTTTAAACCTAGAAAAAGTCCCAAAATTGAGCAAGAGAAATAACTTTACTCGAATACCACATGAGATATGAGATATAACTCAACTCACATTCTAAGGAGAAGGAACGTGTTTTAAAACTCCACACATACAAGTCCAAGAACATTTGTCGTGCCCATGCACACCTCTTCACAACAATTACGGGCATTGGTCGTGCCCATGCACACCTCTTCACAGCAATTAAGGACATTGGTCGTGCCCATTTACACATCTTCAGAAGAGAAGTTACATTCATGCACTTTACAAAGAAGTATTTTTTTGCGGAAGACTTGGGAAAAGTGCAAAAGCATTACTTGAAGGCTTGCAAGCAAATACAATTTTTCGTAAAAAAATAAAATAGCTACTCTTGCACAAGTGCCCACATGCCAAGAGTACCTTGAAGACACTAAAGTCAACCTGACGACTTTGACCAAGACTTATAAAAATGTCAAATAAGGCAAGACATCCTTCATGAGGGCCCTATGACAGTTCTAGAGGACTCAAAAATGCCAACCAACCATGTGGCGTCAGGACTCACACACCTAAGTGTACCCAAATTAGGGTTCATGGGCCCACGTGAGCATTTTCACCCTAGAAACCTCAATCTGCCAAGGAAACCAACAAGGACTTGACTTGTTTGGGCATGAAAATGACTTGGGTTTATACATAAAGTCAAAAGGGCCCTAAAACCATAAGAAAAGAGGGATAAATGACCACTGTCACAAGGAAATGGCAGTGCTCTCTAGTTTGGGTGACCACTGCCTCAAGGAGATGGCAGTGGTCTCTCCTCGCAAACCATGGAAGAAAAAATATTCAAACGAGTTCCCTTGACATCAAGGAGTAAAAAACAAGTGAGAAAAATTATTTCCTACCTAGGAATCGCCCTAAGTGACCATTGCCATAAGGAGATGGCAGTGCTCCCCAGTATTGGAGACCACTGCCATTGTGGAGTGGCAGAGGTCGACCAAGAAGAAGGGAAGTGAGATTCTTTGCCAACAATGCATTTTCATCAATAATATGTCAAAAGCATTAGTCTTATATTCATAAATCTCGATTAAAATTTCACCTAGAAATCATTTCCTGTATTTTATCTGCACACTCTTGAGAACATAACTCTGGTGTGTCGGATCTAATCAATAAAACTACAAGTAGACGTAGTCCCATTACCATCGCGACATGGGGAGTGAACTACTATAAATCCCTAGTGTCCATTGAATTTATTATTGTTTTATTAGTCAGATTAATTCATTATAGTCCTTTTCTATTTTACGATCTTCTTAGATCAGTTCACGAAAAACCGCGTCAACACATAGCTAATACATGTAGGAGAGGGGCCATGGTCCTAAATTTTCAAAAACAATGTTTTTTGGTTTTTGTTTTATCTTTTAAACTATACTTACAAAAAATGAATTGTCAAAAAAAACATTTTTTAATATTTTATTTATAATTTTATGACTTAAATTTTTTATTCACAAAAATACTCTTTTAAATTTTTAAAATTATGAAAATATACTTTTCTCAGCAAATAGTAAAAAAAAACAACAAGAAATCAATCTCATAATAATTATAAATAAATTATAAAACAACAAAAAAAAAATTAGGAAACAATCTTATTACAACTATAAATAAACTATATTGTTTTACTAATGAGAATTTTTGTAAATAAAAAAATTTAAAACATAAAAATAAGTTTTTTTTCGTATTGACGTATTTTTGTAATTTTTTTTCTTCAAAATTTTGGTCTATTTTGTAAAGTTTCTAAAAAAAAATGTTTTACAATATAAAAAAGGATAATTAGCGACAAACTATTTGAATTTTAAAGTTTAGTAAACCTCTAAATTTTGGTTCTATTTTGTTTTTCACTATTCCATTCACTTTAATGTGTGTGACAAGTTTTTATTTATCCACATAACAAATAAATAAATCCTATAGTGTGTATAGTTGTGTATATATTTTATTTATTAATGAAATACGTTTTTAATTAGTTAGTTTTATATTTTATTAAATAATTAATATAAATTATAATTATAAGTGATTTTATTAATAAGTTAAATTTTAACAAATTAATAATATTTTTTTTTTGAAACTCTTAGAATATTTTAACGTTTAAAAAAAATTAAAATAAAATAAATCCAAAATATTATCGTAAAAGTCTCATATTTAATAAATAAAATATTATATGTTTTAATTATGAGTTTGAGTCTCTGTGTTTTGGAACGTGAGAGCTTCGTGCAGCCAATATAAACTACTTGGCTGTCAAACCACCTTAATATAATTGAGAAATGTTAAAAGGCATTAGTGGTGCTTAGCACCTTCTTATGTATCAATATTGTTATTGGTGTAATTAAGTATCGGGTCCCATATAATTTAATATAATAGCTTTTAAAGAGTATCGCTAGCAATCGCATCGCGATATGTCGAGAAAGTACTAAGCACCATTAGTACCTAATAGCAATGCTCAATATAATTTTGAAGAGAAGATTCCCTCCATAATTATTATTCTTTGACATATATCAACTTTCTATTATAATATATGTTTGTATAAGCCTTATTGAAAAAAGAAAGAAAAACAATTATTGATGCATGCATGTGCCAAGATAATAATAAGAAAATCATGTGCTTATCATCACTTTCTAATCTCTCAATGGAAAGAACTATTTATTATATTATTCATTCTCTTCATTCTCTTGACAGAATAGAAGAAACCCATAATTTGTTTTTACTATATATTATTAGATGATATATATGTTTAATGATAAGATGTTGTTTTATGTCCCTTCATATTCTATGTCTGCTGCTGTGTTTTTATTTATTTATTTTTAAGTTATATAAAATTAAGTAATTAAAATTACATTACTAGGAATATAAGCTGAAACATCTCTTGATTGGGTCTCAACTATTGGTAAAGCAGTCATACTTCCTTCACCTAAACTAGAACTTGATTTAACAGCTCTTTCCAAAAGGCGTGAATGCAAATAAAAAACATCTCTGGGCACTTTACCCCTTTTTGATTTTCATGGTAGAGTGGCTAAAGGTGAAACATAATCAACTTGAATTCGGCACAGCTATTCGAAATCTTAGTGAAGAAGATAACAAATCTGCTTGTTTGGCAAAAAAGATTAAAAGGGAAGGGATAGTTGTATGGAGTGCAAATCCTTCAAAATTTCTAAATTTAAAATCCTTCCGTTAATGGAAGGATTTATCCGCCATCTTCAATTGTTAGAGATTTTAACTATGCCCTTTTAATATATTATTAAAAATTACTTACAAGAAAATATAATAATTTTGTAAATAAATATTTTGATCTATGCATTCACCACTCCATTCATTTCACCAAACAAAAAATGCTACTCTATTTTGCCTTCTTTCTATTCTATATCATTCGTCAACTCTCCTTGCTCTTTATTCAGCTCTATCCCTTCCTACCCAACATAGTAAAATAGGATGCAAAAATATTTTTCTTTTGAATGAATCAGAGAAGTTGTATTGCTTTTTACAAGCTAATTGCACCCGTCAAGGGCCAAAAATAAACTATACAATTATCACATGTTATTTATTTACAATCTTTACGAACTTTGGAACCACTCTTTGTCTCTTTCTTTCACTCGCTTTGGCCAGCAAATTGAAATACGCTGCTTAACAGTAAGCTTAACTTGTTGTGTTAGCCGCTCTGTATCCATCTGATCATCTTCCCAAACTTTAGCATTTTGGGCACTCCCAGACTGTACACCAAATAAGCAATGGAGGCAGCAAGGACTTGCTTCCTAAATTTGCTCATTTTAGCTCTTTCTATCCACCTTATTAACCTGGGCAAAGTGGTAGCAGTAGCATGCCATTGCAACCAATCTTTTACTGCCTTTAAACAACCCGCAACAACTAAGCAATCAAAGAATAGATGGGAACATGTTTCAGAATAGATGGGAACATGTTTCTTTGACTTGACAGCAAAATACACACTGATCATCTCCTGAGATTACCATCCGAAGTAACTCGTCTTTTGTTTTTAGCCTTTCTTGGATTGCAATCCATGTTATAAAACTGTGTCTGGGGGTGTTCAACCTCCCCCAAACTTATTGACTCCAGCTAACTTTTTCTTGATTCGGCCACAACAAACGATAACCCTTAACAATATGATAAGGTTGGAGAGAGGACACCTGACCTGCAATGAGCTCTTAAAACTGATCTTTCAGCATTACAAGCCTCCTCCAATACCAACTTCCTTGGTTAGGAGACTTGTAGTGCCACCAATTTTTATCTCGAATATACACACAATGGATCCATTTCATCCAAAGACTATCTTCCTTATTTGAAATGGTCCAAATGTATTTTCCCATAGTCGCCTTGTTTCATTCATGCACCTTTCTGAAACTAAGTCCTCCAGTGGCTTTAGGATAACATAACTTATCCCAAACAATCATGCTAGGACCAGCTGCTATAGCCTGCCCTTTTCACAGGAAGTTTCTACAAATAATTTCAATATCAGTCACAATTTTTTAGGTAATATCATTACCTGTGACGAGTAGGCATGGATTGTCAATAGCACTGAATGCAAAAATATTATGCTATGAAAACTGTTTTTTGCACTCTCTATAGTTTAATGATAAGTGTGATCTTAAGTGAGATTATTTAATTTGTACTTAATAATTTGATATAATCTTATTATCTCATCACAATAATATTGTAATATCATTCTAATAAAATTAGACCACTAATTTTTCACTTACAAATTGTATTATATATAATATTTATTTAATTATTTATATAATTAATTAAAACTCTAGGAAAGTGAGAGAAATAAAGAGGGTTCATGTATTAAAAAAAATTTATTGGTATATTTGATAAAATAGATAAAATAATATATTTGATATTTTCAAAATTACTTGTTTATTTGCATTTAATATTTTTCAAGTTTCTATTTTCTTAGTGTGAAATTTTGTTCAGACCAAATTATGGTTTAATTGGTGAATAAATATGTGATTTCTTTATTTAGATTATTTGGTATTTACTTTTATATTTTTAAAGAAAGTCTTAATATTTATTTATTCATTGTTATTTGATTTCTTAGTCAACAAACCTTGTACAAGTTGTAGTGATAATGTTTATCATGTTTTCTTATTTATATAAGGTAAGTGATTGAAAATTTGTCTAGGCTCAATGTATTTATTTGAATGGACTGACTGTCTATTGAATAGACTCTGACTTTCTTTTTTGCGAAGATTTTCTATTTGTTGGCTGATGGTTTCTTGTTTCTTTTTCCATGACCTAGAGAGTTTCTAAAGTGTATAAAAACATCCTTAGGTCGTTGGCTTTCAACATCTCTCTTGGTGCATCATTTTCTAAACCACTTTTCAAATTTAGAGAGAGTTTTTTTATTGTGTAAAGAACTTGAGTCCAACAAGCTCTTAGTATTTTGTTATTGTGTTATTCTACATTGTTTCTTGTTGAAATTGTGCAGGTTGGACAATTTGGATATCGTTTATCAAGCTTCAGGAGATGACTTTCTCATGAGTCACTTTTCGAGAGGAAAAGTGCAAGTGAGTCACTCTTCGAGAGGAAATGTGCAAGTGCTACAATTTTAAGGGAGTTCAAGGTGTCAGCACTTCAAAAATTTGATTCGAATGATAGATTACAACAGTTGCAGAATATTTAAAAGTGTAGTCTTTATTTGTATAAGTAAATTTGGTTTTGTAATCACTTGAGATTCTTCTAATAAATTTCATTTTCTGGGTGTAATCCCGTGGACTAATAGCAATTCAAAAGAATTTTCGATACCACGTACAATCTTGTGTGCTCTTTATTTCATGTTCATTTTAAGTTTCTATTAACTTTTATTTAAACCTATAAATGTTTTGTTCAAATAATTCCTATGGTTATTTAAACATCACGATAATAGTATAGTATTTAATTAATTAATTTGATAATCATAAAAATAAAATTTCAATTGGTATCAAAGCGATTCACTAAACTCTTAGTGAGATCTTGTAGTTATTATCTGTTTAGTCATGTTTAGGTGGAATATCTATCTTTGCAGAAGGTAGTTCAGTATCTCGTCCTCCACCTCTTAATGACTCAAACTTTCCTTACTGGAAAGTGAGTATGAGCGCCTTTATTAAAGCACAGGATGAAAAGGCATGAAATGTAATTTTTTCTAGATGGTCTCCTTCTTTATAGGAAAATGAGGATGGTAGCACAAAGGTAAAATCTAAACTTTTGTAGAATATAGAAGAAGAAAAATTATCTAGTTATAACAATAAAGCTCTTCATGCTATTTTCAATGGTGTTGGAGAAAATTTTATTAAACTAGTTTCTACTTACATTTAAGCGAAAGATGCTTGGACTATTCTTCAAACTCGGTTCAAAGGAGATGTCAAAAGATCTAAATTTATTATGTTACAACCTACATTTGATGACCAAAGAATGTCTGATTCTAAAATACTATCTGAGTTTTATGAGAGATTATCTAACATTTCTAATGAGTATTTTTCTCTTGGTGAAAAACCTGATGATTCAGTTCTTGCTAGAAAAATTATTTGAGTTCTTTCTGACAGGTTAAATGTTAAGTTGAGTGCTATGGAAGAGGCAAAGGATTTCAGCTCCATGAAAGGAGAAGAATTGATGGGATCTCTCCATACTTTTGAATTGAATCAAAAATTCTTCCTAAGTTACTTAGGCTTTTTCCAACCAAGTTTGACTTTTCTTGAGTTGTAGGTAACTTGAATTGTTGAACATAAGATGGCTAGGATAAAGAGAAAGAGAAGGTTACCTGATGAATATGATCCCCATGTTGCTCAGTTTATTAGAGCTAAGCTGATAGTGCCTAAGTCTAAGAACTTGGACAAGGCGCATGGAGGAATAGTGATAACAGCTAAGCTTCTCAAAGTTACCATTGAGAGTGATGATTCGAGAGATCAAGCCTTTAAGCTTAGGCCTTTCGTGTTTAGTACCATTATCGAGCTTCAAGCTCAAACCATTTGAGATTACTACTATCTCCCAGAAACTATCGTTTGGAAGCCTCGACATGGTGCTCCCAAAGGTTCCCAGAATACTTGCTGTAGTGCTTGGTTAAGATTCTATATGAATGCGGGTGCTTACTTGCCCTTGCATTCATGGTTTATATCCATAGCTGACTTTTTCGGTGTCTTCCCTTACCAAATAAATCCCAATGGCTATAGGATTCTACCCACCTTCTTCATATTTTACTGCCTTAGGAACTAGCCTATCCCAACTCCTCGTGAGATAAACTTTCTCTACAACTTGAAAAGGAGTCCAACTTGTAGAGATCAAGGCTTCTACCACTTCCATCAGTTCAGTCCATTCATAGAACACATAACGAAGAGTAAATATGGTCTTTACTACTAGGAGTATTTCTATACTCTTGTTCTTCTGTTGAGACACATTACTTTCCAAAAAGTTGTCCTTTTCAAAAGACTTGCTTCTCTTATTGATATGAAGAGGAGAGTTAATGCCATATTGCTTGATATTGATTTGTATGAGAGAGATTGTTGAACCCTCTTTAATACTGAAAATCTTTGGAAGGTTAGGTTGATTGTGTCATGCTAGAGAGTGAATTCTAATTTAGCCTTCTCTGATGAATCTTGGACCATACCACTTGAGCAAAGAGATGAAGATGCTCAGAGTGCTACTGTTATTCTGTCTCAAACTATGACGAAAAAAGTGTCTTCTGTTTGAAATGATACAAAATATTTAGGGAGAATATCTATGTTCTTAGGCTAGGATGGCAGAGAAGTTACCTTTGCTAGGACTGATCTAGAGAAGGATAGGGAATCAGCAAGTTGCTGACACTCCATGTTGTGTTCTTAACTTGTTCACTTGTTTCTTTTTGTTGTACTAACCTCTGGTCTTTACTCTCTGCAGATAATATGAGGTTCTTTGTTGCCATAGCATCTTATTTGAACGTGAAGAGAAAGATTTGGACGTCGAAAAAAGCAAAGCCTCCGGTAAGGGAAGTGGTTCAAGGCATCCCTTTTGCCTCTGCTGCTTTGAAGAAGAAGGTCAAGAAGAGAAGTAGAACTATTGATGTTTCTCCTCCTGCCCATGACTATGGTAGGGAGAAGTCAAACATTGTTGGTGTAGATGAGAAGACTTCGATTGACCTCTCTCTGGATAATTCAGAACATGCTGCTCCAAACTCGAGCTCAGACTTAGTGGAGCAATTGCGTGAGCAAGGCTCTTGGCTTCTTGGGAACAGTGAAACCCTAATTGGTGCTAGGGCTGAGAACATTTCGTTGCAGTGGTTGGTTAGCACCAAGCCTCCTCATATTATTTCTCAAAGATGCTTCACCGACATCTTTGGAGTAAGTACTTTGTCTTGTTTCTTCTGACATAACTTTCTTTTTATCATATTATCACCTGACATTATTTCTTTTGTGTTTAGGCTTGTGTTGGTTATGCTTACACCATGGATAATGAACACAAGAAGGTGGTGGAGCTTATTGAGAAGCTTGGAGTTTCTAAGGACCAGGTTGTTGCTGATGAAGGCCAAGTGACTACCTTGAAGGAAAACGCTGCTTCTCTTGAGAGTGAGATGAGCAAGCTTTAAGAAGTGGTTAATAAGGCCAAAACTCGAGAAAGTACTTTGAAGAAAAGCTTGGCGATTTCTTGAAAGAAAGCTTTTGATCTTAAGGAGTCTTCTCGTGATGCTTTGAAGAAGTAGGTTGTTGTGGCTGAGGGACTAGGTCAAGGTCTTGGAGAAGAAAGTGACTACTCTCGAAGATCAGGCTTTGCTTGATGTCACCTACTATAATGGCTTATGCTTTAATGTCATTGACACAACATGGGTTGACAACATGCGTTAGACTTCATCGAGCGGTGTGAGAAGCATTTTGATGCAGAACCCTTTGAAGAAATTGACTTCACTATAATAGTGGTGAACCGGCTGCCATAGAAACTTTAAGAGTTGATGGATACAACCTTGAGTGTCCTCACATCCCTCCTTCTGTTGGTGAGGTGCCTTATGGGGAGAATGAAGGTAGGGAGGAAACTCTTGTTGATGTAGCAGGCCTCCAGGACCGTCTTTGAGTCCATTCTTTTTTTTAGCATTTAGCTTTAGTGTGCTAGTTGGTCATTCTCGGGCGGCCTTTCGATGTGGATAAGCCGTAGTAAAATGTGATTAGAATTTTATTTTAATTAAATTAGAAATTATTTCCAACTTAATAAAACTTCAATTCCAATACTTATTTTTTTTTTTATTTTACTTTATCTATTACCGACTGTTTAACACTTGCACAGTACACCATGTCTTAAGAAACTCGATTAATGGGAGTAATGTCACTATTTTCTTAAAGTTATTATTACCATGAGAGTACTTACATAGATGTGCAAAAAAATTTTGAATGCTCGTGTAACATATGGCTCTCGTATACCATAATATAACCTATGTGCCCCCCAAGTGATCAAAGAAGTGCCTTCATTGGTCACTTGCCATACTAAACCCCCTAGGCCTTCTTGATCATGACTCTTAACTGGTGTTACACGTGAGAACTCTCCACTTATCTGAGGATTCATGGGTGGTAGTATTTAACTCATTTAAGAAACAACCGAAGTTATCTCAAGACCAACTCACAAGCTTTACTCAGCGCTTAGAGAACGTCGTCAAGTTTGTGAGCTGTAATTGATTAATTTAAATGAAGTACCAAAAAAAAATTTACTTATGCTTTTTCTAATTAAATTAAGTACAATTACATTACTGTGAGCTAAATTGAAAGAAAAAAGAATACACTTTGATGTAGTAGTTGCAGAATTTCTTCTTCATTCAAGCTTAGCTAAAGTGATCCTCACTGTGCTTATGCGATGTTCAACTTTTAGCATATGAGTCATACCTTAGCGATGGACCTCTTTGTTGGAGATATTTTACCAGGATCTAGATTTACTACCATGTATGTTTCATTAACATCCTAATATGAATTCTAAAACAATGAAATAAACACATATAAAGTTTAGGAAACCTTACATTGGGTGCAGCGGAATATAATGACTCCTTCCGTTCAGATCTCTAGCCCTTGATTCCTTTCTGTAGCAGAACATAATCAAGATCTGAACCTGGATCTCTTTCTCTCCTTCCTTTGATGCTGATTCTCTTTCTTGTTGTTTGGAATCTCCTACAGTCTTACACACTATGATTACCACTTGATGTGTGTGGGCACTACTCTATCACTCAAGGATTTCGAAATTGAAGAGAAGAAAAGAGAAGGGAAGTGGTTTTGGCTATAGAGAAAAGAATAGGAGGCTCAACTTTTCATCTGACAAAGTTAAGTGTGAATGAGAGCCATCACTATCTATTTATAGGTAACCACCTAGGTTTAAGTTAGAATTATTTGGCATTAAAATAATGAAAAAATAAATGATAAAATCCATTAAGTGTGGCCGGCCATGGGCTTTGGATAATGGGCCTCACTTATGCAATTTTGCTGTTTTATCATTTCTGCATCTCATTTTCTCAAAAACGCCAATTTTCAAATTCAACCATTTAAATGCCAATTCTAATTATTTAATAACTAAAAATTAATTATTAAATAATATTTTCATTTAATATATTTATCAATTAGACATATAAAGTCTCTTAATTAACAAATAAACCTAGAATCTCTTTTCTTTACAATTTCGCCCTTGCTTAGTGAAAATTCATAAACTAGACATAGTCTAACTTTAGAATTATAATTGATTAATCAAAATCAATTAACTGAGTCTTACAAGCAGTATGGTCTCAACTAGTATGGGGACCATGGGCCTATATAAACCGAGCTTCCAATAAGTCGAACCGAATTTACCAAGTAAATTCCCTAACTTATTAATTCCTTATTGAATCCACACTTAGAACTTGGAATTGCACTCTCAGTCATATAGAATGCTCTATATGTTCCACGATATAGATACGCTATTAGTTATCCATTGTTATAATCCTAATTTGATCAATGACCCTCTAATAGATGATCTACATTGAATAGGCACTAAAATTACCGTTACACGTTCAATGTATTTTATCCTTAAAACATTTAGCTCCGTATAAATGATATTTCAGCGAAGTGAAATGAGATCTCCACCATTTATCTCTGTTTAGCCAAGCTCGAAGGATATCATTGTTTCACTTCTAAATTCCTATAGAAGTTATAGACTCCATATTTATGTTAGCGCTCCCACTCAATTATACTATCATGTTCCCAAAATGTACGTATCACTCTGACCCAAAAGTAGGCTTAACTAACAAATCAAAGAACATGTATAATACTCTTTAGATCGAACCTAACCATATCAGGATTAAGATCATTTGATCTAGGATCAACGGGTGATATTGAATTGAATAGATATTACAATAAATTTTAATATATCTAATCAAAGTTCAATATCGGTCCCTTCCGATGTATACTCTATACATCCGATACTGGTAAACTTTGTCAATGCCCTGGAAAGGACATAACACTTATCCAAGGTGTAAGAATACATATCGCTGATTATACCATGCCAGTCTAAATCCAGTGTTCTGACAAATCAGGGAATAAACTTTCAAACATATAATTAAGATTATATTCCACTGTGTTGACAACACTATAATCATTAACAAATTTATATGTTCTAGACTTAAATAGAATTCATACATTATATATATAATCATGAAATAAATCATGTGAACCATGCAACATAAAATATTATTTCTGATCTTTATTAGTAAGTAAATCTGATTATATGAAAATGAGTTTTATTTAGGGCATAAAACCCAACACTCTTATCCTAAGGACGAATTTGCCGCATCTCGTCAGTTAAGTGGCGATCGACTCATTTACACGAGGTAAGGTGAATCCCACAGTGAAGCGAGCTATTTTGGAGACAGCTACTTTTGTTGGTAGTGCCATCGTAGATGCACCTCATTCCAATACCTTGGTACCAGTACTGGATTCAAGTTGTAGTCATAACGTGCCAACTTGTAAGTTCTGGGTTCTAGCACTTCAGCCAAGATATATGGTCCTTCCCAATTAGGCTTGAGTACTCCTGCTGCTGCGTCTTTTGTATTTAGGAATACCCATTATAATACCATGTCTCCAGGCTTAAATTTCCTATCTTTAACCTTGAAGTTGTAGTATTTTGTGATCCTTTGCTGATACGCTGCCTTTCTAAGCTCAGACCTTTCTCTGATCTCTTCAATTCCATCAAGAGATTTAGCCAGCAACTGGTGATTGGTTTGCTGGTCGTATGTATGTCTTCTATGGGATAGAGATGTGAGCTCTACGAGTATCATGGCTTCATACCTGTAGGTCAGAGCAAAGGGAGTGTGACATGTTGCTATTTTTTCTGTAGTGCAATAGGCCCATAGTACTTCTGGCAGTTGTTCAGACCAATTCCCTTTTGCTTGCTCTAGGCATTTCCTTAGCGTATCCTTAAGATTTTGGTTGACTGATTCCACTTGTTTGTTGGCTTGTGGATAGGCGATGGCTAAAGAACTCTTAATGATTTCATGTCTGATGTAGAAATCAGTAAAGAGGTTACTGTCAAATTGTGTTTTATTGTCCGACACTATCTTCTATGGGAGTTCAAATCGGCAAATGATGTTCTTGACCACAAAATCAAGAACCTTCTTTGATGTGATGGTGACTAAGGGCTCTACTTTGGCCAACTTTGTGAAGTAGTCGATCGCAACCACAGAATATTGAACTCCGCATTTCCCCTTAGGCAATGAGTCTATGAGGTCGATTCCCCCAAACAACAAATGAATAGGGTGTTTACATAGCCTGGGTATTTTGGAAAATCTCTAACATTTGTCACACTTTATACGTAGTCCATTGAGTCTTCTGTCAATATCGGCCAAAAGTACCATTGTCTCAAGATCCTTTTTTAGAGGCTTTGCCCCTAGCATGGTTTCTAGAAAAGCCCTCATGTACCTTGACCATGAAGAGTTTGGCTTCTTCCTTTGTGACACACCTCAGATGTTGCATTGAGAAGCTTCTTCCTTCGGTTCCACACTGTAGTTAAACACTATCACAAGGCCTACCTAGTTTATCAATTACTCTAACCGCCATATTCAAGTGTGTAGCTCCAAAGTTACAATACAAAAAAAAAAAGGAGTTATTAATGAGAAAAGTTGACCTCTCACCACCGACGGACAAGCTGCAACGTCAGGCTGAGTAATGGAAAACACCAAGCAAGAGCAGATTTTGCCTCTTCCCTAGATTCTTCTTGTTTCAATTGGGGACAATTCCTCTTAAAATACCCCATAAGTCCACACTGAAAGCATACCTTACAATTACACTCTCTTGGATGATGTTTGTTACAACGAATGCACTCAGAAGAAGTATAACGACCTCCAAGGCCACCCTGCTGACCACCCTAACCTAAGTTCTCTCAGAACCTCTTGTTATGACTCGAGCCCACCGATGTCGATTGAGCTTTCCTCTTCTAATCAACCAATGAATCACTGCACCCCTACCAAAACTAGAAGTAGGAGTAGTAGTGACCCCACTAACAACTAGAGTCCTTCAAGCCTCCTAAATAAACTCTACAACGCTCTTAGTCCGTAGAGCTTGCATCACATCTAGGTCTCCTAGAAAAATTAGAGGTCCTTGCATCCAAAAATTTTCATACTTTGATTCCATTCGGTTACCAGCAATACATTTATTATCCCAATTTCCATACAGGGTGACGTGGCAATTACATGAATGACACAAGGAGAACATGTTATGATCTTGACAGGCGATACACTTCATGATGTGTCGTCCAAGGTGATTTATCATTCATTAACAATTTTTTTGAAAAATAAGCCAGAATATCCGAACAGGGTATATATCACCGTTCAAAAAGCATCAACTTTACAGCCAGCTCGCATACATAAGCCATAGTAAATGTGGCTGGAATATCTTCAAAGACACATTCCATAAATGTTCAAGCATCTGAATCTTGATCACATCCCTAATTTTGTGGGATAGGTTCACATCAATAAGGAATAAGAGGAAACCTTTCTAGTTTCCCCCCCCCCCCCTTTTTTTTTTTTTTTGACTTGTTTCAAAAAAGTAAACAAGCTTCCCATTTTATTTCCTATTTTTTGGGGAAACATAATTGATGTAATTATTCCCTATAAATAGTGCCGCCATTTCACTATTCTGATATCGAAATTCAATTCTTCAAGAAAGAAATACTCAGAAACATTTGTAAGCATTTAAGAGAGATCAAGAACTTCTTGCTTCTCTTCTCACAAGTAATATAAGTAAAAGAGGAGTAGGCTATTACCACCATCACGGGGCCAAACCTCTATAACAAATTTGTGTTCTTATTTTGCTTAATCATTATTGAAATTCTATTATTTCTAATTGCTTTAAAGACTCAGTATCTTTGGCTAAAAGTGAGGTCAACATTGTGGTTCTTTCGTTGAGAGCAAAAGAGCACAATCTTTTAATTCTATTCAAAATACACGAAGATGGTTGTGACCACAGGGGGAGGTAATCCCACTTAAACAACTAATTCAATGGTTACAGATCCTAATGTTTAAACTTCAGCGAATCAGAGAGATCCAATGAGGACGGATCTCGATCCAACCATTCCTCAACCTCCAAGAAGTCCCCAATCAGCAGGATAAGGAGTGACAACCCCTCTGAATGGGTTCACATCGGGCATACAAGAAACTGGAACTACTAGTACTTATACTAGTCAGACTGGCCTGGGTATTGGAAATCAACTTGTTGGAGAACCTTGAGTGATAATTGGTGATGATACTTAGTTGCAAACTTGCGAGCTACTTTAGGGTGGATGCAAGAACATACTAACACTCTTCACCATGATTAGGAGGATACCCAAGAAGTTGTGAATATGGAATTAAAACAACAAAAATGTCTATTGCAGAATTGAATGAATCAACAGATGGAAATCATGAGAGCCCAAAAAGCAGCGATTGATAATTACTCTAGGCAAGCAAGTGTGCTGATTCAACGAGCTTATCAAATTACTGGAGAGTAACCGGTGGAAGATACTCCACTCATACGAGATCCGTATAGAAGGACAAACATCTATATCTCTAACAGACCACAATATGGCCCAGAATAACATCTAACCAGCAACACTCAGTAGACCCAAGTTACAGGACGGTCTAATTCGAGGCCACATAATCAAACTGTGGGCCACGCAATAGAGAAGCAAGCTTTTCCAGCCCATTATCTAAGGGGAATGGTCAGTATAACATCCATCCTTAGACGGATATACCAAATCAATAAATTGCTGATAACAGCTGAACAAGGAGGCCTCCAAGTGAATCAGTCTTCAACATATTGGGACTCATACACGATTTAAGAGATTATCTAAATTGTATAAGGCGATAGGATGGACAGTCCATCCCTCTTAATACTCAACCAATTAATGTGGACAACTATGTGCCTAGTGAAATTTTAGGGAGTCCACAGGTAACACAGGTCAGTCAATAGACAGGCCAAGTTGATCCAGTGGTGCAAGCCCA